>NW_027526355.1:252670-1557670 GCF_048455015.1 Haemaphysalis longicornis | reverse complement strand
TCTGCTCGTGAGAACACTCATTTAAACTCATTTGTACTTAAACTCACGAGGGACTACGATGATGAGTGAGACATCCAACAAACAACATCCGTGGATGATGAACGATGATGAACGACATCCAAATTGGACCAGTGGTGCTGACCACGGCGAACGAAATGTAGAGCCACGGAACGCGACAAAGCCAGCACACACGGAGAAAACCGCTATTCGCGACATCCTCCGCTCCCGATTTGCTATCCAGACTTGGCCAGCGAATGTCACAACCATAAATATTAGCCTTGCCACAAGCAGAAAAAGACACAGTGCACGCGGTTCAACCCTACCGGACAGTACAAGCTATCTGGCACCCGCTGTTCCAGCCCGAGTCCAGCGCGCGAACGACATCAAACTCGTGCAGGTAGGTCCGTCAAGGAGCAATGACCTGGCCAGAGCATGCGGCGCGTTCGAGGTGGAGCAAACAAGATCCGCGGAACTAGCTGCTCCGATCGAGACTCACCCCACAGACACCATTTCGTACAAGAGGGCGCAACCGCGATTAAGCGGACTCGGGAAGAACGGAACGCTTTTGAACCTGCTTGTTCGGAGAGATATCGATTTTAGCATTCCAAACAACGGGCAAAAGACGAAGGATTGAGCGACGACAGGACACGGCAAGAACAGCAACGAATGATCCCGATCCCGACGAAGTCATCGAATACCTTAACAAAGAAGCCCCTTTTGCGACACCAAGGATTGTGGGACCGAACGGACGAGAGGAACTACGCCCGGTTCCCCACCACAACGGTTTTACTTCCGAAGCAACCAGGGCGACAGCGAGCACGGCGCCGCAACGACTTTGACCAGTCAGTCACGCCACCCTACGACAACGCCAAGCTACCGCACGCTAAACGAAAAGGCAAACGGCTTTCGCACAATACGCAAAGAACACCTCAATTCAAGCTCAGTAATTGTAATCAATTGAATATTTTTTCTCTATAGTCTTTCATTCGAGCCACGACATATACAACAGTACAGGTAAGTTGAGTATTTGGGAGTAAGAAAAACTGAGTACTCACAAGTACGGATCGAGTACTCATGAGTACTCATGACTATAGATTGAGTACTCATGGGTACAATTTGAGTACGTATGAGTACATCAGACTGAATACCCATGAGTACAGACTGAGTATTCATGAGTACACATTGAGTACTCTTGAGTACATATTCAGTACTCATGAATACAGATTTAGTACGATTTCCTGTGAGTGCCGATGAGTTGAGTACTCATGAGTACAGATTGAATGCGAATACTCGTGAGGACAAGTGAGTTTGAGTGCAAGTGAGTACGATTACAAATGAGTGTGTGATGAGTTAGTACAAGTCATTTTGAGGGCAGACGAGCTTTTTGAGTCTGCATTTCAGTACGGCGTGAATGAAAACAATTGTGATCGAGTTTGAGTGAGTTCATTCTGTTTTTGCCGACCTATGGCTTTGAGGCAGCTAGAGAAGTCGGCTGTTCATTTCCATGAGTCCCTTTTGGCCCGGCGCTCCGGTTACATGCGGATGCGGCAGCTTTCGCGCTGCGCATATTATTATGGGTGGCGACAGATCTTGTAGAATGTTCATTATGATCGAAATTTGCTCTCCACCAGTTATAAGTGGCTGGGCGTGCAATAATCGACTGGCGAGATTATCAACGGATGCTGATCTTGACTTTTCCTCCTAGTGGAGGCTCTAAGAAGGTGGGAGAGGGTGGTGAAGAAGCACCCAGCAGCGCACGCTTGCTGGTGGTTCTTTTGCTTTCGCCTAAAGGGTAATAATTTACATGGAGTGAACTCTCACGATGAAGTTCGAGCGGCGAGAAATCCGCCGCGCAGGACGCCGTATGTTCGTCAGGCTGAACTACATGCACCAAAGGCACGGCGTCCGCCGCCACGTCACCGCTGGGTTGCTTTCAGTGTGGCTCCATATCCACAATCAACGGCGGCCTTCAGTAAACCGACCGAGTGAAGAAGCTTCGGACTTGTTTGTACGTCGTTTGACGATCCTGCGCGGCTCGGGGGCGTTTCTTGTGCTGAACTATGTTTTTTTAGTTCGAAAAATCATTAAAGGTGGCTAAAAAAACAAACGTCTCTGGGGAGATTCGAACGAGCGACTCCTAGAACATGGAACCGGGATTATACATCCACTCACTCTCAATAGATGGCGCTACGGTGCAAAATAGAGCTAGTCGATGCCGCCTCTTAATAGATACGGCTAGCTGCTTCTAGTATTTAGCTCTATTTGAGAGGCCCTCGCAGTGGTATCGCCTTTCCTCACACGCCAATCTTGCAGACGGGCGCCATGTTGCTGGTTATATAACTTGTGTAGCGGTATCGCATTTATTTAGGTTAAAAAAGCTATCGTACATTCTTATCTCCATTCTCGGCTGCACAAGCCACAGTAGTTGGGTCGGGACCGTGTTGCGCTGGCGGCTTGAGCTATCAGAAAAGCGCGGGCTTCCCTTCTTCAAACACCTTTTTCCTCAATCGATCTCAGATATACAACCAATTTTTTAGCTCGAGTAGACGCTGTTCAAGTGTACGTCTATCAAAAGCGGCCGTCTGCAACGGCCTGTACACACCAAACGCCATGGAGGTACAAATGAGTTGCTGAGGAGTGATCTTGATCTTTTGAGCCTGATCATTTTTAAGAGCGTATGAAACGTGACTCAGTAAAAGTGAGCGGCGGTTCTTTTGGAAAGAGGGAGCCCCTTCTGGCCCGCTCAGAGATCCGTGTCGAACGGGGCAATAAACAGCATGGCCAACCATTAAGGAAGAAGAGCCAACTGAGCCGAAGAGCCTGGTCCAGTCAGCCGGCTCTCTGGTGGGAGTTTCGCGCCATCTATAATGGGCGCGAGAAAGCAACTTCGAAATTTTCGAAATTCGCTAAAGCCTCCTGTCGTGCGGACAGTCCCAGTCAGGAGAGCGGGATCTTTTTAGCCGTTCTTGGGCTCTTCTTAGCCGCTCTTCGCGGAGCCGGATCTTCTGAGGCGCTCCATGAGAACGGGCCATTGAGAACCCGCGGCGGCGGCGGCAGCGAATGACACATCGGGAGGCCGCAATGGCAGCAGTGAACGAACTGCGTGTGCATTTTGAAAGTGCGGTTAAACATGGATATAACGAAGACGACAAAAATTCACACTTTTTTGTTACATGCAGGTTTTCGTTACATGCGGGTTTTCAGTTAAGGCTCACGTGAATGAAGCAGAAACGAAACCAAAATGACAGACATCAGTGACGGTGAGCTAATCTTGAAAAGGTTATTTCAGAATAAAAACCTGGGTGATTTGCCCCTGATGCTTTCCGACGAGCTTAGTGTCTACATGGCACTCCAAAGGAGCAACGTCACTTGCCCCCAATTCACAAACGCAAATTATGTATTAGGCTATGTTCAGACTACCGACGCAAAAGCCATATCGGGCTCAATGGGCGTGAAAAAACGGCGCTTCACGAAGTTCGGTTCGCTTAGACGTGGAATGACGTCATTATGTAGAGGTAGTATGACTGTTTCGACAAGAGTCTGAACACGACCTTACCTTTTGACTCTTTTCGGTGCCTTAGGGCGTTTCAAGGACCAAACTTATGCAGAAAGAGCGCCTTTTCGCGAACGTGATGCTATTTTCCGAACCAAAAATTGGTGAGAGGGTGCTAGCTTGGATACTGTACCGGGTGGCGATGTTCTTCTTTCTCGCCGGCGGAGACAGCATTGAAAATTGCGAGCTCGTTGAAAGGAGAGAACTTTTCTTTTCGAGGCCGAAGAATTCACCACCGACAAATCGACACGATCGATAGCAGTGGAGATATGCGAATACACGTCCAAAGGCCGGGCTATAGCACATAACCGACTCTGTACTCACATGTGGAAACGCACGGTAGTTTGCGATGCGGGCGAAATTAACTAAACTACTGCCTTTCTCAAGCCGATTTTTCAGTAAAAGTGCACAAAAACAACGATTCATCAGCGTAGTAAATTCGTTACATCAAGGTTAACCGTCGCAACACTTTCATCACATCGAGGTAGCAAGCGCATGGGCTTAAAATTGGTTCCACAAAGTTTCGTTGCATCCAGGTTTAACTGTAATAAGAAAATAAACTCCTATGACCTATGTGATTCACAGCAGTCACATTTGTGCGCTCAGCTGTAGTCCGGATCAGGAGCGAGCCGGATCTGCTGGGCTGCTCAGTTCAGTGGCGTTTCTTGGCTCCCGGTGGTTCTTTGGCAGAACCGCCCTCCCTAAGAACCGCCGCTCAACTGCTGCTGGCTCAATCAGAGGACCATGCTGAACCAAGTGGCTCTGAGGAATCGTGCCGGCACGTTCCGAGTAGCGTTAGTGGAGCCGTATCGGCCTCCGACCGTGGCTTGTGTGCACCTCTCACATCATCTGTTATCGGTGCTAAAAAGCGGACCCGTCTCGCTGCGAATAAGTTGAGCAAGGTATTGTTCGTAAACAGCAGTTTAAATATCTTTTATTAAAATTAAATTCTTGTATGATGTTTTCCTGAATATTCTTTTTCTGGCGTCACAGCTCACTAGTAGAGGGCGTTTTTTTTAGCTAATAAATTTGATAACATATTTCCATTTTTACTTTACATATCGGCCGAGCGTATCCTGAAATACCACAGACACATAGAAACCTTTGTGGTGACGGTAAAGCCAATTCTTTTCTGTACAAATACACCGCATGCTTTTCGTAACAAGGAAAATTTATCGCACTTAAATTATGCAATGATTTAGGTCATGATTATCAAAGGGTAATGAACCGTTGAGCCGTTCTAATGAACCGTTTCACCACAGTGAACGGACCCGTTCTTAGCCGGTCACTGAAGTGAGCCATTTGGTCCTGCTCTACATGGAGGGGAAATCAGAAGACCTGATTGGTTCCTTCGGTTTGCCTCTCACCACAGCTCCGGCGGCGACGAACTTTTCTGACCCTGCTAGATTGGCAGAGGAAGACGTTTATTTTTGCCCCCGAGTGTCTGGCGCGCACCGCCGGGCTTTGTTGGTTGTCTTTTCTTCGGAGATTTGTTCCATGTATTCTGACCTTTGGTGGCCAAAACCGAAGAGGTGAGCTTCTTGTAGGCTAAGCGCGAGGAAGACACAGGACGAGAGAAAAGATGGGACGAGAACGAGCGCTAACGTCCAACAAAGTTTATTTAGAGAAGCAAATGAATATATGCCCCCCCCCCATCTAAAATGTGAAACAATACACACAACCATTCAAAGATTACACACTTTCCATGAACGAAATTCTATACACTCCGGAATATCAACTCTTTATCACAAAGCCCCATGGAGGAAATGCTGACTTATTCCGGCCCCACTCTACAAATCTTTTCCGCTTTGATGATTTCGTGCGTGAGCCTACTTTTGTTTTTCCCTATTTCAAAACGTTTTTGAAACTCCGAAATACAACCGCACCTGCTGCAGTGCATTGCGAGGAAACCATCGCGACCATTCATGACGTTGCATGCGTGCTCGCGGAGCTTATTATTTAAACAGCGACCGGTCTGTCCTACATACTTCGTACAAAGAGAGAGAGAAATCTGCTGCAGAACATTTTCTGCACATCCAGCAAATTGAGCTTTATGCTACTTGAAACATAATCGGCTTAATTTTCGTCTGTAGATTTCATCTTGAATAAGGTGGCCAGTTTTTCCGGTGCAGAAACCACAACTTCTACACTGCCGCATGCTCCGATCTTTTTTAGGTTGTGCGATAAACCATGAATATAGAGAACCACAGCACATTAGGCGGGGTAATGACGTTTCCTGTGGAAGAGATCGCTTTGAGACATGCTTTTTGACCAAAGCTTCCGTTACCGATATATGTGAGTGCGTGGGATAACCAGCATTCGAGAGCCTAAAAGACTGCTCGTCGAAACTATTGGCCATCAGGTGGGGGCATAACTTATGTAAGGTATTGAGGAAGCAGAGGTTCACAATGCCTCTTTTAACACGCTTTGAATGAGCTGAGCTGAATGGAATTTGAGATCTGGTTTACCACTCCTAGGCTGGTACGCGAAGCAGGTGCGGTTCTGGTGAAAGGTGAAAGCCATGTCTAAAACTCCTAGAGTATTGTTAGATGTCAACTCATGGGTTAGTAAGAGGGCTTAAAACGTTCTCTGGTAAAATTGATGGTGAAAAGGGCGTGTGATTCGCAGGAGCTAGGCTCACAGTCAAGAAAAATAAATAGTCGTCAACAAGTCTAAAAATCCGCCATTTGTGCTTGTCATTAAGGTCACCGGAAACGGTTCTGTGAAGTTTGACTAAAAACAGGTCGCTTAAAATTGGAGCAATGCATGAACCTATGCGTATCCATTCCTTTCGGAGGTAGAGCTTTCCATCCCACAGGATAAATGTTGCTCTTAAATAAACCAATGAGAGTTCTCAAAAAACCCCGGCTGACACACGAACTCTGTTTAAGAGAACAATGCGATCAAATTTGTCGATGCATTCTTCAATACATGTAAGAAGCCAGTCATGAGGGAGCGAATAATGCAGGTCTTTTACAACAATTAAAATGCGTACATGCTTTGATGAAAACGCGGGAAAAGAAGATCTAGAACCTAAACTGAATTTTGGACAAGAAACGGATCGTCTACTGTCAGAGGCCAAGCTTAATTCATAAGGACAATGAGACGCACTTATCCAAAGTGCCGTTGTCTGAAATGATCACTCGAAATGGTTTCTCTGACTTGTGGGTTTTTGCACTGAAGGAAACTTCTAGAAAGTCTTTTTAAGTTAGCTGCGAACCAGTTTATTGAGGTAAAGCTTTTCGCAGTTTTTTCTTCTGACATTTTACCTTTGAAATGACTACATTCTTATCACAGTTGAATACGGAAGAAACAGCTTTACTTGCTCGTGAATTGAAAAGGTTTCTTCATAGAACTGCAAACCCGCCTTCTTTGTCGGCGGAAAGCACGGCGAGGATGTTCTCCTTGAGGTAGGCCGCGACTTTTTCCAGCGGCCACCTGGAGTTGTGCTGCTTCGAACGGAGAAGAACGTCGACACCCGCGGAAGCCCAGCCGGCTTGCTCAGAGGTGAGCGCCGGGGGTAGATGAGGCTGCGCCGTCCCCTGCGGTGTATCAAATGAGGTGTCAACGTCCCCTGCGGTGTATCAAATGAGGTGTCAAGTAATACATCCGGGTGGCGGCCGTTTAGCCTGGCGCCCGTGTAGCCTAATGATAACCCCATCATAAAATAGATTGTCGTGGAGAGTAATATATCGGGATAAAATTCACACTGAAGAAGTTAGGCATATGGGCTATCAAATTAAAGGTTCTGGTGAAAGCAATCACGTGGGAGAAAAATGCGTTATCGTTATGTCATGATATCGCGATGCTTAGTCATAGATTGGGTTAACATTAAAACAGATTCCACTAGAATGTGTAGGGTATCTAATTAAAAGGCCTCAATCAGGGAAGTCACATGGTCATATACAAAAATGCTTCCTTGATACAATCATGAGATAATCATCGTTAGTCACAGATTCGGTTAAAACTTAACATCTTAACACGACGGCGTGTGGCGTATAAAATTAAAAGCCTCGATAAGGGGAATAACGTGTTGTTAAAAATGCTTTCCCACTATAGTCTTGAGGTTGTAAAGGTTTGTAATAGATTGGGTTAAAATTCAAAATGATGTCACCCGGGGTGGGCGGGTATCCAATTTTAGGTCTTGATGACGGGAATCCTGTGGGCCAAGTACAAAATGTTGCCCGCAAAACTGTAGACTGATCTTCGGTGTCCTAATGCTTTTCTGCTGTGTTACGCAAAAGCAATTCAAATGATTAGACTTCCCCAGATTCGCATCAGTTGTGGAACAAAATATATACGCCGAAAAGGAAGAGAAGCATATCTGTCCCACACAACAGACATCGTGATATTTCTTGTTTTAGATGCGAAGTATTTTATGCTCGGGGCAGTGTCCCGCCCTCCCTTGTCGTTGTTGTACGCCGTCTGCACACCCACTGCGCATGCCTGGCCACGTAAAGCTGATGATGATTTTGGAAGGATGCTCCTAGAGATTAGTTAACCAAAGAATCCATCACAAGATAGCTTCGCGGTTAACCACCGTCGTTTTCTTCCCGTAGGGGAACCCTGAGTAGTATGCGAGACATTCCTACTCTCCTCTCCGACGCTCCTCTCCTCTCTGAAGCTGCTCTGCTCTCCGGGATTGCGCAACGAATGGCAACACCTGCGCCTCCGCGCGCGGTAATGCGAAGCAGCCCACGTTTAGAGACGCGATGGTAGCCGCTGCATACACCGCTGGGGGCTCCACTGCAGCTCCGCGGTATAAATGACACACGCGCGCGCACTCCGATCCCTTCATTCTCCTCCCGCAACGCCGCGATTGAATTGAAAACTAATGGGAACTTTAGTCGACCCCATGGCTGCTTCGGATACTACTCAGTGTTCCCGTACGGGAAGATGGTGAAATTTTTTTATTTAAGTTTTTACGTCGCCAAGGCTGTACGCTCATGTATCTGCGACACATGCCACACTCTCAAGTGTTAAGCCCCATATCCTGTTTGAGATAGCTGTTGAGAAGCACACATCATACATTATCTACGCTTCGAAGCGCAGCCTACAGCAAGCACAAAAGCCATCCAAGCTGTAGACGTTGCCTCCCGGAGTTACACAGGCTTGCATTGCAGCGCTTGTATATCAAAGTTAGGACCGCTACGTATGTCAAATTTGTATGTCAAATGGGTCGAAGCTGCCACTCGGTAACGAGGCGGTCTGTAGTGGAAACGTATGCATAAATTTTGGCTACATGGCTATCGTTCACGTGCGGCGATATCTCACCGCACGGGCTTTTTGCCATTTTGTTTCATCCCAAAAGCTGCCATGCACACCGCTGGGATCAAATCCTTCTGCTGGGGCTCAGCGCCACAACGCCTTAACTACTGCGCCACCGCGGAGGATAGCCAGCTGCTCGCATTGCTAATGGTCACAGAGTATCTGAAGTGTATTTAAGCTCTATATATCTGCTACATAGACGTATCTCCCAATATACTGCATGCCATTACTAACTGGTAAAACAAGAGCTTCTACCAATGTCTCCCTGGCCGGCAAAACCCTATACTCGGAAGCATAAACATGACTGTCACATTTTTAAGCTGCTTCAAAACCCACATGTTGCGGTTTTGATGCACGCAACACCACTGAAGCGGCTGGCATCGGCCGTTTTAAATGCTACGGGCTACGCAAGAAGTATTGGTAAGAGTGAGATGTAGCAACCAACTACGTGAGATTAAAACCGTAGCCGCAGCGTTTTTACAAACCGCAAGCAACCTGTATAATTATCATCCGACTCAGCTAGAGTGGCTTGTCTCAGCGCGCGAGACAAGCCATGCGCCAGGGAACACCGCTCTGGCGGGTCGAAACCTACCGGCACTCCCTGGTCTACGGGCCGATGTTGTCATTGAGTTGGGTATGCATGTATATATGTCACTGCCACAATGCCTAATTGACCACTTATAAACAAAAAAACAAAGCCCTGGCCTTATTTCCACATTTTAACAAGCCACTATTCTGTCATGGCAGTAGAGGTGGTCTGAAAACATTACAATGGCACATAATGGCATCCAACGCAGGTGGAACGTGATGTATAGCATGGCTCTGGGCAGCACCAAGAACTCTTCACTAGATATTTACCGAGGACTCTTTTCCTTCCTCTGTACATGTGGCACCAATTAATTCGAGAACTGTGTTGTAAATAAGTGCAGGCTAAGCTTACGCTCTTTTATTTTTCCCGCAATTCTTACATTTCAATGCGTAACTCTGGTATTCATGAGCACATCAGCCTGATGGAGGACGTAATTCATAGAATTTGGGACAGTTCCCGACTGTTATGACTTCCTCGTCTTCACCCCTTGTAGCAGACGACGCTGATCATCATTTCAATTACGCTCCTCACGAGCTATTGCATGCTTTCGTGGCTGTCCCAGCTAACGCCCGCTTTTTCTATCAGATTCTATTAAATCCTAAATGCGTCAAGACGTGTCGCTCCAATTTCTGATCATCGCGCCACAGCTGGAGGACTCAGAGGTCCAACACATGGTGCTGAAACCAGGGTCTTTTGGTCGACGGAAAGCCCAACGACGCATGGAGCAACGAAAGCCAAGAAAAAGACGCGGCGCCTGCGTTCTTGGCGTCTTCTCAGCTGCGTGCGACCGGATGGAACGACAGCTCCGACGACGACGCTGCCTACGGGCGCAACTGGATGGCTATCTAGCGGAAGCGGAAAGCCACATAAGGTGAGATAGCGAGATGCCGGCAGGAGTGGTGAGTGTACTGCTCTAGCGAATCGGCGCATTTTATGGCCAGATAGAGAAGTTGGACGAGGCGATGTTTGATGAAACTCCGGATGACCTAGCAGACAACGAGACGATAGACGATGGACAATACCGCGACAAGGTTGTCAGAACTACCACAAATCTTCCTCTCAAGCTGCAAGAATGTCGGTATTCAACGCCCCGCCCGACGACCGTCCACCCATCACCAACTAGAAAATTCAAGCTTCCCCAGTTAGAGCTCCTCAAACTTGACGGGTACACCAGATCGCGGCAGCGATTCTGGACGCAGTTTTCAGCATCAGTCCACAACAACGACGAGCTCAGCGCGGCTGACAAATTCAACTACTTGAACGACCTCGTGACTGGAGGAGCTGCAGCAGCCATAGCTGGACTGCAAGCTACCGATAACTGCTACAAGCACGTCATTGAGATCATAAAACAGTGCTTCGGAGATGACCGCATCCGCGTGCAAGATCATCTGCGAGGCCTCCTGGACTTGAAGCCGGTGCCATCGTCAACCGACGTCCGACAATTGAGGCAACTTTACGGTCGGGCCAGGTCCCCATCCGAAGTCTCAAGGCGCTTCGCACGAGCTCTACGACCTATTGCACCATGCTGCGGAAAATTTTCTAAGGGTCCTACCAACAGACATAGTTCTCCGCAGTCCAGTCGGCGACGCGACCGGTCAAACGGGCCAGCCCGACCAGGAGCTTCAATTGCTCTTAGATTTCTTCCAACATCAGCTTATGTGTCGAGAGGCCGTTGCCGAAAACGCCGCGCAGTAAATTCGTAAGGTGCCCGAAGATGGAAGGAAAGCTAACAGACATACAGACAAGCATTTTTATTTTGGATGGCTCGAGGCCGCAGGGTTGAAGTTGGGGGGGGGGGCGTTAATAACGTGCGGCCATGGCTGCATCAGAAACGAAGTGCCACAACGTGGCCAACGTGTTCAACCATCCACCTGATGTTCCAACAGCCGCTGCTTTTCAAACCTACGTGAGCAGGCAGAAGCAGTGCTTTTTTGCCACTCTGGAAAGCACTTCACCGAAGCCTGCGATTCGACAGAACTCAGCCTTTCGAGAAAACAGGAGACAGACGCAACAACTAAATGATGCTTCAGTTGCATCAAGAAGGGACACATGGCTAAACAGTGCAGAAGCCAGCCTAAATGTGGAAAGTGTTCCAGGAGGCATGCAACATCCATGTGCGCCTTAGACAGTGCTACGAACGACGCAGGCAACGTTACCTCGACCTCTGTGAAGTTGGTCTCTCAACAAGCGCGCTCAGTCGTGCTGCTGCACACTCTCAAAGCCAAAATAAGCGCCGCGAAAACGACCGGTTGCTCCGGAGTTCTTTTCGAAGGAGGAAGCCAGCGGAGCTTCATTACTGCCAGTGCTTCTGGAAAACTTGGTTGCAAACCGCAAGGTGAGGAAACGTTTAACGTAGGTGTGTTCCGAGGTCAAAATGTTTGGAGAACAATGAGAAAGGTGCGCGTCCTCTTCCTCGCTGTAAAAAGGAAACTTCAAATTTCTATCGAAACGCTGGAAGAGGACACAATATGCAGTGTAAATATTCCCGTATAAGGACAGAGAG
Organism: Haemaphysalis longicornis; assembly: GCF_048455015.1. NCBI lineage: Eukaryota > Metazoa > Arthropoda > Arachnida > Ixodida > Ixodidae > Haemaphysalis > Haemaphysalis longicornis. The sequence continues at coordinate 1,545,757 of NW_027526355.1, read as the reverse complement.
TTTTAGCGGCAATGATTAAGGGTACGCAGATTCTTTCATTACAAAAAGTGGAGGATAACCAGATTATGGTCCTTATTGGGTCAGATTATTCTTCGGAAATAGTTTGTGCGGCAGTGAGGCCTGTGTCTGGAAAGCTGAAGGCCGTAGAGACCAAAGTACGATAGACTGTTCAAAGTTCACTGCCTGCTGCAGCCGACATCATTCAATGTGGCAACGTTGTTCTCCATCGAACATGCGTTGAAGATCAAGAGTCCTCAAAATTTTGACTCATTTCAGGGACCTTGAAAGCATTGGAGTCCAGGCCGAAGGCAAACGAGCGACGTGCAGCAATTCGGTGTAGAAAAGTCCCAGCGCGACACCCCGAATTAAGTCAAGTGGACATCGCCACAACCAGATCCTCCACTATCCGACTTATACGCGTGAAAAAGGATTAGGGGGCCCTTTAAAGCTACTTCGACTAGTGTCCTCATGTCGGCTACTTTCAAGCACCACTTTTAAGAGGCCGAAAACCGCTACCCACTAGCAGACCGACCACCGCAGAACTTGATGTGTATGAACGATCCGCTTATAGGAGCCGACGATAATGAAAAAACGATTGAGAACAAGGAAGTAGAGATTGTCCAAGAAGATTCCACAAACTTTTATAAGCCGGTCAGCAACTAACGTGTTGTAGTTGCCACCTTAGAACAAGGACAGACTTTGCCGGTAAAAACCTTCTGCTCGCCTCCCGGAACCGTGAGAGTGCGGAGGCCTCGATGCAACAAGCAGCCGGATAACTTTTGGTTAAGTAACATGGACATCATTAACGTCATCGTCGAGCATCAATTCACCATCGTGGAGGCGTCAAATCATGCTGTAAATCTGCGTGAAGAAATTTCGCCAACATCATCCGAGTGGAGAAGACGCGAATAAAAAAAGCTGAAAGCTCTAGGCAGAAGATTTTATACCGAGCCCAAAGGGAAACATTAGTAAAAATTTACGTGAGGCAGAGAATGAACACAAGAGAAGAAACCAAAATGCCGAGAATTTTAGTGACGAAAAGAAAAGCATGCAAAAACGTCCCTCCACCGAAGGATGGACAACTGCAAGCAAATTTTTCCCTACACAGCAGTTCCCCATGCTTCAGAAACCGTTATCGCTCCTAGCTTCACCAAGCGAGTGACTTCAAGGATCGAGTGGTCAGGCAGTGGAGACACCGATGGCTAAGAAAACGGTGTTTGGACGTTACAGGACTGATGCCAGCTGCTGCACATCCTATCAAACTTACGGAACAAAACAAAGAAGTGCTATTCATCGAAGGACAGCGCTCAAGATAACTGTGTCGCTTGCGAAAAACTAATCGGCGGACCTTAGGGGCATCGTCAGCGTCTACTCAACTCTTGTTCAGCCACACCACAGTCCAGAGTTACGTACAGTTGCTCCACCCTTTGCAAGACACATAGCGTCATCTGTCGGCGGGGGAGAATGTTGCGACTTCCCCTTCTTCACCCCGTGTAGAAGATGACGCAGATCATCATTTTCATTACGCTCCTCATGAGCTGTCGCATGTTATCATGGCTGTGCTGGCTCGCGCCAGCTTTTTCAAGCAGATTCTATTAAAGTCTCACTGCATCAATACGTGTTACTTTGCTTTCTGAGCACCGCACCGAAGCTGGAGGACCCAGAGGTCCAACACCGACTATTACAGGTGCACTATTACGCGGCTCCTCTTCTACTGGAATTTTTGGTTCGAGATGTGACGATGGGCAGCCAAATTGGGATACGTTTGTGGTATTTTCAGATACTTTGCGGGGCTTGTTTTTTGTCTAAATATTTGTCACTGTTCTTCTTTTCAGCAATATTTCACATTTACACATTTGTAACCAATAAATTTGTTCGCTGTTCCAATTAGGCATTCTTGTAGAGATACAGGGCATTGCATATTTGATGCTTTGTAGCGTATGCCAAAAAATGCTTTCCCATGAGCATAATTATCAACTGAATATCTTTATCCGTACCGGGTTAGGATGCTGCAGTCAGTTACGTATTATTCGAGTGAAATAGCCCCATGAATACAAAGTACAATGGTAATAAAAATTATACACACAACAGCTTGATTGTTAAGATATCTATTCCTTTGCAAAACTCTCGTCTTCATAGATAACCCGAGGAAAAATGGAGAAGAAACGCAACTCTTCCAGCTGTGTGCAAAGCTGCGCACTTTCTTTCTTTTTAACATCGTGATTAAATCAACAGATGGGGTATATTCGATGCTCTGAGCCATTTAAATTTTTACGTAGTTTTTGCAGACAATACTAACAGACGGCAGAGCAACCGTGAGCCCCGACCGTAAAATCAATGACACAAGTTGCGCCTGTGTGGGGAATCTATATAAGTATCGCAATCGCACTTCATATTACAGCCAGGTATTGAGTAGCGCTACCGCCATTAGGGGCAGTGTAAAATACATTAGCACGAGAATCGCTAAACTGTTGCTCATCTTGTAAAATTGCGGAGGAAAATAGGTTACACAGAACACAAGTACACATAATGGCGCGCAATTGCCAACTCGGAATTTCGATCAGAAAACGGTAGTAAATATTTCAGGTGACTCCGATAACTGATTGATACAAGAAATAACAAAGTGTACAAGTTATACAAGCGCGGTAGAATGAGGAGTGGGTGGCTGCGCATTAATAGCCCTTACGACGTTTAGCAAAGTTTCCAATACCTACATCTCCTTGTTACTTCTGTGGCTGTTCACTAGCATTGCCTTCATTGGGATACGCGCCCCTTTTAAAGACCTTGCGAGCCGCAGTGTATCGACCAAGCCCCGTTAAAAAGATTGCTTCGTCAACAGCCGCGAGCGCGATTGATCGCTCTCAAGCGCCAGGTGCGAGTTTTTGAATAATGCCATTCTTCAAAGCTGAACTCGCCATTATTCAGTGGTATGTGTTTTCGTTAGCTGGACCCGTCTACCTACATGGCAACTACTTATTTTACAGCCCCCATGAGCTTACAACCAAAATAAACATTTTTACTTATAATGTAACTGGACGTCTCGATCTTACAATTCAATCAATGTCTACGTTTATTTGCGCCTTCTACAATACGTTTCATTTGACACCGCAATTCCTTCAGTGCTACCATTTTAGCATGTGTAGACAGTTTGCTAAATTTAACTAACTTTTAAGTAGTACTAATCTTCAGGACGCCATTTTTGTTTGTCCAACGTGATTTTCCTCATCGATAAATTTAAATTGATACCTCACACACCCTAGTAACACCTCCTTGACTTTTACCCTAATTTATGACTCACCTTGAAAATCTCATGACGATTTTGAAGGTGAAACAAAAAACATTTCTATTTGTTCAACGTGACTTCCCTCAGCGAGTTTTCTATTGGATAGCACATATGCCCCAGCGGCATCACTTTGATCCTTCCCCAGTCTGTGGCTAGCCATTACTATATCATGATTATGACAAGGATTCATTCTATATTTGTCCAACGTGGTTTCTCTAACCGAAACCTTAAATTTCAAATCCCATAAGCCCAAGTGCATCACTGCGAATTTCAACCTAATATATGACTCACCATGGTTATGTCATAGTTATCACCAAGAAGTATGTTTTATGTGCTCCAAGTAATTTTCGTAATAGTGACCTTGAATTTGGTACACCACATACCCTATCAGCCTATCACTTTGTATTTTAACACTAAATACAGTAAAATCCGGTTATAGCCAACAGCAATATGCGTCACGATTACTTCGATATATCCAATAGTTCGATATAGCCGAACCCGCCTATAACGAATTTATTGTTACGAGTTCGCAATAAGCGGGAATCCCCTTGCCATCCCCGCATGCAGAAACGAACAAAATAAAGTATATCATTACCATACAAAAAACTATCAATTTATTGCAAATAATAAAGCTACTTTCCGCCTTAACGCCTTAACTGCCTACGCCCAAAAAAGCGGTGATTTTTGTTTTCTTTTTCGTATTGGCAGCGTCAGCTAGCACAGCATTCTTTACACGAGACATTGTTTGCTCCAGCTCGAGTCCGTGTCCTTCAATATCGAAGAAACATTGGCGGTGGACATCGACTGCCGAAAGGACTTCATTAAGCGTCGGATGGCTTTCATTCGCGATGTACTCTGCCTCCTCGGTGCTTTTCATCAGCATTACGAGGGTGCTGCTGACGGTGCCCGCGTCCGAGGGGCTTACAGTGACGGCAACGTCGTCGTAGACACGCAGGAAATCTTCGAAGGACACTTCTTTCGTCATAGCATCGCGAAAGTTGGCGAGCTGCCGCCTTGGTCCGGACCCACTGACTGGGCGGGTTCCGTCATGAGTTCCGCGCGTCGGAAACAGTTACTGAAAGTGTCGGGCGTCATGTCACTCCATACGAGGCGCAATCTCAGTCACGGCCGTTGCTCAGAAGCCGCGACCGTTCAAAATCTCGATTGATTGATTGTGGGGTTTAACGCGCCGACGCAACGCAGGCGATGAGGCGCGCCGTAGTTGAGGGCTCCGGATTAATTTTGACCACCTGGGGATCTTTATCGTGCGCCGAAATCTCGTACACACGGGCGTTTTTGCTTTTCGCCTCCATCACAAAAGCGGCCGCCGCAGCCGGGAATCGAACCCGCGACCTCGTGCTCAGCAGCGCAACGTTCAAAATCTCAATCGCCGCTCCGAGACCATGCATTTTGCGTCCATTTTAGGCACGCTGAGTTCGATATATCAGATGTGAAGTTCGTTATAAGGAATTTGTTTCGCGTGTATTTTCGTAACTAATTTAGTTCGTAACTGATAGCATAATTCCCTCTATCCGGGTTCGTTATATTCGGGTTTGACTGTATATGACTCACCATGACTGTGTCACGATTATGACCAGGAAGAAATTTTTAATAGAGAAGCTGGTGAACTGATCGCAATTTTTTTCTGTCCGCAGCAAAAATAACAAAACAATACCCAGGACGGGCCTTGCTGGGAGCATCCTGAAGTTAAAACAACCAAAAAACGGCGAGCGCTCGTGTGTGCCTTCCCCGCGACGACTGCCCAGCGTCCCCGGTGCACGTTCCTCAAAGCAAGCATACCCACTTGGGGAGATTGGCCAAGATTGGCCAAAAAAACTATAGCATTCGTCTTAATAGTGGCAACACTTGCCCCGAACGAGAAATCACGTCATAGCGTGTGCGCCTTCAAGGTGATCTCCAATAATTATCACTTCCAAATAATGAAGGCATCTCACACTGATAGCAACAATGATGGAGTAAACGTCGTTGCGGCGGCGAAGAAGAAGCAAATGTCTGCAATCGTGAACTTGAACAGTCGGGATGGTCGTGAAGGTTGCGCACAGCTCGCTGCCTTCAAGTCTTTTGTGTTAGTGTCAGCTTCCTTGCATTTTATTGGTCGCTTGTCAATCACCTCATCTAAACCATCAATGTAATACCCCAAACGCCCTAGCAGCCTCATTTTGAATTTTAATGCAATCAATGGTTCCCCATGACGCTGTCATAATAATAACCAATAATCATTTTTTTTATTTCGTACTCTTGAATCCACTCATTAAGACCTTCAATTTTATATCTTACTCACCCCGGAGGAATCATTTTGAATTGATACCCAATCTGTCACTAGCGTGACGCTCAAGGTTTGATTATTAATTAAAATAAACGCGCGTCTCCGGGATTTCATCTTCAAAAAACAAGAAGTGCGTATGTTATATGTGCGTATAACAAGCACACGAGTTTGTGCGCGCACGTTTCGTGAAACCGTGTGGATTTGTAAACTGTGAATCTTTGTCAATTCTGAGTTCATCTGAGTGCGCCTGAGTACTGAATTCATTTTGAGCTCTGAGCCAGAGCGAGTTGTGTGTCTGTTTTGAGCTGTGATCCCCAGTTAGTGCTGAGTCAATTTTGCGGGCAATGTGAGTGCTGAATCCATTTGAATTTTGAGCCCAAATCGTGTTCTAAGCCAGAGTGAGTTGGAAAGTTTGTGCTCCATGTGAGTCTGAGTTTGATTGAGCGTAGATAGATTGCTCAGCTATGAGTCTGAGCTTGAGTCAGATGTGATACCAAAAATGAATTTATGAGTGAGTTTCATTGAGCCGGTCCAACTTTGCTGAAGTAAGATCGCAGTACCGTTTGGGCGCGGTCCTTCATTACATTTTCGAAGATGGAACCACAAAGCCAATTGCTTTTGCCTCGCGTACGTTTTCCGATGGCGAAAAAAATTCTGCCAGCATAAGAATGAGGCCGTTGAAATACTATTTATTGTTATTAAGTTTCTTTTCTACGTTTACGGTTGTTCGTACACGTTGGTCACCGACACTAAACCGGTTCAAACAACCTTGGGCCCAATTACTCGCATTCCAATCATCGCAGCAGCGCTTTTGTAGCGCTGGGCTGTCACACTGTCCAATTACAGTAATCGATTATTTTCAAAATATCAAACAAGAACGTCGAGGTCGATATCTTTTCGCGCCTCCGGCTTTCGATTGTTAAACATGAAACACAAGAAAGTGAGGAAACTTTTGAATAATTAAAATTGCCATCGCTTCCAGTCGCAAGCCAGGATGTTGCCCGAAGAATAGCCCATGACCCCTTGCTTTCTGATTGGAAATATTCCGTAAGGGGGGGGGGGGGGGGTGGACTTCGCCTGTGATTGAAAAAAACGGTCTTTTTTTGCACAGATGCAACAAGCTCACAATTCACCAATACGGAATCATATTTGGGATGCGATTGACCGTGCCAGCAAAGCCTCGGAACTTGCTGCTGGACAACTCCACGAAGGGTACCCAAGCATCGTGCGCAGCAAGCAACTGGTGTGGTGGCCGTACATATAGGTGGACTTTAGAACCGCGTCAAGGCCTGCGTAAGTTGACAAGAACAACGTTGAGACCTGGGCGAAGCGCCCTTGCATCCTTGGTCCTGGCCAACAGTGGCGTGGCATGCGTGCATATATATTTTGCTGGCACCTTTTCGCATGCAATGTTTCGCACTCCAAGTGGTTTCCGAAGGCTTCATTATGTGCTCGAGTACTACTTTCACTGCACTTTGACACTTTGACTATAGCATCACGGTTTGGTTCCTCGAAACCAAAGCGTGCTGGCACGGTTTGGTTTCCTAGAAACTACTGGCAGTGATAACGGAACGCAGTTCACTGCGGAAGGGTCCAAGCTTTTTGTGAGAGCTAGGCTGCCGTCACGTGCTTGCAGGAACGAAAAATCCCAGGTCACAAGGGCTTGCAGAGCGTTTTATTCGGACGTTTAAAAGCGCACTTCGCAATAGTAGCTGAGTGAATCGATCCTCCAAGGTTTTAATTGTTTTTACTTGCCTCTCGCAACTCCCCCACGGGAGGGGGAGACAGAGAAACAACTCTGATGATCCATATTCAATAGCACTGTCTTAAGTACCCGATGGGGTGACGCTCTCTTCGCGGGATTTATATGCTTTAAGTACCACCTGGCTTCTGTGGATCCGTCGAAGATGCCCTTCGAGACTTAGCCTGGATAGCAAGATCACCTTTCGCTAAAAAAAGGTGGGGGAAGTAGTGGGATTAGGTACGAGTATAGGTGGGGGCTGGTGTTTACTGAAATTGCGCTCTGTTATGACGTTCCCGAGAGTGCCTAGTGCATTGCAGTCGGGGCATGTGGTTTTCTATCTTTCTGGGTATATTCTGTTCTGGAGGCACAACTGGAGAAAGGAGCCTGCCTGTATTTACCTGTATATTGTTTGTTCTATTCTGGAAAAGGACAACGAATATGTCAACAGAAAGCGTGCTTTCAGGACGACGGCTGCAAAACCGACTCTGTGTTGCCAAGCCAGAGGTGGAAGGAAAGGTTGCAAGATATAACAGGAGCGCCGACTGGGCTACCTGAGGCGTTCCGTTAATGTCCCAAACTCGCGGTGTACAATGTAGGTGGCGCTGGGAATGGGCGCAATTATCTAAAGTCACGGTCGATTCTCTTACCGCCGGCTACGTCACGGCACGCATTGCAGCTGAATTTTTCGTCTTCTTCAGTGACGGCTGTTTTCGCCCCATTTTTGCACACCTTCGCATCTGTTCCGCGTCTAAAACACACCGTTTGATGCGCTTTTTCAACCGCATGTCATGAGTAACGGGTACCCGACGCAATGTAGTTGTTGTGCGGCCAAGATATCTGAAGGATTGGTTCTCATGTGGGGAAAAGAAAATGTGGAGACCACATAAAAGACATCTGGCCGCTGGAGAAACGTTACCTTTTACGCACTGCGCGCCATGAATGAGACTCCGTTCCGTAAATCGGTGAATACAAATTCAGTCTGTTTGAAAATCTTTTACAAAATCGGGAAGAAACCAACTAGTTCTGATAATTCAATATATAGCCGCCCTCAACTTCCTTGCATTGTATAATAAATTCCGCAGAAATTCAGAGAATTATCTGCTAATGCGTAGCAGTCTTATGTTGCCTGTGTTGAGTGTGAGTTATTTCCAGCCAATTTTTTTTTGTTATTTCTACATCCCGCCGGACAATTTATCTTCAATTTCGTTAGTATAATGATTGCATGGGGAACTTTCGCGAAACCTACATTATTATGGAAATGCAGGCCGTTGCACGGTTCGTCATTTTCCATATTATTGTATATTTTTCCTATTTTTCTGGGTTTTCAGAAATTCCGTCAACCAATTATGTCTATTTTACGCTATAATAACGATTACAGGTGGAATTTTTGCGATATCTGCATTGTTGGGGAAATGCCATGTGGTATACGTTTTGATATTTCCGGAATTTTTAATATTTATCGTATTTTCTAATTTTCCCCCCATTTCGTTCAACCAATTGTCTCCCTTTACTTTATTCTAGGGATTACATTTGCAACTTTTCTGAAATATGCGTTATTGTGGAAATGCAGGAAGTACACGTTTCGCCGGTTTCATTAATTATTTTATATTTTTCTTTCTTTTTCTTTTTTCAAAATTTCGTTATACCAAATATGTTCATTTACACTAATATAACGATTACATGTGGAACTTTCGCTATATCTTCCTTATTGTGGAAATGTCATGCGGCATACGTTTTCACTTTTCCCGCCATTTTTTTAGTTTTTCAAAATTTCGTCCGACCAATAATCTCCTTTTATGTTCTTTCAACGAATACATTGGGATGTTTTGCGGAATCTGCATTATTCTTGAAATGCAGGGCGTTACACTGCTCGCCATTTTCCGTAATTAGTTTATATATTTGTTATTTCATTATATTTTTCAAACTTTTTGGAGACCAATTATCTCCATTTACGCTATTACAACAACTACAGGAGAAAGTTTCGTAAAATATGCATTATTTAGGAAATCTAGGGCGTCACCCTTTTCGCCGTTTTCCGTATTTTTCTACATTTCTTTTTTTGTTTTTCAAAATTTCGTTCCACCAGTTATATTCATTTCCGCCATCAAAGCAATAACAAGTGGAACTCTCGCAATATCTGCATTTTTGTTGAAATGCAGGGCGTTCCACCGTTTTGGCTGTGGGGGTACTCGGCAAGGTACCACGACAGCCAGTACCCCGGTACGTACACAAAATTTTGAATGCAAAATAATTACGGAGATAGATTGGTGTGAACACACATACATCACCTGCAAAATATCAGCGGCGAATACAGCCTGGAACATATTTAAAATCAATTTTAAAGTGAGCGAAACGCAACCGAGCAGCCAGCAGAGGACCACGCGCAATCGACATCCCATGAATAATTTGTATATAAACAACATCCAAACACGCCATGAGTTTGTGTTTCCCGCTTCCGCACTGCCGGCGTGTTCCGCCGGCTCGCCCGGCTCGCCGCTCCAATCGGAGGGCGCAGCTTCTGCTCTCGAGAACGAATGACCCGATCGTTGGCGGCGGAGGCGCCGTGATTTCGTCGACTCATTGGGCAGCTGGCCATGACCAAAGTTGTACAGCTATCTAGGCACTCTGTTTTCCGTGACTTTTTATTTACATTGGACGCGAAAACGCGCTGGAGATACGAAAAGCCCACTGAGCGAGCCGCACGGTCGCTGTGCTGGCGGCGGCCACGGCCGCGAAGTGGCGCAGGCTGGCGCAGGGATCTCGAGTGATAGCTTGTTACCGCCGCACGAAATTGTACCCAAGTCCCAACTATGGCAGCGTATAAGAGAAAGGAGTTAATGATGCGATGGCGGGTTGCATTAAAAATTACACCATCGTCCCACGTGGGAACGCTGAGGGGATGCAAAGCCGTGGAGTAGTAGCGTGTTAATTGGTTGCTAGAGTAAAGAGACGTGTAGTAGCGTATTAAATGTCTCCTTTATTTTTCGAGTAGTGGCGAACGTTTTGCGGATTCTCGTTCTCGAAGAGAGGAATCCGCTGTTCGACAATGGCGTTTCGAAGCGTTGTCACGTTGCCGAGCGCCATCTGGATCAGCTACTCGCCAATGGTCGAGTAGCTGATCTGCTGCTCGACTCTGCCGTTTACGTTCGGCGTCACCAGCTCTCCTCTGTACAGCCTTGTCTTCGGAGGCACGAGACGAGCCGAGCGGCGAGGAAGAGAGCGGTGTTATCGCAGCTGCTGAGGGCTCCTGGAGCCACAGTGTTGCCGGTGTCTTCCTGAGCCGACAGGAGACGAGCCGAGCGGCGAGGTAGAGAGCGGCGTTATCACAGCTGGTATGGAGAGGGGAACCAGCAGGAGAGGTGCGGACGCCGGACGGCGGAGGGTCGACTAAGAGATGCTTTGCATCAAAAATTGTCATCTGCACCGCTTAGGAGAGCGGCAATCGAATATCCGCCGCAGTGCTAAGCCGAACACATCTGTAGGCGGACTTGTAGGCAGACCGGCCGGGTGCTCCCAGCACGCGTCTTGCTACCCACTGTCTCGAGCGTCGCGCGTCGTTCTTTAGACGCAGTAGCATTTGCACTGGCAGCGCCTCCGCCACGTCCACGGTCGCTTTCTAATTAAGCGGCTCACGAGATCAGTACGTGGGAGCATTCGCAGAAACGGCCGGCGATGTGGACTCGACAGTGCTACGGCAGCTCTGCTCTGCGATATCCCTCCGATGGTCACGTGGTCAGCTTTGTTTATCCAAAATTCATCGTTTCGCGGCACCCGCTGAAACCGAAACTGCGACTGCCGCATTGAAAATGCCTCTAATTAAACAACCGTCGCACTATGAAGCACATGACGTTTCTACAGGTGATAAGTAGGTCCCGAGCAACAAAAAAAATATGATGCGAAATTTTTGTGTCAGTGCTCATTTTTACACTTGCTGATTCAGAATTTGTATAAATGCAAAGCACCCTGCTCACGTGGGAAGTTGTTTTGTTACCTATGGTCGTGTCGCATAGTTGTGTACACCCAAACTATCACATAAGTATGGCTAGCTTCCACTGTCTTATTTGGAGTTGCCGCATGGCTTATTTTCTTGAAACTACATGTGACAGTACGCATTGCTTTAGGCAAATGCATGCCACAGTTATGTATAGAGCAATCCACTTTCTATACATAACTGTCTTTCTGAGTGACGGCGCCGCTATGCCGCTCTTTTTCGACAGATCACTTGCAACATGCACCTTCCTCTCCAACATCTTAACCCTTGCGACTCCTCAACCGGTTGTCTAGGTTTTAATTACCACGTGCAGCTACGACATGCACGTGGCAGTCTTCGCCTTTGGCACCATTATTAAGGGGGTGACATGGATTGTAGCATACCACAAAGATTTATTGTGTTTTTAATTTGCTTGCAGACTGTAACGATTTTCCAATGAAACATAAAGGCAACAAAAGGTTTATATTACTCGATGAAAGTTTATCAAACAAAAGCTTGATTATCTGCTCCAATTTAACCTGACGAAATTGGTGCTAACGCCACTAAGAGAGCATCCCGTGGTAATATCTCGCAATGTTCCCTGTTCGGCTGCAGCCCTTTCACAGCCGCAGCTGTTGTTTCACGGTAGTGATGGCGGCGTAACCGAGCGAACAATGGGAAGATCGAAGAATTACAGAAACAAAGAAGGACCGTATCGCGGAATTTGTGAGGGGTGGACGGTTCGCCGTGGCGGCGGGAGACGCTTGGCAGTATGCTGTGCTCGCGCAACATGCTCATGTGTGCGACGCTTGGCGAAACCGTGAGCGGGGCGTACACGTGACGACTGATTTGCGTTTGCTTCCTAAGACGCAGTTCACCGTCGCTGCCTGAGACGCACTGCGCGCCGCCGACGCAGAGGCTCACCATCGCTGCTGTTGAGAGAACCCAGGAGACAGTGCTACCCCAGAGCACTGCAGCCCTCAAGAGTAAGTGCTGAACTGATAGTGGAGCAACCGGTCATGTCCTTCGTGAGCCGCTGCAGCTAAAAAAGCTGCCCCTGCCTAGGCTGAGTACCACCGACGTTAGAACCCACAGTAAGTGCTGAACAAGAAACCAGGAGCTGAACAATGAGCGCGGCAACCGGTGCTTGTGCTTCATCAAGCGCTCCAGCTAAACATGCTGTCAAAGTAGAGGCTCGGCGTTGCCGAACGCAGAACCCGAAAGTGCGTGCCCCGAAAGAGACTCGCCGTCACCGCCGTCCAGAGGACCCAAGAGTAAGAGCCACCGAAGCAGAAGCTAGGCGCCGCTGCCGACAAGACCCGGGCGTTTGTGCCGTCGAGGCAGAAGCTTGTCCCCGCCGTGGAGAGGACCCAGGAGTGACAGCTGCAGACGCAGAAGTTCCGCGCCGCCGCCGACAAAACCCTGTTGTTCGCGCGCCCGATTCCAAGACCAAACGCAAACAAAGGACGCAAAGTGTGGCAGGGCAACCAAGGCGTTTTTGGTGGTAGTTGAAAGGCAATCCCCTTGGAAGTGATGATGATGATGATATCTAGATTTTAATGGCGCAAGGCCAGCTAAGGGCAAAGAGCGCCAAACAAAAGTGATTTCATGACAGCGATGTGAAAGTAAAAGTAGAAGGTTTCAGTAAACATACACAAACTAAAACAAGCTAATGAAGATGACTGGTGTAAAGGGCAAGGTTGTCATGATGCATGATAAAAGATGAGATGTAAAAAATTGACATCGGTGAGAAATTTAAAAACAAGCTTGGTGGAAAACATGGGCTCGTCTCGTAGAAAGTACAATGGGTGAAACGGAACGTGTTGTCTGTATAGTTGTGGGAAGTGTTTGCGTCGTGTTGTGTCAAGTGCCTTGCATTGGATGAGTACGTGGATTACGGATAGGCCCTCTCCACACCTGCTGCACATGGGTCTTGATGATCCAGTGAGCAAGTGCGAGTGTGTTGCATGTGTGTAGCCTATCCGTAACCTTGCTAGGGTCACTTCGGTGTGTCTGTTGTGTATCGTCCCAAGTGTGGCTTTATTACATGTAGCTTGTTGTCTGACTGTTCACTCCAGTGTGTTTGCCATGTTTTACGTAGGTGTTGTCTGGTGACTGGCTTCATGTCAGTGTACGGTACTGTTGCTATGTCTAGAGTGTTTCTCAGTGCAGCATCAGCGGCCATTTCATCAGCAAACTCACTGCCCGCGATGCCAGCGTGGCCTGGAACCCAGCAGATGGTAACCTTCAGACCTGACGCATACGCCGACATCAAAGATTTAAAAACCAGATTGACAATGTAATTTTTGGAAGACCTTTGGGATGATCATGTACGCACGACGCTTAGTGAATCCGTGAAAATGATGGAGTTTGCGATAATATGTTCATTGATGTGATTTAAAACAAGGAGTATACCACATTGCTCCGCTGTAAAAATGCTAGAATTCACATTCATGGTTTTACAATCACTGAAATTGGGTCCGTGTGCAGCACAAGACACCGCAATGGATGTTTTTGAAGCATCAGTAAAAAAATCTGTTGCCCCATATTTCGCCTGGAGATGCATGAAATGCTGCAAAACGGCAGTTGTGGGCACCGTGTTTTTCTTAAATTGCGTAAACGACAAATCACACAATACAGGATGAGGATGCCATGGGGCTAAGAATCAATGAGAGATGTTGTAAAAGTGTCTAAAAACGAGACAGAAAGTTGAGAGGCTTTCTCCATCGCCCTGAGCGAGAAAGGCGCAGAAATAGATGGACGATTTAAAAACGGTTGGGATGTAGATGTATCGTTCATTATAGACTTAATGGGATGGTGAGACATTGATGAAACTTTAAAAGCATATAGCAAATCGACATACTCGCGCTGGTACCCTAGGCACCATCTGTCACACTCGAAGTACAGACTTTGCACGGGGCTAGTCCGGAAAGCACCAGACGCAAGTCGAAGGCCCAAGTGCTGCACTGGGTCGCGCATTTTCAAAGCACTTTCCCTTCCTGAACCATACAAAACACTCCCATAGCCTAATCTCGAGCCTACCAGGCTGGTAAACACTCGCAGCAGAAGTTGTTTGTCAGCACCGTACGAGTGATGCGACAAGACCTTTAGAATATTCAGTGTTTTATTACATTTTTGTTTTAGTTGTTTGATATGAGGGATAAAGGAAAGTTTTTATCAAGGACTATACCTAGGAACTTGTGTTTGTTTGTGGCCGGAATCGCGAAACCATTCAGTTTGATGTCTGGATCTGGCCGTTCTGATCAGCCCAGCCAGCTAGCTTATTAACACTAAGCTGGACTTGGCGTTCGCAAATTGACATATTACACGACTTAAAAGATATTTGGACATCATCTACATACATTGTACAGGAAATGGTTCGTGGCAACGCCTTTCGAAGTGAGTTCATCTTGACTATGAACAACGTACAACTCAAAACGCCACCTTGAGGCCCACCATTTTCCTGCACAAAAACATTTGAAAGGGCAGTACCAACTCTTACACGAAAGGTTCGTTCTTCCAGGTAGCTATAAAGAGTGTTAAACAGATTGCCCGAAACACCAAATGATTTCAGGTCGCTAAGTATCCCGTATCGCCAAGCAGTGTCGTAGGCTTTCTCAATATCAAAAAAGACCATAGCACAAAACTGTTTGTGAACAAAGGCATCCTTTATGTACGACTCAAGGGCGACGACTTGGTCGTTTGTGGATCGCCCCACCCTGAAGCCGGCCTGGCAGCTCTCGAGAAGACCATTGCATTCTAAGAAGTACACGAGTCTCCTGTTAATCATATTCTCGAGAAGCTTGCACAGGCAGCTTGTGAGGGTGATGGGTCGGTAACTGGCGGGAGAAGACGGGTCCTTACCCTACTTCAGGAACGCCACTACAATAGCCTCCCTCCATGATTTCGGAATGTGCCCCGAAAGCCATATGTTGTTGTATAAGTGTAGGAGTGTTTCAAGAGTATCTGGGTGTAGGTGTTGTATCATTGTGTATGTAATCTGATCTGCGCCTGGAGCTGAAGGTTTACATATGCTCAGGGCAGCCTTCAGCTCATAGAGAGTAAATTCAGAGTTGTAACCAGATTTTGACCTGTTATTATCATGTAAGGACTTCTTTTCACAAGCGGTTTTATGTCTCAGGAAAGCGTTTGTGTAGTGTGCAGAGCTGGAAACGTGTTGAAAGTGTTGTGCAAGTGTGTTAGCTTGGTCTTCCAGTGTGTCCCCTGTTGTACTAAACAGTTGCAGGCTGTGTGTCTGTTGTCCTTTTAGTTTTCGTATTCGTGTACAGAATTTGTGTGTGTCTGTGTATGCGTTAATAGATGTAAGGAAGGTGCGCCAACTCTCTCGTTTTGCCTCACGGCGCACACGTTTTCCAAATGCCTTGGCCCGCTTGAACAAAATAAGGTTGCCCGACGTGGGGTACCGTCGAAGGATACCCCACGCCTTGTTCTGGGCCTCTCGCGCCCGCCTACAGTCCTCATTCCACCACGGCCTCCTCTGGTTGCGCGGGACACCAGAGGCGTGGGGAATGGCCTTTTCGGCGGCGTCGAGGATGTGCGCCGTGAGGAGTTGGGTTGCTTCTTCAACGTGTAGGTGTCCTATGGATGTGTGGTGTAGTTTCGATGTCTCTGTAAATGTGTTCCAGTTAGCTCGTGCTTCATTGAACCTATTATGGGAAGATGAACTGCTTGGGCCTTTACCTATATATGTTAGTGAAGTGGGGAAGTGGTCACTGCCATGTGGGTCAGTGCCTACTCCCCACTCAAGACATGGAAATAGAATTGCCGAACCAATAGCCAAGTCAAGATTTGGGTATGTATTGTGTCCTATGTTATGGTATGTAGGCTGTTTCTTGTTGAAAAGGCATGCTCCAGAGGATGTTAAACACTTCTCTATCAGGCGACCTCGGGCATCCGTGCGAGAAGAGCCCCAAAGAGAATTGTTTGCATTGAAGTCGCCTGTTAAGATGTACGGTTCAGGAAGCTGGTCGACCAGCGCCTCAAAGTCAGAGCTCAGAAGTGCAAGATCAGGAGAGATGTAGATGGAGCATACCGTTATCAACCTAATAAAATTATCGTGCGGATGGCTACAGCCTCAAGGACGGTGTTCAATGTGACAGGGTGGCATGCTAAGGATTCGCGGGGAAATATGGCCACACCGCCAGAAGAGTGTGTGCAGCCATCCCTGTCTTTCCTGTATTCAAGAAATCTGTGTGTTTGGAATTAAGATGTGTTTCCTGGACACACAGTAAACTTGGCTGGTTGGCATGCAGAATCTCGTGCACATCGTCAAGATTATTCAGAAGGCCTCTGCAGTTCCATTGAACTATGTTTTCTCTTCCCATTATGATGTGTTAGAGCTACTAGTGTGTGATTATTTATGTAGGGTCTTTCGGGGCTTGGACTCTTGGGAGGGGCTTTCTGGCCTTCTGTACTGACCTGGACGTCGCAGCCCGTACCTTCCGTTGCGATGAAAGCCGGAAGGGCTCGACGTCCATGTCATAATCTGATGGCAAGGGGGTGCCCAGCGGACTGGGTTCCCTTGACGTGGTACCATTTCGGGTGTTCTTTGCCTGCGCTGCCAGTGCCGAAGGCGTGGGGAGCACCACAGATGGCCCAGGCAGTGAGGTGGGGGAGGGGGTCGCTGCGACTGCCTCAGTCTCCATCTCCGTGCCCTCGCGTGTGGTTTGGGACGGTGGAGCAGAAGTGGAGGATGCAGCATCACTCCCACCAGACGTGGATGCCACCACAGCCGCTGCTAACCCAGCGAGCGGTGCGGAGGCGGGTTGGGCTGCAAGAGGCAACCCAGGGGGGGGGGCGCGGGGGCGGGGGCGGGACCAAGTCCGATTCTCGGTACTGGGTCCCCGCCGAAACAAGACGCCGCTCCGCCCCCCGGCGAGCTGCGTCGGCGTACCTGCCCAGAGGAAAGGAGGCGAACCTTTTCCGCGCCTCTGAGAAGGTGATGTTTTCGGTTACCTTGATGTTTATGATTTTCTTTTCAAGTTGCAATTTTTCACATTTCCTGAAGTAGGCCGCATGTGGACCCTGGCAGTTTATGCAAAGAGACTGTTGCACGTTACAATTTTCGGACGCGTGGTCGTGCTGGGCGCATTTCGCGCAGGTAAGTCGGCCGCGAGAGGAGTTCGTGCCGTGCCCGAACCGTTGGCACTTGAAACAGCGCCGCGGGTTCGGGATGTAATGCCGGACTGGACATCGCACGAAACCTGCATTGATGTATTCCTGAAGGCTCGACCTGTCAAAGGTTAGGATGAGGTGCTTTGTTAGTATGTGTTTATCATCTCTTCGTATAGTTATTCGCCTGACCGCTGTTACGCCCTGGCCACGAAGGCCCTCCAGCAAGTCGGCTTCAGTTTCATTCAGTAGGTCATAGTCGGAAATCACGCCCTGGGAGCTGTTTAGGCTGCGGTGGGGCGTGACTCGGATTGGCAGATCGGCGATGCTGGTTTGAGCAAGAAGTTTTTTGGCCTGATCCTGGCTACTGACCTCGACAAGAATTTCACCGGTTCGATGTTTTTTGGCCTTATACGACCCTCCAACAATACTGTCAAGAAACTTTGAAATGAGAAATACTGACTGTGAAGCAAGAGGTTTTGATTGGTCTACAGATTCCATCACAATGAAGCGAGGATAGAAATTTACCTCGGCGAGCCCTGCCAACTGGACGCCAGTGCCAAGCCAACCATCTTCACGCATGCCACGAGCGACGTTCGAAAGTCAGATTGCCGAGGTGCTAACCCCGAACGCATGCTGTACATGGCAATGAAAGTGTCTAGGCACTAAGTAGCCAGCGACATGTCTAGCCTTGCACAACACCAACCCGGTGGAAACACTAACAAATCAACAGTATGTCTGCAAGGACTTTCTGCGCGAGGCGGTCGTGCACGACACTGTCTGGTGAGCGTCCTTGTCAACATCTTCCGCAACAGCCAGATACACGTCTCTTCAGGTCTCATTTAGTGGTCGACTACTTTAAGTGCATCGAATTACAGCACCACGGGTGTGCACACAGGCACATTCTACTGCGGTTACATAGTACATGGTACTCCCTACGAAGAGCTTCAATGGACAGGCTGGTAACACTGGAAATCACCAGTGCACTTCTTTCCGTGGACACCGGGTACTGGAAGCAGGAGCGATCGCAGGTGAGCCCAGACACCTAAACCTGCTACAAGCTCGACTGCATCAAGTACAGCTTTAACGATCCCTTCACGCCCAATGATGAACCCTTGTAGTGCCTTGCCCTACAGTGGACAGTGAGGCGCACAAAAAACACATCAAAAACCGCCAAAACAAACACGAAACCGCGCACCAGGACCTCTAAACAACCAGCTGTGATTATATGGTATAGCTCTGGGAGCATCACGGCACCACGGACAAGACAGAGAACATTTAATTTCTCCGAGAGGTTACTCCTTGTCCCACCATTGTGCTACCTTGTACCGTGCAGCAAAACTGGGTGAATTACTTTAACTCAGGGAGAAGGAGGGCGTCCATCCTAGACCAAACATACTTCTTCAAATAGTGCGTGACACGTACGCGCGTGCCACATACGTTATAGAATATGCGAATAAGGCCAACCGTGGTATATCGAATCTCTATCAGCAGGGAAAAGTTGTCAAAGAGAAGAGGGACATTCAGTACAGGCAGGCGCTAAGACATCTAGGTGTGAAGATGCTCAATGCGATCGAGGTATCCGCACAGCAGGTGTTTACTCAACACCTCATGGTGTTTGCTCAAGCAAGAAATGTCGCAGGCGAATCAAGATGTTGTGTTTGTACGTACTTCCTGGCCCGAGAAGAGGACGCGCGTTCGGAAGACTAACACTCAGATGGCGGGGGAAATCCTGGGCCAATCTAGCACAGATGTTTGGAAACGAATTATCATCGAGCGTATGAAGACCGCAGCCTGATCTGAAAATCCTCACTCTGGCAGAGTTCGCTACGAGGTACGACATTTACACCTGCAAGAAGAATTCAGGGAGCGATACGCCGCTACTGGGATCACTCTATCGACGATCCAGTCAATCATAGGCGCGGAAAGGTCCTGCTCTTCCACTCATTCCGCAAGGAGGAAGACATTAAAAAAAACTATTTACAGCACCTTTATAAGCAAAACCTAGGCGTCATTATAGAAAGTAAAGCACGCTACCAGTGTTGGAAAGAATGCCGTCCTACGTGAGATTTGTAATTCCCTCATTCGAACCAATAAAGACGAACGGTGGACGACTTCTCCGATATGCGATGTCAGAGTGCACCCGCCGGCCATAGAGAACGACGACTCAGATCTTCTAGACATTAGTACAGCCGATTACAATGCCACGAGTGAAGATCACTTCCTGGAAATCATGGGGAGGCCAATAGAGAGCCGTATGAGGTAATCCTAGGGGTAGCACACCTACAAATACCACCCTGCAACTCTTCTTCGCGGCGGTGGCTGGATGTGGCAAACATTTGTACTGCGGATCATAATAAACGTCTACAACAGGTTCTGTATTCTCGCTGGTCCAGACAGGAAAAGAAGCTGCCTTTCATCACAGGAAAGGTAGCTGCGGCACTCGGGGGAGTAACTGTGCACGCAGTGTTCAACCTTAGCCTCAAGAAATACGCGAATTCTGAAGCAACCAGAAGAACACCTTATGCTATGCTTTCAAGAATGTCCAATGCGTCATTATCGACGAAGTTAGCATGATGTCCGCAGATATATTTCAGAGAACCGATTGGCCACTTCGCAGTATCACTTGTTAGTCTCCAGCCCTTCGGAGGTTTGGGCGTCCTTCTCTGTAGAGATCTCCATCAGCTTCCTTCCATCGAGAAGCCCAGTCGCTCAAGCGCGTCAAAACAGGCGATGTGTTTACACAGAAATTTCATAGCATCATCGCTTATAATTTCCACTAAATGAGGTCGTACGACAAGACGATCGCAGTTTGTATACCGTAAATACCGAAATTGCAGGCGGTGTCGAATGGGAGAATATTTCGACGCACCGGCGTATCAAGGAAGCATATGTACTGTCCTAAACCACCTGCGCTCGGCCTTGAACACTCGGAAGGCGCATGGCAGGGAGGTCACTACTAACGGCACTGCAGGCAAGCCAAATTACCCTCGACCCTTGACCGTCGTGTGCAACGGTGTTCGCCCAGCCACTCATGCAGACCATCCTCCTCACTGCGGCTCACACCCGTCAACGTCGGACGTTGCCCTGCCGAAGTTGCAGTCTTCAACGTTCAAGGGTATTGTCAACGTGGGAGCCAGCTCGGAGGTAGCGTTGAGCATCCCAATTGAGGAAGGGGGTGCGGAACACGAGGGTACGCCTGCCGCAGCCAACGTCTACTCAGCTGTTTCTGCTCAACGAAACGACAAAAAAGGCAAGGTAAATGACGTGAAAGAAAGCATAGAGCCACCACCGTACACTTTCGAGTATATCTTCGTCCCAGACTTCATGAATGAGGAATCCTTAACGCAGCTTCCTAAAATCCCGCTATCACCAATCGTCAAGTTAGAACGGGACGCTGCACCCAGGTTCGAGTCTGGTTCGTTCGGTGTTCCTGATGTTAGGAAGTCTGAACCGCTATTGGTGACCATATCGGGTCAATGTAACGAAACAACGAAGCCTTGCCAGGAAACATCAATAACGCATATTGAGCTAACACCTCGCCCAAAAGCAAGTTCGACAGAATCGGAATCCGCCAAGAGGAAAACCCGAGGCAGGGACAAGACAAATCTGAATATACTGGCTGACTCGCTGCAAAAGAACTGCAGGTAACATGAGCCACTGAGACCTTCCGGACATCCGATTCACGAGAATAGGTACATAACCGGAGGACAGGAAACGCGAGCCTGGAGAAAAGTTTGGTTGTCGCCCGCTTCACCTTGGCGGCGCTTAGGTGTCGTGAAAGCTGCGAAACGCTGGATGCACCGCTGGAAGCAAAAGAGGTGACAGCAATTCAGGGTAGCTTTCGAAGGAATGACCTCATGGAAAGAAAGACACTACACTATGATTGCGGATTAATTCGTCAACCCCACAAGGATTTTCTCGCGGGTGGGAGAGGGAATAGGAGGAGCTGTTTCGACCTGATGAATTTCAGCGTCCTGAGGAGCAACGGAGCCAAAGCCACCCGTTCGTACGCACCGACAAAAGACGCATTCGTTGTTCCCAGCTGCTGAGTCGCCACAAAGAAACCGCCGTCGCACACAGCCAGGGTCAGGACGAGCTGCGAGATACGCCGAAGGTTGAGAAGCCTGTGAATACTTCGCCACCGTTCAGCTTGGTTCGCCCTATTAGGTTGCACAACCGTCGCGCCGCAGCGCAAACCTTGCAGTTTCGTGAAGCGCCAAAGAACTAAAGCTGGTTTTACTTGAAGACGACGTGTACCGGATCCGCACGTGTAACTCATGCCGCAGCACAGAGGTGTCCCAGACGCGTCAAAGCGGCGCCTCCATTGCTACTGCTACGAGAAGCCCACTTGCCGCTCAAGATTTTCGATGGACTGCGGGACAACCTGCGCGAGAATCGTCCCGAGGCGAAAGCACTCAAGCAGCGCTTCGAGAAACTTCATCGACAAACGTGTACGAGACACAGAGCCAGCTGGTGAAGCTATTGAACAGCTAGAAAGTTCGGTCTGTGGGACAGAGTTTGTGTGAGGACAGATACGCACGTTGCGGGCGCGGGAGGATGTTGAATCTCCCGAAGGGTATGCGCCACTCAATCACCATCATCATGCAGATTTCCCGTGTCAGTAAAGTTGTCATCCCCGCTAAGGGCAGCCATGGCTTCGGTCTCGCTTCTCTCGTTCTTCCGTTAATATCGTCTTCAATTCAGGTTAAACCCGTTTAGTAAGACTCCATGTTTCGGCCCCGTAGTTGAGTACGGGTAAGATGCAGTTGTTCTACACTTTCGTCTGCAGGGACAATGGTAGGCTGCGATTCATTATCGGACAACGACTGCCAAATGCACTCCACGCGATCATTAACCTTCCAATTATCTCGGCCGCATGGTGGGGAAATGGGGTCATTTCTTGTTTGAGATTAAAGTCTATTATTGTGTAGAACACTGTATCCTCACCATCTTCGTGGCCATGTTTAAAAAAACACCATATTTGGTTTACTAAAAGATATTTAGAACGTGATCCCGCAGGGCTAGTTTCCACAATGCTTGGTGTGTCAGCTTTGCGGACTTATAAAACAAGAACATTTTCCGAAATCTTTGTACTTTTTGGGACATATATTTGCGTAATTTGATGCTGGATTTAAAAAATTTCGATTAGTCGTACGTATAATATTTAGACATTATTTCTCAAACACTAGTCAGAGCAGTGTCGTTCAAAGGTGGCACTTCTAAACAAATTTTTTTAACATATCAACATGAAGGCTAAGCTACCTAGTTTTTTTACAATTGTTTGCCGGGAGGTGCTGAACACTTTATACTCTGTTTACTGCTCTAGAAAGAAAAAATTTCTAAATACTGCTTTGTAAAGTGGGACAAAAACTAAGAATTTGTAAAAATGGCTCACATTTTGACTTCATTTAAAAAACACAGCGTTTATCAATTTTCGCCATGTTTACACAAAACGGCACTCAATTACTCAGTATTATAAAAAGCAAAAATGTACTGCAGTATTTTTGTTTTAGGTTGGGAAAAGGATGTCACGTCAAACACAATTTTTAATATTCGATCTACAATTGACTTGCAGTTCGCCGTGAGGAAACACATAAATATGGCTGTTTTTACAGATTTCTGGAATATAAATGACTGATGTAAAGAAAACTGATCAGAGTAGCTATATTTACGAATTGTTCAACTTCTTAGTTGCACAAGGCAATAAATAGTTGTGAGGTATTTCAGCTTGTAACTTCTACCAGGTTATGGTTGGCATTTTAAGTATAGTTGCTTATCGGCTTGCGTTTGCTGTGTCAGAAACCGATATTTAGCGTTTCTGACGCTGCTCAATCACACATTATAAGTAAAATACCGGATTTACAAGGAAATAACCACGCTGCTTGTACTGAGCATGTTGGACATGTTGTGGTGGTCACGGGTTTTTTTAAGTTTTAGCTGGTATATGCGAAGTTCTATCTGCTAAAAAAAAGCCGCCTTTCCAAATCGCTGCCTTTCACGCTGCCGGGAGTGGTAAAGTGATCAGTTTCTTGAAAATTTTTTTTTAGTTCTTAAAAACACAAACTTTTAACCCACTACAAATTATGCCTACGTTTACTTTCGGCAGTTCAATGTAAAGGGGAAGGTGCAGCTTTCTACTTCCAAGGACCATCAAAGTGTCGACAAGCGCTGGTCAGTACATTCGCTTAGGCTGTACAATAAAGCTTCCCGGCAAAGAAAAGAATACCACTGAAAGCACAGGCAAATAAGCGTGTTCAACTGCGCCGCGATGTCGCAAAAGACTACGACAACTATCAGCGGGACTACAGTCTTGACTCGGCCAATGCATGCTTGGGGTTGGTCAAAATCAAGCGACTGCTCGAAAAGCATGCCTCTTATATACGCTTTACTAAAGTATATAAGCGATAGTTTTGCCGCCAATTTTACAACAAACATCGGTTGTTCGACATGAAGAGCAGCGCATTCAGGGTGAGAAAGTGGCTGTCCTCTGCAGCCGGACATTGCAAAAGTTCATACAATGGCGTGGGTGGCCTTGTGAAGCATTAAGCTGCTGTCCATAATTTTCACTGACCTCACAGCGAAGCCACACAAAGTGCGGAACAGTTGGATGACAGCATAATGGGAAAGTGAAGAATTTTTTCCTGCTGTCTGTTCCCGATGGCGAACCTGCGAAATTTAGGGAGCACAACAAAACGAAAAGCAAAAGTGTTTTTTTGGTACTCGGCATTCTACTTCTCATGGGCATAGTGAAAAAAATCTAATGCAATTTCCGGTACACAGCATGCAATTTGGACTTGGAGGGGCAGCGATAGTTCTGAACTGTGCTTGTCGACGGTTTGAGAATCCTGCGAAATAGAAAGCTGCACCCTCCCCTTAACATTGAAGTGTCCAAAGCAAATGTAGGCAAACTTTGTATTTGGGTAAACGTTTTTTTCCAAGAAATAAAAAGAAAGTTTTCAAGACACGCATCCATTTCACCATCCGCAGGAGCCGGAAAGGCGGACAGTTTTAAAGACAAAGTTTTTACAGTTGCAACTTGGCATGTACCAGGTAAAACAGAAATACACCCTTGGTCGTGCCGATAATGAAACATTTTTAAAATAGCAGCCCTACTCTGGTAGAAGACACAAGCTGAAAAACCTCGCAATCCTTTTAATGCCTTTCGCAACGTACAAGTGGAACAATGGGCAAATATGACCACTCTGAGCACTTCTCTTTATATCAGTAGTTCATTTTTCTGAAATCTGAAAAACAGCCGTAATTATTTGTCTTTTTTTTACTGTCAACTGCTACTCACTTGTTGATCTAACAATAAAAAGGTTGTTGTATATGACCTCATTTTTCCAACTTGAAAGAAAATAATGCAATATATTTTTAGCTTTCTAGAGTACTTTCTAGAGTACTTTCTAGAGCGTGCCATTTTCCGGAAATGGGGGAAAATTGATAAACTTGTCGTTTTTAGATGAAGCCGAAAGGTGACCCATTTCTACAAATTTTCATTTTTTGTCGCGCTTTACGAAACAGGATTCCGAATTTTTTTTTCTAGAGCAATGACTAGAATATGAAGTGTTCAGAACCCTCTGGTAAACAAGTGTAAAAAACTAGACAGCTTAGCGTTAATGATGATGTGTGCAAAACGTTGATTTGAAGTGCCACTTTTGAATGACAACGCTCTCGCTATTAAGTTAGAGAAATAGTTTCTCAAAAAATTTAAGTATGAGGTATTTGATTTTTCTAATCCAGCAGCAACGATTGCATGCTTTGGGCCAAGCAATTAAAAACATTTATAAAAATGCTTTCTGTTTTACAGGTCCCCAATGTTGCCCTCCAAGCAATGCGGAAAGCAGCCATGCCCCATCGCGTTCTAAATAGTTTTTATTAAACCAACTGTGGTGTTTCTCGCTGGAATATTGCCAGTTTCATGATGAAGGTACAGTGTTCTACACGATATTAAAGTTTCATCTCAAACAAAAAATGGTCATGGTACCACTTTGGTTCTCCTTATCTGAACCCACCCTCTCGCGACATGCCTCACGGCTATAACGATCGGGCCCGCACAACTCCTTCTGCTACACTGGTAGTGCTGTAAACCGAGTATCGCGTCCCCTCGGCGCAAATGTGAACTCCTCCTTCGGCTCCAGAAACATCAAAAATTCAGGAAAGCTTGCACTGATTCGCAAGACTTAAATGGTGAAGCTGTTTGTTGGTGAGCATTGCCCAATGCATAGCTAACTTTCACTATCATTGTTTACCTACATACTTGCGGCGCTAGTAATCGTTGTAATATGCATCCAAGAGTTCATCGTCTTCTTCTACGCGAGTGGTGGATGCAAAGCAATCCTTAGCATTGTAGACTTATACTAGCTCAACTGGCGAAGCTTGATTTTAGTCGTGCAAAACATAATCTCCATTTACGTAATTATAACGATTACAATTGGAACTTTCGCCAAATAGGCAATATTGTGAAAATGCCGGGCATTACATGGTTCGCGATTGTTCATAATTATTTTGTAGTTTTCTTATTTTTTATTTTTTCGAAATCTCGTTCAACCAATTATCTCCATTTTCCCTATTATAACAATTACAGGTGAAACTTTCGCGAAATTTGCATTATTGTTCAAATGCCAGCGTTATACGTTTTGCCATTTTTCGTTATTTTTTATTATTTTTATTATTTTTTAGTTTTTCCGAATTTCTTCGGACCAACAGTTTCTATACACATCATTGTAACGATTGTATTTGGAAATATGACAAAATATGTATTATTATGGAACTGCAGGGTGTTACATTGTTCGGCGTTTTACGGAAATATTCAATATTTTTAATTTCTTGTTTTTGCGAAATTTCGTCCAACCAATTATCTCCATTTACGCTATTTTAACGATTAAAGGTCAATATTTCACGAAATCTTCTTTATTGTGGAAATGCCATGTGTCATTCGTTTTTCTCTGTTCCGTAATTCCTAATATGTTTCCTGTTTTCTAGTATTTTAAAATTTTGTCCCACCATTTACGTTCATTTACACTATTATACCGATTGCCTGTGAAACTTTCGAGATATCTGCATTTCTGCGGAAATGGACGATGTTAGGTGGTCCTGGCTGTGGGGTACTCGGCAAAGAATAGCACGCATTAAAAAGTACCATGCGGCAATTGCAGCGGACGCAACCACAACAGCGCTGGCTAAGATTCATCTTGCGATATGATTGGACAATGTCCAAATTTTGCATTTCATGCATAGGCAATTGCGTGTATGTCAGTGTTTTTAGTTCTTTAGATATATTTGCAACAAGAACCTGTGTCGCCATTTGTCGTAGTTTGTTTATCGACAGGTGTTCAAACCAGTTTCGGCTGGGGTCCGCGCAACAACATGCTTGACATTCAACGTTATGGTCAATTGTGTATTGCTATCTTGTCTGATCTAAAATAAGTCAGATAAGCCTGCAAGCCCTGCTTAGAATCGTAACGTTCACTACCTGAGGCGGGCGCAGTAGCTCGGAACCGTGCGCTGTCGGAAACGGAGAACTGCGAGGCGCTTCGCCCACAATTTCGGAGCTGACCTGGCTCTTCACTGTGTCGTGTAAGGCGCGCGCGTTAGCACAAGGTTGAAAGTCGGCGTATTCGGCACTGTGTCTGCTCTCGGCGGTTATGTGAACACTACGCCAACGTGAGCTCGCGAGACCCGCAGTGTCAGTCTGCACGCTGTCTGTCAACTCGCTCGTACTGAAATGAAGGCTGCAGCACAAAATAATGAATGCAATATAGAAAACCTTCTCGATATGAAACAAAAAAATATAAAAAACAAATTCAATCGGGGATTCGAATTTTATGCAATGCAATAAATCCAGTGCTTCAGAGAACTACTCTATACCACATTTTATCTGCGTGTCAAAGTTTCAAATATTATGGAATACCAGTTAGAAAATATCGTAGAAGAATCACATTATGCAAGCTACAATCAGGCGTCCCCCAAAACTCTGGCAAGCACACACGCGCCTCCAACAGATGTGGCCACTGTGGTGGCTCACTTTCCGCCGCGTAAATTTTGTGCACGAATTCCGCCTGCTCCAAAAAAATATACCTCTTTGGGAAATTACGTTCCACGTGCCAATCAGTTATGCAGCACTTGCTCAAGAGATACACTCCTATCAAAACATATACATCATAGGGCACTCCAGTGCTCTCTACAAAAGGCACGATCCGCATTTTATAAGTGGTCAATATCTTTACTAACGGTTTCCTGCTAACGGTCACTGAGAAACACTGCATCCCGGCACAAAGCAATCCAATTATCAATGGTTTTAGGCTGAGTACGTCATACGAAATTGTCCAACCAAGAGATAGGCATTCTGTTTTTGTAAAACCATGTTTTCACTTGGAGTGTTGATGCATGCAGCTTAAAGAGAAACCTTATTGCGTCTACCAATCACCACAAATATCTTATCCTTTGCGCCCGCGTTATTTAGGAAAGGAAAGACAGCGAATGTGGGGCCGTGATGCTGACTGTTGTGGCTAGCTTATACCTCGCACGACGTGCTTCCGGTAGCCTTGGTTTCCGCTTTGCAATAAGAGCATTAGTTGATTTTATTTCCTTATTATCTATAATACCTTGGCTGTCTCTTCTCCAAATTCTATTTGGCCTGATATTTTCTAATAGCGTACTAGTCGCATGGGATTAGAAGCTCCAAGCTTAAGTTAAGCGAAGTAAGCAAATTATCGTAACCTCATACGTATCGCACGTGTGCTAGTGTAGCTCTACATTGACTTCATCGACTTCGCCTAAGCTTGGTACAGTCTACAACCTAACAAAGCAAGGCCACATTCTTCTAGGCCCAAATTCTGTCGTGGCTTAGTGATATCTGATTGAACGAAGTTCGGGGCTCCGCCGGAGGTCGGCCTACTGACTCTCGGATTTCCGGCGAGCCGCCAAGTAGGCGCACCCAAACTAAGCCTGAAAGAGTAAGCGTCATAGGAAGCTTCCTAGAAAATTGACAAGGAGGATTCAAAACGGCGACCAGCACTCTAGAATTCATCTTTATAGTGAATAAGTTCGCGTAAACGCACCCAGAGTGGTCGGAACATGACCTACAGACTCCTAATTTTGATTAGCAGAAATAATCTCATAATGTATACCAAACACTTTAGTGTCCCTTCAAGCTAAAGGGATTTCTATATACACGGCGATGTGTATGACACAACATCACAGATTGTACACGTATGTTCATGGCCATGCCTGTTATGAGGGCGCATATTCGTTGTGTCTAAAAGAACCTATTCTGCATCAAACATGGAGGGTTAAAAAATTTGGCAGGTATTACGCAATCACTACGAAACAGCATGAATAACACTTTTCACGCAGGTATCAGCGACCGCTAAACCATTGAATACATGCTCAGACGCCCTTAGATGGCTTAAATCGCATCCGCCGCAATCCTACCATGAATAAGTGTGTTCGGCTTTTACCAGTACACGAAAAAAATGAATTGCGACGCTCCTTGGATCTGCGATAAAGAACTCACAGCCTTTCAGCGAGTCGCTGTCCCATCACCGTAATGGTATGTGGCTGGGTAATTAAGGTTCACGAGCAACAATTTTGTAGAAGGGTGGCATAACTGGACTGCACTGGGGCCTTTTACATAATATTCCCCCCTTATTTGACTTACTCAGTTCCTTAAAAATTATTCTACAATTATTGAAAAACCAAACTCATCCTCTCAGGCTTGATGTATTCATTGTGGTGAAAGCGGTATTAAGCACATTCTTGCGAAGTATCGAAGGCAGACCAGTGGAATGGAACAATTTGTGATGGTTATAAATAGTTAGGCTACCACCTAGATAAGGTGAAATTATTCTAATGGTATAAAGGCCTCTTGTGTACTCCCGCGGAGCCGCCATAAATTTGAATTAAAAAAGCAAAATGCATAATTCAGCAAAGAAATGTTTCCAGTTTTTCTTTGGGATAGCGTAGAGTGCTCAACTTGGGCATATAGTGGGAAGAAACATGATTTTTTTCAAAGCAACATATTAACTTTGAATAGGCAGTTCGCGCGTTTTTTCTGAGGAAAAAAAAAAACAAATGTCGCACGGTCGACAAGACGCACAGGCTGACACCGTCGTTAAAGAAAACTCACCGTTGCTGCAAAATATTTGTTGTGGGCGATCTCTAGTCGATACTAGAGTGATAGCCTATATCTTGTAAGCTAGTCATTTCATCTTCGCGAAGGTTTTTTTCCAGAATAGCGTTGTTAAAATCGTCGAACTTCTACTTCAGGGCGTATATATTTTTATAAAAAATATCGTTTATTTAGGCGAAGTTATACATACGCACCTAAAAAGCCGACGATTTCACTAATATTTGGCTGAATTAGTCATTGAAGATTATTGTAGGGTGATTCGGATGTTCATATAATATGAAAGCCTCCATACCAAACGATAGGAAAGATCCACCAAAACATAAGATCCACTCGAGTCTGATCACGCACCGAGGTGAAAATCCACCGAGTCAGGAGGTCCAACCGAGCCTGAATATCCACCGAGACAGAAGGTCGAATCACGCCTGAAAGCAGAACTAGATCAACTAAAAGAACTAGAAAGCAGAACTAGGTCCCCGGGACGTAAGATTCACTGTTGGATATTTATGTCGTGTTACGGATCTGGTAGCGTGACCAGTGATGGCGTTCGTTGATCCGGAGTTGGGGCAAACATTGGGGCCGAGTAGGGTGAAGAAAGAAACTTTATGTACAGATATTTACATGGCGTTTGACTGCGTGAACAGGGTTCTGCGCTCCTGCGCGCACGAGATTAAAAAACGAGGTTGGGTCCGCCCCCTTTTCACCTTTTTCTCGGCTGACATCAGGACGCACCAATCCGGGAAACTGAAACGGATGTCCACACACTCACAAAGAGAAGGCACTTTCCCTCTCACAGGTCAGTCGGGTGGCTTCAACGGTGCAACATTCCTTGAACAGCGCCGTCTCGGATCCACAACAAAGCGGCCCCACGATGCTGGGCTCGCAGCTGAAGATTGCCGCCGGAGGAGCAACGCAGCGCGCCATTGTTCATACCTCCCTGCACCATTATCGTGCATTGTGACTTGCCTTGCCGGCAGGCGCTTGGGTTCCCGGGAAGCCGCGGAAAGCGGCTTGTGTCCAGTAGCAGAATTAGTCGCCCCGCGTCCTTGTGCAAAAAGCCTGGTCGCTCCCCATCGATGAGGGGGGAGGGAGGGAAGGAACCGGCGAAAACCAGACGACGGGAGGGTTGGGTGATTGAACCCGACAATATTGCAGATGGGCGTGGCAATTACCAACACCCCGATTGTAAGAGTCGTTAGATCTTTCTTCTTGTTATATCTTTAGACGCTAAATCTATGATATCAGCTTCCCCCGCCCGAGCAAAATTTTTGGCTTCACTCCTTATGATTACAGTCGTACTAGATTTCCATGTTTCTATAAGTGTAATGCCTCGTTATGGAAGGAAAATAGAGAACTGCAAGCATTGACAGGAGCTTATTCATAATTCTCGGAACAAACAAGTCGTTTTCATATGAATGGAATAGAATGGATGACTTTATTATAAGAGGAGGCCAATAGGCCGTGTTGTGGGACACGGGGAAAAGGGGAGGGGAAGATTGTTCATATAAAGTGTGCACTGCACTGTGAGCGTTCACTTAGCACGATATGCACAGGTGAAGCTGTGACGAGGACACTCTAATACGACCATGATTGGGGTATCCAAAAGGAGCCGTTCAGGAGCCACAAGGGGTGTTTGAGGGGACATCTAGAGAGTGGGTGAACGATCCGCCGTCATACTGCTTTATAGAGACCTGTTTTGAGACCGAATTCTGTAATTTTCTGTAAAATTTGGG
Source organism: Haemaphysalis longicornis (assembly GCF_048455015.1). NCBI lineage: Eukaryota > Metazoa > Arthropoda > Arachnida > Ixodida > Ixodidae > Haemaphysalis > Haemaphysalis longicornis. The sequence goes on along the minus strand of NW_027526355.1, from coordinate 1,514,475 downwards.
GGTCGTTTCTGATGTGTTGGACATGTTCTTCAGAAGTCGTCGGGCGTACTTGCGTTGTAAGGAACTGGTCGCGGTCAGTTGAGTAAGCTGAACAAACCCAGATAAGGTGGAAAAGGTTCGGTGTATTGGTGCTGCCACAGTAGGGGCACCGAGGACTAGCAAGGTGCCTATGCGTTGTCCATTTGGAGATGACGTCCGGAGTGTAGGCCGAGTCAGCGTAGACTTTATTAGCGAAAATTTCTCCTGTTCTTGGCAGGAAATGCAGAGGAGCAAGAAAGCCAGGTGGGGAGGCGTCGGCAAGCCTTTGCCGACTGAGGTTCTTAATTCGAGGGTATTTTTGCTGCCAGTCTCTTTCGCATGCCTGTTGGGGCTCAGGTCTTTCTTGGATGGACGCGGGAACCATGGGAGGATTGCGTAAACACTCCCGGGCAGCAATATGCGCCGAATGGTTTCCGTCCGCTCCATATGTGTGAGCAGAGTCCAGACCAGGCGTATCTTGAACCCTTCGTGAGTGAGGTCGCGAATTTTGTAAAGAATTTTGGTGGCCGTAGCATTGGGCGAGAAGGACCTGTTCAGTTCCTGTAGAGCGACATGGGAGTCAGTGATGACACGGAACTTGTTGGTGGTGATAAATGAGGTCGCACTTTGTATGGTCTGAATGGCGCCGAGTATTCCGAAAAGTTCGGCTTCATCAGTGAGACTATGTGTTTGTTATATTGCGAGAGCCATTAAGCTGGGGGATGTCAGGGAAGGTCCAGGCCACCGCTGCTGTTGTTCCGTTCATGAATGCGTCGGTAAAAATGACTATTTCATCGGGAGCTTTGTCGTTGGCGAGAGTGCGGACATATTGTTCCCGTACGGCGCGGTCACGGCGAGAAATGGGTCGGCGTCTGAGGTGGCCCAGGGCAGGTCGCTCCCAGGGTGGAATAGCAGGTGGAAAAGTGTCAGCATTAAAAGTGCTGTTTAATGTGTCACACTTCAAAATAGATTGTCCTTGAGGCACATGTTCTGAAAGCGGAGCGTCGTCTCCTCTACCAGGTTAGCAATGGGGGGAAGCAAAACTGCTTCCGACAGTACGTCTGTTTTGGTATGGAGTGGAAGCTCCGAGATGGTGCGGATTAGATGTCTCTTGAGGATTTTCAGCTCGTTTAAAGGCGGGGACGCAATTTATAAACGGGGAAACCGTACGTCAGTCGTCCGTGCGCAACGGCACGAGCAAGCATGAGACATGCATTCTGACGTGATCCGCCATATTTTCTAGAGATGCGAGTTATTAAGTGTAATGTGGAGCGCCAAGTAGTTCCTAAATGGCGAATCCACGCAGCGGGACTATTACAGCTGCTTAGCTGCAACCCCAGGAGCTTAATAACGCCATTTTTAGAGGTAATAACCTTGTTGGCCACTTGAAGTTCGATGGTTTGATCCGGGTTTGTCGCGCGCTTGCCGTCCACGCTGAGGAATTCTGTCTTATTAGGAGATAATTGCAGATTGAATGTAGTGAGGGTGCGCTCCTAGCTGAACACAGCAGCTTGAAGCTCAATTTGCATACCTTCCTTTGATTCATAGTCGGCAGCTTCTGTCCACACGACGATATCATCTGCATAAATGGCGAAGCATGCAGCAGAGTCTGATTCGAGTGTGCAAGCAACGCGGTTCATAGCCAGGTTGAACAGTAGATGTCCAAGAATCGAGCCTTGAGGAACGCCTCTGTCAAGGTAGTAGGTTGTGGGCGTTTCGTCCCGCGGGTTGAGACGAGTGGGTCGGTGCTCTAGAAAGCAACGAACCAATTTCTGCGCCTTTTTACTGGGGAAGGCAGTGGCCAATTTTCGCAGTATGCCCTCTTGGCTGACGTTGTCGAAAGCCTTGTGAATATCGAGAGCGACGATGTAGTGAGGTGTACTCTTGCGGGATGTTCGGTTAACTACTCAACGGAGAAGCCAAAGATAGTCGTGCGTTCCCAAATTAGGGCGGAAGCCAGTTAAGGCCGGGTGAAACCAACCAGTCGTCTCGAGATAATGTTGAAGCCTGTTATTGATCATTCGCTCTATGAATTTGGATAGGACAGGGGTTAATGCAATAGGCTTGAGGTTTTCGGGTTTACGAGAGTCCTTGCCCGGCTTGGGTATAGGATGAATAATCGACGTTTTGAGGTGCCCAGAAACTTCTCTAGTGTCCCAGGATTGGCTTAGGAGAGCCAAAAGTGCCTCTTGCCCATTCGGTGGTAGGTTACGGATATCCTTCCATTTCATTCGGTCGTGACCTGGTGCTGACTTCGGCTTTCCCTGCTATATAGCGACTTGGAGCTCGCTCAAAGTGAATGGGGAGTCGAGGTCTCCAAGGGTCGTAGTAATCTCAATAACAGGCAGGGGACGAAGAGCCGCTTGGTCGTAGTTCTATGAGGGAAAAAGGTCGTTATAAGAGTTTTTTCAACTTCAGGGTAGTCAGAGTACAAGCGCATTTCCTGTACCATCTGCAGTCTTGCCTTTGCTCGACCGCTTAGACTTCGAAAAAGGCCCCATAGGCGCGAAAGACCTTTTCCCTGTCCAAGGCGTTGACAAAGATTTTGCCAATTTTCAAACTGAAGAATTTTTTGGTATTCATTTATGTTCTTGTAGTGGCGTTTACGTTTCATGAGATCTTTGTGGCGTTTTCCGTGTGTTCGATATTTTTTTGTGAGGCTCTCAGCCGTACGCAGGAATCTGTGCATGTGCGCATCCGGTAGATCGACTTCGACGGTACTAGTCACGGACTCTAGAGCCAAGCTGCGTGCTTCATTCAGGGTGGCGACAAACTCAGGGAGGTCAGGTTGAGGAGCCGTATGAAATAGCGAACGGAATACATTCCAGTTTACGGGAGTATACGTATTCTTATTGCGTAATTTTTTACCGTTTAGGTGGATTACAATCGCGAAGTGGTCGCTGCCCCACGTACACCTCAGGGCCTTCCATCTTTTAACAATGCCCGGTGTAGCGATGGTAAGATCCGGAGTGGTATCTTTTTGTGAGCTGTGAAGACCGACTCGAGTAGGAACGAAAGGTTCATTGCATAGTTGTAGGGGGCTAAATTCCAGCGTTTGTTGCAAAAGCTTTCCTCGGAGATCACAATGGGTGTAACCCCATAGTGTGCTTTTAGCATTAAAATCTCCACCAATAATAGCGAGCCCTTAAAATTTAGAGAAAATATATGCGAAATCCAAAAATCCAATCATACGAGTCCCTTGTTCCTGAGTTGCATTCTGGCCGGTAGTAGACTGATAGTACGAGCAGAGGTTTGCCACGTGGCGGTTGAATGCGAACGACGACGACTTCTCTGTTAGGATTACTCGCTGCGTCCCATCGGTGGTGAACAGATTGGCAAGAATTATGTACCAACACCGCTGTCTGTCCAGGTGCATTGGGAACTTTCGCCAGGTTTTTGGGGATGTAAGTGATTTAGGTCCATGTACGTTGTATAGTTGGGAATCCTACATGAGCCTCTCGTCTCCTGGAGACGTACGGCGAGTGGACAAATTGAAGATATCTGTGAGGTGAGTAGCGGTGCATTTTGGGTGAAACTACGACAATTCCATTGCATTATTGAGGCGTAATATTTTTACATATCGTAGTATGCGGAGTGACCATTTGTGTGAATTTGTGCATTTCCTCCACGATCTTCTGTATGTCTTGTCTCAGAGTGGTAAATTGGCCCTGATGATCCGCAATATTGTTGAAGGCCTTTTCCCATTACTTGGATGCTTGAAACTTTATTTGTTCTTCTCGTTGCGCGAACAATTCTTGAGTAATGAATGGCGTGGAGCTGAAGCCTGTCGATTGCGAAGCTCCATCTGCCTTTTTGCGTGAAATGCGAGAACGGCTCTGTCGGGCAGATTTAGGTGCGGATAGGAAGGGGAAACAGACTGACGACGTGTAGCCGCTCGTCGGAGGAATGCAAGCTCTTTACGCAATGCCTCGAGCTCCGAACGAAGCTCCTGAAGGTTTTGTTTTAGCTGCGAATTTTCTAGCACTATGGGATGGTCATTCGGTAGCGGCATTATGGGGTTATGGCCGGCTGTATGGGTCGATCCTGTGACGGCGGTAGCCGAGGATACACCACTAGTGACATGGCAATGCAGGGCTTTACTGCTGCGTTTGGGTTCTTGATCGTTTTGAGGGTCCGTTTTAGACACTTTGTCTTCCTGTTTGGGAAGGCGACTGGGACAGACTTTGCTAACCGCTAGGTGACCATCTGCTTGACACGCGACGCAAAAAGTCGTGTACTCACACTCTCCTTCAGCAGCGTGGGTGCGACCGCATTCTTTGCACACGCTGGGTGACGGACAGTACTTGGACATGTGTCCCAGACTGTGGCAGTTGAAGCACTCCAACCTTTTGGGGTGGTACTCAGCCACGCGTACCAGTTCCAAGTAGTATTTCACTACTCTGGGGAAGGTACTCGAGTTAAATGTAAGAATGGCTCTCTCCGATTTGCCGATCTTCTGGACACGAAGAACTTCAGCTTGTTCACAACAAATCCAGCTGTGGATTGCTTCATTACTTTCATTCGGGTCCACTCGGATGACACCTCGTATGGTGTTCTTGTTGGAGGGCATGAGTTCTATTTCCACTTCGATAGTTTCGATCTTCCCGTTTTGGCGGAATGAAAGGTGATCTATTTTGGCTAGAATGGTTGCATAACTTTCATTGTACAGCGTTATATGCGCGCTGTTTGCAGCATCGTCAAATGTTACGGCTGCCATTTCAGCTAGCTCGGGGCTGGGGGCAGTGAGTCCGATTGCGCTAGCGATAGCGTGTCGGGGGATGTTCCTAATTTTAATCTTGGCTAAAGGTGTCAATTTTAATAGATGGCGGGATCGACTCACCCGACCAGTGCGTGTGAGCTGCCTTTTCTTGGCTAGGGGAACTCGTTGCCATCCCTCTTCGTCAGTAGTTCCGTCGTCCTCTTCAACTTCTTGCATTTGGTCTTAGGTGATGTCCTCTTCGTAGTTGTCCGTTTCCGAAACTTGTCGGGTAATGGGGGTCTGGTTGAGTTGGACCTCTTGCAAGATCGTTGCGCTGGCCATTGTAGAAGTTGCGTCGTCTTGAAGTTGCGTCGAACAAAGCGCCAACTTAGATGTGCAGCTGCCCGCAGCTGCCGTGACAGCCACGCATGCAGCCTCTTCGCCGAAATCTGCAGTCCGGGTGGGGCGAGGCCGTGAGAGGCGGCGGAAGGTTAGGCCTAACCGCCGGCTGGGGTAGTCGGGCCTTGGTTATGGGCGGCTGGAAGACTCAGTGGGCCGAATTTTCGGTTCAATGGCGTCAGCACACATTCACGAAAGATATGGAACACTGCATTAGGGCCAACGTCAAAGCAAAAAACACGAACACAAGCGAAAAACTCAGGAGCATCAGCGAAGCGCGACCGCTTGGAGAAACTGATGATGATGATTTCCTATGAATAAAATATATTGTTTTCCTTGATCTTCAAGATCAAAAATTCATTCGCCATTGGCAACGTTATTTTAGGTATTTATGTAGGTGTTGTATCTACTATTTTTACGTGTATTTTTAAGCCCTTGAAAAATTATAATCAGGAGGTCAAGGTCTAAGCTGAGCCCCCCCCTCCCCTCCAACCACTCCAAACATCTGTCTTCGACCATTCTCTGTAGTACGTCTTCGACCAATTGCTATGAAAAGCGGCTTCTGCAAGCTGTTCGCGAAGATTATTACAAGGAAACTTGTGTACTTTGTAGTGTGCACTGGTCTTCTCGACAGCTGCCAAGTAGGCTTCATGCAGGGACCATTACGCAAAGATCGTCATGTGGGCTTCGAATCATACCAGGTGTTCAGTATTAACCTTTTTGTTTTCTTAAAATTAGAGGCTGGGACCCGTGTGCAAATAGGTTTTGTGGCCTCGGGGACACAAAGTGAGCTGATAATTATCGCTTTGAAATGCCCAATAACTAAACTCGAACAATTCAAGCCTTGTTGACTGCCGAAAAGTGGGTAGAAAATGACAGGATACAAAATTCTGCACATGCATGCGACATTATTCCGGTATGAGGTCGCCACCTTAAAAAACGTTCTCCCTGCCCACCATCTTCTATGTTTTATTCTTGACGGACGGACGGACGGACGGACGGACGGACAGACGGATGGATGGATGGATGGATGGATGGATGGATGGATGGATGGATGGATGGATGGATGGATGGATGGAGCGTGTTTCCGTCTCCAAAACGCTGTAACGCCAAAACTTCCGGTGACGTCACACAAAAATAAAAAACAAAAAACAAATACGGAGAAGCCGTATATGCATTAAGTAGTAATAAGGATAATCATAAAAAGTAAAAATATTGCTGCGCGTGTAAGCATTTGCATCGAAACGTTTCACGCATTAACGAAAGTGGGGCGGATGCGCCACGAGCGCCTACTAGTGGTATAAAGAACCCGTAAAAAAAAAGAATCAATGGCGTTTTTTTATGTGTGCGATTTGTCCACGAAGTTTGTGTAGGAACTGTTACGAATGTAGTGCATCATAAGGCTCTAAAGTCGTCTGCGGCGTGTGTGTCTTGCCAAGTCGTCATTTGTACGTGAGGAAGTCGTGGTGGGCTGTTTTTACTCGCAGCGTCGTCACCTATCTCCTGCCGAGGACGTCCTGGCTTCATTTGTTGCTGGTGTGTTGTGTGTCTGTGTAAAATCTCCCTGATGGAATTTGAGTGGCTCGGTTCTACCGACAGCAGTGGTGACAAGCTACAAGGGTTCTTTTTCTGGCTGTGAACATGGGCTCACCCGACGTTAAACGTGAGGCCTACGTAGCTGGTGTTACAACTCACATTCTAGTTCACTCTACTGACAACGGAAGGTATCCTTTACGGTGTGGTTTCGCAGGTTGCTCTGGGTGGTAGTACAATCGGAGCAACGATGCGTTTTTATCCTGTACACAATCGTCTGAGACTGCGTATCTTACAAACAAAGCAGTATGAATGAGCGCGAATACTGTTCAGGTAATCAAATGCGCTGGCTTTATATAGAGTGTTTCATGACTGCTATGGACTATGGTTGTTCGTAAGCATAAGTATTTATGTCGGCTCTACAGATATACTGCACTGCACATCGTGTGTGTGTGTGTGTGCGTGTGTGCGTGTGTGCGCGCGCGTACGCATATAACAGAGGTGGTACCACATGTTGGCATCGACGGATAATATGGCGGCACCTGGTGCTTCTAGGGGCCACTACATCTTTCCCGCCCGGGGAACAAACAATCACTAGACTAGACAGTCCTGTCTGAACAAATCACCAATACGGTCACCGTTTGTGTGCAGAAATCACCAATACAGTAACTGTCTGTATGAACCCTGACAGCTGTCGAATCACTGCACGTAATCTTGGAAGTGCACTGGAGGTCTGCGATTTCTCCTGGGCCGGTCAGGTGGTGGCCCTGGCATTGAGCCCGTTTCCCTCTACCGGTACACTGCACTCCTCAAGGCCAGAGCCTGGAGCCAGACTTTGTGGCTGCAAACCTTGCGGCTGTGGTGGGCTCGGTGGAACATGTGGTGGTACAGCGCGTGAAGACTCAAGTTGATCTGCGGATGAACTCGCAGATTGTGTTTGTGGCGGACCCCCAGGTGCAGTGATCCAAGTCTTCAATGGTGCAGCTCTACTTTGGTAGTCCGTCAACGGGGGCATGTTGTACGTGCAAGAGTGGTCCTTAGTTTTTTGCCCTGGTGATGCCTCTTTTGGTACCGCTGATAGCTGTGAAGCGTTCCAAGTTCTACCGTCTTCCAGATAGAAGGACCAGCGGCCAATTTTTTTTGAGGATCTTTAATAGTGGTCCATAACTTGGAGCCAGGAACTGGTTCAGGAACTGGTTTCTTCACTCGTATGTAGGTGCCAACTTGGAACTTGGGGACTCTTGCAGCTCGCTGTTGTTCAGCGTATGCCTTACTTTTTCTTTCACACTCTGCGACTCTTTGTCCGAGCGGACTCATCTCCCGTGAAGGATTTGTGGTGAAGTTAGCTGTTAGATGACCAATGACGTCCAAAGAAGTTCTCATGTGTCGGCCATGTAGAAGAACGGCCGGGGAGAGACCGGTGGTGCTGCGAGGGGTGGCTCTGTATACTCCCAAGTACTCAGTCACAGTTTCCTTCACTGGACGCTGCTCCATCAGAGCCAGTTGAATGTATGACTTAAGTACAGGATCAAATCTCAACGAGATCACTTGCCTGTGGGTTGTACACGGCAGAAAAGATGTGGTTGATTCCACGGTCTTCAAGGAAGGACTCAAATTCCCTTGATGTGAAGTCGACCGTGAACAGACACTATTTCAGTAGGGTAACCCTCACGTACGAAGAGTGCTAGAAGCAACTTCGTCACCGTGTGAGTGGTCACGCCAGTGCAAAAAGCCACTTCTGGCCATTTCAAAAAATATTCAACTACTGAAATGGCAAATCGGTAGTCTCCAGGTGCACGCTGAAAAGGAGCAACAACGTCAATAGCTATCTTGTCTCAAGGTTTGTCAGGAAGAGGAATTGGCTGAAGTGGTGTGGGTGATATCTTGGCACTTTTTTCCGCGTGCTGACAAATGGAACTGCGGATAGCTGTTTCATCATGTTTGCCTAACCCTGGCCATCATACTTCTCTCATAGGCATTGTTTGGTTTTCACGATACGAGGGTGGGATTTGTGAACCAGCTGAACAAAAGTCGCTGTGAGTTTGACAGGAACTACGATGCGCTTAGTACGGAAGAGCATGCCATCAACTGCTGTCAACTCCTTTTGGACTTCATAGTATGGAGTCAGCTTAGCGGCCCGATTTTTGCGGGACGGCCACGATGTCTGCACGTAACGGGAAACTTCTCGGAGAGTGTTATCCTCCACTGTCGCTTGTTTCAGTTGATCTTGATGTACAGACGTCACCAGAGACTATTTCTTCAGACTCGCGTGGTTTCGTGGTGGGCGGTGACAACTTGTTTGAGTGCTGTGGATGCATGTTGGGGCCTTGCGTCAACGTTTTACTTGGTTTGTGTCAATGTTTGACCATAGTGAGGCAGTGTAATTCTGTGCCCACAATCTGGAGACCAAAAGCTTGTACGGCATCAATACCCAGAAGTGATGTTCCACCTTTGGTAATGTGGAAGGTCACTACAGCTGTTTCCGATTTGTGCCCAGTGAGGGCAGGGAACTGTCCACGCACAGCAAGTTTTCGACGTGAAAAATCCAGTAATGTTGGTTGCGATTTCTTCAGCTCAACTTGGTCTCTGAAAAGGTTTTGAAAGCTTTGTTCTTTCATTATCGGTACAGCTGAGCCAGTGTCCACTAAAAATGTTGTGATGCGCCGGGGTGATGCCAGAGAAACAGGTTGAACCCCGACATAAAAGTAGACACCCGTACGCTTAATTATCAGTGTGAACAGTAAGAATGTTCATGACTCTCAGCGTCTTCCTCTGGAACAATTTCGGCGACTCACGCAAACTTCGACAGTACTGTTGAAAGTGACCTCGAGGTGGCCACACGTGAAGCAGGTTCAACCGCTGGCTACGGAGGTAGACAGTTGTCAGTTTTGTGCGCCGCAATTTCCACACGCGGCTGTGTTTCCGGAGTACGGGATGACAGCGCCACTACATAGGACACTACAGTAGTATTCTTTACAAGTTATGAAAAAGGAACCAAAGACATTGCTGGATTTGGACCCCGTCATTGCAGAAATCTGAAAGTATGTGGCCCCGCGGCATTACTTGATGTGTTTTTCATAAATTGATTTTAAAAATCCACATACACGCAGTGTTTTATTATGCCTGCTACGCGGCTGGTTCGTTGTTTCCGTTGCTAATGAAGGTGGCATCAAAGAGGCCGACTGAGGGTGTACTGATCTCAAATTGCCGTTATTTTGTTGGCAGTGTTGGATTCTGTCTGAAGTGTCGTCAGCTATTAAAGTTATTTTGGAATTGTGCAGTGCATTTCTGAGGAATGAACCCAGCAATTTATCTTTCCTTTATTTTTCTTCAGAGTTTATAGAATGACCTTCGTGAGCAATAAAAATGTGCTTTTGAAATTGTGCTTCATAGTGATGGCTGGAGTTTCATGATTACATTTTGGTGCTTGAGCAGTTTACCAGTAGAGTATAAATTTTTCCAAAGGAGTTTACAAAGTGTATTGGCAAACAGTCTGGTGTCCAGCATCCCCTTACAACGATAGAGCCAATCTTCTACCAAGTGGGACAATTTTTTCAGAGACTTCCCATAAATATAATGTTTGTTTAGATTCAACACCTCTTCCATACACTTGGAAGTTATTATTGTTCTAGCAATTATGACGAGTTGGAGGGGCTTCAGAGTGCTGTGTCATTGATTTTCAAGCATGCACAGTTGCATCTGATTATGCAGCTGCGGTAAGAATAGAACATGATGCGGCATATCGGAATATTTCAGGACCTAAGTGCTTCATGTTGCTGCATTTAAAGAATATTCTGGCTGTACAGCTGCAGTAAGAATAGGAACCAGTTGCCCAGCAGGTTGCAATGGTTTGATGTCAGTCCTTCGAGTTGCTAATGTTGCTCCTTTGCAGAGGTGGCCTGTTGCTTCTGACTAGAAGGCTACGGCAAGAATTGCAGACTTATGTAGTACACTGGAATGGATTCATGTGAGGCCCTCGGGCTGTAAAGCCGCTGCTTCTCAAGCGCACCTCTTGTTTACAGCCATGAAGCCGCGGTGAGAGAACATGCCAGAGACTGTGAAGTTGGTGCTTCTCATGAACACAAGTGTAATTTTTGTATAGGACCCACACCTCCACCATGACCTTTGCCAGCTCTCCCAGTATTGGCGTTTTCAATGTGCGTGCACAGCCTGGACAGCTTTCATGGTGCGGAAAACACTACTCGAACACTGCGCCATGAAATAATTTTCTTTATGTTGTGCGACGGCTTATGAAGATACGGCATCACTTTCACCTTGTTTTCATCGGGCCTCTGCACTTTCGTTTTGCCTTTTAAACTTGATACGGAGGCAGTCTGCAACCGCCCTAAGCACTGGTGTCAGAAAACCCTCTGCAGAAAACCCCATGAGTCTGGCGGTCAATGTGTTCCTGGATTACGTGGACACAACTTTGCTGCAGTGCACTGCAGAAACGTAACATGGCTATGCCTCATCAGCGATGGCTCAGAGGTACTGCACTCGCCTCATATGGGGGAAGTACTGGGTTCGAATCTGCACACCGCCGGGCAACCACTGGTTTCTTTAATGGGTACAGGTGTCCGTGGTCAAGTGCGGACCTTTGAAAGGATAACTCACGCCTGAAAAGCTGTCTTTACCCGTGCGATGGGCTTCCGACCTTTGTCAATCTGGTGGGGCCCCGGCCTTCTGCAACACCGCATTGCCGATGGGAGGAAGAGTCTGGCGGCATGTCCTACCACAGGCGGTTACTGAGTAGAGTGTGCAGCATAGCTGTGGAAGTCGCCATGTGCATTCGTGTGCCTTGGTGGTGCCGGGCACCTATTGAGAAAATAGGTACAAGCCTGGTGCTCGGCCCTTGTTACCACTAGAAGATGCTCCTGGCGTGTGACTACACTTGAAAAGTTGACCCAGCTTGTACAGGAAGTCACCTCTATGCAATGAGGTGGCTGGAAAGAGCAATTTTTTTTGGTTTGTGTCCCCACACGATTGATCAAATCAATATAAGAAAAAGGGACTGCTAGCTCACATCTTCACCTCAAAAATTGCAATTAATGGGACAAAAAGTCTACGCAAATTGTAGCGAAAACTGGAAAGCGGCAATAAAGTACATAAGTAGTTTACTGAAACACTGGCACTGCCGCCAGTTACTGAAATTTTGGAAATTGGAGCTGAGATGGTGGTAGATAGTGGCATTGGAGCTGTAGAGAATAAGTGAAAAAAGTTTTGTCAGTTGCACCTGCATGATTTCGGTGACACAGGTTTTGGGAATTACATTCTCAGATGTACGCTATAATTTATATTTTACGCACCTGCAATGCAGCCTACTAGGGAATGGTGCTATGAGATGCCCCATACCCTACACTGAACCAACAAAGTGACGTGACTCTGGTTTCTGAACCACTGTTAGATGGTACAGACAATAAACAAAACCGTTCGCGAATGACAGTCAACAGGTGCAGTTTAATTTTAACGCTCTCTTTATCTACTTTTGCTGCTAACCTTCCAATTTTGACACATACGCGTTCTGGGGAAATAGAAATTTCGAGAAATGTGAGCACGGCCCCTGCAAAAATGGTCCCAACTCAGATGCTGCAGTATTATTCCAATATTATTCCTGCGATTATATCACCGTTTGTTAGCGGGCTGAGAAAGAAATCGTGCAATGTACTTTCCGCCCTTGCATTTCAGAAATACAATACCCAGAACTACAACTTTTTCGGAGGCTGTGTTTTTGTTCGTGAACTTCGATTTCGAGAAAGCCCTTGCTTATATCGTTCCGTCCAGGCGGAATGCCAAACAGCGTTCCCGGCTCACAACTCCCAGTGAAGGCAGTCTGTGTGCATTTTTACCATACCGCTACCGCTCACTGTTAATTAGTAAATACCCTCAATAAAAACAACGCTAATTACAGCTTCGGCGACGGGCCTCGGGGCAAGCAACCGCACTGAAATGGTCCATGTGAAAAGCTTGGCATACTGCTGAAAAACAATGCGATCACAACCATTGTCACTCGAGAATGTAAACACAAGCAGCGCGCCATCGCCTCCTGTACGATGATCGCGCTCGCCCGCTGTTTATTATTATTTTTTTTGATAACTGCTACAGACACACATCACACCAGCAACAAATGAAGCCAGGACGTTCTCGGCAGGAGATAGGTGACGACGCTCCGAGTAAAAACAGCCCACCACGACTTCCTCACGTACAAATGACGACTTGGCAACACACACACGGCGCAGGCGACTTTAAAGCCTTATTGGCCTTATGATGCACTACATTCGTAACAGTTCCTACACAAACTTCGTGGACAAATCGCATAATGATCGCACACATCAAAAAACGCCATTGTTTCTTTTTCTTTTCTTTTTTTACGGGTGCTTTGTACCACTAGTAGGCGCTCGTGGCGCATCCGCCCCACTTTCGTTAATGCGTGAAACGTTTCGATGCAAATGCTTACACGCGCAGCAATATTTTTACTTTTTATGATTATCCTTATTACTACTTAATGCATAGACGGCTTCTGCGTATTTGTTTTTTGTTTTTTATTTTTGTGTGACGTCACCGGAAGTTTTGGCGTTACTGCGTTTTGGAGACGGAAACACGCATGCATGCATGCATGCATGCATGCATGCATGCATGCATGGATGGATGGATGGATGGATGGATGGATGGATGGATGGATGGATGGATGGATGGATGGATGGGTGGGTGGGTGGGTGGGTGGGTGGATGGATGGATGGATGGATGGGTGGGTGGTTGGGTGGATGGGTGGATGGATGGATGGATGGATGGATGGATGGATGGATGGATGAATGGGTAGATTCGGGTGGACGGATGGACGTTTGGACGGATGGACGTATGGATGGATGGATGGATGGATGAATGGTGTTGGAACTTTGTTGTTAGAGGAAAAAGAAGTGACATTGAATGGTGGTGCTGGGCCTGCATTGCATGCTTGGGGTATGGGCCCGGCTCGTGCACTTCGTCGTCGTCCTCTTCATGTTCGGTCATGGAGGCGCACTGAGGGTGGTCTGCGAGACGCTCAATAAAGCCGCCTGTTGTCCTTGAAGGGCGCCGTCTTCTTGTCAAGCGTGGTGCCAAAATCCGTGGGGACCACGAACCAGCGATGGCATTCCCATCACCGAAGGGCGGACGACCGTTTCAAGGACACCGCAACCGTGCCAGCGAGACCTTCCGAACACCTCGGCCGGCACCATCATGGATCAGCTGAAAAGCAAGCGAAAGTCGCAACGCTCTCTACTAACGAAGCTGATTTCTGAAACCGAGGCTGCCTTGGACCGAGACGGGGTGAGTCTGAATGACTACGTTACCTCCCATGACCGCGTTACTGCAATGTCTACCGAGCTGAAGCAGACCGACCGCGACATCGAGCCTCATTTGACGGAACAAGATATGGAGCAAGAATATCTTCGCACCGCAGAGTACAACGACAAAACCGTCACGTGTTTGTCTAAGCTAAGTCAACGCATCAATGAGTTGAGAGCCGCAGCTGCAGTGTTTTCGGCCGCCTCGACAGAACCAGTTTTGCCGCGTGGGGCCAGCCACGGTATCAAGCTTCCACGCATCAACTTACCGAAATTTGATGGCCGTCCGCGCAACTGGAACCAATTCTGGGAGCAATTTGAGTCCACTGTCCACAACAACCCGACGCTAACCGACAGTGACAAGTTCGCGTACCTCAGGTCATCGCTTGTAGGAACCGCATCGGCTGCCATCGCAGGCATTACCGCAACGTCTCGATGTTACAAAGACGCAAGAGACATACTTGTCGACAGATTTGCGAAGTCGGACCTGATCGTGCAAGATCACATCGAGAACCTTATTGATCTGCAGCCCGTCCGCTCATCGGAATACGTCCTTGGTCTGCGTCGTCTCTATGACACACTTCAGGCACATATCCGTGGACTAAAGGCCTTACACGTCGCAGAGGACTCTTTCTCTACTGTGCTCCGCCCCTTGATTTTTCGGAGACTTCCAAAAGACCTCATTTTGGAGTTCAATCGTCGCTCGGCCCATCAGGACAACGCAGCTACTTCTGGTGATGCAACTGCTTCCAATCCTGTGAGTTTGGTTCCTCTGCTTGATTTCCTCAAAGCAGAGGTAGAGTCGAGAGAACGCACGGACGGTTGCTTGCGGGCGAACGAACCAAAACGTCCGGGTCGTCGCGAAGGACCTCAGAATTTGCAGAAGAGTTTTCGACCTTCCACTACTCGAGAATTCGCTTCAGTGACATCCGGAAGTCGCGAAACCTTTCCTTGTTTCTTCTGCAAATCGAAGGATCACTGTACCGATAGTTGCGACGCTCCCATTACAGTTCGGGACAAAAAGACAATGCTTCAGCAAGATGGTCGATGTTTCCGCTGCACAGCCCGGAATCATATGGCCAGAACCTGCAGGAAAAAGGTCAACTGCACCAACTGCCACCGCCGGCATGCTTCGACGATGTGCGAGCCCGACGTAACTTCTAGTTCAAGGCATCAAGGACCGCAGGCTACTCCCGTTCAACTAAAAGCAGCCGCATCCCCAACCGTCACCACAAGGAAAATCATTTACTTACAAACTGCCGTGGTATACGCGTCTTCACAGAGGAAAGAAATTATGGCACGAATCCTATTCGACGGAGGCAGCCAACGAACCTTTGTTACGGCTGGATTAGCCAGAAGATTAGCCTGCCCCACAGCGGACTGGGAAAAGCTTTCCGTGGGTTTCTTCGGCGGACACGACAAACCGAAGACGTTCCGTAGAGTTGAGGTTGCTCTACGTGGAATCAACGAAGGCCCTCCTTTTAAGATTGACGCCCTTGTTACTGAACAAATCTGTGACCGGCCTATTCCTGTACCTACCGAAAATGCCTTGAAAGAGCTAAGCGAATGCGGTTGCACTCTAGCAGCAATAGATTTACACACCGGTAAGGCGGTTTCAGATGAAATCGATATCCTGGTCGGCACTGAGCATTATTGGGACTTCATCACAGGCCGAACAAAGACCTTGAGAAATGGCCTGAAGGCCATCGAGACAGTTTTTGGGTGGACTCTACACGGACCTACTTCTGAGTCAACAACCGCAGCACTTTGTTCACAAACCGTAGTACTGAAATCTCATGCGGCCACCGCCGAACGTTTCCTAGAACGGTTCTGGGACCTCGACACTATCGGAATTCGCTCGGAGGTGTGTGAGCAACCGCAAGACGAGGCAACACTGGCTCAGTTCAACAACTCTATACGGAAAATCGCTGGTCGGTACGAAGTACGACTTCCCTGGAAGCCATCGGTCGAGCTGGACAATACCAAGGCGAACGCTGAACGACGGCTGACTCAACTTGTGCGAAGACTTCGACAAAGTCCCGACCTCTTGTGTGCGTATCACACAGCGATCTCGAAATACGCCCACGATGACATGGCTGAGAGGGTGGCTATGGGCAGCACTGAAGGCCCAGTTTATTACATGCCTCACCACGCTGTTATCAGGGAGGAGCGGACGACAAAAACTCGCGTTGTGTTTGACGCATCGGCGCACGCACGTGGTCATCCATCTCTAAACGAAAGCCTCTACAGCGGTCCCAACCTGAATGCAGACCTATTAGGTCTGCTACTCAAGTTTCGCACGCACCGTATAGCATTGGTGGCAGACATAGAAAAGGCTTTTTTGCAAATCGCTATTCACAAATGTGACAGAGACGCTATGCGTTACCTCTGGTTCATGAGAGCGCCTGTTCCAAACGAACCCCTTCCGAGAGTAATAGAGTGGCGAATGAAACGGGTGCCCTTTGGTACAACTTCAAGTCCGTTCTTACTTGCCGCCACAATTAACTACCACCTCCACAAAATGTCATCGCAGTTTCCAGACACTGTTGCTCGCTTACAAGGCTGCATTTACGTGGATGACATTTTAACAGGAGCCGAAACCATTTCCGAGGCACTGAAACTTTCCACCGAAGCTACAACACTTTTCGCAACCGCTTCAATGAAATTGCACAAGTGGGCATCAAATGAGAAAGCCGTCCTTGAAAACCTTCGACTAAAGCAAACCTGCGAAGAGCTTCCCCTCGGACAAGCTCTCGGCCTAATCAAGGTTCTCGGCTTGGTATGGCATGCAGACACTGACGAACTGGCCTTTTCTCCGGAAAGCGTGACCGATTTCGTTCAGCGTCGGAACGACACCAAGCGGTTCGTGCTACAAGCAACAAGCAGGTTATATGACCCGCTGGGATTTCTGGCACCTTTCACTATCAGAGCCAAACTTTGTTTCCAAAGAATTTGGAACTTGAAAACGGATTGGGACGCAGCGGTACCACGAGAAATATTGTCAGAGTGGCAGAACTGGTGCAACGAGCTTCCCGCATTGAGCACAATCGTGGTTCCACGGTTTTACCGACACAACCTTTTACCAGGAAGCACAAGAGGAGCTCTTCATATATTCGCAGATGCCAGCCCCCTAGCTTATGGAGCCGCAGCGTATTTGTTTACTTTCGACCAGCATGGAGAATCCTTCTCCACACTCCTGCTCAGCAAGTCTCGGATCGCTCCTATCAAGGAGATAAGCTTGGCGAGATTGGAGCTGCTGGCTTGTCTCGTGGCAGCACGACTATATGCATTTATAACGGCTCACCTTCCTGACGCCTTCAGTGACGTACATTTATGGACTGACTCCATGATTGCGCTTCACTGGATAAGGGGAGATGTAAACCGATGGAAACAATTCGTGCGAAACAGAGTCACCGAAATCCACGCCAAGACCAAAACATTCTGGTGGAAACATTGCCCAGGAAAGGAGAACCCGGCCGATATGGTGACGAGAGGCATCACGTCACAACAGCTAATTTCATCGGACTTATGGTGGCATGGACCCCCGTGGTTAAAAGGTACCGAAGAGTGGCCGCCACAACCAATGTGCGATACAGACTTCACGGCCGAAGCGAAAAGGGAAGCGGTTTTGAACGATGCACTACAAGTACTCGTGCCTACATCTCAGACACGCCCGCCGGTCATCGACATAGCACGTTTCAGCTCCATCGTTCGTTTAATCCGAACGACGGCATGGACTCTCCGCTTTCTCGACAAGCTACGTCACAAAAGCGTGCTGAAAGGACCCCTTACTCCAAATGAGATCGATAACGCGGAGAAGTTCTGGCTTCGAACCGTTCAAGCAGAAGCTTTCCACGACGACATCATAGCGGTACAAAAAGGAGAATTGCCACCTCGAGCTTCTCCCCTTCGAAACACTACCATATTTATCGATGACGAGGCTCTGCTGCGCGTGTCTGGAAGAATACACCACAGTCAGCGGTTGTATTCGGAGCGCCATCCCATTATTTTACCGAAGCAACACTTCTACTCTAAGCTTCTTGTGCAGAAACATCATCGTAAGCTTCTACACGCCGGTGTGAGAGACACGCTCGTAGACCTTCGACAGCGGTACTGGATTCTTCAGGGACGACAGCTTGTGAAGAAAGTTATTTCTGAATGTACGGTTTGTCGACGGCACCATGCAAAACCCATGGAGGAAGTGGTTCCTCCTTTGCCAAAGGACAGAGTCACAGAAACCGACCCGTTCACTGTTGTCGGAATCGACTTCACGGGACCGTTGATTGTACGCACAGCACGGAAGTTCACAAAGGTGTACCTGGTGCTGTTTACTTGCGCTGTAATCAGGGCTTTACATCTCGAACTCATAGACGACCAGGCAGCGCCATCATTCTTGAATGCGTTTCGTCGCTTTGTTTCACGCAGAGGTTTTCCCTCTGTAGTGTACACCAATAACGCCCTCACCTTCAAACGCAACAAAAAGGAAGTCACACAACTTTGGGAGACAATCCGTGATCCACAAGTGAAAAACACCTTTGCCAACCACAAGATTGAATGGAAATTCATCTTGCAGCGGGCGCCATGGTGGGGAGGATTTTACGAGCGCCTCATCCGTTCGGTGAAGCTAGCACTGAAAAAGACTCTGGGACAACAATGTGTGACAAGAGATGAACTTGTTACCCTGCTCACCGAAGTGGAGGCCGTTATAAACTCCAGGCCACTCACGTACGTTTTCAACGATAGCCAGGAACCCGAGCCACTGACTCCAGCCCATTTTCTAACAGGGAACCGGCTGACCTCTGTTCCTTGCCCGACATCATCAGAACTCTGTCGTTTCCAACATCCGCATCTTCATAACCTGTGGGCAAAAAGGCAAGATCTTCTCTAAACCTTCTGGCGAAGATGGGCAACCGCGTACCTGCTGGAGCTATCGTCTCGCCCCATCAAGTCAACAGCAGCTGTCAGAGTCGGAGACATCGTATTAGTCGATGATCCTCTCAGGCCTCGCCAAACCTGGAGACTGGCGCTCATCACAGATCTTCACGTTGGACGCGACGGAAAGATTAGAGCCTGCTCCGTGAAACTCGCTGATGGATCGCAGTTACAGCGTTCCATTCGGATGCTGTACCCCTTAGAAGTGCGTTCTGAGGAAAACTCATAAACCCCGCCCTGCCAATTTCGTGGGGGGCAGGTTGTTGGAACTTTGTTGTTAGAGGAAAAAGAAGTGACATTGAATGGTGGCGCTGGGCCTGCATTGCATGCTTGGGGTATGGGCCCGGCTCGGGCACTTCGTCATCGTCCTCTTCATGTTTGGTCATGGAGGCGGACTGAGGGTGGTCTGCGAGACGCTCAATAAAGCCGCCTGTTGTCCTTGAAGGGCGCCGTCTTCTTGTCAGATGGATGGATGGATGGATGGATGGATGGATGGATGGATGGATGGATGGATGGATGGATGGATGGATGGATGGATGGATGGATGGATGGGAAAATGGTCGGAGAGGTCTTTTCAACCACGACTTCTCCGAAACATAATGAATGACGACGCTGCCGTCAAAACAATGCGTCCGCTTCGGCGATGGTGAAAGGCGATGCCAGGCGGCAGATGTACAGAAGCATGGGTTTATTGCTCCCGCTCGAAGCGACTCACAAAACCCCTTCCTTTGCGAGTCGGAATGGGCGCTTTGTGCAGCTGCACGAGCTCACAGCCTCGCTGTCACCTAGTGCCGGCTCGTGTCTTCAGTTAGGAGAGCCAGCGGGCATCGCACCACGTTCATTTTGCTGCCGGGCAATCCCTTTCGGAAACGCCTACGCGGACACCACAATACCCCTCACGCAGAAAGGTGCCCTCATGGTTGAAGAAAATTTGTAAACCAAACCTGGCGTCCAAAATGAGTGGTGTGGTGTGCAACCTATGAGGCAAGCGAAGAGACCATACGTGACCTTCCAAAGGATCCGCCTACTTTAACGAACCAAGCACTATCTAACAAACCTACATCCAGCCGGTGCTGTTCTGTAACCCCTGTTAAGCACAAAGCTAAACAACAATTCTCCGTGCTAAAACAACGCCATGAGGCACCACCGCCTCTGTCAGGGCCAAGGCTAGGGATGTTAATGACTGGTTCTGAGAGTGGCAATTGGTCAAAAAAGAAACTAACTCCCAAAGAGCCGGCGAAATCACCGAGCCGAAAGACAGGATATTCTTTCTCGACTGACTGCTGAAGATGATCCCTGAATTGAATGTTCTCAAGGCAAGGTCACCCATTTTGCTCTGTTCTTGATGGAAAAACGGGCATGTATAAACTGTGTCACTTACACAAAGACGACACTTTTGGAAGTTCACAGATACTAGCGCACAAAGTACAAGCTCCTTTCGATTCCTGGGCGTTCCTTCCCGCAAGAAAGACGAGTTGCCCTTAGCAGTATTTATCCACTGTCAGGGCTACACGTCGGGCTCGCATTCCTGGACTAACGTATGCACTGACGGATGTTTGTCTGCAAATTTGGCAGGAGCAGCGGTTGTAGCATTGACGTATTCTTGCGCGATTATAGAGTGCAAACTTTTCAAAATTGCTCCGCCGTCCAGGGCATACAATGCAGGAGGGCTTCAAGCCGCATTAAGGTGAGCATTCCTATAATTACTAGATAACCCCGATTTTCCACCCCTTGTCATATATTCGGATTGTTTATCCTTACTAGTGACACATCGATCCCCACAGCCAAATATCGCGATGCAGCACAGAATCAACAAATGTACAGGCGTCTTTCACAGAACGGACTAGTCTGACTATTCCATGTAAGAGGGCACGAGGGACGGCTGGGAAACAAGCTGGCTGACCATCTAGCCGTGCTTGCTTGCACAGTTAGATTACTGAAAGACGAGGGTCACTCACGAAGAGTCAATAAATCACTTTTATCGCACCAAATTATTCGCCAGTGGCAAATCGACTGGTCGAAAATCACAATTGTACATAAATATTTAAATACATTCTCAATGTCAAGAACATTCTTCCCGCTTTTCCACCGCCAAAGCAAATGGTGTATCTAATCACAGGACACGGTCGCTTTCATTTTTATTTACAAAGAATCTTCATGTTACCTTCACAATTATGTTTTTGTGGGGTCGACTGCACCAACATCGATCATTTAATGACTTCATTTGCTGGCACAGCATTGTACCGCGGCCAATTACAGCGTGAATGTAATTGTGTGGTCTCCCCAGGCAATTACCCTGCCATTCTGAGAAGCACTAAGGCGGTTGAGATACTGTGTGACTTGGTCAGACAAATGATTCTATGCTCTCGACGGACGATCTACACACATAAACCAATCCGCCTAAGCGCTTCTCCTGTTTCGGAACAGAGGGAGGCGCTTGTTCACGTGACGCGAAAGCTAATACCTTGGAAGGGTGTTGGCCCGAGCGCAGTGATATAGATCAGCGAAGTTACCCGGTCCGTTGGGTGTTTCAGATGGTGGACGCGGGGTGTAGGGTCACTGACCGCACCATGAACTGTCGACTGTGGATTACAATGTCGTTGGTTCTGAGGTTTGCGAGGAGCGCAGTTAACTCTGAGGAACTCATAGCATCAGTGTTCATCCAATGTGGGATTATATGCGTTTATTTTTTGAGGCCATACTCTTCACTTTGCGTTTGGAATTCAGTGCTCCCATGGTAGCACCAAACAACTGTAGAGAGAGAGAGAAAGTCTTTATTAAAGAGGAAAGTGGAGAGAGGTTTGCCGACATCAGTTCGCCGGCATGCTACTCTGCGGGGAAAGGAGGGGAGGGAAAAAGGTAGTAGGCGTAGAGAAGAAAAGGAGAGTAGTAGTAGTGAAAAAAAAATATGACAGTTGTTTGTGTGCCGAAATTGTAGCCATCTCAAGAGCCTTTGAACTCAATACCCTGAACAAACAACTGTATACGCGATTGTATACACCACCTCACAGGGCAAAATCGACTACAGTATTCCCATTCTGTCTCTGGCTGGCCATTCTGTCTCTGTCCCTGTTCGCTGGCCACTCACCTAAAAGCAGCACCGGATGGTCGTTGGAAAGATTGACTCTGTTGCATCAACTCCGTTCTTCAGTTGCGGCCTATTCTAAATGACAGCTCAATGTCTTGCATAAGTATACGAATTCAACGGTGTACTGGATGAAAGTGTTTTTATTTTTCCCGATAATGTGGCCTCAATTCACTACATTGGTTTCTTGATCTTGGACACTATATCCTTGTGGCGTGTTTCTGCCCAATGTCCTCCGGTCCTTTTAATTTAGATGTCGCATAGCAGGACGGCGCGGATCGTTCTTTGATGCAGCGGATACAAGGCTTCCCCCTGAGCTATTTTGCAAATCCGGAAGCAGATCCATACACGTCCTGATGTTCATTATAGCAATAGTGGAAAGCAGAAACATTGTCGTACTTCCAGTGCTGTGGCTCGAGTATAGGGCGAAAGTGGTCTACCACCTCGTAGATGGCAAGAAGCTCACTGTAGTAAGCATGTCAGTTCGTCTCCCCAGAGCCAATGTTCTATCGGCGGAGCCACCAGAGCACGACGGCATCTTTGGGATGGAGAGTTTCTTGGAAGGCAATCCCAGCTGGCGCCACTTGTCCACGCGTTGAATTAAGGAAGCGCCAATGGTGCTGCTAGCGGCGTGGGTGAACAGTTCCAAGGGAGCATCTGGCTTTCGAAGAGAAATCATGGTGCGTTGCAGAGGGAGCCTATACAGCCTCCGAATTCCTGTGTCCGAATTCCTGTGTCCGAGTGGCAGAGTTGTCATCTCGTTGGCCGGCCAGCGTGTTGTGGAGACGGGCCTGATATGTGGCCGATTTGGGCACGAAGTTGAGCATGCCAATAAAAATGGTGGACGCCTAATGCAGGCGTAGGCTGATCATAGTTTCCAGGACCAGCATGTGGTCACGCAGGGGTCTAGTCTCTTCTGAAGAGATTTGACGGCCGAGGGAGGTTACGACAGGGGCGGCGAGCATGGTCTTCTTGGCATTGATGAGTTTGCCGTGGTCGTTTAGACTCAGGAAAGAAGAAAAATGTGCTGGTTTTGGCCCTCTTCCTTGCTAGAGGAGACCGGAATGTCGTCGAGATGAACAAAGCCAAAACATAGGCCATGGTCAACGGCGTCGATAAAGCGTTGGAAGGTTTGTCCCGCTGTCCGGAGGCCAAAACGCATTGAAGGGAAATTGAATAAACCCAGGAGAGTGATGATTTTAGTATTCCGAACATCATCCGCATTGAAAGGACTTGGCGTGTAGGCATTTACAATATCAACAACGCATCAGATGGGGCTGCCGTATAAGCTCTCTGTAAAGTCCTGTATGTGACGACAGGGTACCTGTTGGGAATGGGACGGGCGTCCAGGGTGCGGCAATCTTCAAAAGGGTACCAGCCACTGGTCTTTCTTGTTGCTACAAGTAGCGGTGAGGCGTCCCTCTCCTGCGATAAGGGGAAAGGTTTTGTCGCGGAACTGGCTTTAAATTGTTTGGGCAACTCTCAGGAAGTGTGGAACTGGGCGACGTGAGCAGTACGCCACAAGGGCAGGGGTGCTACGAATGCAGGACACGATTGTTTGGCGTACCTTTCATGACGTCCGCTAGGCCATGTCCGGTCTGGATAATGCGCGGTAAGGGAATGGTACTCGAATTGATGTTCAAAGCCAAGTACATTTTTGGGGGGTGTTGGGTGCTCGTACGGGGGCCCGGCGAGGAGATATGTTGTGGCGTCGAATAGTCAGTAGTTCAGCAGTCCGGTAGGAGAATGAAGTGCGTCGAGAAGTAGGACACGGTGATGACGGAATTTCATGGAAATTCGAGCCGTGTGTTTTTGGTTTCCATGTTAACGATCCATGTTAGCAAGCTATGTGTCCTAATGCTGAAGTCATGTGGCGCACTGAGCTCTACACCGCTGGACACATGTACGACTAGTGCACGCGATTCGCATGCGACTGGCCGTTACAATTGATCGTTAGGACCCGTTTTGGCGTCGATCGCTGGTCGGAGGAGGCTCACGACGTGCGACTGGCAAGCCAGATGCAGTCGTGCCGTCGTTGAGATCGTCGTGAGGCCACAGCCAATGAGAGCCCGCTGAGCCCGCAACCGGCTTGCGTTGCTCGGGCGCTCAGGCTGGCTCGGGTGATGGGAACTTTAGGCTTAGCATCCTGGCGGTTATTTGATCGCCGCTATCTGTGCAGCTGCAAATGACAATCTGTAACACAACTTTTCACCACACTATCATCCCCTTTCTCGCACATGGAACTTTATTTAAGCTATAACTGCCGTTTGAGCGATCGGTGACCAAGACATCTGCGTAACTTGTTTCGATGCTTCCGCGCAGGTATTGCCATCTCTCGGGCGGTCGGTGCACCGCATGCCGCGCGCCGCGGCGACCGGTCAGCGTAGGCTTGCATCGCGGCAGATATCTGATCGCCGCTTTTAAAATAAGCCCTGACAACAATCCCTAGCATACTTTTTCACCACACTAACACCTACTTTCTCGCATGTGGAACTTCATTTTAACGAACAGATTGATTCAGAAGAGCAGCGACAAGCGGTTGCTACCGTGGTCTGCGCCGGTTCGAGCCGCAGAGTGTGCCGAGATGGCAGGCGCGGCCGGCGTGTGCGCGGACTGTTTCCGAAGGCAGAAAACGTTTCACGATTGCAACTTTTCACCACACACCTACTTTCTCGCATGTCGAACTTCATTTTAACGATCAGGTTGATTCAGAAGAGCAGCGACAAGCGGTTGCTACCGTGGTCTGCGCGGTTCGAGCCGCTGAGTGGGCCGAGCTGGCAAACGCGGCCGGCTTGTGCGCGGATTGTTTTCGAAGGCAGAAAACGCTTTACGATTGCCTGCTATCCATTTCTTGCGAACAAACGCGCGGAATCTACAAATTCAGCTCAGCGATCGTCGTAGTTGACCATGGAGCAAAAGGGCTCATCTCCCGGCGAGGGGGACTCGAGTAAATACGTCGCATAGGGGGTGGGTGTATTGCGTTAACGTTTAGTGTTTGGAGAGTTGGTGGTAGTGAATGCGTTGTATCAGCAGCTTCTTGGCGTAGTTTGATAGAGTCAAGGATATAAGGCGCGTTCGTAGCCTTTCAATCTGTGTCGGTTTTGTGGCGCAGTGGAAAGAGCACCATGTACCTCGCGTTCCGCCCACAGGTAGTGAATGCGTTGTATCAGCAGCTTCTTGACGTATTTTGAACGAGTCAAGGATATAAGGCGCGTTCGTAGCCTTCTATTCTGTGTCGGCTTTGTGGCGCAGTGGGTAGAGCACCATGTACCTTGCGTTCCGCCCGCAGGGTCGTGGAATCGAAACCAGGCGCCGGTAAGTGTTATTTTTTATATAGTGTAGGGGGAGGGGTGGCTGTTATTGAGAGCTAGAAGGGTAGCGTGATGCGGGAGAGGAGGAGTGGGAGAGAGGGCGCACCTGGAACGGCTGTTGCGGACGCCGAGGCACGCCTACGGCGACAACGCCGGTTGACATCGTGAGTTAAAGAAATGCTCTGCATTAAAACAGTGGGCGGAGCGACGCCGACGACGCATTGTATGCGCGCATCGGGTCGTGTGTCTCAAATTCACGCGTACGACTAGTCGTGGCGACAGTCGTAACGATCAGTCGCATGCGAATCACCTGCACCAGTCCTACATGTGTCCAGCACTTAAAGGTCTTCGTCGCGCATGCAGGCTTGCGGATACCAGCAGACGTCGGAACCGCAGTCAATGAGGAACCACTGCCTCAGGACTTAATCGAGTTGAAAAATTCGACAGCCTATAGATAGGACGGCTGACGCTGCGGTTCTTGTTTTCTTCACGTTTGGCTGATCCGGGTGTTTCACATTTCAGGACCCTGTCGCCAAAGCAAAGATAGCAGTAGTAGCGGCCATTGCCATTGATTGCAATGCGATGAGTCGGCGTTGCGTTAGGTACATTGTGAACGTTTGCTCAGGCGTGACTGTGGGCGTCGATCCACGTGTTTTTTAACCGAAGTCAGCTTGCGGGTTATGTGGATACGGCCCACGATATTGGCGTGGGCTATGGGACGTCGAGGGTATGGAGGGTTAATGTTGGTGACTGCGGTGAGACTTTGTCGTCTCGTTTGGAGATCTCAGCGAGTTGGTGTAGCGGTAGAATAGGCTGAACCTGGATGACGGCTTCTACGTATGGCGGAAGGCGCTCAAGCAGCAGGGTTCACAGGATTGGGTCGTGGACCAGCATGCGGCCAGACGGCACCATTTTGCGCAGAAACATTGATAGCATGTGGTCACCGAGCTATTCGTACTGATGTAGTTTACGAATTTTCTATTCTTACAAAAGCTAAAACCGTCGGATAATTTCCGTCTTCAAATGCAAGTAACTATCGTTAGCCGCACAACGTGCGAGTTTATCGGGGAGCCCATTCTGGTAGCGGTGCTCCTGCTTGTGTGAAGACCTAACCGTATTCCGTCTGGTCCTAGGAAATGCAAGCGAGGAAAAACTGAGCTCGACGTGCGGGAACGAATCAGAGGTGAGTCTGCCCAAACTGGTGCAAGCTTGAGTGTGACGCGACAAACGTCGTGGTTAGTGACGGCGTTGAGAGCGACCACTTGAGCGCGGCCTTGAGGTACGTGGTCCAAGCAGGGCCGTGCGGAATCGTCTGGCGAGTGCAGTCATTCTGGATGCCCTGCTGCGTTTCCTGAAGTTGCTGTTACTTGTTTGAACCACCTTTTACTAGGCTTGGAGTTGTTTTTAGGGTTGTTGCACTTGTTGGCGAAGAGCGGCGAAGGATTATGGATCGGCCATTGTGGTGCGATATTTCCAATTTCAGTGTCACCAGATGTGGAGTAGCATGAGGTTTTTGCTTCCACACGAAGCGACCTAGAAACACTGTTTCTTCTTTGGTGGAATGCGAGTTTTGCACAAGTACGCGTGGCCACACTCCCCCATGTGGCCCTGCCACACGTCTACCGTTACGGGAGCCAGCTGGTACTACGTCTCGCCGTCTTCGCCACCCAGCCTTCCCTTTGGGAAACGCGGACGCGGTGTCCAGAAGTTTGGCTGAAATTGTTGCTTATGTATAGGAAGCCATTCCCGACATTTCAGAATGCCGGTTTGATTCACAGCCTCTGCACCCGCTGAAGTGACCAGTGCATAATTCTCCGGTCATGCACAGTGGTGTTTTTTCTCAAATAGCACAATGAGGAGTGTGTAGTGTTCGGGGCTGGCGCAGCGTGACGATTCTCTCGTTTCGCTTGGCGCCATTATTTGCTATTATGTGTTTATGCTCAGCACTGACTCACAGAAATCCCTAAGATGTGTTTCGGTGCTATGATGCACAGTACAGTTTGCTTGTATAAATCGTTCTATGCTTCTACAATCTCCATGTATTTATATTAAATCTATCCAACTCTGCGCATGCACAATGTGTTGTTTTTGTGTGGGGTACAGTTCCTTGAAAGCACATGACTATTTCCCTAGTTGTCCTTGGCGATGAAAAAGGGCCATTGTATTTTTATTTTATGTTTAGTTGCCGATTTTTAAGTATTATTAGTACTCTGTGTACGGTTTCGTAAAGCAAGTTACTTATTGGTTTTAACGTCAACACTACATCTGCGGTGACGACACATTATTCAATTTTCACCTGGAGCAGCTATTGTCCGCAACTTCATTTTGGTTTACTTTTTGAGGCGGCAACACGAAATATGAACGGGGTATACAACAAACGCGAGTACGAAATTTGTGCTAAACGAGTCCCCATAAATGTTCCACGCTGGTGATTGTCGTTGCAGATACAGAAGAATTTTGAAATATCTTGCAGGCGCCCTGGCACTGCACATTGGAAATCAATGACAAAAGAAGGCATTTTTGAAAACCCTAAATTAAATATTAGTCGCACAATTGCATCCTGTAGCTTCAGCTGCATTACCCGAGATGTGAAGAAGAAAACAAAAAATATAATACAGTAGTCTCTAATGATGCATTTGTTTTTGTGCTCAGTACAAAACAAACTACATATTTTGAGGAGCATCTGGTTTTTCGTGTCATCACTATAGTCTCCATGGTATGCGCATTCAAATGTGTATAAATTCACAAAAAACATTTATTGTGAACATATTTGTGAGGAATGCAGGTGTTTTTACAGTCCAATTTCATTCCTTTAAAGAGGTTCTGTGGGTATAAAAGAAACATTCTGCTATGGTTGGAGACAGCCTGATAAAGCTAAGGGACGAAGTCACAGACATGCTGGCGGCACTCGTATTCTACGCTGTTCTTATAGTGCCAAGGGCAATGAGCACGAACGAAAAGCATAGTTGTAGTTCCGTGGCGGCAGGGCAGGATGCAATTGACGGCTGGGGCGTGAGTAAAATTTCTTTTTATTCCGATGAGCACGAAAGTGTTTAAATGTGTCACCTATTTATATTAGGGAAATTAGTACTAATCGCAATAGAGCACATCCAATTGCCAACCATGTTCTGTTACTAAACGTATCCGTTTTCCTTGGCGTCTTTTATTCAGGCCGTCGCTTTTGTGATGTGCGTACAACCGCTGGAACGAACAGTGTTTGGACGGATCACTTTTGTTAAGTTTAACTGGCGATGCGAGGCAGGTTGGCGCCAGACAAGGCCAAGGCATTGAAGGGACAAATATAACAGAATACAAAAATTAATAGTACGTAACCTAGTGAAAAGAGCGAATGTCCTACGAAAAAGTCCTTCCCCCAAAATAGTTCGAACTCACGTGTGAAGGTTGACGGCGTCGGTGAACTAGGCTGTGGGCTTTGTCGGTGTGATGGCCGCTGGCGCCTTGTCACCTTGCCGTTTGCACCGACCGCTATGAAGTCGTGGCGCCGTGTCCTGTGCGCAGGCTCGGTGCGCTGCTACGGTGCCTTTGTCAATGTCGGTGCTGCAGCCGATAAACGACGCGTCGGATTCAGCTCGGGTGCTCTGTGGCCTTTCTCGGCTGAAAGTTGCTTCTTCGAAAACGGGTGGGGAACAAGGAGGAAGATGCGGCTCGGAGGGTTCCCCGAACCTTCGCGTCCGGCAGGTCACTCCCTGAACTTTGTTCTTCATGCTTCTTGCCCGTGCCACCACTGTCTCGCTTACCCGTCTGCCTCACTCTCTTCTTTTTCGCCGTTCTCGACCGGCGCTCCTCCCCGAACCAGGCACGAGCACTTCGTCTTTTTTACTTCTATACTTTCCTTGAAAAGCGCCTCCTCACACGTGCGCCTATCGGAAGAAGTGTTTTGGGTGGCAAACACTTTTGTGAACTGTTGCTTTGATGTCAGCGGTGCTTTCTGAGAACGGTTAGTTTACCCACTTGCACTGCGCCCACAGTCACCAATAGCACCACCCCACTTCCACGACATTCAGTACCACTTTTTTACCACTCTATAATTATCAACTCAAAAGGTTCACAAACAAAAACAAAAATTGACAGCTATAACTGTTGGCGCGAGTTGTGCACGAACACTTCATCACCTGTCACATATATGAAATACCCCTGCTCAAAGCCAAACAATACCAACCTTTGTAAACATAACAAAATAAAACAAGACATGCAGATTGCGGATCCATGAAATACCAAAGGCGGGTAGGCTCTATTCAGGGACTCTGTCGCTGCACCTACGTTATCACCTTAAGACGTAAGACACAGAATTCATATCCTGACTACAAAAGGCTCACGCCTCACATCGTTATATGCATAAGGCGACCAAGATTCAGACATGGCAAGAACTGATGAGACGCCAGCTATTTGCATTGCGCGAAACGGAGCACACTAAGCTAAAACTTTCGGTAGAGCGCTAAGCATCATGTAACAACCGTTCCATTTTTTCACGTCAGGGTGCACTTCCTCTCTCTAATCTTTTGTCTTAACTCTGGATTCGGTCTTTTGGGCACCTTTGTGGCACGCCAACAAATTTTACTGTCTGAACCAATTCGGGAATTCTCAGTGTGACTACGCAAGACCGACTGGTATAGCCTTTCCTCTAAAGGTACTTTTTGTCCCCCGTAAAAACTTTTTTGTGTTGTCAAGGATCATGCTCTCGTATAGGCTGCGTGGTTTACTTCTTTCAGTTGACGTCAGAAGAATTTTCCACCCTATTCATTTTTTGGTATTGACCGAATTCCCCTAATCAGGTTTAACACCATTTGGTTTAAGCATTCCTGATTGAAATATTTCGGGGTGCGGAACATCGTCTTTGAGTGTTTCTTTATGTTCTTTGCTAAAGCTTTCTTTTCGAGAGAGGAGGAAACGCCCTTTTTAAACAGGAGCTAGACATCGGCACACCTTACACTTTTCTTACGACCACGTCATACAGAGGATCTTGCACACATTTTTTGGTGAGTTTGCCCGAAACGAACGGAGTTTCGACCACGATATCTGCTTCTGGAAGGATCAATATGGTTCTGTCTAGGAGCAGGCCAGGGCTAATTTATCCCGTGAAGTTTAGATTTTGGGAGAAGCCAAGTCCTTTCTGACGATCAGGGTGTTTCAAGTGGCGTCCCCCAGCACACATACTCTTCCCTCCTAGCCATCCTTTAAAAACGAGCAGGTTACAGCGGAATGTCAGACATTTCACTCTGACCGCGTTTAGGACTAGAATTTTGGTCTCAGCCTCCAGAGTGACAGATGTCTGGCTTTCTTCTTGAGGCTGTACTATGCACGACACCTGTAATTTTTTGCCTTTCAGCTGACAGCACATATCTGCCTTCATTCCAAACATTGCTTCGTGCGTTTCTAACACTATGCAGCAGTGTGTGCGCGCATGTCACACAGGAAACATTTCATATCCTGGTGGGGGGGGATTGCGTTCTTATGAGTAGGGTCTTCGTCCTGGTAATCAGGATTGAGGCACTTCCTCAGGGTTGCCTGCCGACCAAGAGCTAAAACTGCTTTGCTCTTGTCCATCTATGTTGTTATCCGCAGCTACCACTGTGGCTTCTAACTTTGAGCAATTTTTTTCTTTGAAGGAAAACTACCAGGTTTTTATGAAACCTGTTCATGAATTGTTAGTGGTCATTCTATCTCTTGGAGTCTCACAAATTTGTCCAACTCGGCCTGTCTCCATCCATCTGTCAAAGTATCCAACTGGCCAAGCTGCAAACTCGCGACACGTTTCAGCATCCTCGGGCACCGCCTCTCGAAACTACATTTGGTAACATTCTGTGGTGTACCGAAATATTTGCAGCAAGGCGGCTTTAACCTTTTTTGGAGTCCAAGGAGTCATCTGGCTACATGCCACCGACTACTCTCAGTGCTTCATCAGTCAGGAACCAGCTAATTGCAGTTGTCCCCTTTTATTTAACGACATGCTCAAATTTCTGGAAATAAGCGTCCAGGTCGTCTTTAGACATGATTAAAAACTGTAATGAGCTATAGGGGGCGTATAACCTCTGAGCTAGTCACTCCACGAGCTCGTCCCTCCCTGCTCATATTAACGTCACCTCGGGAACTCGCGTCTCCTCGAGCCGTAGCTTACAGTCTAGCACTTCCCGTTCGAGCTAGAGCTGCTTACGCTTGGCATCTCTCGCGAGGGCCCTTTTTTGTCTCGTGGAATTTGTTTCTTTTTCAACGCATTGCTTGAGCTCACTGCCCGCCATGCCTCCGAGCGGGAGCAATTCTTCCATGTCCCTCCCGGCACCTGGTACTCACCTCCCTGCGAGAAATATCTGCTCAACTCTCTGTAAGCTAGCCATTGAAACCTGCCGTGGATGCCATACTTGTGATGCAGATTGTTTGTAGAAATGAGGTGAGATAAGTTAAACTGGCCTAAGAAAAAGCAAGGCATGGTAGCGTCAGGCACGGACAAAGACCTATTTAATTTTTTAGAAGAGCATCCATATTGTGACATTCTGTGAATCCAGGCTATCCGGAACCTCTTTTCTTTCTCGGAGGAGTTGGTTTCTGCAGGTAGCATCCATTATTTAAAATCTTCGGCAAATTTTCGGGTGGGAGCGCCGCCACAATTTTTATTGCCGTATTTGGGCCAGGACGACACGGAACTTCCAATGTACGAACCTTCAAAATACTTTTCCAAAACGGTATGATGCATGACCAATAACATATTTATATACTCTTCACCTGCTTGTTTCATGGGACCGAACGTTTTTAGCTGGTACAACTCTCAGAACTGGTGGCTACCACCGGCTACAGCTCCCTCGAAAGAATATGCGCGAAAACTGAATAACCTGTTCATTTTTGCTAATTCATGGGTCAGAATATCTTTCTCTAAGAGACTGAGTGTTAACCCGAATGAAAATAATAAAGCTACTCCTCAGTTTTTTCTGCATAAAAGGTTGCAACAGCGTGCGCGCTTGATAACGAGATGCTTTCTCGCTAGAAATCTACTCATATTCTCTTGCGACAATTTTTGTCAGGAAAAAGCTGTGAAGGTCTTCTCTTTCGCCACAATCGAAAAAGATTGAAATATGAGTCTGGGTTATGTTTCGTGTGCATGTAATTTATATATACTGTTTACTGCGAAATATCAAAGGCGGCTCTACCTGAAGTACCTGAAGAGTGCATTAAGACGGTCAATACGAGAGCAAAAAAGCCGACAGAGTGGTTTGGTCTGCCTTTCTCTCTGCACATAAGCATTGTATGCCTTTTGGACCACCATGTGTGGTAAACAGGGCAAATCTTAATCTGCTCTTCGGCCGGTAATCATTTCCAGTAATGAGAAAGTGTGCTATGCAGCACCATACTTTATGAAGGAGGGCTGAGGAAAATTATTGCGACTAGAATATGCACCGCTGTATCAATACTTATAAAATTTGGAATACCTATGCCATCAATGTCATCATAATCACCAGCCTAGCTACGCCCACTGCAGGGCAAAGGCCTTTCCCATTATGTCCAGTTATCCTGATCCTGTGCTAACTGCGACTAATTTATCCCCGCAAACGTCTTGATCTTATCTGCTTATCTAACTTTCTCCCGCCCCCTGCCAGGCTTGCCGTCTCCAGGGATTCATTCTCTTACCCTTAAAGACCAACGGTTAGATTGTCTTCGCATTACATGCCCTGCCCACGTCCATTTCTTCTTAATTTCTACGAATATGTCCTCAACACGCGTTTGTTTCCTGACCGACTCCTGTAAGGCCGATCTGTATACTTGCCTGATGAGGCAGTCCAGGCACTCGTTTTGTGTAATTGTAAAACGAAACTAGGCGACGTAGTAGGTGAGTACACTAAGTAAGAGGGAGACCAGGTGGAGGTTAGAGAGAGTGAGAGGTTTACCAGGTTTTTGGATAAGGTTAATGCCAGAGTGTCCCTAGGAATGGAGGAGAGTACCCGCAGTGTAGTGGGAGTTGCCGCAGTGCAGGAGGTGCATATTGGTCAACAGTAAGGTCACCCATGTGGCGAAGGACACTTCGCAGTGCGGTTGGTGTAGGCGATTTGCGTCTGCGGAGGTCGGCAAGTCCAGCTTTGATT
This sequence comes from Haemaphysalis longicornis, assembly GCF_048455015.1. Taxonomy (NCBI): domain Eukaryota; kingdom Metazoa; phylum Arthropoda; class Arachnida; order Ixodida; family Ixodidae; genus Haemaphysalis; species Haemaphysalis longicornis. The sequence continues at coordinate 1,481,086 of NW_027526355.1, read as the reverse complement.
TCCTCGACTGGGATGGGATTGTCAAGACAAGGGTTTCTCCACCGGTTTAGAAAGGTGTGACCAGAGCTGGAGGATGGGACGGAGGATTTATGTAGTGATAGGGGTTTTTAGAATGATGTCAAAAGCAGCTCCTTGGGAGAGGCTTTAGCCCTGCAGAGGATTTCGTCCTGGAGTCATATGATGATGATGATGATGATGTCTAAAGTGTTAAGAGAATGGGAGGTGTGTCACGCTGTCTAGCGTTCGCTAGATTGAGTAAGAGAGGCCTAGCACGTGGCTGAACCTGGAGGGCCCAGGCTGGTTTTGTAGAGTGCTGTCTGCAAAGTCGTCGCAAACTTGAAGCCGGTTACTGCAGGAAATCCACGTGACGTGCAGTTGCATTTCAGTCCGGAGAAGGTAGGGTCGTTTCTTGAGGGGGCGGTGGTGTTTTTGCTTGCGCCACCACTTCTGGATGCTAGTGTGGGCTTCCCAGAAATACTATATTTTGAAAGTGGACGTATACAGAAGGGGTTGCGGGGTCGTGAGTGGTCGAACTCTTAGTTTTAGCTTGTAGAACGTCTTGTATCAAGTGCTTTATAGCTTGCGAAGATGAGTCAACGGTGAAGGGAGTGGAGTAGCCGTACGGAAGGTGTCTCCATTGATGAGTGCGGCATGAATGTGGGTGTCGGGGCAGAGGGAGTGGAGGTGAGATTAGATAGAGACTATGTTTAAGTGTAGGACTTGCATGTTGCATGACCGAGGCAGTGGAAGAATGTAAGTTCTGAGGTCGAGCCGCACTGGATGTCTTCCCAATGCGGGTAAGGAAGATATGATCATTGAGTACGCTGAGCTAAAGGCCTTCTATTATGTCCGAAAGTATGCGGCCCGTACGTGTGTTCTGAGGGTATCCCCAAACCACCTGCAGTGCATTGAAATCCTCCAGGATGATAAGGAGGTATTGTAAGGCATGTGGGAGAGCGGCTTGAAAGAGAGGAAAGAAGGGGTTAGGTGGGCTTTTGGATGGACTATACACATTGAGGACGTTTAGCCTCTTGAGTGTAGAGTTCAGGATTGGAGGGTGATAAAGATGTAAGGGATGTTGGAAGCCCCTAATTGTTGGGTGACGCTAACGGTGTTGTGGGCGAGAGGCGTAACTTGAGAGAATCGTGCGCCTTGAAATGTGGCATATTGTAAGAGTTTGACGGGGTGCCAGTTCCTTGAAGAGCAATGACTGTCCGGAAGAGGTCAAGGCTGGACAGGTGGACTTCGAAGATTAGCTAGTCTAGTGCGATAGCCAGGGCAGTTCTACTGCCAGAATATAGGGGATTTATACGGACTGGTCATGGTTAGTGCCTATGGAGATGGGGATTTGTTCTGGGTCGACAGAGGACAGAATAGAAGCTGGCCCTGTGGTGTGATGGTGTGCATGAGTTGAATCACTTATTCAAGCAGTTACTAAAAATAGTTTCTCGAGGGGGACATTTGTTCCTGGGTATGTGTGCGGTGTGCGGTGAGGGGCGTGTGTATCTCCTCCGGGATTCCAAATTTATTTTCTGAGGGAATTCAATGGCTTTCTCTTTTAAAGGACATGGGTCAGTGCTGATAGTGCAAAGTCGGGTGCTGGAAGTTCGGCTAAGATGCGTTGTTTGAGAGCGGCCTTTTCCCGGGTGAGACGCTCATTTTCCTCTTGGAGTTGGACGATCGTTAGGTGGTTAGGCGCATGTTTTGCATTTTGCAAAGGATAGTGCCAGTTTCTGAGGGAGAAAAAGTGGGAGGTGGGCTATTGCTGTGACCATGAGGAGTGGGGAGGAACCCCTTGCGAATTACCAGACGTTGACCCGCTTGGCCTTAGGTATTGGGTGACGGGGATCCCATGGCTGAATTTGGGGACCTAGGTGGTCGAAGGCGATTTTTCGGCTGCGTGAGAGGAGGTGGCTTCCGTTTATATTAAAATCACTTGGGGCATCCCGCCACTTCTTCAGGCAGTCAGTGTTCCACAGGATTCACAAGAGAGACAGGGGTGTTTCGGGGGATGGCTGGGGAGGCCACAAATTTGCCAGTTGGTGTAATGTGAGGGCTGTGGGCCCTTAATGATTTAGCTTAATATGTGTAATGCCTTTACCTTCAGAAATATCGAGGGAGAAGTTGCACAACGTGTGACTGCCTATAATGATGTTATCGTCATCTTGAGGGGGGATACTTGAAAGAGAGCCCTGGCAAGGCTCACGCGTGGTTTTCGAATATAGTTCAGTATAGTGTAGGCAATCTGCTGCGAGGTAAGGGTATGGAAATTCGGGTAGCGTGCTTCCTAAGTAGTCGTTATAATATTTTCTACTTGGAGCGGGCTATACTATTTTATCGTTAAACCACTTATTTATATTTGGAGTGTTGGTGAATCTGGAGTTGGTGGCGTGGGAGTGCCGAGACGGGTTTGCGCCTTAATGGTACAGCCCAAAGGGTGGCGTAGATTTTTGAAGGCGCGACGCCCCCGAGTGGTCGGAGAACAATGTTGGCTTCGTCATCCGGAAGGGGTCTTCGGGGGGCGGTCGGAGTCGTGTTTGCGCTGTTTGTGGTGGTTGTAGATTATGTATTGGGGCCATAGCCGGGGGTGCAGTGGTGGCGGCAGGCGATGCGGCCGCGGTGTGACCGCGAATATCCTTTCAGTCAGATGTTAGCAGTTCTGGGGGTGACGTCTTACCTTTCAACAGTGTACTCCATTTGGGCATCTGGGTCGCAGTTGACCTGCACGGTATGCTGGGGAGTGTCGTCTTTACTTGGTTGGAATTCGTGAACAGCGGTAGGGCAGGGTTCCCCAGCATGCGAGACATCGCCGCGGCCGAAGGGGTTAAAGGCGGGGCGGGGGCTTAGATGAGAACATTAGGAAACTTTATTGGTAGCGCACATTTGACAGGGAAATCCTGTATTTGGCACGATTAGATTTCTTAGTTATTTGCTGGTGCATGAACTATAGTCGTATGTGGCCCTGTCGGTTTACCTTGTTATAGTTTGCCCTCAATTTCAATTGTTTTGAAAGACTGTGAACTTGCTGCTTACATTACATCTATTGAAGCACTATTGTATGGGACACAGTTACACAATGAGATCGTCGTCATCATTTCTATAGAGATCTTTGTAATGAATAGCACCAGGAATGGCGTGAAACTGACGAGTCAGCGGGCAGTGCGAGCACGGGTAAAGGTTGTTTTACACACTATTGTCTAGAAGAAAAGGCAGATAGATACCGATATCACGCAAGACACGTGACTAAGGATAGAAGCGTCAAAGGAGGGAACTGTTTGACATGAAATTGTTCGCGGTAGAGAAAAAGTAAACGTTTTGCAGAGGTTTGTCAACAATTGCGGCAGCAGAAACAGCATGTCAACAATTTAGAAACAAAACGCAGCGACTACACGCAGGCGCTAACTCGAAACGCATTCCATCTACTGCGAAGATATATAAAAAGTCAGATTTCCCTAAGGAAAGATCAGTATGGTTTCACTAAGTGTTTTTGCCATGGCCATTTCTTTCTTCGCATGTTTTCCACTACCCCGCCTTGTACCCACAAAAACTCTAAAGCATCCCCGTATCACAGGACTTTTATAGGTAGTTTCAAAATTAGTTTCAATTTATAATGGCGAAATGCACTATATGCGAACAGATGAGTCAAAGGGCAGGCACGGGGGGAAAATGGGTAATTCGGCACACAGATGATGGATATTGCAAACAATGCACGCAAGTCAAAAATTGCGATGTCGATATTTTTGACATTGCGTTTTCTAGCGAAACAGTCCTCTCCTAACCTACTTACGAAAACTTGAAATTTAAAAAACACAAAACATTTTCTACTCAATTGAAGTTGCTAGCATTGCTGAGAGTTGAAACTTCATGTCAAGGCTTGTTACCCAATTATTCTCTCTCTGGTGTTGTGGGGAAATTGTTTCTAAGATATAAAATCTCGTAGTGGGAAAGCTGAGAAGTTTAATGTCGGGGCTATGCAGGTGTGAAAACAATAACAACTGTTATGCGCCGGATGCATTGGGAATAACTAAAGGACGAACTGAGCTCATACACATTACAGATATATGGGGAGAGGTCGACTAAGAGATATTTTGATAGCAGAGCAGATTAAGCTTTTATTTTTGCCTCCGAGCATTACCAGAAAAAATACCAAGCCAAATACCAACCGCACGCATTCGTGGGCCCCGTAAAAACCTGTCAGTGGCACCCAGGCTTGCGCGTGGGCTCTCGTCACGTAACTAGCTCACAAAAATATAACGAAAAATATCTGGAGCACCTGAGCGTACGCCTCGCGGTGAGCTCCCGGCGGCGGCCATCTCGACCTCCGAGAACACTCTGCCCACCCTTCATGGCGCGATTATCTGACGTGTCTAGCTACTCGCCAATTTAGATGAGTTCGAGCCTGAAGAGGGGGAGCACAAACGCCGAGTTTGCGCTACAGACGCCGAGTTCGCGAAGATGGTTTCAGCGTAGTATAAGCTATAGCGCATGCTGACGTGGTCCAATTTGGGAAAGATGTGAAATCCTGCGGACAAAATGATGCGGGCCCGCGAGTCATATAGAACGTGCAGCGTCAATTCCGGAAATCAATGTAAGGCGTAACACCTGAGTCTCCGAGGAATCGAGAGGGGCCGCCAGCTCTGATGTTTCTCGAGCCTTGCACCACTAGTACAAGCTACGCCAATTTTATATTTGCGGAAATACCAAACACCATTCTGCCCCTGCGAAGTAAATACAGCGTTATCTACAGCTTTGCACTTCTGCACATTTTCCTTGTCCTAGATTCAAAGTAATAATAGTTGCCAATCTAGCGTATTCGTATAATTGAGCCAATAGGCAGGGTGCCTGTTTCTCCCGCAGGTTACATTTTTCTCTGTTGAAGGTAAATTGAATTGCTTGATATTTAAGAAGCTAAACATTGCTTGCTAAGATCGACTGCGAAGGTGAATTGTTGCGCCCTGTTCTACAGGAGAGTTAGGTCTCCTGATTGTCAATTTTGGGCTACACCAACAATTTTTATTCTCACGCAATGTCTCTCTTCCTGCAGTAGGAAGTTTATTCCAACTTTGAAACACGTAGAGCGAGGTCAGTGGAGAAAGGACAGGGCAGTGGAAGCTAATATCCTCCCGGAAACAAATTCTTGACAGGATCATAAAAATGGTGTTGCAATGCATACACAGTAATAAAAATTGGCTTTTCATTCCTTGCACTTTAAGGGTTGTCGTAACATCAAGTTGTTTTTCCAGTGGAAAAGGAGTTCTGAATTTATTATCCCAAAGTTGTGTACTATAGGTTGCACTGTATACCATTCAGTGGCAGTTGTATTAGATTTCTCGGGAGAGGTTTGTTTATTATGGATGCGCCAATAAGACCTTTTGAGATAACAATGTACAGTACGTAAAATAAAAGCTCTTTGGGTCTGTTTACAAAGTCTTCCAGTGAAGCACGATGGACTTAAATAGGTTGCCCTGTATCCTGGCTTTAGAGACCAGTCGCTCACAAATACACACATAAGAAAACACTTCTGCATGCGCAGAGGGAACGCGGTAACTGTCTCTACCTATGAGACAATGAGATTCCCAATTATTTCCACGACGATCACACAGCTTGCAAGTTATAACAGCATAAACAATACAAGCGGATGCCCTCATCTTTTACGTAGGTTTTAACCTATTGATACTTCATTGTATTGCTTTTTTAACTTTATTTATTGTATTGCATGCCCACCTCACCCCGACATAAATTACTGGGTCTCCAGTGCACATGATTAAATTAGCATCAATGTTTACAAGGAACGGGGAATAGCTAGCTTCGTCTGTATTTAAAGTGCATGTGCAATATAGCTTTCCGCTACCCCCACACGGGTATCTTCGCCATGATTGCTAGTTCTTAAGTTCTAGCAACATTTTCATGCAATGGAGAAAGTTGATATGTAAGTTTTAAAATAACGTGTATTGGAGTTTTCCTGTGATCCTCGATAAACAAGAAGGAAACGCAGCAACCCAAGGAGGAGTTAAGAGGATGGTGGGCAAATACAACTTACAATAGGGAGCAAGTGGGCTGATTGGTGCACGATAAAACGAAAAAAAAAACAGCGCCAACTAATGGGCCGCAGGGTAGAAGACACACTAACAAATTAGCGAGATGCAGAGTTGGACTGCGGTGTGTGTGTGTGTGTCTCATACTCTGCAAGCCATAAGTTAGCGCTATTTCCTCACGTTTTCACATGCAGACTCAAACACCAGCGAACCGAATTCCGCGGCCACTTTCAAGATAGCATTTATTTCTCAGCACTCTTATTCACAAAATTGTAAAATAAATGCAGAACACTTTTGAATAAAGAACTATCTAGGCCAGTGATGACCTCTTGAAAGCCCCTCCATATGAAACAAGATTGCCCTCCGTGGCACCGTATAAAAATTCACCTTGTATCTTCTCCTTTCGTTGCAAAAGCTGACAAAAGACGATAGTCTGTAAAGATATTTGCCTCGTAAATGCCTGCCTTCGCTTTTGAGCTCGCCTCTCATGTCGTTCTTCTTGCGCCGTGCTCCTCCCAAGGTAAAGACGCCAAAAGTTTGCTTAAATCGTTTTAAATTTAACGCGTTCCACAACTCCAGGACGGGTGTCTCGATGCCAACGCTGCCCTGCGGCGGAGACGCGGGTGAAGCGAGGCGCCCTACTTCGAGGTTTATAGAACCGTGTTGTCTTACTCCATGTGCGTTTCAAGCAGAACGTGAAACCTATGTAGTGAAACCTTTCGTAATTGTTCCCGGTTGATTTCTTAAAATGGCGCCAGAAGCTACGGTGGCGCGGGCGACAGCAGACGACGGCGGAGTGAATTTTTTTTCGCGAATTGATAAAGTATCTGATTTCGCAAAAATCAAGCATGTATGATTTTTTACAAAGGAACACTGCAAATATGACTTCTGTAATAATTTGTTGCACTATCTTTGCGTAATGTCTTGTTCTCTGTCAACAATGTTTGCAAGTATGAACATTACACCGGACGGGAGACGGTTAGATTTAGCTGTGACTACATGAGACTATTGCGCAGTCCTTGTTTTACGTTGGCTGGGTTGCTGAATTTAGTCACAGACAGACAGACAGATATACAGACATACAGACAGACAACAATTTCTGGATTTAAGTAGCAACCCAAGAAAGACTATTGTCTGTCAAAGCGTTACGGGTCCGTAGCTCAAAACGAATAAGATAGCCGGGTGCCACCAGACACTAGTAACAACACCTAACAAGGCATTCACGCTGCACTAGCTTGATCTAAGGGAGCATCCAACTTATGCTAAAATAAAGCAGTTCATAAAAAGTCGCGCAGCTGGAGTAGTATACTTGAAGCGAACCGCGTGCGCAGTTTCGGCACACATGTATCGTCGGGATGTCCGGTTGCCTATGTGGGGAACGACCCCGCAGACAAGTTGGCCCATGCGTCGCTGGATTCTGAATGCTGCGAAATAGTGCCGTAGAGCCTTCTCAATGAGCCCGCGTCATGTAATTATGGTGTCAACCGAAAAAACATGGCCCGAGTGATTCGGTGGTTGTAGTGACCCGCGTCTGCGAACTGCTCGTCCGTTGTACAAAGTCAAGCAAGGTGGCGCTCTTTTTTGCACACTGTAGCTGCAGCAGGATGTCACCTTTGGTAATGTTTTTGTCCACGGGAAGCCTGCAACGAGGCGCCGAGCATTGTACCAGTGCATCACATCTGTAAACGAGCTCTAATCGAGTCATCTTCGCAGTTTCACAGATAGCGTTTTTCTACGCAAACGTGACACAAGTGAGTGTACCTGCATAGACAGCATATATGCAATTGCCTTGTTCAGGAGTTCAATTATTCCATTCCTTTAGAGGTGGTAAGCCGAAGTTTTTCGGGAACTCGTGTTGCTGCAGTGTTGAACTCCGTGCATGAGCTCCGCAGTGATGTGGTTGAGAATGTCACCGCAAGCTGTGTTGGATGAGAATATGGCGATTCCTAATGTAGGCCCCTTGTGAAGGGTGAGGGTCTTTCCGTGGCACGTCTTTTAAAATTTGGTGACCACAATCCACTTGTCCTCTCCCTGCGATGTAGACAATGGGCCGAGAAAGTTTATTTTGGTACAATAAGAACACCCCGTTTGTACGGAAATTGGCTGTCGATGGGCTCGCCGGCGGCGTTTTCGGCCGCTGGCAGTCACGGCAGCTGCGTGCTCAGTGGGTCACATTGGATGTAATGTGTTCAGCAGTAAATCGTTTTAATTTTTTGCTTGTGACGAGGCTTCCGGATGGTGGCTGGACAGGGCATGCTTCCATAATTGGGTCACTTACCTGTGCGGTAATTACAAGGACACTTGTTCTCGTGAGGGGATACGAGTTTTTCTAAACGAAGGCGCATTATCAGCTAGAATTCGGGTAGGATTCTCTTAGAAGGACTTGGCACCGCGACATTACGGGCTTTGAGGTGTTCTAGGAAGACATGCCAAGTCTCGGTGGAAAGCTGCTCAGCGGCTTGGTCATTTGCCGGAGCCATGCTTTAAAACGCTCCTTCTGCATTGGTGCCCTGTGGAGGCGCGTCTACAGGGTAGATGATAGAAATTCGGCTTCCGAATGTTTCCTGGTGGATATATAAATGATGTTCAGGCTGAATTTCTGCAAGCGCAGGCTCCGTCGCACAAAACGGCCACAGGCGCGTTACGAATTTTCCAGCCAACGCAACGCATTGTGGTTTGTTACGACCTGATATGGTCTGCCGTAGACGTACAGGAAGAACTTTGAAATGGCTCGTAGTATCGCCAGGCACTTTTTTTGGAGATGAATACTTTGTAGATTTGAGAGGGATTGGCTGACGTAAGCAAATAGGTTATTGCAGCCGTTCTGCTTTTGGACGAAGATTTCCACCAAGAACACGGCACTTGCGTTTCTGTGCATTTGTGTCCGAGCATCATGCCCACAATGTACAAGCACAAGAGGTCACTATAGGCGAAGTATAAACGCGGCCCTCCGCGTTGAACGCGGTTCCATAACTTACCTGAAACGCGCACTTTGCGCAGCTGTTGCGCAGCTATTGCGTTTAGCGCTGCTGTCTGCCCTTTTTACCCATCTGACATGGTCGTAGTTATGCGGTACTCGACACGTTTTGAGTGAATTACCATCTTGACGGTAATGAGACACATATGACGCCGTTTGTGTCCATAGCGCGGGTTGCAAACAGGGCCGCCAAGATATTTCTCAGTGTATCATCAAATAAAACGCAACAAGGCTCTCCCGTCCCCGTCGAAACGCGCAAAAACTGATTTCAAGGCTAGGTTATCCTCTAGAAGCAAAGCTAAGATTAAACTCAACTGTCCTTAGAGAAAGCAAACTGGCGTATAACAAGACAGGGCTACCGTGTGCTTCTGGGCGTCTGAAGAATGTCGGAATACCCATTCGAATAACGTCACTCGCAAGAACTTTGCAGCTCAGCCTATAAAGCAATGAGCAATGCAGAACTGGGCTTCAGCGCCTCGGGTAGAATCCTTATCACGCACAAGGGTTTGTCATCTTAGCCAGAAACGTTCCAAATACTCTTGCACTTATTTACAAAATATGGGTAGTAGGATACTTTCCGAGGGCTTGGCGACAAGCAGTTGCAGTTGCCGTATATAAACTGGGGAAAGATGCCTCACCACCTGCCAATTACCGACCAATAGCTCTGAGAAGTGCCTAGAAAAGGGTTTTGAAAAAATTCCCCGCATTTCCCCGAGGGGAAGAATGTGAAAGTGCGAATGCACGAGATGAATTTGCGCGGTTCGGTAATGTTCGCGAAAGAGAGATCACACACACACACACACACAACTACAAAGAAAGAAAGGTGCATTTATTCACAGACACCTATTTGTGTTGTCGTTGTACTTGATTGCTAGAGCGGATCTCAGCTTTGACATTTTGTGTCAGTACTCCTTTAAGCAGGTGCATTAGCCCTTCTCACGCCCGATTCTTGGCCAATCCCCCACGTGGGTATGTGCCATGTCAGCGGCCAGGCAGCGCGCGCCCATCTCCCCCCCGTTGCCAAGGAAGACGAGGAGATTCCTGGCCAATCCCCCACGTGGGTATGTGCCATGTCAGCGGCCAGGCTGCGCGCGCCCATCTCCACGTGCGCGGACATCGCCGGTGGACGCAGGTTCAGGGTCGCTTAAGAAGTTCATTGCACTTAAAAATTATAAATAGGAGGTTAATGCATTTTCTGGAATATAATTGCATTCTGCACTGCTGTCACGCTGGTGTTCGATCAGATCGAAGCACAACTGACAAGCTTGTTGCCTTCAAGTCGTATGTCGAAAATTCTTTTATCTGCGAGCAGCACTCTCTTTTCTCCGGCCCAGAAAACACACACGACACAACTTAGCGCCTCGGCGTACTGCTTGATCTGGAAACACTCGGGGTGTCAAGACACATGCTAAACACCTTTGAAAGGTATTGGTCAAAGCGAATATTTATGGTAACAGTAGAGACTGCGGTATCAAAAACATACCAGAAAATCGTGTTCCCCAAGGTGGGGTATTCGGTTGCGCTGTGTTTGCAATTAGCCTGTATTCGCTTGGGAAATCATTCGAACCCTCATTCTCCTACTCAATGTATCTTGACGACGTCAAGATTACCTTTAGGGCCTGCCACCTGACCTTATGGGAGCGGCAGCTTGGGTGTACAGTTAGGTATGTACAGGCTTGTAAAAAAGACGGAAGAAAATGGCTTTAAGTTAAATTCTCAAAATAGTACATCTCTTTCATTCACAAGACAGCGTGGGATTCATTCCGATGCTGTCCTCACAATGAATAGAGAACAGATTCCCGTTAAGAAAGAACATACGTTTTAGGTGTCATATTTGACGAAAAGGTAACGTACGTACAGCACATACAAAAACTCAAACAAAAATGATTACACACCATAAACATTTTGAAAGTGTTCTCGCGTCAGTCTTACACTGCTCGTAAAAACTAATTTCCACATCTCTTTTTCAGTCCAGTAAGGTCACGTAGAAATAGCGGAAGCGTAAGATACGGGTCCGCGCCTAAAATTTCTTTAAAACTGTAGACCCAGTACTACATATGGGCACTCGCCTTTCTTCAGGAGCCATCAGGACAAGCCCAATTTAGAGTATATTGTCACAAAGCCAAATACGACGCAGTTGTCTGGAAGAAAACAAGGTTATTGCAGCAAACTTGAGCTCACCTAACAGCTCCAGAATGCACAGTCGGCGAAGCGGCAATCAGCAAATTGACGCGCGCAGGTGAATTTCGCCAATTCGAATAGTGCGGCGTCTGTTCTTCAGACGCCGGCGCGATTGTTTCTTTCGGCGCGATTGTTTCCATAACTGTCGAGTTACATCCAGATCATTGTAGAACGAAGAACATTATTCTAGGCTAGTGACGTTCGGGCGAAACGCTCTTATCAGAATCAGATAACCCGTGTGGCACAAAAATAAAGAATAGAATTGGCGCTTTGCTTGGGACACAGATAATACAGCCAGGCGCGGCCGGGCAGTTAAAACAAAACATAAACAAACCAACCGAATGCATTTTTTACGGCATTAATCCCCCTCTAAGTGAGAATAAACCCGATGTTACAATGAAACAGCAGTCCGAACAAACAACAACAAAAAATGTCCGTCATCTTGCCCGCTAAGGTTTGAGGCGAACCATGCGGGCGACTTCGGGTCGCGTGCATCGTCGGGATGCGCTGGAGTCACCATCGGGGATTACTTCATAGGTAAGTAGGCCCAGACGTCGTAGAATCTGGTTGGGTCCGAAATACTGTCGCAGAGGCTTCTTACTGAGTCCACGTGATCGGATGGGAGTCGAAACCCACACACGATCCCCTGGTTAGTACTCGGCGTCTCGGCGTCGGAGGTTGTAGCGTCCCGCATCCATCTGCTGCTGGTCTCTTGTGCGAACTGGAGCGAGCTGGTAAACCTCCTCCGCAAAGTAAAGGTATCCTTGTACGTCGGCGCTGAGGTCGTCGTCTTATACGTCCGGAATCGTGGCGTCAAGCATCGTAGCCGGCCGCCTTCTGTAGAACTCAAACGGCATTATCGGCGTAGTTTCCTGGATAGCCAAGTTGTACGCAAACGTGACATACGAGAGGACGTTGCCCCAATTCTTATGTTCAATCTCGAGTTGCATTAACAACATATTCGCGATTGCCTTGTTCAGATGCTGCGTTAGTCTGTGCGTTTCGGGCATGTACGCCGTCGTTCTTGGTTGATCCGTGTTGCTGTAGCGTAATATTTCTTTCATCAGCTCCGCAATAAAGGCGGTTCCACGGTCCGTAATTAGGACTTCAGGGGCTCCATGTCGCAGGACAACTTAGTTTAGGAAGAACTTCGCGACTTCTTTTGCAGTCCTCCTAAGAAGAGTGACGGTGTCTGCGTAGCGCCTCATGTAGCCTGCGGCTACGACAATGCATTTGTTCTTGGATCGTGACGAAGAGAACGGGCCCAGGAGATTCATTCCAATCTTTTGAAAGGGCCTCGATGGGTTGCCAATGGGCTGCAGAAGTCCTGCGGGTGCTCTCGGCGGCGTTTCTCGTCGCTTGAGATCATGGCAGCTGCGGACGTAGTTCGACACATCCGTTGTGAGGCGGGGCCAGTAGTACTTCGCCTTCATTTTTTCATAGTCCGTGCTGTGCCGAGATGTCCGGAAAACGGGTCGTGGTGGCACGGTTCGAAAATTTCGTCACGAAGGTCTGCGGGCATGACGAGAAGATAACTTGCTCCCGTTCCATGGTTGAAATTTTTCTTCAGGAGGGCGGAGTTTTTGAGGGTAAATGCAGGTAAGTTGCGTTTGAAGGGCCATCGAGCGCTGACGTTGCGTCCTTCGAGATAGTCGATCATGACGCGTAACTCGGGGTCCGCACGCTGCTACATGGCTGAATCGCTTTCCGTCACAACTCCAAAGAGTGCGCCGTCTTCGTCGGAAAGTTTTGGTGGTGGGTCGACGGGGTCGCGAGACAGGCAGTCGGCGTCGAATTGCTTCCTGTCCGATTTATAGAATATGGTTATGTCGAATTCTTGCAGGGTCAAGTTCCACCTACCTAGATGGCCAGAGGGGTCCTTCAAATAGGCAAGCCAACAGAGTGCATGGTTGTCTCTCACAACCCTAGAGGGTCTTTGATACACGTATGGGCGGAATTTTGGAATTGCCCATAGAATAGACATGCACCCTTTCACTGTGGCTCGCACCCTTTCTCTGTGTCACATCACGGCTCGCATGGCCGATTATTTTTTTGCAGCTGCTTTGCTTTTGAACAGGGACGGCCCCCAAGCCTATATATTAATGGCATCCGTGCATCTCGGTTTCGGCGTTTTCATCGAAACGACCAAGCACACGCGGGCTTTGCATGTATTGTTGCAGCTCGCAGAATGCTTCCTCTTGGGCGCTTTCCCAGCTGAAAGGGGTGCTCCCTTTCGCAACGCGTGTGAGTGGCTCTGCAATGCGTGCGAAGTTTACAAACAACCACCGATAGTACGTGCATAGTCAGAGAAATCTTCCCACGCCCTCCTTGTCTTTCCGTCTTTGGAATTTCGCTACGGCTGAAGTTTTTCGCCGGGTAATGTAGCACTTCCGTGGCGTTAACGATGTGGCCCACAAACCTGTGTTCCTCGTACGTGAAGCGGCACTTTTGAGCCTTCAGCGTTAACCCCAACGTATGAATGGCCTCGAGTACAGACTCCAACTGTGCAAGGTGTTCATCGAAAGTCCGGAAGAATACCACAACTTCGTCGAGGTATGCGAGGCAGGTGTGCCACTTCAGGGAAGCTAGCACAGTGACCATGACTCTATTAAACGATGCTGGTGCAGTTCAAAGCACAAACAGCAGAACATTGAAGTCGTATGGGCCGCAGGGGGTCATGAGTGCAGTCTTCTCGCGGTCTCTTTCGTCCAATTCAATTTTCCAGGAGCCTGCCGTCAAATCCATCGAAGCGAAGCTTCGCGTGGCAAAGGGGGTCGAAGGCGTCATCCATTCTTGGCGCGGGGTACACGTCCTTTTGATGATTTTGTTCAGTCGCCGGTAATGAACGCAGAACCTTAATATGCCATCTTTTAAATGCAGAGCATTTCCGTATCTCACGATGTCACCCGCGTTGACGTCCGTAGTCCGCACCGTCGTTGTCCCTACTATATAAAAAAAATACTCTCCGGCGCCCGGTTTCGATCCCTCGACCTTGCTGATGGAACGCAATGTACATGGTGCTCTACCCACTGCGCCACAAAGCCGACACAGAATGGGACGCTCAGAACGCGCCTTATATCGTTGACTCATTCAAATTACTGCTGACGAGCGCTCTCTCGTCAGCAGTTTCCACAAGTGCAAAAACATTTACGTAACGCAAACTACTTAACGTCGTGCGCCCCCGGAAATGCTCTGCATTTGATCGTGCCCCTCGCGAGGGGGATGTTTCACTGCGTCTTCTCTAGGTCGCGGGACCCGTGGCGCCATCTGGTGGAGGCGCGCCACAACTCGTAGCACTTTGAAAAGATGCGGCGCCAGCCAGCTGTGTGTGTGTGTGCCGCACTTGTACGAATGGCGAGTGCATTGGCTGTCCACAGAGCAAAGCATTCGTGCAAGTAAGCCGTTGCAGTCAGTCAGTCAGTCAGTCATTATGGTACGGTGACTCTTCTTTCCTTATCGATCGACAATACTCCCAGGGGATTTTATTTCCCCTCACCCGCGGTCCCTTTAACTCCGTGGCGGTGCCGCTATTTAAGAATAGCATCGAGACTTCTATCCCCCTGGGTCAGCCTTCTCACATTTTAGACTAGCAGTGTACCGAAAGTGAAATTTTTCCAACGATTGACATTCGTCATTAGGTGAGGTATTCCTGGAGCGAAATGTTGCGAGCCCTCAAAGAAGAAAACGACGCGTGGAGAAAGAGATACGCGGAGCTCGAGGCAAAGATCAACAAGATCAGCAGGGACATAGAAGAGAACCGGAGAAAGATGGAAGCCCAATTACAGCAACAGCAACAGCAAACGCACCAACACCAACCACAGCAACAGGAACCAACAGCAGCAACAACAACGAAGGAGGAAACAGAAATGGAAATGGACCCGAGAGCGACAGCAGCGGTTGGACCGGCACCAAAGAGAAGAGCATTCGAAAATCTCAAGGAGCGCAAGCTCAGCGACAGAATCGACAACCTGGAAGACAGATTCAACCGATTTGAAGAATAAAGCCGTGCGTCCTTCCAGGCATTTAATGATCGACTAGCGACACTAGAGCAAATGTGCCAACAACTAATGACGACAGTACAAGGACTAACAGTACAAATAGCGAACCTCCAGCAAGCATGGACAGGACAACAACCGCAGCACCAGCAACAGCAGTGAGAGGCCTCCTGGCCTGGCACTGGAACTGCAACGGATACGACCCAAAGAAAGCGACACTACAACAACACCTGAGACAAGTAACGAGAAGGCCGGACATCATCATGCTGCAGGAAACCCGTGCCGAAAACGTCCGACTTCCGGGCTACCGATCCGTTGCCAGTCGACCCAAAGACCGGGGAACGGCCAGGAGGGGGGGCAGGGGAGTCTGCACCATGGTGAAGAAGGGCATCACGTTTGTCGAGCACGAGCTTCTCAACAATAGCATGATAGAGCACACAATGGTGGAAGTGGTAACGGGAAAGAAGAAGAAGGAAAGCACGTACATAGCAAACGTATACAGTAGTCCGTCGCACGGGAAGCAGAAATTCAAAGCTCTACTGTACAAGGCGAGCAAGATCGCGGGACCGGACAACAGATTGATAATATGTGGAGACTTCAACGCACAGAATCAAGCGTGGGGGTACCAAAGGACATTAGCAAAGGGCAGAGACTTGCTGCAAGATTCCACGGACCTGGGACTAAATCTAATCACGAACCCGACCCAGCCCACAAGAACCGGCAACTCGGTCACCAGAGACACCACGCCGGACCTCACTTTCGTCAGAAAGGGCAAAAATGACAGGGCGGACTTCGAGTGGCTCAACACGGGAAACAACCTGGGCAGCGACCACTACATCGTGGATGTCACGATCCCGATCGGGTGCAACGGAGGGACATGCAGAGGCCACCGAAAGCACCGACACACGGATTGGGACGCCTTCCGAAAGCTGCTACCCACCGAGCAGACGGACATCACGGACATAGAGGAGTGGACAAACGAAATCATAGAGAAGGAAAAGGAAGCCACCAGAACCATCGAGACAGAAGACAACGTCGGTAGAATCGACAGCCGACTGGCCCACCTCATCAAAGCCAAACAATCGATACAGGCAAGGTGGAAGACGCAGCGAACCAACAGGAAACTGCGCAAGAAGGTGGCCGAACTAAACAGGGAGATAGAAGCCCACAGCAGGGTGCTGTGCACCCAACAATGGAACGAAGTGTGCAACGAGGCGGACAGCCAGATGCACTGCGGCAAGACGTGGAGCATGCTGAAAAGCCTCTTAGACGATAGCGCAACCAAATCCCTCCAGCACGACAACCTGGCCCGAATCATCCACAAAGCCAGAAAAGAGCACGGGGAAGACGAGACGAAGAGGAGAATCAACAACAAGTACCTACCGACCGCACCCACCGAGGCGCACCCGGAATACCAGGGGGAACAGAACGAGTGGCTGGACCGGGACATTGAGGTGTGGGAGGTCAGGGCCACCCTACAAGATTTGAACACAAAGTCGGCGGCGGGACCCGACCGCGTCACAAATAGAGCACTCAAAAATCTAAACGAAACGGCCATCGAGAACCTCACGGCCTACTTCAAGAAGTGCTGGCGCGCAGGGTCGCTGCCCCGACAATGGAAGACGGCCAAAACCATCTTAATCCCAAAGCCAGGCAAACCTCCCGGCATCGAGAACCTCAGACCAATCTCGTTGACGTCCTGCGTAGGCAAGGTGCTAGAACACGTCCTTCTGAACAGATGGCAGAGGTACCTAGAAGACGGAGGGCTCTACCCCAACACCATCATTGGGTTCAGGAATAAGCTCGGCACCCAAGACGCCATGATTCAATTAAAGCACGATATTCTCGACGACACAACGGGAACGAGAGACAACAAGGCCATACTGGGCCTGGACCTCCAGAGCGCCTTCGACCAAGTGAGGCACTCCGCGATCCTGGCGCAAGTGGCGAAGCTAAACATGGGCCGCAGGACGTATGCGTACATCAAAGATTTCCTGACGAACAGAACCACTGAGATCAACGCCGGTGACCTGCGGCTACCCGAGAAGCTGCTGGGCAGCGTCGGAACCCCCCAAGGCTCGGTCATCTCACCATTACTCTTCAATCTGGTAATGATCGGGGTGGCCGAGAGACTCTCGCGAGTCGCGGGGGTTCGACACACCATATACGCCGACGACGTGACGCTGTGGGTACCGGGGGGGAGTGACGGGTACATCGAGAGCACGCTGCAAGAAGCAGTCGAGGCCATCGAAGAGCAACTAGACGGGTCCGGCCTCATCTGCTCCCCACACAAGTCCGAGCTACTGGTGATTCCACCAAAGAGGTCAACGGGAAGGACAAAGGGAGACAAATCCGAGAGAGAAAGAGACACGATCAGGATCAAGACGAGAAGCGGCCTCACGATCCCTGAGGTCGAGAAGATTCGGGTACTCGGCATGCTAATCGAACGGAAGTGGGTGAACGGCGAGACGGTCAAACGAGTGACGGCCAAAGTGTACGCGGCCATACGACTCATAAAGAGAGTATCAAACAAGAAAAAAGGAATGAAGGAGGAGAGCCTCATGAGACTCGTACAGTCCTTCGCAATAAGCCACGTAACGTACGTGGCAGCATTTCACAACTGGAGGCAATGCGAGCGGAACAAAATCAACGTGCTGATACGCAAGGCGTACAAGGCGGCACTCGGGCTCATCGACGGCACGAGCACTGAGAAACTCCTGGCCCTCGGCGTGCACAACACGCTGGAAGAAATAGCAGAGGCGCAAAGAACGGCGCAGCTCGCGCGCCTTACAGAAACACGAACAGGAAGACAAGTACTAAGGAACCTGGGCATAAGCCTGAGGGAACAAAATAGAACAGAAGAGACAATCCCAGAAGACATCAGCAGAGGGCTACGAGTACACCCAATACCGAGAAACATGAATCCAGAATACAACAGGGAAAGGCGAGAGGCGAGAGCCAGGGCACTCATCGACCTCCACGCCAGGGACGAGGGAGCCGTATACGTGGACGCGGCCGAATACCCGGGAGACGAGAAAGCCTACGCAGCAGTCGTAGTCCAAACCACGACAGGGACAACTAAGGCAGCAGCAAGCGTGCGCACACGGAAGGCGCATCGGGCAGAGGAGGTGGCCATCGCCCTGGCCATCGCCGACACCGAGTGCACGACCATACTCAGTGACTCCAGAACGGCAGTACGCAACTACGCCAGGGGAAGAGTGAGCAGCGAAGCCGCGCGAATACTGAGAGCGACAAAAATCGAGAGCCGCCGCGTGGCGATCAAATGGTTCCCTGCACACATGGGCGAAGACTTATCGGAAAGAGGGTACGCAAACCACAACGAGACGGCGAACGCCGTGGCGCGAGGCCTCACTAACCGCGCTGCGGCAACTGCCGCCGTCGATCCAACGTGGTGGTGGGAGACCAAAGACAACATGACCACATACAACGAGATAACGAAGTGGTACAGACACAAGAGGAGAACGATGCCACCGCCCTACCCGGGCCTGACCAGGGAGGAAGCGGTACTATATCGGCAACTCCAGACGGGGACGCTACCCACCCCAGCCCTAATGAAGCACGTGTGCCCGGACGTGTACACGAGTGACCTATGCCGCACATGCCGGAAGGAGAGAGCCACAGCGGCTCACGTCCTATGGGACTGCAGCAAAAATCCACACGAAGCGGCAACGAGGAAGACGATCCCGCCGCTGCTAGAAGCAGCGACGAGGAGCTACGACAGGGAGACCCAGATCCAGGCCGTCCAGCAGGTTTCGGCCGCACTCGAAAGGCAGCGACCCAGCGAACCCGAGGGAAGACTGCCGCTCCAGACCAGGGGCAGGCGTGGTCGACCCGAGGAAGTAGCGGGGCCGCGGCCAAAGTAGAGGCGACACCAACCGAGACGACGTCAAGGCCGCGTCGCGGCGAAGTACCCTAACAAGACCAGGGCGACAAGCCGTCTGCAGGCACTATCAATAAAGTTGTCGTACCGTACCGTACCTTGGCTCGTGGTACTCGGCGGTGATACCGATGGCCCAGAAGGTAAGAAGGTGAAGAATGTGAGATCAAGGCGCCAAGGATACTGCACTTGCAATGGACTTTTTTCCAGTAGCGTAGCCCTCTTGCGGTGGCCCCCGAACCACACTTGGGGCAATATAGATGAACACGCCCCCTTTGTTTTCTTCACGGGTATGACCGCCGCAACCAAGGTGCATTTTGATGGCTGTATAACCTCGCCGCTGAGCACGTTGTACACTGGCGTCCAGACAGCCTCCCGCTCATGTGAAGACAGGAGGTACGGTGATTTTAATAAGGTAGGTCGGTTGCATCTTCGGTTATATTTTGGTGCTTTGCTAGAGGTGTCTGACGTAATTTTGAGTTAGACGAAAAACACTCGCTGTAGCGACGCAGCAAAGCCAATAATATCTCCATTTTCCTAGCGGTAGCGCTGAGTTAACGGCGAAAAGGGGCGTAATCTTGAAGGCATCTCCGGGTGCGCGTTCAAAGTCGCCGACCATGGTCACGTCGCTTGCTTCTTTCGTTTCTTCGAGGAACTCTATTCCAATGCCTTTGTTTAAATGTTGGTACTTCTCGGTGAACTTAGTGACCAAAACGCGGCATTGGTGTAGCTGAAAGCGCGCAATGCCTCTTTCGACAGAGACACCATGGTGGAGAAGCAAACTTTGGTCACCTTCTACGATATAATCGATGTCAAGGACAGCAACTGCACCGTAAACGGTTGTCATCAACCAAGCACGGGGTGGCAGATTGGCGTGATCATCGGCGATCCTTACAGCAAAACGGTGTTCAGGGTTCAGTTCCCGCGTCATGGAGTGATAAGAGGAAAAAGCTATCGAGTTGTTCTGCAGATAAATTATTGCACCGGGGGCCATCAGAGAAACCCACTCCGAGAATTACATCACTCAGCAGTTACGCAAAATGACGAACGCAGCAGTGTCTGTGGTGCCACCAATGGTGACGGGCGATTTGCTCGTTACACTTGGTGTTACTAGATGACCTTCTGCTGTGCGTATGTGCGGGCCGTCCCTTCTGGTCGTAACTGGTCGTAATGTTGAAGTCGGACGCCCCCTTTCTCTAGTACCCGGGGCGTCAGATCGTCGCATCTCGGCTTGTGCGTGTTGACGGTCGGGCACTGTGCGTCGTCGTTGTCGTCGTCTACTAAGCAGCAGTTTTCGTAATGTCGGGTAGGCGTCGCGTCGTGTGGCTGTGGTCGTGTTCTGGAGTCTTGTCAGAGCTAGCTCGAGTTGTCGGGAAGAGGGCATGTCATGAATCACGGTCTCCGGCACGGTAATTACGTCGTAGGAGGGTTTCCTGTTTTTCGCCATGCAGTAACTTCACCTGCAAACGTTCCTGCTTTTAGTTTCCCCTACGTGGGCATGGGGATCTCCCACGCGGGAAGTCAGCAGTGCTACGGCGGCTCGGTGATTGGTATTGGTAGGGTGGCGGCAAACGGCAGAAACGGGCGGGGCCATGGCTGGTTTAATATAGGTAGTCGTTGATCTTACGTGGTCGCGGCCAGGAAGAAGGCGAAGTGCTTCGACCGAGAAAAAACTCAGTCCTAGTCTCTTGTATGGGCAGTGACGTTATATGATCGGCCCCTGCGCAATGGTAGCACAGCGGACGATTATCGGCGGTTCGCCAAACGTCGGTCTTTGGCGTCTGGTATTGGGCTGTGGACGGCGGTAAGGTGGATGGCGGTTACAGTGGGGAGGGCGGCGAGAGTGGACGGTGGTGCAGCAAAGCTTCTTGACAACGGGTTGGGCCAGGGCGGGGTCGACGAATAGTCGCGGTGTAGATCATAGCCTGTGACTCGCGGGGTGCTTCAGATGGCAAAGAAGTGCCCAAAGCGTGTTGAACATCTTCCCAGATCACGTCAGGCAGGGAAGCGACTTGAGGTTGTGAAGTCGTCGGAAAACATTTCCACAGCTCCTCTCCCCCACTGCACGGATGGTCTCACGTAGTGTGTCGGTGCTAATAGCGTGTCGCCGGCACCAATCGTCTGTGAAGCGAGCGCATTGATTGGGCTGTCATACTGCCTTATTCGTATTTCCAGCGTCTTCGCCAACGTGGCTGGCTCAGCCGCGAATTCCGCCACGGTCATAAGGGGGCTATGGAAGAGGCATGCGAAGATATCTTGCTTAACCCCTCGCATCAGTAACCCTATTTTCTATTCTTCGTCTATTTCTGGCTTCGCACGGCGAAAACGTCGCTTCAACTCCTCAACAAACACGAGCACGCTTTCATTATGATGCTGCGACCGTGTCTGCAGCCCCTGCTGGGCCCGTACCTTGCATACCAGATTCGTGAACGTCTTCGAAAGCTCGGTCTTGAATAACTCCCAGGTCGTCGGCGTACGTTTGTGGTTTTTGAACCAAATTCGTGGTGTGTCTTGAAGGTAGAAAAACACTTGCCTGAGTGTTTCGTCGTCACCCCCTCGGTTTAACGTTCGTACCCTTTCGAGGTGCTCCAGCCATTCCTCGGGTTCTTCCGTAGGTGACCCGATAAACGACGATGGCTCGCGCGGTTGCTGCGGAACTACAGGCGTGCTTCCTGCGCTGGTCAAAGTGAATGCGTGGTTTATGGCACCAGTCGAGACGCTTTCCTCCTTCAATTTTTCCGCCATTAGTCCAAACTCCGGCTTTCAGCCTCTCTGCCGTTGGCTGGAGTTGGGCTTGGCTGACAAATTGAGGAGGGTTTAGGGTTCATGCACCCAGCACCTACACCAGATGGCACGAAGCCAAATACGACGCAGTTGTCTTGATGAAAAACAAGTTTATTGGAGCGAACCCTAACAACTAAATCATACACAGGTGGCGAAGCAGCAGTCTACAAAGTGACGTGCGCAGGTGAGTGTCGGCCATTGGAATACCGCGGCGTCTGCTCTGCAGGCTTTTATCTTTCGGCGCGAGTGTTTCCCGAACCGTCGATTTACATCCAGAACAGTGTAGATAAAGAAGGTTATTCTAGGCTAGTGACATTAGGGTGAAACTCTCTCCTTTCCGGAATCAGATTACCCGCGCGGCATAAAAATAAAGAATGAAACACGCGCTTCGCTTGGGACACAGATAACACAGCCAGGTGCGGTCGGGCCGTAAAAACAATACATCAACAAAACTGCAACCATACCTAGACTAACACGTACTACTCCCGCCCACCATGTTTGGGTTTCGACGGGGGTTATCCACACAGAATGTACTAACACAAATTAAAGAAGTTATTGACCGAATTAATGACACTAATGAAATCCAACCTCCTCTTAAACCTTCAGGGTGCTTACGAGAATGTAGCTTTCCCTGCTATACTTGACAACCTAGGAGAAAACAAGTGTGGCCCAAGAACGTACACCTAAGTGCGAGCATTTCTAAAATACCACACAGGAACAATAGGGTTGGGGAGCATTCGATCAGACGCGATCCCTCTAGCACGAAAAGGCACACCACAGGAATCGGTTCTATCTCCGATGCTGTTTATCTTAGCAATGAGAAGTGATCCACCTCCTACATGCCATACCGAGAATCAGGCATGCTCAGTACGCGGATGATATTACTATCTGGGCGACCAGCGGCTATGGTGGATAAATACAAGATGCGTTTCAGGAAGCTGCGAACGCCACTCAACAGTATGCAATGGCTAAAAGACTAACCTGCACCCCACAGTAAAAGAACGGCTAATAGTCAGAAAAGGCCGCCGCAAAACAGACCCCCCACCCAACATTACACTCACTCTCGCGGGTGAGCCAGTTAGCAGAGTAGGCAGGCTACAGCTGCTAGGGCTGCATGTGGAAATGAATGGGAAGGCCACGTACACATTGGCGGCACTGACAGAACAAATTAATCAACTATTCCCCATGACGCGAAGCATAACCAACCACCGCTACGGTGAAGTGGGCGTATTACGCATCGTGCCAGCTCTAATCATATGCCACATAACCCACCATGTACCTTACCACGGACTTACACAGGCAGTGACAAAGCAGCTGGACATCCTAATCGGAACACCGCAAAGACGGCGACAGGCATCCCTGTCTACGCTTCAACAAAACTGTTTTAAATGCAGAGCATTTCTTTAACTCGCACGTAGCGTCCGCCGTCCGTCCGACACAGCTCAGCGCGCATGCGCGCCCTCTTCCCCACTCCTCCCCTCCCGCATCACGCTACCCTCCTCGCTCTCAACAACAGGTCCGCACCCCTTCCCCTACCCTATTTAAAAAAATACTTATCGGCGCCTGGTTCGATCCCACAACCCTGCGAGCGGAACGCAAGGTACATGGTGCTCTACCCACTGCGCCACAAAGCCTACACAGAATGAAAGGCTACGAACACGCCTTATAACCTTGACTAATTCAAACAACGTCAAGAAGCTGCTGATACAACGCATTCACTACCTGTGGGCGGAACGCGAGGTACACGGTGCTCTTCCCACTGCGCCACAAAACCAACACAAAATGAAAGGCTACGAACGCGCCTTATATCCTTGACTCATTCAAACTACGTCAAGAAGCTGCTGATTCAACGCATTCACTACCACCAACTCCCCAAACACTAAACGTTAACGCAATACACCCACCCCCTATGCGACGCATTTATGCGAGTCCCCCTCGCGGGGAGATGGGCCCAATTTTTTTTTACGATTGGGCCTACATGACAACACGACGCAATTATTCGAAACACGCAAAATCAGTCAATACAAAAATTGAAACGCACTCTCACAGAGAGACACGTCCTCCGACAACATGGGTACTCGACGTCAAAACTCGCCCCTCGCAAGCCCAAACCAATTGCCCTGGAAATCAGAGCGAGTATAACAGTATCACCCATACACAGAAATATGCATCATGAACATCACCTCGGCATGGGGGCCGCGCGGACTAAGGCTTTGCACCACATATATGGCAGTAAGCCCGACACCCTCTATACGGATGCAGCAGGCTATCCAGCCATAAACGCCATGGTGGCAGTGGTTGCCGACTCTGGGGTGAGGCTATAACATCAGTCACCATAAGCACCGGGAGCAGGGTGGAAGTAGAACAGTGAAAAAGCACTCGCTGTCACCACTCGGCCTTCAGGAAACCAAATAAATATTATATCCAGCTCGCAAGAGGCATGCTGAAATTATGCGAAAGGACGTATCACCCCGACCGCGCATCACATACTGCAGCAAAACCGACACATCCCAACAGACTGTCTGATCTGGACACCAAGGTGTGCCTGCCCCCTGAAAATGAACGCATTCATGCAATAGCCCCAAGCCGCCCTCTCCGGGCGCCAGTGTGAGACCAACCGAAATCAGACAAGACAGAAAGCATCCCACTAAAGAATATATACTACAGCACTGCAGAATCTCCTGAAGAATACATCCTCTGCCGCACCCGCAACTCACCTCTGAAGAAGCCCTTGCATGGCGCCAGATACAGACTAGCACATTCTTATAGCCTCTCACTTCGTCACGCATTCTACCCAACCATGTACCCAGACAGATTTCCATCCAGCGGACGACACCCAAACCTGTATCACTCGACATGAAATTGCCAAAATCCCCCGACCCTATTACCTATACCAAGACCATCCCCTCCAGATGCGAAGCTGCTCTTTCCAGCACAGCCTTGGACGACGAGAGCGGAGTGATCGATCTGGCATTACAGATCACAGTAGCAACTTGGGCCCTTGGCTAATGGAACCACCCTCGGAGAGCTAATTATTCTTACTTTATACTAATATTAATAAAGTTGTCTACTACTACTACTCCACAAGCTCCTTGTCATCGGCTCAATGCAGCGGTAGAGAGATCTGCAAGCCGTCTGTGGAATGATTGGCGCACTCGTTGCCAGGTTTCCAATTAGCCCTAATGGCTTCTAGCGAATAGGGTGGCCATGGTAACCCATTCCAAGCAGGGCGTTTGATCACGTATCATTAGCGCTGGAGCTTTTGTATTTTTCCGTGCACGGTGGCGCTTGACCACAGCAAGAGGTTTTGTTTATTTGTTCGCTTTTTGCTCCATCGAGTGCGCGAGCCTGGGACTTGGTGGTTGCCGTGAAGCACGTGCTAAAGAGCGCTGGGCGTTTTCTAGCTCCTCGGGGTTTTGGCCAGGTTTTTGTTGTTAAAGCCAACGCACGTGCCATGGAGAGAGCGATAAAACATTTAAATCAGCTCAAATGTGAGAGTCGAACCCTGGGTCATGTCACCAGGAGAGTCTGGTCCTCTTGTAGACAGCTGGTCAACAGTGCCTCCCACAGCTCAGGAATGTAACGGGTGGAGAGCAGTGGTAGCACTGGGTTGTGAGCGCATTACAGAAAAACATGCTTAGAGCGCTGTAGTCCTCGGGAAACAATCAAATCATTTGAACCGGGTGTACGTACGTCCCCGCTTGTAATTGTCGGAGTGTTATTTCCTGAGTTTTGCTGAGGGATGGGTGAGCACACGGGAAATTTTTTCTGGTGTACCGGTTAATCTGAATAATGTCCCGATAGGTGAGAAGTGGCATCGGCGGTGCACTGACCTCGGGTTCTCGGTGGGCAAGTTAGCGAGTTGGGGCCAGTTCGCCAGCTGGGCCAGTTGTTGCCCATCACAGAGGCGTGGCCGTGGGTTAATTGGCGTATTCATGGGAGGTTGTGGCCATTACTAGACCAGGACGGCCAATCCTGCTCTGGTCTCCAGGGTCTGGCCGCACCCCAAGCCTCATTCTGCAATTCCATGAACACACTGATTTTTTTAATCTGGTGCGGCACGGGGATTTGAGCCACTGTTCTTCTGCATGCCAGGTGGGCGCCCTACCTCCACGCCACCGCTGCACGCCCCTCAGTCTCCAGTGGCTGCGAAGCAACTGCCCACGGCGGCGGACACATCTGTGACGCAGCAGATGGTGCTAAGGGCACCTAGAGCTGGACAGGAAGCACATAGGTACCTGAACCTGCCAACGTTTAACGCGAGAACGTCATCTAGCGAAGCTAGTCTGGAGGTTTTGTTTGAGGAACCAGGGGGCATTATATAGAATGTCACAGAGCTTAGTGGAGTTAGGAGAGCAGGTGAAGCAATTACTGTGCTGAAAAATGAACACGTCCTGAGTTACCGTGGTCTAGGGGAAAGAACAAAATTGGGAGTGGGATTTATAGTCAATAAAACCATAGCTGGCAAAATAGACGATTACTATACCATTACCGAAAGGGCAGCTGGTAAGTATTTAGGCCTAATAAGAGGTACAGATTCAGGGTAGTACAGGTTTACGCGGCCACATCCAGCGACGACGACCAGCTAGTTGAGTGCTTCTATTACGATGTGGAATTCGCAATAGCCAAAGTAAAAACACCGTATACAGTTGTTGTCGGAGACATCAATGCTAAAGTAGGCGAAATAGTATGGGGGACCTACTCGCCGAGTTCACTGAACACAATAATCTCCGCATCATGAATCCCTTCTGCAAACGGAAGACTCGAAAGGGGATGTAGAGGAGCCCGAATGGGGAGCATAAAAATGAAATAGGCTTTACATTATGCGATAACACTGCCCTCATGCAGGATGTGGTAGGCCTCTGAACGGTAAGGTGTAGTGACCACCGTATGGGAAGATCTCGAATTAGGCTAGATTTAAGGGGGCATCGTAACAAGCTAGTACGAAAGATGCCGATCAGTGAGCTAACAGTAAGACGTAAAGATGGAGAATTCTGGATCGCGCTACGGAACCGATATTCAACTCTTATCGAGGAAGCAGAGTTTGCGACACAGGAAGACAGCGACAATATTACACGCATTATCACCGAGTGTGCAGTAGAAGTGCGTTGCTAAACAGGTTACTGGTAACCTTTCCAAAAGACGAAAGATCTAATTAGGATACGGCCAACTATGAATATCTCCACCCCACCTGACAGAATAGAACTAGCGGAGCTTTCTAAGATAATCATCAGGCGTAAGACAGCTGACTCATTGAAGTATTATAAGGAGACGATCGAATATTCTGTAAAGAAGAGGCAGCCTGAAAGCAGTGAGGAGGCGCATAGGCGTGGGGAAAAATCAGATGCATGCACTTAAAAACACGCAAGGCAATGTCATCACAAATAGGAATAAAAAAATTATAGTAGCCGAGGAGTTCAGGTAGCCGGGACATCCAGGTAATGCCGAACGAGAAAGTAGTTCTCAGGAGACACACATCCACCAGTAACGACAGACGAAGTAAAGAAGGCTTTGAAAGAAATGAAAGGGGGCAAAGCACCTGATGAAGATCAGATAACAGCAGACCTCTTGAAGGATGGGGGGCAAATTGTACCTGAAAAACTGTCGAACCTCTTTACGCAATGCCTAATACCCGTGAGTGGACCAGAATCTTCAAAGAACGCAAACGTCAAACTAATCCTTAAGAAAGGTTACCTGAAGGACTTGAAAAACTACCGGCCGATCAGCTTACTGTCAATCGCCTACGTGGTACATTACAAGGTGATCGGTAACAGGTTTTCTGCCACCTTACATATAAGCATACCAACGAACAAGCAGGCTTTCATAAAGGCTATTCAACAGGGGACCATATTCGGACGACCAATCAGGTGATACAGAAGTTCTCGGAGTATACAGAACCCCTGCGTCACGGCTGAGATGCCAAAACAAGTTTGAAAATGTTGACCTTAGGGCCCAGATGCTTATGCTCATCGGGGTGCGTATGTGCGCTATGGGCTTGTCGTTTTCCTTGAAACCAGAATTTTCGTTATGCACAGGCCAACAGTCGACATCTTTCTCGAAAGAGTGACGCCCACTTCACTTTTGGGATTTTCCGTTTTGCATGGCTGACAGGTCGTAAGAAATCTTTGGAGGGTCGCGTAAATGTTTTGCCAATAAAACTCCCAGAGGATTCTTTGAGTTGTTTTGAAAAACCGATGATGATCTGGAACTCATTTGTGAGCCTTCCTTATGACCGCGCCTCTGAAAGGATGCGGAATGACAACGTGCTGAATGAAGCGGCCAGACGGTAAGGTGTACCGACGGTACAGCAGCCCCTTTTGCCAAACAAACTTACAGGGGTTCTCTTTATCGGAAGAGGACTCTGCCGATGCCATCTTCATGCACTTGTCTAGCGTCTTGTCCACCTGCTGCTGTTGGCGCGTCTTTTTTTTGTAACAGCGGCGAACACGATGGGACTTGCTTGCCGGTTATTCTGTACCTTGTGATGGACGTGGCTGCTGTTCTCGTCGGCCGAAGGGAGATGTGCTTCAAAACCGAGCACCGCTGGAATCGCTGGATGTCATGGTTGCTGTGGCTTCCATACAGGGTTAGGACTGTTCGGGCCCCTAATGCCTGTTACGTTTCCACGTGTAAGATTGTACATGGGATCAGCCATGCATTTGGCCAGGACTTTTCCAGTGAAGTATGGGGTATCCACGTGAATGGAAGCCTCTTCAAGTCTTCTTGTCTTATTGTCCACAAAACGGACGGTTGATGCACGGCCTGGCAAATATCAGGGATGAGGTCTCGTCGCATTATGATGGCGTTGCTGCCGGTGTCTCTCAGAACGAAAACTTATTGTCGGTAGATCTCACCGGTTAGAACAGGCATGCGCGTTGCAGCACTATTCGTTTGAAGCTGGCCTTGCTTTTTACGCTGGGAACGTGTTGGTGCCAATGTGCCTTTATTACCGTGGTGCCGTTGCGGTTTGTCGTGACGACACTTCTGAATAGCGCAAGCCGACACCTGCTCTTTATCAGGAGGCTTACAGCGACAGCTGTCTGCGTGATGGCCTTGTTTTCCGCAGCTTCCGCAGTTGATAATAAGACCTACTACTCTGTGGTGTGACACGCTGTGCCCAGTTTTTCCACATAAAAAGCAGGTGGGAGCTCTCTTAGAAGGAAGGTCTGCATGTGGCTCTTTTCATCCCTGACCTTTCCCCAGCTTGTCAGGGCTTGGGCTTCAAGCCATTTCTTTCGTCAACTTGCAGTCCCTTTCCCTAATGAAAATGGCCAGCTGGGATGAGCAACACTTGGAGATTTTCTCCGCGATCATCTTATCACGTAATGCTTAGGACGTCACGTCTTATCACGTCTTAGGAACCCGGGACGTTTCGAGCCATCGGTC
This sequence comes from Haemaphysalis longicornis, assembly GCF_048455015.1. Classification (NCBI taxonomy): domain Eukaryota; kingdom Metazoa; phylum Arthropoda; class Arachnida; order Ixodida; family Ixodidae; genus Haemaphysalis; species Haemaphysalis longicornis. The sequence continues at coordinate 1,451,830 of NW_027526355.1, read as the reverse complement.
AAAATAAGACGATCGCGCAGCAATGGCATCCTGTTGCGCACGCTAATTGTAATGATGTCAGGGTTCGGGTGTTAATGAACAACGAGGCTTGCGCACGTGACGAGCTAAGAACGAGAGTCACACGGCAAGGCTCGAGAGAAACCAGACACATTTATAAACGGGCTCAAAAACTCAAGACGCAGAGAACGCAGCAAAAGGAGCGACAATAAACACACACTCCACAAAAAGATAGCCTAATGGAGTGGTCCTGGTACTAAGAGTAATAGTTCTAGTACCCGCTCAATGTCACTGATAAGACAAAGAACTAGCTCAGTTCTTCAGATGCGTCACGAGACGCATCCCTGGTAGACTGGTAGGCTTTCCCGACCTCTTCGCGTTCTAGGGTGCCCGCAGGTCGTAGAGTAGTGGTCGGTTCTTTGGCGCCGCTGCCTTGACTCGCAGGAGCAGTAGATCCACCGTGAACAGTGGTAGCCCCGATGAGTCGGTGCGAGTCGAGGCTCCGCGGGGCAAGGCACGGGTGCCTAGATCTGTGGGAATAGCAAGTGGCCCGCCCGACGACGTGGCAGCCCCTGCAGGAAGGAGCAATGCCCAGGCTACTCAGCGCAAAGCTCGGGTGCCTGGAGGTGGACGGGTGTCCGGCCCTACGGCGCGGGTCCCACTGTGCCGGCAGAGCTGGCGACGTCCCAGCGCTGCTGCATGGTCGTCGCCATCGCGTGGATGTCGCCTTTCTTTAGGGCACCCGATCTCCATCCGGTCTATCGTTCCGTCATCCGACGTCTTCCTCTTCTTGCACGCCCTTCCTCGTCTTTTTGTAGACTTCTCCGCCTTCGCGACCACTTCCTGGCATCTCACTACAATAGCCTTCATTTATTTTGAGAAAGCATTTTAATGTGTCGAAACATCCGCAGTCATTCATGCAATACACTACAAGACTCTATAAGAGCATTATGTGAGAATAGTAGATGATATTTACAAGGGGTTTACAGCTACCATCAGCCGCCATAAGGAGAGCAGTAGAATACATATAAAGAAGGGTGTCAGACAAGGTGACACAACCTCTCGAGTGTTATTCACAGCATGTTTAAAAGAAGTATTCTGAACGTTGGATTGGGGACACGTGGGGGCAAGCGTTAATGGAGAATATCAGTAACCTCAGATTTTCTGAAGACGTTGCATTGCTAAGTAATTCGGTAAAAGAATTGCAAGGCATGCTTACCGCAACGGACAGATAGAACCGTGGGCCTGAAAATGATATGCAGAAAACTAATGTAATGCTGAGTAACCTCGGGAGGGCAGAGCGGTTTGAGAAAGGTTAGGGAGTGGATAGGCGAGGCAGTGGAAGTGGTAAGCTAATATATCTTCGTACACCAAGTAGTGACTCCGGATCCTAATCATGGGGCAGAGATAATTAGAAGGATAAGAATTGAGTGCAGCGCATTTGGCAGGAGCGCTCAGATAATTAACGGCAGCCTACCATTGTCCCTAAAGAAGGAAGTGTGTGACGGCTGCATCTTGTACTCAACTGCGGGGCAGAAACTTAGAGGCTCATTAAGAGGGTTCATTCTAAATTAGGACGACTCAGCGAGAAATAGAATGGGAGAAATGTGTAACATTAAGGGACAAGAAGAGACCGGAGTGGGCCATGTAAAAAACTCGTGTTAGGGATATATTAGTAGAAATTAAAAGAAGAAATCGACGTGGGCAGGGTGTGTAAGGCTAAGGCTAGATAACCGTTGGTCATTAAGGGTAACCGAGTGGATCCCTAGAGAAGGCAAGCGTGGCAGAGGGCGGAAGAAGGTTAGGTGGGCAGATGAGGCAAAGAAGTTTGCGGGGATAAATTCATGGCAGCACAGGACGGGGATAACTGGATAATATTGGGAGAGGCGTTTTCCCTGCAGTGGGCGTAGATAGCCTGGTGATTATGTTGATCACAAATGCATGGGCAGGTGTCCAAACGTTCACGAATCGGTGAGAGGACGGCAGCGTTGAAGTATCCGTAGGGTCGTTGAAGCCACCCTCCTTGAAATGGAAGTGGTAGCCTGCTTGATCATGACTCTCCTGGAGCAGTGGATGAAGGCGAAGGCAATGTCGAGTTCTTCGGCGTCTTGGGAGGAGGTCGTACGGATAGATGGGCATTCAAATAAAGGAATTTTGGATGTTCTCACTGGAAACATGGTTTTCTTGTCAGCATATCTCGCCGCATCAACGTTGGACATGTCAGAGCAACATCCGTATAAGCATGACGGGTCTTGGCTGCGGGCGTCCCTGCTCTCGGGAAAGATATCGGGGTTCGTGTTCTTTGGTAGGGCTCGTTCAGAATAATGTTTAGGCCACCCCACCTACAAAGGAGCCCGGCGGAATCGTCCTGCACTGGGCGAGTTGATGCATCGCAGAACAAAGGGGCCTGCTTGAGTATGTGCCAGACTGAGGAGCTGGCTTCCGAGATGGCCTTCGATGAGTTCCTCGATGGTGTTGTGACGAACCATTTGAATATGTTTGGTTCCAATGTACTCATGGGAAGCTTGAGGGCTTTCTAAATTTTTTCCGAAGGACCCTCCGGCGGATTTCCATGTCATATTTGGTTAGGAACATGTATGAGGTGAAATAGGTGAGGCGAGATGTGACAAAAGCTTGAAGTAGTCTCATTGTGCTCTTTTCTTTGATTCCTCGATGCCGGTTAGAGAACCGCCTAATCATATGCACGAGTTGAGCAGACATATTACGTTGTTTTGGCAACGCAAAGTCGTTCTGGGTACAGGTTTTATAGGCCTAATGACTGACTATGTTTTATCAAATGCCCTCAAGAGATATTGTGATGGGCTCGATGTGGTGTCGTGGGGCAGAGGGTGTTTCCGGATGATGACAAGTTCCTACTTCTGCGGTTAACAATGTAAGCAACAAGCCTTGGAATAATGACTGACTGCGTCAGCTGCAAGTTTTAGTGTGTCCAGCAGCCCTCATAGAGAGTCTGCGTCAGCCAACAGGGTGATACCGTCTGCATACAGAGCGTGGTGAAATTTTGGTATCTACGCTAGAAGTCGCGGTAAACAGAGAAGAGCAATTTTTGACGAGAACCGGAGATTGTACCGAGCCTTGCTGCTTACCGCGACTGCCAAGAGAGATTTGGATTTTATATTTATCCAATTTTCAGTATAGCTTGCGGCCTGTGAAACTCAGAAATGGAATAAATGAGATTACAACGGCCACTCTTATTAAGGCGGGAGAGAATCGCTCCTTGCGCACCCTTATCAAAGGCTCTTCTTAGGTCGACGTCCAGGGGAGTGGCTAGTGATAGGGGCCCTTTCTTTGAGTCGCAACATAATATCCTCGTTGTTTAAACGTCGTCAAAAGCTGACCATTGTTTTCGGCTGTTGATTGGTGTCTTCAAGGTAAGAGTATAATGCGTTCCAGTAGATTCCCTACAAAGAGGTTAGAGAAATAGGCCGGAGATTGTCTATGTGTTTGGATTGGCCCGCTTTAGGAATGAAGCCGGCTTCGGCGGTTTTCCTTTGAAGAAATAGCCCGTCAGATGTCCGAAATTTATTAAGGTGTTCAAGCAGAATGGCAAGTCCATCATCACCAAAATTGGCCTGCACCTTATGGGTTACTTGATCATGACCCAGTGGTCATACTTCCTTGCATTCAGCCAGAGCTGTTCAGTTCAAAAAGTTGGATATCTCGGTCCACGTCTGGGTTGAGGGTTTCAGGGTGTAATGGAGGAGGGATTACGATCTGTGTTTAGATGTATTGAGCCGTTCACTCTTGCATGAGCTGTTCTGGAGTGTCAGAGCAGGCCTGACGCTTGCGGGCCATGTTTCCACTTGATTCCCTTTTGCCTTTTAGGGGGTCAATGAGACCCCGAAGTATGTTCTATGTTTTGCGGGAGGTAAGAGTGACCTGGAAGCTGTAACGAAGCTTCAACCAATTTTCGTAGCTTAAAGACTGTGCGCACCCCTGCGCCTCCCTGCAACAAGAGAAATCCACCTTCGGAGATTCCGATTGTGGCGCTGGCGTTTCCATCTACGGGTAAGGCTACGGCGTGCTTCCTACAGGTGGTTAACCTCAAGTTCACACAAGTAGCCTGGTATGTGATGGTTACATCTAGCGTATGAGCTTGAACTGTATGAACAAGGTCGTCTATCCACGTAGTGTTGGACTGATCAGAGTTTGTCGAGTGGCTGCACAACGCCTTCCGGAAATTTTTCCAGTTCGTAACCCGAGGTTTTCTTAATCGTGCATTGTAGCCCCGGGTACGCAAGTCGAAGTGAATTATATCGTCGTCTGAGCCTACGTAATTGCGGGTAGATGACCACGTGACCTCGAGCTGGCACGCCAACAAAGACATCTGGGGTGGTGTCTCTACATGTACTGGTGCCTGTTTGGGTAGGAGTGTTTGGGTCGTTCAGGAATGTGGGAGTAAGTTGGCCAATGCTCAAGGCAACTTGCCGACCTTTTTTCGTGCTGTACGTGTAGCCGTAAAGTTGATAGTGGACATTGAATTCTCCCAGATTGAGTACCGGACCGGACCCGCCAGGGCGATGGCATCCTGTATCGTAGATTGAACGTCAGGTTTCTTGGTGGATGGTCGGCACAAGAAGTTGGGGATGAAGAGATTACATTTCAGTTTGGTCGATGGTGATAAATTTTCAATTAGTCTGCGTTCGATTTATAGTGTGCCTAAATATTGTGCGTTCAATTGATTGAGTTGTCTGTCGCTAAGCCGTAGAGCGAGACTTGGGGGATGGCAGCCCCGATCGGTACTTGCTTGGCTTAGAGCACGAGCGGCCTCCGTAGAAGCTGTGCTTACAGCAGCAGTACTCTGGGCTGTGTTGATAGATAGCTTCAGTTTCACGTCTCGCCAAGCCGTCCGGATAGCATTGACAAGGCCGAGGAAGATTTTTGCGTATGCAACATCCCCGAGACGAAAGCCCCCTTGAGGTAGTAAGACAAGCTTGAAATCGTCATAGGGTTGCCGTTGACCATGAATAGACGGCTTACGCGTTGACGTAGAGGCTCTAGTGACGTTTGCTTGAGGTAGTGCTGGCGGCGCACTTCCTTTTGTAATTAAGCCACGATGGCGTCGGCGTTGCGCAGTAGACGCGACCTCGATGAAGCCAACGCTATTTCATTGGACTCCGCGGCGCCATGTTTCATTACTTCTGCATCCGTGTTAATATCCAGAGGAAGGCTGGAGTCAGCTACTGGCTCCAGTAGCCGGCTCCCATGCTCGATGGCGCTGCATGACGGGCGCAGGCACCGGGCCTACTTCTCTGGGGCGGAGGGTTCACCCTGTCAAGGCCATGGCGCAGCCATCAAGAATGACAGCCCTAATGAAGGTAATAATCCACTCACATGGTCGACCGCAGTGCCCAAATTAACCCCACAACCTCATACGCGTGAAAATACTGGTTAACATTGACGGTAAAATTACCACAGTAGGTGAGTAAGAACTGTAGAGCCAATGGAAGCACGGGCGTGAGCGCTGCAGCTCGGTGGTCACTGCCGGGGGCCTCACATGCCCTCGGCATTTTCTAGGTATTTTTCCTGCAACGGCGAGCTTACGGCTTGTACAGCAGCTCCTCTTTTAAAAATTGTATTTGCAAGCTGCCGAAGAACACCGGTTTAACCATATCACCCTAAACTCTTATTACAACCCCGCTACCTGCAATCGCCCAAATGATGCCTGTGAATCTGCAAACCAGCCCACTATTTTTTGAGGTGGACATTTGCAAGTAACGATAACCTACGCTGTCCAAACTAACTGTGGTCTAAAAAATTCCTATTTGGCTATGCTGTCAACTTCCTCATGCAAAATTCTCACAAACCTTTAAGGTTGACGGATAACGATAATAGCTTACAACAGAAGTTGAGGTCTGTTTCTTTGATTTTTAATTATCGCAGACGCGAACTTATCCAGCCATATGTTTCATACACTATGCAAGCTCTAGCTACTAGCCATAGAAATTAAATTCACACGTGTGTTGGCCAACGCACAACCCACCACACAAAACAAAGCACCGGGTGCTGCTGGAAAATAACCGGTCATGCCAGCTGGCAGCAACACGTTTCTATCACACGCTCTATATTGTCCTGGCAGGTCACAAGCTCTCACTAACCTCTGGAAGCGGCTTCAAGGGTCAAATCAATCCAGCTAAAGCGTCTACCCAGCCAACGTTGAAGACATTGGGGCCATAAAGGAAGAGCCATAAACTAAGTCAGAATACGTAAGTCAGTAGAACGAGCACCCTTTTTTATTTCATCTTGAGAAAACCTTTCTTTGGTTATTTGAAACATACTTTTTTACTTATTGTTTTTCGGCCGACGTACTGCCCCCTTATAAAAAACTATGAACCCCACCATGCGGGTTTCTGTCATACATTTGACTTCACGTCAACGACGTGTTCCTTCCACTGACGTTTTCTAATTCCCTGCACGAGAACGCGTGCCCTTCATTCGAAGCAATGCAGCCGAAATACCGCAAATCTACATCAAACACACTAATGGAATGACTGAAACCAACATGCCCTCTTCAATGAAAAACTTTACAACATAATTCACTAAAAACTTGAAATCGGTGTTCAGCACACATAACTCGGAGGACCAGTCATCAGCCTTCAATTTGACACTTATGCCCTCGCTCCTCAACTCACAAGTATTTTAGAGTACTCCAGGTGTTTGTTACTTTTTGTGAAGTCAGATCGTTTATGTGCAATCCTTTGGCCCTTCCGTGTAGTTCGGAATCAGCTATCCTGACGCTGTCACCACTGTCGGAACTGGGCCATCGCACCGCAGCCACCACTGTTGCGCCTGGTCATCCCAGTGCGGTCACCGATATTGGGAATCAGCCATCTAAGCGCAGTCACCGGCGTAGGGTCGTTGCCTTGCTCCGTATGGTATCGACGCAGCCCAGGGCAGAGCAATAAATTTCTCTAGCCGACGAAAAGTTGGAGCAATATTTATACACAGTATGTACAAGGGTAACAACAAAATTACATGGCTCGCACAAACGCGACAGCATCTGTCCACTCTGTGCCTCCAAAAAGTGCTGCCGATAACTGCCGCCCTCGAATGCCTCCGGTCGGGTATTTACACTCCCGGAAGTCCGTTGCAGCCGCGAACGGTTTTCATCGTTTCAATCAGGACTCTCGCTGGCCGGATTTTGAAATCTGACGAATGGTGTCGAAGCGGTTCCGTCAGCCGAGCCACCCCGACGGGGAAAGGGAAGGCGACGCGATCGCCGTCTCAGAGAAACCGCCTCCAAGCAAGTAGCAGCATGTCAGTTGTCCGTCGTTCGCCCGATGCATGATTTGGCCAAGCCGCCACGACGGAAAAAGAGAGGCGACCCTTCAGCCATGCAAGTTTGGGCCTGTCAGCCGGCGGCGGTTTGGTCTCGTTTGGTCGACGCGTGAATCGGCACCACTGTCGGCGCGTCGTCCCGTGCAGCAAAGGTGGGTCGGGTGCTCTGGCACAAAAGCACCCCCGCTCCCAGACAATGCGCCAGTAAGACGAGCTGCCGCCACGTGGCTCGGATGCCAAGCGCGCTCGTTTCGCAGGCTCACCCAGGTTCACCTCCAGTGCTTCAGGAAAAGGGCGGCTCCACCAAGCTTCTTTCCACAAAAGGGTCCGGATCACAGGTATATCGCCGTGCTGCCCGGGTGTCTCGACTAGCTTCGTCCGGCTCTTCCGGTCCGGTTTCTCAGCACTGATCGCTCATCGATCGTTCTGCAGCTTGCAAAGAACCGACCGACAACAGGCTACACCCAGCGCAAGCAAGCACCCTCTGTCCTCCGTCACAATACAGACTCCGAAAAACGCGATAAACGCTCCTGAGTGTCTCTCCCCAATTGGGACCCTCTGCACCACGAGGCCACTGCGGGATGCAAAACAGTTAACTGAGAATTTGAATTTGAAACTGATAAAACATGACATGAAATTATCGTAGCTAGGGTTGAATACTTTAAATCACGCGGTGAAGAAATAATTAACTGAGGAAGCAAATAGGGCAATAACTTTGCTCCCATATACCTGCTAAGCTAAAAGCTGTTCACAAAGATACGAAACGGAAGCCGCGGGGAGGACGAAGGCAGCAGTACCTAGAACGCACACCTTAGTGCGTCAGCTTTGGTGTTTAACTTTCCTTTCTTGTAGAGAGTGACAAGATTGTACTGCTGGAGTATCATACTCCACCTTAGCAAACCACCGCTTTTAGACGACATTTTATTTAGCCAGGTTAGGGGGAAAATATCAGTCGGTACAACACACTAGGAACCAGCTACATCGCACGCTAACTTCTGCACTGCCAACAGGACTCAGCCGCGTTCTTTTTTGGATTGACTGTAGGCCTCTTCCCTGCAATTTAGCTTGTGGCGTAAGTACAAAGCTGGTCGGCCCCGGCCCTTCAAATCCTCTTGGCATAGTACGGCTCCCATGCAACGACCACTCTGATTGCGCTGAATAACGAACCTTTCGAAAATTCTGGAGCCATAAAAACTGCCTCCTTGCTCAGGGTTTGTTTCAGCGTTTGAAACAAGCCCTTCTTTTTTGTGTATCATTCCATCTCTACTGGCTCAGTCTTTCTTAGAGTGTCATTTAAAGTAGTAGACAGTGTGGAGTAATCTAATTAGGTCTGATAATATCCAGTCACTCCCAAACAAGCCCTTATCTCTGACTTAGTCATTGGTCGGGGATAGTTTATGACTGCGACTACTTGCGTCAGCCCTTCTACCACCACATGCCCTAGATGCGTCACCTCGGCACATCCTATGTGACACTCGACTTATTGACCGATAGGCCTGCTTCTTTGATGAGCCTACTCTCCACGACCCGTAAGAGCTCACGTGCTCCGCCCATGTGCTAGAAAAGCTGGCGACATCGTCTAGGTAAAGGCGTGTGTACTCACATAGGCCATGAAAAACATGATCCACTAGCTTTCAGGGGCAATATAGGCGCGCTTTTGACACAGCAGCTCAACTTGACGGGACGGCCTCTTCCGAACGGGGAAACGAACGCAGCCTCAGAACTAGTTCTTTCGCCCCCGGCTCGTCTTATCATTCGAAACGCACTCTTTTTCCCCGGTCATATACCAGCTTCACAAAGTTGACGTCCGTAATCTGCTGCAGAGCTAACTTCAAGGCCAAGACAGAGCCAGGCACGCATGCCTTCCAATCGCGTTTTTGCTCAAAACGGAGAGCTCTCCACGTTCGGCTAGAATGCGGGTGAAAGCCAAAACATTGCACTACGTGGGTTGCATCCCAGCTAACCAGAAACGGGGAAAACATCAAGTTTGCCTTGCAACGCGCGGCCAGCTGGGTTTCTCTGCCGATTGGGATGACGCCACCCGCTGCGACCGTTGGTGGCTCGTCTAAGCGACCGCCAGAGCTTTCCGTCCGCTCACCGCACGGGCTCCGTTTCTCGCGCATCTTTCGAGTCCCGTTGGCAGGCTTTGCCACAACAACGCCCGAGTTAGTGCTCTAACCCGAAGGAACATCTTCTGTTTCCGGGGTGCTAGTGCGGCTTCGTCTGGCTACCCTCGCAGTGTACACACTTCCGCGAAACTTCGTTATCTGGCGCACTGTGCGCGGCCCGGTTGGATGCCGTCCCTAAGCCCTCCCCCGATTCAGAGCATTCTGCCGAGATTGCTTAACCCGAGGCCGACACATGAACGCCATCAGTGGACTCGTACGGCCCTCTCTCAGAAGTCTCAGCCAGTACGTTATCTGGAGTAGGTACCCCTTCGTTCTCCGAGAGGGCGGTATTGTCTCTGTTAGCATCATTCGCTATGAGCTCACTGGATTTTTCTCCCGGGAGCGCTCCGACCTCGAACTCGTTTTCGCGCAATAGCTGATCGGAAACTGGGGCCATCGTACTCGTCGTGTCGCCCGGCTTCGTCCGCTGCGTTTCTCCACCAAAGGGTTTCACGCAGCCCGCTTCAGCCGCTGGCGGCGCGACACAACCATGACGAGAGTTTTCCGTCGTCTCGTAGTTCCGGCTACGCTGCTCGGCATCTTTTTGCGCCTCGCTCGATGGGGACGAGCCAAGTTTCTGCGAGAGCTTCCCCACTTTCCAACTGGCGGGGTCATGCATCGAAATCTTTGTTTCGACGCGGCTTCTCTGCCACCGCGCCGTTCTCGCTTTCCTGGATCGTTTCTCTGTCGAAGAATACGAGTGCAGTCGCTTCGCGTTTACCATGGGACGCCCCGTTTTCCGGCACTGACCTCTCAAAAACGCACGGCGGCAGTTGGTCTCAAATTCTCGGACCGCTCGCCTCAACCCTTGGAAAAGTCACGCTAGACACCGGTGGGCGCTGCCAAAGCTTCATCTCTAGCTTCATCAACCCGAATTCTCTTTCGGCTTGCTGTCTCCGTTCCTGCCTTTCGGCTTGCTCTCTCTGCTCCTGCCTTTCCGCTTGCTGCCTATGCTTCTGCCGCTCGCCTCTTCGAGGACACGGAGTTCCTTTTCTCGGCCTCTTCGCGCGAACGGCGCTCTTTAGCCTCCTTGCGCTTACGGCGCTCTTTGATTCAACCCTTCGCCTCACCGACTTCTTCAGCCGTTACGTTCTCCTTCCGCATTATGTGAACAGTCACATGCTTCCGTTTCGCACGGCCTAAGTCAATGCCTAGCTCCTCGCAAATTTCGGTGAGTTCCGTGCCATCTTTTTAAGATCCTCCATCGGTTGCACTAGCCTCTTGCTGCTTCAACAAGTTAGAATTCCCTTGCCGACGTTCCCATACTATCGCGCTACTAGTAAGGCACGCGCACGTAATTCTCTACGCCTCTTTTTTTACGACCTCCGCACTAGCTCTGATTTAAACACACAATATCTAGGCTTGAAACACTGAAAGCTTTCACAGTGCTTGACACAGCGCTTGTATAAACTACCATAACTTGTTCGAGAGAAGTCTGGTGAACTGAGAGAAAATATTGAGTCCTTACCGCAAGAGGTAGTAGCCGTTGCCGGTCGATCTCGCAGTTGCCATCCACTGTTGGGAATAAGCCATCCCGACGCTCTCACCACTGTTGGGACTGGGCCATCTCACTGCAGCCACCACTGTTGCGACTGGTCATCCCAGCGAGGCCACCTGTGTTGGGAATAAGCCATCCGAGCGCAGTCACCGGAGTAGCGTCGTTGCTTTGCTCCGTCGGCATCTCACGCGCCGCCGAGCAGAGCGATGAAGTTCTCGAGCCGACGAAAAGTTTAAGCAACATTTATATACAGTATGTACAAGGGTAACAACAGCGTTGCATGGCTTGCACAAAGGCGACAACATCTCTACACTCTGGCCTCAAAAAAGTGCTACCGATAAATGCCGCACTAGAACACCACCAGTCGGGTTTTTATACTCCCAGAGGTATGTTGCAGCCGCGAATGGTTTTAATCGCTCCAATCAGGACTCTCACCGGCAGAAGTTTGAAATCTTACGAATGGTGGCGAAGCGGTTGCGTCTGCCGACCCGCCCCGACGGGAAAAAGAAAGGCGACACCGTCGCCGTCTCAGAGAAGCGCCTCCAAGCTAGTAGCGGCATGTCGTTTGTCGGTCGTTCGTCCGATGCATGATTCGGCCGAGCCGCCACGGCGGAAAAGGAGAGGCGAGTTTGCAGCAATGCAAATTTGGGCATGTCGGCCGCGGGCGGTTTGGTCTAGTTTGGTCGAAGCGTATAGTAGTCCCCGCTGTCGGCGCGTCACCCCGTGCAACTAATTTTGGCCGGCCGCTCTGGCGCAAGTGTGCCATCCCTTCTTTCCGACAACCCAGCATTTTCTACCTACAAAGTTGACTAAGATGATTTTCACTCACTCAATTACATTTAAGAAGCGTGAAACTGCAGTTATATGTCCTCGGTAATTTATTGTAGAGCTTGAACGACTACTCCTTTAGCTGAGAAATTTGCTGTAGAACTTCATAAACAGGAGTGCAAAACTAGTAGAACTTACATGGCCGATTTTAAGACGAAAATGTGAAAATTTTCGCAGCTCTCCCCACACGCGTCCGCCATAAATAAAAGCTTCTCGAACATCTTACTAGCCTCCAAACAACGAACTCACTGAACGCACAAATGGCACGCTAACACGCCGCCCATGTATGTTGATTCTGAACAAAACAATTGGGACACCGTTCCTCCTTTTGTAACCGACGCTTACAATACCGCCTGTGGAAACTTTATAGGGGTCATCATTGCTGCACCGATGAGATAGATTATCATCATCGGTGCCTGTCATCACGCGGGAGCAGCTCTCGCTCGAGCTGCTTCGTGTTTTCTTCCTCGCCATCTTGTAAATAGAAGCACCATCGTATCGCCGGGACGTTGCGGCTATTGGTCTCTCCTTATTATACATTTTTGGTGTCGATAAACCGGGGAAGAAGGCCCAGTGCGATTCGGATTCCTCCGAACTTTGGCCTACGAGAAGGAGGACCCCTCAAAGCCGACGACGGACCGTTTGATGAACATATCGACGATTGTGCTACCCATGGCCGACCGACGAGATGGGAAGTCAAGACGACGAGACATCCTCCCATTTGGGCATTTTCTTCGATGGGTCTAGAAAGCGATACTGCAGAAGGTGAGGGGAGTGCCGCAGTGCATCGCGCAATGGAAAGTGAACTACGTTTTATGCACAAACAGGGTGTTTTTTGGTGTAAGATGAGCCTCCACGAACTGAAGAATTAAAGATAAAAAAGGCGTTTAATCGCAGGAGAATTGTGTCGAAACGCACAAGCGATATTAGACTCGTCTGTAACGATCACTGATGTTGGCGTTGTATTAACAAGCTTTCTGAGCCAGCTGAGGAAAAATGAAGTTGAATTGAGGTTGTTTATTAAGGAGATCGAACCAGTTATTGATATCGAAGATTTGGACCGCGATTTTACTAGCAATATTGACAATGAAGACGAAATCATGCATATTATGATCCGATTGTACTACCGATTAAAAGACAAGAAATGCGACACCAAAGAAAAGTGTCAAATTATAGAGACCTTGCATTCATCAACAAACTTGAATAAGTTTTTTAAAATGACCGAACAGTGCTACGACCCATGCGATTTGGAGACACCCGCGGAACATGCCTTATTACAGAAACCTCACCTCAGTCAGATTTATCATCGCTAACAGGACTAGAGAATGCGACATATCTATTTTCTCCACTACAGCTTGAAACTCAAGGCGCCTTACTCTCGCGAGCATTGAAAGAGTCGGCCGAGATGTCCACGAACAAGACCGGCGGAACGTGAACGAACCTCATGACGCCAGCAGAATCTCCGTATGGCGAATATATCGAGCTGGAGACCACGGATTTGGAACCTGGAGACCTTCAAGGGAAAGATGAGGCACAAAAAGGAAAACCGATGCACGACGCTGGAGAGCGGGATGAGTACGTTTTTGTAATGTATGCGAGAAAGATGGCCGTGGCACTTATTCAGCAATCCTTTCTAAAGAAAACGATACACTGCAGAAAATATCTGAACAAGGCACGTCAATATGAAAATCGTATCACTAATGTCTTGAACTCCAGAAAGAAGCGGAAGACTCCAAGGCACTTTTTTGATATTGCAGCAAACAAACCTGAACTTACATCAGAGTACAAGACTGTCGAAGACGGGCTTGGAATTTTGACTCCTAACAAGTTGTGGTATCCGTCGATCCCTCAAGGACGAGACTCGAGTGTCAAGGTAGGAGAGAAACGACCATAAAGGTCTACATTTAATGGAACGTCGAACGGTCGGGAGAAGAGGAAGACAAACTGCGCGTGCGTTCATGAGGCCCTAGACATGACGATGATGCCAGCAAAGGGAGATTGACGTCTGTTCTTTAAAAACCATGGCTGGCCGCACCAGGCCTATGGCGGTCGGTGACAATGCGGCAGTGACCCTTTCAAAGAGATTCTACACCGCCAACCACGAGGTCACCGGCTCTTCCCCGTTTTTTCTTCTATAGTTCCGCCTTCCTCAAAGCTTTCTGGACATCATACTTCAATTCACCTGCCTTAAATATTCGTCACCGGCTGAAACTGTGTGCCTTGCTGAAAAACTCTGACGACTTGCTCCACTACGTGCCCTCAGCTCCAAGGGGTACACAAAACACGCTAGTACTCCAGATCGCCAACGAAACCACTACCAAATGTTTTTGCCTACGCATTCTGGCCCCTTTGTAGTGGTGTTTCATATCAGAGCCGTGAACGATGTTATCGCAAACGTTACCGCCCTGGACCGTCGATCCCACATGACCCATGTCGTGCATGTATTTCGGCGGAAGAGTTGTCATACCCGCACCCTTAGTCGCTCAGTGCAGTTCCACTGCCGGGGAGGATATCGTTATAGTCTTAGGCCCAAAACGATCGCTAGGCTTCCAATATTCACGTTGGCCAGCGGCCAACGTGAATAGCGGCCTACGTGAATAGCACGTAGAAACAGAACGAGAAGAAAGTGTTTCCGGCTTCGTACTCACTTGTCTCCATTTTACCACGCCTTGGATGTCGTTTCGCGCGCCTTGTAAATACAGGCTATTTCCATCTGTTACGTCCTTAGGAACATTTATGAAGTTCACTGACTTAGTAACATACTGAAACTCAGACAAGAACATGACCATCAATTCTTTTTTCTCTTCTTTAGTGCCATCCGATAAGCCAGAAGGATCAGCAAACGCCTTTGCCAATTCTTTTATTGTCAGCATAATGACAAACATTCACGGAGCCATCCGGGAAAGTGCGCATTGTATCCAGCGCACGGAAATTGGCAGGCACGGAAAACGATAGGCGCTTAGCAGCTTCTCAGGCGTGCGGGTCACCTAGATTGCTAGAAAATGAGCTTGTATACTCGCTTCAGCTGCTACACCCATTATTCATTTTTCTGCTTTAATCGTAGCCGGTCGTTCGAAATTTCGTTCTTGAAATGTGAGCCTACGGTCATCGGCTGGGAGCGGAGGATGGCGTTGCCTAGGAATTGTGAGCCAGCATTTGCAAAGGTTGCTCTACTCTCGCGTTCGAATATTCTGCTGTGGTGAAGTAAGGAGTAACTGGTCTTGGCGAGGGCAGCAACTGCGCGCATCCAGTTATTTGCTCCCCAAGTGGGTGTCATCGTGTGTATGGGGATTTCAATTTTTTAGTTCTTTGAGATGCGTTTTGAGGACAGGAGGGCTTCTTCAGCGATGGCGCTCAAATACGCAGTCAAAATCTTGTACGACGGGACTGTATAGGTCTGAGCTACTTTGCATGGTTAGCGTCTTAGCCTTCAAGAGCAACCACCATTTCGAAATCTTGAATAGCCGCAAACTCCACCTAAATGCCTTTACTGCCTCACTTTATGTACCAACGCGCTTGCGGTGACTTTACAAACATGTTGTTAGTGTTGATTCAGGCTAACGAGAATATTTCCAGCACAAATTCGTTCTTTTACCCGTCAGCTTTGCAAAACACCTCTCATTTATTTGTTGTCTTCAAAGAAACCGGCACACTCGCAATAGTGTGCCTCAAAATGTCTTCTTTAGCTGTATAGAAAAAGGACTGTCGGTAATATAAGCGCGCCTGTGTGCTCTGTGATGTTCATAGCTTATGTTTACGAACCCTTTTTGGGAAGGCATGTAATTTATTCTTTTTATATAGCTGCTCCGCGTCTACTCGAGCTGTTTGACTAAAATTTGCTGATATACTGACGTGGCATCCTGTATGTTAAATGTTAATTCTGCGTTGATACGGGCTCAGCGTGGCTGTTTTATGGCGCTACAGAAATTTTCTATTGGGTAGCTCAAGACTGGTTGCATTGCAGCTATTGTGACCCATTCATCTCCTAATATCGATACGCGGTTGTTATACGGAATCCACGTTGATAAGTTTTTGATAGTTTTGTTACCTTTTAAAATTAATTGAGAACAAAAGAAATCAGGGTGCGTGCGATTCAAAGCAACAAAAAACAAAGAACGGATCTGATGTACTCTAGCAGTAGTATCAATCGAACGCAAGGCATACTTTGACTGGGAGGGGCAATGAATATTTTATTGGAAGAAAACGACGTTATAATGTACAAGTACAATTAAATCTTTCTAATGGCAACGTCTATCTGCACATTTGAATCAAAAGTGGGTTTAGGAATGTTTATGGAGGCTAATCTCAAAACCACTCTTCGTTCGTTCTTTGTCTCGCTGCATTAGAGAGATAAAACGCGTAGCGGCTATATTGCATAACTGTGTTTACAAATAGTTCCAGTTTATGTCAACGCCTCAAGTGCCTCACTTTGCGAAAGAGCGTGATTGACTTTGTTGTTGTAGTTGTCCGGTGAAGCAAGTCGCTGCCTCTATGAAGAGGTATATTGGAAATACGTGTTTCCTCCTATGAGATTTCAAATCTTGTCTTCCCAATCGCAGGCCAAAGCGTAACACACTGCTAAATCCGCACTTTAGCAGAGTAAACCAAAAGGTGCTGTTGCTACCTTAATAATAGCTCATGCCCTTTCGGGGCTAAAATTCGAGGGCTTTCAGGGGCAATGTGCACGCGTCACAAGACCCCCAAAACTATCAAACTACATTGTAGAAAAGTGCATGCTGCGTTACCATTGAACGTGATGAAACGGGAGTAGAACAGGTGCGCACAAGCACCGCTGCACCATGTCTGTAAGGAAGCTGAGGCATGCAGTAGTCTGCCCGCTGGTGCAACTCGCGCCGTCAGAATAAGTAACAACATCGGAGAAAGATAAGCATACACGTTGTAGGACGAAGAAGTCGGTGGAATCAATCCAATCGCTCCCAAAGACAAAAACTGACACGAAAAAATGACGAAAATACAATGTAAGAGTAAGAAAGTTGCTTTAAGTATCGCCAGTTTCTCGACTCAAACCAAGTCATCAACACCCTATCTCCGCCCACTGCAGTAAAAAGACCTATCCCCTTAATCTCCAATTACCCCGGTCTTGCGCTTACTGCGACCACTTTATCCCCGCAAACTTCTTGGTCTAATCTGCCCATTTAACTTTCTGCCACCCCCTGCCACACTTGCCTTCCCTCCGGATCCACTCTGTTACCCTTAATGACCAACGGTTATCTAGCCCTCGAATTACATGCCCTGCCCACGCCCATTCCTTCGTGTTAATTTCTACTAATATGTCTACACCCGTTTGTTCCCTGACCCACTCCGCTCTCTTCTGGTACCTTAATGTTACACCTATCATCTTCCATTCCATTTTGCGCTGAGTTGTCCTCAATTTAAGTAGAACCATCTAAGTCAGTATCCAAGTTTCAGCCACGTTGGTGAGTACCGGTAAGATGCAACTGTCATACACTTCGTTCTTCAGGGACAATGATAGGGTATCATCCATTATCTGAGAATGCCTGCCGTATGCACCCACCCCATTCTTATCCTTCGAATTATCTCTCCTCATGGTTGTGATCCGGGGTCACAACTTGGCCTAAGTAGATATATTCGTTTACAACTTCCATGGCCTCGCCAGATATCTCAAACCGCTGTGCTGTCCCGAGGTTATTGATCTTTACTTTATTTTTCTGCATATTAATTTTCAGGCTCACGTTTTTACTCAGTTTTTCCAGTGCGGTGAGCATGCTTTGCAATTCCTCCCCCGAGTTACTTACCAAGAAAACGTCATCAGCAAATCTGAGGTGACTGAGGTATTCTCCATTAAGTTCGAATATCTCATTTTCCGAATACGAATCGAATGCGAATATCTAGCTTCGAATATCAAATAATTAAGGAAGGACTTGACCTTTAAAGTCAATTTATTTTATTTATTTCTGGTCTGTGATTGCAACTGGCACAGCAACAGGAAAGCACCAGAAATATTGCAATGTAGTAGTTTGAAAACTTCTTATTAATAAAATATTCTTTCTGTTCACCTTGTACCGAGTCTGAGCGGCCTATAAATATGGCACGAAACTTGTTCGAAGTGCCTTGCATTCCCAAATGAATGAACGAGGTCGTGACACTCATATTAGTTCATTAGGAAACAATTTTTTAGTTATCAGTTTTTCAGAGGTGAACGTACAAAATGCACTAGACCATGAACCACTACTTAAATAAAGAATTCTCAAAAAGTAAACCTGTAAAACCAATAGTGTCATGACCGCAGCTGTTCATCAAAAAATGTAACGCAAACAACGGAATGAAGATACACCTAGCGGTCACAAAGAAATCACTGTGTAATTAATCAACCCGCCGCTGTGCTTCATTCAATACTCCTCGGCTGTGGGGCAAAGCCTCCACTACGTGCGCCTTTCAAGCAGGCCCCCATGTCGGTGACTCTCACTTGCAGCCGACAATTCCAACAAGCTGCGACCTGTCTGTATCGTAGGCTGTTCGCTATCGGCGCGATCAGGCTTCGGTGGCGTGCCGACACAACACGCCGAGACCTGTCCGAACGACACGGAAGCCCCGCGTCCGCTGCGGAGACCCCCTCTCTCCCATCTCTCAGACTCAACGTGCGCCGATACTACCGATTGCTCACGAACTCTGGAAAGAGTTTTGTGTATGTCTGTCTCGTTCGTGTCGTGTGCAGAATCTAGAGCGAACGCTTGTTTTGACCGGTGCTGCTTTGGGTATAAATAAGACGCCCCAAGCGCTGTAGTTCATTCCTGTTTGAGCAGTGAATCAATGCTGTCACTCAGGTCGAGTCCTGTACTGTAACCTCGCCCGTCGGGGCACTGTTCTTTGGCTTCGGCTCATCTCTCGCTATGAAGTAAACAAGTTAGGTTTGCCCACGGGTTGTGGTCTTCTTCGAGGCAGCCACGTTTGCTGGCCGCTCGCTTCACCACGTTACCACACGTATGTCGGAGGCGACAGAGTTCGGCTCGGGTCGGCCCTCCTCGATGCAACAACTGGTGGCCGCTGTGGGATGACAACAATGCAACAACTGGTTGTCAGCGGTCGAATAGTAACTTCGTAACACCTGGAGCCAGCTGGGCCAGATCGAACACCATGGACTTCAAGGCGGCTTCGGACTTCTCAGAATTCACGGTGGTCAATGGTGAATGCGGTACTTTTCTTCACAGAGATTTACCAGGCGTAAGAGGATAACAGAGGTAGCGTGCTTTTGCCGCGTGGAATATTCGCGCAAAACATTTTTGGAGCAGTGGGAAAGAAGTACTATAGAGCGGCCATAAATTTGAAGGCGTTGAAAAAACCGCAGTTGTTGGAGCTTGCAAAACAGTTGCGCTTGAATGTTTTGGACGCGCTGAGAAAGCCAGAGCTCATACAGGCTATACTCGCTGTTGGGGCTGACGATGACGAGCTGTCAGACTGCAGCTGATCAGTGACAGGCAGACCGATAAACGTCAGGCTACAGAGGCAGAACGCTAGGAGAAAAAGCGTGAACAGGACTTCAAGAGGCAGAAACAGGAACGAGAACGGGAGCGACAGCTTGAGCTGGAAATGAAGCGTCTAGACATCGAGGCATCTCGATCTAGTCGTTAGCGCGCCAAGCGTGCAGTCTGGGGCGACTGAGCGACCTACGTTACGAATGACTGCCCTAATGCGACCCTACAAGGTAGGAGAAGACATCGGTCTTTTTTTCGTCAACTTTTAGCGTGCGTGAGAGAGGGCCTGGTTTAGCCGAGACGCATGGCCGCAAAAGCTGCTTACGTTTTTGCCAGATGAGGCATCCGACATGATGACCCGAAGGAGGCGGAGGACTACGAGAAAGTCAAGTAGAGCATCCTGCGTAAGTACAGTCTCTCAGCAGAGGCGTTTCGCCAGAAGTTCCGCGAAGCCAAGAAAGCTAAGGGCGAGTCGTACTCGGAGTTCGCCTATAAGCTGAGGGCTAACATGGAACAGTGGCTCAAAGAAGCACAGGCTTTCGGAGAGCACGACAAGGTCATTGAGTGATTCGGGCTCGAGCATTTTTACCGCCGTCTACCAAACATACCTGAGGCTCTGGGTGCAAGATAGGCCAAAGGTAAATGCTGTACATCATGCAGCTCAGCTAGCGGACGAGTTCGTCGCTCGTCCAGGTGCGCAGGGGCCGAAAGACGGCGAAAAAGAGTTCAGTCCGATGCCTGATAAGTCAGGGCCGAAAGGCAGAGCTTCCCAGGAAGATGGTGGAGCTAGCAAAGTTGTTTTCACGGATAGCGAAACTGGCCACAAAAACGAAAAGAGCGTAGACGCTGAGGAGAAGTGCAGAAAGAAAGCATTTGAAACGCGCAAAGAGGCTGCGTGTTACAACTGCGGCGGGACGGGGCATTTCGTTGTGAGCGGCAAGAAAGGCAAACTCGTCTTTCACGTGCTAGATCAGAGTGAGGACAGCAGGCAGTTTCTAGAGACGTGCGTAGGTGAGCTACTGGTGAACACTAAACCGTGCCGAGTTCTCCGCGACTCCGCTGTTACGATAGACATGGTCCACCCTTCGTACGTTGAACCCGATCAGCTGACGGGACAGTGTGTTGGGGTGCAGAAGGCCGTAGCAGCACGAAACGTGCACCTGCTGTTTACTAATGTCAGCATCGGAGGTCCGTTTGGAAAACTTGTCACGCAGGCGGCAGTATCCCCACAACGTCTTCTAGAATAGAAGTACCTATTCTCGTACAGGTCGGATCAGCTGTTACGCGACAAGGGGTACAATTTCGAAAAACTGCCGAGGGAAGAATCAGCTGAGCTCGCTGCAAAGGGCTCAAGTAACGACAGTGTCGTCACCTCTGAGAGGAATGACGACACTCAGACATATAGCGAGGATGGGGCAATTTAGGAGGCTCACGATAAAGGGCAGCGTATTTACACTGTGTAAGGCCCCTATTGTGAGCGGAGATGTGTCAGCGTCGACGTGGTCGGAGTGCTCAGGTTCACAGGAGGCAGGGTGTCAGAACGAAACAAAAACCGAAAACTGAAAAACAAAAAAACGATATTCTTGGCGGGAACGAAAACGAAACATTATTTTAATTTTGTTCCAGAGCGAAACCAAAAAAAACGTTTCGATTTACGGTTCCAGTACAAAGTGCGTTCGAGTACGTGCGCTCTTGTGCAGATGCTTTGAGGCTGATTAAATAGACCTTTTCCCAGTAGCGATCTGCGCATGCTTGGGCTGCCGGCCCGCAATTCTTGGAAGTAACTCTTGTGGAAACAAAAACAAAAGGGCGCCCCCTCAGCTTGCTGCTTGGAGAGCGCCTATGGTTCCTAGGGCTATGATTCCAAGCGCCTATGGTTCCTCGGACAGTTCTCAGTGAGTTCGTTTTTGCACACAAAATTGGCTTTTAAAGGAAATGGGCAAAAATGTTTAAGGCTGACCACGCCAAGAGCACTTCATTGGCTACCAGTGAGGAAGCAAAGAAAATGAAAAAAAAATTCGCCCGCATTTCCCCGAGGGGGAGAATGTGAAAGTGCGAATGCACGGTTGTCGGCCCGCTTGCGGCGCTTGCGCTCGGCCCCCGCAGCCCACCGCCTCGCCGCCTTCTCTTCCATCTCTTCCATCGGGTTTGTAGTATCACGTGTACACCACGCAGTTATCAAGCCGCTATAACGCCGCTGAGTCGCCAACGCACGCCGCTGACGACGTAGTTTGAATGCGTTAAAGATATAAGGCGCGTTACTGACAATATCAGCGTCGCGTCCGTGGCTTATTCGGTAGAGCGTCGGGCTGCGGCCCGCAAAGTCCTCGGATCGAAACCTGGCGCCGGATGCTGTGTCTTGTTTAAATATAGAGGAGCACTGCGGACGCCGACGCCGCCGCCGACGCCGGCGGTGGATGGTTTGGTGTCGCTTATAAAGTGCATTCGCACTTAAAATGAAGAAAAATGGGCGATTCGGCCACTGCAGATTAGTAACGCGAGCGTGCGTCTGCTACCGTGACATTCATGTGAAAGGCAGGGGTGACGGAGGGGTGCGGGAGGTACTGCAGGACCAGGGTATTTCGTGAACAGGTTCCCCGAAAGCCAAATATTTCTGGGGACATGCCTTAGGTTCACCGTGGCGACCTCAAGGAGAACCGGTACTAGAAAAAGGTCCATTAAACAAACGCACTTGCGTTTCAGTGGAACAGCTTGATTTACAGCACAGCAGTAGTCGCGTCTCATTACGATGGGGCATGATAGAACAAATCGCACTCGAAGATTTTTTGTTTGTGACAGCATCTTGAACAAATCTACGTGACAGACTAACGACTCCCACCATGTAGTTTCTGGAGATCACGGTGGAAACTTGGAGTGGCATTTGCAGCGGTGCCATCCAGAGGTCTACGACACGTTGCGCGGCGAGAAAGCTGTGTTCACAAATCGTGTTGCATCCGGCGGGGATGACGACTGTTCTGCTGCAAAGCTCAGGCAAGCGGACATATCAAGCTTGCTTCAGCCGGCTTCGTCAAGAAGCGTTTCACTTGAAAGGACAGAGGACGGCCTAAGAAAAAGTTGCTTCGAGCTTGTCAGAAAGAATGAATGGCAGTTTCGACTCGTCCATGACTCCAGATTCTGCCAGATAATAGACCCAGTCCTTAAAGCACTCGGCGCCAAGCTGGCTATAACCGCGGAGACTGTTAAGGAGAGAGTTCAAGAAGAGGCGAAGCGGAAACGAGGGGAAATTTATCTTTCGCTGGATAAGCGGATGCTTTCCCTTAAAATTGCCTCCGCGTCCCGACTTGACAGGGCGCTGCTTGGCATTAATATACACTATGCGGAAAACGAAAAACTAATTCTCCAGCCACTGGTCATGAAAGACCTTTTTCAGAGTAACACTGGTGAACATATCAGGTGGCAGGTGAAAAACACGCTGTCTCGTTATGACATCAGTGGTAGCCAGGTGTACAGTGTCACAACTGATAACGGTGCCAACATGCTTACGGCAGTTCGTCTTCTTGGTGAAGCTAACGATGAAAATGAAAGCTCCAGTTCAGACGAGGAGGCCGACGTGGGTGATCACGCATTCGAAGCCTGCGGTTTTCTCTCTGTGTTGGATAACTCAGACGATGCTGAGCTCCCGGGCGCGGACGATGGTTTTCTTTTAGGTGTCGCGTGCGCGGCACACACGCTTACGTTGGCCGTAAGTGATGCTTTGAGAGAGTCACATCGCATACACCAACATCGCACAGTGACCGGCCCGGTTAAGCTCCAGCACGGTGTCGTACCGCACAGGCCTGGGGTCGACCATCTGGCGAGCACTGTTCTTCGAAAGCATCCCTCCAGACAACGGTTGAATACCCATATTCATCGGAATTTCGGATAACCGGCGGAGAAGCTCTCTCGAATCAGCCCGCCGCTGTCCTTCATTAAATACTCCTCGGCCGTGCGACGAAGCCTCCACTACGTGCTCCTTTCAAGCAGGGCCCCTTTTCGGTGACTCACACTTGCAGCCGACAATTCAAACAAGCTGCGACGTGCCTGGATCGTAGGCTCATAGCGATCGGCATGATCAAACTTCGGCGGTGTGCCGACGCAACACGCAGAGACATGTCCAAAGGACACGGAAGCCCCGCATTAGCTTCGGAGACCTCTCTCCTCTCTCTCGGACACAGCGTGCGCCGCTATTACCGATTGCTCACGAACTCTGGAAAGAGTGCTGTGTGTGTCTGTGCCGTACGTGTTGTGTGCAGAATCTAGAGGGTACGTTTGTTTTGACCGTTGGCGCTTAGGGTATAAATAAGACCCCCCCAAGCGCTGTAGTTCATTCCTGTTTGAGCAGTGAATCAATGCTGCCACTCAGGTCGAGTCCTGTACTGTAACCTCGCCCGTCGGGGCAATGGTTTTTCGCTTCAGCTCATCTCTCGCTATGAAGAAAACAAGTTAGGTTTGCCTTCGGGCTCTGGTGTTTTTCGAGGCAGCAACATTAGCTGGCCGCTCGTTTCACCATGCTAACACACGTATAGCAGAGGCGACAGAGTTCGTCTCGGGTCCGCCCTCCCGGCTGCAATAACTGCAAGAAACGACGTACATGTAAAACAAACCGTTTTAAGAAAACGGCTTCCGAGGTTACAACAGAGACATCATTTAGGAAAAGTAGCTTGGGTTGTAGCCTTTCGTGTCCTTTCGTGGCCATGGGGCTTCTGGGATGCCTTGCCTTGAAATTGGAGTGCCTTTTGCATCCTGTTTTTTTACAGAATTATCAGCTCCTCTGTGAAAAGAAAACAGCCCAGTCTCCGGACCAAAAGGGGTGAGATAGCTTTCAATGCAAAGTATGCTAGATGGCTGCCTGTATTGCACTGGACCACTTCCGTATGCACTGTTGTGACCATGTAAAGTAAAGCATTCATTTATTAAAGCATTCATATTTGAAAAAGTAAAGCATTCACTTTTTTTCTTAAATTTGAAAACTGAGTTTTGGCTTCGTTTATGCTTTAATTAAAACCTTGCCTGGAGCAGCAGTGTAGTACTCGTCAAGCAGGTGTTCATTGCCAAAAGTTTGCGTACCACAAGGATACAAACGAGCTACTTTGAAGCTTGGTATAATATTCTGCGTGACCCCAACTTCAATGCATGCACATTTTTTTAGTACTCTTGACATTCAGGGCATCCAATATTCTTCCCAGCACATTCAATATGCACTAAACTATAGGGTATGCATTGGTCATAATATTTTCCCTAAAAAATGAAGTTTTTAAACGCTACGACAGTAATATCTATTGTTAATGCATTGGTATTAATAATTTCTCTAAAAAATTTCAATTGGTAAATGCTATGCAAGTAAGGTACATTTTTAACGCCGTCAACACGTATTTATTCCTAACTTAGATCTGTTTGTATTATTACTTGCAGCGCCCGGGAAACATTGTGCAATAAAGCAATATGGCTTGCCCGCATCGCGGCGCTCGTATACCCCAACATGTCGTACTTTGGTTATCCCTGAAATGGCCCTTAATGTAACTTTTAACATTAAATCTGTTGGCGCAGTCAGGCGATGCTCCAACGAGAAGCGCCGAAGCGTTTGACGCGTCGGCCGTTTTAGCGTGTAAGCATCCCAAAAGTTCACTTCGCGAACTGCTATAACAAGCGCGCTAACCGCGTTTCACCCTCTTGGGTAAAGTCGCACGCACCACGAAGCGTTCGATGACCCCCGCCTTTCGTGCCACGCAACTTCCCGTAATCTGGCTTGCAATCTCAGGCATGCCCATCTCGATAATGTGTGCGTGGAAAACTAAAGCAGACAAAATGACTGAATGAAAACTTGGCCAAGCGAAGCAGCGAAAATGAACTCTGAAACGCGCACTACGCAGTTAAGGCGGCCGCCACCTTGCATTGCCGCGGCGCGGCCCAATCAGAAGGGCTGTTTCAGCGCGCGCCGACTGGAAGGCCATTCGCGCTTCACAACCGATTTCTGGCTTCGTTTCTGCACCTTTCTTTTTCCGCAGTTCCTGCATCTCCGAACGACCGAAGATTAAAGAGATGGCTAGGAGCGGGAAAAGGATCGCTTGTCCGATCCAATGGTACCAAAATGGCCGCGCCTGGTGGCACTGTTGTGGAAACACAGCGCTCCAAAAATTGCCGTTTTTTTGCCCTTTTGCGCTGACGTTTTGTCGCCGCGGCTAGAAAACGTATTTTAAATGCAGAGCATTTCAGTAACTCACGATGTCACCCGCGTTGACGTCCGTAGTCCGCATCGCTCCCCCTACACTATATAAAAAAATAATACTTACCGGCGCCAGGTTTCGACCCCACGACACTGCGGGCGGAACACAAGGTACATGGTGCTCTACCCACTGGGCCGCAGAGCCGACACAGAACGGAAGGTTACGAACGCGCCTTATATCCTTGACTCATTCAACCGTCGGCCACAGGTGCGCCCTCTCCCCCACGTCCTCCTCGCCTTCTCTCCGCTCGCAGCACCCTCTCTCGCCGTGTTCAGTTCGGGCGCACAACAGGTGGGGACGTGCGCAACACCCTCTCTCGCCACGTTGGGTTCGCGCTGAGCAACAGTCGGTTCGCGTGCAAGAACATGTGGGGGCGCTCGCATCGCGCTCTCTCGCCGAGGTCGGTTCGCGCTTAAACCACATATGTCGTTCGCGCGCGCTCCGGTCGCTAACATCTGTGGCGTGATCGTGACGTCAACATCACGCGTTCGTGTGGGGGCGCGATTTCGGCGCTATAACACTCTCTCGCGAGGGGCATTGGATTGGATTCGATTAGATTGGCTTAGATTGGCTTGGCTTAGCTTGGCTTGGCTTGGATTGGATTGGTTTGGATTGGATTAAAGTAGATTGGGTTGGATTGTGTTGCGTCATAGCCGCGCCACGTTGCATCATAGCCGCTCCACGTTGCGTCATAGCCGCGGCAGGGGGTTCACGGCACGTTTCACGTTTCACCATCGACTTTATCAACAATGTCTACGCTGGAAATCAACAATTACAACAACAACAACCAATACGTAATCCATACGACTTGCAGGCGCGCCCCCCTCGCAAATGCTCTGCATTTGATCGTGCCCCTCGCGAGGGGGATGTTTAACATTGTATACAAGCGAGTGTCCCTTTTCATGCCCCTTTGTGATGGTTTTCGGCTGGCAAACTTTTCAAACTAACCAGATATAAAACATAGAAGCCAAAAATGTTGCTTTAAAAAAAACGATGTTACTGTCACTTTTACCGAACTTGCAAGCCGCGTCCCCAAATTAAACTAATCAATCCAAATATTCGATAATAACCGATTATTCGAACCCTTTCGAATAATCGAAATGTTTCGAATACGTAGTGTTCGAAGCGAAAACGAAAATAACATATTTATTATTGGAGTAATATCCGAATTTGTCGAATATTCGCACACCCCTACCATTATTACTACTTTATCTTTCTACATTACTCTGGATGTCCCGGCTACCGCGCAGATCTCTGTAGTACTCCTCGGCTACTTTCACTATTACATCCCAATTTTTTATGACATTGCCTTGCTTGTCTTTAAGTGCGTACGTCTCATTTCTCCCCACAGCTAGACGCCTATGCACTGGTGTCAGGCTGCCTCCGTTTTTTACAGCATATTCGATCCTCTCCATATTATACTTCTGTATGTCAGCTGTTTTACGCTTATTGCTTCGAATGCTCCGCTAGTTCAATTCTGTCAGCTTGGGTGGAGCTCGTCATGCTTTGCCATTTCCTAATTATATCTTTCGTCTGCTGGGAAAGTTGCCAGTATATCCGGTCTAGCCATCGTGCCCCCCCCCCCCCTTCTACTGCAGACTCCGTTATAATGCGTGCAAGATTGTCGCTGGCTTCCTGTGTCGTATACTCTGCTTCCTTGGTAAGAGCTGAATATCGTTTCTGCAACGCTATCGTGAATTCGTCTACTTTACGTCTTACGGTTAACTCATTAGTCGGCTTCTTTCGTACTAGCTTGTTGTGGTCCCTCCTCAAATTTACCCTAATTCTAGATCTTGCCATGTGGTGGTTACTACACCTTACCTTTGTGAGCACTTCCACATCCTGCACGACGCCAGGGTTATCGCATAATATGTAGTCTATTTCATTTTTATGCTGACATTCGGGCTCCTCCACCTCCACTTTCGACTCTCCCGTTTGCAGAATAAGGTATTCATGATGCGTAGATTATTCCATTCTGCGAACTCGACTAGTTAGGTCCCTCCTGCTATTTCTGCAGCCCAGATCATAGTTCCGAACTTCCTTGTCACCAGCCTGATTCTTGCCTACTTAACCATTGAAATCTGCCATAACGACGGTGTACTGGGTTTTTACTTTAGCCATTGCCGATTCCACATCTTCATAGAATGGTTCAACTAGCTGGTCGCCATGGCTGAATGTGGGCGCGCAGCCATGTACCACCTTGAGTTTGTACCTTTTCTTCAGCCGAATCACAAGACCGGCTACCCTTTCTTGATGCTATAGTATTCGTCTATGTTGCCAGGTATGGGTTTATTGGTTAGAAATCCAACTCCCTGTTCTCTTCCGTCGAATAGACCATGGTAATAAATCACGTGCCGACTTTTCAACACCGTGATGGCTTCACCTGTCTTCCTAACCTCACTAAGCCCTATGACATCCCATTTAATGCTCTCTAATTCCTCGATCAACACCTCTAGACTTGCCTTGCTCGATAAAGGCTCACGTAAATGTTGCCAGGTTCAGATTTCAATGGCGTCCTTTCCGGTTCCAGGGATTCTTAGCACCCTCTGCTGCGTCACAGGTCTGACCGCCGCCGTGGTCAGTTGCTTCACAGCCACTGGAAACTGAGGGCGGTCGGTTAATGCCCTATTCATGGGAGGTTGTCGCCATTACTACACCAGGGTGGCCAATCCTGCTCTGGTGAGGGAGTGCGTTGCCGCCAATGGTCGCCGGCGCCAGGCCGCACCCCAAGCCTTATTCTGCAATTCTATCAACACAAGGATTTTTTTTAATCCGGTGGGAATTGTCCGGCACCGGGATTCGAACCACAGTCCACCTACACGCGAGGCGGGTGTTCTACCTCTGCGCCACCGCTGCATTTCAAGGCCAGCGGTGACCGGAAAAGCAAGTAACCGAATTTAAATGCTTTTGTAAATTATTTTCAGCTCTAACACCGCCGACTGCTACTACCAACCTTGGGGCTCTGCACGTCTATAAACTATACTCCAACCTCTTCAATCTTCATGCTAAAAAGACGGATGGTATCTTGCTGATGCGGCTTGTTTTTTTACTTTTTCGCTGACCTTAATCTAGGGAAATGAAATATTTCTTTTTATTCACGTCGTAACGCTGTGTACACTGGATATATGGATGTGCAGCAAGAAATTATTACATAGTATGGCATGTAAGCTGAGTAATCATTTTATGATGAAAACATTTCTCAAACCAACTCTCTGCGCACGATGTTGTGGTGAGGAGTCATGTCTGCTGGCTTTCGTATACTGAATAAGTGTTTGCCCATTGAAATATTCCCGGTGCATACCGCAGCATGGCGGGCCCCACAGTCCACAGGGCCTAGCTGGAGAGGGCGCTTTGCTTTTTTTGGGGGTGCGAGGGGGGGGGGGGGACAGGCGGCCGGTAGAAACACACGCGTAGTATTCCGCTGAGCCATCACATTTGTAGCCCTGTATACGTCTTTATTCAGCATGAAATATTTCGTATCACCATGATGCACTAGGGTTTTTCGTTCAGACGTTTTAATGCGTGGCATTCTTTGCCGTGTACCCCCAAGCCACGAGCGTTTAACGCCCTGCATTTATGCAATAATGCAGATTTTGCAAAAATTTCAACCTTAATCCTTACAGTAACGCAAATTAAGATAATTGGTGGGGCGAATTTTCAAAAACTAGAAATAGCAATAATCTACAAAAATTATGGACAATGTCAAAACGTATACCGCATGGCATTTCCACAATAATGCAAGTAGCGCGATAGTTCCGCCTGTAAACGTTATAATAGCGCAAATGAACATAATTGGTCGAACTAAATTTCGAAAAACTGAAAAAATAAGAAACATATAAAAACATTACGTAAAATAGCGAATCTTGTAACGCCCTGCATGTGCACATTAATGCAGATTTTGAAAAATTCCGAATTTTTCAGTCGTAATAACGTACATGGAGATGGTTCGTGGTACAAAATTTCTAGATAGTAAAAAATAAAAATAGTGTTCCAAAATTGCATAAATTGTCGAAACGTATAACGCATGGCATTTGCATAATATTGAACATTTCACAAAAGGTTCACCTGTAGTCGTTATAATAGCGTAATTGTAGATAATTGTTTGGACAGGATTACTAAAAAACAAAACAAATTGCCTGGGAAAAACTCACTCTCTAGACAGGCGGCAGAATAATGTTATGCATAAGTAGTTAATTCTCTAAATAAATTTCTGCCGAATTGTTTTTTGATGACGCAGCTGACTGAAGCAACTGTTTGAAAATTTGCTATCCTACACACACTACTCGTCTGGACCAACAATATGCCGCGAGGAAGAAAGTGAAAGAAAACTTTTCCAAAGTTTTTCGTGTCTGAAAAACCACTACCAAAAAAGATGTCTGTGTGTTTTTTTGCAGTTCTTTAACCGTGACGACGTGTTCTACGTTACGAAGAGAGCTTATTCATATTCATCGGAGAAGGACGAACCAGACGAAGTGAAATGTACCCAAATATCGGTTACTTCAAAGGACGAAAAAAATCACCAAGTTACTGTATCTGTGACGTTTTTAAACTCTACTGGGAACCACAGGTAATCATATAGAAACACTACTTGGAATGGCTAGTGCCGCAATAACAACCTCGCTTTTTTGTCAAGAAACAGCTGTTGTAAAGGAAAGTACGTTTGATCGTGTAAATGGCTGTTTTCATGGCTACCCTAAAACATAAACCCAGGTGCTCCCACATACAAAATCGTAAATGAAAGTTCTAAGAAGGCGAAGAGTCGCTGCCACGTCAGGTTTCAATTGCTACTTTAGCGATTAGGAAGGCATAGAAGATACCTATATATATATATATTATATATATATATATATATATATATATATATATATATATATATATATATATATATATATATATATATATATATATATATATATATATATATATATATATATATATATATATATACATATATATATATATATATATATATATATATATATATATATATATAGTAAAAAATGGGTATAGCTTCTAACAAAACTGTTTATTGGTCGACGTTTCGATCGGATGCCGATCTTTCTCAAGACAACATTTCGTATTTCTGTGCACGTATTTATAAGCTCGTCGTCCAACGACGCCGAAAAAAGAGAGAGGGGGGGATTTGGGGAGAGAGGTAGCAACAAACACGCTCTCGGCGAGGTGAGGTGGAAGGTTTGCAAAAAAGAGAGAGAAAAAAAAGAAAGAAGAGAAAACGCAAAACCAAAAACAAACCTAAACATGCAGAAAAGGGAGAGAAGTACACAACTCTTTCAAAAACACTGTCCTCCATCGTTCGTCAGCTTGTAAAACGAGTGACAGGTAGCGCCCACTTCAGAGGGGGGCCGCTCTGCTTAAGAAACGAAAGCGCAAAGCAGTAACAGGGACGCTCTCACACCATCACTGGGAAGCACAGAATTCTAATGGTCACTGACCTTACGGGAAGAGTTTACAGGAAGCGGTCGCAGCCGCACACATATCTCAGTGACGCCAACCCCACAAAACAAACAGGCAGGCTCGTTAAGAGTGTAGGTACGATCTCCGCACTGTGGCTCAAAGCATGCACGATTCTGCCTACCGGCAGGACGGGCGAGTGCCATTCATCATTCTTAGCTCTATTCTTCTGCCCTGCCCGGGCAGCCGACAGGGTCGTCCCTGACCATGAACCAGGGAGAAGGAGCTTAACTAATCCTCTAACCGCACGCGGGAGTCGCGCGGGTCCTTTGTTGGAGTAAACGGCGGCGGGCGCCTCGATGTTGTTTGTGGCATATGCCGCCTGTGCGGACACCCCAGGAAGGGAATAAATAAAATAAGAATAGCTTGATTACTTGTTTAAACAACACAGAGACCTAATTTAGATAGGGGAATATTCTGCAGCCAGATTATCAACAGCATGTATAGACGACATAATGCCCGGGCTAACATTCATTCCTGCCTTTACGGTGTTGAATTTGTAAATAATGTAAGATTCACGTTGTTCGCGTTCTCTTGTAGTAGAAAATCCACTCTGTAAAAGTGTGACCCTGATGGAGTCGAACGGGTGGTTTTCGGAGTTAATATGTCGTGATAAGGGCAGATCCGGGAGTGAACGAACATGTGCGCGATGGTTGTTGAAGCGCATGCGGAATGCCGTGTCCGTCTGGCCAATGTATTGGATGCCACAAACACCGCACTCCAGAAGGTACACCACATTAGAAGAGTCGCAGTCGAGTGTCGCGTGAATTAGATGCTTGAAATTTGAGTTGGTGCTTTCTGCCACCGTGGTTGTCTGCATGTGTTTACATACGCGGCACCGTGCCTTTCCGCATGGTCGACACCCACCCTTGGGTGCCCTCTCAGTTTTGGCGTGTACGAGGTAATCTTTAATATTTTTGGGGCGCCTGTATACTACCCGAGGAGGGGTGGGGAAGATTTTCGAAAGCCGTTCACTCTGTTGTAGCATGTTGAAGTGCTTTTTCAAGATTTTGTTTATGTTTGGGGAGTTGCCCCCGAACGTCAAAACTAGGTTGCCTCTCCCCTTCTGGTTTAGTTCCCCTTCATGGTGCAGCAACTCTTGGCGATCAAGGTTGACCG
Organism: Haemaphysalis longicornis; assembly: GCF_048455015.1. Lineage (NCBI taxonomy): Eukaryota > Metazoa > Arthropoda > Arachnida > Ixodida > Ixodidae > Haemaphysalis > Haemaphysalis longicornis. Next base: position 1,419,771 of record NW_027526355.1, on the reverse strand, counting down.
CTTTGCAAATAGCGTCGTTGACTATGGGTTGTGGGTATTGTAGCTTCGCGAGTACATTGCGCAAGTTTTCTGCGTTTGCTTCGAAGTCCTCGGTGCGGGAACAAATTCTCCTAAATCGGTGGGCCTGCGAGTATGGGATACTCGTTTTGCAGTGGCGCGGATGACAACTGTCGAAGTGCAGATACTGCTGCCTATCGGTAGGTTTTTTGTACACGGTAGTGATCAGTTCTCCTTTGTCTGTATTTATATGCACGTCAAGGAAATTGATTTCCGTGGTTGAATACGTATAAGTGAATGCGATGCTTGGATGGGCCTTGTTGAAACACTCGATGAAGTCGATTAAGTCATCCTCCGTACCGGTAAAAATAAGGAATACATCGTCCAGAAAGCGTTTGTAAAAGAATGGCTTAATTTCGCGGGTTGATAGAAATTTTGTTTCGAGATCGTTCATGAATATATTAGCGTAGTTGGGTGCCATTCGAGTACCCATCGCAGTGCCGTTTATTTGTAGGTAATACTGATTGTGGAATTCAAAGCTATTTAATTCCAGCACTAGCTTGGTCAAAGTTTCAATGACTTGTGGGCTTGGCGACTCATGGTCCCGATGTATGCTATAGGATTCAACCAGGGCTTCAATCCCATCTCGGTGAGGTATATTTGTGTACAGAGAAGTTACATCTAGAGTTACAAGGAAGGCGCCATCTGGGATTTTTATGTTGTCGATTTCCCGTAGGAAGTGGTTAGTATCACGAAGATACGACGAATGGGTAGCGGGTATTTGCTTAATCAGGGAGTCTATGTAGCTTGATATTGGTTCGGTGAGAGTGCCTCTTCCCGAAATTATTGGCCTACCAGGGTTCCCTTCTTTATGAACTTTAGGCAGCATGTAAAACCTTCCTGGCGTTGCGTGTGCTGCTGTGAGTGCTTTACAGAGGCGTGGCTCTATTTCCCCAATTTTGACAAGATTATTTAGTGTTGTTGTTATTATTTCCTGATGTTCAACAGTTGGATCCGCGTCAAGTTTTTGGTAGAAAAATTCGTTATTTAACTGACGGTGGCCTTCTTGAATGTAGTCTGGTTTACTAAGTATTACAATACCTCCACCCTTATCGGCCGGTTTTATGACAATGTCTGTTCGATCACCCAGTGCCTTAAGTGCCTCGCGCTCCTCTTTAGAAAGGTTCTGGGCCCCTGGTTTGCGAGCGTTATAAGCCCGCAGGACGTCTCTTTGAACGGCCTCAATGTACGAGTCCAAGTGTTTTTCCCGCTCCGATTTCGGTGTCCACTGCCGCCCTACATTGACGGAGGTTGGGGCAGTGCGCTCCTTGTCCGGCTTATCGAAAAAATATTCTTCTAGGCGTAAATTTCGTGAAAAATTGTCCAGATCTTTCAGCAAGCTAAACTCATTGTATCGGCCGGTACTTGGGCAAAATGTCAACCCGCGCGAGATTAACGACCGGTCATGAATAGTAAGCTGTACCCCGGAGAGGTTAATTATGTTTTCATCTATGTTCTTTTGAGTTTTTGATATTTCTTTCGACTTGCAGGGTGGAATTGGGGGTGTAATTTTGGAATTTCCAATGTCTGTGTGGTGCGGAGCTGAATTGATTTGAGAAAACTCGTTTGAGTATGGAACAGAAAACTCGTTTGAGTATGGAACTTTATCCCTTGACAATTTTTTAATTTTGATTCTCATTATTTCATCTGTCTTCTTTTTCTCGAACAGTTCCAGTTCGCTGGCCTCCAGCGCAGAAAGGACAATATTATTCCTAGCACGAAGCTCCTCCGCCCTCAGAGACGCGAGTGTATTATAACAATGATCCACTACGATTTTAGTTAGCTGAAGTGATGCGGATTTAAGAGTTTCGTTCCAATTTTGTGTTTCACGTTTGTTAAACGTATGCATCGATGGTATTAATGATAGAAGAAGGCCCCGGGGGGCGATCCCAGCCTTTAGGTATATGAGTGTACGCACATGTAGATCATGGGGCACCCGCTTGTCAATTGTTTTCCTTATCTTAAAAAAATTAGGCGTCAGCAGCTGATCACGCGTGTCATCTGAGGGAGAGGAGGTCGGAACATTTGCGCGGCCAGTATGTCAATTCATGCAAATGCGACGTGCAGAGCCACAGTGTTTTCGGAGATCGTACCTTTTGACGGCGGGGGTGGCAGGGCTTTTCTCGTTTTCTGGACTGGATTCCAGAATCTCGCAGTCTCTCGCGCTCGGCTGGGGGTCAGAAGGTTGTGGGCTCGTTGAAGTCCGTGAGTTGAGTTCTGATTTCCCGGGCTTGGGCTCGATCGTCTGCAGGTTTTCCGACGGAGATGCGCTTGTGGCTGAGAGCCCTTGGTCCGGGCCTTGGGGTTGTTCAGGTGGTGCGCTGTTTGATCTGGCGATGGGTTTGGCTGGTTGCGGTGCTTTACGAGGCTTTTGGGGTTTTTTGTTGATAGCCCCAGAAAGAACGCTGCAAGTTGTTTCGCTGGGTTTCCACGTGGAGTCCGCAGACGCTGCGTCACCTTTCTGGGGGGTCACAGTTGTACGCGCACTCCCAGCTGTAAGCCTTTGGTGAACGTTCGGACGAGCGACCGGGCTGGGCGCCGGTTCTCTACTGCTAGCAGAGGGACTGTTCGAGACCACCTGGGCGAAGGATGGTATCACTAGCTGCAGCTGGCTAGTTGCACTGGGGCATGTGGGGTAGGCCGTATCGTCCATGTGAAGGCTGTTCATGCAGGGGACGTCCGGGCTCGTCGGCGGTGGTTGGACGGTTACCCGCGGGAGGGCGTGGTCTCTCCAATCTCCGATTTGGGGTTTCCGGATTCGCAGCAGCAGGTTGTACAAGTTCCAGGAAAGTAGTGATACTCCCGTGAAGTTCGGGTGCAACCCATCCGCCGCCAACACCATCCGAGGGGAGAAGTGCTGCATAGCGTGATCGAGGTATATATATATATATATATATATATATATATATATATATATATATATATATATATATATATATATATATATATTTATTTATATACATATATTATATATCGCTGTTCATTGTCCAGAGGGACTCTAAGCCAAGCGGGGAAGTTCTAGTAGCGAGTGGGACGATTGACTTGGGGTACCTTGAAATTAGACAGTTCTGACTGACACAGGTGCGCCCATTAAGAAGGCCGTGGAAGCCGTGTAGGGTGAACGGAGGAGACTCACGTCCGTAAACTGTTCAGGCTAGAGCACTTTCTACAGAGTAGTGCGCAATTAAGGTCAGCAGAGAGAGTGCAATGCATGCATTCAAGCAGGCGGGCAGCGGGGATTGTCCGTGAGCACGTAATAAAGAAAGCAGAAGTCTTTGGGTCTGGCCGCAAGGGTGTCGGCCTCTTCACTGTCTACATTTTGGCGCCGCAAACCCGGGAGAAGGCCGGCATCCTTGCACCGACACCGTTCCGAGGATGGCGAAGCTGCGCATGTGTCGAGGGATTCTTCGTGGTTCCACCACCGGTCTTCTGTCTGCGGCCAGCGAGATCTACGGGTACGCCACTGAACCATCATCGTTCGACCTTCAGGAACTCATCGACGCGCTTGGAGAAAAGGACTCCGCTCTCACCTCACTGGATGACCAGATCGCAGACTCTCTTCACCGTGAGGACTTCGACGAAGAAATCGCACGCGCTCTGGAATAACACGAGAAGATGGAAGATCCGCAACGCGGTTAGCAGGCTTCGATCAAGCCTGAACTCGCGCGCACCGACTGGCGCTGCGGTCATGAAGGCTCCCGCAGAGGCTGGTGGTAATTACCCACGTGTTTTGCAACGTCACCGGAGGTGCACACTCGGATCTTGTTAGCCAAGTCCTCGCTGCTCATGGGAGGCCCCGAGCAACGAGTGCACGTTTCGCTATGCCAAACCTTGAAATTCCTTTATTAACCGGTGACAGTGCGAGTGGCAGGGCTTGTGGGAGCACTACAAGACCTGACCGACGCCCATTACAAGTTGGTCATCAAGGTACACACGGAGCTTTAAGGTAGGAAAGATTTCCTCATCAACGACAACATAGACAGCCTGCTCTCCATCGAACCAATCGAGTCGTCGTCTCAAGTATCATGGCAGCGAATCCTCTTCTGGCATATCCAGTTCAGGAGCGCTTGTCTGGATAGCCTCGGCATGCCATCTGCTGAGTACGCGGTCGTTCTGCTCTGTGGGCGGATGCACGCACAGCCGGAAGACCTGGCTATTCTCTATCGTAAGCGCACGAAGACCGACACAGCCGGAGCGGACCCTACAGCGGTATAACGACAGGATCAAGTAATGTCAATCCTCATGTTTCGTCAAGTCCAATTCTAAAACCGAGAGGAGAGTCGCGTTTTACGTGAGACACTTACATCAATAGGTTTTCAGACACCCACAAATTGACTACTTGCCCCCCCTGTGGCACTCCCGGACACGCAACGCTCGACTACCGGGCCACACTATCAGCACAGGAAAAGCACAGACAGCTCTGCAAACAAGCATTGCTGCATCAAGTGTGAGAAGGAGGGCCACATTGCTTGCCATTGCCGAACAGCCGCATCGCTCAAGGGCGACACTGTTCAGGGTGACGCATTTGTATGCTGTGCGATATTTGGAACCGAGTGGCAATGATCATTCCACGACCACCTACTTTTATCACCGATTAAACCCCTAGAGGCAGCGACAAAACGAGTGAGGCAGGTAACAACGACTCCTGCACGCAGCACATATTCGTCACCGGTGTTGCTCCAAACCACCAAAGTGTGGGCGTGTGGAACCCGCGTCTATGTGCTGTAGAGATATTTCTTTCCACCGGCAGCCAGCGGACTTTTTTATGTCAAGACGTGTCGCACCAGCTATCTTTGTGTTGTATTGAAACAGAGGATTTAGCAGTGGTGACAATCGGCAAACGCTAACGCCAGCTTCAATGTTTAAGGGTCAAGCTCACGCTCTGTGGCCGCGTCGATTCGAAGTAACTTCCGCTTCACGATTTTGGAGTGTCAGAGGTGTGTACTGTAAGGGACCCTCCAATAGACGGTACCATGATTACTATGCTACGTGACCGTAATTTGACCTTAGCTTACCAGCCAAGACGAGTAACTTCAAAACTCGACTGTGAGTGCATTAATATGATCAGACAATTATTGGACAGTCTTAACTGTGCATATCGAGTGTTTAAACCACAACCTGAGCGCTCTAGAGAAAATGTTCGGCTGGGTCGTCTACGCAACACACGATGACATCTGCCATACTTTGTCAGCACGTAACACCGGTGCAATTCCTCGCTCCTGGCTTGCACTGATGACTGGCGCATGGAAATCCGTCATTGCGGTCCATCGCAGATGTGGCGGTTTAACGCACTGGCATAAGGGTAGCGCACAATGATTCAGACATCATCAAACACCCGACGTTCATCCAGTTTCAGAGTGCAGTACACCAGAGCACCCACCGCTACGTAGTAAAGCTCATAACCAAGGCACCTGAGGTCTCTGAGGTCTGGTTCTGCAACAACCGGACCGTAACAGAATGTAGGATAGAAAGACATCAACAGCGCTTTGAACACCACCCAGAACCGCCCTGCTTGTTTTCCCGGCCGTTTCGTCTTCACAAACGAAGTCCTTTTTCACAATCACAGTACTCTTACTCGTGTCTTGCATTACCATAGCCACAGCTGTCTCCCCAGCCGAGTATTCGTGGGGTAGCTATTCCATAACTTGCCCTCTAACCATGAGGGGAGTCGGTTCTTGGACTGGTGAAGTTATGGGATCGTCGGGGGCCCTATTTGCGTGGAAGTTGTCGGAAATCTGGTCGAACAAATTTCTCTTCGTGCAAAGGGCGGTCCCAATTCCTCTATAGTAGGAAGTCTCTACTTTGGTATCAGCTACCGGTAACGCCTGCATTGAGACGTACACAAAATACACTGGCTTTGTTCCCCTTTCCGTTTATCCTGAAGGACTAAGTCCTTTCGCACAATAAGTGTGCTGGTAGCACCGGACCACAAAAAAGTAACGCTTTTACCTGAACATTTTCCTTAACGGTGGGCAAGGTCTTCTTCGCAAACGTCACCATGGCATCCACAACCTGGATTTCCTCTAAAGTACAACGTTCAGCCGAGTCAGCCTAAAGGTCGCCTTACTTAGGTCCCTTGACAGGCGCGAAACTGGAGGCATGTTGACGTTGTTGCTCCTGAAAGTAGCCGCTTTATGCCAGGACGGCCCGGAACTTGAAACATTTGGGAGCCTTACTTCGCGCTGTTGCAAATATGCTATAGCAGTTGTTGCAAAGATGCGTAAACTTGTTACACAGTGACGTTATGGGCAAGGTTTTCGCCGAGTTCGTTTACATGTGCCTTCCGCATATCCATAATCTTACTCTCATTTTTCCCGCATCAAAGTTGGTACTAAGGCGCAGACTGCTATTGTCTCCTTTCTTGCTGCCATCGGGTTACCTGGAGCTTCTCTCCATGCGTCGAAAATGGAGTTCTGTTTTTAGTTCTTCCAGATCATCTTTGCTTGCTCTCTCATCAAGCTCCCCTTACTCTCACTTCAACCGAAGTTGTCTCTATATTTTATCTCTCTCTCCTTTCCAGCCCTCTCTGACTCTTCTCGCGCTTGTTGTCTAGCTTTCTCCACTTTTTCACGAGCTTTCGTTTTAACCTTCTAGGGTCTCTCTCGGTCTCTCTCATATTCTTCTTGTTCCTGGTCTGGCCAATCTTTCTGTTTCTGGTGTGCCACTCTTTCTCTTTCCGGTCGACGCAGTATATCAATTCGGCTTCTCACAAGCTTTTTTTAAGTCCAAGTGGCTACTTTTTCTAGATACAAAACGCAAGCAGGAAAACCCGACATCACATACTTATGTAACGTATGCGTTCCACAGAGAGCACTAAATGATGCAGACGCAGTGGAACCGAGTCCAAAATTTCCGTGCTCTTTCTTCATCTCAACGCTGGCATCAGACGTTTTGGCGCGGACGCCAGAAATTGTCGCCGTGTAAAGGGATGCTGCCGATAAGATGGGCTAGTCAGCTCTGTCGAGAAGACAAACCCATGCCTCCACAGATAACCAATTACGAGAAGGTTGGCGTCTGATAAGCGGCATTCCGCGACAGGAGGGGAAATAAAGATACAGAGCCCATAATGTTTATACAAAGGGAGGCCTATAATTTATCAAACTGGGTGCGGTACAGGCAGCAGAACATGAACCTTAGCAAATTGTAACTAAAATAGCGCATGTAGTGCAAGCGATACAAAAATAGTACAGACGATGACAGTGGCCAAGAAAAATTTTACAAAGCTGACAAATGAAATAAAACAAAACACACTTCGCTGTCTATGCAAAGAACGAAAGCAATACTATATTTACCGACCAGGCCGTTATTACACTCCATTCTCCGAAGTGAACTTTCGTGTTGGAAGTGAAGTCGATTCCGGCGATGGGTTGCTTCGGTATATACAAGGTCGTCTGATTGCGAACACAAAGATTCAGGAATCCGGGAGCAAGTTTGAGTCTTCAAAGACGATACTCTAAGCACAATGCACTCAACCGCAAAAGCCACTGTCACAACACAACATTCCAATGTTATATGTTAGAGAACCTTGTTCTCTCTCACCTCAGAACAGCCTCTTATCCCTCTGTCACGCACGGCTCGACACTGGTAAAGCTATGCCGGCATTGCAAACACTCTCGAACGCCTTGTATAATCCAAATCGGGGGCAGGGGTGGACGGCTTGTTTTGTTATTTACATTCTGGCCAGCCGCACAGTAAACGGCGCTCTATCACGAATGGACAGGCGTCTTTATTCGACGTGCCGGCGGCAAAATGTTGTGTCATAGAGGTCCACCTCCCGGGACCAGGATAGTCTATGAGCGTCGCGGGGAATTGAACGGGAACCCGCAGTGATCCAGCCGACAGAAAAATAATGACTGCGGCCATACGATATTATGCGCTCTACGGAGGAGTTTGTGACAGCCGGCAATATAGCCGTTTTTGTCGGTCAACTACAGCAATTGTACCATTGTGTACATCAGAGCTAGCACCTACATAAAACACTACTGTAGGTTGAATATTGGCTGATGATTTGTACAGAAAATGGCAACTTGTCAGCGCCTGATACCATGCTTCGGCGGGTTGCTATACTTTATCGGTGGGGCGATTCGAACGTGTTTCTCCGTTATAGCAGTGAAAAGCCACTTATTGGATGTTTCTTGTTTCTCGCTCTCTGCTTCGTGGGGGAGAATTTCCTCTGTTCCGATGTTTAGTCAAGCCGTTTGGAACTGAAGTAAGTCATACACAAAATTATATGAAAGTGTAACAACCTCTAAATAATAGAGAAACTTGAATACCTGACATTAAAGCGACAATCTTGGTCGATGAATATATATTGTGTACAACATGAGTTGTAAATTGTGTTACTTCAATTTTGCGCCCCTAGAACACGTTGGAATACTTGTGAACACTCTCCATCTAAATGGTGCTTAGTAGGGCATTCATAAACCTGAATCTGGCAGTATGCAGCGCCAGAGTTTTGAAAAACGGAGGAAATAGGATTTTAGAGTCGATCATCCGGGAGCCTTGTAACCGTGTTAAAAGTTTGTAAAGTTCAAATACTTTGAATTCTCTATTGTTTAGAACTTTTTCAAGTTATGACTACAAAAACGCTTATATTATTTAAATTGTGTGCCTTAGTACAGCAGACTTTATTGTGGTCGTATGCTATCATTCACGCTAACTCGGTTACCTTGTCATACATTTTTGTTCAGGTCAGGCGGGTGTCTTTTTTTAATTTTGGGAGTATTTATTTTTTATTTTAAAGCTTGGGAAACTCATACTTCCAGATTTGCTAATGTTTTGGTTTTGGTACAAAAACTGCTGTTTCTGATTGTCCGTTGTGTACCCGTTCTCCTGAGTAATAAAAGCTGTATGATACTTATCTCTGCTTCAGGCGGACACTGGGAGACACGTACCAGTTTTCTATGTCCCAAGGAGAAGCGCGCTACAATAAGTTGAAGTACTTATCTGAGGACGGTAAGGGGCGCACAAGTTTTTTACATTTCATTACAGCGCTATCACGTATATTTATGTCAGAAAATTCACGCTACCTGTACTAGTAACTGCGAATGGTTATCTTAAAAGCAGACGTGGCTTATATGAAGAGAAAAACTAGAGGGAACTGGCAATTCACCGATGAAAATATTTTATGTAAAAGTTTGCGGAATATCTAACAGGAACTTTACCTGCATATCGTTGTGTTTCATTGACGCTTTGTTTTTACTCCTAAAAGTAGACATATTTTTAGAAGCTTCACGAAGCGGTACCATTAATATTTCGAAGTCACTGTTATTATCTCTACAATTCAAAATCTGGACACCAGGGCTGTCTGGTGGTTGTCGGATTTACTCAAATTTTGGTCTGGGTTTTGCGGTTCATTTTTGTATTGAGGTTTTCTTCCCCGGAAAATAAACTTGCCCAATTAGGTTTCATTGCAAGAATAGTAACGGCTACGTTAATCCGCACGCATTAAGCTACTCCTTCCTCAATAACTAAGAAAAGTAAAGGTATATACTGGATCGCAGTGACACTTATACAGAGCACACAGCTCATGTCCGTCAGTGTCATCTACTATTTCCACCATTGCCTACTGTAAGGAGAGGCACATACAAATGACTAGAAAACACGCTGTCGTGATGTCCAAGAATATCGTAAAGCCGTCATAATTTCTACAAAGTAAAAAAAGGGCATATTACTAAAAGATTATTGCACGGGAACAAGCGCACGGGATATGAACTTGAGTGCATCTTTACAGAGAGTAAACAAGCAATCGTAGAAATACTGAAAAGGAAAATAGATTACTTTATACATTTCAAAAGCACCTTTCAAAGCGACCCTAAAAAGTGATGAACAATTGTTTTCAACTAGAAAATCATACGTTTCGTTGCTATCTCGGCTTTTCTTGGACGATCAAGAATTTCGTGTTTGTTTGTAAAAAACTAACTTATTGTGTGGATTGCTCTCGCAAACAACGATAGTATCGCATCACGAAGTGCGAGCCCGGCAGCGGGGCGGTCCACAGGTATTCCCAATCGTCTGAATAAGCGAAAAACAAACTTGTGCCAAGGAGACTGGCCGTTATTTGGCCCTAACAACTACAGCATTGGTATCACCTTCTCGAGCGGCCCGTGTCGCCGTGTAAGGTAGCTATACAATTCCCATCGAGCTAAATCCCCCTGAGCTGACGCGACCATTTTGGAGGTGCTTGACATTGAGCAGGTCGTGAGGTGCACCTGCTGGAGCGAGAAGCGGTGACCCTATTCTTAGTGCAGACTGAAGGCTGTCACCCCTCGGAAGAAAGGAGGGGTTACATTTTATTACAGGTATATAACTCGCGTGGGTTAATTGGGGTATCCTTGGGAGGTTGTGGCCAGTACTACTCCAGGATAGCCAATCCTTCTCTGGGGAGGAAGTGCGTTATAGGCAATGGTATCCGGGATCAGGCCACACCCAAGGTCGGCATCTCCAACTCCATCAACACGCGGAATTTTTTCGTCTGCGGAGGAGATAGACATCCAACCAGTAACTACCGAAGTAACAAGGCTTTGAAAGAAATTCAAGGGGGCGAAGCACCTGGCGAAGATCAAATAAAAGAAGACGTCTGGAAGGATAGCGGGCAAGTTGTGCTAGAAAAACTGGCAAACCTCTATACGCAATACCTAATGACCACGAATGTAACGAAACTTTGTAAAAACGCGAATATCCTAATCCGCAAGGAAAGTGACATGAAGATTTTGAAAAATACCGGCCGATCCGCATACTGTCTGTCGTCTACAAAATACTTACCAAGGCAATCGCTAAACAAATTTCTGCCACCTTATATTTCAGTGAGCCTAATGAACATGCAGGCTTTCTTAGAGGCTATTCATAAACGTACCATATTCCCACGAGCAATCAGGTTATAGAGAAATGCTCCGAGTATACTAAACCCCTATACAGGGTGTTTCAGCGAACACTTTCAAAAATTCTTAAAAATAGGCACTTCGAGAAAAAAAGAAACCCTCTTCAGAAAGATATTGCTGGCTGCGGCGGACGCCAGATAGTATCAAGGATGTGCACATTAGTTAGGTGGGTAATTAAACTCTACTAATGAACTTCTTAATTACCAAAGTTTGGTGGTTATTGTAAATGGTGATTTTGTAGCCCCGGAGAAGACGATTTCATATCAGTTTTTAAAACAACGAAAAAGTCGGTGTTTAAAGCCCTGTAGCGCGAGGAAACCTGCCGTTGTTTTTCGCTCAAAAACGAAACTCGGCGCTCGAAGAGCGCTGGAAGTCTTGAGTGAACGCAACATCAGCTGGTGACGTGTTTCAATGAATGTGGCGGCCAATTCCAAATGTAAGTTCAATTTTCCCTAGCTAGGAAGCTTCACCATGCAGCCACAGCCGCGAAAGTACTCCTCGCCCATACCTTTGTCTGATGCGCTTTCTAGCACGCAGCGATTATAAACGAACAGCAGATAAACCTCACGAAAAAAAAAATGAACGGATGGTGACGCTTCACATCTTGCACGTCTGGTAGCCACGTCAGATGTGGTCGAGACAATAATAAAAAAAGAAAAGCAAAACTGTCACCAACGCCCACTAGGGCTGTCGAAACGGGCGACCATGTTGTGAGCAGTGGCTAGCCTTTTTCTTGCGCCTACCAACGAAAGAAAAGATAACGCTAGCCGTGGTGTAAGGTGAGCGTTGATCATTGAAAAAATACAGGAGGCGATGGCGTTGATATCAGCTGATTCCCTAGCGTGGAAAATCACCAGAGCCTCCTTGAATTGGGCGGCACAGTCACTGCAACACGTTATCAGCGAATGTTGAGTTTGCACTAGACTTCTGGCGCACCATGTGCGCTGCGTTTCAGTTTCATGGGGGAAAAATAGTTGATTTTCGCGGGCTGCAGGGCTCTACAGAGTGTATTTTCCTTTGCTTTAAAAACTGATCGGTTATCGTCGTCTTCGGGGCTACAAACCCGCCATTGGCAATAACCACCAAACTTCGCTAATTAAAAAGTTCATTAGACAGTTTTAGTTAATTAACTACTTAATTCGCATGTTTCTCCTAACTGCTGACGTCCGCCGAACCGGATAGCTTGTTCCTTAAGAGTATTCCTATTTTTCTTGAAAAGCCTACCTTCAGGAATTTTTGAAAGTGTTCCCTGAAACACCCTGTATATCGCATTCATTGATTATGACAAAGCATTTAACTATGTCGATACCTCAGCAGTCATTCAGGCATTGGGGAATCGGGGTGTAGACGCGCATTATGTGAGAATACTAGAGGATATCTACAATTGGTCCACAGCTACTGTCGTCCCCTATAAGGGGAGTAGGAAAATACCAATACGGAAAGGCGTCACACAAGAAGACGCAATCTATCCAATGTTCGCAGCTTGTTTACAAGAAGTATTCAGAACATTTAGGTGGAAAGAGGTGGGCATAAAGGTTAACGAAGAGTAGCTTAATAATATAAATACCTTATTATCTTAATACCCTTAGAATACCTCAATAATAATAAAGAATACGAAGAATACCTTGAGGTTAGCGAAGTAACCTCAGATTTGCTGACTACGTTGCCTTAGTAAGGAACTCGGGGGACGAATTGCGAAGCATGATTACTGCACTGGACAAAAAAAGTAGAACTGTGGGCCTGAAAATTAATATGCAGAAAACAAACGTAATGCTTCATAACCTCGGCAGAGTACAGCGGTTTCAGATAGGTGGTCAGGTAATGGAAATAGTAAGCAAGTATATCTACTTCGACCAAGTACTGACCCTGGATCCGAGCCATGAGACAGAGTTTAGTTGAAGGATAACAATGCGGTGAATTTTATTTGGCAGGCATTCTCCAATAATGAATGGCAGCATATCAGTTTCCCTGAAGAAGAAGGTATATGACAGCTGCGTCTTACCGGTACTCACCTAAGGGGCAGAAATATGGAGTCTCACTAAGGGGGTCCAGGACGACACAACGAGCAATGGAGCGGAAGATGATCGGTGTAACATTAAGGGACGAGAAGACAGCGGTGTTGGTCAGGGAACAAAGACGTGGTAAGAGCATATTTGTATGAATTAAGAAGAAATTGGCTTGGGAATGGCTCGCATTGCGAAGTCAAGATAACCGTTGCTCATTAAGGGTAACAAAGTGGATCCCTAGACGAGGCAAGTGTGGCAGGGGGCGGCAGAAAGTTAGATGGGCGGATGAGATCAAGAAGTTTGCGGAGATAACCTGGTCGCGGTCAACACAGGAGCGGCATAATTGGAGAATATGTGAAAGGCCTTTGGTCTGCAGTGGGCATAGATAGGATGACGACGATGACGACGACGACGATGACGATGATCGTGGTGGTGGTGGTGGTGGTGATGGTGATGATTTAGCTCACGAGACACCGCCGTTATATATCTGTGACAGAATCGCCCTCCAGCGAGCTAGCGCGCCCAACTACGCGTGCTGGCGCAATGACTTCTCGGTGTCCTCCGAGCTCATCCCGACGCCACAGAAGCTGTCTATGGTGTTCCTCTGCCGCCTCCATGTAAGCATGACTAGATATGTATTCTGTAAAGTAGAGTCCCTGCCTTTTTAAAGCGAAGCTTTTGTGTCCTCACTGATGCCGTTGCAAGCCAATATGCGCTGAAAGAAAGCCAACGTTTTTGACAATGATGATGAATGACCGTGGGTAAAGTAACAGAATAAACGCGCTTCCAGTGGTCGGAATCGAACTCGGGTCTATCCGATTACTCTATTTCGACATCGTCCAAGCGAACGCCAAATCAGCGGGTGCCGCATCGGGCCGCACACCCCCAACCCAAACGTACGCCTACGGAGTGCACACCCGAGAATTGCTGCGGGTACTCTAGAAAGTGGGACCTACCTCTAGAGTAGCACATACTCGCAGTTTATGTTTGCCCAACCAAGAAATCCATCACGAGAAAGCTTTGTGTTCAATATCATCGTCGTGAGACAGAGGATTGCATGATTTTTTTAACACCAGAGCCTTTGAAGCTCTCGTTGCGCTGTCCGTAAACAAAGTGCCAAGAAAAGCTCAAGCACTCGTGATCGTCCGTCTCGTGAGGAGTTCATGGCGTCATCCAGGCTTAAAAATGGGCTTGTGCCACGTGAGGGGTTCGGAAAAAGGAAAGAAAAATACCAAGCGCTAGTAAATATCATTGTTTGAGCACACAGCATCGCCGACAAAACGGCTGTCGTCTGCTCCTGACGTCCCTTGCTCCATGTTGCTAAGGCAAAAAGTCGGCCCGCTGCCACGGCGGTGGAAGAACCCTCTCCGACTCTGTGGGGCGCTCATGGGAGATGGTATGATCAAAAAATATCCCGACACCCTAAGGAGAGGCGGTTTCCAAGGAAGCGCGCGGCGCAGCCAGACGAGAATGTGATCGCCCAGTGTTGTATTTTATTCTAAGGAGCTGCCGCCAACGCGAGAGACAAGAAAGAAGAAGCGTCGGCGCCACACGCAGAAGAAGTTCACATAGCTTGCCTGCCTCAAGTGAATAACGAAAAGCGCCTGGGTCCCGTCACCCGACACCTAGTGCGACCGCCGTGGGCTCCTTCGAAACGACCTCCGGGGTTCGGGAAGGCCCCTTCGAAGCGCGTATGTTGCCCCGAGGACGCCGGCGCATGACTGTTATGTCTGTGCTGAGACCTGCGAGGGCAGTGCGTGCGTGCGTGCGTGCGTGCATGCGTGCGTGCGTGCGTGCGTGCGTGTGCGTGTGCGTGTGCGTGTGCGTGTGCGTGTGTGTGTGTGTGTGTGTGTGTGCGTGTGTGTGTGTGTGTGTGTGTGTGTGTGTGTGTGTGTGTGTGTGTGTGTGTGTGTGTGTGTGTGTGTGTGTGTGTGTGCGTGTGCGTGTGCGTGTGCGTTGTTGTGACTTTGCCGACAGCGGAACACGTGCGCGTACGGCGACCCCACTTTGAGAGGGGGGGAATGGAGAGTGCACTTCGACTTCGTCTTCAAAGGTGCCGAAGCATCCAGAGAGGGCCGCGGCCGCATCTGTGTTCTGCGACGGACCCTTCTATTGAGTCGGCGTCGTCTCTTCCCGCGCGACGACACCGGGGTGGCCCCGGCAACTATTAGTGGCAATGCGGCGCCGCCGGCCGTGCGTCTCTCTAAGCCACTTTGGAGACGGGGGACCTCCGCGACCGACTCGTTCGGCTTCGAGCCTGCGGCCATGTGTTTGTGTGGTCCGAGTGTGTGTTTCCCCGCGTTTTCTCCTCTCTCATGTCTATATAACCGAACCCCATTTTGTACATAGGAGCGCATTCTACCTCTGCACTGAAAATAAACGGCTGTGTCTCCCGTTCTTCGGAGTCTTCCGCTTCTTGTGGAGGCCCCGGCGCTTGGAATGCCCGGCCACCCGTCCTAGCCGGGGAGCCGCTACCACGGAGATCGCAACAACTGGCTGGCAGCTATGGGATCTTCAACCATGCATCGTCGTCCACGATCACGCCTGAGTGAGTGTCTTGCCTGACTTCTTTGGAGATTCACCAGACTCTCGAATTTTATGTCGGAGCTTCGGGATTTTGTCTATCGCTGACCGTTAGTGGATTTTGGACATCAGGATAGACAGCGTCTGGAGATAAGGGCTCAGTGTCTCGCAGGAACTGATCATGGATCTTAATGCACTGGGCAAGACTGACTTGCTTTTAATGTGCCAGGAGTTAGGTGTGGAAACGGGAAGGGCCAAGCGCAAGCCCCATATTATCGACGCGATTCTCGCTATCGGAGCAGACGATAGGGAGCTTAGCGAATGTTGGGAGCTGGTAAAAGAGCGGGGAGACAGAAAAGAGAAGGAGAAGAAAGAGGAGCTTGCACTCAAGAGTCGTGAGCGGGAGCTTGAATTAAAGCTGCGCGAACAGGAACTCGACACAAAGCGTCGAGAACAAGAACTTGAGAAGAAACGTCTCGACTAGGAGATTGAGCTGAAGCGTCTCGAGGTAGAGCTGAAGAAAGCCGAGGCAAACAAAGCCAACAGCGCTAATCAGCAGCCGCTCAGCGGAGGAGAAAGTGGGAATACCAAAATGAAAGATCTAATGCGACCTTTCGCACTTGGAGAGGACATTGGTTTGTTTCTCGTGAATTTCGAGCGGGCATGTGAGAAAAATGGGTTCGAACGAAATTCGTGGCCACAGCGTCTGTTGACACTGTTGCCGTGTCAGGTTGCGGATGGAATTGCACGGTTGAGTCGGGAAGACTCGGACAACTATGATGGCGTAAAGACGAGTCTGCTTAAGCGATATAGGCTGTCCACCGAGGTGTTCCGCCAGAGGTTCAGAAAGCTCACTAGGGGAAAGGAGGAGTCGTTCCTAGAGTTCGGCTACAATTTGAGGGCGAACCTAGATGAGTGGCTTAAGAGTGCAGAAGTTCACGGTAATCATGACAAGGTAGTAGAGACAATGTGTCTCGAGCAGTTCTACCGAGCAATACCGGAGCAAGTTAGGTTGTGGATTCTCGACAGGCCTAACATCACCAGTGTTCAAAAAGCCGCAGAGCTCGCAGATGAGTACGCGTCACGGCGCACTCTGCATGAGGAGAACCGGCGTCCAACTCAGCAGAAAGAGGGTTGGCAGAGCGCCGAAGGAACAGCTTTAAATCGCGACAAAGCTGGTGGGAAAACCTTTTTTCGCGAGAGCGGAGGGTTTGGAAAACGGGAGCCTGTGAAAGGTGAACCGCAGACACTAAGAAAGACTGGCGAAGATTCGAAAGAGAAAAACAAGGAGAAATCTTTCGAAGCGCAAAGGTCGTTTGTGTGCTACAAATGCCAGCAGCCAGGGCATGTGGCCGCCGGTTGTCGAAACCCCAGGGTAGTGCTTTCCTACACGGACGGAAGCGACGAGAATTTGGCTCTCCTGAAACCGTTCATGCGGGAATTGAGAGTGAATGGGAAATCCTGCAGGGTTCTTCGAGATTCCGCTGCCACAATGGATGTTGTGCATCCTTCATACGTAAGCGCCGACGATTTTACAGGCGACTGTGCCTGGATCCGCCAGGTTGTACAGGTAGACAGCGTTTGCTTGCCACTTGCGCGTGTGAGCATTGAGGGCCCTTTCGGTACCTTAAAGGGGCCCAGAAAGGCATTTTGAGCACACTAAATGAACTAGCGCAATCGCTAGATTGGGTCGCCAACGTCACCTGTGCCAAGTATTACTCTTTTACGCGCAGCGGAAAGCTCACACTTTTGTTGCAAAGTTTGTCGCTTTTTTTCACCCTTTCCTTCGTGTTTTTGGACGCCGCCATCTTCACATGTCTACATCATCGATTCCCAGATGTTCGTCATGAGCTAGACATCCTGCTATTGGGCGGCTTTTTCACGCACTTCCGGCAAAGAGATGAGTCGTCTGCTCAGCGTCGGCTCGCCGGCTGATCTGCCAGCGGAGTGCCGGAGTGCTTTGACATTTTATGACAAACGAAACAAGAGTAAACAAACGCTTAACCGTTTGTATTGAATGCAACACGGCCATAACACGACGTGGATTTTATCTTACGTGAGTACGTACCATAAAGAAAGTCCCGTGACACTTCTTAGGTGCAATCGCAGAGAACGCCCTGAGCCGAATGCCCGGGTTTGACGCGTACATTTTATTCAACTTCAAAACAATCCAGAGATGCGTTTCGAACGAACGCAACGTCACAACATGCGTTGCAAGTCTGAACCGCGATTGACAGACGATCAGTTGCCTCCTCCTGCCCGTCGTAAATTCGGCACTCACCTCACACCCGGTTTGCGGGGACGAGCAGCAAGTCACAACTCTGGCGCGCAAGCGAGAAGGCTTTTAGCCAGGCACACTGCACATACCCCATGCGAGGTTGAGTGGTACGTCGTTCGAGAAAGATAATCCAGACCATGGGAAGCACTACCCACCCGCAGAAGTACAATGTCGCATTTCATCGCGAAACGAACGCGTCCACAACACACAGGAGGAGATGCACACACACACACACACAGCTTCGGTCGCTGCATTGGCTTAGCTGCAAGCTTCGTTCGGACAATCAGCGATGCTACGACGATACAGAGCAGCGTGAGGACGACGTGCTAACCACTTCACGTATTTAAAAACACAGGGGCAAAGAACTAGGTTCATCGGAAGCAAAAAATCTTTCCTCCATTATAGTGCCTGAAATATACTGGCTAGTGTGCCGAGGGCTGGCTCCAGGCGGGCGCCGGGAGCGATGTACGCGGCCGTCTGCCGCTTGGGGCGCTGCCGTGCGGGAGTGTGCGCGTTCATCCGGCCCGAGCAGATCGCGCGGTTACCTCCGAGCTGCGTAGCAGACGGCAGCGGCAGAACTTTCCATTCCCGCTTGCGACGAAAGCGAGCGCAACCAAAATTTGTCCCGACCATTCGACAAAAACGATCGTCGCGCGACAAAGCGACGGAATTCCTGCCGCTCTCACTCTCTTTCGTCGCAAGTGCGAACGGGCCTTTATGCGCAATCTCCGCCCCACATAAAACAAGCTCTTGCTTGTCGCCTGAGCATACGGTTGATATCTGACTACGTTACACTGTGCTTGCCAGTGTATTTAAACGATGTCACTAGGTTTGAAACGTACGCGCTCGCCGTGCAGCTTTGTAAACGCAAGCGGTTTCACATACGCACGCTATTTTGCTGCTAATAGAGTTTTAGTACAGCGTTTGTGGCCTTTGCATACGCTAAACGCTAAATTTTTGCGCCCGCTACGTGACACCGCGATGGGAGTTTTAGTAGAGCGTCTCATCAGTTTGGCGTAGCGACACACTAATGCATACGGCGCCATCTGTCAAATGTTTTCCGAAATGTCTCGCCGGCTGATCTGCTAGCGGAGTGCCGGAGTGTTTGGACATTTTACGACTATCCAAACAAGTGCAAACAAACGCTTTCCCGTCAGTGTTGAATGCAACACATGGGTGCAGCTTGTCAGAACACGGGTTCTCGCTGATCGAGTGCAGCGTTGGTTTGCTCTTCGCCTTCACGTTCATCGCCGCTGATAAAGCGATCCGATCCGGCGCATTTTGTGCACGGGTTCTGTGTCGGTTGAAAATGTCTTTTTTCACATGCCGCCGGTAGTAGGAATTACAACCACCGCAAAATAACACCCGGCACCAGCGGGGCCACATCTGAGACCGCGCTTTTTGGATAAACAGTGCGCGGTGCACCAAAGGGAACGAGCGCACGATTCTCCCCACGCGGCTGCGAGTTCGCCGCCGATACCAACTACAGCTACGTACACCGCGAAAGGGCGAGGCCAGGCCGCACACATGCGGCCAGGTCATTCGTTCGCTTTTCCAGCCTGTGTCCATGGTGTCTACAGAGATGAAAAAGCCGAAAGAGCTGGCCCGTAGCAGACGGCAGTCTGTGGGAGCGCAATAGCGGAAGTACGTCACCGCTGAGGAGCGGAGCATCATGGGAGGGGAGGCCAACAGCGAAGAAACAGTTGAAAGGAGGAGGAAATACGGCGCGACGATAATTCGCGGTTTTTGATTTACGATTTCTCAGCTAATACTCATCGCTTTAACAAAATTCTTTCAGGAGGAGATTGCTAATACATTGCTTTATTTGGTTACATGTACATCCGTGCATCGGCGGAAGGCATTTCACGACCCCTTTAAGCACAGAGGCAGCCGTTTCGGCCAGCCTTCCGATGGATTACCCTTATCTGTTCTCCAATAAGTCGGAGTTGCTTTTGAGGCAAAGGGGAACTAGCTTCGAGACAGGTGATGTTTGCGCGCCCACCCGTTCTAAGGCAAGACAATTGGCCCGCCAATTAACACCTGACGATGCCTCGGTAGCCGCGTCCAAAGAAAGCTCAGGGGAGACTGTTCCGAAAGAAGTCGCGCAAACCGGGCAGGGCGAGGAGTTGGAGGGGGAACCGGCCGATAACGAACCAGAACGGGGAGACCTCGCCTCTTTGTTGCCGCCCTCGGACGGCAGTTTTGAGCGATTGTTGTCCGTTGACAGAGCGCAGTTTGGTAGGGAGCAGGAGAACGATGAGAGTGTCCTCAAGTTGCAGGACCTTTGCAAAGGAGGGGTCGCGAAGAAAAACGTCTCCATTCTGAAGAGGGGTGGCCTGTGGTTTCGTAGATATCGGGACAAACGAGGCGTGATATACGATCAGTTGCTAGTGCCGGCGAAATACCGACAGGACTTGCTGCGGCTGTCTCGCGGGGACGGGTGGTCTGGCCACCTGGGGATGAGAAAAAGCAAAGCCCGCCTCTTGCAAGAGTTTTACTGGCCTAACTGCTTTAGGGACGTTGAGCAATTCGTTC
Organism: Haemaphysalis longicornis; assembly: GCF_048455015.1. NCBI lineage: Eukaryota > Metazoa > Arthropoda > Arachnida > Ixodida > Ixodidae > Haemaphysalis > Haemaphysalis longicornis. The sequence continues at coordinate 1,399,492 of NW_027526355.1, read as the reverse complement.
GGTCCTGTGACAGCTGCCAACGGGTCGGAAAACCGCACGACAGGTGCAAGGTGCCAATGCAGCTCGTGCCGATCATTACTGAGCCGTTTAAGCGCATGGTGATCGACATTGTGGGACCTCTTCCTGTCACCGAGAGAGGGAACAAGTATCTGCTCACGATACTATGTCCAGCTACAAAATTCCTAGAGGCTGTGCCTCTTAAAGAGCTTTCTTCTGCTGACGTTGTGGACGCCCTGCTCTCGGTGTTCGCGCGGGTTGGATTCCCTTCAGAGGTCCAAAGCGACCAAGGCAGCGTATTCACCAGCGCCCTCACAACCACTTTTCTAGAGCGCTGTGGAGTCAAGATGATACACAGTTCGGTGTGTCATCCGCAGTCAAATAGCGTTGAGAGGTGTCATTCCACCCTGAAGCGAGTACTGCGTGCTCTTTGCTACGAGAGAAAGCAGGAATGGGATGATTGCCTCCCCGCCACGCTATTCGCACTCCGAACCGTGCCCCATGAGGCAACAGGGTTCACTCCAGCGGAGCTGGTTTACGGCAGAAACTTGCGGTCACCGATGCTGATGTTGAGGGAAGTATGGGAAGGACAGCAGGAGGATTCCACAGTTGTGGAATATGTTCTGAACCTGCTAGAGAGGATGAGCAAAGCCGAAAGGCTAGCCGAGGAAAAGATGAACGCGTGCAGAGACCGTTCGAAGGTGTACTACGATCGCAATGCAAAAGAGCGTTCGTTCATGCCCAATGACAAGGTGATGATCCTGCGGCCATCTAGGGCGAATAAACTGGAAATTCAGTGGGATGGCCCAGCTGTCATTTTGGAAAAGCTCTCTGCCACCAATTACGTGGTGCAATTGCCAGGCAAACGGAAGTTGTGCAAGATATATCACACTAACCTTCTAAAGCCGTACAGGCAAAGGGAGTCAATTGTTAACCTGACAGTGAACGCGCCAGAGGAAGTCTCGGCTGAACTTCCGAGCTAGAGAAGGATCTATCGGATTTTTCAGTGGACGAGATTGAGAGAATGTCATGCTGCGCACAGTCACTCAACTCGGACCAGGCTTCCGACCTTCGTGAAGTGATTGCTGAGTTTAGAGATCTGTTCTCTAGACGACCGGGCCGGACTAACCTCATAACTCATGACATCGAGCTGACAGACACGAAGCCGGTTAACTCGAAGCCGTACAGAATGTCGCCGAGGCAACACGCCATTCTAAGAGACGAGGTGGACAAAATGCTAGAATTTGGCGTGATCCGGGAGATTGAGAGCAATTACAGTTCACCCATGATAATTGTTGAGGTACCCGGGAAGGAACCACGACCGTGCATCGACTACAGGAAACTGAATGCAGTGACGAAAGATCAGGTGTTTCCGATTCCCAACATAGAGGATAGGGTGGAACAAGTGAGCGCCGCCAGGTACATCTCCACGCTAGACCTCGTTTGAGGCTATTGGCAGGTGCCTCTGACTGAGAGAGCCCAGCAGTACGCAGCATTCGTAACTCCATTTGGAATGTTTGCTCCAACAATGTTGAGCTTCGGCCTCAAAAATGCACCCTTTTGCTTTTCGAGTTTAATGAGCAAAGTTTTGCGCGGGATGGAAGACTTTGCTGTTCCCTACCTGGATGACGTGGCGGTGTTTTCTAACACGTGGGAGGAGCATTTGGTTCATTTGAGAAGTGTGCTGTCCAGACTGCGAGAAGCAGGGTTAACGGTCAAAGCCGAAAAATGCCAGCTTGGCCGCCGAGAGGTGAGCTATTTGGGCCATGTAGTGGGAAATGGATTGCGCCGGCCCTCGGAAATCAAGCTGCTGGCTATCTCTTGCTACCGCATGCCGGCAACGAAGACGGAGATTCGAGCGTTCTTGGGTTTGGTAGGCTACTACCGTCAGTATATACCACAGTATTCGGAGCTTGCCAGCCCTCTCACCGACGCTCTCCGTAAAACTGAACCCGAACGTACTAGGTGGGACAGCACTATGAAAAATTTGTTCGAGTCGCTGAGAAAGGCGCTGATGAGCGAGCCGGTGCTAAGATCTCCCGATTATTCTAGGCAATTCCTGATACAATGTGACGCGAGCAACCGGGGAATGGGCGCTGTGCTTTGCCAAAGGGACGATCAAGGGAATGAACACCCGATTCTCTGTGCAAGCAGAAAACTGACGGACAGGGAAGAAGCGTACAGCGCTTCTGAGAAAGAATGTGCTTGTCTGGTCTGGGCCGTTCAGAAGCTCTCTTGCTACGTGTCCGGTTCGAAATTTATTGTTGAGACCGACCACTGTCCTCTTACATGGTTGAAAAACATGTCGGGAAAAAACGGGCGTCTTCTTCGCTGGAGCCTCGCCTTGCAACAATATTCCTTCGAAGTACGCTATAAAAAGGGCAAAATGAAATCTAACGCCGATGGCTTAAGCCGCTGTTTTTAAGAAGCGACAGGCTAACAGGGAAATTAGCTACCTTCAAGTGTTTATTGTGGAAGTAAAGAGGAGAAGAGGGTTGATCGGTCTTGAGGGCACTTGAGCCTGTGTATTTCCAGACGCTGTTAAACATTTTAGCAGTCCTGAGGTATGAAAAAGTGTCTGGTGGGTTTCTGGGAGTTGGGCGAGATGCTTGCTTGGTGCGTTTGTGAATTTTGAAGACAGTGTGCTGCTCAGACAAAGCCTGCCACCATGAAAGCCACAGCGAGCCAGGGGGACATGGACCATCGTTGCGGACCCAGCAGTCGGCTCTTCGTGAAGCGGTTGCAGACCCCTTCTCTCGGAGCACGAGCTTCGGGTGGTGGAGGAGTTGTTGTGACTTTGCCGACAGCGGAACACGTGCGCGTACGGCGACCCCACTTTGAGAGGGGGGGAATGGAGAGTGCACTTCGACTTCGTCTTCAAAGGTGCCGAAGCATCCAGAGAGGGCCGCGGCCGCATCTGTGTTCTGCGACGGACCCTTCTATTGAGTCGGCGTCGTCTCTTCCCGCGCGACGACACCGGGGTGGCCCCGGCAACTATTAGTGGCAATGCGGCGCCGCCGGCCGTGCGTCTCTCTAAGCCACTTTGGAGACGGGGGACCTCCGCGACCGACTCGTTCGGCTTCGAGCCTGCGGCCATGTGTTTGTGTGGCCCGAGTGTGTGTTTCCCCGCGTTTTCTCCTCTCTCATGTCTATATAACCGAACCCCATTTTGTACATAGGAGCGCATTCTACCTCTGCACTGAAAATAAACGGCTGTGTCTCCCGTTCTTCGGAGTCTTCCGCTTCTTGTGGAGGCCCCGGCGCTTGGAATGCCCGGCCACCCGTCCTAGCCGAGGAGCCGCTACCACGGAGATCGCAACAGCGTGTGCGTGTGCGTGTGTTCGTGGCGGTGGATGCCTGCAGCAACCCTCCCCATTCTTTTCTGTGTGTACTTCTTTTTCCTTCTCTCGAGATTGTTCCAATAAACTCAGTCTAAAAACGAAACCCAAAGTAGACGCATCTTCTGTTTTAGGCTCCTGCACGCGTGTCCTCGCCACCCCGTAACGATACGTGCAGTAGGGTCGTAACTTGTTTCCGAATAGATTGTGCCTCTAAGCAAGTTATCAGCAACCCCGTAAGAAAGAGAAGAAGAACTACAACACCTAGAACAAGAACAAGAAATAGTAGTGCATTCTTCAACAGCGAGGAAGCGCTCGACGAAGACTTTGCGGCGGTGGACGATGAAGTATATGAAGACTAAAGATGGCACAGTTCAAACATAGCACTCATATAGCCAACATCGGGTTGGGTTTCGTATTGCGCTTACGAGCGCCATGTATATAGACCGGGGAAAGGAATCCGAGTTTCTAATATGGCGCTCGTCGAGTTTATCTTACGCAGATGAACACGTCATTGCAGTAGCATCAGGCTTGCACCGTTGTTTAAGTGCCTTTGATCTTTCGCGCTTCCATTCCCTCGCTTCTAGAACAACTACCTTTGTTCTCGGTGGTCTTGGACTGATGCGGGTATATATGCGAGCGGCTAAAAATTTGTCTTAGCGAGAATCTTGCATAACATGCACGGGTTCTCTTCGTTAGGTGAGGGCGCGCCGAAGGCGAGGTCAGAGGCAGATTTCCAAAGAATAAGGGGTAGGAGAAAAAGCTCAAGCGTCCACCTGCAGAGTGCGTACTGAACGGTAGCCGATTCGACGGGTTTTTCTTTGATTCACTATGGCAGTTGGATTTACCGAGGTGAACGGCATTCTTTAAGCCTAGGAGGCTATCTTGTTTCGAAAGGAGTCTACCACGCTTAGTAATATTTAAAATTGAAAATGCTTGCGCTTGCTGTGCCAATAAAAAAATATCCGCACTTTTGAACTCACCAACTAACGCACATGTATTTAAATAAAACAGCAAGTTTTAGACGTGGTACCTTATTAGTATTAAATGTGCTCACTATTGACAAATTAACCGTCAATATAACTGAGGGTATCTGGCTGAAATGATTACTATGCCTAAATAGTGCCTGCATTTTGTATTATCTGTACACTGCCACTGATCTCATGAATTGGAAATTTTGTGTGTCCAACCTTCAAAGAGCTCGATATGCTCTCCGTGTTGTGTGTGCTTGCAGTGTGTTTAACTTATTCTTGCAAGCATCCAACAGTTTATCTATATTAGTACCCAAGGACAGCAGAACAGCTTCGTGCTGGAACACACAAACCACTTCATGAAATGAACGCGAACAGCACTAATGTTATATTACATAAGACATAATTTCAAGATTCACATCAAAGAGACAATCTGCCTCCTCTACAAATATTCGTTCTCTCCTAATGATCTCTTTTTTCACCTTTGTTACAACCACCACGGCACTGCCGCCTTGCGGGTGAAGGTAGCCGCATCCGTTCTAGCGGGGTGGATTTCTGGTGTAGCGGAAGCCGCCCGACACCCCAGCGCAAGCGGCTCCCGCGAGACGGGGCTTTTCATTTCTCTCCGTTGGACCGCCGGGCTCAACGACATTGCGCCTTTGTTAGAACATGCGTATTGGCGACGGTCGCCGTCGGGGGAGGCATAACTTGTGGTCCAGCCGACTCCTGGCATTAGTCCTGGCGCCCTTGCCGTCTGCTCGCTTGGGGGGCCTTTTCCTCTTTCTTTTAAAGGACTGCGGGGTTCCCCTTCTTTCCCTCTTCGGGAGACGCTCTCGGCGTACGCATCTTATGAAGATGAACAGTCTCGTCTTGAAACTGCAAACCAGCTCCACGTCTGCTTTCCCGCCTCTTTCAGCAGCCGACATTCCGGGCTCCTACAAAATTGGTGACCTGAACAACGCTCTAACGAACACGCCGCGATGAGCTTCGGCGACAACACTGCTGCCTCCACTCCTGCAGTCTTCGACTCAGAACTGAAGCTACCAAATTTTTCGTCTAAAAATCCAAGAGTTTGGTTCACCCAAGTAGGAGCCCATTTTTAGCTCGGGCACATCGTCTCGCAGTCGACGAAGTACCTTCACGTCGTCGCAGCCCTGTGGCCAGAAGTCGCCGACGCTATCGACGACATTTTGGTTTCACCCCCTGCACAAGGGGAATACGACACCCTCAAGAAGACGGCGGTGGACCCCCTCGAGGGGACTGAAGAAAGCACACTTCAGCCGCTCTTATGTCGGCAAGAGCTCGGCGACCAATGACCTTCCCAACTGCTGCACCGGATGCGGCAACTACTCGGTGCGCACGTGAGTCAGGATGGCCAGTTCCCACTTGTTCGTGAACTTTTTCTGCAACGGCTGCCCCAGTCGGTGCGCGTGGTTCTCGCGGGTTCAGATCAGACATCTCTTGATCGACTGGCGCAACTTGCCGATCGCATCACGGAATATTCTGTTCAACATTTCACACCCATAGCTGCTGCAAGAACACACGAACAACCAGATCGATTGTCGTGCCTTGAGGAGAAAGTGCAACGACTTACGGAGACCTGCAGCAACTTTTGCTGTCTGGCGGTCCTCAACGTGGTGAGCAACGATGCAACCGATCTCCTTCGAGACAGCCAAGCTCTTCACAGAGGAGCCAGTCACGAAATAGACACGATGGAGTTTGCTGGTACTACCGTCGTTTCGGCACGCGTGCCAAACGCTGCACTCAACCTTGCTCATTTCCGGGAAACGCTCCGGCCAGTCGTTAACAGCGGCTTATGACATCGGCCCTCCACCCAGCCGTCCTTCTTCTTCGTAGTCGACTGCGTAAGCAACTCGTGCCTGCTAGTCGACACGGGAGCCTAAATCTCTAGTGACCCGGTAACCCCGCGGATCGCCGACGTAGCAGGAACATATCGTCGCTGCAGGCGGTGAACAACACTGTCATCGCTACTTGCGGATTCCGCTCGCTGACAATAGACGTCGGGCTCAGGCGCCTGTTTCGCTGGTTCTGCGAGGTAGCGGACGTAAATTTAACCATACTCGGAGCAGACTTTCTCAGCTACTTCTACCTGGATGTGAGCGTACGTGACCGTTGCCTCAAGGATAACAACACATCCTCGAAGTACGTGGTTTGGAGTCAAATATCTGCTCATTTGGCATCTGCGCCTTCCAGCACGTGACTGCCTTCAACCACATCCTGGCCGAATTCCCTTCTCTCACCAACCCCCGCAATACGAAACAGCCGGTGAAACAGAACGTTGCTCAAGCCATCGTCACCACCGGGCCGCCAGTCACCGCCTGGCCACGACGGCTATCCAGAACCAGGCTTCAAGATGCACACAGTGAGTTCGACCATATGCTGCTGGCTGGAATTATTCGCCCTTCGTGTAGCAACCATTCATCGCCGCTGCACATGGTGGCTAAAGACGACGGGGACGACTGGCGCCCGTGCGGGACCTACACAGCCTTGAATGCATCGACAACGCCGGACCAGTATCGTCTGCCATACATTCACGAGTTTAGTGCGCAGCTGGCAGGTACAAATATATGCAGCAGCATCGAGCTCGTAGCGGCATAGCACCAAATCTCCGTCGAACCAGAGGACATGCCAAAAACAGCCATAACAACTCCATTTCGCCTGCTAGAGTTTGTCCGTATGCCCTACGGCTTAAAAAATGCAGCACAGACCTTTCATAGGTTCATGAATCAGGTCACCAGGGGTCTTCCTTTCGTCTTGTCTATCTGGATGACATTTTGGTGGCCAGCAGAACTCCTACCGAGCACGAACAGCACCTCCGCAAGCTCTTTCAGCGTCTGGATGAGTATGGTCTGGTGTTGAAACCTCAAAAGTGCATGTTTGGTGTCGGGGCTCTCAACTTCCTCGGCCACCACATCACTTCTGAGGGCAATATTCCATTGAAATCGAGAGTTGAATCCGTCAACAAGTTTCTTGCTTCAACATATTTACGCAAGCAGGGAGAATTCATCGGGCTCTTAAACTGCCACCGGCGGTTCATTCCATCTTGTGCTCGAGTACTCCAGTCAGTGACCGACCTGCTGCGCCGAGAACAACAAAAGGCACCAGAATTTTCTTAGCCTGACCAACCCCAGAACGCTTCTAAGATGGCTAAGGACGAGCTCGCCGCGGCTACCCTTCTCATTCGTCCGCTGCCTGACGTTCCTTGACGCCTCATGGTAGACGCCTCCTCCACATCGTTCGGAGCACTGCTGCAGCAACAGGAGGGTGCACAGTGGAAGCCAGTGGACTTCTTTTCGAAAAGGCCGGAAGCCTGCAGAAGTACGGTACAGCACTTTTGGAAGGGAGATGCTCGCAGTATATTGTTCAATTAGTTATTTCCACTATTTCCTGGAAGGTCGGGAGTTCCACATCTTAACAGACCACAAGCCCCTCACCTACGTATTCAACAGCAACAGTTCCTCCTACTGAGAACGGGAAATTCGTCAGCTCTCATGCATCTCTGAGTTTTCTACAGACACCCGTCACGTTCCCAGGGTCAAAAACGAAGCAGTCGACGCCTTGTCTCGCGTCAACGCTTCATGCACAAAAGTCCTGTCCTTCGTGGAGATGGCCGCGGCTCAGCGGGATGACACTGAGTTGACGAGACTGAAAGTTGGGGGATCTTCACTGGTGCATTCGGAGGTTGCACTTCCCTACGTCCAGGGCACGATAAACTCCCAGGCAACCCCACAACCTTTCGTCCACCTGAATGTTCGCCGAGTGGTATTCAACACTTTCCACTCCATCAGCCACCCAGGTGTCCGCGCCAACCAGCGGCTGGTAATAAAACGCTTCGTTTGGCCCGGAGTCAACGCGGACGTGCGACGTTGGTCTCGAACTTGTGAAACGTGTCAGCAAGTGAATGTGGCTCGCCACTCTGGGGCTACACTACAGGAATTTCAGCCTCCTGAGTCGCGATTTGACCACATTCACCTCGACCTGGTGAGCCCACTACCGCCCTGCCAAGGTTTCAGGTACCTGCTCACATGCATCGACAGATACAGGCGATGCCCCAAAGCTATACCAATTGCGAACATATCAGCTAAGACCGTCGCGCAGGCCTTCATTCAGACATGGGTGTCCCACTGGCTGCCCCGCCCGCATAACAACTGACCGGGGACGGCAATTCTAGAGCATCCTTTTTCCGCCCTTTTGAGCCTCCTTGGCACGAGGCTGCAGCATACAACCGCCTACCACCCCACCAGCAACGGAATGGTTGAAAGCTTGCACAGGCAACTCAAAGCTGCACGTACAGCGAAACTCGATCGCCAGCACTGGGTGGAAAACCTCCCGCTAGTTCTTCTTGGCCTACGCTCAACGGTCAAGAAAGACCTCGGCTTCAGCGCAGCGGAAATGGCGTACGGCTCAACAGTGCGGCTCCCGGGAGAATTCTCCGACCAGACACCTTTCGCTCCAGCAGCGTCCGACCACATCGAGAAGATTAGCGGATGGCTAGCGCCACTCAGGCCACCAGCACCTCGCATCGCCCGCAACAGAACGGTTTTCACTGTTCCCGACATGGACTCAGCTACTCATGTGTTCGTGCGAGACCGCACAACGAAGCTGCCCCTCACTCCGCCGTACGACGCCCCTTTCAAATTTTTGGGACGTAATAAGAAGACCGTCATATTCGACGTGCGGGACAAACGCGAAGTCGTCGCCGTCGACCGCGCCAAGCCTGCTCATATTGAGGTTTCTGTTCATGCAGCCTCTCACGTGCGTTTTCAGTGATAACCCATGGACTCTGAACTTTCGCCATTCAGCCGGTAACTGCTGCCTTTCTTTAAAAGCTCCGCCATTTAGGGGGGGAGGAACCTCTGTAGCGGAAGCCGCTCGACACCCCAGCGCAAGCGGCTCCCGCGAGACGGGGCTTTTTCTTTCCCTCCGGCCGGCCGCCGGGTTCGACGACAGTGCGCCGTTGTTAGAAGACGCGTATTGGCGGCGGTCGCCGTCGGGGGAGGCATAACTTGTTTTCCAGCCGACTCCTGGCATTAGTCCTGGCACCCTTGCCGTATGCTCGCTTGGGGGGCCTTTTTCCTCTCTCTTTTGCAAGGCACGGGGGTTCCCTTTCTCTACCTCTTCGGGGGACGCTCTCAGCGTACGCATCTTTTTAAAATAAACAGTCTTGTCTTAAAACTGCAAACCAGCTCCACGTCTACTTTCTAGCCACTTTCAGCAGCCGACATTCCGGGCTGCTACACTGTGTTTGCTTACGCCTTGCCGAGAATTTCGCTCCAACTGCCATGTAGAAGCCTCGATTAAAAACCCAAACGTAGTACCAGTCCTTTGCGGTAATGAAACTGAAAGGAATGTTTCTTATAACCCTAAATTCTGTCATCTAGAAACTGTGTTTTGTTTTTGTTTGGCGCATCTTCCTTTTGTACACCGTGATTGCCTACAGTGTGCAAGTTGTTGCACTGAATCTCCCCGGTCATCAAATCATTCTGACGCGTGCTTGCGGCTGGGCTGTGTTGGAAAGCCCTGGTGCTCTATTTGGAAACATTCTGACAGACCTTTGTCCAGGGCTTCTTCCAGTGTTTTGAAATCGTGCCAACGCATACAAAGTTTACTCACCTTGTTTTTGAGGTACCCGCACAGAGCCCGAAATCAGACATGAGTGATCTGTTGAAAAATGTCACACCACTTGTATTTTTTGTCCGGAATAAATAGCAGTGATGGTACTTAGACATGCAAGTAGATAACGTACAATATGACCTTTTTGGTACTACTATTGCCGCCAAACTGCCCAGTGAAGGGAACAAACATGAGCGTCATGCACGCACCCTGAATGCCTCACTTCACAAACTAGAATTAGCTGCTGTGCCCGCGCGTTTTGCACGGCAATAAATAGGACATCAAGAACTCCACCTGCGTGCATGTCAATATCGGAGTTGTCCTTTAATCGTTACAGTATTTAGATTGCAATTCTCCTTTTTGGTACTGTGATATTGAAAGCCAAATTATTCTGTATGTCACCAATTTTCTTACTTGTAACATTGCAATTAAGCCAATGTACTACGCAACCCAATCCCTTAAAACATTCTTATGGCCAAATAAAAAGTAACCACAAAAATAGTTGAAGACGATTCTTTCGATCACAGCTGTCAAGTCCTTAGACAGCTTCTTGATGTCTCTAGAAGGTGACTTACAATCTACCCGGTAACCGTCGAATTGGGAATTAGCACTATTAACTTATTTGTGTTGTTTAATCTATATTCTTGCAATTCATAAGAGCAGAAAGAAGCTCATGGGCATAATTGTTATTACGTCTCCTGGATTTGACCTTGAGTCCCGTACACTGCTTGACATTTTTTTCGTAAACAAAGAAAATAACTCATCCTAATGAAAACCCTTGTGGCAGAGTTGTGAACTGCAGTGCACAAGTTTCGGGCAGGTCGGACAGGGCTGGGCATATCCATTTACGAGATCAAAGCTGTGCAAGGGGCCAAAGATTTATGGTCTCCTTATAACTGTGGGAAATGAGCACGTGTAAAGTAAAAAGGTAAACCCGCCTTCTGGTAGTGTATACGAAGTGTAGTGCTGTGCGGCAGAGTGGTTGAATAAACATTATACATAGAATATAACCAAACGGTCCTAAAACCCGCACAGTTTCTGTAGCACGGTTCGAACGTTCTCCCTATCTACGCTTGCATAGTAAAGGCAGGGCTGACAGAGTTTGTTATGTCCAGTACGATAGTTTCAGAATACGTTGATACACAATGAAATGTCTCATTCTAGGTCCAAGTCATTCTTGTTGTATTTTTAAAGTTTTCTCACGGGAAATTTTTATTGCTGCAGTTATGTGTGTCGTACACAATTCAGTGGCGGTTGCTCGTCGTGTTTCGTAAGGTGGTAGAACAAATGCCCAAGACTTGCTGGTTGAAAACATTGCAGCTGGACAGCGCAAATAAAGCGCCACAAAAAGCATTTGAGACACCCTGAAAATAATTGTGAAGTGGAACAGAAACGGAAGTGGAACTGTTGAGTTGTGAAAGCGTAACATTGCAAAGCAATGGCCTTTTGCTCCTGTCATGATTTGCTAAACTTTTTTGTTGGGTTATATATTCGTGTGCTTTACTGGGCAATATGTATCCGTTTGAATGCTTTCCAGTTTCAACCTGTGTCTTTCGCTTTTTTGACACTTAAAAGAATGTTGCAGAAATAGTATAATCAACGTCCGCGTTCGAGACAGGTAGAAATATCTAAGTCTTTTGCCTGCACTGCTGCAGAAGCACGCAAAAATTATTGCAGAGTCTTAGAATCATCAAACACAGCCCATATATTTTTTATTACTGCAGTTTTGTTTACCTAATGCATTTCTCAGAACGAAATATCAAGAGCTTGGATTCAACACTTGCCTTGAGATCCTAAATATGAGCTTTATTGTAACCAATATGACTGTTTCTCCTTTTGGCGATGAAATGAATCAAGTGCGTGTAGAAATATTTAAGTGCGGAAATACTTGGCAGTATTGAGGCAATATTTAAGTGTGGGACAATGCGCGTCTACTTTAGGTGGGGTGCTCGCCATTAGGAAACAGTCTAAATTAAAAAGTCAAGAAAAAATGGAAACAGAGCACGTGTTAGTTCCTTGCACGAGTCCTTCGCCGCTCACATCCAAGGATGGCAGTCATGGCTTGACATTTCGTGGGTCCGAGCTCCCGTCGATGCTGCCGCTAACGCAGCTCTCTTGAACCGTCGCTGCTGTCTCCTGCCCATCCCCGGTGAGCCCACTTGTTCGCTGAAGATAGGGCGTATTCTATGCCATTGTTTTAGACTTCTTAAGTGTGGCCTTGTTCGGTCTCGCTCCACACCACCTCGCGCTTCGCTTCCCTGAATCGCCCTCACCTCCGGCTTCGGCTCTGGCAGCCTCCGATTCACCGGCGCCCGTGGTGAGCTCTTCCTCTCCTCTCGCGTGCTCGGTCCCATAGCTGGTGTGAATAAAGTTGGCACATATCACGGGTGTCGTCTGCTCTGTAGTTTGAAGGGGCAGCCCTTTGGCGCCCGGTACCTGGATTTTGCGGCGGCTGAGGCGTAGGCATCCGTCACCTTCGGCGTAACCGAGTGAGCGAAGAACGTTGATTGATTTATTAGTGATTTATTTAAATAAAAGTGGAAAATCAGTGGACGGGGGATATTTTGATCTCTTTTGGGAATTCACCAGCATTAAACACAGTCCGGGGGAAGAGGAGTGGAGGAATGAATGGGGATCGATCAGAATAAATGAGGACAGAGAAAGAGGGAGAGAACGGGCGAAATAAGGAGTGCGTACGGCTAACGGGAAGGCCTTGGACTACAGCCGTTTTATGAGGTCGGTCTCTTCGAGGAAAGCCAGGACAAGTCGGCAGACCTGCCGCCGGATGAAGTTGGGGCCCGTCGGGAAAAGCAGGTCCATCAGGGTGTGGCTGGGCAGCCCGAGACACTGGAGTGAAGGTCTGCCTCAGGATATCGTCCTGGTGGCAGGAGCAGAGCAGCTGCTCCCGGTTATCGGGCCCGGAGCAGTCAGCACATGTGGGCGACGACCAGCGGCATTTTCGGTGCAAGTGGGCTCCCACATTCCAGCGATTAAGTCGCATGCGGAGGAGTATGGAGCGGGGGTCCCTGGTGATGCGGCCAGGGAGGCCCTGGGAAGCTTGGCCGCTGATAATTCCGGGGTTCGCGTGCGTTGTCTCCACCTTCCGTCCCAGGATGGGTTGTGCGAGTGAGCGAACGACGCAGCGAAGGCAGAGAGAAAAGGTAGAGGGGCGCCTGCTGAAACTTTCAGCGGGAGGGCAGCACGTGCGGGTATGGCGACATCTCTCGCACTCGCTCCTCTTCGCACTTTCCCCAGACTCAGCTCCGTTCGCCAGTCATCCGAATCGCGTGGCATTTGCGCGGAAGCATCAAACACGATTTGTAACATTGGCAACATGGAAGCATCAAACACAATTTGCAACATGGTTAACTGATCACGCGATCACTTCCCGACACCTAGCACATATGCACCGTGAACTAGAACACTTCACTTCGCACTGTGCGCGGATTTCGCAGTAGGGAGTATTGGCGGTGAGCACGACTACGGGCAGCGCTGCGAAGCGCGCCTCCGTGACGTCGTCTTAGGGATTCTCGCATTTGTCGTCTGCTTAACTCGGGCTCACTCTCCTTGCTGTTTCTTTGCGCTCGGTTGACTTTTGATGCTTGTTTGCACCAGATTTTCCGTGTGCGCCACTTTTCATCATAATAATACGCTTAAAATCACATACACTAGCTCAAGGCATGAGTAAAACTATAGTTTTGGATACCGCTACGGAACAAACATTGAAAGCATCGCCCCATTCCTTGTGAAGCCAGTCCTGTGCGGAGCGCGAAGGGTCGGAGATAGACGTCCGCTTCTGTATTAAGCAATATTTTCAACACAGGGAAGAGCCGGCTGCTAGTAACCGACAACAGCGAAAATAACCGACAACAGCCCAAAACAAATTCCAGGCCTTCGGGGCTGGAATCATATATAAGCTAAAACACTTTCTGCAACCTTGCCGAACGCTCTAAAGTACTGTATCTCATCACTTTACTTTTTTGTGCACGAAAGTATGCTGGCATGCACTCTGGGCCGCAAATACTGTAGGCTGAGTTCCAAATAACCCACTGTGTGCCTAGGCGAGTGGTGGTTTCATACCAAGCTTCTAACCAGTATTAATCGACCAGATTTAGAGGAAATCCCAAGGTGGAGTAAGTTTCTGTAAAGGAAAGTTTGACATCCACCTAAATGCAGCCATACGGCTACAAAGGAAAGCTGTAAAGCTTTCTCGGTAACTTCGCAGTAGAAGAAAAATTCGTCCTGGTCCAGGATTCGAACCCGGGTCCACTGCTTAACCGGAGCAGTCACTCTACCAACTGAGCTAACCAGGAGGCTAGTCGTTAGTAGCGCGAAAGCGAATTGATCAACAACTCGAAGTGAAGGACAGGTGTTAATCGAACAGATTTAGGGGAAATCCCCAAGGTGGAGTAAGGATCTGTAAATGAAAGTTTGGCATCCACCTAAATGCAGCCATACGGCTACAAAGGAAAGCTATACAGCTTTCTCGGAAACTTCGCAGTTGAAGTTTCCGAGAAACTTCGGAGTTGAAGTTGAAGTTGAAGAAAAATTCCTCCTGGTCCAGGTTTGGAACCCGGGACCACTGCTTAACCGGAGCAGTCTAGGCTTACGAGCAAACGAAATATGAAAACCCAGTATGTGTTAGTTCCTTCCACGAGTCTGTCGCTGCTCACTTTTAGGGAGACCAGTCATGGCTTCGCGTTTCGTAACTCACGATTTCGCCACGCGGTCCCAGCTCCTGCCGGTGCTGTCGCGAACGCAGCTCTTCCGAAGCGCGCTGCTGTCTCCTTCCGCTATCGGGCGAACCAACTTCCTTGCGGATGAGAGAGCATTGGCGTTGCCGTTGTGGAAGACTTCCTGTATGTTGCCTGGGTCAGGGTGCCCTACCGCCAGCGTTCCGGTCTCGCTCTACGCTGCCTCGCTCTTCACTGACTTGGATCATCTTCGCCTACACCTCTTGGTGAAGGTGGCACCTCTTGGTGGCGCCTCTTGGCCTGTCACTAACGGTTTTCGTTGTTGCCGCAGCCTGGACGATTCCTGTCTGCACCGCCTGACGCTGCTGAGCTTGGTTTGCAGAACCTGCGCATTGGATGTCAAGATTTCCTCAGCGACACGCACCAGGGGATGATGCTTGGCTGAGAACTTTGGACTCTTGGGCGCAGCGCGTGCACCAGGTGGCTGTGGCGCGGTGGCATCGCCTTCATAACGCCCGGCCTGCAGGCATTCGGCACAGTTAGTGGCACCTCTTGGCCCATCACTAACGGTTTTTGTTGTTGCCGCAGGTAAGCTGGATGTATGGTATATTGTTTAGTTACGTTCAAACTGTGGCTGAGTTGTGCCGCCAACTGCCACTTTGCTTTCATCTATGATGGCTGAAACAAAATGTTCCCAGTGCCTGCAATGTTTTTCTGCAACTGATCGGTTGATAAAATGTAGTAGTTCCGCATGCTTGTATCACCTGGGACCTGAATGTTCCGGGATACGTGAATCGACGTTTTCGTCTATGGGTGCGAAGCGTGAGAAATGGCGGTGCAAACAATTCCGTTTCGGGCCTCTTTCACAAACAGAGACGGAGACCACGTTGCGGAGATCGGCGCTATGAATGACAGGCTCAAAATTCTGATAAGTACGATTCCCTTTTGGCGGAATCAAAGGCTCGTGATAATGTGATAACGGAGCTAACTGCGCAAATGAAGACACTTGAGAATCACATTTCTTCCCAGGACGCCGTGATTGACAGACTGTACGTTGCGCTGAACGAATCTGAGCAGTATAATCGAGCTGTCAACCTAGAAATTCATGGCTTGCCTGTAACTGCTCAAGAGGATTTGTTGAAGGAAATGACCGACTGGGCGATCAAACTTAAACTCGCTTCTTTCAAAGTAGACCAGGTCATTGGTGTACATAGGCTTCCTGTGCGTAGAAACAAACCGGCCCCATCCTGGTTAAATTTGCAAATGTTGTCTTCCGTGACGCGTGGCTGAATGCTCGGTCAAAGCTACAGAACCTGAGCTATGTGAAAATCTGACTAAGCAAAACAGGGACCTGTTCTGGGCAGCGAGGGTAAATGCGAAAGAGAAGGGCTATAAATTCGCCTGGGTGAAGAGTGGAAGGATTTACCTACAAAAGAAGGAGAGGGATCCGGCTGTGCTTGTAATGCACTGTTCTGATTTGGCACAGCTGCCTTAAACAAGTTGCATTGCTATTTCTTCTAATATTTTTTTTCTTCTGGCTTTTCTTTTGTTTCTTTAATGAATGCAACAGCGCTACAATTTCAAAACTTTTCTGGTTGTGGCGATATGCTTTTAACAACATATCCAGGTTTTACTGTTTTGCCCGTGAACATAAGAAGTATTCGCAAACACTGGGATGAATTTTGCCATGTTGTTAACATACTCCATGATTTGGTAGATATATTTCTACTGACGGAGATAAACATATCAAAGCAGCTGTCAGATCAGTTCTTTCTTAGCGGTTTTTATACTTACTTCTACACTCGCGAATCTAATCTAGGAGGCGGAATCGCGTTATTTATTAGAGATAGCTGGGTTTCTTGTTCCTTAAACATTTCCTTTTCATGTGCAGAATCCTTGGCCGTCCGTGTTCATAACTCCGTTTTTGATATAACACTGCTAGCTATATATCAGCCTCCGAATAAGAATGCTTATAAATTCGTTGAAGAACTAAATGCGATTCCATTTCCGCCAGGGCATGTTTGCATTATAGGGGATGTGAACATTGATCTTCTGAAAAGCAGAAATAAGGTAGTTGTCGAATATTTAAACGTGCTTGCGGGAGCGGGCATCGTGGCAACAGTTAGTATTCCAACACGTGTTGAGATTCTCGGCGACAAGTTGGCATCTTCCTGCCTGGATCACGTGAATGTCCGGCCTTGGCAAAACGACATCCTTTCTTTTATGATCAAACATAAAATGTCTGATCACTTCTTCGTTGGTTGTCGTATTTTATCGCAACTTGCACACCAAACAGGAAATAAGGGGCCTTCTAATCAGATTCAAATTACGGACCACTCGAGGCTGGGCCAATATCTTTCAGAGTATAACTGGGTGTCCTTTTGAGACGATGTACTTGAGTGCGACGTTTATGACCAGTTCGTCAATATTTTCACGCAGATGGTCAATGCATCCAAGAAAATGATTACAGTAAAGCAAAGACGGTCCAGTTGTCCTTGGATTAATCCAAATGTTATTTCTGCTATTGCCGAAAGGGAATGCGCATGGGCAAAAAGCCGCCATTCACCTAAAGATGTTCAGCTGAAAGCACTTCATAAAACTGCACGCAATAGAGAGTATGCGTTGCTTCGGGCAGAAAACCGCAAACATTTCAACTACCGCTTTCAAGAATTGAGGACTAACCCTTCGACAACATGGTCTCTTGTCAATGAATTGCGCGGCCGAGCCTCCAAAAACACGGTCGACACTATCACTAAAATCTTCGGAGGAATATCTGCTAAGCTGGCTGATCACTTTAATTCCTTTTTTGCAATGGGGGTGACGGCTGGGCGTGCCACTGCAAGTATGGCAAATGGGACCATGTCTGTCCTTTATTCCGCCTTTTTTCCGCTTTGTACTGAGGAAGATATTCGGTATATTCTGTTTAACTTTAATTGGCGAAAATCTCCCGGTTTGGATGGCGTATCTGTTGATGTTCTATGTAAGCATTTTGAGCAACTCAAACACGTATTGCTTGCTATTTTAAATAACATAATCTCTACGCAAATTGTACCAATGGGTCTGAAACAAGCCTTAGTTAGGCCAATGTTCAAAAGTTGGGAAAAAAACAATGTCAAATTATACGGGTAGTTCAATCCTAGCAACCATAGCTTTGATACCGGAAAAGCATGTTTGTTCAGTATTACTTAGTTTCCTTCAATCTCGTGATGTCTTTTCACCTAACCAGTTCGGTTTTGTAAGTGGTCGAGGCACCCAGAAAGCCTTAGAAGAAGTTTCTGATTTCCTGAATGAGGCCATTGATCAAAATGAATTCGCTTGTGCTCTCTTTTTAGATGCCAGCAAGGCATTTGATTGTGTTGATCATGGGATATTGTGCGACAAACTGTATAATTATGGAATTCGGGGTTCATTTCTTTCTTAACTTTCAAATTATCTTGCTGACAGATCTCAGACCATTGTCATTTGAAAAGTTAGAAGTGCACAAATTTCTTTGTGTAGTGGAGTGCCACAAGGGTCTATTCTTGCACCTGTTCTGTTCAATTTATATGTTAACGATCTGAGTGATTCCATACTTTACTGTCGCGTTGTTCAGTACGCAGATGATACACTTTTGATTTCTACACACATTGAATATGCAGCAGCTGTGAAGAATTCACAGTACGATTGTGAACAACTAATGGAATGATTTTAAAACAATGTGATAGGGATTAACAAAACTATAACACAACTCGTATGTTTTCACAATCCTCCCAAACCTACCTCCCAAGAAATACCAATCTTCCTACACAAGTCATCTTGTAGTAAGTGCAGTTGTTCTCCGGTTCATTATGTCTGGACTGTTAAATACTTGGGAATATTTTTCGATTCTGACATGTTATGGAACAGCCAGTTGGTCTACATTTGTTCCCATCTTCGTAAAATTGCTTGTTTGTTATTTTCAATGCGCTCAATATGTCCGGTTTCAATCCGTAAACAGATCGTGCACGCTCTTGGTTACAGCATACTACGCTATGGTATTTGTTGCTTTTAATTTTGCTCGGCCTTTTGGCGCAACAAAGTTGACAGTTTATTGAAACTGGTATTGAAATCGATGTTGTATGGTACAAACATTGATGGCAATGTCTGTATTTTCTCATGGTCTCAGATGCCAAAATTCTTAGTTCTGTAACACAAACAGTAGTTCTGAAACTGTTCGGACGAAAGAGTACTGTGTTTCGTACATTGATGTGAGGGACCTTCGTCAACGCAATTGTTTCGTTTTGCCTAGGACACGAACTAGGTATGGGGAACGTATTCGCGCTTTTTATGTCCCGCATACAACGAATCAGTTACCAGACGATTTTTCCTCCCTCAGTAGCCGGAAATTAATTAAGAAATGTCTGTTTGAACTTCTCTATTAACTATTTGCTCATAACTCACCACATTTTTAATATTATGATTTTTTTTGTGTCCGTACCGGCGAAGCGATTGGCCTCGGTGCAGCCAACTGCCGGGCACTGCCCTTCAAGCCATCTGTGGCTTCGGCAGGCCCGCAAATGTACCTTGCATATTGCAATAAACATATATCTAGTATTATTATTATTATTATTACGCTATCGGCGCCGGCAGCCTGAGATTCGCAACCGCCCCGCGTAGCACTTGCTTTTCTCTCTACCACTCGGCGGCGTAGCTGGCGTCAGTGAACTTGGCATATCTGTCGCGTGCCGTATGCTCTGTCGTTTTTACGCCTTCTTTCATCGGCGTTCCTTTTTGTTTCTACGTTTCTTCGCATGATAACGGTATTCACATACATCGGTTCACGCCGAGCAGCCGATGCAGGTACAATGTTTTATTTTTGATTTTCCGGCTTTCCCGTTTCTGCCGAAATTTAGTCTTTTCACGTTGCTCGGGCCTGGATCTACCTCGATCTGGCGAAGACGAGTGTTCTCAGTCAGACAATGGTGAATATTTCTTTTGGTCTGCATTGTGTGGCCTGCTTTTTCGTGTCTGGTGGTAAATGTGACAAATGTATATACAGTGGAACCCGGGTATATGGAACGTGATATATCGAATAACTGGATATATACAACAGTCGAAACATTACTTGAAAATCCTATACAAAGTAGTGTACGTTTATACGCGTGTATCTAACTCTCGCCCACCGTCACATTCCATATATCGAACGCCATGCCACAAGTGTGCCTGCACGTGCGCTTCCCCTTATAGACTTGTGGGCGATGATGATAACATCTCGCGCGTCGCCTGGCTTGGGTGGCCTTCAACACCTGCTCACTATGCAAAATCTGAAAGCATGTGGATGGCCTCCTTGCAGCGTGAACGCAGGGTGCGATTGGGTGTCAAAGGAGAACTTGGAGGGGAAACCAAGGGAAACCCGTTGTGACCCAGTGGCGGCTCTGCTCGCATGGAGGCCCGTGCGGTGTGTTGCGTATTTTAAAGACGATAGTATTTCTTGGGCTACTTAAACGCAGCAATCTTGGTCCAACTGTTTCGATTCCTACACCCGGCCGAAATGAAACATCATCATCCTATCTACGCCTGCTGCAGAGCAAAGGCCTCTCCCAGGGATCTCCGAGTATCCCGGTCCTGTGCTAACTGCGACTAATTTATCCCTGCAAACTTTTTGATCTCACCTGCGCACCTATCTACCGCCGCCGGCCACGCTTGCCTTCTCTAAGGTTCCACTCTGTTACCCTTAATACCCAACGCTTATCTTGCATTGGCATTGCGTGTCCAGCCCACACCCATTTTTTTTCTTAATTTCTACTAATATTTTCTTAACGCGCGCTTGTTCTCTGACCCACTGCGCTCTCTTCTTGTCACTTAACGTTCAGCTTATCATTTTCGCTCCATTGCTCGTTCTGCCGTCTTCAATTTAAACTGGACCCTCTTGGTGAGCCTCCACGTTTTTGCCCGTAGGTGTGTACCGGTAAGATGCAGCTGTCCTACAGCCTCTTATTCAGGGACAATGATAGTCTGTCATGCATCACCTGAGAATGCCTGCCACATGCAATTCACCACATTGTTCTCCTTCTATTTATATCAGTCTCATGGTTCGGATCAGGGTCACTACTTGCGCTAAGAATACATATTCGCTTACTAGTCGCACTGGCTCACCACCTATCTCAAACTGCTGTGCTCTCCCTAGGTTATTAAGCATTACTTTTGTTTTCGACATGTTAATTTTCAAGCCTACGATTCAACTCTGCTTGTCCAGTGCGGGAATCATGCTTCGCAGTTTGCCGCCCAAGTTACTTAGTAACGCAACGTTTTCAGCAAATCTGAGTTTACTGAGGTATTCTCCGTTAACCTGTACGCCCATCTCTCCCCAATTTATTGCTCCTAATACTTCTTGTAAACATGCTGTGAATAACATTGGAGAAACTGTGTCTCTCTTCCTTATAGTTATTTTGCTACTCTCCTTATGGAGGACGATGGTAACTCTGGACCCAATGTAGATATTCTCTAGTATTCTTACGTAATTCTCGCCTACACCCTGATTCCGCAATGTTTAAATGAGTGCTGAGGTTACTACTGAGAGTCAAATGCTTTTTCACAATGTATGAAGGCGGTATGTAGGGGTTAAGTATACTCTGCGCATTTTTCTCTGCGCATCACCTGATTGATCCTGTGAATATGGTCCATCGTTGAATAGTATTTAATACATCCTGCTTGTTCATTAGGTTGACTAGAATCTTAAGTGGTACAATTGTGTTCGCGACTACCTTGGTAAGTATATTGTAGACGACGGACAGTAAGCTGATCGGCTTGTAAATTTTCAAGTCCTTCGTGTCACCTTTCTTTAGATTACGATGATGTTCGCGTTCTTGCAAGATTCCCTTACAAACGCGGTCATTAGGCACTGCGAATACAGGTTTGCCAGTTTTGAAGACGATAGTCTTTCTTGGGCAACTTAAACCCAGATATTTTGGTCTGTCTGTATGTCTGTCTGTCTGTCTGTCTGTAACTCGATTCAGCAACCCGGTCAAAGTAAACTTCTTACTGCTCAATAGTCTTGTATACTCACAGCCAAATGTAAACGTCTAAGCCTGGTTTATATGTTCATACTTCTCAACTTTTTTGAAGAAGAACAAGACATTACGCAAATATCAGACAGGAAATTAGTACACAAGGGATATTTACAGTGCTCCTTTATTACAAACTTCATGGATGCTTGGTTTTTCGATAGCAAATGATATTCTACATCTAGTGCAGAAAACTGCCGCCTCCTGGCGGCATATGAAAAATCACGCGGCAACCGCAACGAAAGCTTCCACTAGCTAGGTTCTACGTTCTGCTTGGAACGCACGTGCAGCACAGCTACGCGGTTCTATAAACCTTGTAGTCGGCCGCCTCCATTCAGGCGCGTCTCCTCCGTACTGCAGCGCTGGCATCGAGGAACCCGGCCTGTAGCAGTGGAACCCGGTAAATTGAAATCGCCTTGCGTAAACCTTTAGTGTGTTTACCTTGGGATGAGCGCGACGGTACAGAAACAGCATGAAAGGCGGGCGGGAAAGCAAATGGGGGGGGGCACTTCGTTGGCAAATGTCTACAAAGA
Organism: Haemaphysalis longicornis; assembly: GCF_048455015.1. Lineage (NCBI taxonomy): Eukaryota > Metazoa > Arthropoda > Arachnida > Ixodida > Ixodidae > Haemaphysalis > Haemaphysalis longicornis. Next base: position 1,377,303 of record NW_027526355.1, on the reverse strand, counting down.
CTATCGTCTTTTTACGACATTTGCAACGAAAGGAGCAGATACGCGGCCAATTTTTTAAATGCAGAGCATTTCAGTAACTCACGATGTCACCCGCGTTGACGTCCGCAGTCCGCATCGCTCCCCCTACACTATATAAAAAAATAATACTTACCGGCGCCAGGTTTCGATCCCATGACTCTGCGGGCGGAACGCAAGGTTCCTGGTACTCTACCCACTGGGCCACAAAGCCGACTCATTCAACCGTCGGCCACAAGTGCGCCCTCTCCCCCGCGTCCTCCTCGCCTTCTCTCCGCTCGCAACACCCTCTATCACTGCGTTCGGTTCGGGCGCACAACAGGTGGGGACGTGCGCAACACCCTCTCTCGCCGCGTTTGGTTCGCGCTGAACAACAGTCGGTTCGCGCGCAAGAACAGGTGGGGGCGCTCGCATCGCGCTCTCTCGCATCGGTTGGTTCGCGCTTAAACCACATATGTCGTTCGCACGCGCTCCGGTCGCTAACATCTGTGGCGTGATCGTGACGTCAACATCACGCGTTCGTGTGGTTGCGCGATTTCGGCGCTATAACACTCTCTCGCGAGGGGCATTGGATTGGATTCGATTGGATTGGCTTGGATTGGCTTGGTTTGAATTTGGATTGGATTGGATAAAAGTGGATTGTGTTGGATTGTGTTGCGTCATAGCTGCGCCACGTTGCGTCATAGCCGCTCCACGTTGCGTCATAGCCGCGGCAGGGGGTTCACGGCACGTTTCACGTTTCACCATCGACTTCATCGACATTGTCTACGCTGGAAGACAACAATTACAACAACAACCAATACGTAATCCATACGACTTGCAGGCGCGCCCCCCGCGGGAATGCTCTGCATTTGATCGTGCCCCTCGCGAGGGGGATGTTTCTTTTTTAAAAGGTGCAGGCCACTGAAGGCAGGCTGTCCTGTCGGCCTGTGCATGCTGTTTGGATGCACTCAGAATGCAGCGGGTCGTGCACACTGTGCACGACTGCACACACCAATGGTTTTTAAAAGTGCAACCACTTTCACTTCCACAATTGTCTGATTGACAGTTGCACCTGTTTTGTTGTGCAAACGTGGAACCAGGGCGGGTACCATCACGCAAGTGTGTGCAGTCAGGAACGTTACACAAGCCTTTGATCAGAACAGCAAGACGTGCCGATTTTGAAGGGTGGGCTGGCTGATGCTTGCCGAGGGGTGGAGGCAATAGGGCGAGCAAACATCTCTGGGACTCAGTGAGTTGCACAGAAAGAGTCAGATGCCTGTTAGAGCGACGCTTTTTGTGTCTCACTGTTCGAGACTGTCCACTCCAAAACGGACTGCGGGAAAGCCAGCTTTCTCTGACGATGACCGTGGCCATGTGAAAGGTGGTTGCACTGTCAACGATCACAGTGAACCCCCCAAAAGCTTCACGTTACAACCATCTTTGTTGTCAGACGATTGGGGATTTAAATTTTTCTACTGCAATTTTCCCGCCAGCCTTCAAGAGGTCCGGTGTTATCTTATCCTCGCAAGGTGATTTGCTGCCTTGCCTTTCATTCAAAGCCTTCTTTATTTCTTCTGACATTACTAGTGGGATGGCTGTCTCCCCTAAACTACTTTCTCCCTCATTTTCCTGGATGTCGAGGCTACTGTACGTATGTCTTCATACCTCCTCGGCTACTATGACTGTTTTATCCCTCTTTTTTATGAGATTGCCTTGCGTGTTGTTAAGTGCATACATCTGTTTTTTTCTTTATGCCTAGACGCCTCTTCACTACTTTCAGGCAGCCTCTTTTCTTTAAAACATCATCATTCCTCTCCATATATACTTCCGTATGCTAGCTGTCTTACGCCTATTGATTTACGTCGAAAGCTCTGCTAGTTCAGATTTGCCAGCTGTGATGAAGATTGTCATGCTTTGCCATTTCATAATTAAATCTTTCGTCTCTTGGGATAGTTTTCCAGTATCCTGTCTAGCGATCGTACGCCCGACTGCTCCTGCACACTCCGTGGTAACGCTTATAAAATTGTCCCTGGCTTGCTGTGTCGCAAACTCTGCTTCCTCGGTTAGAGGTGAGTATCGTTTCTGCAGCGGGAACCTGAATTCTTCAACTTCCAGTCTTACTGTTAGCTCATTGATAAATTTCTTCCGCACTGGCTTGTTACAGTTCTTTCTCAAATTTAGCCTAATTCGAGACCTTACTATGCGGGGGGCACTGCACCTCACCCTTCCGAGCACTTCCATATCCTGCCCGACGCCACGGTTAGCGCATTGAATGAAGTCTATTTCAATTTTATACTCTGCATTCGTGCTCCTCCACGTCCACTGCCAGCTCGCACCTTTGCAGAAGAAGGTATTCATGATGCGTAGATTATTCCGTTCTGCGAAGTCTACTAATGAGTGCACTCTCTTATTCGTACAGCAAAGAGCAGTGTTGTTTCCAGCCCAGTTCTAGCGCGTAAGCATTGAGGCCTCCCATAATTCCGGTATTCTCTGTTTTTACTTTATCCAGTCCTGATTCCACATGTTCATAGAAGCGCAGAACTATCTAGTCGTCGTGGCTGGATGTGGGCACGTAGCCCTGTGCCACCTTGAATTTGCACCTCTTATTTGGCCTAATTACAATACCGGCTGCGTTTTCGTTAATTCTATAGCGTTCGTCTACGTTGTCAGACATTCATTTATTGACTAGGAATCCCACCCTTAGTCACAGTTTTGTTCGATATACTAGACCACGAGAGCGTAGACGCGTCCATTTTCCAGCACAGTAGGCTTCACCTGTCCTCCTAACATCTCTAAGCCTTTTGCATCCTATTTATGCCCTCTAATTCCTCAAAGAACACCTCAAGACTCGCCTGGATATATAAGATTCTCATGTTAAACGGCTCCAGGTTCACATTTGTGGCAAGCGCCTTGGCCCGATACCTACTCGACTAGAGGGTATTGCGCGGAGACCCTCTCCGCGAGCTCTCTTCCCTCGCCCTCTTCACCTGCCGTGCGCCCACCAGCCACGGTATTTGCAAACGCCGGCGCCCTAGGGATGGCGCTGGTGGACACGGGGCGGCGGGTTTTGGTGTGGAGACAGAGATTGAAGCAACATTTATTAAAGAGCTCCCCCTTATGGGGCGGTGGCGGCTGCCCGCAGGGCCGAAGCCTCCTGGTGGTCTCCGGAGGGGACTAGCACCTGGCCCAAAATCTCGGAGCTCCCCATGGCCTGCTTCCATGCCTGGGGGGTGAGAAGGAGTGTGTAGGAATTCTTTGGGCACTGGCAGAGCGAATGAAAGTGCATGTCCAGTGCACCACAATACGGGCACAGTGGTGAGGGAATCAGGTGGGCGTGGGAGGTCTGTAGGTGTGTGCTGTGAGGGAAGGTGTGCGCTTGGATGATGCCCTAGATGCAGGCCTTCTCTGGTGGAAAGGAGCTGTGGGGTGTGGGAGGGACCGGCGGTTCAGTCTTAGGTGGAGTGTAACGTCGGTGTAAGTGTACGGAGGGGTGGGGATGCTGTGGTTAGGAGCCAGAGAAGCAGGAGCCCCGGTAACGAGTTCTTGACCATGTGAATGCACTGCCTCATTGCATCTTAAGCCTGTTGGGGCCGGAGTGCACACTAGCTCCACAGGATCCTGGGGAGGGCGTCGGAGGATGATGCAGAGAGGTTGTGGAGAGATACGTCCCTTAATGGTGTTGCAGAGGGCATGCTGGTAATTGGAGATGATGGTGGTGGGTTATGGGTGTTAAACTATTGCGTGGGCGATGGCAACTTCCTCTGCCACCTTAGGAGAGGAGGTGAGGACCTGGTCTGCTGCTGCCTATGAGGCAGCAGCAGAAAAGGTTTAGACGCCCTAGAGACCTCGTACGTTAGTCATACAAGCCTAAAATTTTGCCACAACATGCCGCTGGAGCCATGCTACGGATATCCCGTAGTCGTTTGTCCTACCTGTCTTGGTTATCAAACTGCGGCCGTGTGTTTTATGCGTCATTCAGTTACGTCCCCTGGACGAGCGAAGCGCCGGGAGAGGGCGCAATCACGTTTCGGCGGTGCGTGTCCCTAAATCTTGGGCATGTGTATTCTTGACGAGACGCGGTGGCAGCTTTATTCGTGTCATCGGCCGTGTGTGCGCTGCATTACGGGGGTAGATATGTCGGTTTCCGTAAGCAACAAAGTAACACAGTAGAAACCAAGGTGGGCTATATGCTTGGCCGTGATAGCCGGGTGAATGGCTACAGCATGACTTACGCTCAACGTTTGTGCTCAACGTTTTAGGATTATGATGGTATGGCCCGGGGTTTGGCCGTATCTTGAAGCTCTTAAAGAAGTGTCCAATGGGAGATATGGGGCAGCGTTAGAAGCTTGTGAGTTGTAGGTCAGCTCGAAGGGGGAAAAAAGCAGATCCTCAACGTCCGACGGCGCTGACTCTAACATCCACATTGGTAGAATGGTAGAGTAGAAATTTTCCATACGTCGCGAGGCCCGCTGAGTAGCGACGCGATCCTCCGCAGCTTCAGCGCAGCAAACTAGAGAAGCAGAGCGCGGGCAGAAAATACAGTAAATTATTTTTTTTTTTCATGAGAAAAGAAGCAGCGTAAAGCGCTACCGCAATCCGCAGGTCGAGAACATGCCTGCAATCATTAATGGACGCCGTAGGAATTGTCTTGTCTCAACAGTAATCGTTTTACCAATGCTTCCTATTAAGAATCAGCAATTTACGAAAATTCTGATACCCCGCTGAAAGCATTGATTGCCTTTATTTTGCTAAGGAACAGAATGTCATTTTTTAAAATAGGAACTTCGCTCTATTAGAGCGGAGCTGTATATGGCTGACTTGCGGCGAGACCTGCACCCTTTTACACAGCAGGATAGAATACGAATTTTCACCTTCAAAGCTATTGTAAAATGTTGAGTAGCTGTCAATCTATTGTGGGCATCTCGGCAAAAATGATGGTTGTCATTACAGAAAAATTGCTAGCTGTCGTTTGTAGAAAAAATGACACCACCTTCCCACGAGGGATCCCTGAGTTGATTCGAAGCATCTCAGAGGTTCCGAAACGTTCACGAGATTGGGTATCCAAATAACGGAGAATGACGGAACTCCGAACGGCGCAGCGTGACTCAACCGAAGCAGCAACTGAGGGAGCGGCGCGCGGACCGGATTTATTATATGGAGCACATGGAGTGGAGAGGAGAAAATGAGAGAGGGGACGCGCATGCGCGCTTATCGCGCAGCTGCGGTGATGAGTAGCGCGCGCGCCATCGCACAGCTGGCGTGGAGAGGGAGAGAGGAGGAGAAGCGCGCGCGCTATCGCACAGCTGGTGGGGAGAGGTGCGGACGGACGGACGACGGACGACGGAGCCGAGAGCAAGAGGCGCTTTGCATCTAAATATCATGTCGTAAGCAAAATGAGTGGTCACCATCCAACCCTGCAAAAGTGGATGTGGAGTAATGCAGGTGTAAGCAACTCCAAATGGTTATAGAGTCGGTATGAAATTTTTCTCGTCGTCTGGGCGAGCTTGTCGCTTGCGGTCATGTAATGTTAGTAGATAAGGGTACAGATTGTCGGCAGACCTTTGTCCTATTGTAGCAGCCCGCTGTCATGATCTTTGGTCAGTCCGCATTACATGACATTTGTTCACACTGCGATGGTTTATGGTCCCTGCGCCCATGATCCAATTACCACAGGACGGGGATAATTGAATATTAATAGGAGAGGTCTTTGTTCTGCAGTGAGCGTAGCTAGGCTTGTGATGATGATGATAACTCATGGGCGCCGACATTTTGTCGCTTATGCGTTTTGCACCTGTGCTACGCAGCCATTTCAAAGGCCTCCGGAAGGCGGTTGAAGGGATGGCCTATCGAGCGCCCCATTGTAAATACGTGGGCAGCAGTTGTGGGGAGAGTCCACTTGTCAATTGAAAGTTACCGTGCAGCACAGGCTTTAGTCTGCGAACTCTGGTAGCCTTAGCTGGGAGTCCCTCCTCTGCGACAGCGCGCGACTGACGTTGTTGCGAATGGAAACAAAGATAACGCGTTTAACAGCATTTCAGGAGCAGAAGTGTGCCCAAAGATGCCGTTTCGCTGCATCTTCGGACCTGTTGCTAACAAGTGACCAGGTCGAAATTAACGGCGAGGACGTAGATGCGGCAATCTCGCAACACTGACAAACACCACAATGGGCGCCGTTGATCACTTGTGTGCATCCGTAGACTCTGAGGGCCCTATTCTCGAATGATTAAATTCACAGTGAATTCGCCACGTCTTTTTGCCTAAGCACAAATCAGTGACGTGATGCACGCACAGCTACGACTACATGCAGTGTAATTTGACGCTTCACTCATAAAGATCCCTGCCAACGTATTAAATATTGTACACAAAAGGCATTAAACCCTTGTCATGAATTATAAAAATTAGGAGGGGAGCCGAAGATGGCAAGAGAAACACACTTCGGCAGGTCAAAATTGGCGGCAACACCATACGCTGATCGAGTAACGTTGATCCAAAATCGAGCGAAAAGCGGATGCTGAGCTAAAGAACATCTAACAATCTTTTATACCGTATTTATTTTTTTATTTCAATCCCTTTTAGTAACATATTTGGGGTTGGTGCTTCAAGGCAAGCTTTGTTGCGCTACCACCTTCACGTCCGTCACCGCGCCAAGTATTGTCTGCAGCTACGTTACAAGTTTATGGCGTGATCACAGAAAAAGACGGCCGTGACCATCGGCTGTATGTGACATAAGGGCAGCTAAGTGCTAAACCTGATAAGGGCGGAGTGTACCGATTCCGCCGATTCACTCAATCGTCAAGCTAGACTTCAATCAGCGGGGTAATGAATAGAACAGTCAGATTTCTTTGTTATTTTTTAAGTGCGAATGCACTTCTTACGCTACCCTCAGTCACGCTTCTGCCGCCGTCCGTCTTCAGCCACAGGTGTTATCGCGCGCGCGCCTCCTCGCCCTTAGCAACGGCGCAGAGCGGAGGGGAGAGCGTGCGTAGCAACGGCGCCATGACGTAGTACGCCACGTGACGTCGCGCGCTCTCGCCTCCTCTCCCCTTCGCTCACCTGCCGTTTGCGCGCTCTCGCCTCCGTCTCCCCTTCGCTCGCCTGCCGTTTGCGCGTTCTCGCCTCCCTCTCCCCCTTCGCTCGCCTGCCGTTGCGCGTTCTCGCCTCCTCTCCCCTTTCACTCGCCTGCCATTGCGCGCTCTCGCCTTCTCTCCCGCTTCGTTCGCCTGCCGTCGCGCTGCGCGAGGGTTTAAAGGCGAGGCTGTCGCGGCCCGAACGTGATCACGCGGGGGTGTTAATGTAACTAACGGGCAAATGCCACCAAATTTCAACAAACTCCCCCTCATAGCATCACCCGTGCATTCGCACTTCCTCATGCTCCCCTTCGGGGAAATGTGGGGGACTTTTTTTCGCTAGAGTTCGATAACGTGATACACCAACGTACTAGGAAGACTGTGGACAAATGTCATGCATTGGTTGCTCTTTTTCATGGAGAGGATTGTACTGCTCCCTTCTATTGGTGTTGCGCCAAACGAATAATTGTTACTTTATTGCAAACATAAAAAGCGAAATTTGGCATGCTATTTGGATGCTTTATGATCGCTGTTTTAAAACAGTTAAAACTAATATTTCTTTCTGTAGAAAACAGCTTTAAACCACGCGACATGCGAAGCTGCGCGTACTGCAAATTGACGAGTATTTCCCGGTGCCAGAGGTCGGTGATTTTTTTTCTCCCTATTTTACGACGACAGCCACCATCGTTTTCAAGGTGTTACGTAATATGACGACACTTTTACGCACAATGAAGTTGGCAATGTGTGACGTAAACGTTTCAGCCAACTGTTTAAGTTCCGTCTCGCCTTCTCAGCCAATCATAGGGACGGCGTAACACACAAGTCGTATTGTGGTCGAATAGCAAAACAGGTCAAAGTTGTCATGTCCGCTGCATTTATTCTCGCTTTTCATTTCCGGCCAAAAATTATGCGCTTTCAGTAAATATAAATGAGGCTCACTGTAGAAATGGTGCAAGTAAATGTCATGAAATGTGAAAATGACGGAAGTACCCACATCGGCTTTGTCAACAGGAAGCACGTGACCACAATTCGAAGCCAATCACAAAAAACATCCGGCCAATTCACTGTTCACTGCGAATTTAGTACGTCGAGAATAGGGCCTTATACCCTATCTACTAACATTACGTGCGGCATCACAGGGGGCAAACGATAGGTCCTGCCTAGTCTGACGCATTCGCTCGGCGTCTTCTGAAAGAACTGCTCAATTTAGTGACACTAGCCCTGCCTAGCCTTCAAGGATAATCTTCAAAGAAACTTTTCTAGGAAGACATGGAGGGTGGCACTGTTTACAGGCGTCTTATCATCCATAGTGCGGTTTCAATGGTTGGTTGGTGGTTGTCTTCAACGAATTTCGTTCCATGTGCTGAATGCCTGCTTAGCCCTACGCATGCGCTCGGTGTCTTATGCTTCTGCGCACTGGGGTTTTTGCCCACAGAGATCGTTTTTACCCACGGCGATGAAGCCGTTGGGGGTAGAAGTATACTACTTCGCTGTAAAATCCCAGTTTGGATGGACGCAGCCGTTCTCGCCCAAGAAGCCGAGCACAGGTGTCATCTTAGACCAGCATTTCCCGCAAGAGAAACCTGGCGCGATGTTTCGTTGCAATCAGACGTGTATCACAGAGGTCTGTATTCGTTTAAAATATCACAAAACAAACATCGAAACCTCGTGATTGATAATGTCATCTGTGAAAATGGGGACACCTCCCCCCTATGTTCCCGGAAAGCACTACGTTTGTGGCAGCTCTCGAAAATCGGGGTCGACGGTATTCGAAGGCGACCCCATGCGTTCGGTATGGCAGGACCCAGAAATCGCTGCCAGAAAAGCAGAGCGCGTTCGACAGGCCCGCTGAGATGGCAAGGAACGTTTCACACCCTGCCCCATGAGCATGTAAGTGGTTTTCAAGAGCCTCGCTGAATGTCCACTTTAACAGTGTGTCTGACTTCAGCCATTTTTATTGATTGAATGTAGGCTTTAACGGGCCGACGCAAAGCAGGCGATGAGACAGAGGGAGAGAGAGGAGAAATTTTAATTGAACTTCCTGTGGCTCAGGGGGCTGTTGTGGCCGCTGGCTTGTGCCGGGCGGTGACTTGGGCAGCTCTTGTGACCAAGAAGGTTTGTACGTCTAGGTCTGAGCTCCCGAGCACCTCCTCCTACTGCTCATCACAGGAAATTAGGGGAAAGGGATCTTTAGGGCACCCCCAGAAGATCTGAGGAAGGGTGTCGCGTGCGCCACATGCAAGGCATTCTGGGGAAAGGTATAATGGAGGGTGGATTCGATGGAATATAGCTAGATTAGGGTACGCGTTCGTCTGAAGGAGACGCCACGTGTGGTCTTCAGAATTAGTAAGGTTCACGTGAGCCGGGGGGTAACTACGGCGGTCGTGGCGGTAATGAACGGTTATTTCTTTGTACGTAAGGAGTCTATCTCTGGCGGATCTGGCTCTTGATTGGGTTCGACGCTTGCCCCGGCTCGGATTGTGAGCCCTCGAGCTGTATTCTGGGCAGCCTCATTACCAGCGAGGTCAGCGTGCGCTGGAGTCCAGAGATTTTCTACGGGGCAGTCGGGTGGGTGGCGTCGGATAATTCTGGATTCCAGTGGCGAAACATGGCCGTTGGCAAAATTTTAAATGGCCGCTAGGGAATCAGATTTTTGTCGAGAGTGTCGGCCTTTGGTAGAGGGCTAAAACTATTGCCGCCTCTTCAGCCATTGTGTGATGAGGCACACTTAAGTTTAGGGAGTCGAGGGGGGATTATCAGGGTCGTTTATAACTGCAATGACGAATGCGGCGCTGTGCCAGTATTCGGCAGCATCCACATAGATCCCTTCGGATCGAGCGGAGAGTTGTTTTTCGAGAACTTGTGCCCTCTGTTCCGAGCGGCTCGCGTGGTATATAGGATGCATGTTACGGGGTATTGGTTTGAAGACAAGCTTTCCATGGGTTTCAGAAAGGAGGAGAATGTTAGCCTGAGGCCACTCAATAAGACCTATACCTAGCCGCCTGAGATTATGGCATCCAGTGGGACGTTTAGACGAAGGGATGACCTGATTGGAAAAGTGGGCTTCAACAAGCTCCTCGCCGTGTTGTGCACACCAAGGCCTTCGAATCTGGCCGTGGGTCTATTAAGGGGGAGGCTAAGGTCAGATTTGTATGTCCTTCGAATCAGCCGATTAAACTTACGTAATGCAGTGCCAGTCGGTTCAGGTAGCGCAGGGAGTTCGTAATCCTGCTCATACTGAAAGCTTGGATAAGTCGACTCCTCTCTTCTTCCTTGAGACCCCTGCAGGGGTTGCAGATTAGTCTGATGAGTCCTAAAATTTGAATAACATGTTCTAATTTTCGGAGGAATTGTGTGTTAGTCCGATTATTTTGGGTAAGCATCCCCAGGATTTGAAGAGTTTAAACCCCTGTAATCGGTTTTTTTTTAATGAACTTTAATGTGGCGTGTTACTTTGGATCTTCTTTGGCGGCAGCAGAAGGCGTTCCGACCAACTGGGGGAGCAGGTGAGTCTCGCGTTGGCGGCGTCTTTTACTACCATCTGAACGCCCCCCTGTAGGGTATCCTCTATATGGGAATGGCTACCGCCATTGACCCACAGTGTGATGTCGTCGGCGTCAAGGCTTGATTTAAGACTAGGGATTTGCTCAGGGCAGCGGGCTATGTGAAGTATGGCCATAATAAACAACAAGAGGGATTGTACCGCTCCTTAAGGTGTGCCTTTGGAGGAGAGATCGACCGTGTCGGAGGTTATGCCACTGATTTAGAGGATGGCACTGTGGTTGGATAAAAAACTACGTAAATAGCTGTACGTACAAACCCCGGGCTGGTGAATTCCAGTCCCGTCATTATGGCGTCGTGGGATACGTTATCGAAGGCATAGGTCAAATCTAAGGCACGGATAGCCGCCGACTCCAAATTTGAGGGGGGGACTATGACTTTGCGGGAAATGTAGAGGAGGATGTCATGCGTGGACATCCCCAACAGAAACCGATCGTGGAGTGGTGGAAGGTAGCAGAAATATTTAATCTGGGAAACGGAGCGTGCACGAATGATATGCTCAAACAGCTTTCCCAGGCAGGAGGTGAGGGAAATGGGCCTGAGGTGTTCCAAAGCAAGAGGTTTTACTGGTTCGGGAATAAATATGATTTTAGCATGTTTCCAGGATTGTGGCAGCGTGCCCTGTTGCCAGTAATGGTTGATGTAACCTGTAATGATTATTATGGAGTGATCATCGACATTCTTCGGCATTTTGTTGGTTACCTGCTCAGGGCCCGGGGCCGAGCCCGATCGCAGGTTGAGTAAGGCTCCTCATACTTCTGCTTCAGTTATTTCCCTGTCTATATAGGAATTTGGTAAACCGGTGTATGGAGGGAGAGGGTTGCTAGTGCCTTTGGGAAAATACATGCCCTTGATCTTATTAACTAGGTCCTCATCCGTGCCTGGGAATCCCTGGATGATGCCAGTGAGACGATGGGCTTGCTCAGGTTTCGACTGGTTCGGGTTCAGGATGTGCCTAAGAAGGCGCCATGTCCGTTTCATCTCCCGATTGCCTCGCATCGGGTCGCAAATTTCACCCCGTTGAGCCTGAGAGAGTCGCAGTGTGCATTTTTTAATGTTCGCTTCCAGCTCTCGGAGTCTACGGCGTAACCTGTGGTTATGTTTGCTTCATCTCCAACGTTTTTGTATGCTTTTGCACACGTGCCACAGGTGTTGGAGATGACGATCTATGGTATCCGAAGGTATGTCTGTGACTACGTTGGTTACGGCTCGCGTGTCCGTGACCAGTTGCTTTATTCACTTTTGGAGACCTAATGGGTTATATGCTACCGGTGTTTCTTCGTAGGCTTCGCGACAACTCCTGAACTCCTCCCAGTTTGTGAGGGGCTGTGGTCGGGGGTGAGTTCTCATGGTGTGGGAAAGGGTAAGAACAGATTGGATGAAGAAATGGTCACTTCCACTAGTAATATCAGTGATGTTCCATCCGGCGTTTAGGAAATGCAGTGTAAGGGCAAGATCTGGAGCGGATTCATTTTAAGCACTGTTTGCAATCCGGGTTGCAGCAATGGCGTGAGATTCTAATGTAAAATGGGGGATCTGCGCTTTGTCCCAAAGGTATCTTCCCTTTTTTGTGCATTTGGAGTGACCCCACGCCATGTGTGGTGCATTAAAGTTACCCACTACAATTAGGGTATTGGGGCCAGCTTACCTCCTTGACAGGGAAAACAGAAGATTGAATCTGTAATTCCGCTCCCGTGGGTTAATATATACGTTCAGGTGAAAAGTTTACATCCAGCCCTTTTTATGGGAAGTAGCGTGATCAGATTGCGGGGGATTTCTACACTGTCGAATTGGGTTCTAAGCGCCGGAATGTTTCTTCGGATTAGTACGGCTGTTTTCGGATTCGCTTCCTTTTGGTATGCTTTGTAACCGGTACTTTCAACGGCTTTGCCCAGATCCTGGAGGGTTATAATGTGTGGAGTGGTTTCAACCAACTGGATGTGTAGGTGCAAGTTGCTTCGTTTTCTACTAAAGCTCCTACAGTTCCACTACCACACTCGGACTCCCCCGGTGTCCCTATTCGAAGGATGGTTTATATTGGGTGCCAATTTGGTGCCAATTTTTTACGCTTTTGAGAAGCTCTCCTACGTGCGCGAGCAATTCAACGCGGACGTTATCTGTGCTACCTTGGAGATTGCATTGAATAGTTATCATATTGACCTGCAGGGTTTGTTGGTGTTGCCGAAGATCGGCAAACTCATTTTTCTACTCGTATAATTGCTTCCAGGTCAACGAGACGCTTGATTCAAGGGAAAAGATTCTCTTATTATGCTGCTCGTCGTACGTGGCGTTCTCAGCTGCGGCTTGGGAGCTCTCACCGACTGCCCTGCGTTTGTTTGCGGGGGTGTTTGTGTTCGGTTCTTCTGGAGGGAGAGTTATGATTTGCGATTTCAAGGCTTTGCTTTTCTGACACAAAGCGAAATTCCCCTGTCTGAGCAGTATAATTTCCACTCTGATGCTAGAGAGCTCTCTTATTAGGTCAAGAAGGAGAGACGAGGGGTATTGGTGCAGGGAGTGTGAGCAGTGAGAGGGAGCACCAGAGCCGCCCACCTTTTTGTCGCCGCTGGGCTGGCTATCTTAGGATGGTTGTACGGGTTGTTTCTTGGGCTTTGGAGTGCTCCAGGTGAATTGATTTGGCTGGGATGTGGTTGGCGACCGGTCGCGGGCCGTTTTCCTCATCTGGGTTCATTCGGATGTTCTTGCTTGGAGGGTTGCGGTCTTTCTGATCTTTCGCTGGCGTTTGCGGGGTTGGAAGTGGTAGGGACAGTCCATGAAACCGGTGATGTGTGGGCCTTCACAACCGATGTATTTGGGGAGACACGGGTGGTTGTCTCCGGGGTTGGGGGTTCCACACTTAGGGCATTTTGAGAGTGGCTTTCCGTTCGGGCTTATGTCTTGGCGGTGCCCTGGCTGCCAGAACGCGGTGAAGGCGTCAGTTTTCCGTCGGATAGGCTTAAACTGGCACATCGCGGCTCCGTAACGGCTCCAGAATGGGCCCGGGTACGACTGAACAGGATGTGAGATTTGTTAAAGGTTCCGAGCCGTTTCACTGTGAGGACCTGTACATCAAAATTGTAGTCGCTCACGCTTCGGAAAACCTCTTCGGGTGTGTCGTCTTCGGGGATGAAAATCACTCCAGTTGCCGTGCTGGTGGGAGCAGAAGCATGTGCAAGGACTTCGTACTGCTGTCCTTTGAATGCGAGGGATTGCATGGCAGAGTATTTTGTGCGCGTTCTTCCGATGGAAGACTTATCAGCAGGTAGTTGGACACGTGTGCGACCCGTACTTCGTCTACCGGGTTATGCGGGAGGTTGGCTTTTTGAACGATGACATCCGCAAGACAGGCTTGAGCGACTGACCAGAGATGAGCCTCCCTTTCGGTGGAGGACGATCTTGATGTCCGCCTCGGGAAGTGGCAAGGCCGGCGGGTTGCGCCGCGAAGAGTGGTGGGTGGGTGCTTGCAAGGACCCGTTCTTGGCGTCGAGGTAGGTTCGTTGTCTTCGGCGAATATCTGTTCAGCCGCCTTGGTTGAGCTCTACGGTATCCATGTTTTCTCCGGCTACGGCGACTTCCGTAGCTGCGGTGGTTGTAGGGAGCTAGGCATAGCTGCTAAACCTAGCTCCTACGTGACGAAAGAACGAGGTACGTTCCCCACCAGAAAAGTGAACGAATATCAGAACAAAACCTTCTCCGATCGTTCCTTACACCCTCCGGCGTCCGCCGGCACTGGCCTTCGGTGTCCAAGACGAGGATTTCCGCTCAACACTCTAAAAATTGCGGAGCTCATTCGAGGCCCGTCTGGTCAATTCCAACGACTAGAGCGCCCTGCAGGCGATGAGGCGCGCCGTAGTGGGGGGCTCCTGGATTAATTTTTCGCCACCTGGAGATCTTTACCATGCGCTGAAATCTGGTACACACGGGCGTTTTTGCTTCTCGCCTCCATCAGAAAAGCGGCCGCCGCGGCCAGGAATGGAACCCGCGTCTTCCTGCTCAGCAGCACAACGCCTTAGCCGGTGATCCATCACGATATGCGTAATCGTACAAAACACTGCCATGATAGCGGAACCAATTAACAAAATGACCGCGTTAGTGATCACAAAAGAAATCGCACGCAAGGGCTGCCAGTGTTGTCTGAATATAGTGCCATGATCAACCTTATTTTATCTTGTCATGGCTGGAAACTCTAGAAGTACTCTGAGCCCGAACAGGCACCTTGAGTATTCATTGTGACGGCATTGGTGGCACGGGGAACCCCGAGCCCCTATGCTTACGGTGTAACCAACCGTGGAAATGAGATTTAAGGTCAAAGGCACAAACTACATACGGCGGCCGTCGGAGCAGTGGTCAAGCTCTCGGGGATGGGCTCCCTGGCTGATTACCAGTCAGGGAGCTCCGGGACGTCTCAGACTGGCAGGGTAAAGTTAGAGGAGAAAATATCCCTGTTCCCTGTTTTTTTGTATAAGCCGTATATTAAATTTAAAACATCCCAGAAACCTTATTGGGCCTTAATATTGGGCCAGGCAGAAATTTCCTTTCCACCCCTTTTATAACCACCTTTATTAAGCCTGGCAACCACTCTCGCTTTCTTGTAATCGGTTAGATTGACTCACACAGAACTGTCACTTCAATGTGCGTATTCCTGATTTCCAAATTTCGTGAAGGTACCATAGGTGAATCATGTAAAGCTAAAAATCTCAGGAATGGAGAAATCCTCGCAGATGTAAAGAGTCAACGGCAAGCCACAAACCTCCTCAAGTAGACCCTCTTAGTCGATATGAATATCAGGGTGACCCCTCGCCAGAGGTTGAGCAGCTCTTAGGGGTTATCAGCGAGCCAGATGTGATGAATGTAGCGGACGGCGATCCACATGAAGGCTCGACGAAACAAGGTGTTACGGCTCTGAGGCGTATCTTGATCCGCCGAGTTGATCAGGAGATACTGACAAAGAACGTCATCCTAACGTCCGACCGCTCAGCACTGCCTGAATTCATTAAAGCAGTTTCTATTACCTTACAAGTTCGGTCATACATACCCAACCCACGCCGTTGCTATACGTTTCAGCGCTTCGGGAACAGCACGAATTCTTATCGCGGTAGATTAACCTCTGCGAAATGTGCTGCAAATGGTCACCCGACCGGCAACTGGGGCTCTAAGAACTCGTGTTGTATTTGTATTTATTGTTCCATTTGGGCAGTACAGTGCAGAAATGATGGCGAGGCAAAGCCTCCTGACTAGGCGCCATCCCGCTTGAGCAGCAACAGAAGTAGTTGGAGTGCACAAATGACATACAATATACAAATCGTCTTTAGACACACGAAGAAGCAAGAAAAAAACATTTCACTTCAATGCCTGTACGATAACGTAATATGAAGCAATCCCTTCATTATAATTATTAGTTACAGCAAACATCTGCTCAGGTAACACGCACGAATACAAGAAATCACGAGGACAAAGATGGCGCTTAAAAAGTACTAGAATATACAAAGTTGCATTATTTTAATGTTAACTCATCCGCGGAACGATAGAAGACTCGAGCAGTACGTTTGAACTTGCGAACATTCTTGCAACTCTTGGCAATTGAAAACATCCGGGTGATTATTACAAAGTTTCATTATCAAACAATCCATCATCTGCATACCGTAATTTGTGCGTGGCCTGTCTACACCAACATATATGTGATCTGCCTTATACCCAGTAGTTGTATGCAAACATTTATTAAAGAAGACATCGTATTTTAAGGAGACTTGCTCGAAAACAAACACAGCAATTTGAGCAGAAAGGTTTCTTTTGTATTGGCGATATTTTATTGCATCATAACATTTCTCGAAGTAATATATTCGTTTGACTGGTTTAGTAAACGAATGGCTCTGCGCTGCAACACAGAAAGGTTATCAATATCACATTTTTTACCAATACCCCATCATAGCACACAATATAAAATTCGAATGCACCCTCAACCAACTAGGTAAAAAACTATAAAGACGGCATAGCATTCCGACTAATCGTGCTACCTTTACACGAATATTGTTGAAGTGATTTGTCCAGAGCAGGTGTTTGTTGAATGTTGCGGCAAAGAATGAGTGGCTATTGACGTGCTGTAGTGCTTCACCGCAATACTGAAGCCGTTTTTCATAGCTTACTGTTTTGGTTTTTGGGTAAAACCGCATGAATTTGGTTTCACTTGTATTCAGTGCGAGTCTGTTTATAAGAAGCAATTAACTGAGGTCATGAAGCTAGTTGTTAGACATAATTGCAAGCTTTTAACAGTTCTCACCAAAAAAATCCGTTGGCATCATCAGCGCACAGAACCATGTCCCCCGTTAAAGGGATATTACTGAAGCCGTTGATATACAAATTAAACAACAATGGTCCTAAAACTGATCCTTGCGGCACTCCGTATTTAACAAGATGGATTTCGAAGCTGTGGCCGTGTAAACACGTAAATTGTAATCTGCTATCGAAATAGCTGCGGGTAAGATCTAATACAGGGCCCCTCATGCTATACTTTTCAAGTTTATGTAGCAAAATATCCTGCTTGATAGAATAGAAGGCTTTCCTAAAAACAAGAAATATGCCAAAGTGTACAGACAATTTTCGATATTACTAATTATTTGGTCTTTAACTGTTATTAACGCCGTTTGGGTTGATTTGTTTTTCTTAAATTCGTACTCATTGTCAACAATCACGCATTTTGCTGATAGAAAAAATTGTACGCGGTTCTGTATGAACCTTTCTAGTTATTTAAAACCAAAATGGTAGCGCCGAAAAGGTCTGAAGTTATTTAAGTCGCTGCTTGTACCCCCCTTGTGAATTACGGTTACCCGCGCAATTTTTATTAAGTGTGAAGGTGCCGCATGTTATAATTTTACTGCATATGTGTGCCGTTGGTCCAGCGATCACTAAAAAAGCAGCTATAATAAGCTCAGGTTTGATGCTATCTTCACCAGCTGCCGACTTACTGTCAAAGGACATGATAACGGAAGCTATCTCGGCTTTGGACGTTGGGGCCATGAATACCCAGTCAGTGACGTAATGGCTGATGTATTTCCACAGTCAAGTTCTACCGAACAGGGCGGTGTAGAATTTCGAGCTTCCGAGTTCACGAACTGTTCATTGAAGGTGTTGGCGAGGGATATACCAGATGAGTGCCCTACAATGACTGTTAATTTAGAAAGTATTGCGGCAGTATCTGTTCCGACTAATTCTTGAAATATGCTATAATAAACTATCTAGAACGCGGTGAAGCGCGAGAAGTTTGGAGCCGAGAGCCTGTTCTGCTCACCCCACGTGGCGTCTTCCGCCTTCCTAAGGAGCCAACCAGCTTCAACTTGAACGGTTTATTTTCAAGATGTCCCAAGCTACGAACATCCCACCATCTACTCCCGCCTCCCCCACTTGACCTAGCTTCTTCGTGATGTAATAAAGGCTATCTCCTCCTACTCCTTTGGGCATACCCTGCGCAGCTAGTGCTCGGCTTTAGCTTTTAAAACAAAGCTTTTTACCTCTACCCGCGAAGAGTTCTTTCACGACCGTTGGTGTCAACATGAAACTCCGGCGAACAAATAAAAGTACACACTTGCACCACCAAAAATCGAACATGGAACTAATAGAGTGACAAAACCAGATCCCTTTATCTAAGCTACGGGCCCACGCAGAGATAGGGAAGACACGTGGTGAACTCACCAAGCACATCTACAGGTTTAACCCCTCCATTCCCACTGAAGGCCACGCGACAGCGTTTAAAAAAAGCTCACACCACCCCATGGCATCTCACTTCTAGTACGCCAATGTGCTAAAGCCTGCGGCTTCCAGTGTTCACATAAAAATCTAAGCTCCCTCTCGCCCACCCTCACGCCAAACGACACCTCAAAGAACACATTCAAATATTCCTTGATGTCCAGGCCGTTTCTCCAAGCCCCGGCATCATGATCCTTGAGCTACATCTTCAGGCCAACACCAAGAGTGACGTATCATTGCTGCGCCTCAAACACAGCATCAATAAAAACCGAAGCAGTACTGAGGGGTCCTTTGACATTTCCTTTTGTAAAACTGGGAATATTTTTCAACCATCGTCGATTTTGACAGATGAGAACCTCACCCCCAACGAGCCCGAACCTCGCTATGCCGAGGCCCGTTTAGATTGGCCGTGCACCTCTTCGGCGAAGTAAATAACTTTTTCTGTATCTTCTGTCACTGCTATCATTGCGTATCGCCAAACCCCCCTGGGGTTTGGCGGTACCCCCTTGGCTAACCTGGGGTTTGGCCAAGGATACCTGGGATACCTGGGGTTTGGCCACACCCCCTTGGGGGTATCCACGTATAATAAGGGATGTGTGTGGAAGGAGATGCACAAGGTATGGGATTCCCAAAAACAAGAATTTCGAAACTAAAGTCCCACTTTTCACTCCGGATCGATGGTGGTTGAGAATTTCAAAAGGACAACTACGTTGATTTCGGTACCCTTGGATAAGGTTTCTAATTCATTCAGAAAAAAAAACATTTATTGAAGAGATGTTTTATTGTGCTTGGCGAGGATTTTCCATAACTTAAACTACCACTGGCCTCTACGGAAGGTACTTTGGTGTTGACCGAGTACGCAAACGGCGGTAAATGATTTCTAATACAGGTTGCCGCCTCCTGGGAGCGGTGATGAGGCGTCTGCTGAGGACAACGAATGAAGGAAGAGAGGCAGTAGTACTATTACCACTACTGTCCAAACCGTTCTTGCCAGTCAAATTGAAGGACTTGACGGCCACGAGTTCCACGTCGGTTTGTGCTATCCGCGCATCATCCAAACCAGATATCGATGCCTCCAATTCGGTGCTATTGTCTCCGAGTAGCTTCCCAACATCAGAAGCGGCAGACGGGTACGGATTTTTTTCTTGAGAAATAATGAGGACAGGGTCATTGATGTTGTGCAGATGGTTATCTCCAAGATCGCTGGCTCTAAATAGGCTTGCCGCGCCAATTAGAACGAATATGAGCGCGGCAACAACCACTAAGGCGAAGCTCATTGTTACCATTTTTTCGGTATAACGGTGTGTCGATCGTAATACCTCGCTGATGCGAAGACACAGAAGCATCGGAGGCACTCTGGGGAAATCCGGCCCTCGTTCTCAGACGGGATGCGTCATGTCCCCACAGGTGATACAGTAATGAAGTCGTAGAAGACGAAAGTGCAGGACTTCGCACGCCAGGACTCTCGTAGCCTTCGATGAGGTCATGAGGCGAACTTCTGACGCTAGAGGAGGCCGAGCTGAATACGGGCGCAGAAATGCTTGGCCGCAAACGGTTCCATTCCATGCTGGTTGCAGTAAACCTACCAGACATGGCGGCAGGATGCCTCTTCGTTCTCTCGTCGCGTGATAGCAAAAAGACGTTGCGAGATTGACCATGGCATTAGCCTCTAGTCCTTAATAATTTTCATAAGAAAAAGAAATGTATCAGCAGCTTCTTGACGTAGTTTGAATGAGTCAAGGAAATTTCGTCATTCTTGCGTGTTTCGCTTCGTTTACAAAGCAAGAAACGCAAATGCTTGCGGAGTTGTTAACTAACTAACTGACTGACTGACTGACTGACTGACTGACTGACTGACTGACTGACTGACTGACTGACTGACTGACTGACTGACTGACTGACTGACTGACTGACTGACTGACTGCAACGGCTTACTTGCACGAATGCTTTGCTCTGTGGACAGCCAATGCACTCGCTATTTGTACAAGCGCGGCACGCACACCCACAGCTGGCTGGCGCCGCATCTTCTCAAAGTGCTACGAGTTGTGCCGCGCCTCCGCCAGATGGCGCCACTGGTCCCGCGACCGAGAGAAGACGCAGTGAAACATCCCCCTCGCGAGGGGCACGATCAAATGCAGAGCATTTCCGGGGGCGCACGACGTTAAGTAGTTTGCGTTACGTTAATGTTGTTGCACTTGTGGCAACTGCTGACGAGAGAGCACTCGTCAGCAGTAATTTGAATGAGTCAACGATATAAGGCGCGTTCGTAGCGTCCCATTCTGTGTCGGCTTTGTGGCGCAGTGGGTAGAGCACCATGTACATTGCGTTCCGCCCGAAGGGTCGAGGGGTCGAAACCGGGCGCCGGATAGTATTTTTTTTATATAGTAGGGACAAAGACGGTGCGGACTACGGACGTCAACGCGGGTGACATCCTGAGTTACTGAAATGCTCTGCTTCTAAAATTATACACATGATCAGGTGAGTTCCACCAAGAAGCGAGGCCTCAAGGAAAGGAATACGATACCTTTCGATTAGTTCAAGCTTTTGTCTTCTCGAGAATCACTTACGTAAACCCCTGTCTTATTCTCCGCAATGAAGACATCAGATGCTTTATATAATCATTAGAACGGCGGTTGTGCAATCCGTTTATCTTCCCATGAGTGCGTCCACAGAGAGGATGCTTAGCACGGGGCTCAACAACACGGTGTAAGAGCTGATAGAGGGCCATATTTCTATACAGAAGCTCGGAATGAGCAAAACGGCGGCGTGTCGCCGCGTCCTTCACCAGATTGGCTGGGCAGCACAGATTGTCACTCCGCTTGATGTACTCCTGGACGTTTGGCGACAACACCTCAAGGCGCCTCCTTTGCTTAGAAATATGAACCCCTACACGACGAGGGTCGCTGACAACCACGGGCTCAAGCGCTCAACACCACCCTCTGTGGGTATTATGCAGTTATCTACACAGACACCGCCAAACATCGAGGGCAGCACTACGTCATCATCGTGGCTACTTCCAGAACCAACTTCCTTCCGTGTACCTCACTCGATACCGAAGACATGACGGCACCACAAGAGGCAGCCATCGCCTTGGCTCTCACTCAACCAGGGCTTGGTAAGGTAGTCACCGATTCCCAACAAGCGTACCGGAATTGCCAGTCGGGTTTGGTGTCACGACCTGCACTGCGTGTGCTAGAAACCTACTCCCCAAATGCTTCCATTCAGCTCATATGGACACCCACTCACGCTTCCATGGATGGCAACGAATACGCCGACCAAGCCTGCACTTCTACCCCCGTGCTATGGAGCTGCGCGAGGACATTCACCCGCTTGTCACGTTCAGGGACATAACCCAGCATTATCGCCTCCTAAGACAGACGCTACCTTCGCCTTACCCTGACCTTTCCATGGGAAAACAAACTACCCTACGGCTAATCCAATCCGGCTCCTTCCCACACCCGACGCGTCTACTTCATGCACCCGAATCGCTACGGCGCTGAATGTGAATTTTGCTCAGAAGCAGGAACACTCGGCCACCAAATCGGGGTGGGCTACTTTAGCCCTGAGCACCCTCCTCGCTTTCTGTCAACTACCTAACAAGAGAAATGGGAGATGCTGCTGTCCAGCGCTTCTCTGCCTACGCAGCTTTAGCTGGTGGACAGAGCACATGCGGTGCGGAGTGAATATGCGCTACTGTGAAGAAGGAACCACTTCTCTGGGCCGCAGTCTGCGCCTTTCAGAAGTCTGAATAGCAGTATTTTCTCCTCGTCCTCATCCTGCACCTCCTCCTTCTCCTCCTGGTCCTCCTCTGTATATGCCGCCGATCTCGTCGCCTCCGTCCGCGAGGGCATAGCCAGAGAAGTGAGATCATCTAACACCGGTTTTGAGCTTTAATTTTATAAAAAAATAGTTTCCACTCAAGCGCTGCCCCAATACAACTCAACCAACCACTGTTCATGCATCATGCAATAATTTAACCTTACCAAGTATATCTGTTGGAAATAATAGACGGCGTGGTTAAGTGCATTCCACTTGCCTCTGGTTTCACTATTTTTAGAGCGACGTGAGTGAATTTGAGTGACATCGCATAGGTAGTGTTGTGGGTGCCGTTTACAGCTTCGCTTTCCATCGACAATCAGGGGCTGGATTTGCGCTGATAATTATTTAAACTTCTGTTTCGGCTTTAATTTGACTCAGCTAGTTTACAAACCAACCACAGTGAGTCTAACGCCAAATAGCATACTAGATCTTGTCCTGACAAATGTTCAAGATCTTGAGCGAGAGCTCATTTTCCTTCCTGGTTTAACCAATAATCGTTTCATCCATTTTGCCTTGGAAGGTCAGGTTTTGCGCCCACTCCCAAAGCGCAAAACAGTCAGAAGTTACGCCAAAGGAGACTACGCTTCAATTAACACAGAACTCGAATCTTATAGATACCTAAATGGTAGGCTTTTTTTATTGCACTGTTGAACACAATTGGCATTTGTTTAAAGAAAAAGTTACGTTTTTGGTTACAAATATATTCCTTTAGTTGTTATCTCTGGCAAGCAACGCTCACATTGCTTTACATCTGATCTAAAACGACTGCAAAGCCGAAATAAACGATTTCGTTAGCCAAAGGCAAAAATGAGCCATCCCGCTGGTTTGCTTACAAAAATATTGCTGCCGCTTATCGTGCAGCCATAAAAAAGCAAAGGACGTCTTTTTTACAAACACTCTCCCTTCACTTCTCCAAAGTAACCCAACAAAGTTTTGGAAGACAATTAGACCTAATAAAACGAACTTGTATCTCTTAGATCTGCTGACAACCAGGTCATGCGCAGTGACGAATGTTCTCACGTTCTGAATCAAGTATTCGTCAAGTCGTTTTTGAATTGTCCTGTGATGTGCCGCAGTTATGTGATTGCAACTTTTCTCCTATGGATCCTATTGTAGTACATCCTGTTGGAATTATGAAGCTGATCCGCGACCTTAAACCTTCATGAATTTGTGGCGTAGATAAAATTATTTCCAAGTTCTAAAAAACACCGAATTTTATTCATCAATAATCCTGTCACACATTTTTTTTTTCAATCACTTCAATGCTGTGCTGTCCCAATTGATTGGAAGGTGGGGAAGGTCGTCCCTGTGTTCAAATCCGGTAACCAAAGCTCTCCTTTAAATTACCCGTGAATATCCTTACTTCTATTTCCTGTAAACTTTTAGAGCACGTCACTTATTCTAACCACGTATCATTCCTTGAATCCAACTCATTTTTCAGCCTATTTCAATATGGCTTTCGAAAAAATTACTCATGAGAAAAGCAGCTTGCAATATTCACACACGATATTGCATCTGATCTGGACCACGGTTCATCGGTAGATTGCATCTTTCTATATTTTCAAAAAGCGTTTGACAAAGTGTCTCATCAACTATTACTTCGTAAGCACAGTACCCTAAACACTGACAATAATGTGTTTAAGTGGATAGAATGATTTTCGACCAATAGCACCCAATTTGTGGCTGCTAACGAATGCAATTGTCCCCCTACTGATGTTAAATCTGGTGTACCTCAGGGTTCCGTATTAGGTCCTCTGCTTGTTTTTTGTATTTTTAACGACCCTCCT
The DNA here is from genome assembly GCF_048455015.1 of Haemaphysalis longicornis. Lineage (NCBI taxonomy): Eukaryota > Metazoa > Arthropoda > Arachnida > Ixodida > Ixodidae > Haemaphysalis > Haemaphysalis longicornis. The sequence continues at coordinate 1,353,335 of NW_027526355.1, read as the reverse complement.
AATGGTACAAATTCCTCCATAAAACTATTCGCTGATGATTGCCTAATTTATCGCCAAATTTATGACCATACGGACAACAATAATTTACAAGCAGACATCGACACATTCTCTAAATGGTCCAGCAAATGGCACATGATACTTAACACAAACAAATAAAAAAGCATGACCCTTACGCCCAAACGTTGTTCGCAACATCTCTTTATATACAAAATTGCCGGAGCCATTCTCGAATACGTTACATCATGCAAGTATCTTGGTGTTCAGATCAGCAATGACTTAGCATGGCACACACACATTAAGTCTGCCTGCAGCAGCGCAAACCGTTCCTTAAAAAACATTCGCCGTAATTGCTCTCATACCCCATCCTCCCTTAGGTTAACGCTTTAAGGGACACTAATTTGCCCTGAACTAGGGTATGTCTCGGCAATCTGGGACCCTGCACAACAAAACCTAATTTCTCTTCAAGAATCTGTACAAAACTGCTCAGCTCGATTTATACGTTCAGACTACTCCCGTATCTCCCGTGTTTCACTAATGAAAACCTAGTTCACCCAATTTTACATAACCGCAGAAAAATTTTACGACTTCCTTTGTTTCAGAAAACCTTTTTCCATACCAAATCTCTGAGACGCTACCTTTTCTCACAGCCCACGTACATCTCATCCCGCATCGACCATCCGTTCAAGGTTGCCGTTCCGTGTGGCCGCACCAACGCATTCTCGGATTCATTTCTCCACAGAACTTCTGAGGAATGAAAGCACCTTGCCCACCACATTGTGCCCATTGAAGATTCTGCATCATTCTAGAATGCAGTTTCTTTACATGTAATGCAGTAACCTCGTTTCCGGAAATATTCTTGTGTCCCCTTACTGCCGGTACTTCTACGCTGTTACTTGTGTCATACACTGTACCCACCCCTTCTGTAACGCCGCCAGAGCTCTGAGGGTACACAAATAAATAAATAAATAAAAAATAAAAGAGTGAATAGATAAACATAAGTCGTAGGGTATTGCTTGAGGCCCGTCGCTTTTTGATTTTGACAATTTACAGGTGATATCGGGGGAGCATTCAAGTTCATGCACGCTCGTGACAAGTGCGCAGTTATCAAAATTGACACTGAAGCTTTGTCGGAAGCAGGTAAGTCCTCACGTTCCATGACAGCAATTACATCAGTTACAATAACAGCACTTCAGAATAAAACCATATCTGAATCAGCCCTGTATTGTTCGTCTTTGTAAAAACATTTCCGCACACCCAAAATGGTCAGCCAATTCTATAAAGCCGAAACGACAGGGGACCGTAGGGGTGGAATAGGGGGCAGGAGCCAAGTCAAATCATGAAAGATGGGAGGGAAGGGAGAGAAATCCCCTTTACGCACAGGACACTAGAGTGAGTAGACTGGAATAGTAAGAGACAAGAAGGAGACAAATCTAAAGAGGGAAGGAGTAAAGGTGGAGAAGCTATTTTTATTACGTATGTCTTACCACTGGAACAAATACGTGTCGGGACAACATGTAACAAAACAAAAAGAAATGGGGATCTGCATTCACCTCTTTTCCCATTTCAAACGCTCCCTGCCCGTACCTATACGAATTATTTAGGCTCATGTTTTGCTCGTGTTTCAGTACAGGCTAGTGATCTTTCTTGAACTGTATAAACCAGCTTTGGTTCGCTGAAGTTGTAAGCCTCCAATGTTTCTTTTTTTTTTCTGAAGCTTCAGGTGCCAATATGTCATCGGCGTAACTTTTGTCAGCTCTAACGCAACGCGTGCGCTTGACACCGAATCTTTTAACCAAACTAAACAGCATGTCCAAAAACATCTTTTCGTTCTGTAATTGAACGAAATATTTTTAGAACATTTCACTACAATTCCCTGGCTAAGAATCATGCCCTACGTAGCCGGGGAAGCGCAGTTATTTTATAGATCATCATAGCAAGTATTTCTAAGATGATTTGGGAGATCCAAGGCCGTATAACTTACGAAGCTCTAACAATAGTACTGTAAAGGCAGTACAAAAACTCTTAAACTAACAAAATTGTTAGACCGGGAATGAGTGGGTGTACGCAGCAAGCGACTGTAACGCTTTTTCAAACCTGATGAAAGCGAGGTTATTACGGCGAGGCGGCAGGGGCGTTCCAGCAACCGCTTGTATGCTTGCCGCTATTGCGGCATATGCGCTAGCCTGTTCGACTTTAAGAATTATGCCACATGACCCTGACCGTTTTCCGGTGCTTCGCCATTCGCGGAAGACTGAAGACCAGGCAGGCAGAAAGCTCGCAAATGCTTCATGCCTAATAGAGCTATCCTAGAGCAGCTTGAGCAATGCCTGTAAATCGTTCACAAGGGAATGCAGAGGACTGCTCCTCGTGTCGTAGTTGATCTGGTAGTAACTCGTAGTTTTTCACAACAAGTTGGGACGAGGTCATGTTTTGCTGCTGTTGGTTTCAGTTGAAGCCTATCCGAATAATATTCGGCAATCAGACGCGTTATATCAGTGCGCTGCTTAGACTTACGATGCATGGTCTGAGACGAAGAAACACACAAGATGAACGGAAAAGCGAAGCTAGCAACTGTTTATTGTTTGGAACGCCTCCTACGGCTGCGCACAAATGTAAATAAACAATAAAAAAGCGAGGGTGGGGGTCATTGCCCGGGATCACGGGACAGGGCAACGGTTGCGTACATGGCTCACCGGGGTTTGGCTCGCAACGCAATAATCTAACCCAACCCGTAAATAAACAAACTAGCCTTGGGAAGTTCTTTGCAGAAAATTCTGCACCGCATTAGTAAGATGGGAAAGCCAGGTGAAGCATATAAATAGTAGATACCGAGGCAGCAGTGGCAGAAAACTGTCCTCATTCGACGTAGTTTGCAGCAATAGAAGAACGTATGCGGCCAACGGGATCTCAGGAAGCTTACCTAATTTATTCAATGGGGGTACTGTGAGTCGTAGAGAAAGGCTTAAGAGCACAATTCTGATTGACAATCGGATTTCCCTCACAAACAAACCCTGTCGGTTTCACATTAAAATTCCCAGTTTTACTGTATTCGCTAAAAAGAAAACTGATTTATGTTCACTGTACGCAAGCTTTCGTAGGTTTGTATTTACATTTATATTTTACCAATGAAAGCATGAATTTCATAGTTTCGGAATTTTTATGGAAATAGAACTTCTTTGTTTCAAAAGGCACCAGGTTACCCTTGGCATTCTTGCCAAACCTGCACAGATAATCCCAACAAGGAATGCGGAACACGAAGAGCAACATTTGAAATCTGAGATCAGCCGAATATATATAAAGCGTATTTCGAAGTCTTCGAAGGCTTTTTGAGAACATGGTAGAACATTCGGGATCAAACTGTCGGTATCGCCTCCAGAAAAATGATACATTTGAAAAAAAAAACAGTTTCAACAAGGATCATTTATTCTGTGAAGCAATGTTCGTGCGGACCGCAGTATGACATTGCAATAGGGACTGCAGTGTTTAAATGTACTAATATTGTTTTAGCTTGGCAAAGCAGCCTATGATATAAAAGGTGCAGCTTTGTTAGTAGTAACCATAAAAATTGAAGGGATACATTTGTTTTGCGTACATTAGGAGCCGAAGGCAGAAATGGAGCAGCCAATGCCGCAGCAGGAGAAGCTAACGGAGAAACGCAAGGCAACCAAAACGGAGGACGAAAACCATCTGCTTGCTTTATTCTGAAGAAGATTGATGTAACGCCGGAAGCTTTACGGTGCTGCGAAGGAGCGGTAAAGACAGAGTGCAACTATCAGCGTACACTGTCCTATGTTGAGGACAACGGTAGCTGTGTCCGGGGAGAAGCGCAGTGAGTTTCAAGATTACAAAATCATTTGTGGACATACAGAAGAAAACGTTCTTTTAAAGTTTCCGAATTTCTTTGGCAGCTTTCTAGTTTAGTGAAATATGTGCAACAAAAAGTTACCTCAATAAACATCTCACCTGAACGACGAGCCCTTGGTTGCAATTTACTGTAATAGAACAATTGCAGTAGGTGGGAACGAATACGCATGCTGAAAACAGCGGAATACAGATAAAGTAACAAGAAGAAGCGACGACGGCACAGCACTTTGCCATCGTCTTTCATTTTACTGTCCATTTTTACTTTTGGACACCTTTTACATATAGAATCTCAACCAATTTGGCAAATTTACACAAACTACAGAACCAAATAATACAGAACAGCATCACCGCTTTTAATAATACGATTACTTAGTTTTTGATACAGCACCCGCATGCGTCCCCGTAGTCATCCAAATCTTGAACTGCCGTGCCCAAGCGGCGCGTTTCATTCGTCAGAGCCGTATCACGGAAACCAAGTTGCAAACACGTCGAGATTAAGCGCATGCTGAGCAAACCTTTCAGCTGGGCCCATCGTCTGCTAGGCTGTTCCCTCTTAAAGGGACACTGAAGTGATATGTAAACATTGCGGGATTACTAGCGCAAATCGTAGTCCGGAGTCCCCAGGCCATGTTTCGACCACTCTGGGCGCGTTTACGCGATTTTATTTAGTAGAAAAACTAATTCGAAAATGCTGTCCTCCTCTCTTTACGCTCACCCATTTTCTGTGGCGTTTTCGTGTGACGTCAGGAGGGGATCAGCTGGCAATTGGCTGCGCCACGGCTGCGCTACTGCACGGCTCCCTGGCCGACAGAGTCAGTCGGCCCAGCGTTTCGTCCGCCGGCCGCCGGCAGGTCGTCGCAATCAAGGAGGTTAAAAAAAATTGCTTGGTCGCAATTCGTTCGCTTAGTTGAAACGAAGCCAGGACACGTTTGTGAATGGAAGAATGTGCCTTTCTTTACTTGGTTTGTTTGTACACTGTATCTAGCTCCAAGTCAAGTTCGCTTCACACAAGCTGCACAAGCGCACATGCGACGCTTCGCTGACTGGTTTGCCAGTAGGAAAATATAAGGCCTCTTGAAGGCGGGAGAAGAGTCAGCGAAGTCAATATAGGTACTAAGGAAATAAAATCAACTGATATTTTTACCGTACAGCGTAAAACTAGGGCGCGGGAAGCACTTTTTTGCGCTGGGCGAACAAGCACAGCGGTCAGCAGCACGACTACGCATCTGCGAACGCTTTTCCGTCTACGAAATGCAATTGCTAGACGTGAGCTACTGTGGAAACTCGGGCGACGCTTACTGCACGATCGCAGTACAACAAATAGTCACCTAAGCTGCTTGAAATGCCAAAACTAAATAAAAGTGTAAACCGGTTATACAATATATACCCTATATTAGCAAGCCCTTCGCGTCCCGCTCCGTGGCTCAGTAGTCTGGGGTGCTGGGTATGTCACCGCAAATGTTTTGCAAGTCACGAGTTCGAATCCCCGCGGGTAGGTGCTTTTTTTTTTTTTTTTGTAAGGTAACTTTTTTGTTTTCCGCCGATGTTTTCTATATTGAGTTCACCTTTTTTTGGGCCGCAACGTTCATGGCTACACGAACTAGTTCACAAAACGCGTGCAGGCTGGCACTGGCGCGCTAGCGATTTCTCGTTGGCGTGCTGTTGCCATAAGCACCGACTGCTTGCAGGCTGTGGGCACAGGCCAGAATGAACAGACCCTTGGCCTGGTGCGAACACGCTTTTTACGATACAGGCATGAGGGAGGCAAGCTTCAAATATGGGGGAAAAGCGCATGACATTTGGGCGTCTGCGGGTACGCGGAGGGCGTTCATGCACTGCGTAGGTCTCGGCTAGTGAATGCTACGACTACAAGCCGTCCTGGGAGGCTTATCTTGTGCATTTTACAGCCGCCAACATGGCAGAAGCGCGGTACGATGATTACTGAGATATTGAGAATGCCCATCCAACAACGCCATTGGTTATGTTTTAGAGAACCGAAACCGAAACCAAAACTTGTTTGATTGCTAACCTTGGGCATCGTCCAATCACGGTGCCCGCTCCTCCTAACGTCACAGCTTTAGTTGGTGCGGCCGCCGCAAACCGCGCATGGTAGTTTTTCTTCTTTCGCGCTTTGTAAAATAATTACCGATTTGTCAATCGTAAAAACGATGAAAAGTGTGCTAATTTGAGCCAGTCTACACAGTGCAAGCAAAAACGGGAGCTTGACAAATTCACTTCAGTGTCCCTTTAACCGCTCCATGAGGCAGAAAAGTGTCCGCTCGCGCACGATTTGGCGACCGGGTGTGTACACAGCTGCATGCACACCCGCAGGCGCGTGAGCGCGCGCGCCCGCAATTCAACACACACACACACACACACACACACACACACACACACACACACACACACACACACACACACACACACACACACACACACACACACTCACACACGCACACACGCACACACACACACACACACACACACACACACACAAGGAACACGAATTCACATGGTGCCTTCCACAGCCACGATGGACGCTCAACTAGCAACCGCCTGTGGCAGGACAAGCCGCCAGACTCTTTCACCCGCAGCAATGGCGCAACGTGGCACGATGGCCGGTGGCCCCGCCAGATGGACAAGGGTCAGGGGCCCCTCGATAGGGTAAAGGCAGCTTTCCAGACGTGGATTCCCCTTTCAAGGGTCCGCACTCGACCAGGGACGCCTGTACCCATTAAAGAAACCGTTGGGTGTCCGGCGGCCCCAGGATTCGAACCCAAAGTTCCTGCGTTTTTGAAGACGCACCATTTCATAGGGGCGATTTCCCGTGCAAGCCGGGTGAACTTCCCAAGCGTTGTAGTACCACACAATGGCCGAGCGCCAGGCCGGGGAGTCGCTTGTACCTATTTTACCGGTAGGTGCCCGGCGCCACCAAGGAACACGAATTCACATGGTGCCTTCCACAGCCACTATGGACGTTCAACTCGCAACCGCCTGTGGCAGGACAAGCCACCAGACTCTTTCACTCCCGGCAATGGCGCAACGCGGCATGATGGCCGGGGGTGAAAAAAAAACACACACACACGAGTGCACACACGCACACACATACACACACACGCACACGCACGCACACACACAAACAAGCACAGACACACGCGCACGCACACACGCTCACGCACTCACACATACACTCACACACACGCGCGTGCGTACACGCACACACACACACACACTGACACAAACACACACACGCACAGATGCACCCGCAACCACACACGCACCCGTGGGCGCACGCGCGCACACACGCACACTCGTACACGCACGTGCGCACGCACGCAGACTCGCACACGCACACACACGCACGCACACACGCACACGCGCACACACACGCGCGCGCGCACGCACGCCCACACACGCGCGCGCGCACGCACGCACACGCACGCAGATACACACATACGCACGCACACATGCACACACGCACGCACGCACGCAAACACACACACACGTACGCACTCCAACACGCACACATGCGCGCACACACACACACACATACACACACGCGCACGCGCGCGCACGCACACGCATGCAGACATACACACACACACACACACACACACACGCACGCGCACGCGCACGCCGCGAAAATTGCGAGGTTTCCTTGTTAAATTCACCGTGGGCTGGGACACGAACTCTTTTTTGCTACAATAGGGATTCGCCTGCTACGCCTAAATTCGGGAGTTCTTTATTCATCTTTTTCTTCCTTTGCTTCCCGCCTTTTGTTTCGTATAAAGACGTGCGTTTTTGCAATATGGTCACCTGCCTCGTCACTTGTGAGTTACTCCAACTAGCGTCCTGAACCTGCCATAACATCACATACACGTACACACACACACACACGCACACGGACGCACACACGCACGTACACGCACACACACACTTGCACGCCCGATCGCACACACACCGACACACACACACACACACAAAGACACACGCGCAAACGCACGCACGTACATGCACACTCATACTCGCACCCATGCACGCACGCACAATAACCAGAATGCAGGAGCTCAAGGGCTTCTTCTATGAGCAAAACGATTCCTACAGCCGCACTTTTATCGCCCACCACAATTTGTCAACCGTGGTGAAGTATGCCATTATCAAGAAGACGTGTCGTGCTGTTGTCTCGGCTCTTTAAAAATATCGACCGTAGTTGTACGGGTGCCATTTTTTGGTAGTAACGGGACATCACCAGCTATGGCGGCTATGCTAACTCGCAAACGTATCGGTACGCTTGACTGCTGGGATCTTTGTTTACAGAAGTATGACTTCTGGACGACCTACAAGACGGGCAGTACCAATAAGGCCACTGAAGTTCTGTCCCGTTGCCCACCCTAATCACCTTTACAAACTTTGTCTTTTCAGGTTTCTTACTCTCACTTCCAATGGAGGCTGTGCTCATCACCAACCAAGATACATTCTCTAATCTTATCTTTGTACTACGATACAGCACGTATTACTGAAAACAATAGACCAAACAAGTGGTTAGGCATCAGAGCATAATGGACGTTCGGGCAGTCAAGTTAGCAAATTTTGCCTTCCCAATAGTCCAGCTGTTCACTACAACTATGATCGCCCTACCGGTAAGGGATGTGTTCCAACCATCCGTTGAAACCTTCCAAACATCTTACAAATTTTTCACAGCGACCCTGTACCTGGATATCCTGGTTTCCGAAAGAGGTACGACCCAGTCAAAAGCGGATTTTTAGGGGCGAAGCTCCTTAGGGCGTGGGTCTGTTCATCCTCGACGTATGTATGTAGCCACCTCTAGTTTAGTTCTTGGATTGTTTACTAGATGGCGTGGCTACCTCTAGTTTAGTTCTTGGATTGTTTACTAGATGGCGGGGAGCGTTGTAATAAAATCCGTTCGCTGTTGGCGCGCGCTCGGAGTCGCCCGATGGATAAGGCTGCAGATGTGCGAGCCCGCGAGGCAGAAGCGCTCCGTGAAGCTGCGCGACGCCGCCGCCAAGATCCTGCCGTACGAGAGCGGGAGGCCGAAGCGTGTCGTCTGGCTGCGCGACAACGCCGCCAAGATCCCAGCGTTCGAGAACGAGAGGCCCAAGCGTCACGGCAACGGCGCGAGGACCCTGCCGTACGCGAAGCGGCACGGCTGCGGCGCGAAGAGGATCTCCAGAACGTCAGAGAACGGGAAGCGGCGAGAAAGCGCGCGTATCGGCAGGCATACCCCGATGTGAGGCAGAGCTCGTGAGGCGTCTGCAAAACGCATCAGGCGAGCTCAGCCCCAAGGTGCCGACGCGCGGTTTAAGCGAGACTTTCTAGACGTTACGTTCGGACACAGATGTAGTGGGCGAACTTTCACTGAAGAGTCGCGGTTTTACCGATGATTTCTCCTCAGGAGCTTCGCCCACTCATCATCATTCACCCCGTGAATATGCTGTGAATTTTTTTTTGCTCAGTCATCTTAACCTGCCTGGGCAAATATGTTACGTCATCTCCGTTGGTATCAGTATATTGTAAACGACCAACGTCGGCCTCTGCAGGGATACCTTCCTTGAATTATGTACTTGACGTCTGTTGATTGTGTCTGCTGTCGGTCCCTATAAGCGGAGACAGCCCCTCTCCGAATGAGCTGAGCTTCGGAGGCTGCATATTTGTTAGTGCAACTTAACGATTTGCGCCTATGACCTGCTCGCACTCTTCTTGCTGTCACGACAAAACATGCGTCTGGGCAGTGCTTGTGGAAGTGCTTCAAATGGCCGGTGCTGCCCACAAAACTAGTCCCGGCTATCACCCTCAGACGAATCGGTTGACAAAACACTTTACTCAAAAAGGGTCGGATGTAATTTCTTTTTATACCAATCCCGACCACAAGATTTAAATTTTTTACCACGCTAAGGTTATTAGGCTCATATTTCAATCTTGCCCTGCTTTCTAGCCATTCCCTATAAGGCGTGGTCATCAGGCATCCGCGGAAGTACGTCATCAGATCTAACGGGAAACTAAAACTAATGCAGCCACGTACAAGGGCTCACGGGAATTATATTGTAGAGAAAATATCAATGATGCTGCGGCTGAAGCAAAGCAAAAGATACGCGATTCCAGCAGGCGCCACACCTCCGCACTGAAGCTCGTTTTTCATTCCGTGTGTAGTCGCATGCTGAGAAGACACTGGTCGCCAGCTGAGAAGACACTGATCGCCAGCCATAGTCGCATGCTGAGAAGACACTGGTCGCCAGCAACATACGCCACCACCAAGGCGCCACTCCGACTATGTAAAACGATGCCGGCGGCAAGATTTTGTTGTAGGCTTGCAAAAGCGCGCCCGGGCGTCTCGGTGGCTTTGGTGCTGCGCTGCTGAGTACTGAGTACAAGTGTGCGGGTTCGATTCGCGGCCGCGGGGCACGCTTTACTAATGGAAGCAAAATTTTAAAAGAAAACGTGTGTTCGAGATTTCGGTGCGCGTGGAAGATCCGCAGGCGGTAAAATTAACCATGAACTCTCCACAACGGCGAGCCTCATCGCCTCTGTAGCGTCGGCGAGTAAACATCATATACAACATGGTGGCAATGGATCAACAACAAGCTCTAAAAAATCAAGGGAACACTCATTATAACCACAAACGAACTTAATTATGCCCCAATGAGAAACAAACCCGAGTATATGGTGTTTAATTGCGCAAATCTTAAAATACAATAAATAAATTCGCCGTTGTGTCACAGCCGCAATTTATGTCCGACCAATAATGAATGGTGCCTCGCGACAAATTAAAAAAACATTATAAATGTCACCTAAGAATCCTCGGTAAGGCCCTAAACGGAAACGCCGAGCCATATCCCACAATCAGAAAAATTCAGTAATTTTTTGAACAATTAGACCACATTGTAAAGCGCCTATACAGTGGAAGTGCAGGCATAAGAAACAAAAGATAAACATTGTGCCCGAGCTGATCGCAGTACAGCCTGAAGTACCAGAAACAACAGCCTCACTGAAGAAGACCAAATAAACGCCATCATCAGGGCAGCATTAGAGCAAACCTTCACCTCTGGATAGTCGCAATCACCGCAAGTGTCTTTAAATTGTGTCGTACAATACATTTCAAGAAATCACAAAGGCCACGCTTCGAGACAAATGTAACGTATGAAGCAAAGCAAAATGGGAACCAGCCATCCTCAAAAATATAGGCAATCCTCCACAAAAAAAAAAGGTTCGATGCCAAGATAGATATGTCACCGACGCAGCGACGTTTTATGAAAGGCTGTGTCTAGGGTTCCGTCCAGACGGAACGGCAAGTGTCACTAAAGTTCCGTCCAGAGGAAACACAACTCGCGTTGAGAGCAGTCTTTCTTGATTTTTACCTAACCGGCCAAACCACTACCGCTCACTGACTACCCAGAATCACTGATAATTATTGATCATTATTAATAAGTACACATAATACAGATCCGGACGGATCTCAAAGCCGCCACCCGACGCCTGCATCACAATAATTAAGCGAGAACAGTCGGTCTTGATTTTTACCCAACCGGCTAAACCGCTTCCGCTCACTGACTAGCCAGAGTGACTGATAATTATTAATCAATGGTAATAATTACAGGACATCGGGCGTAACTGGCGATGGCTACGTCGGCCTAGACTCAAGTGAGCGGGAGCGGTTCGGCCGCTTGAGTAAAAAACCAACACCGACTGCTCTCATCGCGTGAATTGCAAAGCGGGCGTGAAGTATAGCTATTACAAAACGCTAACCACGACAGCAAAAAAAAAAGTTCCAAGAATCGAACCAGGGATTACAGCGTCCGTAGACAGCGGCGGAACCGCCACACCAAATCCCAGGACCAGAAATGGCGGCTAATCGGCTGGTTTTGATTTGGCGTTCAGTCTGGACGGAACTTAAGCAGTTTTTAGCGCCCCGTCTGGACGGAACGCTAGACACTTCCTGTATGAAAACCCTCCCTTTATTTAACACATGGATCCACACCTACGCGGTGACAGGAGACAAGCCAGGATGAACTTCCTTTGAGGAGTGTTCCAAAACCCAATAAATAAATAGTAAACGCTGACGCCAGGGTGTTCGAAAGTTCCAAGGCACAATTGTCGTAGCGGAATACTGTGACAATCGCTATAATTGCGTTGCCTTTCTACACGCGAAATTTTAATCCTCTTTGCGATTCCTCTAGCAGGGTTGGCAAATATATGCTAAAACATTATAACACACGCTCAATCGGTCATTAGTCTCTTTGCGGAGTCAAAGTACCTAAACGTTTAACAAAGATTCTCCAATCCACAATCATAAAAGTTTCAGTTACATTTTCACACATGCACAAGTGTGGAATGAAGCGACGCAGCCGATCAAGGTCCACTAGAACTCGCATACCACTCTCCTTGCGGCCATGGATACCGCACTCGCCTCCCCCCAAAATATGATGAATGATTCCTCATCCTACGCAGAGGAACCACATCCTGCCCCATGTCACGTGGGAATATCATCGCCTAAGTATCGCAAAGACGGGTGTCTCCGGGTTTCGCTGAAAAGGGCGGTCTTTGTGCGTATTTAACGTAACGTTGGATAATTTCCTACAAAACATTTCGCCCATCTAGATTTGATGACATGTGTGCTGGTTTGTAACATGAGCAAAGGATATGATCAGGGGTGAACAACTAAAACATTGCACATCCAACTTGTATCCACACATTACAGGCTGCCCTGACGAGCGTGAATTGATTATGGGCTGCTGGTATTTTAGTGCAACCCATCCGGTTTTTCACCTCCTCATTCTCTTTTCCCAGCCTTTCCATGAATGTTAGTCAACAAGGACACTTCTCTCCCTCCCCCACTCAATCCCTCTCCTTGGCTTTTACAAAACCCAAATGTTAGGTCAGGCTACCAATATAAACACACCTGAACATTAACACTGTTCCGAGGGTGGCTTAATGCAAAGGGTGGCTTAATCCGAGGGTGGCTTAATGCGAGGGCGGCTTAATGCAAAGTTTCCGCAAGCTTACACTCGCCTGCAGCAATGGCCGCCGTAGTTCTGGCTGGGTGTTAAATACAGCTTGCCGTTCACACTTTAGCCTGAAGATTTTAAGTATTGCAATGGCTGGGAAGTCGACGCCACAGTCGTGGTTAGGCTACGCTGTAGTGTGAAATAGGGACAGATACTTTGCTGGGCAATGGAAACGTAGTCTTTCTGCTCTTTCGTTTTTTTTTCGTCAGCCTTCGTGAAGAGAATAAGGTCTCAGTGGCTGTTGCGCGTCCGTCTGCGTTGACGATGATTTTGTTGCTCTATTATATCTCTACAGTATGCCAACGTTGTGCCCCTACCGCAGAGCCTCTCGGGCTTTCGGTATGTGTCTGGCGTGCTATTATAGAAACATTAAAATTGTAAGATTGGCAAGACATAGCCAGCGGAAGCGCAGTCACCTCTTGAAAGGGTAACCAATGTTTCCCTTTTGATGATTGTTTTGACTGCTATTGGCTCCTGTGTACACCACGTATCGCTTTTTGGAATGTTACCCGATATTTTCGCGTTTACTTTGAGGAGAAACTAATGTATCAGACAGGTGGCTAGGCTCAAATTCCAAATGTCCGTTGGTGAGACACATGCAGCAGGAGGAATGAGGCATAAGCGAGATTCGAGAACTTCGATTTGTAAATAATTGGCGGCTATGTCTCTCTCCTGCGCACCCTTTCTCTTTCCTTACTCGCTGAGGGCCTTTCTTCCCGCGCATCTTCTTTTAGCTGACATTGCCTCACAATGGCTTCGTTGTCCCTACCACCTTGTTTTAGTAGAGCAGCATTGCCACCATGTCGCCTGGCCTCTTTGTTAAAATCTAGCTCTTTATGCTTCACGCGGTCAGAGGAATGAAACTTTCGACGTTCTGCACAAGTGAAGCCCAGCACAAGCGAAGACAAGCTCTTGCCCAGCTTTCGCTGTTCTTTTTTTCAAACTGGCTATGTACATTTCAGTGCATTGAATAGATGCGAAAAGACAGTTGGAAGGCTCTTCGCAGCGTCAGTATTGCAATGAACAGAGGGCCGGCTAGAGTGTCGCAACCGACCTAACTTCTCGCCTCAATGTAAATCTCTACCTCTATTTGAACACACGCGAAAATTGCTGGACAGAAGACTGGCGAACACTACAAAGGAAAACTGGAAAGCACAGCCAGACACGGACAGCTATGAAAAAGCAAACGACTGAGACATCCGTTTAGTCGGCATCTCGCCAACAAAGAAACACTAAGGGATCAAGCGACAAAATTTTTTCTCCAGGTTAGTGGAAGAAGTCGCCCCCTTTTTCTCATTAGGCTGCTGCGTCATACACTAAATCACAAGATTACTCAGATTCCCCGGAAGGGGCTACGCGACCTTCCACTAGCCTCAGCGGTAGTCGTATTCGAGATAGGGCGTCGAGGGGACATGAAGCGTTGCGGCGAAGGCGATCTGGAATGGCTTTTCTGCTGCGGCGGAGGGAGCAGATGGGAGGCCAGGTACTGCTGAATTTCAGGAGGTCGTTCGCCTTAGCGGGGTCGAGGGGCATCAGGCGAAAACCTTCGCATTCCCATCCTGCGGTAGCGGCAGTAGCATGAATGTGGTCTGCTTGCCCGCAATGATAAAAAATCTCCCACCTACCCTCGCGGGAACCCCTGTGTAGATGTGACGCATAGGGGGTTCACGTTGCAGCGTTGGGCAGAGGAGGAACGGCGCTGGCACGATGGAGCGGAGCGGCGCAGGCACTGCGTTTTATAGCGCGCATAACGGTGAGGGGACGCGGGCGCCAGTGCGTCTGCCGCGGCTATGACGCAACACAATCCAACACAATCCACTTTAATCCAATCCAATCCAAATCCAAGCCAAGCTTAGCCAATCCATTCGAATCCAATCGAATGCCCCTCGCCAGAGAATGTTCGCTATCGGAGAGGAGAGGGGGTGAGCGGCGGAGAGTGCAGCTTACGCGACGAGGAGAATGGGGGAGGGGCGGAAGCCGACAACAACGCCGACGCCGGATGCAAGGACAAGGCGAGTGAATGAGATGCAGTCGCCTCTAAAAAGGGGGTCTGTTGTCCGGCGTGCGTCATATCACCGCTTTTCTAGCAGGCTGGCATGGATCAATCCCCGCAGCGCAGATGGTGAACCGCTGCTGCCGGGGCGCAGTTGGACGCTGATAATATTGAGGTCCATAGGGAGAATCTCTTCGCAGGGCGTCTTCGTACGCCATGACAAGGGGTGCAGCAACGTCGTAAGTTGCACCAGAGGTGCTGTGCGGCGGCGGTGTGGGCTGGAATATCTGCCGTATCTCCTCGGCACTACGTCGAGAAAGGGAGGCCACGTTTGGCTGACGACCAACGAGGTTCGCTTTCGTAAGCTCAATTTCCTCTCGAACAATGGCTGTTATAAGCTGTCGTAGAGAAAAGTCATCTGGGCTCCCCGGGGCTATGGCATGACAGTTTGAGATCTGGGGAGAAGACTGACGGCTGTACTGCATCCCACGTTGCTGCAGCGCGCGTTCCATTGCTGCTGCTTCTTTGATAAAATCAGCAACGCTACCCGGTGAATTCCGAACAAGGCTCGTGAACAGCTTCCCCTTTACTCCTCTCCTTAAAAGCCGCACTCTTTTTTTCTCGGGCATTTCGGGGTCAGTCAGCCCTTCAAAATAGTCGGAACATATCTTCTGCAACATGGCCATAGTGTCGTTTGGACCCTGGACACGTGACTGAAGGGCGATCTCAGCCCGCTCCTTTCGTTCGCCGCTACGGTAGGTAGCAGAGAGCTGACGCCGAAATTCTTGCCAAGTATCCATGGTGAACTCGTGGTTTCTGAACCAGGTCTAAGCGGCATTCTCCAGAGAGGAATAAACATCACTGAATTTTCGACGATCATCCCATTTATTGAATCAGGCCACCCGTTCAAAGCTGTTAAGCCAATCGTCGACGTCCTCAAAGCTATCCCCGTTGAATGCTTTCGGGGTGCGCGGCGTATGCAGGACAAGCGGTTGAGCCACTTCTGCCATCCGGATAGTTTGGCTCATGGTAGATGTCATAGCTGAACTGAAAGGTGTGGCCAGACGCCCAAACTCCGGTTGCAAGCCTCGCAGGCGTCGGCTCACTTTGTGAACTGCGGTTGTCTCGACTGCGCTAGGGCTTGAAGTAGGCACGTCTTCGGAACCGAAGTACATGGCTTGGATACCCAGCACACTCCACCAAACTGTCACGTGAGGGACAGGTAGTTGCAAAACAGAACACTAGTTTTAATCAGTAAAGAGCCCACCACACAAGGTAGCGAGCAAGCAGGCAGAGCGTCTTCTTCCTCTACTCAGGACCCCGGCTCCGCCTAGTGGTCATGGTGGCTTCCGAGTATTAGGCGCGCACCCTTGCGGATATAATTACCGTTCATATATGGTAACAACAGAAAAAGACACATGGGGAAAAAATTTAACATAAATGTTTACTGACTGTTCACGAAGAGGACTTGCTGATATAAAAGAAAAGAAGCCCTCTTCCTGAAACATCTGCAATCTTCCATTTTTGACGCTCTCCTCTGTCAGTGTCTTAACTTATCATACTTTCTCGGGCTTTTTGTGAGCTTTTTGTTTCCAGACACGCGCACGCTGACACACACACACACACACACACACACACGCACACACACACACTTACACTTACACATATATAAATATATATATATATATATATATATATATATATATATATATATATATATATATATATATATATATATATATCTATATATATATAGGGGATAATATGATTAGGAAATGAGGGGCTCGTTAGGAAATACAGAAAGAAATGCGGGCAGTCTACAACGCCAAAGAAAGCATAGGGGAATGGTTGGACTATATTTTTTTATTGTTAGGGAAATTATATATTTTTTTTGTAATAATTGAAGCGAGAAAAAAAGAAAGAAAGAAAAACACGCGCCCAGAGTGGGTTCGGTCCCTACTCTGGGCGCGTGTTTTTCTTTCTTTCTTTCTTTCTCGCTTCAATTATTATGAAGAAAATATATATATAATTTCACTAACGGTAAAAAATATAGTCCAACCATTCCCCTATGCTTTCTTTGGCGTTGTAGACTGCCGGCTTTTCTTTCTGTGTATATATATATATATATATAGACTGAAAAGATAAAAACTCACACAGAGCGCGAAAAAAATAAGGTTAGTAGAGACAGAGACAAACGAGAAAGACGTAGAAAATACAAAATAAAAATAAGCTTCCTGACGTTTCAGGGAGAGGACTCCCTTTCTTCAGGGTACTCTGAAGAAAGGGAGTCCTCTCCCTGAAACGTCGGTAAACTTATTTTTATTTTTTATTTTCTACGTCTTTCTCGTTTGTCTCTGTCTCTACTAACCTTATATATATATATATATATATATATATAAATATATATATATATATATATATATATATATATATATACATATATATATATATATATATATATATATATATATATATATATATATATATATATATATATATATAGCGAGGGACGAGGTGTCAGACGATGTTTATCCTGCTCAGACCGAACGTTCCGGGGAGCGCGAGTCCAGCGATGATGCTGGTGATGATTCATAGATGCTAATGGTGATAGGGCTGGAGTACAATAGGGAAGCGCAACCCTCGGTGCTTACACTGGCCGTGATAGTGGTTATATCAGTTCACAGCATGATCATCATCATCATCACCGCCAGCCAGGCCCACTGCACGGAAAATGCCTCTCACATTATTCTCCAATCACCCCAGTCCTGTGCTAACTGCGACCAATTTATCCTCGCAAACTTCTTGATCTCATCTGCCCTTCTAACTTTTTGCCACATCAACTCTGTTACCCTCAATGACCAACGGTTACCTTGCATTCTGATTACATGCCCTGACCACGTCCCTTTCTTCTTCTTAATTTTTACAAATATGTCCTTAACACGCGTTTGTTCCCAGACCCACTCCGCTATCTTCTTGTCCCTTAATGTTACACCAATCATCTTCCGTTCAATTGCGCGCAGAGTCGTCCTCAATTCAAGTTGAACCTTCTTAGTGAGCCTCTAAGTTTCTGCCCCGTAAGTGAATACCGGTAAGATGCAACTGTCATACACTTTCTCCTTAAGGGACAATGGTAGGCTGCCAATTATTATCTGAGAATGCCTGCGGAATGCACTCCACCCTAATCTTATCCTTCGACTTATCTCTGTCTCATGGTCGGGATCCGGTGTCACAATTTGGCCAAAGTGGATATATTCACTTACTACTTCCACGGCCTCGCCACCTATCTCAAACCGCTGTGCTGTCCCGAGGTAATTGATCGTTACTTTAGTTTTCTGCATATTGTTTTCAGGCCCATGGTTCTACTCTGTCTGTTCAGTACGTAAGCACGCTTTGCAATTTCTCCCCCCAGTTACTTAACAGGGCAACGTCATCAGATTATCTGAGGTTACTCAGGTATTCTCCATTAACCGTTACTCCCACCTGTTCCCAATCCAATGTTCTGAATACTTCTAAACATGTTGCAAAAAACATTGGGGAGATTGTGTCTCCTTGTCTGACACCCTTACTTATACGTATTTTAGATGCGACAGCATCTCATTCACTCGCCTTGTCCCCCCCTACGGCATTGTCGTTGTCCGTCCACACCTCCCCCATTCTCCTCACCGCGCGAGCTGCGCTCTCCGCCGCTGACCCCCTCTCCTCTCCGATAGCAAACACTCTCTCGCGAGGGGCATTGGATTCGATTGGATTGGCTTGGCGTGGCTTGGATTTGGATTGTGTTGGATTTGGATTGGATTGGATTAAAGTGGATTGTGTTGGATTGTGTTGCGTCATAGCCGCGCCACGTTGCGTCAAAGCCGCGGTAGGGGGTTCACGGCACGTTTCACGCGATGGGAGAATCAACCTAACGGAACAACAACGGAACCCCCTATGCGTCGCATCTACACAGGGGTTCCCGGGAGGGGAGGTGGGAGTAATTTTTACTGCTCTCCTTATGGAGGATGATGGTAGCTGTTAACCCATTGTAGATATCCTCTAGCGTTCTTACATAATGCTCATCTACACCCTGGTTCCGTAATGCCTGAATGACTGCTGAGCTTTCGACCGAGTCAAATGCTTTCTCAAAATCTATGAAAGCTATAATTTGTGACAGCGTATCACATTAATGCAACGCCGAGGATGTTCACTATATATATATATATATATATATATATATATATATATATATATATATATATATATATATATATATATATATTGTTAAGGGGTTTATTGGTGCTCAGGAACAAACACCGACGAAGCAGTCAGAAGACAAGGGGTGATGCCGAGCCAGCTGAACCTCTCCTTCACAAGCTCCGTCTGATGATGATAGATGAGGTGTGTCAAAAGCACGGCAGTGATGATGATCCACGATACTGCACGGCAATGGCGCTGTCAGGGAATGTCCCGTAGTCTTCGCTAGAATTCCCCCCGTGGAAGAAGACGCCATGCTTGCGGAGAATTACGGAGCAGACGAAACCAGAGGCTCGTGATAGGGTTTTAAGCGCTGCACGTGGACAGTCTCCCACACACGGTGGCAAAGGTCCGTAGAGGGGGCCATAGGCTCAACGATGTAGTTTACTGGTGACGTACGCTCCAAGACGCGGTAGGGGCCATGATGTTTGGCGAGAAACTTGGTAGACAATCCGGGGGTGGTCGAAGGATTCCATAGCAAAACCAATGACCCCGGCGGGTAAGTCGGTGCCACAGCTGTGTCGTCGTGGCGAGATTTTTGCCGGCACTGGTCATCAGCTGTGAAGGTTTTAGAGAGTTGTCGGCACTCTTCCGCGTGTTTGGCGGCTTCTGATGCTGGGGTGCACTCCGAGACATCCGGACGATACGGAAGCGCGGTGTCGGAAGTGCATGATGGTACTCGTCCGTAGAGTACGTAGAAGGGGGAGAAGCCTGTTGTAGCCTGTATGGCCGTATTGTATGCGTACGTCACATAGGGGAGCACAAGTTCCCAGTCATCGTGGTCGGAGGAGACGTACATGAACAGCATGTCTCCAAGAGTTCTTTTAAAACGCTCAGTGAGGCCATTAGTCTGCGGGTGGTACGCAGTTGTTGTGCGGTGGATAATACGGCACTCAGTGAGGAGCTTCGCGACAACATCGGATAAGAAGACGCGTCCTCGGTCACTTCGGAGTTCTCGAGGCGCTCCGTAGCGCAATATGAAGACACGTAATAGAAAGGAGGCGACGTCTCTTGCTCTGGCGGTAGGCAGTGCAGCGGTTTCAGCGTAGCGCGTGAGATGGTCGACCGCAACAATGACCCATCGATTCCCGGCGGCTGTGTAGGGCAAGGGCCTGTACAGGTCAATGCCGACGCGGTCAAATGGTTTATCTGGGCAAGGAAGGGGCTGCAGCGGACCAATAGAACGTGATGGCGGTGACTTGCGGCGTTGGCAGGTCACACATGATCGGATGTTCTTGCGCACAAAGTTATACATGCCTCGCCAATAATAGCGCAGGCGGATACGCTCGTATGTTTTGAGCACCCCTGCATGGCCACAGGCGGGATCGGCATGAAGAGTGTCACAAATGTCGATGCGCAGATGACGAGGAATGACAAGCAGCCACTTCCGTCCTTCGTTGTCGTAGTTGCGGCGATACAGCAACTCGTCGCGAGTCGTGAAGTGCGAAGCTTGCCTGCGCAGAGCCCGCGATCCGTGAGCGGGTGACGTGCCAGAAAGCAAAGAGATGAGGGAAACGACCCAGGGGTCTTCTCGCTGCTGTGGTCGGATGTCGGGGAGAGAAAGTGGTGACATGTCTGCGTCGTCAGCACGGAGGCACGCGGAGTCGTGGGACACTGACATTGGAGAACGGGAGAGGGCATCCGCATCGGAGTGTTTGCGGCCGGATCGATATACAACCCTTATGTCGTACTCCTGGAGCCGCAAAGCCCACCGTGCGAGCCGCCCTGACGGATCTTTTAGCGTGGACAGCCAACAAAGTGCGTGGTGGTCTGTGACCACGTCAAAAGGGCGACCGTACAAATAGGGCCTGGAACTTCTCCAGCGCCCAAACAATGGCCAAGCACAATTTCTCCGTCACGGAATAGTTGGATTCGGCGCGGGTAAGGGTGCGGCTGGCGTAGGCAACGACGTATTCATCAAAGCCTGACTTTCGCTGGGCCAGTACAGTGCCAAGGCCGACCCCGCTGGCATCAGTGTGGACCTCCGTAGGCGCGTCAGGGTCAAAATGTCGGAGAATAGGAGGTGACGTAAGAAGTCGCCGCAACGTCACGAATGCCTTTTCACATTCAGGGGTCCACGCAGAGAGATCGGTGGAAGCATTACTGAGTAGCTGCGTCAATGGCGCAACAACGGTGGCAAAGTTGCGGACGAATCGTTGAAAGTAGAAGCAAAGGCCTAGGAAGCTTCGCAGTGCCTTCATAGAGGTCGGCTTGTGGAACTCAGCAACAGCCTTGACCTTAGACGCGTCGGGCAGAACACCGTCCTTCGAGACAACGTGACGCAGTATGGTTAACTGCCGCGCAGCAAAGTGGCATTTCTTGAGGTTTAGTTGCAGCTTTGCGCCGGCAAGACAGGTCAGAACTTTCTCCAGGCGCCGTAAATGGGTGTCGAAATCTGGGGAAAAAATTACGACGTCGTCCAAATAGCAGAGACATATCTTTCATTTTAGTCCGCGCAAAATGTTGCTCATCATACGCTCGAAAGTGGCAGGTCAATTACAAAGGCCGAACGGCATGACGTTAAACTCGTAGAGCCCGTCGGGTGTTATACATGCTGTGTTCGCGCGATCAGCCTCTGCCATAGGCACCTGCCAATATCCCGAACGCAAATTGAGCGACGAGAACTACTCAGCTCCCTGTAGGCAGTCAAGTGCGTCGTCAATACGCGGTAGAGGGTAGACGTCCTTCCTGGTGAACTTGTTGAGGCGGCGATAGTCGACGCAAAAGCATATAGATCCATCCTTCTTCGTAGAACAACTGGTGACGCCCAGGGACTGTTTGAGGGACGAATAACATCGCGTTGGAGCATCTCATCCACCTGGACATCGATAATGCGACGCTCTTTCGAAGACTACGGGACATTCCCTGACAGCGCCATTGCCGTACATTATCGTGGATCATCATCACTGCCAAGCCAGCTGAACTTCTTCACAAGGTCCATCTGATGATGATAGATGAGGTGTGTCAAAAGCACGGCAGTGATGATTATCCACGATAATGCACGGCAATGGCACTGTCAGGGAATGTCCCGTAGTCTTCGCGCCAATATATATATATATATATATATATATAGTTAGGAAATGAGGGGCTCGTTAGGAAATACAGAAAGAAATGCGGGCAGTCTACAACGCCAAAGAAGGCATAGGGGAATGGTTGGACTATATTTTTTTACCGTTAGTGAAATTATATATTTTTTTTTCATATTAATTGAAGCGAGAAAGAAAGAAAGGAAGAAAAACACGCGCCTAGAGTGGGGACCGAACCCACGCCTTCCGATTAGATCTCGAATGCCTTACCAATTCGGCTATCTGGGCGACTGTGTCCTGCTTCACTTTCTGGGGTATTTATATTTACTACAACTGTATCTGACGCTTGAGGGTGGTAGCCAGCGCCACTCAGACTACACGGGGAGAAGGGAACCTTCTTTTCAACCCCCGGGGCGTGACGCGAACGTCTACAGCCTGTCATAAGCGGGTAACTGGCGGGAAACACTCTTATACTACCTTGGCATCAAGGCTGCCACAACCGAGACCCTCGCTAAGCTTTCGCAGGATAATATGGTTAGGAAATGAGAGGCTCGTTAGGAAATACAGAAAGAAATGCGGGCAGTCTACAACGCCAAAGAAGGCATAGGGGAATGGTTGGACTATATTTTTTTACCGTTAGTGAAATTATATATATTTTTTTTCATATTAATTGAAGCGAGAAAGAAAGAAAGGAAGAAAAACACGCGCCCAGAGTGGGGACCGAACCCACGCCTTTCGATTAGATCTCGAATGCCTTACCAATTCGGCTATCTGGGCGACTGTGTTCTGCTTCACTTTCTGGGGTATTTATATTTACTACAACTGTATCTGACGCTTGAGGGTGGTAGCCAGCGCCACTCAGACTACACGGGGAGAAGGGGACCTTCTTTTCAACCCCCGGGGCGTGACGCGAACGTCTACAGCCTGTCATAAGCGGGTAACTGGCGGGAAATCCTCTTATGCTACCTTGGCATCAAGGCTGCCACAACCGAGACCCTCGCTAAGCTTTCGCAGGATGATATGGTTAGGAAATGAGGGGCTCGTTAGGAAATACAGAAAGAAATGCGGGCAGTCTACAACGCCAAAGAAGGCATAGGGGAATGGTTGGACTATATTTTTTTACCGTTAGTGAAATTATATATTTTTTTTTTATATTAATTGAAGCGAGAAAGAAAGAAAGGAAGAAAAACACGCGCCCAGAGGGGGGACCGAACCCACGCCTTTCGATTAGATCTCGAATGCCTTACCATTTTTTTTTTACCGAGAAGGGTACGCGCCCCACTCTGGGCGCGTGTTTTTCTTCCTTTCTTTCTTTCTCGCTTCAATTATTATGAAAAAATATATATATATAATTTCACTAACGGTAAAAAAATATAGTCCAACCATTCCCCTATGCCTTCTTTGGCGTTGTAGACTGCCCGCATTTCTTTCTGTATTTCCTAATGAGCCCCTCATATCCTAACCATATTATCCCGCGAAAGCTTAGCGAGGGTCTCGGTTGTGGCAGCCTTGATGCCAAGGTAGCATAAGAGGGTTTCCCGCCAGTTACCTGCTTATGACAGGCTGTAGACGTTCGTGTCATGCCCCGGGGGTTGAAAAGAAGGTCCCCTTCTCCCCGTGTAGTCTGAGTGGCGCTGGCTACCACCCTCAAGCGTCAGATACAGTTGTAGTAAATATAAATACCCCAGAAAGTGAAGCAGAACACAGTCGCCCAGATAGCCGAATTGGTAAGGCATTCGAGATCTAATCGAAAGGCGTGGGTTCGGTCCCCACTCTGGGCGCGTGTTTTTCTTCCTTTCTTTAGTTCTCGCTTCCATTAATATGAAAAAATATATATATATATATAATTTCACTAACGGTAAAAAAATATAGTCCAACCATTCCCCTATGCCTTCTTTGGCGTTGTAGACTGCCCGCATTTCTTTCTGTATTTCCTAACGAGCCCCTCATTTCCTAACCATATTATCCTGCGAAAGCTTAGCGAGGGTCTCGTTTGTGGCAGCCTTGATGCCAAGGTAGCATAAGAGGGTTTCCCGCCAGTTACCCGCTTATGACAGGCTGTAGACGTTCGCGTCACGCCCCGGGGGGTGAAAAGAAGGTCCCCTTCTCCCCGTGTAGTCTGAGTGGCGCTGGCTACCACCCTCAAGCGTCAGATACACTTGTAGTAAATATAAATACCCCAGAAAGTGAAGCAGAACACAGTCGCCCAGATAGCCGAATTGGTAAGGCATTCGAGATCTAATCGAAAGGCGTGGGTTCGGTCCCCACTCTGGGTGCGTGTTTTTCTTCCTTTCGTTCTTTCTCGCTTCAATTAATATGAAAAAAAATACATATATAATTTCACTAACGGTAAAAAAATATAGTCCAACCATTCCCCTATGCCTTCTTTGGCGTTGTAGACTGCCCGCATTTCTTTCTGTATATATATATATATATATATATATATATATGCGGTCGAACAAAAGAAGTTTCCAATGGTCCAGAAAAAATATCAAAAAGTAGAGTCCGACGCAAGTCTCAAAAAACAAAAACAAACATGTTTACTCACGTTTCGACTGGTGGTCCAGTCTTCGCTTCAATGGAAGTTCTAGTAAATTCTTTTGTTAGAAAATAGCATTAGCACGTGCTATTTCGTTATAGTAAAAGACTGGACCACCAGTCGAAACGTTAGTAAACATGTTTGTTTTTGTTTTTTGAGACTTGCGTCGGACTCTACTTTTTGATATATATATATATATATATATATATATATATATATATATATATATATATATAATTATATATATATATTTATTTATTTATTTATGAGTGTGTTTAACCGGCCCCGAATCGATCGACAACAGGACCGTAATCGGTATTGTTCCGCACCTGAGCCTAAGGCTACACGGTGACTAAAAGCGCAGAAAAAAAACGGCGGTATCTCGGCTCCGTGGATGATGATGGTGAGCCAGGGGTGTACGGGACTCAAACTGACATCCAACTTGCGCCCCCAGTGCTATTGGATTTGCGCCTCGACCGTCATTCGATTTGAGCCGTGAGTTACACCTTGATTATTCCCTAAATTACACTGCAACTCCCCGCTCAAATAAAATTTCGCTGGATTTTCGCTTCATCGTGGTGTGCGCGCGGATGGACACGGACGGACATTGGGAGGTCCTAAAGTGCTCCGCACCGTTACACGCGAGGGAGTAAGCCGTTTGACTCTCGGGTATACTAACTCACGGTCGTAGCTGAATGGATTTGACGACTGACACTAGCTATGTCTGGTCCAGCAGACACAGCTCGAATCCTGCCTGCGCCTGTGGGATTTTTTGCCATTGTAAATGCTATGCGCTCGGACGCGGACCGAGATTGTGCGGTCCTAGGTATAGTCCGCAAATACAACGCGGGACAAAGAGAGGAACTACACAGGAGCAGCGCTTACTAACAACTTAGTTTTAATGAAACCACAGAGCAAAATGTCGGCACAGCGCACCCTTCTGGGGCATCATATTGTCCCGTGGATATTTGTCAAGCTGCGATGCCCTGCTCGCGATGTGTGCGATCGCCCCTGGTTACTGTGTGTTTGATCGCCGTGCAGAGTTCAATCCCCAGTTAGCGCTACGTTTCGTGCTTCTTGGCCAGCCACATGTTTGAAGACGACGACGTAAATGTGTGGGTCCTCCGCTCGCGGGCCAGACTGATTCGACCATCTTCAATGAGCCTCGCTGTGCTGCCTCTACTCTTCGGTGTAGCGTTACGCCTAATAAATAGGTACATCTCCATCCTGCTGTCTACACCTCCTTCTACTAAGACGCAACATTCGTGGAGGAGCCGCGTTTTCGGATGCCTGGATCACTGTCCGGCGCCAGCCCAGAAACGCCGCGTCTCATAACACGCCGGTTCATCGGAGCAGTCGGCGCAAGCCCGGTCTCTCTCCTGAATTACCGGCCTTTCAAACGACCGCACCCGTGAGGCCCCGCAAGCTCCCATTATGTCCGCTCCACAGGTGGTAATTCACCAGCCTCGCGAACCAAATAAATTCCACGGGTATGCTTTCGAGGTCGTGGAAGACTGGGTTGCTCACTTCGAGCGTGTTGACACTTTTAATTGCTGGGATGATGCGCTCAAACTGCGGCAGGTATGCTACTCGTTGGAAGACGGCGCTCGTATTTGGTACGAGAACCATGAGGCTACATTCACGACGTGGACCGACTTCCGCCAGGAGCTTCAGGAAGCCTTTTCCGACCCAGATCGTCCTGAGCACGCGCTGTGGTTGCTGGAGTCGAGAATCCAGAAACCCAACGAAAGTGTCCCCATGTTTGCCGAGAACATGGCACGCCTTTTTCGCCGCGCTGATCCTGCCATGTCGGGCGCGAAGAAACTTCGCTACCTTATGCACGGCGTCAAGGAGCAGCTTTTTGCCGGCCTTGTCCGAAACCCGCCACGCACACTGCAAGAGTTCATCAGGGAGGCCACGGCTATCCAACGGGCTGTGCAAGAGTGATGTCGTCAGTATTCTCGGAGGTCCGCCAACGCTCCCGGAACCACTGCCAGCCTGACGAGCGATGACAGCTCTTTGCGGGAACTGATCAGGTCGGTCCTGCGCGAAGAGCTAGGCAAGCTTGGAATTTCGACTCCACAGCCGACACCCTCCGTGGCCCGGATTTGCACGAACAGTTGCGTCAAGCATTCTCACCTCTCGACCAACCCGTGCAAGAGAGCCCAGCAAGCTACGCAGCAGCCATGCGTCAGCAGCCACCAAACCTGCCGACTGTCCCTTTCCGTCAGCCACACCCACCTGTGCAGTCGTGGCCCACTTCGCACAGCGAAAGTCCCACCGACCCGGATTCACAAAACGGATTTGTGGCGCACAGCTGACTGGCAACCCCTGTGCTATCACTGCGGTGAGCCTGTCCACGTCTACAGACGGTGCCCCTACCGCGAGATCGGACTACGTGGCTTCTCTTCGGCTGCTCCTCCTGCCCGTCTTGGCCAGCGGCCGACCGAAATCGCCGAATACCTCACTGCACGCAATACCACGTCGCCTACTCGTCGATCCCGCTCACCGTCTCCAGCACCGTACCTCCCGCCGACCCGTCGCGCCCCTCGAGACGGCCCCGACGTCCGTTTTTTCAGCCCCCGGTGGGTAAACTAGACGAAGCGACCTGGGGAGGCAAGGTTGCTGATTACAGAAGCTCGGAAGACCTTCCACCGCTGCCGACGTCAACCAACAAATGTGCGCTACTACTCGACGGGAACAAAGCGCCCATACAGTATTGCCGCAGTGTAAGCACACAACGACGACGACCCTTAACGCCGACGAAGGCGCTAGTGCTGAGCTCAGGGTTTCTATCGACGGGCATGAGGTGACCGCTTTGCTGGACACCGGAGCAGATTACTCAATCGTGAGCCAGCAATTTGCCGAGCACTTGCGCAAGGTAAAGACTGCGTGGGACGAGCCTCAGTTTCGGTCCGCTGGAGGCCACCTCATGACACCAGTCGGGAAATGCATGGCTAGGATTCGTCTAGGAGGCTCCGACTTTGTTGGCACTTTCGTCATTCTACCTCGGTGCTGCAAAGACGTAATCTTCGGCATGCATTTCTTGCGCGAATACGACGTCGTTATAGACATCGGTGAGGGCAGGGTGAGCCTTTCGACGAACCTGCCTCCAGTACAGCCTACCGAGCACCGACGTCTGCCGCTGCGTATCGCTGCTGACGACGTAAGTGTGCCGCCACGATCATGCGCGTTCGTCGCAGTAGCATGCGACGATCCTTGCACTGCCGATGGCGTTGCTGAGCTGCACACATCACTCTTCATCGACCATGGCTTTGCCATCGCGAGAAGCCTGGTGCACCTGTCCTGTGGCCGCGGAAATCTGCTGCTCACCAATTTCGCCTATGAACGCCAGCACATCCTGAAAGGGACTACTGTAGCCTTCTTCGAAGCTGTCGACGACACAGAGGGCTGTTACGTGCTCCAAACTGGTGCCAGCGCACCAGCGAGCGCCAAACTCGCAATAGATGTCAGCACCTACCTCTCGTCCGAAAAACGCCGAGCGCTCTTGGACCTACTGGACCAATATGCGGACTGTTTTTGTCCACGGCAGGTGTCCGTCAGACGCATCTGACAAAGTACAGAATAATTACCGAAGAAACAACGAGGTCCATTCGTCAGAACCCGTACCGTGTGGCCCCCAAGGAGCGCGTTGCAATACGGAGGCAAGTACAGCAAATGCTGGAAGACGACGTCATCGCACCGTCGAATAGTCCTTGGGTGTCGCCCGCAGTTTTAGTGAAAAAGAAAGATGGGACATTGCGGTTTTGTGTGGACTACCGCAAACTCAACCAGGTCACCAAAATAGATGTCTACCCTTTGCCTCGCATTGACGACTTCCCTCGACAGACTACGACACGCCTGCTATTTTTCGTCTATGGACTTAAAAAGCGGGTATTGGCAGATTGAGGTCGATGAACGGGACCGCGAGAAACCGCTTTTGTTACGCCTGATGAACTGTACGAATTTAAAATGTTGCCGTTCGGGTTGTGTTCCGCTCGAGCCACTTTTGAAAGACTGATGGACACCGTACTGTCGGGCCTGAAGTGGTAAACTTGCTTGGTGTATCTGGACGACGTGATCGTGTTTTCCACCACGTTTGAAGAACACCTCGAACGTCTCACGTCCGTCCTCGAGGCAATACGATCCGTCGGACTTACACTAAAGGCTGAAAAGTGTCATTTTGGGTACGAGGAACTTCTGTTCCTCGGCCATGTGGTTAGCAGTGCTGGAGTTCGACCTGATCCTGCTAAGACTGAAGCGGTATCCCAGTCCCCCATGCCAACCAACAAAAAAGCCGTGAGGCGCTTTTTGGGGCTATGCTCCTATTACCGACGATTTATACAGGACTTCGCCCGCATTGCAGCTCCGCTGACCAACCTTACAAGGGATGATATCGTGTTCCTTTGGAATGACGAGCAACAGAGGGCGTTTGACGAGATGCGCCAACGGTTTCAAACACCTCCGGTCTTGGCCCATTTCGACGAGAACGCCACCAGCATACTACACATCGACGCCAGTAACGTTGGACTCGGTACAGTTCTTCTGCAATGGCAAGCCGGCGCCGAAAGGATGATAGCTTATGCCAGCCGAACGTTGTCCTCTTCGGAAGCCAATTACTCGGCCACCGAAAAATAGTGCCTCACCGTCGTTTGGGCAGTACTAAAATTTCGACCACACCTGTATGGCCGTCCATTTACAGTGGTCACTGACCATCACTCGCTCTGCTGGTTGATGAGCCTAAAAGACCTCTCTGGACGATTGGCTCGGTGGAGCCTTCGGCTTTAAGAATTTGACGCCAAAGTCGTTTACAAGTCCGGCCAAGAGCATGCCGACGCCGAATTGTCTCTCCCGTGCACCAGCTGTCCCTGCGTCGGCGAATGACTGCACCGATGACGACGTTTTTCTTGGCGTGCTGGACACGTCCTCCGTGTCAAAACAGCAACGGGGGACTCCGAGCTACGGCCGCTGATTGATGTCTTGGAGGGACGTTCGCCCACTGTGCCGCGGGTGTTTTCAAGAGCGCTGTCATCCTTCAGTCTCCGCCGTGGTGTCCGCTATAAAGCGAACTTTTCTCAGCGTGGCCGAAGCTACCTGCTTGTTGTTCCAGCAATACTTCGTAACGAGGTTCTGCAGGCTTGCCCCGATGAGCCGACGCCGGGTCACCTCGGCTTCACCAGTAGCCTGACTAGGATCCAGCAGTCATACTACTGGCCAATACTTTCTGCAGCCGTGCGGCATTACGTGCGCACGTGCCGTGAATGTCTACAACGGAAAGCGCCACCACTCCGGCCAGCGGACCTCCTGCACCCTGTCCAAATCCCCGAGAAACGGTTTGAACAGGTCGGGATGGGCCTGTTGGGACCATTTCCGACGTCGTCCGCGGGAAATAAGTGGAATATAGTCGCCACCGACCACCTCACTCGGTATGCCGAAACAAAAGCCCTCCAAAATGGAACTGCATTCGAGGTTGCCAAGTTTTTCATTGACAACATTGTTCTCTGGCATGGTGCCCCGGCCATTGTTATTACGGACAGAAGCAAAGCGTTTACTGCTGGGCTTGTCGACGCAGTGATGCAACTCAGCGTTGCTGCACATCGGAGCTCAACAGCGCACCACCCACAGACAAACGGGTTGACTGAACGGATCAACAAAACAATAGCTAATATGCTGAGTATGTACACCGATGCCGAGCACGAGTCCTGGGACGCCGTATTGCCATACGTGACATTCACTTACAGTACGGATCAACAAGACACGACACGGATGACGGCGGTCTTCCTCCTTTACGGGCGTCCCGTGACCACTATGTTGGACGCAATGCTGCCTCACGACACCAGCAACGACAACATGCAGCTAAATGAGGTTACGGAACGAGCGGGAGGCGCGTCAACTGGCGCGCTTACGAACAAGACAGCAGCAGTGCTATGACACGCACTGTTACAACCTCCGTCACAGGACTGGCGTTTTCAAACCCGGTGAACGAGTCTGGGTATGGGCTTCTGTTCGACGTCAAGGACTCTCTGAAAAGCTGCTCAAATGCTACTTTGGTCCTTATAGAGTTTTGCGCCAACTTAGCAACGTAACCTACGAAGTTGTGGACGACGGAATCGTTTCTCAACGCCGGCGTACCCGCTGCCTTGACGTCGTTCATGTAGTGCGTATGAAGCCCTATCTCACACGTTGAGGGGCAATGCCGCCAGCGCATTCATTTCTTTTTTTCCAAGAGCTTTGCACGCATCGGGACGATGATCTCTCGACGGGGAGGCAAATGTCACATGGATATTTGTCAAGCCGCGATGCCCTGCTCGCGATGTGTGCCATCGCCCCTGGTTACTGTGTGTTTGATCACCGTGCCGAGTTCAATCCCCAGTTACCGCTACGTTTCGTGCTACTTGGCCAGCCAGATATTTCAAGACGACGATTTAAATGTGTGGGTCCACCGCTCGCGGGCCAGACTGATTCAGCCATCTTCGCTGAGCCTCGCCTTGCTGCCTCTTCTCTTTGGTTTAGCGCTACGCCTAATAAATAGGTACATCTCCATCCTGCTGCCTTCACCGCCATATACTAAGAGCAACAATATACACAAACCCACGTGATTAAATAACAACAATCGGGAAGGAATCAGCAATCGCAGTTGCACCACTACAGTTTGCCAACGTTCCGCGCAAATGTTGGCAGATCCATAGAAGCATATGACCGAAGTTTGTGAAGCCAATAGATTTATCGAGTATTCACTGAAAGCTATCTTCAAGATAGGCAAATTCCTCATTAACGAGGCACACGGATGGGGCGCTGACACAAGTTTCATTGTTGTACAAAAAGATGAAGTAAGCTTCCACCACCTCGCGAGTATATTGCTGAGTACCCGTGCTTCCTACAGTGGTCCGATAAATAGAAACATGGGGTCCCCTTTTAGAAGAGTGTTCTCGAAGACGGATGTTCAGGCACCTGCCCGTCTGGCCTACGTAAGATCCACCGCAATTGAACGGGATTCGGTAGACAACGCCTTTCGCGCATTTTACGAATTGTTTTTTCATGATTGAACCCCCACCCTTCTGATGGAATTTTTCTTTTGGTTGGCTTTTCTGGCAATAGCCCCACACAAAAAGTACAATTTGTTTGGTGCCGGGAAAACAACCTTGACATCGAACCTCTCAGCAACCTTCTTCAATCGGTGGGCCACGTGATGAGTGTGAGGGACAACCACCATCCTCTCATCCAGACGGCGCACTTTATCCTCTCCCCCAGTGAGCCCACGCGGGTGCTTGGACTTGGTCCATGCGGGCGCAAGTGTAGTTCTTCTTTTTATCCCGCGTTTCTCGGCGCTTTTGGTCACCATGTCTCCATACCCACTTGCCCAGTTGTCGATGCTCCTAAGATGCAAGTGGCTACGTTTGGGCTACTATTGATAGCGATTTGGCGGTTTGCGGTTTTAGCGATCTGGTAACCCTTATAGAAAGCCCTGGTAAATAACCCTAATAGAAAACCCTGATATAAATGGAGCGTGTTTTATAAGTTGAATTTAATTAAAAACGCGGAGAACTAAACGTTGGCGACATTGCTCGCCTGCGTATTCCTTTATTTGAGTTTTCTCATGCAGCAGTTGTACGAATTCTCATAGTAAAAATCGCTAAGCGCGGCCGCTCTCGTAGAACGACGGTGGAATGTCAGGTAAGTTACGTTTTTTAGACAAAACGCTGTAGAACAGCCTGCCAAATCTTCTCGGGCGATGTGCGCAGTTGACGTAGTTCTTTTAAATCGAAGTCCATTTCCATAATTCATTTTTATTACCCAAAAGACCAGTGCAGGCATTACATAAGGGTAATAACAAAATCACACGCTACACTCAAGCGTCAAAAAAATACAGGTGCTAAATATCTGTTTAGATGGAATTTAAACAAACTGGTACAATGCAACAAAAAACTACAAAATACGGTGCGTTAAATATAGCAGAAAAATCACATTATTAACCAAACAACACAAACATAGCCACAAAGATAAGATGACATAGGCTATATCAATATACCGCAGACACATACTACCACCTTTTTTTTACACTCACAAAAACAATTTTGTAAGTTCTTCGGCAAATTTTTCAGTGTTTGCAATGACAGCAATGTGTTTTCGGAGGGCATTCCAGTCACCAAGTGTTGAAGGCAGAAAGGAAAGGTGAAGTAGGACAGTACTGGAAAATTCTGGTGGAACTTTGTTGGGGCGGTCGATACACAGATATGTGTTGCACGGGTTTTATTCTTCAGAAAGTAAAATGATTAGGGTTGTGATAAAGGTTATGAAAGAATGCAAGG
This sequence comes from Haemaphysalis longicornis, assembly GCF_048455015.1. Taxonomy (NCBI): domain Eukaryota; kingdom Metazoa; phylum Arthropoda; class Arachnida; order Ixodida; family Ixodidae; genus Haemaphysalis; species Haemaphysalis longicornis. The sequence continues at coordinate 1,320,351 of NW_027526355.1, read as the reverse complement.
CGTAAAAGTTTAGGAGTTGGAGCCTGGAGTTACTTTTTATCCGTGTAGTGCTTGAATGCGGTGTTTACTGACCTAATATGAAGCGAGCGCTCTTGTGTTGCAATGATTCACGGACGTGTATGCGATCAGTTCAGTGTCCTTATTGGTGTGGCATAAAGAACGACGGAGAAAACCAAGCGGGCTCTAGGTATCAGCTAAAATAAAGTCAGTGTGCGTTTTCCATTAAAGGTTGCAATTAAGGTGAACCGGTAGGTATTTAAATGAATTTACAGGCTCAATGCTTATGCTACCCTGTTGAAAATTCCATCAACCAACCATCAAGATTCATTGCTGGAAAGGTTTATTGCGTTTGATGGTCGCCTTGGAAAGCTTGATGTACGTAAGAAACTGTAATGGAAGCTGCTGAAAGGAGACGCTGGAAGGTACTGGCAGGTATGATGGCATGCCTGCCAGCACCTTTCAGCACCTTCCAGCACCTTCCTCCATGCTGGCAGGCTTGCGGCGCAATGGCGGCAGATGTTTGCGTGACGGCAAGCTTGACTGCTGAATTGACGATGGAAAGGCATTTTCTGAATGAATGACGGCAGAAAGCCAAACCTTATACGAGAGCGAAGCGCTTGTAATAACAGAAACATAGCTTTGGCATTGAACGTTGCGAGAAAATTACAAAAGCTGCCTGTTTGAAAAGGTGTTGCCGAAAACTTGGCACGCAGGCTGCGCGATGACGGCAGATGTTCGCGTGACGGCAAGCTTGACTGCTGTATTGATGATGGAAAGGCATTTTCCGAACGAATGCTGGCAGCAAGCCAAAATTCAATCGATAGCGAAGGACTGATATAATAACAGAAACATAGCGGTGGCATTGGGAATTTCGAGAAGAAAAAACAATAACTGCATTTTTGATAAGGTGCTGCTGAAAACTTGGCATATTAGAGAAAAGCTAGATTGATTAGCGCTTCTTGTTTTTAAGCCAGAACTTGGAGAGCTGGTATGAAACTGTATGCCCTTTATTCGCCGTTTTCGGTGGAAGGATGGCAGTGCCGACCCTTACGTTGAAAACATGGGCAGCTTTTTTTCGCTGCGACAGGGTCAAACCGTCAAACCGTACGTGTTCATTTTCGCTGCGCTGAGCCCGCGGACAGAACCGTCCGTGGCATGGCTTAAATTGTACGCGGCAGACTACGGGTCAGCGCTTCGCCGATCCTCCTTAGTTGTAATCAGCTGCCTTGAGACAGATCTAAGCACGGTATTATTACACAACATAATTTTAATTCCGGGCGCGCATGCCATTTTACTCTATGCCATTTCACTCATAGCTACGTTGGCTTTCGTCGGGGAGAACGGGGATGTGCGATATCTCTTTTAGGTTGAGATAGCTGGCTACACTTCTCAAGGTGAGCCTCGTTTTGGAGACGTGCCCAAGAAGCGGTGTGACTGCCGGAATGGGTTATATACGAGAAGCAGTAAACATAACTCACAATATTTGTGCATTCATGGGCGGTTCAGATTGACAAACCAACTAAATGGCACTTGTTCGGACATAAATTCCGATTGTGGTGGTGGTGCAGTGGTAACGCGCTCGTTTTTTGTTGCAAAGTTGGTGGTACGATCCTTTGGTGGTCTGTTTCTTTTTTTTTTTTTTCGCTGACACCACGATATGATTTTTTTAAACGAAAAATGTGCCTGTTCTTGGTAGTTTTTAACCAAAAGTGATTTCCCCCAAAGTGATGTCGGAGGTTTATTCCACAACTCAATCGCTCATATACAGGATAGCCCAACAAACTCAACTTTTTGCTGGGTATGGCAACCTTATCTTTCTATTTACATTGCTTTATGTGTCTATGTTCAAGCCAGAATTTGTTTCGACGCATTTTGTTCACTTCGCGCCGTGTATGGACTGCGTTACGAAAACACCAAGGCACAGCCGAAACCGAAACCCCGGCCTCAGTACTCCACTGCTCCATCCAGCAACATCGCCACGCCATCACGCCGCCGCAATCCTTTCTTCCTGGCCGCCGAGACGGTGGAGTTGTACGCGCTTGTCGAGTGGCTTTGTTGTGGTTGTTTTGAAGACATCGGATTATTGTTTCGACGAAGATATGTCGCCTGTGATTTAAGGTAAGTGACTAGTCAACTTTTTGCACTTTACTTGTGTATTTAACAGGGCAGGGCTCTTCCGTTCCGTGTTAGACGTTTGCGTCGTCGGTTAGCCCTAATGTTTTTTGACAGCGACTGATTTTGAGGGTTACGTAGATCTGCCTTTCGACCGCGGATATTGCGTACGGGACTAGAAACAGTAGGGCTGTTCGATTTACAGTCCCGTACTCACCGCCGATTCCCTGAAAGCAGTCAGGCATTCGATTTTCTTGTGTATCCTTATGGCTTCGGGGAATCATCGGACTCCGGCGGAATATCCGCGGTGAATTCGAGTCTGTAAACCGAAGAGCCCTATTGTTTGTGCCGTTTGTAGGCTTTTTGTTGAGCGAAGTAGGATCATACTGCTACGTTGGGTAAACGGTTTGTTGCTCGCAACAACCGATCGCCAATACGCGCGGTCGACCGCTCCAGGTTGAGTTCGCAAGTTTTTTTTTTTTTTTTGGTGGGTAGTTCTCTTTAAGGAATTGCAAATTGTTCTGCGCATCATTTTTCGTACCTGGACTGGAGTGGTACGCTTTAGGTAACTTTTAGCCGAGGCACATAGCAGTCTACACTACACTGCAGGGATTGTCATTTTTCAAAGCGGTCACTCAGTAAAGTGCACTGGTACAAACAAGGCTCTCTGCGTTCAGATTGAGGGTACGATGGCTGAAATTGGCGTCACACTCGCAAGCCCCGCATGTGCAGTGAATGTTTGAGTGTTTCAATCGTTCTATAATCGCATATATCTTTGTGCATGTGTATCAGTAGCACCAAAAACGTTCATTCAACCCGAATTTGCTACCACGTCGAAACTACATGCGTATCGTGCGTCTGGTGCAGAGGCATAAGCAATGCTGGCCGCACATGGGGAGCGTTTAAGCACTGCAACATTCACTACCGTCTCCGAATAATTCGCGGCCACGCGTGTTGCTCAGTTAAATTTTGTATTGGGCTCTCATTGTGTGGATGAGGGCACCCCGCACAAGAGCAAATGCTTAAAAAAAAAGTGGGTCTCCTCTGGACTGGAAGGTCTCTTTCGAGTAGCTTGTGTAGATAATTGCACAGCAAAGAATACACTCTGTTAAAAACACGACTTGATGTAAATAAATATAGTTCTAGAAAATATGCCGCTAGAGAATACATGGGAGAACAGCCTTTTCTAAATGGTTAGATCACACTGAAAGTTTTTTCTTAACTTTTCAGAAGAGGATAACCTCTTTCTCATCGCAATAATTTTTTAAGCACTGGCTATTGTCATTATTGGCAGTAATGCATTATTGTCATGTTTCACATTTTGTGGCCTATACCAATGTGTGTCATTTTTGAAAATCGTTTCAATGGGTTTAATGTCAATGTGAGCACAACCTTAAATCGGTTCCCTATGCTTCCCTAAGACATCGCGGCCATTATTAAGGACTAATTAGATTCATGTTTTGAAGGAAAAAAATTGTTGCCATGATATTGACGGTACCAGCTGAAAACATGCACCGACACATGGGGGCTTCAAGCACTGCGTGGGAAGGAGAATTGAACCTGCTTTAAGCGGCAATCACCTAGAAGAGACTTTAAGAACAAAAAAAAATTGCTTCACTTGTATTGTTGTTCAGCAGTTCATCACAGCCTTTCCAGCCTCCTTTGGCAGAATTATTAGGCTGTGTATAACGTTCCGTCCGGAGGAGACACAACTCGCGTTGAGAGCAGTCTTTCTTGATTTTTACCCATCCAGCCAAACCGCTACCGCTCACTGACTAGCCAGAATCACTGATAATTATTAATCATTATTAATAATTACAGATGATCGGACTAACTCTAGCTCAATCTGGACAGATCTCCAAGTCGCCACCCGACGCCCGCTTCACAATATTTCAGCGAGAGCAGTCGGTCTTGATTTTTACCTAACCGGCCAAACCGCTTCCGCTCACTGACTAGCAGAGTCACTGTTAATTATTAATCACTGGTAATAATTACAGGAGATCGGGTGTAACTGGCGATGGCTACGTCGGCCTTGGCTCCAGCCAGCGGGAGCAGCTCGGCCGCTTGAGTAAAAAACCAAGACCTACTGCTCTCATCGCGTGAATTGTAAGGCGGGCAGGAAGTTTTGCTATTACAAAACGCTAACCACGGCCACACACACACAAAAAAAATGGTGCGAGAATCGAACCAGGGCCTACAACGTTCGTAGTCAGCCGCGGAACCACTACACCAAATCCCAGAATGAGAAATGGCGGCTAATTGGCTGGTTTTGATTTGGCGTTCAGTCTGGACGGAACTTTAGCAGTTTTTAGCATTCCGGCTGGACGGAACGCTAGGCACTCCCTAATTGTTAAGGCAACGTTATCATCATTTAGGTCTGCGCTTTGTCACAGAATCGTGGAAGCAATTTGCCGTATAGCAATGAGAGCTCATCTCGGCACCTTTTTACGCATACATGAACTGGTCATAATGAAAGGCATCTACTTCCAAAGAGAGAATTGAGTTAGAAGCTTGATCGTTGACATTGTCACTATGCTGTGATAGTCACTTCGGCCATCCTTCCGTCCAGGTAATGTGGTATTTTAACGTTCTCATATTTTCGCTTGGAGTGTGAAGAACACCTTGCTCGACACCTTAATATCGCATTTAGAACTTTGAAGGATTAAGGCTAATGCAACTTGCTTTTTGTTTGCCACTCACTTCTATCTTGCAGGCTACTGACTGTTACACCTTGCAGTGGAGATCAGCTGGCATGCCCTACTTGGTGGATGGACCTATCTGGATGGACCTCTCATCAGATGTCACTGGCTGTTTTTCAGGTTGGTTATAATAAGTGAGCACCTAGTTCTATACAATTGTAGTGCAATGCTATGACGTGCACTGTGGAATTCAGTTACCAGAACTTGCCTAATTTGACCGAGAGTGCAGTGCTTTGGTCTTCCAATAGCACTGTATATATATGCTGGTCGGCATCTTCATTTCAGCAATTCATTGCTCTCCGAGTTTGGAATCAGTGAATTTGGATGTATTGTATTTAACGTCTTTATGTATTGTTTAACATGGACCTTTGCTGCCATTGTACATTGAACTGCTGAAACACAAGCACGAAGGTGGGAGTTCTTAGTAAAAAAGAGAACTAGGATGCACATGATGCAACATTTAGAAGTGACACAGCTGCTTGATATCCCCCTTTTGGTGCAGCCCGCCGAAAGCTCCTCTCCGCCTGTGAGAACGATAGCTCTCTTTTCCTCCGCCGCGTCGCCTGTGGTGCACGCTATCGGTGATGCGGTGGCGTCAATTCGGAAAGTGGCCACACAATCAGCCATCCGCGCTACAGTTCTTGGTTCGGCTGTTGTGTTATTGCGCTTTGTCATGCTTCACTTGAGACACCTTGCTGAACAGGCTGCAATCACATATTTACGAGGAGTAGATGCATGGTCCTTAACATGGGATTGCACTATTCAGCTTGTTTTACTGGAATTTTCGATTCTGTAGGGTGTTCGTGACCTTTGGGCTTTTTCTGAAGGAACTTCGGGCTGCTGATGACGACAGGCGAAAATATCAAGGTGGCGTGGGACAGCTTAATTTTTTCCAGGTTCGGCTCAATGTGCGATCAGCTTAGGAGCCAAACTGGGTTCACAAGTAACAACTTTTATTGGATCTTAAAGAGGGCCTTGAGAACCAAACAGTCCCTAACTTTCTGCATTCCATCAAACATCCTCCTCTCTCTCTCTAGAAAATTTGTTCTAAGGTTCTTAATGAGGTGGTTTGGTCAAATAAAAGGAACGATGGGTCATTTTGCCGCGCTGGATGTAGCAAAACATGCTGATGTTGTAGTGTGTTGTCAACCGACATGCCTAGAAACATGGCGCTGTTTGTCTGGTGGCTGTCTGTGACAATACGGATAATGAAGAACCCCACCTCTTACACAGTTGAGCACACTAAAATTCAGGTTACGGAGCCGGTCATGCTTCCTGTTCCCGGTAAAAAAATACCCTAAGGGGATAACGTCAGCCGTGGAAAGCCCCCGCAGGACAAACCAGAGGAGCCTGCAGGCTAATTCAGTGGCACCACCGGTTCAAGGTTCACAGCTTATATCAAGGCCGAAATTATGTCGACTTGGCAGCCATAAATTACTTTTTCCTGTATTGACATTTCGTCAGTAATCAGGCTGCAGTATGGTTCTTTTAGTGACCGCAAGCTTTGTCCCTCCACTTGAAGCCATTCCTTTATTAGGTTTATTACTCGAGTCTCTTGCAGAAGGTCCGACAAGATTTTTAGTGTGCTTTGACACGGCAGCTTCAGCAGTTTTTTGCCCCTCACATGCTCGTATCCTTTACAAGAAGTCGCCTTCCACAACACTTTGCCGCAACGTGGGTTCCTGTCTAGTCAGCGCGCCTTATCACTATTGATAATCTGTTCCATGGCAAATTTGGCACACCAGTTCTCGTTCTTGTGCGGCTTCCGAAAGGGTCTTTACTGCTTGCACAGCTCGGTTGTCCTCATAGTATTGAACTTTCTCTAAATTCATCACAAGTTTGCTGAAGTTTTTGCAAGCGTTCGTTTAGTCTGCACTTTCATGTCAAGACTGTGTGCGTTTCTTTTCGTCGCTTCAATGCATCCAACCAGGTTAATGTCATCTGGCCTTCTTCACTTTTCAATTTAACGTGTTGCTAACCTTCAACATGTAGCCTGAAGCTACAAAAAATGTAGCCTGAAGCTACATTTTTTTGCGCCTGGTATTAACTGGCTGCGCTTTGAGCATAGAATTCTTCTAGACGAGGGTGTTTTGCTTCTTTCCCACCTGCTGCTAACGCATGTTCTCTTGAAATTCTCGGTTGCATGCATGCACGCTTGCATCTTACTAAAATCCTTTCCCGGGAAAGGCATTGCCACCATGCGATGCCTTTTAGAGAAGTGCCGGTCAAGAGCACCCTCATGACCTGAAGGATGGTTTTCACTTAATTTGTTGAAAATGTTCTTTTTCTGCAGGCTTTCTATTTTTATGGCAAAGAGGAAGGGCAGAAGCAAGGGACCACATTGGAGTGACCATCTCAGAATGTTTAAGGAGGTATGTGAAATGTGAATATACATTTGTTTTGAGTTGATCTGGATTGTATAAGCTTTAGTGTGTAACTCAGTTTTTTTTTCTTTTCAGCTGCCAACCTGTTCGAAGATAGTCACCATATTTGATATTTAATGATAATATATTCAACGTTAAAACCAAGTTTGTTTTGTGTAATATTTTTAAGCACCCCAGCACACACCTCTAAGCTCTCATAAAATGGTTGATAAGTTTTCAGAGCATTGTAGCAGGATAGCAGAAAAATGATCACGACATGAATGGACAGAGCAAAACGAATAGGCAAGCTTACTTATTTGCTGCAAATCTTATTTCATAAATTTATTCGCAAGAAATGAAACCAGTTTTTAATAAGCATTGCGTACCACCTTTCCTTTTCATGTCGTCATCATTTTTGTGCAATTTCGCATATCTGCCGTCATACCGTCACTCAACCTGCCAGCATCGACGCTGCCATTGCTGTCAGCTACCGACGCATGCCGTCAGCTACCGCCGTACCGACGTCTACTAGCATGCCGTCATCCATCACCCTACCAGCATGCAGTCATCTGCCGTCATGCCATCATTAATGCCATTACCATAATCCACCATGTTGATGTTTGATGGATTCCATCAACTCCACATTTTCAATAGGGTATTAGGTGTATAGTTGAACACTATTACTTCATTTCGCGTCGTAAAGCGCGTACCTTCAGCTTTTTTAGTATTAATAAACATTAGCCAGTCAGCACAACACTTTTTCAATTTGCGTACCTCATTTTGAAGTTCAATGCAACTAGACTTGTTATTTACACGCCGGTAAACTACTCAGTCATCTCCGAATAGCCTAACCGAAGAAATAATGTCAAGAGCTATGTCTTTAATGTAAATTAAAAAGAGAGTGGGGCCGAGCACCGACCCTTGAGGGACCCCAGGCTTTACTACTTGGAATGAGGACTGTACGTCTTCTATAATAACTGCTTGGTGTTTACTACCCTATTGAAAATGTGGAGTTGATGAAATCCATCAAACATCAACATGGTGGATTATGGTAATGGCATTAATGATGGCATGACGGCAGATGACTGCATGCTGGCAGGGTGATGGATGTCGGCATGCTGGTAGACTTCGGTAGCTGACGGCATGCTGGTAGACGTCGGTAGCTGACGGCAATGGTAGCGTGGATGCTGGCAGGTTGGGTGACGGTATGACGGCAGATATACGAAATTGCACAAAAATGATGACGACATAAAAAGGAAAGGTGCTATGCAATGCTAATTAAAAACTGGTTTCACTTCTTGCGAATAAATTTATAAAATAAGATTTGCAGCAAATAAGTAAGCTTGCGTGACTTGCGTTTTGCTCTGTCCATTTATGTCATGATCATTTTTCTGCTATCCTGCTGCAATGCTCTGGAAACTTATCAAGCATTTTATGAGAGCTTAGAGGTGTGTGCTGGGGTGCTTAAAAATACTACACAAAACGAACTTTTTTTAACGTTGAATATATTATCATTCAATATCAAATATGGTAACTACCTTCCAACATGTGGGCAGCTGAAAAGAAAAAAACTGAGTTACACACCAAAGCTCATACAATCCAGATCAACTCAAAACAAAGGTATACGCACATTTCACATGCCTCCGTAAACATTCTGAGATGGTCACTCCGATGTGGTCTCTTGCTTCTGCCATTCCTCTTCGCCACAAAAATCGAAAACCTGCAGAAAAAGAACATTTTCACCAAATTAAGTGGAAACCATCCTACTAGGACTCCATTCAGGTCATGGAAGGGTGCTCTTGACCTGCACTGCTTTCAAAGACATCGCATGGTGGCAATGCCTTTCCCGGGAAAGGATTTTAGTAAGACGCAAGCGCACATGCATGCAAGCAAGAACTTCAAGAGACCATGCGTTAGCAGCAGGTAGGGAAAAAAGCAAAACACCTTCGTCTAGAAGAATTCTACGCTCAAAGCGCAGCCAGTGAATACCAGATGCAAGAAAATGTAGCATCAGGCGAGTGTGTTAGGAACACGGTAAATTGAAAGGTGAAGAATGCCAGATGACATTTAACCTGGTTGGATGCAATGAAGCGACGACAAGAAACGCACACCATCTTGAGATGAAAGTGCAGACTAAACGAACGCTTGCAAAACCTTCAGCAAACTTGTGATGAATTTAGAGAAACTTCAACACTATGAGGACAACCAAGCTGTGCAAGCAGTTAAGACCCTTTCGGTAGCCGCCCAAGAAGGAGACACGTGTGCCAAATTTGTCATGGAACAGATTATCAATAGTGATAAGGCGCGCTGACTAGGCAGGAACCCACGTTGCGGGAAAGTGTTGTGGAAGGCGACTTTTTGTAAAGATTACGAGCATGTGAGGGGCAGAAAACTGCTGGAGCTGTCGTGTCAACGCACACCCAAAATCTCGTCGGACCTTCTGCAGGAAGCTCGAGTAACAAACCTAACATAGGAATGGCTTCAACTGGTGGAACAAAGCTTGCGGTCACTAAAAGAGCCATACTGCAGCCTCATTAGTGACGAAATGTCGATGCAGCAAAAAGTAATTTATGGCTGTCAAGTCGACAAAATCTTCGGCCTTCAATCGGCTGTGAACCTAGAACCGGCAATGCCACTGAAATAGCCTGCAGGCTCCTTTGGTTTGTCCTGCGGGGGCTTTACATGGCTGATGTTATCCCCTTAGGGTATTTTTTTACCGGGAACCTCAAGCATGAGCGGCTCCGTAACCTGAATTTTAGTGTGCTCAACTCTGCGGAAGAGGCGGGGTTCCTCATTATCCGTATTGCCACAGACAGCCACCAGACAAACAATGCCATGTTTCTAGGCATGTGGGTTGACAACACACTACAGCATGTTGTGCTACATCCAGTGCGGGAAAATGACCCATCGTTCCTATTATTTGACCAAACCACCTCATTAAGAACCTCAGAACAAATCTTCTAAAGAGAGAGAGGGATGTTTAATGGAATGCAGAAAGTTGGGGAATGTTTTGTTCTCAAGGCCCCCTTCAAGATCCAACAAAAGTTGTGAATTGTGAACCCAGTTCGACTCTTAAGCTGATCGCACATTGAGCCCAACGTGGAAAAAATGATGCTGTCCAGCGCCACCTTAATATTTTCGCCTGTCGTCATCAGCAGCACGAAGTTCCTTCAGAAAAAGCCCAAAGCTCACGAACAGTCTTCAGAATCGAAAATTCCAGCAAAATAAGCTGAATAGTGCAATCCCATATTAAGGACCATGCATCTACTCCACGTAAATATGTGACTGCAGCCTGTTCAGCAAGGTGTCTCAAGTGCAGCATGACAAAGCGCAGTAATACCGCCGAACACAGAACTGCTAGCGCGGATGGCTGATTGTGTGGCCACTTTCCGAATTGACACCGCCGCATCACTTATAGCGCGCGCCACAGGCGACGCGGCGGAAGGAAAGAGAACTATCGTTCTCACAGGTTGAGAGGAGCATTCGGCGGGCTGCACCAAAAGAGGGACATCAAGCGGCCGTGTCACTTGTAAATGTCACATCTTCAGCACACTAGTTCTCTCTTTTTTACTAAGCATTCCCACCTTCGTGATTTTGTTCCAGCAGTCCAATGAACAATGGCAGCAAACGTTCAGGTTAAAGATTACATAAAGACGTTAAATACAATACATCCAAATTCACTGATTCCAAACTCGGAGAGCAATGAATTGCTGAAATGAAGATGCCGACCAGCATATATATACAGTGCTATTGGAAGACCAAAGCACCTCACTCTCGGTCAAATTTGGCAAGTTCTGGTAAAGGCCGATCCACAAGACGGACCAAGTCCACAGTCCAATCGGTCACGTGACGCGACGTCAAGGTCCGCTGCGGTCCGACCCAGAGCAAGGCGCATCCACACGGCGGGCCGGCTGAGCGGACCACGAATAGCCGACCGTCTGAACTCGCAAGCTAGAAGGTTTAACACAGGCGCCGTTTGGCCGCGATTACATGTAACGCACAAGCCTGCACAAACCATTTCAACCCCACAATAACAGCTAGCCACATGCATGCGGGGCGGGCGCGCTCACGCAGCCGCCGGCGTCGTTTGCGTGAAGGCGACACGACGAGCGGCGACGGCGGGGCGACCCGGGTTGCATACGGCTCGTCACCGCTCGCTGGAACCAAATTCTTCCCTTATATTGAGGTCCACATGCGTGAAACAATGTGATAATGATGGCTAGCATCGCACTAGTAAGATACATAGGGGTATATTGTGAAAGCGCGCACTAAGTATGCGCCGCGATTGTTAGCCAAGCCGCTGCCTATCGACCGGGGGTGATTGACAGGCTCCTTCGAGTGCTTCGAAACAGCCGCGCTCCCGCGACGTTCTCTATTGGCGCAACTGGACCCGGCTCCACCCCCGCGACGCGGCCGTTGTTAGCCCACGCTTATTGATGTCGCGGTCTGCCGTCGAGACTGCGGACCGAAAAGCCTCGGCGAATATTTGGACCGCGAAGGCTGCGGTCCTGCGTGGTCCAACGGCGGTCCGTGCGCACTGGTGACGCTCTACACGTGATGCGCGGACCACCGTCCAAATAATCGTTTTGGTCTGCCGTGTGTATTGGCCTTAACTGAATTTCCCAGTGCACGTCATAGCATTCCACTATAATTGTATATAACTAGGTGCTCACCTATTATAACCAACCTGAAAAACAGCCAGTGACATCTGATGAGAGGTCCATCCAGATCATCAAAATAGGACATTCCAGCTGATCTCCACAGCAAGGTGTAACAGTCAGCAGCCTGCAAGACGGAAGTGAGTGGCAAACAGCAAGCAAGTTGCATTAGCCATAATCGTTCAAAGTTCTAAATGCGATATTAAGGTGTCGAGCAAGGTGTTCTTTACACTCCAAGTGAGAATATGAGAACGTTAAAATACCACATTACCTGGACGGAAGGATGGCCGAAGTGACTATCACAGCATAGTGACAATGTCAACAATCAAGTTTCTAACTCAATTCTCTCTTTGCAAGTAGATGCCGTTCATTATGACCAGTTCATGTATGCGTAAAAAGGTGCCGAGATGAGCTTTCTCATTGCTACTACGGCAAATTGCCTCCCCGATTCTATGACAAAGTGCAGACTTAAATGATGATAATTTTGACTTAACAATTCGGGAGTGTCAAGCGTTCCGTCCAGACGGAACTCTAAACACTGCTAAAGTTCCGTCCAGACTGAACGCTAAATCAAATTCAGCCGATTAGCCGCCATTTCTAGTTCTGGGATTTGGTGTAGTGGTTCTGCGGCTGGCTGCGGACGTTGTAGTCCCTGGTTCGATTCTCGCGCCGTTTTTTTTTGTGTGTGTGTGGCCGTGGTTAGCGTTTTGTAATAGCAAAACTTCACGCCCCCTTTACAATTCACGCGATGAGAGCACTCTGTCTTGGGTTTTTTTACTCAAGCGGCCGAACCGCTCCCGCTCGCTGGAGCCAAGGCCGACGTAGCCATCGCCAGTTACGCCCGATCTCCTGTAATTATTACCAGTGATTAGTAATTAACAGTGACTCTGCCTAGTCATTGAGCGGAAGCGGTTTGGCCGGTTAGGTAAAAATGAAGATCGACTGCTCTCGCTGAAATATTGTGAAGTGCGTGTCGGGTGGCGGCTTGGAGATCCGTCCGGATTGAGCTAGGGTTAGTCCGATCATCTGTAATTATTAATTATCAGTGATTCTGGCTAGTCAGTGAGCAGTAGCCGTTTGGACGGTTGGGTGAAAATCAAGACAGGCTGCTCTCAACGTGAGTTGTGTTTCCTCTGGACGAAACTTTAGTGACAGTTACCGTTCCGTCTGGACGGAACGCTAAACACAGCCTAACAATTATCCTGAAGGAGGCTGGAAAGGCTATGTGATGAACTCCTGAGCAAAAATACAAGTGAAGCAATTTTTTTTGGTTCTGAATTCTCTTCTAGGTGATTGCAGCTTAAACCAGGTTCGATTCGCCTTCCCACGCAGTGCTTGAAGCCCACATGATGTGTCGGTGCATGTTTTCAACTGGTACCGTCAATATCATGGCAAAAATTTTGTTTCCTACAAAACATGCATCTAATTAGGTCTTAATAATGGCCGCGATGTCTTAGGGAAGCATAGTGAACCAGATTTAAGGTTGTGCTCACACTGACATCAAACCCAATAAACGATTTTCAAAAATGACACACATTGGTACAGGCCGCAAAATTTGAAACATTACAATAATGCATTACTGCCAATGAAGACAATAACCAGTGCTTAAAAAATTATTTCGATGAGAAAGAGGTTATCCTCTTCTGAAAAATTAAAAAAGAAACTTTCAGTGGGATATAACCATCTAGAAAAGACTGTTCTCCCATCTATTCTCTAGCGGTATATTTTCTAGAACTATATTTATTTACATGAAGTCATGTGTTTTTACAAAGAGTGTATTCTTCGCTGTGCAATGATGTACCTAAGCTACTAGAAAGAGACCTTGGGCCTTAACCAGTCCAGAGGAGACCCACTTTTTTTTAAGGATTTGCTCTTGTGCTGGGTGCACTCACCCACAAAATGAGAGCCCAATTCAAAATTTAACTGAGCAACACGCGTGGCCGCGAATTATTCGGAGACGGTAGTGAATGTTGCAGTGCTTAAACGCTCCCCATGCGCGGCCAGCATTGCTTATGCCTCTGCACCGACGCACGATACGCATGTAGTTTCGACGTGGTAGCAAATTCGTGTTGAATGTACGTTTTTGGTGCTACTGATACACATGCACAAACATATATGCGATTATCGAACGATTGGAACACTCAAACATTCCCTGCACATGCGGGGCTTGCGAGTGTGACGCCAATTTCAGCCATCGTACCCTCAATCTGAACGCAGAGAGCCTTCTTTGTACCAGTTCACTTTACTCAGTGACCGCTGTGCAAAATGACAATCCATGCAGTGTAGTGTACACTTCTATGTGCTTCGGCTAAGAGTTGCCTAAAGCGAACCCCTTTAGTCCAGGTACGACAAATGATGCGAAGAAGTACAATATCGCAATTCCTTAAAAACTACCCACACAAAAAGCATAACTGTTGCGAACTCAACCTGGAGCGGTCGACCGCGCGTATTGGCGATCGGTTGTTGCGAGCAACAAACCGTTTAGCCAACGTAGCAGTATGATCCTACTTCGCTCAACAAAAAGCCTACAAACGGCCAAAACACCAGGGCTCTTCGATTTACAGACTCGATTTCACCACGGATATTCCGCGGGAGTCCGAGGATTCCCCGAAGCCATAAGGATACACAAGAAAATCGAATGACTGACTGCTTTCAGGGAATCTGCGGTGAGTACGGGACTGTAAATCGAACAGCCCTACTGTTGCTATTCCCCCGGTTGAAAGGCTGATCTACATAACCCTCAAAATCAGTCGCTGTCAAAAAACATTAGGGCTAAGCGGCGACACACACGTCTAACACGAAACGGAACAGCCCTGCCCTGTTAAATACACAAGTAAAGTGCGAAACGTAGACTAGTCACTTAACTTAAATCACAGGCGGCATATCTTCGTCGAAGCAATAATCCAATGTAGTCAAAACAACCACAACAAAGCACTCGACAAGCGTGAACAACGCCCCCAACTCCACCGACTCGGCGGCCAGGAGGAGAGAAAGGCGATTGCGTGATGGCATGGAGGAAACTATAGTGAACTAGAATGATCTAGTGGCGCGAACAGTGAGGAAGGGGCGTGCTCTTCTGTGTAGAAAGCACCAGGTGGCGCTACCGCACCCTCTTCGAGAGGTACCGCCGAGGCAGTCGCTGTACTTCAGGCGATCGGCAGTGGTTATGGCTGTCGTTGTTTCAATGTTTGGCAGTAATTAACCTTTACAAAAAAAGGCTGCCCTCATCTGGCATCCCCGTACTATGCATAGGAACTTTTGTTGCAAATCCGCCCGTTTGAGGTGTAGGGAAACGGCTATAAATCGAGTTTTTTGGTGTCGTCTGCTACCTGCGCAGACGATCGATACGAGTGTACGCGTTCGATGTGCTTCCGGTGGACAACTGCCGTGTTTAATTCTTTGCGAATGGGTTTCCTTTTTTTATTTACTGTAATAAAGTCCCGGCATGAGCCTACTTGTGGCTTTGCCTCTACGGAAGCAAATTTTACCGAGCATCCACGCGTCCAGTAGCACCCGTGAGTGAAGGAATTTTTAATTTAGGCGGCCTATTCTGTTCCCTATATTTTGCACCCCAAATATTTTGGAGCCTCACTTGCAGAATGTGCATGACATTGCCAGGACGATAAGTAATACAAGAAAGGTGAGCTTTTTTTTTTGGAAGTTCAAGAAAGTTTTGGAAAATAAAAATGAAAACGCATTTTCCATAGGCGGGAGTCACGGCAATGGCTTAGCCAGGTGAAGTTATATCGCATAAAAGTGTTTAAAACAAAGCAACACACCTGCGAGTTTACGTTCTGCGTCTCAGTTTCAAGTACTTCGAAGCCTGGCGCTTTCGAGTGTTGCTGCTGTTAATGCTCTTGTGAAAAAAGCGTGTTGTTATTTTAAAAGCAGTGAGCTCGGCTGCCACATTTTTGCAGTGGTCAGGGCAGCCAAGCTGGAGCTCCCTTTTTGCCTTTACCACCTCCACAATATCAAGGCTCAGACACGTAGTGAAGGCATCTTCCAAACCAGCCACAAACTGGTATAAAGCGCAGAGGGGTATAAGAGCTAGAAAGCACTCGCAATAACTATTTTTCTGACGATTGCATATCCCTTGCTGCTCTAGGGGAGCATCACGGAAACGCAAAACACGCAGAAAATGCAAGGCCTCGACCAGAAACAGACGGACAGTCTCTCTGATCGCGCGCCGCCAACGCATCGCACATAGGCTTATCGTCTGCGCCGCTAGCAGACGGTACAGCGCAACGTTGTTATTGTTTGTAGCCGTTGCCCGATGGCTCAAACGGGTCTAATAAGCGGCAAAACGTCCCTAGAAAGGTACAGAGAGAACAAAAGCGAGTATATTTCTTACATAAAGGTTAATTACTGTGCCACACTAAAAAAACGGCAGCGGCAATACCTGGCGAGTGCCCCAAGCATGGAGGCCCCAAGCAATGGCCCGTTCAACCAACGTTGCGTTCAACGGCGGCACCGTTCGAAGAAGGCGCAGTGGCGCCCCTGGCGGCGGTAGACGCGTTTTGCTTCAGCCGAGCGCTGCGGAGCGGCCCCCGTTCGCGCCACTGGATCAAGTTATTCTAGTTCACTGGGGCCTCGTGCACTGCAGTTTCAAATAAACATGTGGCGCCACCTGAGAGCGGCGGCGGAATTTTTTCTGAAGAACAAAATAAACAAATACAGCAGTTCGCTACGCGGCTTAATTTAAACAACAAGCGTAAAATAAGTGTACAACAATTACCGCGTTTTTTTTTATTCACAATTGTTATATTAATAGAAATATTACGCTGTCGAGTTGTGCGGGAATACAAGCTGAAATAATTTAGAAAGCGCCCCTTCTCCAATAAAAGCAGACGACACTACACCGATCAGTTGCCTGCGACGCCGACGTTCACGAAGCACATAGTACCCGAAAAGAAACAAAATGAACAGATCTATAGGTGCATTTGCGTGTGTGCACGCTACTTGGCGTAAGACCGCTGAAAAAAAATGCCGTGTATCCAGTGCATATTTTTGTAGCGCCTCAATAGCCTTTGGTGTCGTATAATCCGTGCACGCATCAGAAAATACATGGAACAACCCACGGATATGCATGCTCGAATTGTACGTAGTCATACCAGCAAAATATGAAGCTTTAAAATGAAAACAGAAACGTAAATGTTTACGCTACACAGCGACACAACAGTAAACAGATGGACACACACCAGCCACAATTCTGAGACTGGCATCTACACTTTTATTGAAAGGACTCTCAAATATCTCAAACATGTGTTCCTGTACAACTTGTAGTTTGCGTTTCTGCGACAGTCGGCGAAAAACGAGTTCAAGCGGGGCTTGTTGCGCAAAATATTTTTGCTGACAAAGATAACTTGCACCAGCACAACTATTCACGCTGGCATGTAGTCATGCCAGCGTAGTCACACAAACATCACGTACAACACTGTCAGCTTTGAAACTATCGCCATTATTCGAAATGGTCTTATTTTATCAAGGCCATATGCGAGAGGAATCATTCGTGCACAATTAAAGCTCCTGTTGTACGATCTACCATATCTGTGCCCTTGTCTATGTCGAGCGATAAGCAAGGTAAATAAACGTTCAGAGGCTTTCCTGAAAGCCTCGTCTCGCGCATCTACGTCCAAAATTATTCGCATATTAAGTACGCATTTATAAACCTATGAAAGCACTTCAAAAAGCATTGCGATATTTTTATGAGCCCATCCAACGAACTAATCGTAGTTTCAGCAGTTTGAGGTAGAGTTTACTCAAGCAGTTGTCATTTTCAAATACCTGCCTCTACAAACCTGAATCTTCGGGTTCTTGAAGCCGCTTATCCTTGGTGTCGCAATATACACACAAACCTTTCGCCGCGATTTCGCGCACACAACACATCAAATCACTTCCTGACATGTACAAGGCACAGTGGAGTGTATACACGGGAGAAATTTGCTTCTGCAAGCACCATGAAGTCGCGTAGTCGGTCTTCTCCTCACAATAAGCTGTCCGCCGACTGCTTGGTTATGCCAGCAGTTCTAACCCAGCCGTTCTGATCTAAAGCTCAACAAATCAAATCCACCAAAGCGACCACACCAACCAAGGCGTTGCTGGCGTCGTTGGGAGTTCGTTATGCCGTTGATGCCGTTATTTCATGCTCTTCGGGGATCGGCGGCCGGCGGCCCCACAAAAAATTTTCCACTGGTGGAGCGATCACACCTTCTCTCACACATACATTATCGCTTCCGGGAAGCGCTGCACACACAGACGCACACTCCTGCACTCCTCTCGTCCTCTTGGTAGCATCGCGGGCTTCCGTATTTTTATTTTAATCTTTTATTTGGGCGGCGCTGCTGGTGTTCAGTGGAAGCCGTTGCGAAATGACAGCGTGACCGCGCGCTGCGCGGAGACAATCCCGCGCTGGTATAAAACTGGTTTTAGTGTGATGAATCGCTCTCCTGTCGCCTTTGCGAACCATATTCTATTTAATAAAGTACCGTTTGGCTGTTCGTATCGCATGGCAACAGAATAGCGGTCATTTCTTCTTTCTCTTCTAATAATCGTACTGCGCGGAATACTATGCTCTGGACGTCGTTTGCTCACGGACTTCAGAAGTTATGCCTCTGTTGTCCGCAAGAAGGCGCTGATCACAGCACATCAGTGGCGCCACCATACAAGCGCACGAGACCCGTAGAGTATGGTCCCTAGAAATTGTGCTAGTCTGCCGTCCGCGCGCTTTCTCTATGGGAAGGCGTGTCCGCGCCGCTGATGCACGCACAGCGCTGCGCAGAGGGCGCTGGGAGCAATCGGAGCGCCCGAGCGGCCGGAGTGAGAGCGGCCGCAGTGGCCGCAGGCCGGCCTGTGCCGCGCGCTACTGCTGCGGAGAGCGAGCGCGCATCGGGGTGAAATCGAATGGTACGAGGTACATCAGCTCCCAATCAGCTCACTATAAGACCTTTTAGTTTCACGCCCCGAGTTTTTCGCGAATTGGGCTACGGAGCCTCTTTGCGGCCGCTGAATTTCGCGAGTGCATGAGACCGAAGGATGAAACCGCAGCAAACAGCGTAGCCGTTTCACTACCACCGCTTGAACCATTATTAAAGCGGAGCTTTCTATGTATCACTGATGGCCTATGTCGCCTCGAAAAAGCACTGCAAGAGAGCCAACTGTCTCTGACGACGGTGATGTTTGTGAGTAAAGTGAGAGGGAAAAAAACCCTTCCCGTGGTCAGAATCGAAGCTGGCTCCATCGCGTTTTGAAGCCGACGTCTATCTCAATGCGCAATTCCAACATGGTCAGAGCAGTTTGGATTTGGAGAGGAGTGCAGTCAGAAAAAGTATCCACTCCTCCACTCCGCAACGATGGTTGCACACGAAGCTTTCTTTGCGTGAAATCAAACGGCAAAGGGCCGATGTCAAGTCCGGCGCGATCATAAGTCCAAAATGCGTGCGACTCAAAGTGAAAGCTCAATGAGTCAAAGTCAAAACTCATGCGACAAGAAATCGCTCACAAGAAAGCTTCACGTTCAACCATCAATGTTCATACAGTGAGATCCCGTTCAAAAAGAGCTCCCTGCGGCACCAGAAGCTGCGTTTGATCCACATCGAAACTACCGGGTCATTCCCGAACGTCGTTGACGGTGACAAGCACGCAGACGGCTGGTAGGCTGACAAAAAGAAAAGCGAAAGTTTGAGTAAAATGTGCCAGCAAAAACTTGTTCCTATATACTTTGGGCAGAGTGCGGGGGGAGGGGGGATAAAGCGAGGTATATATGGTCATGACAGTATAAATAAACCTAAATATTTTTACTCCTTGGTTTCAAACAGCCGCGATTATAATGATTGGCCATAACACAAATATTCTCCCGTTTTGCTTTCCCCGCGTGCGCCTCGCAATTCCCTCCGAGTGTGTGGGTGATCAAAAAGATCCTGTGCAATGAGGAATGTAAGCGAAGTTACTGCATTTGCAGGCGGGTGTTATTAAAAATCAGTTCCACGTACACAATGCTGGCGAATGTTTCAAATCGTGGTATTCACGAAAATTACAGGCAGGCAAAAGAGGTTTGATAGTACCCAATTTTTTGAAATTTTCGAGGTAAGCGGAGTATTGGGTTAAGCGAAATGCGAAAAATGTATGGCCAGATCACTGGAATAAGAGCTAGTGCTGGTAACAAACGCTCCACAGGGACGCGTCAGGAATACAGGCAAAATAATTTGCAGAAAAAAAAAACATTTTTTTCTAGGTATTGCGGAAAAAGAACTGCGTGATGCTCGCCTGTTCCGCCTTCGCATCTGGCCCCAAAAAAGTGTTCTCGAGCTTCTCAATGCGGCATCAACTGTTGGTCGCCAACGCTATATTCTATCTTGCTGTGAAGCAGGCAAACCATATGTTTTTCTTGTTCCTGCCGTTTTTGGCACTTCTTGAGACACGTCGTCGTCCACGTGATCAGAAGCGTCTTCCCCAGCTATATCAACAATGTAGGCGTCGGACAGCACTCCGCTAACAGGACATCGGCCGCGCACAGTGCGTACCCCGCGCAAATTTGCCGTTCGCGACGGTGTTCGGCGGGTAATGGGAGCTAAGCTTTAACCGAGAGCTTATCAGCTGCCTGCAGCGGATGTTGCATTGCGTCCTCTTTGTCAATATTTCCAGATATCCGTGATCCCCGAAAGGTCGTTTCGAGACAAAGGGTGGAAAATGTCGCCTATGGCAGGTATATGCACGGCAAAAAAAGGTTTCGACTTAACCGGTATTTCGAGATATCCGAGTTCGAGTTATGGAGAAATCACTGTATCTGATGACTGAAGGTGATAAAACTTCGTATGCATGTGCACACGTCTTGATTTTTTATTCGGCATTTACATTTAACAGATTCCCAGTTGACTGGACGTAACTGAGGGGGCCGCGAAGACGTGCGCTTAAGGGCCTCCAGATGAACGATGCAAAAGGTCAGAATTAAGGCACCGGTTCGAGCTGTTTTATTTACATACACGTACAGGGGACGTCTTGGGAAACTTGCAAAGAAAGACGGTTCCTAAGAGCCATACAAAAAAGCGGAGCACCGACAAACCACACAAACATTTTCACGGGCTGACTAATCCATCAGTTAACAACGGCGGGGGTATTCACAAAGAACGGTTGTTTTCTTGCTGAAGTCCCGCATGATGTTTCCAAGCTGGAAAACGACGCCGTGCCGGCAGTGTTCCCGAAGCCCCCGAGTATGTGTCGAAATCGAAATAGCGTAGTGACACGATTCCACGGTTTTTAGAAGGCTCGATCCTTCATAATACGCGGGTTAAAACTCTTCGTACTGGTGAGAACCAACTTATTTGGCTAATCTGGTTTGTCGACAGAAACGGATAGGGTCCGAAAAGGGGCAGTTAAAATGGGCTGAACCCGCCCAGAAATAGTGCAGAACTACGAAGGCAGCAGCGGCACGGCAGAGCGCCGTCCGCCGCTGCCCATCGCGCCGGCCGGCCACCGCGCTCCGATTGACTGCAGCGCCGCCGCTGCGTGCATCACGGAGGAGCCCCCTTCGCGGTCGGCGGACGGCAGAGTAGCACATATTTCTAGGGACCATAGTAGAGGAAACCTTTTCTTTCCTCCATGGCGTGATGGCGTGGCGATGCTGCTGGATGGAGCAGTGGAGTACTGAGGCAGGGGTTTCGGTTTCGGTTTCGGCCTTTGTTTTTTCGTAACGTAGTTCATACAAGTCGCGAAGTGAACAAATTGCGTCGAAACAAATTCTGGCTTGAACATAGACACATAAAGCAATGTAAATAGAAAGATCACGTTGCCATACCCAGCAAGAAGTTGCGTTTGTTGGGCTATCCTGTAATATTAATAATAATGTTTATTCACATTTAAAAATACAGAACATTATCCCGCCCGCATAAGCCGCATGGCTTGTGTGCGCTGCTGGGCAGTCACAGGAAGGCGCGAATTGGGACACAACGGGAATAGAAAGTTTAAGGAGCACAACAATCACAAGGAAAATATCTTGAGCAACTGCCATGACCACAAAAAAAGAAAAAAGAAACAAGAACGCCAAGGTATTTGGCGTTTGTATATGAGGAAGTTGTGGAATAAACCTCCGACATCACTTGGGGGGAAATCAGTTTTGGTTAAAAACTACAAAGAACAGGCACATTTTGCGCTTAAAGAAAAATCATGTCGTGCTGTCGGCGAAACAAGAAAAAACAGACCGACTGAGGATCGAACCCCCACCCTTTGCAACAAAAAGCGAGCGCGTTACCACCACACCACCGGCACAAACGGCAAGAGCGCCCGAACAGGCGGCATTTGTTTGGTTTCTCAAACTGAATCGCCAATGACTGCACAAATATTGTGAGTTATGTTTACTGCTTCTCGTATATAACACATTCCGCAAGTCATACCACTTCTTGGGCACGCACCGGTCTCCAAAACGAGGATCGCCTTGAGCCGTGTAGCCAGCTATCTCAACCTAAAAGAGATATCGCACATCCCCGTTCTCCCCGACGAAAGCCAACGTAGCTATGAGTGAAATGGCATGCGCGCCCGGAATGAAAATTATGTTGTGTAATTATACAGTGGTCGGATCTGTCTCAAGGCAGCTGATTACAACTAAGGCGGATCGGCGAAGCGCTAGACCCGTAGTCTGCCACGTACATTTTAAGCCATGACACGGACGGTTCTGTCCGCGGGCTCAGCACAGCGAAAATGAACACGTACTGTTTGACCCTGTCGCAGCGAAAAAAGCTGCCCATGTTTTCAACGTAAGGGTCGGCACTGCCCCCCTTACACCAAGAACGGTGAATAAAGGGCATGCAGTTCATACCAGCCCTTCAAGTTCTGGCTTAAAACCAAGAAGCGCTAATCAAAGTAGTTTTCTCTAATATGCCACGTTTTCAGCAGCACCTTGTCAAAAAGGCTGTTATTATTTTTTTCCTCGAAATTCCCAATGCCACCGCTATGTTTCTATTATTATATCAGTCCTTCGCTATCGAATGAGTTTTGGCTTGCTGCCAGCATTCGTTCGTAAAATTCTTTTCCATCTTCAATACAGCAGTCAAGCTTGCCGTCACGCCAGCATCTGCCGTCATTGTGCAGCGTGCGAGACCTTTTCAAAAAGGCAGCTTTTGTAATTTTCTCGCAACGGTCAATGCCACCGCTATGTTTCTGTTATTACAAGCGCTTCGCGGTCGTATAAATTTTGGCTTTCTGCCATCATTCATTCAGAAAATGCATTTCCACCATCAATTCAGCAGTCAAGCTTGCCGTCACGCCAACATCTGCCGCCATTGCGCCGCAAGCCTGCCAGCCTGGAGGAAGGTGCTGGAAGACGCTGGAAGGTGCTGGCAGGCATGCCAGCATGCCTGCCAGCACCTTTCAGCGTCCCCATCTAGCGGCTTCCATTACAGTTTCTTACGTACATCAAGCTTTCCGAGGCGACCATCAAACGCAATCAATCTTTCCAGCAATGAATCTTGATGGTTGGTTGATGGAATTTTCAACAGAGCATAGTGATGCTACCAAGACCATGTTGGTGATCTGGGCATTCCAAGTTATATTATATAAAATAAAACGCATAGGTATTTGCACTGAGTAAACTGTTGGTTTGGGTTGTCATTTATGTTTTACCGACACTGTAGCGAGTTTTTTTTTACGGGTTATAGTCATTAGAATGCATTTTGAACTATTTAGGGTCATTTCCCAACGTCTACATCAGTTTTCAACCACGAGAAGATACGTATCTACCAGCTGGTGATCCTAAGGTGATCGGACATAATATTAATACGCAGTCGTCCGCAAAAAAAGCGGCATCGCACAGGACATTCAATAGACAAATCATTCAAAAAATAGGAATTAGAAGCGGACCAAGCACACAACCCTACGGCCCGCCCGAGAAGACTGCTGTTAATGGCGAATGGAGTTGCCTATGTTCACAAATTCATGTGGTTTAGAATGATAGCAATCCAGCGACTGGATTATTTTTGTGTTGCGTAATATTTGGCACAGTTTCGTTTTTAGATGAACGTAAGAAATCTGATCGAAGGCCTTGCGGAAATCAAGAAAAATAACGTCAATCTGTCCGCCGTTATCGAGTGAAGTGAAGATTTTATTACTTGCTCCTTATAAGTGCTGATTGTTCCTGATAAGCATTTGCAGAAATCACCATAGTTTAGATATTATGTGTTATAAAAATGTTTTACCCACCAACCTACCGCTTTGTTGTAACTATGACTCGCGGTTTCTGTTTCCATCCTGCGTAGAAGGTGACCTTTGCTAGCTCAAAAATAGTGACCTGATGTCGGACTCCGACTCCTTCTACCACCTGTCCCTATCGTCAAACTGCATTACTAGCTCATTTTTCTTCGCGATCAGCGGAAAGCCGATGAAGCGGGTCTCTATCGCGTGTCCCGAAGCCGTATTTTTGATTACCCAAATTACTGTCGCGACAAAACCATTCCTTCTGTTTAGAATATACATCAGGTGGACTACTTTTACGGTGACCGCACTCCAACAGCTTGTCCTGAGATGTTCGTTTGGAACCGTAGAGCTCTGGCGAAAACGTGCTCCCAAGAGCCTGCTAGACATGAGCGGTATTCAGTTGTTTTCTAGTGTTTAGATAAGGTGGGCCCCTTCAGAAACGGCCTGCGGTCGAAGGTGCTGACAAAGGCAGGGCGTATAATGTACAAATTGATACGTTTCATCCTTATCGCGAGCGTGAAGTCACAAACTCTCCGCAATGCCTCTGCTGAGAACACTCCATGATTGCAGCTCTTCTTACTCTAGCTACACATGATGACGGCATATTCCCCCTTCTGTTTCCTAATTCCTTTTTCGTGACATCTTACCGCCTTTAAAATTACTAATTCTGCAGATATGCTTAAATGGACGCGAAAATCGCGCCATATCAGTTCAATACCAAGCAGATCAGCAACCTGGTTCCACTTCGTTAAGCCTCTCGGCCACCAGTTGCTACCAGCTGCATTTTCCAGTAAGAATCCGAACTCCGATGCTGTATCAGCAAAAAGATATCGTTTAAGATTAGATTTCAAAATTTCGGCCTGTCACGTGTCAGGTCGTCTTTCAGACTGGGTTGATCGCGATAGCTTGCGCCTCGGCTGGTTTTGCGACCGACTTACATTTTCACGGGAGACTATCTAGTTTCTTCTAATAAAATATTAAAATTTGCATTCCTAAAGTATCTAGTTGTTACAGTACTCGTACGTAGCAATATAGTCGCACGTTGTTTGGTAGTTTTCTGCCGCAGCTTAAATTTGGTGCAGCCGTTTGGGCTGTTCAATCTGTCACTCATAGAAATCAGATGCATCTAATAAAAGTGACCGTCACGTAGGCCGAAAGGAAAGTCGGGAGAAAATTTATCACATGCGCTATTTTGTGATGGTGCGTGTTCTTCCCGAGACCACAGCGGAGCATAAGTGGCAGTTTCTGGATCGCCTATTGGTAGTTGGATTGCTTGGCAGTTGTTTATGTTATAACGAATGATGTGGTGCTCTTTCAGGTTTCGCGAGTAGCCAGGTTGAGAACAATTGAAAAAGATGCGTTTCAGTGCTGCAAATTACTGACTTCTTCGGCGATAGATACAGTGCTCACGAAGCTCCATCCCTTTCGATACATTTTACTAAGCGAATGCTTCCTGATAAAAGTCACGCTTGGGTTTACAGCTGACTTCTCATGGTTTAGGCGTAGTTCTGGACTTTTTAAACATTTCTAGTCAAACCGAAGTAGCAGTTAGGCCTGCGTTTTAGTAATGTAATTCCTGAAAAAGATGTGTAAGATGTGTAAAGATTGATTTGTGTTATTTTGAGGTGTGGTATTTTGTGTTGGCAACTCAGTTTGGCAAGCTCAGCCCGAACAGCACTCGCCCCTTCTCTCAGACGGCCTACGACTACGCGGCCCCTTAAAACTGAATGTTGTCAGCAGAGTTTTAGGGCGCAGCGGTGCTGTTGGGGAACCTATATGCTCCATGTTGTCGGCATGACAAGTGAAGTCCACTCAGGTTTATTCGATATGAAAATGGAAACGTCGGAAGCGCGCGCAAAAAGGAACATTCCAGTTCCCAGGTTTTTTGTTCCTCCAACTCACCATACGGCGTCATGTATAGCCCAATACCCTATTCCACCCTTGTTCTATGTAAGCAAATATTGATAAACTTTCCCCAGATAAGTGCCTATTGCACATCTTTCTTTCTGTAGCTAATTATGATGATACATGTTTCTCCACTCATCTTATGTTTCTGGTTATCAGGACTCATTTTAGCAGCCTTCGACTTCGTACGCAGGTGTCGTATCGACCACATTGTTGAATATTGCGGAGCACAGGCTTCGATACAGCGTGCAATATGTGTAAAATAGCAGAATCCTTTAGTGGGCGAGTTGGTGGAACATACTGAAATAAAAAGCGCAAAAAAACAGGACGCAGGAAAACAGCACAATTGAAGGGCGCAGGGGCTCTAATCTCAAAGTTTGTTTTTGTATACACTTTAGTTATCATTGTTATATTAAAAGTACCCGTCGCGGTGACTCATTGGCTGCAGCGTTGTTCTGCTGAGCACATGAACGTGGGTTCGGTTTCCGGCCGCTGCGGCCGCTTTTCTGATGAAGGAAAAAAACAAAAACGCTGGTGGGTTCAAAATTTTGGCCCACTTTAAAGATCCCCACGGGGTCAAAATTAATCAGGAGCCCTCTACTACGGCGCGACTCATCACCCGTGTAGCATCGGCGAGTTCAGCCGTACATTCAATCAATCGATCAATCAATCAATCAGTCAACCTTAAAAGTTCTGGGTACCTTTTTGGAGTGCTGGCCGTGCCTTGACGCCCCTTGTATTAGCTACGACAAAGACATTTTTACAAAAAAAAAAACGATGTTTGTGAGCGAACACAGTAGGCGGCGTATTTTTCCTAAAAATTATTTACTTCATATAAACAAGTTCCTAATACCTAACACTTACAGATCCTTACGTCGGAACGTTGCGGCTTGGATTATTACCCTTTTCTTTCTCGTAGTCGTCATACATCCGGTGGCTGTTGCACTCTCCTTTAAGGGAAACCTCGCAGCATTGTATTGACGATTCATCTGCATCGTTTTTTGACAAATGAATGCAGAGAGGCTTGCTATTTCTTCCTGTTCCTTCTTGTTCTTCGTCACTTCCTTCAACTACATCGTCACCTTGTAGATAAAAAAAGTATAATATTGTTTCAAGTTGTAGTTTATTTGTGCATCAAAAAAACTTTCGCATGCCTAGAAAATGATGAGCTAGCGCATAGAAAAACATTACGTCTCCTGAACTAAACGTGTACAGAGCCGACGAATTCCTGTGATCTTAAGCAATGGTTTTATGTTTTTTTAGAGGTGTAATGATTTAAAATGATGCTAAATACAAAAACAGTTCATAAATGCTCGAATAAAAGGATTGTAGAAATAAATGTCATAACGAAACCTTGCATTCATATACAAGGTGTTTCACCTAAATTTTGCCAGAGTTTAAAAATAATTTGATGCACTCTAAGACAATGCAACCAAATCCATGCTGCTACCTTTTCTGGGTATTTGCTCACGCTACTTTTGTATGTTGCCTAATTAGGTAATTATCTATTTTAATTAGCCCATCTTAATTAGCCAAATTGGAAGAATCCCAATTAGAAAGTGGCAGAGCGTCATATAAAACCTAAGAATGAACACTTTTTCTCATTATATCCAGAAGCTATTAGTGTTTTTCAGCGTATAAAGGATGCCCGCGAAATACAAAAAAATACCACGTGACGTGCTGGCCCGCGCATCTTGATAACAGCGCTTCCAAACGTTGCAGGCACAAACTACCATCGGCGCGCCACAGCCGGGGCGCGCCGCCGAGGGTTCAGCAGTTCAGCGCCAACTCAGATTCGCACTTTTTTGCTTAACAGATGGCATCACGTACCGCCCCCCAAAAGCTGCGTCAGGTAGCAGAAATCTAGCATTCTAAAAACAACCAGGACACCGAAGCACGCTTTATTCGGACACCCGTGCACCCCCAAGTGTGTGATCTGCAATGGACAGCACCTGACCGGGGCAGTAGACTGCCCGCGTAGATTCCAACCCCGACGGAGACTCCCACCATCGTCGCAAGACGGAAGACAACAACAGCGACAAGA
Organism: Haemaphysalis longicornis; assembly: GCF_048455015.1. NCBI lineage: Eukaryota > Metazoa > Arthropoda > Arachnida > Ixodida > Ixodidae > Haemaphysalis > Haemaphysalis longicornis. The sequence goes on along the minus strand of NW_027526355.1, from coordinate 1,292,390 downwards.
ACATCAATCGAGGTCAACGCAGAAGTTCAAGTCGATCCTGAAAAACCCACAAGAATGGCCCAGCCTGCCGGAGAGAGAGAGAAGTCGCTCGAAATCTCGATCTCCATCCGGCAATAGGGCCACATCCAAGTCCCCTCCGCGGAGCCAATCGAAATCGCCGTCAGTCAACAACCGCAGGCGACAAACTTCCAAGGGGAGGGACAAGACGCCGCCGTCAGCGTCAACCGTAACCGCCGACAAACAGGTGAGCTGGGGCAGCGGGGCGTCCCACCGTTCCTCGAACACCCCTCCTCCTCAGACTACCCAAATTCCTGCAGAGTTTCGGATGGAACTAGCTAGTCTTAAAGCAGAAGTTAGATCTCTTACGCAGAGCATCGCGAAGCTGTTAAAAGATAATGAAGCCTTGCGGGACGAAAATAAAGCCCTCCGTGAACAACTGACCACCCAGGCAGACCCCTCTGGTACAGATGTTAATTCGCCCCCCACAAAGAAACGCGCTGTCGAAACCTCCCTCCCCCAAGAAGTCGAAGATAAACTTGGCGACATTGCACGCACCCTTCAAGGTATTCTAGAAATTCAAAATAGTATCCAGAAGTCTATGGTAATATTACCACATAGCCAACTGCTAACAGCCCCATCACAGCGATCCTCCGCTCCCCATGTCGAGAGAAACAGAGACAAACCGTACAGTTAAAACCTGGCAGTGGAATTGCCGCGGATTTAAACGGAAGCGGCCAGAACTACAACTACTTGTCCAGTCACTTCAATTTCCTCCCGATGTAATTGCACTGCAAGAAAGCGGAACTAACGTTAAACTACCCGGCTATAAAGCTTTTCAGGACCCCGAAAATACCCGCACAGCCATTCTGGTCAATCGCAACCTACCGGCCACCAGGCAACAATTTGACAGTATAGACGTTCATCATGATCTAATAACAATCTTTCCAAAGAAGCGCGAAGCGACTAAAATCTTCATTCTTAATGTATTAGCCCACCGCGGAACCGCGACCATAGATTTAATCTTCTTTTCGCTCTCACACGCAGGGAAGTAGGACCGCACGCGCTAGTGGTGGTAGGAGATTTTAATGCCCCACATACGGCCTGGGGCTACAGATGCAGTAACAAAAAAGGAAGGGACCTCTGGGAGCAAATACAGCTACACCACTTTAGCATTCTTGCTGACTCCGGAATAGCCACCAGGATAGGTAACAGCGTCCAAGTTGACACTGCCCCAGATCTTACCTTCGCCCTGCACACGAGATGCGAAGAGTGGAACGTTACTGGTCACACCCTCGGCAGCGATCACTTTATTATCGAGACAATAATTAAGCACACGACGAAAATAAAATACACTCCCCGTCAGGCAACACTAGTCGAGTGGGACGAATTCCGATTTCTTTGAAACAGCAATGCAGATGGCGCTCCGATATCAAATATAGACACTTGGACAGAACAACTCCTAATGGACATAAAAACCACCACGAAAAAGCTTGATCAGGACATCCCATCCCTAACCATTGATGCCAGGCTTGCCCACCTCTGGGAGGCCTACAAAAGCATCCAGAAGCGCTGGCGCAGACAAAAACGCAACCGCAAGCTTAAGTTGCGCATGGCCTCACTAGAAAGGGAAATAGCAGCACACGCCAGCGAGCTCGCACGAGACCAATGGGGCCAAATTTGCGACCAGCTTCAAGGAAATCTAGGGATGAAGAAAACATGGCAGCTTCTCAGACACCTCATCGATCCTAACCACAGCAAAGCTGAGCAGAGAAACCGTCTAACACAGGTCATGCATAATTTCCCAGGATCTGATACAGAACTCCTTGACAAAATTCATGACACATATTTGCCCCCGAGTCCTAGCCTTAAGCTCCCAAATTACACCGGCCTCCCAAATTCTGAAATGGACCGAGACATCTCGGAAGCGGAGCTCAGAGCGGCCATAGCAAAACTTCGCACCAGCTCAGCTCCTGGCCCTGATGGCGTAACTAATAAAGCACTCCGCAATCTGGATGACAAATCGATTGCATCCCTAACGCATTACATGAACGAGTGCTGGAGATCAGGCACCCTACCTCGGTCGTGGAAACATGCCAAGGTAGTTTTCATTCCCAAGCCGAACAAACCTCTCGCACTCGAAAATCTACGCCCTATTTCACTTACATCCTGCCTCGGTAAGCTCATGGAGCACATCATACACACCCGGCTGTCAAATCACCTCATAGACACAGAGCAATTCTCCCATACGATGATAGGTTTCCGAGCCGGTTTATCTACACAAGATGTGATGCTCAGACTCCATCATCACGTCATACGACGTTCGCCTGACAGGTTAGATTCATCGGCAGTGCTAGCACTAGATCTGACCAAGGCCTTCGACAACGTTGGCCACGAGGCCATTCTCAAAGGCCTGCAATCGATCAATCCTGGAGTACGCACCTATAATTACATCAAAGACTTTCTCTCAGACAGGACGGCTGTCATGCACGTGGGTGACCTCGCAACCCCCATTTTTTCGGTTGGAGGAAAGGGTACTCCTCAAGGAGCCGTTCTTTCCCCACTCTTGTTTAATCTGGCCATCCTAGAAATCCCGAAGAGACTAGAAAAAATTCCGGGTCTCCATCATAACCTGTACGCGGATGACATCACTCTGTGGGCCAACAGAGGTAGCGATGCCCAAATTGAGGAAATCATGCAGATGGGCATCGACATCGTCATAGAGGAAGCTGGCAGAGCGGGACTCTCTTGCTCCCCATCTAAATCCGAGCTGCTTTTACTTCCGTCGCCGGCTCAAAGACCACCTCAGAAACCGAACATCGAGCTCCGCATAAACGGCAAACCGATCCCAGAGGTCCCGATAATCCGAATCTTAGGACTAAGAATACAAAGCAACCGCAAAAGTGACAGCTTCATAAGCCTAATGAACCGAGCCGCAGACCAGACGGCCCGACTTGTCCGCAGGGTCACCAACCGCCATAAGGGTCTTACCGAAAGCGAAAAAGTTCGCATTCTCCAAGCCTTTGTCATAAGCCGGCTAGTTTACTCCCTCCCTTATCTCCTCCTAACTAAGGCCGACCTAGATAAAATCGACGGGCTGATTAGGCGAACCTATAAATTGGCGCTTCGACTCATTCCCGGCACTTCCACTGCCCGATTGGATGGAATGGGTCTCCACAATACAGCTCAGGAGCTGATAGAAGCCCACTTAACGATTCAGTATGAGCGACTGGCCCGAACCAGCACGGGGAGGCACATCCTTCAAGAACTGGGTATCGGTCATCATACAAACTTTGCGCAACTACATCCCATCCCCGCTTCAATACACTCCCAACTAATAATCAAACCGTTGCCCCGCAATATGCACCCTCAGCACCACGTCGCTAGGAGACTAAAGCGAGCGGAAGCACTCCACAAGATGTACGGCAACAATCCCCGAGTTGTATATGTCGACGCGGCAGAATACCGATTCCACGACGCATACACGATTGTAGCCATGAACAATGCCAAGGAACTTCTCAATTCGGCCACCGTTCGGTCCCCCCGCCCAGAGACAGCGGAAGAGGCGGCCATAGCCCTAGCCCTAACACTCGACCCCACTCCCAGCACGATCATTTCCGATTCTAAAACTGCAATTCAAAATTTTTCCACCGGTCGCATCTCAAAGCCGGCACTCAAAATTTTGACAGGAAACTCTGCCCGACCCCTAAAACAACCAGTTCTTCTGACCTGGACGCCCGCGCATTCGGGCCTCGAATGGAACGAAGCGGCCCACGAACACGCCCGAGGACTCACGATCCGGGCTGGGCCCAGCCTCTATCCCTACCACGGGGCGCGATCTGCGCGGGATCGCCTGGTCTCTTTTCACGACATCACTATGCACTACCGCCTCTCCCGCTTGACCTATCCTCCGGAGGACAAAACTTTAGACAATTGTAAGGCTCACACGTGGCGACTTCTTCAGACAGGCACCTTTCCTAATCCCGCCGTCCTGACGCACATCCACCCAGCTCTGTACCCCACTTCGGCCTGCTGCTTATGTGGCGGTCATGCCACACTATCCCACATCATCTGGGCTTGCCCGAAAAACCCCTTTCCAGAAATACCCTCCGAGGAACGGTGGGAGGCCGCGCTGTGCAGCTCGGACCCGGACCTACAGGCCCGCTTGGTCGCCAGGGCTGCCGAGATCGCTGATCAGTTCACGCTGACAGCCATCAACGCAATCTAACCACCAGCATCGTTTTAATGATGCATAATCACTGATAGTCCTCGAAATAAAGTTTATTCTCTCTCTCTCTCTCTGCCACACGAAAGAAAATATAGCTCCGATGACGTCATGCTTCAGCCGTGCTCGGACACGAGCGTTCTCAGATATGATCGAAGCGAAGATCGTAGCCAAGAATGTCAGATAACAGTACGGAATGAACACTCGCATGACCTGGCCCAGATGTTGATTTATTCTTGCCTATTCGCTTGCTGTCTTTTTTTCTTTCTGGCGAACACGAAGTCGGCGACTTTAAAAGAGAGCGAAGAGGGTGCTTTTCGCGGTCTGAATGAAAAGCTAGATTTATTTCCTGCGTCCCCCAGATGAGGCTCCTGCGTCTAAGAAGGCGAAAAAAAATGTATTTTCCTGTTTCCTAAACCTTTGGTATCACTGCACGTCCAAAGGTAAAAACACAGAAATACGACAGCGCTTATACACAATTCACTTTCGTGCCAGAATTTACAGCGGTGGTTACATGGCTGCGACAGAAGGACATTGCAGCAAGCTGCTGCAGCGGCAAAGAAGCACGAGTGAGCCTACTGGGCTACAGACATCCCTCCGAATACGTTATGAATCCTGCCGATTACGGGACGTTTACGTGATAGAAGCTTGGTTCGCTGCGCTTCTGTCGAAGCCGCACGTAAACATGTGACTTCTCAAAGAAGAATTCACTCCCACCTATGCGTGTTAATTTCCAGCAACAACGATGGCGAGTGTTACGCATCAAGATTATCGCACCAACCACAGACCGTGAACTGGAAAACACATCTGTTGCGGGCGAGCAAATGTGGAGCGTTGTGCTGGCGATAACTACAGCTGTATCAGTGCTTCTATGTGAAGTAGGGTGCTAAAGTTGTCAACCACCCCGCTTTCAATACGCAAACATACTTGTACTCTGAACAAATTTCTTGCTAAATATTTTCCACATTAGAGATAACATTTCTCGAATAGTTAGGCAGCTTCGTTGGATTTTATTACCGCTGTATTGCTTTTGAAAAGTTGTACACTGCTACATGGGATATGAATAACAAGTACCCGATTATACATTGTATCGACCAGATAACATTTCGTCATACAAAATCACCAAACAAAAATAACTGACTTTTCAGATCACACTGTTATGCATGCGGTTGGGCCGGATCAGAGCTTCCATTTTTCCCTACTTTTTCTATGTTCGTACGCATAATCACCTACGCCGCCGTTGCTTTGTACTTAGCTTTATTATGGTCATCGCTTTTTGGTTAAAAGCCCTTGAACACATTGTAATGTTTCTCATGCACTGTGCTTGCGGGCAATCTCCTATTTTCTTTTTGAGAAAATAACTCCTCATTTAGGAATTGCCCTCCCTCTCATATGTGCAGGAGCTGTTTACTATGTTTTTTTTTCTTATTGCTATCAGATTCAGACACGACGCAATGACCGCGCAGCACTCCTCGTACGACGAGCCCCTGTCTGCCTCTCCTCTGACGTTCCCGCAAGCCTCACTTGAGGTCACACGGCGTCACTACCAGACACACTATACCATTCCTCCCATATTCCTCCCAACCCCCGACCCTCAAAGAATCTCGTCCAACCCCTCCCCTTTCGCCTGCGTCGGTCACTTTTAAGAAAGTACAACCCCGTTTCTCTATCACTAATTTGCTCCCTTTAAGCACATTCTTTATGTCAGACCCTGTATCCCCTCCCTTTTTTAGACAAGTAATAAATATTTGAAGATAATGCTGTCAAGAAAAAGCTTTCCCACAATAAAAAAAATTTCAAAGCCAGCACGGATCACAGGCTTCTCGGGGGAATCGTGTGACATTGGATTGATTGATTTACTCATTGATTCATTGATTTATTGATTATGGGGTTTAACGTGCCGACGCTACTCAGGTGATGGGGTGCGCCATAGTGGAGGGCTCCGGATTAATTTTGACCACGTGGCGATCTTTAACGTGTGTCGAAATATCGAACACACGGGAATTTTTGCTTTTCGCCTCCACCAGGAAAGCGGCCGCCGTGGCCGGGAATCAAATCCGCGTCTTTGTGCTCAGTACCACAAGTGAACTTCGAAACCTTTAATTGCTTCTTTAATGAATAAAATATTGCGGCTGTCCCCGAAACCGAAAATAATGTTTGAAAAGCGGTGTAAAATTAGTCGATGGCAAGGCGCTGACCAGGCTTAGTTTCTGCTCCATTCCTAGTGGGTAGGTGGTAAACACATTTATGTGGACAATGCTGAGGCTGCCGATGGGCACTCACGTGCACGTATGTTGAGAGTCAACAACTGGCTAACGAGAAATAAATCGTGATTTCGATGATGCGTCACTAGATACAAACGCACGGAAAATTTTTAGCTTAGAGACAACCAACATAATATTTGGAACTCAAGATGGTCTCGAAATCGCAGCGCTACCAACGGTGTTGTGCCTTTGCGGTTAATTTCCGGTCAAATGTCAACGTAAATTCATACTCTACACAGGACCTCTGAGGTCTTGTCCAGAAAATATTTTTGCCTTCTTTGATCACTCTCAACTTTCGTATACAGGGTGTTTCATGGGAACTTAAGTAATTTTTAAAAAGTAGCTTTTGGGTGTAAAATTGTTTTTCTTGTGCCAAGGGATCAGGGGCCGTTGCGGCCGCTATAAAACGGGTGCCAAGTGCTATTGGGGGGAATAATTATGACTAGAATTCCCTAACTTTTTAAATATATTCTAGTCAGGTGATTCGTTATAATGAGGACATTGTAGATGATCATGAGTACAACCGGTGTCGATTATTACATTTCCGAAATTATAATTGCGTGCAGAGCCACAGCGCTCAAAACCTCAGGTCTACAGATACGCGCAGCGGTCCGGGCAGCTGTTGAGCGCTGCAAAGCCACGTCCACACGCTCATATCACTCAGAGATGTACGTACACGTCACACGCACGCCGCGCTTTATCTTTCGGCCAGAAAAGAGGCAAGCGGCGTCGGGTGCACGGTCGGGTGCATCACCCGCTGAAACCGTACGTCCCGCCGAAATGTGGCTAGTCATCCCGAGAGCGGCCACGACACGTTTATCTTGCTCCGTGGCCACGACCTGCCGCCGTTTGCGCGTGGCGGCCACGGTTCATGCGCAAATAACGTAAAAGGAAATATGTCGGTGTAATCTATACCAATCCGCCTATTAAATGCCTTTCGCCTGTTCAGGTGCGCCTTGCCTCTGTTCGGGCCGAAGATAAAGCGCGGCGCGCGTGGGATGCGTGGTACTTGCACAGCTGCGACTAACATTAGCTTGTGGGCGCGGCTTTGCGGCGCTGAGCTGCCGCCCGCAGCCTTTTGCGCGCAACCTGGGAGCTGATGTTCTGAGCGCTGTACAATCAGAATCAATTTGAAGGTGATCGATCTGGGGCAAGATAAAGCAGCAGCGCCCTGTTACGCGTTGAATTAGGATGGTATCATGAAATAGGCAACGAGAGCAAGAAGGCACTTGTATCTCCAAAGTTCTGGAAACGGCCGCGGTGTAGTTTGGAAGGCCGGCGAATCGATGCTACCATGGTCACCTTCAAATTGATCCCTACTCTACCTCTACACGCAATTAAAATATAGGAAATCTAATAATCGATACCGTATGGACTCATGAATATCTACAATTTCCTCATTATATCCAAACACCTAACTTACAATAAGTAAAAAGGTAATGAATAAAGTATGTAAATATTGCCCTAAATAGCAATTGGAACCGAATTTATCACATCCGCTATGGCCCCTGATCACTGAGTGCAAGAAAAACAATTGAACATCAAAAAACCCATTTTTAAAAATTCACTAGTCTCCCTGAAACACCCTGTATACATACACATTTATATAACCAATTTTCATTTCCTACACATACTTATATGTTGCTCTGTATGCCTTATATTCCTCATTTACGCAGTGCCTCAACCGAAAAGGCGCAGCTTTGTTGGTGAACATTTCCAAAAAATATATAAAATAGTGCGTGGTTGGACGCCTTGGTAGCCGTGAATGTAGCGGCCTTCCTCAATAAACCAAACATTACAGAAAACTGAAAAATCCATCAAAGAAGCTTTTTCACATATGTATGATAATTTATCAATATTTTTTGGCACTTTTTGCGCTGTGAAACCGGAGCTTCAATGTTAAAACGTGCAGAAAAAGTAAATATGAGAAAATACTTAAATGTGCCTTATTCGAAATTTACACGTCAAAAAAACTTTAAAAACTTAATAAAAAAGAACTTCCAGCAATGCCATCAGTAGCTACCAGAAAATAACGCACAAAACAAGACAAGAAAGTTGCGCTGATCTACACATCAGTTTAAAAGAAAACAGCGCATCAGTCGGAACCACGGAGCAAGATAAACAGGAGCGCCGACTTCGCTCTCTCCGGCGGGCTCTTAATGTCCATAACTCGCGGAGCACAATGTAGATGGCGCAGCGAAAGGGGCCTTAGCCGGCGGCGAATAAGCGGCCGGCGTTCCCCGTGCGCCGGCGGGCGAGTTGGCGGAACGCATTCCGTCGGCTCTGTCGTCTGCTACGGCGACGGTAGTTTTGGGCACGGACTGCTTTGGGCCTGCTTTGGCGCCGCTTCGCGTTCATTGCGCGCCTCCTTCGCACAGTTGATTAACTTGTTCGACAGCACCTTCCGGGTAACCCGGACCCGAAGGAATTGAGTGGCCGTACGGCAAAGATACGTTAAGGGTTGGTTTCCATGGCGGGAAAACAAAATATAGAGACCACATACAAACATATGGCTGCTATACAAACACTACCTTTTGCGCGGTGCTTGCCGAAAATGTGGCTCCGTTTTGTAAATTTGGGAATACCAATTTGGCTCTGTTTTAACAGGCTTTACAAAAGGCGAAAGGAGTAACTGGTTCTGATCACTGGCGATTATAAAAGTTCCCTCAGCTTTCTCGCAGTTCTGCAACTTGCGTCCAAAACAGAGTCGGGCCGGGCCAAACACGGGCCAAAACACGGGCCGGCACTTACACGCTCATCGGAAAAGAACAGAAATGCGATAACATCACCCGCGACTGCCCGCGACGTAGCAATCTGGTCAAGATCAAGTCCCTGACAGTGCTGTCTTTTCACAAGCCTTCATTTCGCGACAATATTTTTAGTGGATATTCATAATGTCAGACTAAACGTTCCGGGAATAAGCGATCGCCATGTATGCGGCGGCGTGCGCTTATCTGCGCCGTCTATTGCGGCCGCGCACGGGTGTTTAAATTCCGCGCGTGCACGCATGCCTCCTGCATAGTAGGACAGGCATAAGACAGACGTCGCTGCGCAAGAAAAGATGCCTCTCGGGAGAGCGAAGAAGGGAAGAGCCATGTACAGAGGCACAGCGACGAGAGGGCGAACGGAGGAGGAAGAGAGCAAAGGGAAAGCTGGGCGGCCGGCGGCGCGTGGACATTATCTGCCCGAGCAAAAGATTTTTTCTGGGCCACAGTCGGCGCTCCTCTTTATATCTTGCTCCGTGGTCGGAACCACGGAGCAAGATAAACAGGAGCGCCGACTTCGCTCTCTCCTGCGGGCTCTTAATGTCCACTACTCGCGGAGCACAATGTAGATGGCGCAGCGAATGGTCAAGCGGCCGGCGTTCCCGTGCGCCGGCGGGCGCGTTGGCGGAACGCATTCCGTCGGCTTTTGTCGTCTGCTTCGGCGACGGTAGTTTTGGGCACGGAGTGCTTTGGTCCTGCGCTGGCGCCGCTTCGCGTTTATTGCGCTCCTCCTTCACACGGCTTGATGAACTTGCTCGACAGCACCTTCTGGGTAACCCGGACCCGAAGGAATTGAGTGGTCGTACGGCACGGCAAAGATACGTTAAGGATTGGTTTGCATGGCGGGAAAACAAAATGTAGAGCGCACATATAGACATATGGCTGCTATACAAACACTACCTTTTGCGCAGTGCTTGACGGAAATGTGGCTCCGTTTTGTAAATTTGTGAACACCAATTCGGGTGTGTTTTAACAGGTTTTACAAAAGGCGAAAGGAGCAACTCGTTCTGATCCCTAGCGATTATAAAAGTTGCCTCAGCTTTCTCGCCGTTCTCCAACTTACGTCCAAAACAGAGTGTGCCTAGAACACGGACCGGCACTCCCACGCTCATCAGAAACTAACAGAAACGCGATAACATCAACCGCGGCTGCCCGCGACGTAGCAATCTGCTCAAGATCGACGCCCTGACAGTGCGGTCTTTTCACAAGCCTTCATTTCACGATATTTGAATTCGTCCGGACCCTATATCTCTATGGTGATGACTCGATAAAAGAAAAGGTTTGACGAGCCGGTTGTTTTGCTGGTCAGCCATTTAAAAAAAAAAAAAAAAACGCCGGGAACCCTCGTAGGCCAAAAATTGCAGCCATACAAATCGCAGCATTTTATTTGGAGTCCACGGCGTTATCGACGAGATAACACGACCGTAGAGCGACAGTGAACATCGGGCGGTAAGTTGCGGTATGAGTTACAATGAAGGTTGCGTTTGATATTCTTGGGTGTCTTATAAAGATGACAGTGTTTTTGTATACTTATTACAACAGGGCAGCCGTCCGATTCAGTCATTGGCACAGAAATGTTTGTCTCATTGCCGTTTGCCGATGGAGACTCTGCGCGACCCTTGTAAGCGTTGTTCGTGCGCAGAAACGGCATAAATAATTAAGCAGGCGTCCGGAGAGCGGGCCAACAACAGAGGGTAATTTTTGCGCTGCATCGGTTTGTCGTAAGCAGAATCACGCTAGACTGCATGTTGTGGCGTTTCATATTACTCTTGCTTATTCTTTGGTGCTTCTGAAGTCGTCGTCGTTCAGTTGCGTCTTACATCTGCTGGGTTAGTACAATATATTAAGGGGGTCTCCAAATGTCAGACTAAACGCCCCCTGATAGGGAATAAGCGATCGCCACGTATGCGGTGGCGTGCGATTATCTGCGCCGTCTATTCTGCGCACGGGTGTTTAAATTCCGCGCGTGCAGGCATTCCTCCTGCATAGTAGGAGAGGCATACGACAGACGTCGTTGCGAAAGAAAAGACGCCTCTGGGGAGAGCGAAGAAGCGAAGAGCCATGTACAGAGGCGCAGCGGCGAGAGGGCAAACGAAGGAGGGAGAGAGCAAAGGGAAAGCTGGGCGGCCGGCGGCGCGTGGACATTATCGGTCCGAGCAAAAGATTTTTTCTGGGCCGCAGTCGGCGCTCCTCTTTATATCTTGCTCCGTGGTCGGAACCACGGGTCGGAACACAAGAAGAACTTGACAAACACCTGCGAAAGTGTTTGTATACTTGTCTCTGATGCGCTCTTGCTTTCTTTGGAACCCTGGAAAGACCCATGCAGATGAATTGAATGTCTGCCACGAATGAAAGATTTGAAACTGACTTTGAAACTGACTTTCAACGTTCCGTTGAGAACGTGAAAGAAAAAAATGGTCCTTTTAGTGTAACAGACAATACAAACGGTATAGTCTCACGCATTGCCCAAAACCACATGACCCAGCGTTATTAAGTTTAGGTGGCTGCGAAAGGCGCTCAACGCAGCGAGCTGAGGTAGCGGCGAGATAACGCATCCGAGCCTGCTGAAGCTGTTACCATAGAGTTTCTTAGTAACTATGGCTGCGACTACTTGGCGTCTTCCGCGATGCACCATGTATATGCATGACGTCAACGCGAGCTGCACTGCGCGCTAAGTGCACTTTTAAAAAATAAACTATTGGGACCGTAACACGCTGCAGCTACACCTGGGATATAAGGCGCGCGATAGGGGGGGGGGGGGGCTGCAGAGGGATTACAACGACCTGGAGATCATTACTGTTCTGCGAAATCTCAACACGCGAGCGTTGTTGCTTCTCGCCTCCATCTGAAGAGCGGCCACCGCGACCGGGATAGCACCGGCGTCTTCGCTGCGCTTTTGTTGAAGCCACGCAGTAATGGGTATCTGGGTATATTCGTTTAGGCTGATTGGCTGTGAACGGGTAGTTGTTTCTAAGAGAATCATCACGACTTCTTGCTTTTCGTTTTTTTTATATTGCTCAAGCTTTGCATCATCGTTGTGTAGAGACTATAGTTCTGTTTTTCGCTGCCCGCAACTCTGAAAATCAAGGCGGTCTTACACTGAAAAAGGGACACGCATTTCCTGTCGGTTCTCTACGCACTTTAGCCACACTGTATTCGCAGCTCCCTGGCGTGGGGAGCTGCGAAGTATGAAGTATTTTATGAAGTATTTCCAGATACAGACAAGGCCCAGAATTTTGCTACCAAATTGATCAGGAATTTTTTAGTAGCACTCTGATGTGTTCTGGGCGCGCAACTGTCATTCGTTAGTTATATGGACTTCGTAAAATGATCCCGCAATTCTAAAAGAAAGGAGTCAAGAATGTGCAGGAAATACAATGCGTTTGTGGGTACCTCTGTGTATGTGCGTGGGTGTTCGCCTCTGTGTGTTCCCGTGCGTGCTAGTGTGTGCTTGCGTGTGTCTCTGTCTGTGAGCCCCCTACAATGTAGGCGAATTGATTAAATTCAGATGCCGGCTTCGTGAGAGCGGGAATCATGAAGTATGCCACCGGAATCCAGATGCGTCATCGTTTGCATTATTAGTTACATACTCACCCTGTCCATTAGATGTTCCCAGAATCACATTGGTGTGCTACAGCTAACTCCAGAAATGGTGCGGCTGCACTGAGCCTGTCGGGTAGCAGCCCAAATGTACTTTTTTTTTAGGGGGGGGGGGGGGGGGGAATTATCGAACTGGTCTCACGAATCTGAGTGATTATTGTCAATGAATCTCGCCGTCCCAAGTGCGTTTGAAATGCGGAGGATAAGCCACAAAAAACACACCCAAGAGCTTTGCATGGGGTGCCTACACAGAATAAGAAGCAATGTGTGGTCTCTAGAAGAGAAACAAAAACAAGCGCACACATTTTACTTGAAAGCGAAAACATCTCTCTGAAGAGGAGATGCCTGGCATCCCAAATCCCTCGGTTAACATACAGCGTAAATTACACATCCATGTATGGCACCAGAATAAGATTGAAGTACACGGGAACAGAAGGGAAACACGGATATATAATGAGCAACACCTGCAACCTTTTTCCAACTAAATACAATTTGAGGCTTCCTCTATTAGCAGTGCTAAGACTACAATGACAGTATTTGATGTAGCTGTATAAGGGCAGAAGACATGCTGAGTTAGCCCATGCCATGGCACAAACATCATGGAGGGGCCCAAATCAAACAAGTCACCGTCATGGCATATGCCGGGGGTTGGTCCGTCGTCTGTAACAAAAATACGCCGAGCATGCTCCGAATGGAATATAAATAAGTGAGAATGAACCAAGTACCGGCTAAATAGCATTTTTAACAAATACAAATCAATCAAATCTTTATTTTAACGTTAACAGCAGCAGTTCCTGATGTTACGTGGGGGAATGAAATCGCACAGCCATTGATCCGCTTGACGAGGAAAGGGCCGCGTAAACACGGCAAGTGCTGTTGTAGCGAACGGACCAGACATATAAATGCATACGGGTACAGTAGAGTAGTGGTTTGGGCGGCTTGGTACACAATGATGTGCCGATGAGCAGCACAAGACTAGGGACAAGAACACAGAAGACACACCCGCCGCGGTGGCTCAGTGGCTAAGGCGTTGCGCTGCTGAGCGCGAGGTCGCGGGTTCGATTCCCGGCCGCGGCGGCCGGGAATCGATGGAAGCGAAAAGCAAAAACGCCCGTGTGTACGAGATTTCGGCGCACGTTAAAGATCCCTAGGTGGTCAAAACTAATCCGGAGCCCTCCACTACGGCGCGCCTCATCGCCTGCGTTGCGTCGGCGCATTAAACCCTACAATCAATCAATCAACCAACACAGAAGACACACAGTGCGCTGTGTGTCTTCTGTGTTTTAGGGGCGAAGCTCCTTAAGTCATGGGTCTATCCATCCCTTGTGTCTCGTGGTACGTGACCGCCGCATGCTTTCGGAGATGTCGCAAAGTGGGCCGCGTTGCACGCGCAAGAACCGGCTGCAACCGGCAGCGCAAACTCGGCACCGGGAGCGCGAGCTTGTCTGTGTTCGCCAATGGAGGCGCGAGCGCACGTGCACTGCGAGGAGGAGATCACGCAAGAGATCACGCCACGAACTCAGGCAGTCGTTCTCGGAGATCGAACGAGACGCAAGGACCTTTGCTCGTTTCCTCTCGTCTTGTTCGGGCACAAGTTCGCCCTAAATAAAAGTTCTTTCTTTACCGTTGTGTCCCATCCTACGTGACAAATTGTGGTAGAGGTGCGGGGTAGTCCTCGATGGCGCGGGGTCTTTCACCAGGTCTGGGCCTGGGAACATTGACTCCGAAAATAAAAGTTGACTTGTACAATGTACGCACACCGTCTTACGTCTTAATGATGTAATGGGCGAACTTTCACGGGAGAGTTACGGTTACCGTTGATCTCCCCCTCTCGAGCTTCGCCCCACTTATCATCATTCATTCCGTAGATATGGCGTGATTTTTTAAATGCAGAGCATTTCAGTAGCTCACGATGTCACCCGCGTTGGCATCCGTAGTCCGCACCGTCGTTGTCCCTACTATATAAAAAAAATCACAATCCGTCGCCAGGTTTCGATCCCTCGACCCTGCGGGCGGGACGCAATGTACGTAACGCTTTACCCACTGCGCCACAAAGCCGACACATAATGGAAGGCTACGGACACGCCCTATATCCTTGACTCATTCAAATTACTGCTGACGAGCGCTCTCTCGTCAGCAGTAGCCAAAAGTGCAACAACATTACCGTAACGCAAACTACTTAATGTCGTGCGCCCCCGGAAATGCTCTGCATTTGATCGTGCCCCTCGCGAGGGGGATGTTGACGCTACCTCTTGCAAAGACCGAGTACAACCGCCGAGAACAAGGTCCCACGAGCGGCGCGCGCGCCATGGACTGGTGGCGACATCTGTCAGATGCCACGCGAACTACTTTTTTTTTAAACTTGGGTCGTTGATTTTATAATCTACGCTTTTTAGCATACCGAGTGGAAATACAGCAGGCAACTTTTTGATCTCGGGCTTCGGAATAAAACCCAAAATTAAGCACAAATCATGAAACCGGTTTCGCATCGTTCTCACTGATTTACGACAGCGACTCCGAGATTTCACCTTCGTCCGCTGCCTGCAACTCGGCTCTCTACCCGGGAAGGTTTTAGGCCCATATAGGCGCCTGAACGTGGATGCAATTTAAACACAAAGAGCTCTGAAACGAATAAAAAGAACACTGCAGCGCAAAACAGCTTTGAAGGTTGGAGAGCTGGAGTAGCGTAAACAATTTGTTAGCAGAGGTGCAATCTGCAAAACGAAGCCCACTGAAGTAGGGAAAAAATCTAGCAGACGGGGCAACAACATGGAGAGGAAGGAGAACAAGAAGGAAAGGAAAAAACCCGTAGAAAGTCAGAGGGAGGATCAAGGAAGTTGCACTGCACCGCTTCGGCAAGAGCAATGGGAACTCTAGCAAAACATCGCCGACAGCTCGCCGTGTCGCTTGTTTGTTCCCACTCACAAAGGTCGCAAGAGCGCAAGGAAAGAGGAACTAAGTAAGGACATAAAGGAGCAAGGAAGGAAGAAAGGAAGGGGAGTGAAAAAGAGAGAAATAGGACGAAATGGTTGGAAGAAGAAAAAAGGCAATAAAAAATCAGGCAGTAAAAGAAAAATCACAGCTTGAAGTGGCAAGTGGAAACGAAGGGCTAGGTTTGCGTGCCTTTCTTACGACTTGTATTCTTCATTGCGGCCCCTTGCCATTTATAACTTTCTTTCCTGCAACGGAAACAAGAAAATAAGCTTCCCAGCAATCCCATGGAGCAAAGAGGGGATGTGTTGAGGTTCAAGGAAGCAAATAATGATATTTTTGTCCCTGCTCTTATGCTGTGCTTCGGCACGTCGATACAAGTCACAATTACATACAAGTTACACTTTCGTATAAAAATTCATATTAAGCGCAGATACAAGAAAACACATTGGAACATTCTTGACTCATTTGTACACAAACTGAACAGTCCGCAAAAATATATCAAATATGTATGCGCGTGAATTGGCACAAATAAAATTAAAAAAAATAAGAGGAGAAGGCGAACACCGGTGACCGGTCATGGACGACCAATCGTTCATCCGTGCTTTAAAGGGATCAAAATGAGCGTCGAGCCCTAAACGTAATAAAAAATTGGCTCCAATCCACGCTGTTAAAGTGGTTGGAAAGCAAAGCTTTAAACGACACCCACTACAATTTCCCATGCGACGTCACTTGAATTCACACACGTGGCTCTACAAAGAGTGAAACCAGAGATTCTGCCAGCCGTTACTTGGAATTCTCGGGGGCGGTATCCCAAACGCAGCAGCGTCAGCCACAGCCGGGCTAGAGCGGTGGAAGCGGCCGTCGCAGTAGCCCGGACGTGCGTCGCCAGAAAGAAAACGGAGAGGAGCATCTTTAGAAGGGTGGGAAAGCAGAACCTAGCAATCCTGATGGGCTAGCCCGGGATTACACTACCGCGCGACACAAGCGCAAACACAGAAACAATTCGGCATGTGAGCTTAGTAGTAGTAGTAAACGTTTATTGGAGCAAAAGGGAAAAGGAAAAGGGTGGTGGTGAAGCGTCCCTAGTCCAGGATGCCTCTCGACCGGGCCGACTCAATGGCCCGAGAAACCAAGGCCCTCTGGCGGGCCGGGTCCGGGCTGGTCAGCTTAGTCTCCCACTGCTCCGGGGTAGTGATTCCGACTTATACCGATTTAAACTAGTTAGCTTAGTAAGTTTGAGAAATGCGAGACAGCTGAGGGAACTTTTATAGTCGCTATTTATCAGGACCAGTTGCTCCTGCCGTCTTTTTTGATACCTTCTTAAACACAACCGAATTGGTATTCATCAATTCAGAAAACGGAGGTCCATTCATGGCAAGCAGTATACGCAAAAGGTAGCGTTTCTCCAGCGGCCAGATGTCTGTATGTGGTCATTTTGTTTTTGCCCCTTCAAACTAATTCTTGACGTATCTTTGCCGTACAACCACTTAATTTCGTCGGGTACGGGCAACCCAGGAGGTGCTGCCGAACAAGTTAATCAAGGCGTGCGAAGGAAGCGCGCATTGGAGGCGAAGCTGCGCCAAAACAGTCCAAAAACAACCATTGCTAAAGCAGACGATAAATCCGTGCCACCGACGCACCCGCCGGCCGGCAGGCACCTCGGCATGGGGAATGCTGGGTAAATTCGCCACGCCATCTACAGTGCGCTCCGTGAGTGAACACTACCGCGCGACACTACCCCCTCCCCCCCCCCGCCACTTTCGCCCTCGCCGCGTTGGGTGTTTATTGTCCCGCGCGCCGCGAAGAAACCGCTGGCGGGTAGAGGTAGAAAACTTTTCTTTAAAACAACGGAAATAAAAACAAAGGCACTATAAGGAAAGACCGCCCAAGCAGGGATGTAAATGAAAATGGAGGATAAACAAACAGGAAAAAGTAAAAAAAATCGGATTTCCTTCTTTCAAAGACTAAGCTAAACTTCCGAGCGTGGCGTTCTTACCTCTACGCTGTATCAATGTGTCCTGCAGAACACTGTGTATTTCTTCGTCTTAGGGAATGAGAATTGGACTGTGTGAATGGGAATTGTGGCAGAAATTGTGGAACGGCACATTTAAACTTCAGGAAAATTAAGCTTCATACCGACAGTAAAAATAACTCATTGGTCTGCCCGAAGAACTTTTATTAACTTCAATATACGGAGTGTAAGATTTTTCTTTATTATCCTTAATTTCCATTAAGGTTAACATTCTAGGCGTGCGCACAATTACCTCTGTCTGCCCATTTGAGCGTATTCCGCCTGGAACGGATTCAAGTAATAAAAACGTTATATTTTATGAATACTAGAAAGGCACCCTGACATTTAGGTGGATTGCTAGGCAAAGTGAACAACACAGTGTTGTGGTACACCAGCTTCAAATAAACGCATTAGTCGGCGAGTTTACATTACACATTACTCCGCTAAGGTAGGCGTGTGCAGACGCTAGTGGCTGTGTAAGCTCAGTCTAAGACCGTTCGCACGACTGTTTAAGCTGGAGCTAAAGAAAAAACTGACCCCGTAATCTGAACAAACGGGGGCTCTTGAAATGCCCATTGCTTATGCTACATGAAGGAGAGAGAAAGAGAGAGAGAGAGAGAGAGAGAGAGAGAGAGAGAGAGGGGAGGTAAGGAGAAGGAGGAGGAGCAAGACGAGACAAAACGTTTTAATGATCAAAAAGAAAAAGAAGACGGGTGGCATCCTTATCTTAGGAAGTCGCAAGAAATTATTTAGCGACACAAGTCCCAAACCATCCCCTCCACCACTTCGCCCATTCCAACATCCACGAAAAAAAAAAATTCCTTCAAGGTGACGCCGCCATGCATTGCACGACATGCAACAGGTGCACCAGCAAGATTTGGGGCCGCGTCACTCCGGGCAGGCACTCCGTCTTCGCTAGGGCTCAGAGTTGAATAATAAATAACTAAACAGCATTACTACGGAAGAAAGCAATCGTTCGGTGAAAAAAATTCCCCGCATTTCCCCGAGGGGAAGAATGTGAAAGTGCGAATGCAGTAGTTGAATTTGCGTGGTTCGGTAATGTTCGCGAAAGAGAGATCACACACACACACACACAACTACAAAGAAAGAAAGATGCATTTATTCACAGACACCTATTTGTGTTGTCGTTGCACTTGATTGCTAGAGCGGATCTCAGCTTTGAAATTTCGTGTCAGTACTCCTTTAAGCGGGTGCATTAGCCCTTCTCACGCCCGATTCCTGGCCAATCCCCCACGTGAGTATGTGCCATGCACAGACACCTATTTGTGTTGTCGTTGTACTTGATTGCTAGAGCGGACCTCAGCTTTGAAATTTCGTGTCAGTACTCCTTTAAGCGGGTGCATTAGCCCTTCTCACGCCCGATTCCTGGCCAATCCCCCACGTGGGTATGTGTCCATGTCAGCGGCCAGGCAGCGCGCGCCCGTCTCCCCCCGTTGCCAAGGAATACGAGGAGATTCCTGGCCAATCCCCCACGTGGGTATGTGCCATGTCAGCGGCCAGGCAGCGCGCGCCCATCTCCCCCCGTTGCCAAGGAAGACGAGGAGCGCGCGCACCCGCTGCTGTTGCTATGCGGACGGCGGCGGAATGCGCACGGCGGCGAACGCTTCAGGCTCGCTTATTAAGAAGTGCATTCGCACTTAAAAGCAAAATATGCACCGCTTCGACCCGCGCCATCGGCCTAAACTTATTCCCCGTACGCCGTAAAGCGTGGAACCCGCCTCGCAAGAGATGACGCTGCAATGCATACTTGCTATCAAAGCGGCGGTGGCGTCCGCATGATTGACGGCAATCTTTTAAATGCAGAGCATTTCTTTAACTCACGATCTCACCAGGCGTTGTCGGCGTGCCTCGGCGTCCGCAACAGCCGTTCCAGGTGCGCCCTCTCCCCCATCACGCTACCCTCCTCGCTCTCAACAACAGGTCCGCACCCCTCCCCCTACATTATATAAAAAATAATACTTACCGGCGCCTGGTTTCGATCCCACGACCCTGCGGGCGGAACGCAAGGTACATGGTGCTCTACCCACTGCGCCACAAAGACGACACAGGATGGAAGGCTACGAACGCGCCTTATATCCTTGACTCATTCAAACTACGTCAAGAAGCTGCTGATACAACGCATTCACTACCACCAACTCCCCAAACACTAAACGTTAACGCAATACACCCACCCCCTATGCGACGCATTTACTCGAGTCCCCCTCGCGGGGAGATGGGCCCTTTTCACTTTCACGCGCGCACGCCGCATGAGCCCAAAAGTTCGGCGATCCGCGCAGTAACATAGCAAGACCACAGCGTGTACGCGGTCAGTGGTAGAGCCTAATAATGTTTCCTCCTGATTTCCCAACAATGGTGGGAAATTCGA
Source organism: Haemaphysalis longicornis (assembly GCF_048455015.1). NCBI lineage: Eukaryota > Metazoa > Arthropoda > Arachnida > Ixodida > Ixodidae > Haemaphysalis > Haemaphysalis longicornis. Next base: position 1,272,208 of record NW_027526355.1, on the reverse strand, counting down.
TTGCGGGCGCTGTCAGGCTGCGGAACTTCCAGAAAACCTAGCCCTAAAACTATGAGCATCAGAGGAATTCTACCGGCATGCATGCAATCAGAAGAGCCAGAGGGAGGGAATGTTGGGAACAGAATTTCGATATTGGGCGATTTTTTTCAATGCGGCGCGCAGAAACACAGACACCCCGAAAACCTAGGTTTTTGCTCATATTCCTTACTCGTTTGAAAAAAATCAAGGACCTAGATAAAAAATCTGTCCGTAACATTCCCCCCGTTTTTGAGAGCGGAAAAAGGTGATACTAACCGCATGAGGCTAGGCCAAATATTAGGCGCGCTATGGCTTCTGAAAGAGCCCATATATTGTCTACGGGAGGCCGGCACTGCTGAACCCTCTTAAAAGTGACACCTCAGATGACGAACCTGCTGATTCTGGCTGGACAAGAGATAACCGCTGCGTCTGCTTATCGCTATTGGCGATCTGTCGCGGCAGAAGCACATGGCTGGCGCAAATGGCACAGCCAACGCCTACGTTGCTGCCCTGCCACCTTTCAAGCAACGGCTTGCCTATGATATTTTCTGACCATATCGAACAGGCAGCGCAAGAAGGACGGAACAAAAGAAGAATTAACGACAACACAGTGTTGAACACTCAACTGAATTTTATTATAAAAACTCCCACCTCCCCTCGCGGGAACCCCTGTGTAGATGCGACACATATGCGGAGCGCCGAAGGGACCGCGCTTTATAGCGCGCATAACGTTGAGGGGACTGCGTAAGCCGGTCCCCGTCGATGACGACTTTGGCGTACTTGTAAAGCGGCGTGGACTCTAGGTGTTTGAGCCAAGCGTGGATGTTGCTTCGCTGGAGAACGGCACACCGGTTATATGCGCAGCGCGCCCGAAGGAGAGGAAACCGCGGAAGAGAGAGTACTGCACATGCGCCGGCCCCAGCGCGTCTGCCGCGGCTGACGCAACGTGCCGCGGCTATGACGCAACACAATCCAACGCAATCCACTTTAATCCAATCCAATCCAATCCAATCCCAATTCAATCCAATCCAAGCCAAGCCAAGCCAATCCAAGCCAAGCCAATCCAATCGAATCCAATCCAATGCCCCTCGCGAGAGAGTGTTCGCTATCGGAGAGGAGAGGGGGTGAGCGGCGGAGAGCGCAGCTCGCGCGGCGAGGCGAATGGCGGAGGGGTGGACAACGCCGACGACAACGACGACGACGACGCCGGAGGGACAAGGCGAGTGAATCAGATGCTCTGCATCTAAAACCACGCAAATATATAGGCACGTTGCGCTGATGCTTGCCTCGCGAGCAGCAGCGCCATTTGCTATATCCTGGTGGTTCGGGGGTCATTTCTGTTGTGAAAACGGCCACCCATATCACGGGCTCGGTTCGTAACGTCAGTGTCGGCGCTGTGTCCCAGACACCCACAGCTGGAATTATCCAGAGTCACGCACGGGCGCCCACACACAGAAGGTATCTAAGGTAACATCATGATAACAAGGCTGAGACGAACGAACAACTTAAAAGTGGCGCAGGGGAAAATACGTCAGTCGCTGCTATTGTAGTCGACCAGTCAGACTGCGGATAACACAAATAGAAGGAAGGAACCGATGCGTTCGTGACGGCGGTCTTTTTTTACACCGTTTCTCAGTGTCAACCCCATAGATCGTTGGCACGACATTCTGCAGGCAGTTGGTGATAACTGCTCCATAAATCTCCGCTCCGTTATCGGTTCCCTAGCGTGCGCTGCCGACAACTTTCGTAGGAAAAGTGCTGCACTCACAGCGGCCTCTGTGCGGTGCAACGTGCCTATACACAATTCTGAACAGCACGTCTCTTCCTATCTTCTCATCCGCGATTACACCACAAGTAAAGCGTTGACAGACTGCACATGTCAAAAGCCGCACAATGCGCACTGCACCAGACAATAATGCATACTCACTCTATCACCTTGGCAAACTAGATTACAACCGACAACATGCAAGTGCCAAGGACCACAATTATCCGCTCCGCGACCAGTCAATAACATATATTCAATTTGAGCTAACGACACTGACGCAACGCTGACGCACTTATCTCCGGGTTTTTTCTAATTTGATACGCTCCAATTATTTCTCGTACACGTTGGTCCTTGTGCTTAGCAATTATTACGGTGTCCTGAAAGACAGGGACACACCCACACTTCGCACAGCGCTGAGCAATATGTGAATATTTGTCACCTTGCAACGTGCGCTTGTGCTGCAAGAGTCCCAGGTTTAGACAGCGCCCCGTTTGCCCGATATACTTTTTGGTGGCATAAAAACGGGATCATATACACCACTGCCACGCTTCAAGGAACGAAAGGCGACACGTGTTTGACTTCGCAGCGTGTATGCTTGGCGGCTCCTGATAACTTGTTGCCAACTGCTTTGCACACTCGACTTTATAAATTTGGCGCAGAGAACACAACATTTAGTCAGCACCATCCAGCAACATTTTTTATCCATGTGACGATATGTGTACATAGGGCATGAGAGAGAAGATTTCCTTTTTGGATTCAATATGACGGCTTTCTCGCTTCAGAGACCCACATTTCACTCATTTCTGAACTTTTCCTACCGCGAGACGCATAACTTGCTTGTCATACCAGCCTTCCTGAAACTTTCCATTTGCGCACTAAAACTGTTAAGATACGTATGCGCACAGGACTCTAGAAATTTGTTGCGGAGATAGGAAACAGCTATGCCTGCCTTCACAATTTTAGAATGCCCAGAGAGAAAGTTCAGTACAGGATTTTGTGACCTAGGGTTGTACTCCAAGCATACATGGTTAGCCTGAAGAACCAGCTTAAGATCCAGGAACTGCATTTGGTTTTCTTGTGGAAGTTCAAACGTGAACTTAAGCCCATAGCCACACTCCTTGAAAACTTTCAGGACATCAGGCACCCTACTAACAACGTGGCACGGTTCCGTAACGATAAGAAAATCATCGACGTACCTAAACACCTTAGTGGCCATACCGTGTAGGTTACGTTTAAGAGTCCTGTCCACTTTCGATAGAAAAATGTCACTCAGGACTGGTGCTACCTTGCAACCTATGCTTATTCCGCTTTTCTGTGTACAATTCATTGCGCCACTCGACAAAAGTAAAATTAAGGTGAAAGGAAAGAATCTCCATGAAACTGCTTACTGGGACACCGCTAGCATTGACAAACTTAAACATCATTTTCTTCAGTGATGCATGCTTTTACGGTTGTCAGTATCTCGTTGTGTGGTATGGCATAGTATAAATTCTGCACATCAACACTAAATACTCTGCAAGTGCCAGAATTTTCCTTTTGCAAAAACCCCACTACTTCTTCAGAGCTTGACACCCCGTTCGGATCTTCCGAGCATCGTCGTCGTCGTCATCGTCACCAGCCTATCTACGTCCACTGCAGGGCAAAGGCCTCTCCCATTATTCTCCAATTACCTCGGTGCTGTGCCAACTGTGACCAATTTATCCCCGCAAACTTCATGATCTCATCTGCCCATCTAACTTTCTGCCGCCCCCTGCAACGCTTGCCTTCTCTAGGACTCTTCCGAGCATAAAGACTTTAATTGCCTCTGCAGGTACGCTGACACGCAAGTCTGCCATGCCTTGTCCCTTACACTATAGCACGGAATGGTAACGTCGGCGCGCGCCAGTATTGCGCCATGTCGCTGCGCGCCGCAGCCGCCGAGCATTTTGTTGTCACCCGTGTTTGATTCCACCGCGCAAATAGCACCGGTTCAGGGTAATCCAGGCAACGAAGAGGACGACGAAAGACCGATGTAGTGCAGCACGCTGCGCGTGCTGGGCATCTGTGCTTTTTGGGAAGTTGAAAGAACAAGACGCTTGCTAAAAAGTCATGCTCCAAAACTCGCACTCTAAAACGTCGCGTAGACAAAACGAAATGTTACAGCAGAGCGTACATTCAGATGAATTTTCTGTCTGTATTTTTAAATAATGTAAGTTTCATGTTGAAAACAGCGCATAAAAGACGAAGACAGAGAAGGGAAAACACACACAGCGCTGGTTTGTTTTTCCTTCATGTCTTTGTCTTTTATGCGCTCATGAACATTCACCAACTTGCCCAGTTCGCCGCGCTCGTTAATATAGGTTTACCTAGAACAAAATAGGGCCGAAATAGCCCGGAAGGACTACTGTCCCATTAGCCCGAGTTTTATTTGCTTGCATTAATTATTTAGCTCACAGCTAAGTAATAAACATTACAGAATTCCCGGCAGCTGCCGATCAATGGCCGTCTAAGGAGGAAATGTGGTTAGGGAGAATGGCTGTAACTGCTATTGTACAGATACTGCATCACAACAAAGCGTAGCATCAATTAGCAATGAGATGACTTTAAAGGGACACTGAAGTGATATGTACACATTGCGCGATTACTTGCGCAAATTGTAGTCTGGAGTCCCCAGGCCACTCTGGGCGCGTTTACGCGATTTTATTTAGTAGAAAAATTAATTCGGAAATGCTGTCCTCCTCTCTTTACGCTCGCCCATTTTCTGCGGCGTTTTCGTGTGACGTCGCGAGGAGCCGAGCTCGCAATTGGCTGCGCTACTGCACGTCTCCCCGGCCTTCAGACAGAGTCAGTCGGCCCAGCGTTTCGACCGCCGGCCGCCGACGGGTCGTCGCAATTCGTTCGCTCAGTTGAAACGAAGCCAGGACACGTTTGTGAATGGAAAAATTGGCCTTTCTTTACTTGGTTAGTTTGTACACTGTATCTAGCTCCAAGTCAAGGTCGCTTCACACAAGTGCTGCACAAGCGCACATGCGACGCTTCGCTGATTGGTACGCCAGTAGGAAAATATTAGGCGTCTTGAAGGCGGGAGAAGAGTCAGCGAAGTCAATATAGGTACTAAGGAAATAAAATCAACTGATATTTTTACCGTACAGCGTAAAAATAGGGTGCGGGAAGCACTTTTTTGCGCTGGGCGAACAAGCACAGCGGTCAGCAGCACGACTACGCATCTGCGAAAGCTTTTCCGTCTACGAAATGCAATTGCTAGGCGTGAGCTATTGTGGAAACTCGGGGGACGCTTACTGCACGAGCGCAATACAACAAATAGTCACCTAAGCTGCTCAAAATGCCAAAACTAAATAAAAGTGTAAACTTGTTGTAATATATGTACCTGATATTAGCAAGGCCGGCTGAGGCCGCCTTGTGGCCGGTTGGGCTGGGGCGCTAGGTTTGTCGCCGCAAGTGTTTTGCAAGTCACAAGTTCGAGTCCCCGCGGGTACGTGCTTTTTTTTTTGTAAGTTCACTTTTTCGTTTTCTGCCGATGTTTTCTACATTGAGTTCACCTTTTTTTGGGCCGCAACGTTCATGGCTCCACGAACTAGTTCACAGAACGCGCGCAGGCTGGCACTGGCGCGCTTGCGAGTTCTCGTTGGCGTGCTGTTGTCATAAGCACCGACTGCTTGCGGGCAGTGGGCACAGGGCAGAATGAACAGACCCTTGGCCTGGTGCGAACACGCTTTTTACGGTACAGGCATGAGTGAGGCAAGCTCCAAATATTGGAGAAAAGCGCATGACATTTGGGCGTCTGCGGGTACGCGGAGGGCGTCCATGCACTGCGTAGGCCTCGGGTAGTTAATGCTACGATTCCAAGCCGTCCTGGGAGGCTTATCTTTACGCATTTTTACAGCTGACAACATGGCAGAAGCGCGGTGCGTTGATTACTGAGTTATTGAGAATGCCCATCCAACAACACCACCGGTTGTGTTTTACAGAACCGAAACCGAAACCGAAACTTGTTTGGTTGCTCACCTTGGGCATCGTCCAATCACGGTGCCGCCTCCTCCCAACGTCACAGCTTTAGTTGGTGCGGCCGCCGCAAACCACGCATGGTAGTTTTTCTTCTTTCGCGCTTTGTAAAATAATTACCGATTTGTCAACCGGATAAACGATGAAAAGTGTGCTAATTTGAGCCAGCCTACGCAGTGCAAGCAAAAACGGGAGCTTGACAAATTCACTTCAGTGTCCTTTAACATTACGCCGCCTTTCAATTATTTTGTGTAATTACGCACCTTACCGTGAGGTTAAAAAAACGCGGTATTCCCATGTGTAGTCTACGGATACGCTTCTATTGGAGGAAAACCGACAGCACCATCTTCGCCCATACGAACAAGTTTCAAGTCCCCCAAGTTTCCTTGAGCTAATTAATTCCGGAGTAACCTTTTCACAAATCACAAAAACGGTTTTTATGAAATTCTTTGGCTGATCCCAGTTTCATTGGTCATGCTTCTTCACAGGGTGAACCGGCACATAACTCCGCAAATTTTTAAAATTGAAGTTTCTTTACTGCAGCGTTAAGGAGATCTTTCGTACGTCTGTTTACTTTATTATGGACAGGCTGAAGCACTACCGACTAGTCTTGTTTAAGGGGATGTGAATTAGCTTCGCATGTTGCGTTTGTAAAACGTTCAGAGTTTTTTGCCGGCACAATTTCAGCCTCAAAACTTCTGACGTTGTGTATTTTGTATTTATTCTGATTTTTGAATTTATTTTGGAATAGCACGCTCTTACTTCGTGCTAATTTGCAAATACGTAAATGCAGCCACTTGTGAGAGATCACTTTTTTGGGCTACTGAAATGTTCTCAACTATCTGCTTTCAAGTAAAAAATGTGCAAATGCCCTGCCGGCTGACTGATGCATTCTATTTAAACACCCTTCTTCCAGAATTGGTAGTTTGCTCAATTTATTTCATCATACCATTTCTGTATATTAAACACGACGACACTTACCTAAAAGGCTGTGCCTGTGCAACGTAAGTCATGTCAATTTACTGGATTTCTGTTTCTGCAGGGAACTGAACGTGCAACACAAGTCATCCAGCGCGTTTCTTTGCTTGGCACTCTTCTCTTGAATACACTTCATATGTTTTGGTTGGGCGGCACTTATCATAGAAAGTCTTGTTGCACCTGGGAGATTCTGTCCCAATAGCTTCATCTCTTACCCACACACCACATAGGAGTGTGTCTGTGTCCAACCTTTCAGCAACCACTCCTTTACCTTTAGTCAGCGCTGGAAATGTAAACAGCAATGATTTGTTATACACAATTGAAGAAACATCAGTGCATCATGCATGTAGAACGGCTATCACCTACATCGCTTCCTAGTATATACTGTTTGGGTGAATTTTACGTTGTACCTAGCAACACTTTCTTAGAACACAAGACATATTGTTGTTTTAGGTACGTTACAGTCGCTTGTGTGCTTTTATTTATAAATACACATTTATCAAAAACACGATTTCCAAGCAGAACATGATCTTTGCGGGTGTAAAGGTACAGACCCCGCGAGCTCAACACACGATTCATAAAAACCAAAGTTAGTAGCATCGATACGACATCAAACGCTTTGCTCAGAAGCTATCATGCCGCTTCAGCTTTCATGTTACAAACGTAATTCCCCGAAGTGCATTTGAAAGTTTCTTTAACTGTGTAGGGCAATTAGTCTGGTGGGAGGTCTGCATTAGAAATTCTACTTGCAGCGACGCTCTGGAATAAAGCCAACGCGCCGATTTTTGTTAGTGATGTATGCTTTCCCCTTCCTAAATCAAACACAGCATTGCGGAATATATAGTTAACAGCATTAGTGTAATTCTTCCGTAAAACGCCATTCGTGCGATATAGTGTCAGTTCCTGCATTAAATTTCTGCAGAAAACCTGAAATAATATCTGTATCTTGAAGAAACCATCACCCTCGGTGTATTATAAACATATAAGGCGACAAGCAATCTACCACTGCATACTATGGCGCAAAGAAAGCAGTAAGCTCTTCATCATTTTTTTCCGGTGAGCATTTTCAAAGCTACGTAGATTGAGCTAAACCTTAGGTGCAAGTGATGTACAAAATCTCCGATTGTTCAGGCATTAGCTCTTAACCCGCAAGCTGGACTTCGAATGATTCCGGAACATAATAGTGGACACATACATTACAATAAATGTGCACAAGAAGTGACCACTACTGGGGTTCCTATGGAGCAAAAGTTTTACACGAAACGTTTACCTAGGAACATTTTATTTCCTAGATTTTTATTTCAATGGATTTATTGTGCAGCGTTACCGAGAAATTCACTGACGAATATATATACCTTGATGCATTCACCGACGAATAAAATACCTTGATGCAACGGTTCAGTGCTCCTACATACATTTTTTGCAATACCTTGACGCAAACAATTCGAGTGACACAACGTTACCGTACAGATACAAATTGCCCTAAATTTATAATACAAATAATTATATATTATTTGTTATGAGGACGTACAGTTATTTTTGTGTATCACGGTTTGTAATATCATGAACACGGTCGGCCCCGTCCCTGGCGCAAGCAGTGTTTTCCACCATGTCCCAAGCAGCGACGTGTGCCGCGGCTGCCTGGGTAACTGCCAGAGGCCTTTTAGATTAATTAGTAGTGCACTGTATACCACTCGCCACAAGCACACCCCAACTAAGCGAACAAATAAAGGTGCGCTAATCCGGCGCCATTACCCACCCCTGACCTCCGCTCATTCAGTTGCCTCTTCTGAGGGTCGCTAATCGCCTCCTCAACTTTCCTTATATTTGCTTGCATTGTATTTTTCCTCGCTTTTCTCCTCACACTTTCTTCGCTACCTCCGTCATTCGGCATGTGCTGCACTTCGCGCTAGCTTTCTTATTCTGAAGTAGCAAGGACAGCCGGGCAAGTTCGGTGAGATGCCATTTTGAGCATTGCTATCGAGACAGGGACGCAGGAAGGAGGGCGGCAAGGCGATGACTGTCAATAAAAGTTTAACTCTAAAGAAACGTAAAAGCCTATTCGGCATTTCGTTTAGTCTCAGCTGCTTAAATGGAGTGTTGTTTATTAATCTGCGAAGTCTGGTGGTTGGGAGTCATTGCAAAGCACCGTTTCGCGATTACTAGCGCTTGCTGCTTGAGAACCACAACGTGTACTGCATTTTCAAATCCAGGAGCTCGGTTGCCCGTACCAGATCTTTCCAGGCTCACCATTTTGTTTGTGGCGCTTTGCTGGAGCCTTTGGCTGGCAAAGATGCCTAATTTTGCTCCTTGCTGATATTGCCGACATGATGTGTTCTGAATAATATCTCAATAACGTAGGTATCACCCGGCAACGCAGGTTTTAATGTGCATCATTCACAGTTATACTGAACAAGAATGAACGTGCATCGTTCGATACAACTGCTCTAAAAATTCGTTTCTCAAACCACTGTAGCCGACGTCAGTCTTCTGTATTCTAATCTGGCGCTTCGTTCCCATTCTGCAAGCTCCCGAGCATAAAATAGTCTAGCAAAAACCAAACATTTAAACAGCCTACTTGTTTCGATGGTAAGCTCTTTTGCACAACGACACAAAGCATGTTTTCTTTTGGCACTGTCATCATATTCTCCAGTTACACAAAGCTGTTTTAGTGACAGGCACGGGAAAAACAACAACCACGAACTCTGTTCACAATAGGACATCATGAATGCATCCCCAAAAAGAAGCTATGCAATCAGCACGCAACTGTTGCGAGGGGTTGACGGATTGGCTTGCATGCGCAAGAAACCACGCAGAATAATAAACGCTGTATCGGTGAAAAAAAAAGACCGGTGGCTTAGATCAGCTAACTCTGGATATGCAAAGAGAAAGGTTGGTTAAGCCTGCACCGCTTATGGTGTTATGCGAGCCGAACAGCTCGCTCCTTCTCAATACCCGACGCCTGCATCGAGAACGCGCATTTCCGCACCCTCTCCATGTGAAGCATCTTGCCAGGCGATATCCGCGGTGTGTGCGGACGCCGCTTAAAGACCGCGGCTTAAAGCCTCCCGCTCCCGTGCAGCACTCAGATACAACAGCCCAGCCTCATTTTTATCCATGGCCAAGCTCTCACTGACTGAACGCTCCTCTTAGTCATGCGCGCCGCGAGTCACGTGGTCAGGCGGCTACCCAGCTGCGGAGACGCCATGTGCCCGGCCAGCGGCGGCGGCTAGCGCACGCGGCGGAGGCGCAGCTTGGCGCTGCGAAAGCTGTGCTGCGTCGCCAAGGATACGGCGCAGCTGCGGTCAGATGAAGGTCAAAATGCTGGGGACGCGGAATCGCGGCTCGGCTGTGTGAGTAATCCAAATGGGTGCTATTTTGGGCTAGTTGGTGATGAGATGTAACGGAAGCAACAGCGTATATTTTGACGAAGGACGGTTACAAACACACACCACAAGCGCTGACTGTCAACTCATCACTTTGTTACAAGTTGTGCAACATACGTAGCCCTTAATGGAAAGAAAAACAAGCGCGTACAGAAGAAAGAAGATTGCCTAATCTATCAACCCTTTGTGGCATCACGGGATTTATCGCCACATCAGCTTCTCCCTGGCCTCCAAGAATGCGATTTGCTTTTGGTGACTGCTATGGAAGGCCCGCTGACATCATCATCACCAGCTCTGCAACCCGTGCAGCTTCAACCAGCCCCCTCGTGGTTTTGTTTTTTCTCTTAAAGATTACTGTTGTCCTTACAAACTTGGGAACACGACCAGCACAGAGCATAACACCACACGACTAGCACAAGACCACCAAAGGACAGCACGGCCAGCAGACGACTGCACATACCTGAATGCACGCTCTGTGCAGGTCGTATTCCCGAGTTTCAAACACGACACTAATCTGTAAGAGCAACAACCACACCACGAGGAAACTTCTTTAAGCTGCAAGGATTCCGAGAGCTGGTGATAACTGTGTCAGCGTGCTTTCGATAGCTATCACGCAAAAGGAAATCGCATACTTGGAGGTGAGGGAAAAGCGGATGTCGCGATAAATTCAGTGATGTAATGTGTACAGAGTTCAAGCAATCTTCTCTCTTCTGTACGCGCTCGTTGTACTTTCCATTAGGTGCTATTTATTTTTTGTAACTTGTAATAAACTGATCAGCTAACAGTGAGCATTGCGGTGTGTGTTTCTATCCATCCTTTGTCAAAAATGTGCGCTCTTCTTTCCATCATAGGTGAGAAAAGCTTTGCTTTAATACGCCATCGCAAAGCGTATAATCACGCACGCACAAAACCAACTTTCAGACTTCCGAAGCAAAACAGCTTTTTTTTTCTCCTCAGGCAACACCCTACATCTGAACGGTACAATTTGCCGCTATCAGTGGGTTTCTATTGCAAACGGCGCCACCCTCACCCGTTGCTCAGCCTTCGTGCTCGTCACACTAGCCAGCATTTTAGGCAGCATACCACTCGAGCGCTGCCTGTAGGGTCGTCAATGAAATCCCCCTTGCGGCCCATTTTGAAAGCTGCCGCGGGACGCTCAGGCCCGCTTCCCACTCTCACCGCTGATTTTCCTGCACTTTCACGACGGAGATTTACCGTTTCATTGCGTTCAAAATACATAATAATGTGTAGCCGTCACTCTTTTCGTAAATGCGGTACATTTAAGAGAACGAAAATGTTTCTGACGAGATCTTAGTGTGGTACATTCGGTTTGCATGAGCGCCAGGTGCGTCTCACAGACAGGCATCGTGAAGCCGGCATAGGCATGGAGCTGATTGCAATTCCACATCCCTGAAATTTACTGACAGTGTCTCCGTAAGCAGCATTTCCTCAGATGGTCCTGCTACTGCTATACACTTTGATGTAAATCAGGTTTGTAGGCTTATATAAACTAGGGGAGTCCTCATGCCTGACACCCCCCGTTACACTTGCCAATATCATACCTCGGATAATGATCACTACCCTGGAGAAGTCAATGTGGCAGAAATTCCCCCAGAAATTCTACGAAAGAATTACGGTAGATATTATATCCGGGGATGACCACACCACAAAGCATTCAATGCTGAATCGTGAACGGCTACAAACATGCGAGAGTCTGCAAACATTTATCATCTGCTATACATCCTCGGCGAGGGCGGCGACATGATTAGAGAGTTAGCCGCGTCAGCGGCTAAACGCGTCTCGGAAACATCACCATAAGACACAGGAAGCCTGCAGAAACTATAGGAACCCTGCCACAGTGGCTCAGCAAGGTGAAAACGTCGGCGAGTTGGTGATGCATGTTGAAAAACAACGCAAACCACAAGACAGGACGATAGCAAGAGGAGACACGAAGCGCTGTATGCCCTCTTGCTATCGTCCTGTGTCGTGTCGTTTGCACCGTGGTTCAACGTGGTTCAGTGGCTAAGGCGTTGTGCTGGCGCGGGTTTGATTCCGGGCCACGGCGGCCGCTTTTCAGATGCAGGCGAAAAGTAAAAACGCCCGTGTGTTCGAGATTTCAGAGCACGTTAAACATCCCCACATGGTAAAAATTATTCCGGGGTCCTCCAACGCGGTCCGCCTCATCGCCTGCGTCCCGCCAGCCTGTTGAACCTACAATCAATCAATCAATCAATCAATCAATCAATCAATCAATCAATCAATCAATCAATCAATCAATCAATCAATCAATCAATCAATCAATCAATCAATCAATCAATCAATCAATCAATCAATCAATCAATCAGTCAATCAATCAATCAATCAATCAATCAATCAATCAATCAATCAGTCAGTCAATCAATCAATCAATCAATCAATCAATCAATAAATCAATCAATCAATCAATCAATAATTGAGTCATTTGAGTTTGCAGACCACAGATTCTTGCTCAGTGAATCTGCAGAGCTCAAAAAAATAATTGAAGAACTACAATGAGGGAGTTTTCCTCTGGGATTGAAGGTAAATATGAATAAAACTAAAGTGATTTCAAATAAACCAGTTGAATGCGCCTTTTCCAGCATAGATGACAATATACTGGAACAGGTAGAACAATGGAACTACCGAGGCCAGATGGCAAATGCAGATCAGAACCACGAGAAAGAAATCCGGCACCGAATGGGAAACGTTTGGGGTGCATTTGGCAAGCACTACCAACTAATGAAAAGTAAGCTACCTCAATGCGTAACAAGAAAGGTTTTCAACCAATGCATGCATCCTGTGATGACATACAGAGCGGGAACTTTGCGCCGTACGAAACAACTAGACGGAAAGGTTAGGTCCGCGAAACGTGGCATAGAGCGCATAATGTTAGGTGTAACACTTGAGGACAGAAAAGCAGCGGCCTGGATAAGGGAGCAAGCTCGAATAGAAGATATTATAGTTCCAGTTAAGAAAAATAAATGGACTTCGGCTGGGCATATAGTGCAACGAACTGACCACCGGGGAATCACAAGGGCAAGAGAATGGACACCGAGGGACGGGACCAGAAGAAGAGGAAGGCAATTAAACCGTTGGACAGAAAAAAAGAGAAAAATTTGGAGGCAAAGAATAGACTCGCACAGCACAGGACAGGAGCGGGTGGATTTCAATCGGGGAGGTCTTCGTCCTGCAGTTAACCGAAATAGTCTGTTGTTGTTGATGATGATAGTTTATCAATGTATGTGTGTTTTTCTCGCATACCGATTCAAACCCTTCTCCTCCTACGATTATTATCTTATTGTGAAAACGAACATGTTCACATCGAATATTTAGTTTTGAGCAGACCAGTTTTTTTAAAATACTTTTACATACAGTGCATGTATCGATGAAGACTATCAAAATATGCAAGAAATTGAGAAGTGTAACATGCGACTATACAAATAACACTCAGCCACGTAAGAAAAGCTGACTTAATCGGAAAGGAAACCTTGCTTTTAAAGAACTGCTATTTTCTTCTATTGTTGCACTCGCACATCGTTGGCTATAGTTTCTAAACACTGGGTTTAGTAATGAGCAAGCTAACCTCTAAATCTCACGCATACTGCGGTGACATTAGGTAAATGGGCATGGACGCCCACCGGCACCACCAGAGCAACCAGCTAAAAACGTACGAAAAAAAGACTACAGAGAAAAAGAAGGCCGGGTTTTAAAAAGAAAGCGAAAACGGGAAAAAAGGGGCACAATAATACACAGTGTATGAAGAGTTTGTGAAAAGCATAAAACGCGGATCGGGAAGGGAGGGGTGCGGAAGGAGGAATAGAAGGAAGGAAGAACCTACTACCGCGAAGCCAACAGAACCAGGGAGGGACAGGACAAAATGCGCCATTTATTAACATCTCCAGTTAGAACTGTGCCACTTAATGTTCAACTCAGTCGATTACATTAAAACCTAATGCACTTTACTGCGGGGACGTGGGCACCAAGAATGAGTTTTCTATAGAGATAAGAAGAAATTGTTAGTATAGTTTAGGGAGATCACAGATGTAAATTGTTGCCACACAGCTCCTGTGGGAGATACAATAACAACCACTTACGCTTTAATAATAAAAATTATTCACTGCAATATTAGGAGCGCGTAGGCTCAAAAACGCAAACACATCAATAAAACATCACGGTCTCCGTTACCTGGTTTACTGTAGAGAAGGTTTACTAGTTGTAAGACAGTGCAGTTATCATCGGTGTAAAGGAAACGGTACGCCGCTTTCGGACTTCCTGCAAAGAATTACAGCGCATATTCACACGGCAAGCCGTAAACAAATGGTAAACCCTCTTTACCGGACTAAATCCAGGAAGTAAATGTGGGAATAAAATATACACTGTGATATGAAATTGCAGTGGCGTTCAGGTGAGAATTAGGTTGGTTTGGCTACTTACTACTTAGACATATGCGGAAGTGCTTACGTTGGCTGCTATTTCTGGCTTGCTAAATTCGATCCTTACGTTAACATGCTACGGTCAGCCCAGAGTTTCTGGGTTTAGCAGTGCGGTTATCCTGCCGGTAGAGATTACAGTTTGCACTGCATAACATAGCGTTGAGAAATCCAACGCGTCACAAATGTACCTGTTTTTTTCGGTGAGATCAAACAAAAAACGACCAAGGTGAACAATGCAAATTTGTTATTTCGCCGAGTCATGTATATTATGACACTGGCGCACTGCGCCTGGAAGGCTCGGTGCCTCTACAGTTCAGTGAAATGAAAATGCATCGTCGGCTGCATTGGTATTGCGTCGCGCACCCTGTGTCGTTAAGGGTCCTGTAAAGTGTGTCTACGCATGTGGGCCCATTCGTTGTCAACGCCAGCCGCCATCGAAATGTAGTTACATTTTCTCTAGAATGGAAATAGCTGTGCTCCATTAGTAAATTGACGCATCTGTAGCCTGCAAAGCGTCTTTAAACGGGTAGTGAGTGTGCCAGGGCTTTCAAAGTTTCTTTAAAGCTTTCTTTTGCAGAGCCAAAAACACTTCTGCAATAAGAGTGATTCAAAGTGTTGATTTCGCTTTTTAATTTATTTAATATTACGTAAATGTTTTACAGCTGTAACGAGAGTAAAACCACTTTTTTCTGTTTGTTTCTAAACTGGGACACGCAAAGTAATTAGAATGTTCAAGAGTCCGATCCTTAAATTCGAGCGTGATGCGTCCGCGCCCTAAATGTGTGGCAGCTGTGAGGAAATAATTGGCACTCGCTGTACTCGTGATCCGGCAAAACGCATTTTTGCATAAAACATTATCGTATCGTATAAAGGAATCATCGGCATGACGCAGTTGTAATGAGAAAACTTGTCGCTAAGTTGCACCTCAAAAGGGGGCTGGGAAGATGTTTGAGGTACCACTTAATGATCTTTTTAGGTACCCCGAATAGCCTTGGTCCCTACCTCTTAAATAAAAATTCGGCACTGATGCGACTCCTTGAAAAACTGGCAACAAAACTTGAGACACACCAGTAAACCAAGCGCCAATAAATTCTTACGAGTGTAAACTTTCATAGTTAGGCCGTGTCCTTATTTGCATACGTAAACTGTTCCCCATCTCAAGAATTTGTTTTCGCATGCATGTTCAAAAGACTGCCGTTAGGGTAATGACGGCAGGTCCACTAAAAGTATATGCAACCTGCCATCGATCTTCGTCAGTTGCCCTCACATACTTAACTACCTGCCATTTACATTACGCTCAATATTGAGCACCTCTGTGCATGCATACCACTTCCGGCAGTCTTGTTCATAAAATTGTATCTTGAATGTCCTCGTCTGGTCTCTTCATAAAACTGAAATGTCCAGTTAAAAGACATCCTAGAAAGAAAACGACGCAAAATATTAGCAATGCACTAAATTCCTCAAGCAAACTCAGTATATACAAGTAATGGGCGCTGCTACCAGGAAAACCAAAATTGCCTAGTAATTGAAATACCCACGCTTGATAAATATAACGCTTAATTGCATAGTTGTTTCGCAGTGTAAAAATTTAATTCTATCTTCGCCAAGGTTCCCAGCTATCAAAAGTAATATTTTTACGTTAGCAGCTATCAGATGTACCCAAATAAAAAACCTTTATTTCAAATTATTTTATTCAAAATACGGTAAGAAAACAATGAATAATATGAGGCAACATACCACGTCTTCGATGTACGATTAAAATACTTCATTGCTTCCGTCACCTGGTGGGTCTCGTTGTTTTTGACGATTGTAGTAGCGCTAAGGCAGGGAGTAATCCTTTCGCTGATATCGTAGTTCCGAATTATCTGCCGAATAGTGTTTCCAGCCTGCAAAAACTACAAAATGGAAGTCTTTATATGTTAGCCGTATGTGAAGGGTGTAGTTAGGCAAAACAGGGGTGTTTTATATTACGTGTACAATGGAGGAGAATGAAGTTCAAAGCATTGGTACAAAAACCGAAGGGCATTTTGGGTTGTGTACAAACGAAATAACCCCGTCTTTGTGGAAACACCATTGCCACATGTAGATTTGGTGTAAGACTGCAAATCAAAATACACGTGGCATCTTTGCAGAAACCACTGGATCCTTCCTATATATATGAACGAAAAAACCTGGTACCCGTTACACCAAGACCATTCTGACGTGATCAAAAAATTCTGGATATTTGTTGTGCCATTGTACATTAAGGTAATCATCGGCGAATATGTTCGTGTAAATTTGTGTACTACAACCACGTAGAACCAACGGAAATACACAATGTTTTTTTTTTAATTTGAAATTTTTGCGCTAAAAAGAGCTCTAATAACAGGAAATCGTTCGTTTCTTCCAATAACAATTGAAAATCGCCATGCACACTCCCGGAATATTTGTGACCCTCAAGAGAAAAACAACCGCGTACGTTAGTTCTAAATCAGGTTTAATATTTACTTTACTGTTACATAACACGCATTTCCGGAAGTCTCACCTTCGGTTTTTATTTAGCGTTGTTAGAGGCAGCATTATTAATACACACACATATTTCACCAACACTCATACAACAAAATTCGAGCATGTCTGTACTACGTTTACCGGCAAATTTGTTTTACCTGCTTCTACGAAAATGACCTGTACTGTTCTGAAACGTACTCTCAGGATATTGCTAGCGGTGAAATATGTCGGCCTGCAGCTAAATGCTCTTTCGAAGACTGAATGTGTTCCACTAAGGGCCACAGCCTTTAAACAGCAGAGCTCTTTAAGCTTTCGCTTCCGTCGTGGTGCGCTACCAGAAAAATCAACACATCCGAGCGCACGTGAGCTTGCGCCTCATGAGGAGCTTCCAGCGTAATCCAGGCTTGCGTGGGAGCTTGTACCACGTGAGGAGCTCGAAGAAAAATACCAAGAAAAAATACCGAGTGCACGTGAGCCCGCGCCCTGTGAGAACCACCCCGCGTGGGCGAGCTCGGCCTTCGAGAACACTCTGCACTGTGTTCATGGTGGGATCTGTCGCATTCTGTTCTCTTCACCAGTTTCCGTGCATTCGCGCCTAAAGTGGCGAGCACGGTCGCCGAGTCCGCGCTACTGACGCCGAGTTCGCGAATCCGGTTGCTGTAGATTCTAGCGCGTTCTAACGCGGTCCACCTTCGGAGAGATGTGAAAACCAACACACTAAAATTTCTTACACCCTTTTTGGCCGAAAAGGGTGTAGAAATCTTGGGCCATAGCGCACACCTTTAAAAGGTTTTTTGGCTAAAAAAGGTACAAAGATTAAAAAAGGGTGCTCATGTGAACAACCCTAAAATGGGGCAAGGTTGCTTAACACCTTAAAATAGGGGGTTGGCAGTGCAGCTATGCGTGCGAATGTGGATCGGCGGAGCGCACAGCATGACATACAGATATATTCAACACGAACGAAACACCATTCAAAACACGAATTATTGAGCAAGAAAACCAACGGGAAGCACGGATACAGCAAGTGCATACTTACTATGAAATACATGCAGAGATGCGTCGCTCAGGAGCGATCCGGTTTTTTCGCGGCGCTCATTTTGAAAAGCGGGTGAGCCGTGGCTCAGTAAAAGTGAGCAGCGGTTCTTTTGGAGAGAGGGATCACCTTCTCGATTGCTCAGTGACCCATGTCGAACGGGGCGAGCCAGAGCACAACCCACCATGTAGGAAGCAAAGCCAACTGAACCGAAAAGCCGGGTCAAATAAGCCGGCTCTTTGGAGTTTCGCGCCATCTATTATCGACGCGAGAAAGCAATTGCCCTGCTTGGCTAGTTGGGCCTAATTTTCCAAATTAAGCCCAACGTTATAGCAGACAATCCGAGTCAGGAGACCCGGATCATTTGAACGTTATTCGGCTCTACCGCTTAGTATCTTAGCGGAAGAGCCGAACAGCCGGGTCACGTGAGCCGGGTCTTTTGGGCAAATTTCGCGAAATCTATTATGGGCGCGAGAAAGCAACTGCCCTGCCGGGCCAGGTGGGACTAATTTTTGAAATTCCTCCAGCGCCTCCTGTCGTGTGAGCACACAGACCGAATGACGAGAGCCGGATCTTTTGAGCCGTTCTTCGGATCTCCTGACCCGCTCTTTTCGAGAGCCGCTTTTCTCGTAGCCGGATCTTCTGAGCCACTCTTTGGGAACAGTCGTTGAGAGACCGCAGCGGCGGCGGCGGTAAATGGCAGATTTGGAGGCCACAATAACAGCAGTTAAAGAACCGTGTCTGCATTTTGAAAGTAATAAAAAATTTTGCAGTGGCTTAGCTCGGCTATGCCAGGGTATACGTAGCGTGAGCTAAGGTTCAGCACCCGTACTTCAACTGGATTGGATTGCAATCCAACACAATTCAATTTAATCCAATCCAATGCAATCAAAATCAAATGCAATCTACGCCAATCCAATCCAAGCCAAATCAGATCCGATCCGATCCGATCCAAACCAATCCAATGCTTCTCGCGCTTGCGCAGAACGGCCCTTCACGGCACACGCGAAACCGCTCAACCTCCGCCAGTGTAGCTTACGCTACAAAAATGGACTCCTGTGACCTATATGACTCACCACAGTTACATTTGAGCACTCAGCTATAGTCCGAGTCAGGAACCAACCGGATCTTCTGAGCCGCTCAGTTGTGCGGTGGTTTTCGGCTAGCGGCAGATCTTTGGCAGAGCGGCTCTCCCAAAGAACCGCTGCTCAACGGCTTCTCGCTCGATCAGGGAACCGTTCCGAATCAGGTGGCTGTGGACGAATCGTGCCGGCACGTTCTGGTGGAATTACTAGAGGCGTATCGGCCGACCCATCCCTGGTCTTGTGTGCTACTTTCGCGTCATCTATTATCGGCGCCAAAAAAGCGGACCCGTCTCGCTTTGACTGAACTGAGGTAAGGGTTGTCCACAAACCACAATTTGTCTTTCATATATTACGATTAGATTCTTCTGTCGTGTTTTCACAAGTTCACAAAAAAGTCATTTTAAAGACGATAGTCTTTCTTGGGCTACTTAAACCCAGAAATTTTGGTCTGTGTGTATGTCGGTCTGTCTGCCTGCCTGCAACCCGATTCAGCCACCCTGCCAAAGTAACACTACGCCTGCGCAATAGTCTTGTATAGTCACAGCTAAATCTACCCGTCTAAGTCCGGTTTAATGTTCACACTTGTCAACATTATTGAAGAATAACAAGACATTACGCAAATATAAGACAACAAATTAATACAGAAGTGATATTTGCAATGTTTCTTTATAAAAAGCCATACATGCTTGTTTTTTGCGAAATAAATACTTCATCAACTGCAGGAAAAAAATTCACTCCACCGTCACCTGCTGTCGCCCGCGCCACTATAGCTTCTTCCGCCATTTTAAGAAATCAACTGGCAACAGTTACTAGAGGTTCCTCTAGATAGGTCCCACGTTCTGTTTCCAACGCCTTTGGAATAGGGAAACGCGGTTCTATAAACGTTGAAGTAGGGCGCGTCAATTCACACGCGTCTTCACCGTACGGCAGCGTTGGCATCGAGACAAGCGGCCTGGAGCAGTGGAACGCGTCAAATTTAAAATGATTTAAGCAAACCTTTGGCGCCTCTACCTAGGGAGGAGCGCGACGCAAGAGGAACAACATAAGAGGTGAGCGGGAAAGCGCAGTAAGGTTTTTACTTGGCAAAAGTCGATAAAACTATCGTCTTTTGTCGACATTTGCAACAAAAGGAGCAGGTACGCGGCCATTTTTTTCTTTATATAACGTCCCAGAATGTTCTTGAAATAACGCACACAAAAACTTTGTAATGATGGTGAAGATCATTTTTTCTGTAAAAGTACACCAGATTCTGTGACAAAAGAAGGGTTCCATAACAAGAAAACCGCTCCCGCCCTTCAATTAGACAATCATTTAGATTACGCTTAACACAAGTTAATTAACACAGTAATGAATGAATGGCTAAATCAATGAAACACGATAGCGCTTTATGCCGGGATACACCAAGATTTTACTGACGTCATAGCCGCCGCGGAATTCACGCCAGTACACCTTTGCTGAAGCGACCCGCCAGCAGGACGTCGCTTTCTAAGCACACCCACAAGACAGCCGCCGACCGGCAAATCATGATCAGCTGCAGATTTCGCAGCACATTTCGCTTTCGTGTTTTACCATTCCTTTGACACAGGAATTAACCACATTTTTTTTACAACTGAACACCTATTTCACACCCTTTCAACACCGTAGAGAAAGCCAAGCGTGTTGGAGTTGGTCGACACCCTTTTCGCCACAGAAATATAGTCTTTTTAACTTTAACAGTTGAAATTGATGTTTCACGTGTCAGAGCTAAACTTGGGCAATGAGGCTCACCGTATATGGTACGAGCGATAATTGCCCGCGAACAATGTTTCTTTGCTTTTGACCATTTTTTACAGGGTGGAGAGGAGGGTATGAGCGGAGCTCTGGATCTTCACAGTGCAATTATACATGCATGCATGGCGTTAACCATTCAAAAGTTGAACACTTTTTCTACACTCTTTCAACACCCCACGAAAACCAAGGGTGTTCAAGTTAGTCAGCACCCTTTATTCAACACAAAAAAGGTGTACAGCTATGAAAAGGGTCTTTAGCTTCAAGAAAAAGAGTTTCATGGCCTCCCAACGCCATTTTTCTAGTTATATAACACCCCTTTTGGTCAAAACGGGTGTAAAAAGTTTAGTGTATACGGACAGCGCGGTCCGGGCCTGACAGTCATAGAGGAGTCTCAGCGGCAAGTTCGGAAGTTCATGTGTGGTGCAAAAGCCAGGTCTCCGACGGAGGGACAGGGGCTGCCAGCTCTGCTATTTTGCCAGCCTTGCACCATAAGTAAACCCTGCGCCAAAGTGTTTAAGTGTGTACTTAAACGGAAACGGACTGCAAGACAGTAGCTTCCTTGCATACTGAAAATGTAGGACCATGTAAGCAAATTGATGCAACATTCCTTGTCGAGCAATTATTTTGGGGGAAAGTATAAAAAAGAGGGCGAATCGGCAAAAAGCAATCTTCTTGTGGGTTTTAAAATTTTGGGTTTGAAGAAACCGGCGGGTCGACACTTCGCTTTTTAAAGACTCCTACATTCGGTCGCAGGAATAATCAGTGTTTCATCTCTAACATACCAAACAGTGCAAATTAAAACAGGGGCAAAACGGCTGCTTTATTTCCTCCATATACGTTAAAATGTATACTCACAGGGACAATAAACGCACCCACTACCAATAGTGAAAGAGACACCGAAATTTAACCGGTTCGCCTACCGGCTCTAAGATAGCAAAACTATTTCCGAAGTACTTCGGAAGTTGCTATAGTCGAACCTTAACTGTCCGGAACAAAATGAGTTCTCCTAAACCTGAACCGCAACTGAACCGATAGTTTTACGGTTGTGCGCACTGCACGTATTTCAAGTTTTCAGAGAGCCTCCGTTAGGAAATATACAATATTAAGCTTTCAATGCCTTTGCTCAGCACTAGTTTCTTAGTGGGCCCATTTCCTAAAATAGTCCTGGTACTACTTGTGGAGTACGCCTTTCTTTGTAGGAGGATTGCAGGCACAACATTTCAGGATTGCAGGAGGATTGCAGGATTGGAAGATTTGATAGGGATTGCAGGCACGCCTTCGCGGCATTATCGATATTGCCGTGTGAGCTGTACTCTGCAAGAATTCGTGCCCAGCCTTGACCCACTACCCTAGCCTCGAGGGGGCAGATGTTGATCGGACTATGGGCAAAGAAGAACGGTTAGGAGAAATACCCACGTAAAATTCTTAGCTCATTAACTACACCCTCCATCGTAGCCACGAGATTGCACGTGCGTGCATACTGAGCATCACGTACACGTATGGGGCACGGCGCAGCCACCTCGTGCCATTCAACATCACGGTCACGTGCGCCGCGTTTTTTGACCAGACGAACATTGTTAGATGCCGTCGCTTATCGGCGAGTCACCATGAGAAAGTCCCGAAGAGGGCGTGTAATTTATAGTCTACGTATGGTGTCCCACTTACTCGTGCTCTGAAAATAACTCCGTCTCATTCATTTAGCGTGCCTTGGTTGACCCATGTTTACATACTTTGTATTAGAACTGATTAGAACTTTGTATTAGAACTTTGTATTAGAACTACCTACAAATTGACACATTCAGAGCACCGGTAAGATAACGCTTGCCGTGTCTGCCTTACATTGTTCCTTCTTTAATGGTCATAAGTCGCGAAGCAAACACCGCATCCTGAAGGTCTGTAAGCTCCAAGTCTAGTATGACTTAGACCATTGCATGTTCTAGCGTCAGCCATAAGAATGAGAGTTCCTTGTATACACATGCACTTATGTTAAAATATGGACTGTGCCCAGTTTCTGCAGAGTTATGGACATTTTCATCTCCGAATAAACGTTACGAACATAACGGAAGCCAAGCCACTATGGTTGATGCTACTACAATATTGTTATTGTGGTTCGTGTGGCCGTACACATCAGCTTCAAGTTTTAGCAGCCTTTTTTTGTTGATTCACACCTACAAAGACTAAACGTTGCTGTACACAATTTTCTACGGCTCTGAATAGACAAAAACTTTACGTTTACGAACGCTTCAAGCTACCAACGCTTAGGGTAAGAATAAATCAACTGAAATTCTTTTTCGCTCAATCAAAGAGCAAGATCCTTCTGAGACGTGAATGTTCAGTCACCTACCTTCCAACCATTAGGCACTTCATGGCAAGGCTTGCGAAGTCTCAGAATTATGACCAGACCAATTCCCAGCAAAATGGCCGACAACGCAGCCATAGTGTTACATAGAAGGCTGCAGAACGCTTATGTTGAGGCAAAAACACTCGAAGTGGGCAAGACAATAACGTGACTACGGAGACGTAGGTTCCACTTTCCGAGTGTGTCTGCCAGCGTGTAATATGTATGTGTCATTGTTCATTGAAGGCATTGAGTGTGAAATGTTCTTGCGTATTGTAACAAAAATAGAATATGACACCATACAATTTAAACGGCTGTAACGGGCCGAATTTTTCTTTTTCTTGAACCGAAATAGTTCTCGGTTCTCCTTTAAAGAAGAAAATTTTGTTTATAGTTTGTGTAGTTGATGTTGTTTATTACTTTTGAAAGGCATACTTCCCCTGCTTGAAAAAATGGAAATAGCTCCACGCTTGTGCCTGACATTGTTCTCTCTAAATTTCTCCATGGGAACAGACTTTTTTATTTTCCTTAAATTTTCTTTAATATTTTTTTCTTGAGAGTGTTTGCAGAGAATAACAAATGTCTATTAAATTCTTATGTCTGGAGTGTAGCATAGTTGCACTAACGAGTACCCTAAGATGCATTTATCATAATTGTTGCCGAAGGTATTTCGTTACACCCATGCATACAAAAAGCAATTGTGCGGGATTTATGATTGATGGCAGTCGTGGGTGTATCAAACTTATCTGTCTGTTTGAAAATAACCTAATATCAGGATAACAAAAAGTCCCGGGGGAAATCCCCTGGGAGTTTTGCAAATTACCTTTCTGTTTTTACATAATATACTAACATGATAAAAAAGTCCCGAAGAAACTCTTCTGCGAGTTTTCTACACAACGCGGAAGTATCTGCTCTGGGTGTGCAAGAATGTTTCTGAAGTGAAGTGAACGTCTCGACTGGGAATGTCCCATTCCCTACGGCCCACGATCCTCAACTGTATGTCGTGCCTCATTTGAGGTAAATACTTGAAGAAGATCTAAGGAGAGTCGGTTCATCTTGCTGGAAAAGCACTCAAACCCACAAACGAAGAAAAAAGCTGATAACACGGGGCCTATTTACAGATTGTAATGATATGCGTAAGCCCTCAAAAGCCAAAGCAAAGCAACTAATAAAAAGTGAGGGAGGCGTTTAGGGGCGCAAGAGCAAACAAAATGGGTGTGCATTAAAAAGTCCACGAAAACAAAAACGCAAAAAATACTTGTACTGCGTGTGACTCGAATATTGAGGGAGCGCTAACGCACCCTTAGCTGCTCTTTGTAATTTGTAAGTCGTCTATGAATTTCCCAGTCATTTGAAGTAACAAATGCTTGATGTGGCGAGTTGGTACATTATGCTAAAACGTTTAGCGCCCAGTAATTTTTTTACCTCAGTCATTAGTTTTCGAGGTCTTCACAAAATGGGCCTATACCAAAACAAAGTGGTAAACGGTCACACGTGAAGGAGTGCTGAAATGTAATTCAACTTTCCGTTCTGCTGCAGACCTGATTTGCTCGGCGATTTCGATCAATAAAGGGGTGGGGGGCACGGGGGTGGGGGTGCGCAGGACACCGTGGGTAATGAAACCAGTTGCTGTGAGAGAGGCGAGAAATTGCGCTACCCCCCGGGGAGCCTTTAGACATTGACTATAATCGAAAGTATGTGTCACTGCTTGATCTACCTCTTCTGGGGGGTTTAACTGTGATTTTGCGAAGTCGGATCCAAACAACAATATGTCGCAAGGCTTCCACAATGCTCCACATTCGTCTTCCAAAATCGTGTGCCCAACGTACAAATCGCGAGAATACTCTCACTGCTGTTTCTGATTACGGGCGTCAACGCGCTTGTAAGGACGCAATTCTGCGTCCTTTTCCTCTTTTACCTAAACTTGTTCCTCACAACTAGCTTTTTTAGTGATGATTGCTGTTCCGGGTTTGTAGACTCTCTTCTAAGTCATCGTTCAACTTTGTACCTTGTTGGAAATCGCCCTCAGTACCATGCCTCTGTACTTGTCTGACATATCCTGCCTCATTACTTTCCCTGCCCTACAGCGCCATCGTAGCGTTTCATCAGAACAACACCTCTTCTTTCCGCTTACTCTGTTAGTCTTGGTAGCACAAGCATCTCTTTCTACCTCCAGCAGTTGTTTCGTTCCAAGCCGGTACGCTCTCTTTCCTCCAATGGTAATAATGCCTCTTTGCTCTTAGTCAGTAAGGGAATACGGTGTAGAACAACGAGACGCAGTGGCTCTTTTTCACCCCGTGCTGGCAACTTACAATTCTGGGCACTAGTGCCGCGAGGAACAGAACGGATAAGACGAGTGCGCCCTGCTTCGGCCGGGCTGGCCGCAATAATGGGACGCCCTCGGAAAACACGGGTTATCTTAATGGGTTAGTATCTTCGGACTTTAGGAAACACTGGTTCTGCAATAGCATTCAGGAGTACCACAGTAGAGCTATAGAACCCCCTAGATAGGTTTGTGTTATTAATACTTTACTAAAACGAACAGTTAGTGCAGTGGTCAAGAATCCTGCATACGAACAGTGTTGCCGTAGTAAACACGGTAACATATTCACCCGCAGTGAAATGTTTGAGTTTGTACTCTTTTCGGTAATGTTTATAATTTTCCGTTTTCTCACGCGCCCGAGACGTGATCTCTTAATCACTACACACAAAGCGATGGGTATTCTGGTTTTTTTTTAAATGCAGAGCATTTCTTAAACTCACGATGTCACCCGGCGTTGTCGGCGTTGGCGTGCCTCGGCGTCCGCAAAAGCCGTTCCAGGTGCACCCTTTCCCCCACTCCTCCTCGCCTGCTCTCCGCTGCTCCTCGCGTGTTCTCTTGCGCTCGTCGGCGGTCGCAGTTGATAAGCAATGGAAGCAAGACCTTCAACTAGTACCTCGACGCAATTCAACATCAGCGCCGAAGCACCAGTTCAAGACGTCGTACCATCGTCTTCGTCGACGGCGGCAGAAGACAAGGCGGCGAGGCGGCGGGCTGCCGACGCCGAGTGCAAACGTCGTAAGCGCGCTGCCAACGCCGAACTTCGTGCACGCGAAACCGCGGCCAGGCGTCAACGTCGACAAGCGGATCCCGAGCAGCGTGCACGAGAAGCAGCGGCCAGGCCTCAGCGTCGAGAAGCGGACCCTTCGAGTCGAGAGCAAGACACACCTTCGAAACGTCAGCGTCGGGCCGCGGACCAGGCCGTACGGCAACGAGAGGCGGCGGCGAGCAAGCGTCGTCGTCTGGAGGCCACCGCCGTCCCGGAACCCGCCCTCGCGAAAGCTGTCGGGCAACGTCAACGGGACTTTGGGGGTGCCGACGCGCGCTTCAACCCCACTATGCTCTGCATTTACACGTGTCCCTCGCGCGGGGGCATGCGACGGAGGATTTTCATTTTTTTTCTCTCGCGCTCTCTCTCCCTGTTTCGCTCTCTCCGGCGTGGATACACTTCGTGCGGAAATCCATACGTTCAGTATGAGGAATGAGACAATGAGATTGGTTTGAACAGGGGCCAAATCTGCTTTTGCAAATTTATTTATTTATTTATCTAATACCCACAGCGCCAGGGGCATTACAGTGGGGAGAGAAGATTACAACAAAATAACACAGCAAAATTACAACTATCCTTTCTGTAGGTAGAAAACAGTTTGCAAAAATTCCCCCGCATTTCCCCGAGGGGGAGAATGTGAAAGTGCGAATGCACGGTTGTCGGACCGCTTGCGGAGCTTGCGCTCGGCCCCCGCAGCGCACCGCCTCGCCGCCTTCTCTTCCATCGGGTTTGTAGTATCACGTGTACACCACGCAGTTATCAAGCCGCTATAACGCCGCTGAGTCGCCAACGCACGCCGCTGACGACGTAGTTTGAATGCGTTAAAGATATAAGGCGCGTCACTAACACTGATATCACCGTCGCGTCCGTGGCTTGGTCGGTAGAGCGTCGCGCTGCGGCCGCAAAGTCCTCGGATCGAAACCTGGCGCCGGATGCTGTTTCTTTTTTAAATATAGAGGAGCACTGCGGACGCCGCCGCCGCCGCCGCCGGCGGTGGATGGTTTGGGGTCGCTTATGAAGTGCATTCGCACTTAAAAAGCTTATTTGTTCTCATTTCATAAAGAAAGAAGGTGTATGGTGTATAAGCGTGAACTTAGCAGATTTCAAGGATTTTAAATTTATATTGTTAATCGCTCCACAAATTATTAATTACATAAGTGTGGTGTCGCAGTTTGAAGGCTTGTTATTGTTGGTCACGACATTTGAGGCGTTTTTTTTAAATGAGCCAAATTCACAAACACAAACTAAGTGACATAAAACTGCAGTGACAAGGAAAACTCACCAACTTTCCCCTAAAAAAGAGGTGGCGAGAAAATGCGTGAAACATGTGCCTGCAAATGTGTGCCCAGAGTGTTCTTCGTAACAAAAACGAGCGAGGTCCTGTCGTTATCCGGATCAAAATGAGGCAAATTCTTTTGCCGGTAATTCTTCGCTTTTTGCTTTACTGTTCGGACTGTTTCGTTGATGTTTTGAGAAGTTCTTATTTACTTTTAGACCTGGCTTATCAACAAATGAGACGCCAATTAGGAGATCGGCGAAAGAGCTATCGCCACACGTCGACGACAAACTGAACGGAAGAAGTGAATGCAATAAAACTTAGAGATGTGAAACTAATGTTTCGTTTCGTCTACCCCGTCGATACGGAGTAACACTAACTATATGTATTTTTTACTGCCGTATTTACCATTATTGTACTTGACTAAATAGCATCCGTTTACAAGCCGTGGCAACTCTCCCCCCCCCTCTTGAGGGCTTTGGTTAAGACGTTATGAGCAGCCTTCGTGTGAAGCGTTTTGGAAATTCATGGCAAGGCAATGAAGAGCTTGCATGCTTCGAGAGTGCCTTCAGGCGTGCCGAAGAAAACTATTTTACCAAAGAATTTGAAACGCGCTGCTAGTGGCGCCAAGAAGACTCGCCTTCTCTTCATGTATAGTTATGCCTGTCTTGAAGCCGTGTTGCATAAGATTAATGTTTTTTCGCCAAAAGCCTGTTTAACCATTCTTGAAAGAAAATTTTAATAAAGGGTTCATAAGAATGCCCCGTTAACTTGCGTGTTTCAATTCAATATGAGCCAAACCCAAACTTAGGACCTCAATGTTGCTGAAATTCACCGCATAATTGTTAAATACTTGCTGCCATAAACTTCCCCTAGCTGACACGTGAAACGTCTCATATTACGGCCTTGACAGGGTTGCATTTATGTCCTGTAACGACCCTCCGTCTTTTCTTAAATGCGCTTTACGCGGATTTGGCTCGTTTCGAAAAAAAAAAAAACACGCCTCATTTGTGCATGCGCCAATTTGTTCGTGTTCGTGTTTATCATTTTTTTTAAGTGGGAAGGGGGGAGGAATGGGGTGGTATTTATTAAAGATGATAACCGGGACAAATCGGCATTGTTGATAAAACCATTTAGAAATGTGAGGTTTTCGTGTTTAGGCTAAAGAAGTAAAAATTAATACTCCAAGTTTTATTAATCGGAGGTATTGCGAGCCCTTTAACATTAACACGCTAAAGATGGTGTTTCTTTCAGTTTGGTGATCGGTGCGACAACAAGGTTTTCTATCAAGTACTCTCCAAACTTTGGTTTTTGTTTGAAATGAATCAGTAATGATGGCAATAATGAGCATTCATAACTTCCAAGGAATGTATCACATTCACAGAAAGCTGGTCATCAATTTTTTTCACAGCCTTGTTTTCGCACATTATAGTCTGCATGCGCAATAGGTCCGTCACTTTTACAGTCCTGTCTGGTGGTTGAACATATCTCAGGCGAGAGAGCGATCTCTCTAAATCATAGCTTCCATTAGTTAGGCAGAAAAATCTCACTGCCGCATTTGCCAGCATGCAGTAGCGAGCGCTATAGTCATGCAAATAGTCAATTAGGTCGAAAGCTGTGTTTGTGGGGCTTGCTTCCAGGAAGTACTGATTGATAACGGCGGACCGTTAACGCCTGATCGGTACTTTGAAAAGGTCCGTTTTCGCTACTTGCACACGTAAGGAATATTGTCTGCTGCAAAGTCACAAAGCATTTTTAAATTGTGGTACACCTGCATACCCTATTCTTGGTTCTAAGAAAGGTCGTTTTTATGTCTATCTTAATGCTTTTGTAAATAATACTTAGACGTAGAAACCACACACTCAACAAAGAATTAGAGCAGTTTCATTATGAATTCACGAGCAGCTGCGTAGGGGCAATTTATCTTTTCACACGTTTGCCTCCCTTTTCAGGAAAATAATTTTTATGTTTCGCAGAAAGGTCAGGAAAGCAGGTTCTTTCCACGGCAACATTAGCAGCGTAAAGGCAAAAAAACCATTTCTAGTTCAGCCGGCATTGGATTTCTCATTTTAATTCGGTATTTCACCAACGCGCCATAATAACTGCATCACTTCGGTTTTCTGCGTATTTGGTAAAGTTGGTCTGTCTATTTAGAAAAAGATCTATTGGGCACCACTGCCAGTTGGCTCACCAAGTTTAATAAAAATTGTCCAAATAGGGCAGTTTAAGAAACCTTCACTGTCCAGACATTGAAATGCATGAACGTGGGTGCAATTTGTGAATCGGTTCTGCTTTAATTTTACAGACAAACCTGTAGTCAGCTCTACAAGCATGAAATGAAGTACACAGCAGTCGCAGCTTGTTGTCACCCTCCAGTGTACTCTTCACGCTGTGCCTCACGCGCTTCTGTACTGGAGCAAGGACGGAAACCCTTTGAATACCACTGGGAAAAACCACGAAGTCACCCATACCCGCCGA
This sequence comes from Haemaphysalis longicornis, assembly GCF_048455015.1. Taxonomy (NCBI): domain Eukaryota; kingdom Metazoa; phylum Arthropoda; class Arachnida; order Ixodida; family Ixodidae; genus Haemaphysalis; species Haemaphysalis longicornis. The sequence goes on along the minus strand of NW_027526355.1, from coordinate 1,242,052 downwards.
GAATATGGCGAAGCAAGCGCAAGCCTGATTGTGCGAAATGTAGGCATGGAGAACGTGGGTGTCTACCGCTGCCACGCGGGAAACAGTGTCGGAAGACGAAGTGCTCGATTCGTCATCAGCAAAGACATCATAAACGCAGGTAAATACCGCGTGAATTGTTCCCACTCACCCAGCTTCCCCCATCACAAATGACAAGGACTGGTAAATGATCAATTATAATGGTTTGGTACAAGCGTTGAGCTGGATGATTCAGGTTTTCTCATATACTCGTGTAAATCAATATTGTGCAAAATTGCACAATCGAATGAAAAGTTATCTCGAGGCTTCAAAACGAAATAATGCTTGTAATATTCGCTGCCGTCATGAACACCTTTTATCGCTTTAGAAGTGAAGCTCATGAAAGCCTGGCGGAATTGTAGCATGCACAGTCGGATGATGCTACCATGTGACCGTTCTTAGTGTGTAAACATCGTTTGTAATTTCTATTTTATCTGCGAAGACAGAGAGGCAGGATTTGTAGCTCATTTGCTATGGTGGAGCAGCAGTGGTTTGCGTTACAGGAATAAACAATGATGTGATGATAACATCCGATATATTACTTCATCCAACCCACAGCATTGAAGTTCACAACTATCTTTCACCCAAACGTATTGATCACAATGGAAAAACACGAGTCCCTTTTTGCGATACATGTGCGTTTTCCGACGTGACGGTACTATCGCCACCATTCAGCCGTACCTTTATGGATTAATTTTTTTCTGATAGGAACCTTCCTTGTGTTTCCTCTCAGAAACAGTTAGAAGCAGAACTTTTCGATTTCGATTGAACAATTGCACTAAGACAAATGCTTTAGGGTGGGGCTCATGCTGTCATCTTCATGTCTCCTAACAACCCATAGCGCTGTTGCCACACACAATATGTGGAAGCAAATGAACAGGCTAGTGGAAAGCACATCTCGTTATTGAATATACGGCACTTGAAATCCGTTCTTGATCGTAAGCACAATTGCTTGCCCATGGCCAGGCAATTTTGTTTTGTATGCGGAAAGCTGTACAGAGCACTGAGTGATGTTCAGTTGGACAATAACGTCTTCCATTCACACCTGAGAATTGGTGCTTAGGTGTCGTCATAACTTTTTTAAATAAACAGAACCTTTTTTTCGCTTGTGCGGACCTCTCAATTTCATTTGATAAAGTTCCTTTGCAAAATAAAACAACTCCATTAAATACTTTGTCGCGACTCTGTGCAGTTGTTATTGAGCCGGCTGAAGAAGGCGGGCCAACCAAGATGCCAGACACAAAGAGAAATGTAGGCACGCAAACGGAAGGTGCCCACCCTGCGTCACCTCCAAAAGATACACCTTTGGTTTGCTCCTGTGACTACGAATGTGACCACAAATTAACAATATATTTATAATGTGACCCCATACGCGTTCCCCGTACGAAGACCTAGCTTTTCAGTCTGAAAAGCTTCCGTCTACAAGAACCGTTTCCCGTTATAATTAACGCTTCTTTGGTGGGTTCATTTCTTTCATGGATCTGTAAAGAATTGTGGGCAAGTAATCGAAACTCCATGGTCTCGGAAGTGTTTCGCTAGAGATACACATCAAGCGAAATTGGTCGTCTTGTTCGAATGTACTAGTGCTAGGCATTACACAGTATAAACCTCTATCCTCTCTCTGAAATAATCAAAATATCTATTTCCGAATTTTTTCTCAGGCTTCACAGCTTTACACAATTGCATCCCTAACAAAATGCTTATAGTCCGCAGATAATCCCGTTTATGGTGTCGATAGCCTGTCCATACTAGCCTTACTGGATTCAGTTAGTACGCGTAAACACGAGAGAAGCCGGGAAACGATCTGCATTCTTTCTTTATTGGCTGACAACTGATAGCGCGTTCGCGCTGCGAGGAGGAGATCGTCTTCCTTCCCGCCAGCCAAAATAGCGGTAGGATTGTTTGTGACGCGCTTTTTTGAAGCAGTCCTCGGGCAGTTAAACGAGTTTTGTTGAACTCCGGATCACCTCCTTGTTGCTTCGCCTCAGAACACCCACTCTGGTCACACCTTCACGACCCCAATACATCTTCTCGATTCTGCACATTTCCCAGAATGACCGTGGTCCGGTGCATCTTACAATAACGACATCACCTTCTTCCAACGGTTTGCCGGTGGTTGCCTTTGTGCCTGATGTTGTTCCGACTTCTTTCATGCACTCTCGATGCCATCTTCCCCACCAAGCCCTTGTGATCTGACACCGGCTTGTCCAGGTCTTTTCGATATCACCGAGGATGACATGTTTTTCATCATTGAACTGCAGTCTTCTTCCTATTATGTCCGCAGGCGTAATTGGCATGTGCTATCCCGACTCGCTGTAGCCGCAGGTTGAGGGACGGTTATTTAACGCTCCTTCCAACTCTGTCGCTATGGTTCCCAGCTCTTCTACTGTCGATGTCAGCCTAGCGATGGTTTTCCGCATGGAGGTCTTATTGCTTCCTATAATACGTTCATAAAATCCTCCCCAAATCTCAAACACATTTTTTTTCTTGTTGTAAAAGTTCATGGATTGACAGATTATGGCCGCTTCCAGTATAATGTCGTCGACACAAATTGCCCTCTGTAGATTTATATTCGTCTTCAAAATTCAGAATGTTTCTTTCAGATGATGTTTGTTAGTTAACACCAGTAAAAATGTACTGGAGGCTGTTCCGGATGCTATCCTTGTCGTTCTCCCTGCTTGTATTTGGTCGGTCAGTCTTCCCTGCTCGTCGTGTTTCCACCACAGCAATTTCAGAGTATCGGTCTTCCTCGCTGATGCTTAGCTGCAAAATGCTTTTTCCACAACTCTGGTTAGCGCTACCTCTTTCTTCCGAAGTTTATAAGCATGGAAAATATGCCTTCGGAGAAGTTCGGTCCTGCTTCTAAGTTGTCGTTGAGCGATCTGTTTTTTGTCGAGCTTGATGGCGGGTCAAAATCTACACTAACGTTTGCTGTTTCTCCGTCCTCCCGGATTACTGCGAGTTGAGGCATATGGCAGGAAAGAAAATTCGTTTGTTCTGTTTTTTCTTTAACTGTTTCGGCGACACCAGAGGTGAAATATTCCGATAATGCCTCGTCATATCTCCTCAGTGAATAATTCTTGTGGTTAACTGTAGCAGCCTGGTTGTTAACTGTAGTAGCCTTTTCGTTCCAATTTCTTTGTTGGTGTCTCGGTTTACGTCTTCTTAACGTGGAAGACATACCGAGTAGCGACCGTTCTTCGCTGTTGTTTGCTCCATGAAGCGATCCAGGATTTGGTCTTCGTAACATGGATGACCATGTTTTGTTGCGGTGTCGATTGACTCCACACAGCAAAATTTTAGATGCGACGCATCACTTGCTCTCGGGCTTTGGCTGCCAAAGCCGCGGCTGCCGCTGCCGCTGTATTCTTTGGCTGCCGCTGTAAATTAAGAGTCGGACACAGTTGCCTGAGGAGTCTCCTTCTTTCGAAGCTACCGCAGTTTGTAGGATCGCGCAGTGCTTTTGCGTCCGTTCAATCGCATGCATGCTGTACGTTGTCGATTGTTGTGGTTGACACGTAGCGACATGTTGTCCGGCTTTCGCTTCTCGTTTCGTTTTACACACTGATGTCACGTGTTTTTTTAATCGTTTTCATTGCACGTTAGCTCTACAAATACCTGCCGTGTTGCATGCCAGCGTACACCTGGAGCATGCCCTGATGTCTGCGAGCGCAGCCCTTCGCTCTTCCATCTGCATGCTGTGATGACAAATTGCTGTCGCATGGCTGTTTTGTTTGCAAAAGATACACACTCCTTCAGATGAGCTGTAAAACCTTGGTGTTGTAGGAAACTGTCTTGTGCTTTCTCTTCTCTGTTTCTCAGTCCCTGATATTTGCTCCTTTTCTGTCTCCTCTCTCAAAGAAGGGCTTGCGTTCGGGCTAGTTGGTGTTCCATAACTACTTCTTAAGCGCCAAAACCTACAGGGACATAGAATGAGACAGGGTCACGCGCTTCTTCCAAGGTTATAAGAAGCGCGTGTCCCTGTCTTATTGTATGTCCCTGTAGTTTTTGTCGCTTAAGAAGTAGTTCCTCCCTCAACTTTATGTTATTCCGAAGAAATTCAAACAGTTGTGTTAGGGATTCCGAACTTGATGTTTCCTTCTGACTCGCCTTGCTCTCGTTCTTGTCTTTCTGTGCCCAGCCTATTCTGATCCATCTCCTTCAATTTGAGCTCTACTGATAACGCCGCTAGAACAACTCTCTTCAACGCTGGCATCAGCATTGGTGCATAAATCTCGGGTCTCACATTCAGTAAATCGAGGGCGAGGATGCTCACTTGTACGGCTGGGAATAGCTTTCTTAGCTCTTCGGTATCCCTCGCTCATTTTCCCTTTGCAAGGTTTAGAAGGTCCCTAATGTGCAGATCCACATATCTTTTATGCATTGCGAACGTGTCCTTCGATAACTGTATTGCGCTGTCATAGTTCTTCTCAGCGAAGAACTGTAATCCTTTCATTGCAAGTTAATGACGCCATCAAGTAGTTGAATGTCTGGCTTTAGTTATGCTAGGCCTGCCGTGAACTGATGATTTGTATTGAGTCCAAAATCTGTTCCACTTCAGCTCATTTCCATCGAAGGTTTTAAGATCCACCTTCGGTAACTTCACCAGCTGAATGTCTACTGGACTGGCGTTGTGCTGAGTGCTTGGCGCTAACGTCGGGAGGTTAGCCTGGGCATTTACGCTACTTGGGATGGACTGCGCAATGCTTATCTCAAGCTTTGATAGGATAGCCAATGTCTTCATGTCGTATTTGATTATTCTCTCAAATTGACTGCCTACAGCTACGTCTGGTAAATATTGCTCCATGTGGTTGTTTTCTTCTTTTAATCACGCTTCCAGCCCCTTTATCTGTGCTGCGTTAAGCAAACCGCCATGATTTCGGCTCCTTCTCCTATTCGCTGCGCGGATGCGTTGATGATCTGTGTTTTTACGACCGTAAAGCCTTCCTCTTTTTCGTAATAATGTCTTTGGTCATCTTGCAAAATTGTTTTGTGAAGCTCTCTTACGTTTCAGTCAGCTCGTCGGATCCCGTAGCTTTCCAAGATGGCCTCCTGGTTGTCTGGACCAGGTCAATCAGCTGCTGCGACGTCCTCGTCTTTTCTGCTCCTGGTTGCTGGCGCTTGTTGTTTGGAGGTAGAAATTCTGGTTACGGCACCACTTGTAAACATGATAGAGGTCGGGGAACCGTCTGCTTTTTTTCATCAATAGCTGACAACTGATCCCGCGCTCACGCTGCAAGACGAAGATCTTCCTCTTCAGGCTAGGTGATAGGGATATTTAACAATGCCATAATTAGATAATGAACTGCTGGCTGAACATCTGAGCGCTTTATATTACCGAAAGCAAGGTTGTGTTTTTGATATTACATTAGTTCCCCCTTGTTTACAGAAAAAGAAAATATATTTCCAGGTTGTCTACACTATATTATACACAATTGTCTCGCTCTATAAAGGATTAATTGATTGACTGACTTATCGAATCCTACCTTTAATCCATCCTTTGATAGGCAATGATTTTGATCATACCATTCATATTATGTAAGACATATTCTTGAAATCAACAGAACTAATATTCTAAACGCCAGTTAATGCGTTTTGAAGTTTTCACACGACGCGGTAGCCCAGATGCTAATACATTGTGCTTCTGAGTTCAAGGAAGCGGGTTCAATTGCGGCGGTGGTGGCTGATTTTCAAATAGAGGCAGAAAGCAAAAACGCTCGTCTTTTGACATTTCGGCTCACGTAAATTTTCCCGGATGATCAAAATTCATCCGGAACCGTCCACTGCGGCGAGTCTAATCACCCCGGTGTAGTTTCGTTGAGTTAAGCCCCTCGATCTGCATCTCACCTGATATCGTATTGCAGTTTCTCGATACCCAAAAAGCGCAGAGGGAAGTGGGCCTGATAGTGACTTTGAAGGTAACATTGTGGCAGTTCAATTCCCTTTTATGAACCTAAAAACCCTCCTGCGTCCAAAACTGCTTTTCGGGGAGAAGCCTACCTTCTCTGGATATAAGAAAATTATACTCGTCAAGTTACATTAAATCTCTTTGGAATATTTCCCCTCTGTTAGCTGCATCAAAAGTTGGGAGTTCTGGTTAATGCATATATTCTCTCGAGAACAAATATTTAATACTGTTCGCCAAAAATCGCGCAGTTTTCGCCGATTTTTTTAATGTGAGCGAATCGTTTACGATAGCAGGCGTGATAGCTGTGTGTTCCGCTGAAAACAGTTTGGTGGGCTGGAAAAGCTGTGCGATGAAAATATCAAGCATGCTCTTTATTGTCCGTACTACTACTAAGGCATATCTATATTGCTGAACTGGTAGAAGGTAGTCAATAATACATTCTGCTTTAAAGTCTAGGAACAGCGAGACAAGACGATAGTGTAGATGCGATTGGAATTTTTAAAAACGAAATAACCGGAAATTTTATTATTTGAAAGCGCAGATCCTGAGGCTGTGACGACATCACCAAACCTGGAAGCTGGCCCTTCATTTATTACTCCTGTCAACAATATCACTGCGAGGCTTGGGCAGATTGTATCGTTGAATTTCTTAGTTAAAATTCTAGAACCTTACCAAGTAAGTTGCTTTCTTTTGTCTATTTTTGGGCTGATTAGAATTATAACATTGTTTTTCTCGTTCCAAAGAAGGCGCATGTTCATGCTTCGTTTGTTGATTCGAAGAGCACGAGCCTTAAAATTCCTAAAAATATCTCTCATCGTTTCTAGATGGCAATATTATCAAGTGAAAAAACAAAAGGCTTCAAAGGTAATAAACGTCGAATTAAAAATGAAACTTCTGAAGCCCTTGAGTACTACCTATTATGTAGTGAACGCAGAAGCATTAGGCTTGAACATCCTAACGGGCAGTAGGGTGTTATTTATGCCGCATAATTGTAATGGGGAGGGCACCGTGATATGCTTGATTTAGTGTATGGTGCTGATTGCTAGCTACCTTTTGGGGTTATACCGTACTATCGCAGCTTTTTCCCAGGTAGTGGTGAGGTAGACACCTTATAGTCGATCTCAGTAGCGAGTTCTTTGCTATAGTGGGTACTGTTTTCTGTTTCGAATGTCTCTGATTTACCAAGGTGTAGGTGGCAATTTCACGCATGCACCAGCCGAGGAATTTCGAAGAAGTGGTGTCACGTGGAAGGTAGTGCTAATTTTATTTATAGTCAGAGTGGTGCCTACAGTGGCGTACCTTATTCTAACAGCTTGGGTGTGGTGGTGCCACGGTGGCCTCTTATATTACCTTCTACTTTTCTCTCTGCGTATTATGATTTCTTTCATTTTTGGCTTGGGCTTTAAGGTTCACCGAATCACTCTTGCTTGGGATCTGCTGCTCATCTAGCTTCTCGTTCTGCAATTACCACGCATAAATTTATTTATTGGAGGGCCGAGTACATGTGTCTAATACACGTTTATGTTAGCCGATGGCCATACCTCATTCGTTGTAGCCACCTTTACCCAGATATAAACGTCGAGCTTTGGAAGCACGTCGGTTCTCTGCTTGTATCACAATCCTATGTGCGCGGGATTTTCAACCTCCATCGTTAACCTATGCTTTCGCATTATTACAGAGCTAGGTATGCCTACAACAAAAGGCCCTGAAAGCACCGAGAAAATCTTCCTTCCCCGTTGTAATCACGGCACGATAAAAATGGACCAACGGACGTCTTCGTTCCGTTCTTCAAATCGGCGTGATATTTGATTCTCGTTCACGCTGTCTATTTGTACCACAAAAAAACAACACCCAAAAGCGTTACTCGTCCCACTCATAATCCTCTCAAGAACGTAGGAAAGATCTCAATATTTATCCTCGCTCTAGAACAAGTCTTGCAATAATTAAAATAAATGCCTCTGGCATTGTATGCCACTTGGCTAAAGCCACACGTCACTGTGCAGACAGGAATTAACATAATAAGCTCGCTTGTGACAAAGACGTTAAGGGACAAAAAAAAATAATTTATATTTTAAACAGAGTCACTGTAGAACATAGTTTACATAAGTGCAATGCTCCGCATTGTATTTCTGGCTGAGAGCAAGTAAAAGTTTCCATAGAAAATGTTTTCAAGAACCTTTACTTTAATTGTAAGTGCAACGTCCGTAATAACGACTAAACAACAAGATATCTCCTGCTACCAGTGCTTGTACTCAAGCGGTATGTGTAGACCATAGCACTATAATCTACCAATGTTACCCAAGTGTAATTATATTTTATTCGCGCCCCCTACACGAGGCGACGCTAGTAGACTCAGGTCGCATCGGGACGTAGTCCTTATACGCACCGTATTCAAACTAATATTCCACACGGATGGGCTGAGACGGATAACATAATAGGATTGGGGTGCCACAGCTAAATTCTTGCGGCGCAGCCGGAATCACACCGCTGGCGAGTAGACGCCAACAAATCTTTTTTTAACAACTGGATACGGCAGAAAAGCGAAGTACCTTCCTCTGCGCAGTGCTGAGAAATTGACATATCAACTACAGTAACACAAAAAAGCCGTACCTGAACAAGAATGTTTATTACATCGCAACGAACCTTCATAAGAAAACATGTAAGACACGGTACACTAGTTCAAATCACATGAAAAGTTCATTTCTACGCCGGTTTTTTTGTAAAACCTAAAACACTTCGCATGCTTTTCTGGAACCGTGCGCTTGTGTGTTTTATGGTCTTGGCACCCTAAAGTACAGACACTCCAATGTCCCTGAACCTGGTAATTGGTTTTAGCAACCCGCATGGGCCAACAGTATTGGAAATAAATAAATAAATAATCAATAAATGAGTAAATAAATAAATAAATAAATAAATAAATAAACAAAAAAACAAATAAATAAATAAATAAATAAATAAATAAATAAATAAATAAATAAATAAATAAATAAAAAGTGAAGCACTGCAAAAAATTGCCTCTATGGCCCTGGCCATGTTAACCACAAGACGACGTATACTTTCTAGTGCAGTAGCTGCACGTTTTCTCCTGGTACGTTGCACTTCTGTTTAACCCAATCAGTTCTTTAAGCACAAACATTCGTCAGAGTCGGTATAATGTTCACCTCTGGTTTGGGTGTCTTGTTTCTTCCAGATCTTGTGGAGACGATTTAAAGGACAGCAAGTGATTTCGGTCGGCTCTAATATAATTTCCCGTTCCCAACGGTACTCAGTTATCCATGATGATGAAGGCACTCACAAGCTTGTCATCAAGGACGTGCGATACGATGACAGCGATATCTATTCTTGTCTGATCACTTCACATCCTATGCCTCAGCTGGATATATTCCTTGACGTCGTTAGCATGCAGGTGACAAGTGCTGCCTACGTTTCCTAGGAGTTATTATGCAAGGTAATGTTAGCGAATTTCGCCCTCCTGTTGATGACGGACGGATAACCTAAAAAGGATCCTGAAACTACGTTTCTGGAATGGCATTGTACTGGGATGAAAATGAAGTAGTGGAACCCCAGCAACGCTTAACAATTTAGAACTCGCCCCCGGACGTACTTCGAAATAAAAAAAAATGTCGTTCCCGCTGAATTGTCGGTATGTGCCCGGCCGCTCAATAGAAACAAGGCACGACCAGCCGAATGCGCTTCTCCGTCGGTGACGGCGCTAGTTTCCTTCTCCGTCACAGCGTCGGCCCTGGCGGTGGTCATCAGTGGGAAATTCCCCCGCATTTCCCCGAGGGGGAGAATGTGAAAGTGCGAATGCACGGTTGTCGGCCCGCTTGCGGCGCTTGCGCTCGGCCCCCGGAGCCCACCGCCTCGCCGCCTTCTCTTCCATCTCTTCCATCGGGTTTGTAGTATCACGTGTACACCATGGTTATCAAGCCGCTATAACGCCGCTGAGTCGCCAACGCACGCCGCTGACGATGTAGTTTGAATGCGTTAAAGATGTAAGGCGCGTTACTGACAATATCAGCGTCGCGTCCGTAGCTTATTCGGTAGAGCGTCGGGCTGCGGCCTGCAAAGTCCTCGGATCGAAACCTGGCGCCGGACGCTGTTTCTTCTTTTAAAGAGCGCTGCGGACGCCGCCGCCGCCGACGCCGGCGGTGGATGGTTTGGGGTCGCTTATAAAGTGTATTACTTAAAAACCGCAGCGGCGGCCTTCCAGGAAAGGTGCTTCGAAGCGCCGCTACCCGCGTAGACGAACCGTCGTGATCGTTTACTTCGTAATTTTTTTTTCAAATTATGCGGTGAGTCGTGAGCGTTGCAAAATGATCGATATTTCAAAAGTAGGGACTGAGTCAGGTTTTAATTGCTATCGGTCAGAGCGCTTCAATTCTTTTCCTTGCAGCGCGACTGAGCAGAATGTGGCATATTGAAGACGTCCTGTCCCGCTCGGGGCGGCTCATTTCTTCAGCATTTTTCAAGGATTGCAAATGTGATGTTTCGCGCGTCAGGGTGTTGTTTTGATGAGAACTGTGTTGAACCATTCCTGTGTTGATATTTGACACACTGCGTGATCATCAAAAAAACGAACAGGGAGGACAACAGCCTCTTTGTTACTTGCGATGTATTAAAACAGAAAAATGTTGGATTCTGTGAGTGCCGGCAACTTTTTACAGCGCGTTGTGCAATTGTGACCACATTTTTGTCCTTCTTCCTTAGTTCGCGTTTTTAAAAGTTTCGCTAATAGCGCTTGAGATTTTTTTTTGCGATTTCATTTCTCCGGTTGATTATCAGAAATTAAGAAGCAAGATGTTTTATTGGCTTTAACGTGCGGCAAATTATTAGGTGGGAAAAATTTGGCAACATTTAGAAGGAACTCCGTGCTTGCTATATTTTTCGATACGGCAATACCTCTTAAACCACTTCCGGATCCATTCAGACGGAATATTTATCGTGTGCCGCATTGTCTTTACACCTAGCGCACTTGTAAAAAAGTAGTCAGCCGTCCAATGAAAGTTGTAGTGTAGCACAGATTTCAAGCTCTTCGCCAGAGGGTTCACGACTGGATCTTAGAAGCAGTAGAGCTTTGTGGGGCAGCATAGGAGGAGGCACCGGAGGAGGTAGAGGGTAAGGGGAGGATATGGAAAAACTTTACTTAGCAGGTGAGTTGGTCGGGAAGGCGTTCTGGTTATATCACCAGTCCAGTTGCATCAGCAGTCCTTAGGAACACCTATCCTACTCTAAGGCTGGGTTGTGTTGGTTCCTGCTTCTGGCACACTACTTAAGCTTTCCGTCTTCCAGGCGTAAACATACGGCGTCACAAAAAAGCCTGCAAATTTTCTCTCGCTGTTGTATATGTGCGGATTCTGGAAATTTATCCACAGACATGCGTTCTAGTTCGCACAGCCCGACAGCTAGCGCATGTGGCTAGCTCCGCCTGCCTTTGTGAAGTACAGAGAAACTGACACCACCCGTCGTTGTATATATATATATATATATAAATATATATATATATAAATATGTATATATATATATATATATATATATATATATATATATATATATATATATATATATATATATATTCTTTTAACCGCCTCTTGCGGTGTGCATCACCACCAATTTTTGATAAAAAAGTACGTTTCTCAACTGGATATCCGTGCTGCTAGTCATCATCACCCGTAACAGTAACTGGTTCAAATATTAAACTGGCTAATCGGTGTTTACGAAAAGCGAAGCAGTCGCGAGTGCGCCGACAAATAATAGACGCATTTAGGGACCTTCAGCGACAGCTTAATACCCCTGAAGAACACGTGATCAATTACACCACCAGGTTCAGGAAAGCACGGCACGCTTAACTGCACTGGTTTTGCGGACACGGAGCAATTTGGCTCCTTTGAATACTGCTGCTCTGTGATCAACACGCTCGTTTCGGCCATTCAATACAGAAAGCCGCCGAAGGCTAACTCCGTCGTACCTCCGCTGAGCTCTCATTAATTCAAAAATTCATAAATAAAAGTCTATGAGGAACAGCAACTTCTGTATTTCGAGTGATTGTGACGTTTAACGTGCCGATACTACACAGGCGATGAGCCGTGCCGTAGTTGAATGGTGGCAGCTAAGATGCACTTGCTGTACCTTTGTCATGCATAAAATGAAACCTGACGACGAACGCTGGTATCAAGCAGTGAGGAGTGGCATGTCACATATCCTGTTTCACCCAGAAGAAATGCAATGGGAAAATTTGATTACAACCCAAGAGGTTGTAAACAGCCTCTGCAAACAGCAGTTACCTGTGAATAACATGACAAGACTGGAAGAATTATTTGGAAGAAGGACTGCGGAAGAAGACTGGAAGAAGAACTGCGAAATGGTAGTGATATCCAGAAATGCATTGTTGAGTTGTCTATCATTTATAATTTTTTCGGTCATCTGAAAAAAATATACTACCATCAGTTGCACATTGTAAGTGAGGTAATCATTTGTACTCACTTGCTCATGTTTTGTTGGTCTTTTCGACTACAGAGGGTAGATTGCTGAAGTAAAAGTCCATGTCAGGCTCAAATAATTTCTTTTAAATGCGTATTTACAGGGTTAAATGGCGAGGAGTAATACGAATCGTCAATGCCTCACTTCCAAATGTCGAAACGCTGTGGGTTTCCTTGCTACCAGCCTTAGCTTTTGTAAAAATACTACCTTCCCGAGGCCCTGGAATATGACATGGAACACCCGAAAGGTAACGGCACGCTCTCATGAAACAGAATTTACAGAATGTTCACTGCCATGGGGATGGGCAGTGTCACTTTGTCATGTTTGTGGTGCAATGTCTGGTGCATCTATGTTGTTTTCATATTTATCATGAAGAAATTACTGCACACCGTACTCAGTGACTGCGAATAACTGCTAACAGAGCCAGAAATATTTGTTTCGAAATACGTGGCTGCGTGCCTTTGAGTGCTCAAGTGGACTTGAAAGATGGGGCCATGGTTTTAAAGGTTTACTCCTGTGACTGGCGTTCGTATGCATGTTTGTGGTTGTGTAACTACTTGGAGTGGCTTCCAGATTTTGTCCAGCTGATTATGCAGGAAATAAAAATAAATGAAACAAAACACATTCTTTCTTCTTCTTCAATTTTTCACGTAGCACATATTATTCCTGCTGACTAATACTCACGGTGTACCGATGTCAAACGGTTTGCAATTGGCGGTGGCAGCCCTGAGTGTCGGAGTGTTTCTGCTGGTTATGGAATTGTGTGGGCAAATACTGGCCACAGCCACAAACTCATACATTTATGCGAAATTTCGGAGCACTTTAGCGATGGTGGGGTGTCACGTCGCCGCCAAATGAAAACTGGTGAATTAGACGGGCAGGACCATCACTGGTGAACCCACGTGTTGGGCTTGGGAACAAGTAAGAGCACGGTGAGGCCAACATCAAATTTACAGCGATGCATACCAGTCAGCTATTATTTAATGCAGAGCCAGCCATGCTCCCACAACATTGACGTAAGTGACAAAGAAAGGAGGCTGTTGCAGCCAATTGGAATGTTGATGAAGAGTTAGCAGCTACACTCAGCCAACGCGAATTCTGTTGCCTGGTTTGGAAGCCAATTGAAATTCTGCTGACAGGCCCAGTTGCGGTGTTTTGGATACGGTAATTGTTTTGGCAAGTGACCCAAGAAGTATGCGAGTGACAACACATTAAAAATGGAAAGGGGTGGCTTAACCACCAATCTGAGAACGGCTCGATATATTGGCGTTTGGCAAAGTTTGCTGATGCAATGTACTTTACGATGTCAGTGACCACATTACTTGCAAAATGTTCAGTGACCAATTGTTTTTAAACTTTACGACCAGCGCTAACTGTGCAGGTGTTTAGACAGCGTTACGTTTTTCATCCGTCCAAGTGCTGACACGCCTTTACGCTGTAAATAGGCAACTCAGCCAGTGAAGTACGACTGCTATCCTAAGGTATGAAACCTGCGCCACGTAGTATAGCGAGATACGCCCGAAAGCCATCTGCTCATCAAAGATATTGGAATAGGAAGGCGTGGCGATTGAGCGCAAGATTCATGGTTCTGCAGCGCGAGCTTCCCCTATACGCTTTCCGAGTTGCGGGTCACCGAAACTTCTTGGGGCCTGCCTAACTCAGCGCGATCCAAATGGGATTTCACTTCGCGCCGTAGTGCCGTGTGCTGCCCTAACGGTATAGCGAGCCTGCGCTGTGTGAGCACGCTACACGTGCGCGTTGTGCTGCCCAGTTTTCGGCTAAAGAAGAGTTTAAATATCAGTGCCTGCCCTCAAAACTGCAGCGCTGACAAAATTAACGGCGTTTCTGGGCGGCTCAGAGTTCGACGGTACCGTCCAAGCTAGAATATATTAAGTGGGTCCGAGTCCTCCCGTGAATGCATTGGCTTTTGCATAGAATCAAATGAAACGTAGACAAGGATACGCCAATATTCCTGCATGATTGGTGATTGCGGTTCACCGCACTCAAACAAAGAGCTCATGCGAAGAAACGAACTGTAGCAAATGCGTATGCGTCACGCCGAAACCGAAACCGAAACTAGTTTATTGAGAACTATTTTGGCGCAGTAACACAAAGCAGCCCCCCCCCCCGCGTAGCTTTGTGTCCATTGCCACAGAAAGTTGTCCCCGAGTATAGAAGAATCCTAATACGAAATAAAACCGACTATATACGTATGATTAGAGGAATGTTTGAAATAGTTTTCGAATTTCCCGCAGTCTGGCACCTCCTCCCGATATGCCTGACGAACGATGAACGGCGCCATGTGGCCAAGCTAAATATTCAAACCAATTGTCAGCTGATTTGAACCTAGAGAACAGTCATGTCACATGAAAAACGTAAGGGAGATGTTTATGGGAACTGGAGATCTCAACTCTGCATGATCCCAGCATGATTCCATTTCCCGTGCCAAATCGATATCTTTACGCAGACGAGTCGCAAATCTGCGTAGGATACCCACCAACACATATATCTACGCATTACAAGTGGGTGAAGGTGCTTAGCAGGAAACAACCTGCGCTAACTTGACACTGTTCTAATTGCGGGAAAACACCACCGAGTTCTATGAATCAGGGTAAAGATAACGGGTATGGTGATGGGGCAACTGAAGCATTATATATCATACCCCTACGATGTCGTAGGAGGCAGCTCTGACCAGCCCGTGACCTCGAGGTAACTCTCAGCTAATTGAGAGAGCAAAAAACAAGGGGTGCTGCCATCGGTATCTGTAACTTGAGGTTCTACCGTTGAGCTCACTACAATCTGTTTGCCCTCTCAGCCCAAAGTCTATTTATTTGGTAAATCAATAAAGTTTTCTCTCAATTCTTTAAGTTTCTCTCAGCGAAAAAACCAAACCGTTCAGTCCGGCCACAACGGTAAAAATCAAGCAATTTGAAACAGCCACAGTCTTGCCTTGTCGCACGAACTGACCAACAACCCGTAGCCGCAGTATTTCACGTAACATTCACCTAACTAGCAGCAAGATTTCACGCGTAAATTTTCAACGCCTCAAGTGTAGATGGCCTCTGTCTCTCCTGTACCAGGCTGACCGAAAATTGTTTCGGCTAGTGTCGCTCTCTTCACTCAGCTTCAGTGTTTGGAAAGAAAGAAATAGTAACTTCAGCGACTCTGTTCCGAAACGCTCCCTCGACGTCCCAGTAACTCTGTCCCGTCGTACATCTCTTACAGACCTGCACATAGCACGAGTACGCGGGTTCGATTCCCGGCCGCGGTGGCTGCTTTTCTGATGGAGGTGAATAAGCAACAACGTGCGTGTGTACGAGATTTCGGCGCACGTTTAAGGATCCCCAGGTGGTCAGAATTAATCCGGAGCCCTCCACTACCGCGCGCCTCATCGCCTGCGTTGCGTCGGCACGTTAAATCCTACAACAAATCAATCAAGACCTGCACACAGCTGCTATGTAACATTTTTTGGGATCTGGTCGATGCGCACTTAGAGGTGGATGTAATGCCTCAAGCACTGTCTTTTGATTTGTTTGCCTATGCTTTGTTACCGGCGCCTGGCCGCGTATGCCTAGATTATCTTGCGGTTTAAGCGAAGCCAGCACTCAGGACTTTTTTTGTACGCCGCAAGGGCGATCTTGCTTAGAGACATTTTCTACCATTGATTGTGGGGCTTAACGCGCCGACGTTACATAGGTGATGCGTCGTGCCTTAGTGGTGGGCTCTGGATTATTTTGACCATCTGGAGATCTCTAACGAGCGCCAAAATCTCCAACACACGGGCGTTTTTGGATTTCGCTTCCATCAAGAGCGCTTTGACGGAGACAGGTGTTGGCTTTGCGGTCACTTTCCTAGGCTTGTGGTCACTTTCGTAGTTATAGTCCACAATATTCCAGACTGAAGCAAAACAGCGCGAAAAAACGAAGGACGAGGGAGAACACACACACGAGCGCTCGCGTGTGTGTTCTCCCTCGTCCTTCGTTTTTTCGCGCTGTTTTGCTTCAGTTCATAATGAACCAACTGGCCCCACTTCAGACATTAATATTCCAGAACCACATCGATGCTTCCAACGAAGAGCACAACAGATAAAGGCGTCAAAAGCAAACACCGCAGAAGATTCATAAGTGTCTCGTCAAACGAGTACCAGAAAGTACGTACGGCCAAACATTATGAACGCTCAAGTTCTGGAGTCACCGATTGTATTTTTTCGATCTTTTTTTGGTGCAGACGGTGCTGCAACGCCAGCCACTCCCGAGCGTGACGTTCACGAGGCTAGGGATGAGACATTCGTGGCCACAGAAGTTCTGCCGACTACCACCGTTTTAGCGGGCCGCACGGCTTCGTTACAGTGTAATCTCGAACCATTTAATGGGTACGAGGTAAGTAGGTTTCATATAATCTTTATTCGTTGGGTTATCACGTAGTGATATTGAAGTTTTTCGGACTTGTAGCATGGTTTTTCTTTAAACAATTTTTTTCCACCGGCTCCATAGTCAGTAAAATATTGAGAGGATTTTTATTTTTGACAAACTTACCGACGGAATTGTACAATGACATGTTATGAAAATAACTGATTAAATTTTAACAATGTATCTCCCAAATGTATTTCAACATCATAGTACCAAGCGAGTATTTGTTATTACAATACATGGTACCATTTAATGGGTACGAGGTAAGTAGGTTTCATATAATCTTTATTCGTTGGGCCATCACGTAGTGATATTGTAGTTTTTCGGACTTGTAGCATGGTTTATCTTTAAACGATTTTTTTCCACCGGCTCCATAATCAGTAAAATATTGAGAAGATTTCTATTTTTGACAAACTTACACACGGAATTGTACAATGACATGTTATGAAAATAACTGATTCAATTTTAACAATGTATCTCCCAAATTTATTTCAACATCATAGTACCAAGCGAGTATTTGTTATTACAACACATGATACAGTAATGTATATATGTGCAGACCATCAAGCAAAAAACCAAGTATTAGCAATTGAACGAGTCAGGGCCGCAACATACCTATACACGTTAAGCAATTCAACCAAGTATTGTAGATTTCTCGTATTTTTATGTAGGTGAGAAATTAGGGTGGACAACACAAGTCCTATATCTAAAGTCCTAAACACATTTTACCATGGTTGGAGTTGAAACTATGCAAGTTGTTTGAAAGCAAACAGGCGAATTGTGTTTCTCTAGGCATAGTTACGTGACTGTAAATAGCGGTCAATATCTCCGTAGTGCATACAAAAGCTACATTTTGGAACAAATATAAGCAAATACCCTGGCGTCGTTTTAGGTTTGAAAAGTTATGACATTTTTCATCAAACGCTCGTAATAATTATTGTACGCGCTTCATTATTCCATTCGTTCAAAAAACCGTTGGATATCTTGCTGTATTTATAAGTTCTGGGGTCAAGTAAGCATGTTTCCTGAAGTAAAATCATAGCTTACCTAAAGGAAGCTGTTGCGGAAATCGCGCTACCGGCTGATAGATGTGAAAGGAAACACAACTAATTTCCCAGTTTAATGCAAGAGGCACACTGCGACTTCCCTGAAACCGCAGTGTGCCGCAGTTAGGACCTCCTTCTCCAAACGCCAAACGACATTTATCAAGTATTGAGCGCTTTCCTGGTTACTCTATAGTTTATTCGAGCATGCGCGTAGAAAGGAAGCGCAAGGCTACGTGTTCGCCGATTGACATTTTATTCGGCATCGCGGTAAGGAAGAGTGTCATTAAAATTTAAATGCAAATTAATTACCAGCTGCACTCCAGAAAGAGAACGAAGTTGAAGAAAAACACGGGGAAGTCACAACAATGAACAGCCAACTAAGCCAGGGCGGCTTATTTTGATGACATGGCCTACCGCCGCACAACGCCTGAAATGCCTCTTACTCTTACTTATTACTCTTACCAGCCGGAGCAGAGCTGATCATAACCTCCTCTAAGCCCTTCAACCGTTGTTACATTCAAAAGTACAAATTAGGGTGTGAACTGTACTCATGTGCAGGGGTACACACAAATACATACATATATACATACATACATACATACATACATACATACATACATACATACATACATACATACATACATACATACATACATACATACACACATACATACATACATACATACATACATACGTAGGTGCGCACAGTGCGGTCTTCCGTTAAACGCTACAAGCGAAGTCATTTGCAGCGCAAGTAAAATGCCTTTACTGCACCCCGTTGATGGCGTTTCTTGTCGTAAAATACCTCATTCAGTTCCTTCGGCTATACTGAGGACTGCGTTTTGGATCCTTGCTCTTTGATTTTCTGTACACGTGCCCGTAGCCTTAGCAGACGTAGTGAAGTAGGCTGTCTTGCTCTTTAACAGTTGGCCGTACAATAGACGCACACAAGATGTATGTATGTACAGGATGAAAGATAGTGCTTGTGCAGAGTCCACCTCCGCATTGATTCACTCTGGATTAACCTTACGCACTCCTGGCGAAACGCAAAAACGCCCGTGTGACAAGATGTCGGCGCACGTATAAGATACCGAAGTGGTCAACATTGTTCCGGAGCCATCCACTACGGCGCGCCTCATAACCAGTGCAGTTTCGGCGCGTTAAATCCAGCAATCAATGAAACATACAATCAATGTGACTCAATCCTCTCAGGAAGCATCAGAGCTGGAGTTTGTGATCAGCCGAAAGCAACCCCTTTGCTACCACACACGCCAACTTTAAAAATTATATAACACATTTTTCAATTGCTTTATTTTAATGGTTTCAATAGCGTCCCCTAATAGAAATAATATTGTTGCAGCTGGGGCTCTTTTCTCGCACTTAGCTCTTGTTTTTTCCTTCAGAGGCAATGCTTAATCATCCGCTCATTTCTGAAGAAATTCCGGTATGGTCGGTTTCGCTGACTGTCAGGAATGCATGCATCACGTGGTTGCACCTCATTTGTTGAAATTAAAAGAGAAAGCTTCTTGGCGTATGACATCGGTGGTTGTTGTATATTGCTGCAAATAGATGTAATTTCCTTTTGCGTTCGCTTTTTTTACTGTTTTGCGACTTGTAACTGCCACACAATTACTTAGGAGTGTTGAATTAACCTCTTTTCTTCCCCTTTAAATTTCCGCTTTTCTTTCTTTTTCGTTGTTTTTTGTCGAATGCTTTGTATTGCCTACTATGTATCTGGTTAAGTTTTTGGGTTTTTTGGCTACTGCTGTTTGCTATTTCTGTTAGATTTTTTATGTTCACTAACATACGAGGTCCCGATTCAGTCTTTGACTATAAGACCTTCTTATATATATACAAATTTTTTTAATTTATCTCTTGTCTAATAAAATCCTTTCTGACTCTTACTCTGACTTGTCATAGATTTTTAACATTGTTGTTACTTCAAAATTGACAAAGATATTATTTTCGCTCATTCACTTTGATATTTATTGGATATTATGTTTCTTTTTTCTCTGCTGCTGTATTTGACCTTATGTTGTCAGTGTGTTACATTGCAGGAATTCTGCCCCACCTGCTTGGACCCCTTGTGGGGTCTGCAGTATGTCATAAATAACTAAAACGAAATTGGAGTTGAAGTCATACAATAACGTGTAGTAATCGAACGAAACATTTGAATCTTCTAGTTTTCTTGGCTACTCGCAACAGATGTTAAACTTTTGAAAAATATCCTAAAGCACTGATAGGTTGCTTACCTGTGGGCATTTTTCAGATTTCATGGGTGAATGAAGACACCGGGAAGGTTTTATCAGTGGGAGCAATTCTGATTACAAGCGAGTCTAGAGTGTCTGTAAGACAGCAGGCAAACGAGTCGACCAGGCTGCTCATCAAAAACGTGCGACTGCAAGACAGCGGTGCCTATGCCTGCCATCTCCACAGCGATCCCATGAAAACATTGCACTTTATGCTTCGAGTCATCGGTAAGTGCCTTGTTAGTGAAGTTATTGTATGATGTATGTTGAACTGCGTAGTTCATGTGTTTTTTTGGATGTTGCTGTTTGATTCTTAGTTTTTCGGTTGACATGCATAATGTGCTGTAGTAAGAACACTAGCGCTTAAGACCAGCATGACGTACGCTCTACACGCAATATCTGAACGGCCTGACCTAAGTAAACAGAAAAGCGTTCGCAAACCAGTCTTTCGGAGCATCTCGCAATCGCATGTTTTCCGTTTAGGCGCTTTTCATTCGACGCGGCAAAGGAAGCACCGAAAATATGACGTCACCCAGATGTACCGAGAAACGCAGAAGTTTCCGAAATATTATTCATGATTGTATTTAGAGGCGAAGTAATTACGTAAGGAAAGCTGGTGCACTTTCTTCAATTGCTCACTTCCTGCAGGTAAGTATAGCACGCTGAAGCGAAGTAGTCTTGCTGTCAATTTCCGCACAACGCTTCCCACATTCACCAAATAGTAACTGTGTTTGGACGTTCTAATATAATCAAGTATATACTGCGAGTATTTGAAAATAATAAAACCGCAACAACCCGTCCACACCTAGTACTTCCCGCTGGCATACGCGGTGGATAGACCCTCTTTCCAACTGTCCTAATTCCTAGTAATTCTGTGTCACTTTTGTTTTACAGAAACATTTTGAAATTTGATAACCGGTTTCAAAATGCCCCGTTAGTGCAATTTCTTGTGTATTGCATACATTTAAGGTTCTGAAAGCCAAGCATTCATTTTAAAAAACTGGCGTCTTTCACGCGGTTCCAAGCAAAAGACATATGCATAAAGATGCAAGCAGGAGATACGTATACCTACACGGTTATAGTGTATATACCACACAATTCTGGACAAAAAACTATAATTCATTGCAGCCTGTGAAGGTGGATAACCAGCGAAGCTGAGGTGACAATTTTTATTTTTTAAGTTTGAAATCTGCAGGCTCAGGGAACCGGCATATATTTTTATCATGCTACAGCTGCTGCAGGCGTTCACGGGCTATGCAGACAAAACAAAAGTTTGGTTCATTCGAAATATTGCCTTTTTAGAATCATACTTACACCACCTTTAACGTAAACTTTGCTCAAATAAGCTACACCATTAGGAAAAGAGGGAATGGCCATGCGAGTCTCTAGTCAATTGCCGTAATAGAATATATGACGTAATATGTACAGCCGTGCGATTTGAGAGGACCACCAAAAGAACCCATCTTAAGCAGCGCATATAAGCTTGAAGACCGAGCTATTTTCGCTTAAGTGTAGTGCATATTCATTTTTATCACAGTATGAATGGCGAGGGAAATACAAGAAGTTACGAAAGTAGACGTAAACATAAAGTACTAGTGAGTACTACTGTTAGTACTTCGCGCACTAAGCTTGTTATACCTGCACAGCCGTTCGCTGCTAAGTGGTTGTCCAAGACGACAGTCCCCGATTAACGTAAGCCACATCGGCTTACGTTACCTTATCTGTCCAAAATACCCCATGTTTCTCGAAACGTTTACTACCTACCTCAAGAAAAACAAGCCAGGTTCAAATATGGTTAAAAAATGGGCGCGGTTTAGATAAGCTAACCTTGGATATGCAAAGCAAAAGTTTGCCTTAGTCTGGTTGATTCTTAGTTTCGCTTAGTTAACATTTAATGTAGCTGTATTGCGGACCAGGGCTCAAAGTCGTTCGGTCCCGGGCAACGCTCACAGAAAGAGGCGTTGCCTCACTTTCATTCTCGGCGAAGCCGTCGTTCCTCTATCAGGGCGAACGTGGCGCAAGTTGAGTCACATAGCCGGAGATGACCAAGCGACGCATGCGTTAGAGGCGGCGGGTTTGGTCGGCTGCTGATCAGCTGAGCGGCCGCTGCAGTCGCAGCCGCCACTCATACGTGAGCACAAGGACTAAAAATGGGGCCTGCCGAAGCACGCGATGCGCTTCGAGGGGAGTGTCGCCGAGGGGTGTCTCCGGTCAAAAGGTTAACTTGCTCATCCTCCGCGAAACCGCTGGACGAAACTAGTAAAGCTTTGCTTTAAAACAAAGCAGCGGCGAATAGCGGTGCGGAGCATGGTGATGGTGATGGTTGAATGTAAATGGCGCAAGGCCAACTGGGGCAAAAAGCGTTAAAACGCTGCTTATATATGATAGGGGAAAACGTAAACACTAAAATCAGTCAGAAAGAACAAAAGTAAAATCACAAAACGACCATGAGGATGGCTGGTGTATAAGGCCAGGGAGTGATCATGCGTGGTGTGAAATTAAATCTTAAAATTTAACGACTTCTAAATACTTGAAAATGTGCTTGAGAGAAAACATGGGATTGTCAGGCAGAAAATCGCTGGGTGTAGTGGGATGTGCAGTCTCTACAGTTGGGGAAGTGTTTGCATCGTGTTGTGTCAAGTGCCTTGCATTGAACGAGTATGTGAACTACAAATAAGGCCTCTCCACAGCTGCTGCATAGAGGTCTTAAGACCCTGTGAGTAAATACAAGTGTATGACGTGTGTGCCCTATCCGTAGCCTAGCAAGGGCACCTTCGGTGTATCTGTTGCCTGTGTCAGTAGTGTATGGACCCACGTGTGGAGCCGTGCGGAGCAGTATACTGGCTTCATCTAGGAGGGCTGGTGGTAAACAAAGTTGCGCTGTATGAACACAGCGCGCTTCCGTTCTAGCGCTACCTTGACGCAGTCCGCTGCAGGCTGAACAACGCACTTAAAGTTTGTGTGAAGACACATGCATGGGAAATTATGGGCAGACGCCGCGAAACGCACGAATAATATTTTTTACTTAAATTGAATAATTTCTCGGTGAATAAATTATCAATTGTTGCCAGAAAACCGCTGGGGGCACTGTAAAACAGAAAATCTTTCGAATAAAATTAACTTGTATTTTGTTTGTGTGGCCCCTCTACACAACCGTGGCCCAAGGGTGTAACGGAGGCCATATCGCTGAGAAAAACAGCGGCTACGACAACGCTAATATTGCGGTGCCGCTGACGTGTGCACGGCTGGTTGAGTCAAGTTTCTGCACAGGCGGACCGCCCTTACGGCAGCCAGCCGGAAGTCAAGGGAAGTGAGCACGCAAAAAAACTCCCACCTCCCCCGGCGGGAACCCCTGTGTAGACGCGACGCATAGGCTGAGCGGCGAAGGGACCGCGTTTTACAGCGCGCTTAACGTTGAGGGGACTGCGTAAGCCGGTCCCAGTCGATGCCGACGTTGGCGTACTTGTAAAGCTGTGTGGACTCTAGGTGTTTGAGCCAAGCGTGGATGTTGCTTCGCCGGAGAACGGCACACCGGTTATATGCGCAGCGCGCCCGAAGAAGAGGAAACCGCGGAAGAGAGAGTACTGCACATGCGCCGGCCCCAACGCGTCTGCCGCGGCTATGACGCAACCTGCCGCGGCTATGACGCAACACAATCCAACACAATCCACTTTATTCCAATCCAATCCAAATCCAAGCCAAGCCAAGCCAAGCCAATCCAATCCAATCGAATCCAATGCCCCTCGCGAGAGAGTGTTCGCTATCGGAAAAGAGAGGGGGTGACGGCGGAGAGCGCAGCTGGCGCGGCGAGGAGAATGTGGGAGGGGTGGACAACGCCGACGACAACGACGACGACGCCGGAGGGACAAGGCGAGTGAATCAGATGCTCTGCATCTAAAATACAAAAGCTGAGAACGAACGCCTGGCGCTGAAGAATACCTCTGGCTTCGAAGACCACAAGAGCCTGAAACGTGTGCTCCAGCGTTGATGAGTAACGCCACCTTTAGAGGGCGGATAAAATCAGGCACGCAGGTGTTTCGAGCGTGAAGACAGACAGGACGCGCCGTGTTTCTGTTGAAGCAGAACAAAACTGTAGGAAAGCTTCGCGGTCAAAATATCGGCCGTAAAACACTGCGGACGGAACGGAAGCGAATACATACGTATTTTTTGCACATTTGAAGCCTGACATTTTTTTATAGCGTAATAGTAGAGGACATGGGCTTTTCCTGAAAACGCTTTTAAAACAGGAGCTGGCCAACGCCCGGCCGTATAGCGGAGTCTTGGACTGACGTCCTTCACCACAAATGTGCTGTATTCAACTGTGAATAAAGTTTTATATGCAGAGCATTTCTTCAACTCACGATGTCACCCGGCGTTGTCGGCGTTGGCATGCCTCGGCGTCCGCAATAGCCGTTCCAGCTGCACCCTCTCCCCCACTCCTCCTCGCCTGCTCTCCGCTGCTCCTCGCGTGTTCTCTTGCGCTCGTCGGCGGTCGCAGTTGATAAGCAATGGAAGCAAGACCTTCAACTAGTACCTCGACGCAATTCAACATCAGCGTCGAAGCACCAGTTCAAGACGTCGTACCATCGTCTTCGTCGACGGCGGCAGAAGACAAGGCGGCGAGGCGGCGGGCTGCCGACGCCGAGTGCAAACGTCGTAAGCGCGCTGCCGACGCCGAACTTCGTGCACGCGAAACCGCGGCCAGGCGTCAACGTCGACAAGCGGATCCCGAGCAGCGTGCACGAGAAGCAGCGGCCAGGCCTCAGCGTCGAGAAGCGGACCCTTCGAGTCGAGAGCAAGACACACCTTCGAAACGTCAGCGTCGGGCCGCGGACCAGGCCGTACGGCAACGAGAGGCGGCGGCGAGCAAGCGTCGTCGTCTGGAGGCCACCGCCGTCCCGGAACCCGCTCTCGCGGAAGCCGTCGGGCAACGTCAAAAGGGACTTTGGGGGTGCCGACGCGCGCTTCAACCCCACTTTGCTCTGCATTTACACGTGTCCCTCGCGCGGGGGCATGCGACGGAGGATTTTCATTTTTTTCTCTCTCGCTCTCTCTCCCTGTTTCGCTCTCTCCGGCGTGGATACACTTCGTGCGGAAATCCATACGTTCAGTATGAGGAATGAGACAATGAGATTGGTTTGAACAGGGGCCAGATCTGCTTTTGCAAATTTATGTATTTATTTATTTAATACCCACAGCGCCAGGGGCATTACAGTGGGGAGGGGGGGGGGAACATTACAACAAAATAACACAGCAAAATTACAACCATCCTTTCTGTAGGTAGAAAACAGTTTGCAAAAAAGCTTATTTGTTCTCATTTCATAAAGAAAGAAGGTGTATGGTGTATAAGCGTGAACTTAGCAGATTTCAAGGATTTTAAATTTATATTGTTAATCGCTCCACAAATTATTAATTACATAAGTGTGGTGTCGCCGTTTGAGGGCTTGTTATTGTTGGTCACGACATTTGAGGCGTTTTTTTTTAATGAGCCAAATTCACAAACAGAAACTAAGTGACATAAAACTGCAGTGACAAGGAAAACTCGCCAACTTTCCCCTAAAAAAGACGTGGCGAGAAAATGCGTGAGACAAGTGCCTGCAAATGTGTACCCAGAGTGTTCTTCGTATCAAAAACGAGCGACGTCCTGTCGTTATCCGGATCAAAATGAGGCAAATTCTTTTGCCGGTAATTCTTCGCTTTTTGCCTTACTGTTCGGACTGTTTCGTTGATGTTTTGAGAAGTTCTTATTTACTTTTAGACCTGGCTTATCAACAAATGAGACGCCAATTAGGAGATCGGCGAAAGATCTATCGCCAGACGTCGACGACAAACTGAACGGAAGAAGTGAATGCAATAAAACTTAGAGATGTGAAACTAATGTTTCGTTTCGTCTACCCAGTCGATACGGAGTAACTCTAACTATAAGTATTTTTTTACTGCCGTATTTACCGTTATTGTACTTGACTAAATAGCATCCGTTTACAAGCCGTGGCAACTCTCCCCCCCCCCCCTCTTGAGGGCTTTGGTTAAGACGTTATGAGCAGCCTTCGTGTGAAGCGTTTTGGAAATTCATGGCAAGGCAATGAAGAGCTTGCATGCTTCGAGAGTGCCTTCAGGCGTGCCCAAGAAAATTATTTTAGCAAAGAATTTGAAACGCGCTGCTAGTGGCGCCAAGAAGACTCGTTTTCTCTTCATGTATAGTTATGCCTGTGTTGAAGCCGTGTTGCATAAGATTAATGTTTTTTCGCCAAAAGCCTGTTTAACCATTCTTGAAAGAAAATTTTAATAAAGGGTTCATAAGAATGCCCCGTTAACTTGCGTGTTTCAATTCAATATGAGCCAAACCCAAACTTAGGACCTCAATGTTGCTGGAATTCACCGCATAATTGTTAAATACTTGCTGCCATAAACTTCCCCTAGCTGACATGTGAGACGTCTCATATTACGGCCTTGACAGGGTTGCATTTATGTCCTGTAACGACCCTCCGTCTTTTCTTAAATGCGCTTTACGCGGATTTGGCTCGTTTCGAAAAAAAACACGCCTCATTTGTGCATGCGCCAATTAGTTCGTGTTTGTGTTTTATCATTTTTTTAAAACTGAGAGGGGGGAGGAATGGGGTGGTATTTATTAAAGATGACAACCGGGAGAAATCGGCATTGTTGATAAAACCATTTAGAAATGTGAGGTTTTCGTGTTTAGGCTAAAGAAGTAAAAATTAATACTCCAAGTTTTATTTATCAGAAGGTATTGCGAGATTGTTAACATTAACACGCTAAAGTTGGTGTTTCTTTCAATTTGGTGATCGGTGCGACAACAAGGTTTTCTATCAAGTACTCTCCAAACTTTGGTTTTTGTTTGAAATGAATCAGTAATGATGGCAATAATGAGCATTCATAACTTCCAAGGAATGTATCACATTCACAGAAAGCTGGTCATCAATTTTTTTCACAGCCTTGTTTTCGCACATTATAGTCTGCATGCGCAATAGGTCGGTCTCTTTTACAGTCCTGTCTGGTGGTTGAACGTATCTCAGGCGACAGAGCGATCTCTCTAAATCACAGCTTCCATTAGTTAGGCAGAAAAATGTCACTGCCGCATTTGCCAGCCTGCAGTAGCGAGCGCTATACTCATGCAAATAGTCAATTAGGTCGAAAGCTGTGTTTGTGGGGCTTGCTTCCAGGAAGTACTGATTGATAACGGCGGACCGTTAACGCCTGATCGGTACTTTGAAAAGGTCCGTTCGGGGAGAAGGCGGGTTTAACCCGAAAATGGATATCCCTGTGCATAGCGACTCAGCATGAGGTGTTTTTTTTGTGCAACGTGGGTATACAATGCACTCAGTTAAAATATGTGGGCAATACAAAAAAAAAAAAAACGTTTGATCAGCAGATTTAACGCTCAATATGACTGCGTTCCGGGAAGGTTATATTTCAGTTAGAATGACATTGTCGATTGTGCATTACTTCGTTGAAGGCTCATTTTGGGTTTTCGCTACTTGCACACCGTAAGGAATATTGCCTGCTGCAAAGTCCCAAAGCATTTTTAAATTGTGGTACACCTGCATACCCTATTCTTGGTGCTAAGAAAGGTCGTTTTTTATGTCTATCTTAATGCTTTTGTAAATAATACTAAGACGTAGAAACCACACACTCAACAAAGAATTAGAGCAGTTTCATTATGAATTCACGAGCAGCTGCCTAGGGGCAATTTATCTTTTCACACGTTTGCCTCCCTCTTCAGGAAAATATTTTTTATGTTTTGCAGAAAGGTCTGCAAGGCAGGTTCTTTCCACGGTAACATTACGAGCGTAAAGGCAAAAAAAAACATTTCTAATTCAGCCGGCATTGGATTTCTCATTTTAATTCGGTATTTCACCAACGCGCCATAATAACTGCATCACTTCGGTTTTCTGCGTATTTGGTAACGTTGGTCTGTCTATTTAGAAAAAGATCTATTGGGCACCACTGCCAATTGGCTCACCAAGTTTAATAAAAATTGTCCAAATAGGGCAGTTTAAGAAAACTTCACTGTTCAGACATTGAAATGCATGAACGTTGGTGCACTTTGTGAATCGGTTCTGCTTTAATTTTACAGACAAACCTGTAGTCAGCTCTACAAGCATGAAATTAAGTAACCAGCAGTCGCAGCTTGTTGTCACCCTCCAGTGTACTCTTCACGCTGTGCCTCACGCGCTTCTGTACTGGAGCAAGGACGGAAACCCTTTCAATACCACTGGGAAAAACCACGAAGTCACCCATACCCTCCGAGAATATGGCGAAGCAAGCACAAGCCTGATTGTGCGAAATGTAGGAACGGACAACGTGGGTGTCTACCGCTGCCACGCGGGAAACAGTGTCGGAAGACGAAGTGCTCGGTTCGTCATCAGTAAAGACATCATAAACGCAGGTAAATACAGCGTGAATTGCTCCCACTCATCCAGCTTCACCCATCACAAATGACAAGGACTGGTAAATGCTCAAATATAATGGTTTGGTACAAGCGTTGAGCTGGATGATTCAGGTTTCCTCATATGCTCGTGTAAATCAATATTTTATAAAATTGCAAAATCGAATGAGAAGTTATCTAGAGGATTCAAAATGAAATAATGCTTGTAATATTTGCTGACGTCATGAACATCTTTTATCGCTCTTGAAGTGAAATTTATGAAAGCCTGGCCGAATTGTAGCATGCACAGTCGCATGATGCTACCATGTAACCGTTCTTAATGTGTAAACATCGCTTGTAATTTCTATTTTATCTGAGAAGACTTAGAGGCAGGATTTGTAGCTCATTCGCTATGGTGGAGCAGCAGCGGTTTGCGTTGCAGGAATAAACAAAGATGTGATGATAACATCCGAAATATTACTTCATCCAACACACAGCATTGGAGTGCACAACTATCTTTAACCCAAACGTATTGATCACAACGGAAAAACACGAGTCCCTTTTTGCGATACATGTACGTTTTGTGACGTGAGGGCACTATCGCCACCATCCAGCCGTACCTTTATAGATTAGTTTTTTTTTCGAAACTTCCTTGTGTTTCCTATCAGAAACAGTTAGAAACAGAACTTTTCGATTTCGATTGAACAATTGCACTAAGACAAATGTTTTAGGGTGGGGCTCATGCTGTCATCTTGATGTTTCCTAACAACCCATAGCGCTGTTCCCACACATGATATGTGGAAGCAAATGAACGGGCTAGTGGAAACCACATCTCAATATTGAATATACGGCACTTGAGATCCGTTCTTGATCGCAAGTACAATTGCTTGCCCATGGCCAGGCAATTTTCTTTTGTATACGGAAAACTGCACGGAGCTCTGAGCGATGTTCAGTTGGACCATAACGTCTTCCATTCACACCTTAGGTTGCTTAGGTGTCGTCATAACTTTTTTAAATAAAAAGAACCTTCTTTTCGCTTGTGCGGACCTATGAATTTCATTTGATTAAGTTCCTTTGGAAAATAAAATAACTCCATTGAATACTTTGCCTCCACTCTGTGCAGTTGTTATTGAGCCGGCTGAAGAAGGCGGGCCAACCGAGATGCCAGACACAAAGAGAAATGTAGGCACGCAAACGGAAGGTGCCCACCCTGCGTCACCTCCAAAAGATACAGGTTTGGTTTGATCCTGTGACTACGAATGTGACCACAAATTAACAATATATTTATAATGGGACCCCATACTCGTTCCCTGTACGAAGACCTAGCGGCTTGAAACTTTCAGTCTGAAAAGCTTCCCTCTACAAGAAAAGTTTCCCGTTATAACAAACGCTTCTTCGGTGGGTTCATTTCTTTCATGGATCTGTAAAGAATTGTAGGCAAGTAATCGAAACTCCCTGGTCTCAGAAGTGTTTCCCTAGAGATACACATCAAGCGAAATTGGTCGTCTTGTTCGAATGTACTAGTGCTAGGCATTACACAGTATAAACCTCTATCCTCTCTCTGAATTAACCAAAATATCTATTTCTAAATTTTTCCTCAGGCTTCACAGCTTTATACGATTGCATCCCTAACAAAATGCTTATAGTCCGCAGATAATCCCGTTTATGGTGTCGATAGCCTGTCCATACTAGCCTTAATGGATTCAGTTAGTACGCGTAAACACGAGAGAAGCCGGGAAACGATCTGCATTCTTTCTTTAATGGCTGACAACTTATAGCGCGTTCGCGCTGCGAGGAGCAGACCTTCTTCATTCCCGCCAGCCAAAATAGTGGTAGGATTGTTTGTGACGCGCCTATTTGAAGCAGTCCTCGGGCGGGTTAACGTGTTTTGTTGAATGCCGGATCATCTCCTTGTTGCTTCGCCTCAGAACACCCACTCTGGACACACCTTCACGACCCCATGCTTCCTATAATACGTTCATAAAATCCTCCCCAAATCTCAAACGCATTTTTTTTCTTGTTATACAAGTTGATGGATTGACAGATTATCGCCGCTTCCAGTATAATGTCGTCGACACAAATTGCCCTCTGTATATTTCTATTGGTATTCAAAATTCGGAATTATTTTCTTTGATATGATGTTTGATAGTTGACACCAGTAAAAATGTAGTGGATGCTGCTGAGGATGCCATCCTTGTCATTCTCCCTGCTTGTATTTCGTCGGTCAGCCTTCCCAGAACGTCGTGTTTCCACCCCAGCAATTTCAAACAGTATCGGTCTTCCTCGTTAAAGCTTATCTGCAAAATGCTTTTTTCACAACTCTGGTTAGCGCTACGTTTTTCTTCGGAAGTTTATAAGCATGGTAAATATGCCTTCG
The DNA here is from genome assembly GCF_048455015.1 of Haemaphysalis longicornis. Lineage (NCBI taxonomy): Eukaryota > Metazoa > Arthropoda > Arachnida > Ixodida > Ixodidae > Haemaphysalis > Haemaphysalis longicornis. The sequence continues at coordinate 1,211,140 of NW_027526355.1, read as the reverse complement.
TTGAAGTTCGGTCCTGCTTCGAAGTTGTCGTTGAGCGATCTGTTTTTTGTCGAGCTTGACGACGCGTCAAAATCTACACTAACTTTTGCTGTTTCTCCGTCCTCCCGAATTACGGCGAGTTGAGGCATATGGTAAGAAAGAATATACGTTTGTTCTGTTTGCTCTTTAACTGCTTCGGCGACACCAGAGGAGAAATATCCGGATATTGCCTCGTCATATCTTCTGAGGGAATCATTCTTGTTGTTAACTGGAGTAGCCTTTTCGTTGTAATTTCTTTGTTGGTGTCCCGGTTTACGTCTTCTTAACGTGGAAGACATACCGAGTAGCGACCGTTCTTCATTGTTATTTGCTCCATGAAGCGCTCCAGGATTTCGTCTTCGAAACATGGATGACCATGTTTTGTTGCGGTGTCTCCTGCGTCGTCGCGGCGTCCGTCCGCATCCCTCCTCCGTTCTTCTCTCCCATAGCTGTGTGCAGCACTCTCAATCCGGCTCATTAGCATACCACAGCTGGCGCGCTTGTTTGGCGCGCGCTTCGCTGCGTTAAAAACTGCTCCGGTGCGTACAAGTGCGCGCATGCGCGACTATCCTCCGTTGTCTCCTCTTCTTCAATCGCTGTGAATATAAAGCGGGTATGGCGCCGCGGCGGTTCAGTCAAGGGCTCGCTCTCGCACTGACGTGACCTTCCTTTGACTACTCGTTGAACCCCCCGATGCGTCACAGCTCGCGCGCTTGTTTGGCGCGCGCTTCGCTGCGTTAACAACTGCTCCGGTGCACGCACGTGCGCGCATGCGCGACTCTCCTCCGTTGTCTCCTCTCCTTCAATCGCTGTGTATATAAAGCGGGTATCGCGCCGCGGCGGTTCAGTCAAGCGCTCGCTCTCGCACTGATGTGACCTTGCTTTGACTACTTCGTTGAACCCCCCGATGCGTCGCATCACACCAGGGTTCCCTCGCGGGAAGATGGGCGTAATTTTCGCCAGTCATTCTGAATGCCTCTGTTAGTAGCTTCAACTTGAAGTACCATGACTGCCTGGCATTTTGTTGTGTTCATCTTGCTTTGCTGGCATGGTCCTTAAACTATCCATTCAAGAGTTGTCTCTAAACCATTAGCTTCTGACGTAGTCGTTTTATTTGTCCCATGAAAAACTCCTAATAGTAATCAGAGCCAATTAGCAACCCTATCGATCGTGGCGTTCTTGTTCTCTGTGTCTCGTCGCAATCGCCAAATGTAGCTTCCTCATCTTTGTGCTTATTTCTCTATTTGGTCCTGGCAGACCATTGCAGGATATTGTGTCCACTTTCAGTACTTCAATGACGGTGGCTTGGGATTCGGTTCGATGCCCTAGAGTCATTCGTACCACGTCCAAGATCACCGTTTTATTACTGCCGAATGAGCCAATCGTCAACTTTTCTTGTTTGATTACCTTTGCTCCTTTTGATTCCGCTAATCCGCCTTGAATGAATGATCTTTGGCTGCCGCTGTAAATTAAGTGTCGGACGCAGTTGCCTGAGGAGTCTCCTTCTTTCCAAGCTACCGCAGTTTGTAGGAGCGCGCATTGCTTTTCCATCCGTTGAATGGCATGCATGCTATACGTTGTCGATTGTTGTGGTTGAACCGCGGCGATATGTTGTCCGGCTTTCGCTTCTCGTTTCGTTGTACACACTGATGTCGCGTGTTTTTATTTGCATTGTTTTCATTGCACGTTAGCTCTACAAATACGTGCCGTGTGGTATGCCAGCGTACACCTGGAGCATGCCCTGATGTTTGCGAGCGCAGCCCTTCTCTCTTCCATCAGCATGCTGTGACGACAAATTGCGGTCGCATGGCTGTTTTGTTTGCAAAAGATGCACACTCCTTCAGATGAGCTATAAAGCCTTGGTGTGGCAGGAAACTGTCTCGTGCGTTCTCTTCTCTGTTTCTGAGCCCCTGATATTTGCTCCTTTTCTGTCTCCTCTCTCAACTTTATATTATTCCGAAGAAATTCAAACAGTTGTGTTAGGGATTCCGAACTTGATGTTTTCTTATGACTCGCTTTGCTTTTGTTCTTGTCTTTCTGTACCCAGCCTATTCTGATCCAACTCCTTCAGTTTGAGCTCTATTGATAACGCCGCTAGAACAACTCTCTTCAACAGTGGCATCAGCATTGGGGCATAAATCTCGGGTCTCACATTCAGTAAATCCAGGGCGAGGATGCTCATTTGTACGGCTTGGAATAGCTTTCTTAGCTCTTCGGTATCCCTCGCTCATTTTACCTTTGCAAGGTTTAGCAGTTCGCTAATGTGCAGATCCACATATCTTTCATGCCTTCCGAACGTGTCCTTAATAACTGTATTGCGCTGTCATAGTTCTTCTGTAATCTTGTACAGTAATCCTGTACTGTACCGTACTGTAAGAACTGTAATCCTTCCATTGTAGCAGCTGCCTTGCCAGTTAATGACGCCATCAAGCAGTTGAACGTCTGGCTTTAGTTATGTTAGGCCTGCGGTGAACTGATTTGTATTGAGTCCAAAATCTGTTCCACTGCAGCTCATTTCCATCGCACTTTGTAAGCCCCACCTTCGGTAACTTCGCCAGCTCAATGCCTACTCAACTGGCGTGTGCTGAGTGCTCGGCGCTAACGTCGGGAGGTTAGCCTGGGCATTTACGCTGCTTGGGATAGACTCCGCAATGCTTATCTCAAGCTTTGATAGGATAGCCAATATCTTCATGTCGTATTTGATTATTCTCTCAAATTGACTGCCTACAACTACGTCTGGTAAATATTGCTCCATTTGGTTGTTTTCTTCTTTTAATCACGCTTCCAGCCCTTTATCTGTGCGTGCGTTAAGCAAACTGCCATGCTTTCGCCTCCTTCTCCTATTCGCTGCGGGGCTGCGTTGATGATGTGTGGTTTTTTACGACCGTGAAGCCTTCGTCTTTTTCGTTACAATGTCTTCGCACATCTTGCAAAATGGTTTAGTGAAGCTCTCTTACGTTTCAGTCAGCTCGTCGGATCCCGTAGCTTTCCAAGATGGCCTTCTCGTTGTCTGGACCAGTTCAATCAGCTGCTTCGACGCCTTCGCCGTTCCTGCTCCTGGTTGCTGCCGCTTGTTGCCTGGAGGTAGAAATCCCGGTCACGGCAACACTTGTAAACACGGGAGAGGCCGCAGAACCGTCTGCATTTCTTCATTAATAGCTGACAACTGATCTCGCGCTCCCGCTGCAAGACGAAGATCTTCCTCTTCAGAGTAGATGATAGGGATATTTAACAATACCATAATTGGATAATGAACTGCTGGCTGAACATCTGCGCGCTTTATATTACCGAAATCAAGGTTGTGTTTTTGATATTACATTAGTTACCCTTTGTTTGCAGAAAAATTTAAGATATTTCCAGGTTGTCTACACTATATTATACACAATTGTCTCGCTCTATAAAGGATTAATTGACTGACTGACTGATCGAATCCCACCTTTAATCCCTCCTTTGGTAGGACAATGATTTTGATCATACCATTCATATTATGTAAGCCATATTCTAGAAATCAACAGAACTAATATTTTAAACGCCAGTAAATGAGTTTTGAAGTTTTCACACGCCGCGGTAGCTCAGAGGCTAATACATTGTGCTTCTGAGTCCAAGGACGCGGGTTTGATTGCGGCTGTGGTGGCTTATTTTCAAACAGAGGCAGAAAGCAAAAACGCTCGTCTTTTGACATTTCGGCTTATGTAAATTTTTCCGGGTGATCAAAATTAATCCGGAACCGTCCACTGCGGCGACCCTAATCACCCCGGTGTAGTTTCGCTGAGTTAAAGGAGCCATGAAGAGAAAACACAAGTTTGGTTCATTCAAAAGATTGTCTCGTTAGAATCATACTGACACCACTTTTAACGTAAACTTCGCTCAAATAAGCTACATAATTAGGAAAAACGGGAATGGTCATGCGACCCACCAGCTCATTTCCCGCAACAGAACCTATGTCGTCACATGACCTAAGCTCTGCCATTGGCGGAGGCTGGCAGAAGCAGACAAAAATTAGGTAGAACTTACAAACTAGACGAACGAGCGATTTGCGCTTCAATTTAGGGCACATTTTTTACAAAGCAATAGGAATGATGGGACAAACAGTGTAAGTTACGAAAGCACATGTAAACATAGAAGTACTGATGCGTTCTGCTGTTCGTACTGCGCACAGCATGCTTGGTTTAGCTGCGCAGGTCTACGGGGCTTGGGGTTGTCTCAGACGACACTGGCCGATTGACGCAAGCAACGGTGTCTTCCGTGACCCCATTTGTCGAGCGAGCACTGTTTCAGGGAACGAATATTTTCTCCCAGAACAAAAACAAGCCAGGTTTAAATGCGGGCAAAAACAAACAAAACGCTTGCCACGGTATGGTGGCGCCATCTCGGTTACGGAACGTAAAGAAACGCGGGAACAAACCAACACCGCTTTACAGGGTGGAGACAACCTTTGAACGGTCCCGTGCCGCCGCAATTGGGCCAACGGGCTCAACGCGTTATTCTTTTCGTTTCCCACGAGACCTAGCAACGCGAAACAGACAATATGATTCAAACTTCTTCAGTAAACCGCGTTGCGGCGATAATTTTAGCGCGGTTTTGACACAATGACTTGCTTCGGCGGCGAGCGAGCAACCGAAAATGGCGGCGCCAGCGTATACGTGTCTCTACCCTGTACGGCGGATGCGTCAATGAAGGTACTGTAGGCTGCAAAGCGGTCGGTTCCAGTGATGTCACTTGGGACCACGAAAACGCACGATTGAGCGGGAAAATCAAAATTTTAACCTAAATTGTTTAATTTCTCAGTGAATAAAGCACCGTTTGTATCCGGACAAGCGCTGGGGGCACTATAAAACACGAAATCTTTCCAACAAAACCAACTTGTATTTTCTGTTCATGGCTCCTTTAAGCCCCACATTCTGCATCTCACCTGAAATCGTATTGCAGTTTCCCGATACCCAAAATGCGCAGAGCGAGGTGGGCCTGATAGTGGCTTTTAAGGTAACATTGTGACAGTTCAATTGCCTTTTATAAACCTAAAAATGCTCCTGCGCCCAAAACTGTTTTTCGGGGAGAAGCCTACATTCTCTGGATTTAAGAAAATTATACACGTCAAGTTACATTATATCTCTTTGGAATATTTCCCCTCTGTTAGCTGCATCAAAAGTTGGGAGTTCTGGTAAATACATATAATCTCTCGAGAACAAATATTTAATATTGTTAGCAAACAAGCGCGCAGTTTTCGCCGATTTTTAATGTGAGCGAATCGTTTACGATAGCAGGCGTGCAGGCTGTGTGTTCCGATGAAAACAGTTTGGTGGGCTGCAAAACCTGTGCGATGAAAATATCGATGCTCTTTATTGCCCGTACTACTTCTAAGGCATATCTATATAGCTGCACTGGTAGAAGGTAGTTAATAATATATTCTCCTCTAAAGACTAGGAAAAGCGAGACAAGACGACAGTGTAGATGCGATTAGAATTTTTTTTTTAAATAACCGGAAATTTTAATACTTGAAAGTGCAGATCCTGAGGCTGTGACGACATCACCAAACGTGGAAGCTGGCCCTTCATTTATTACTCCTGTCAAGAATATCACTGCGACACTGGGGCAGACTGTATCGTTGAATTTCTCAGTTAAAATTTTTGAACGTTATCAAATATGCTGCTTTCTTTTGTCTATTTTTGGGCTGATTACAATTATAACGTTGTTTTTCTCGTTTCAAAGAAGGCGCATGTTCATGCTTCGTTTGTTGACTCGAAGAGCACGAACCTTAAAATTCACAAGAATATCCCTCATAGTTTCTAGATGGCAATGATATGAATTGAAAAAACAAAAGCCTTCAAAAGTGGTAAACGTCGCTTTAAATATGAAACTTCTGAAGCCCTTGAGTACTACCTATTATGTAGTGATCGGAGAAGAATTAGGCTTGAACAGCCTAACGGGCAGTACGGTGTTATTTATGCCGCATAATTGTATTGGGGAGGGCACCGTGATAGGCTTGATTTATTGTATGGTACGGCTTGATAGCTGCTTTTTTCGCAGGTACCTGTTAGGTAGACGCCTCATAGTCGATCTCAGTAGCTATTTCTTTGCTATAGTGGGTAATGTTGTCTACTTCTAATGTTTCTGATTCTCCAAGGAGTAGGGGGCGATTTCACGTATGCACCAGCCGAGGAATTTCGAAGAACTGGCGTCACGTGGAAGGCAGCGCTAATTTTATACACAGAGTGGTGCCTACAGTGGCGCACCTTTTTGTATGCGCTTGTGGTTTCTGGTGCCACGGTGTCCTCTTAATGTTACCTTGTACTTTTCGCTCTGCGTATTATTTTTTTTTTCATGTTTAGTTTCGGCTTGAAGGTTCGCCGAATCCCTCTCGCTTGGTATCTGCTACTCATCTAGTTTCTCGTTCGGCAATTACCACGCATAAATTTAATTATTGTAGGGCCGAGTAGATGTCTCTAATACGCGTTTATATTAGTCGATGGCCATACCTCATTCGCTATAGCCACCTTTCACAGATATAATCTTCGAGCTTTGGAAGTACGTCGGTTCTCTTCTTGTATTGTATCGCATTCCCAAGTTCTCAGGATTTTCAACCTCCGCCGTTAACCTATGCTTTCGCATTATTACAGAGCTAGGTATGCCTACAACAAAAGGCCCGCAATGCACCGAGAAAATTTTCCTTTCCCGTTGTAATCACAGCAGGCTAAAAATGGATCAACGGATGTCTTCGTTCCGCGTTTCAAATCGGGGTGATATTTGATTCTTGTTCACGCTGTCTATTTATTCCATAAGAAAACAACACCCAAAAACGTCACTCGCCCCACTTATAATCCTCTCAAGAATGTAGGAAAGATCTCAATATTTATGCTCGCTCTTGAACAAGTTTTGCAATAATTAAAATAAATGCCTCTGGCATTGTATGCCACTTTATAAAGCCACAAGTCACTGTGCAGACAGGAATTAACATAATAAGCTCGCTTGTGACAAAGACATTAAAGGGAGAAAAAAAACTAATTTATATTTTAAACAGAGTCACTGTAAAACATATTTTACATAAGTGCAATGCTCCGCATTGTATTTCTGGCTGAGGGCAAGTAAAAGTTTCCATATAAATTGTTTTCAAGAAACTTTACTTTCATTGGAAGTGCAACGTCCATATTAACGACTAAACAACAAGATATCTCCTGCTACCAGTGCTTGTACTCAAGCGGTATGTGTAGACCGTAGCACTATAATCTACCAATGTTACCCAAGTGTAATGATATTTTATCCGCGCCCCTACACGAGGCGACGCAAGTAGATTCAGGTCGCGTCGAAACGTAGTTCGCATGCGCACCCTATTCAAACTAATATTCCACACCGATGGGCTTAGACGGATAACACAGTAGGATTGAGGAGCCACAGCTACGTTCTTGCGGCACAGCCGGAATCACACTGCTGGCGAGTGGACGCTAACAAATCTTTTTTTTAACAGCGGGATACGGCAGAAATTTGAAGTACCTTACTCTACGCCATGCTGAGAAATTGACATATCACATACAGTAACAGAAAGAAGCCGTTACTCAAAAAGTATGTTTATTACATCGCAACCAACCATCATAAGTAGACATGTAAGGCACCATAAAATAGTTCGAATGCCACGAGACGTTCATTTTTATGGCGATTTGTCATAAAACTCAAAGTATTTCGCTCGCTTTTCTGGAACCGTGTGCTTGTGGTTTTATGGTCGTGGCACCCTAAAGTACAGACACTGCAGTGTCCCTCAACTTGGTTATTGGTTTTAGCGATGAAGCCCTGAAAAAAATTGCCTCTATGACCCTGGCCATGTTAAGCACATGACGGCGTATACTATCCAGTCCAGTAGCTGCACGTTTTTCTCCTTGTGCATTGCACTCCTGTTTAACCAACTTAGTTCTTTAAGCACAAACATACTTCATAGTCAGCATAATGTTCACCTCTGGTTTGGGTGTCTTGTTTCTTCCAGATCTTGTGGAGACGATTTAAAGGACAGCGGGTGCTCTATTTTAATTATCCCTTCCCAGCGGTACTCAGTTGTCCATGATGATGAAGGCCCTCACAAGCTTGTCGTCAAGGACGTGCGATACGATGACAGCGATACCTATTCTTGTCTGATCACTTCAAATCATATGCCTCAGGTTGATGTATTCCTTCACGTCGTTAGCATGTAGGTGACAAGTGCTGCCTGCTTTCCCTAGGAGTTATTATGCAAAGTATTGTTAGCGAATTTCGCCCTCCTGTTGATGACGGACGCATAAAAAAAAGATCCTAGAACTACCTTTCTGGAATGGCATTGTACAGAGATGAAAATTAAGTCGTGGCACCCCAGCAACGCTTACCTGCAACGCTCACCCCCGGACGTACTTCGAAATAAAAAAAAATGCCGTTCCCTCTGTATTGTCAGTATGTGGACGGCCGCTCGATAGAAACAAGGCACGACCAACCGAATGCGCTGCTCTGTCGCTGACGGCGATAGTTTCGTTTCCCGCCACAGCGTCGGCCCCGGGCGGTGGTCATCGGTGGAAAAACCTCAGCGGCGGCCGCCCGCGGAAGCTGCTTCCAAGCGCCGCTACCCCCGTAGACGAACCGTCGTAATTTGATTGCATCGTAATTTTTTTAATTATGCGGTGAGTCGTGAGCGTTGCAAAATGATCGATATTTCAAAAGTAGTCACTGAGTCAGTTTTTAAGTGTTATCGGCCAGAGCGCTTCAATTCTTTTCCTCGCCGCGCGACTGAGCAGAATGCGGCATATTGAAGACGTCCTGTCTCGCTCGGGGCGGCTCATTTCTTCAGCATTTTTCAAGGATTGCAAATGTGATGTTTGGCGCGTCATGGTGTCGTTTTGATGAGAACTGTGTTGAACCATTCCTGTGTTGATATTTGACACACTGCGTGATCATCAAAAAAACGAACAGGGAGGACAACAGCCTCTTTGTTACTTGCGATGTAGTAAAACAGAAAAATGTTGGATTCTGTGACGTGCCGGCAACTTTTTACAGCGCGTTGTACAATTGTGACCACATTTTTCTCCTTCTTCCTTTGTTCGCTTTTTTTAAAGTTTCGCTAATAGCCCTTGAGATTTTTTTTTGTTATTTCATTTCTCCGGTTGTGCAACAGAAATTACGAAGCAAGTTGTTTTATTGGCGTTAACGTGCGGCACATTATTAAGGGGTAAACATTTGGCAACATTTAGAAGGAACTCCATGCTTGCTATATTTTCGATACGGTAATACCTCTTACACCACTTCCGGATCCATGCAAACGGAATATTTATTGTGTGCCGCATTGTCTTTATACCTAGCGCACTTGTAAAAAAGTAGTCAACCGTCCAGTGAAAATTTTAGTGTAGCACAGTTAAAAAGCTCTTCCCTAGGGGGCTCCCGACTGGATCTTACAGGCAGTAGAGCTTTTTGGGGCAGCATAGGAGGAGGCAGATGTGAATGTAGAGGAAAGAGAAGGCGGTGGAAAAACTTTACTTAACAGATGAGTTGGTGGGGAAGGCGTTCTGGTTACATCACCGGTCCAGTTCATCACCAGTCCTTAGGAACACTTTACATAATTTAAGGCTGGGTTGTGTTGGTTCCTGCTTCTTCCAGGCGGAAACAGACGGCGTCACAAAAAAGATTGCGCATTTTATCTCGCTGTTGTATAGGCGGGTATTCTGGAAATTATCCACAGATATGCGTACTAGTTTGCACAGCCCGACAGCTAGCGCATGTGGCTAGCTTAGCCTGCGTTTGTGAAGTACACAGAAACTGACACTACCCGCAGTTGTACATATATATATATACATATATATATATATATATATATATATATATATATATATATATATTGAATTGAATTGAAAATAAGTTTTATTAAACAAACATGATATGGGTACACAGTATATACAGGAGGAGGTACCATGGTTATAAAAACCGCAAGCGGGACCTCCTATGCAAATTAACAAAATGACTATAAAATTACAATGACAACACTAGTAAACATAATAGAAAAGAGTTCTGAACAAATATTCAAAAAATCAGCTTTGACAATAGGAAGAAAACTACAATAAGACGCGTCACATCACTGTAATGAAGACAATAGGTAGAGTTTCAGTTTTTTTTTTAAGGGTATGACAGAATGAGAAGATTTAATGTCCTGGTTTAAGGTATTCCACAAGTGCAAGCAAGAGAACAGAATAGTTTGTTTGCCGAAGTTAGTTCTTACTTTCGGAAGTAGAAAGTTGTTGCGAGAGGAGAACCGAGTAGAGTTTGGGTTAGAGATAGTGCTAGGAGGGAAAATAGATATCAGGAGTCCACAACGCAATACTTTGAAGAACAAAGTGCCAATATTTAGTTGGTAAAGACATGGAAGGGGCAAAATCGCAAGTTCAATGAACAGAGGAGTAGAAGAAGATAGACGGGAGGAAAAAGTAATGATTCTTAAAGCTTGTTTTTGGAGTTTTTGAAGAGGCCAGAGATGATTACAATATGCGCTGCCCCAAGACGATATGCAATAATTCAAATGGCTATGTATAAAGGCATAATACAAAGTTACTAATGTTTTTATATCAAAGTAGGATCGAGCCCTGAGCAGGGCACGTATTCCATATGAAACCTTTGTACAAATTGAATTTATATGGTAATGAAATTTGAGATGGCTATCCACAATAACACCAAGAAAACACACGCGATCAGTAGACGGAATACAATCTGCGTTGATGTATAAATTAGGGACGGGAAATAGGTGTTTTTGAGGGGAGTGAAACGGAACAAAAACAGTTTTCTTAACATTAATAACGAGCCGGTTACAAAAGCACCATTGTTGGATGGCTAACAGGTCATTCTGCAAATTGCACATCAAAGTATGCTGATTACGATGGGATGACACAATAGTGGTATCATCTGCATAGAGAAAGCAACTGGAGTGATGAAGGCAAGAAGGGAGATCATTAATAAAAACTAAGAATAACAAGGGGCCTAAGATGGAGCCTTGGGGTACACCTTTATTAACAATAAAAGGGTCAGAATTCGAGTCATTGACATATACGACTTGGGATCTATTACTCAAGAAACTCTTTAGGAGTGATAAAGGGGGTCCCGAAATACCATAAGATTCTAATTTCAAGAACAAAATGTTATGATCAATGGTGTCGAAGGCTTTGCTAAAGTCGATGAAAACAGCCCCAGCTATGTCCCCGCGGTCGACCACAGACTTTACCATATCAGTGAAGCAAGCGATGGCAATGTCAGTAGACAGTCCTTGCCTGAAGCCAAATTACTAAATACTAAATTTGTTAAAATAATTAGTCAGTCGAACTTCAATTATTTTTCTAAAATTTTATCAAAAAACGGTAGAATTGCAATGGGTCTGTAATTTTCGGGGAGTGAAGGGTCACCTTTTTTAAATATAGGGATAACCTTAGTAATCTTTAATTGCGAAGGAAAAATGGAAGTTTTAAAGACCAGGTTGAAAATATGACTGAGGACTGGTGACAAAATAGCGCTAACCAACTTAATGTGCTTGCAATAAATGCCATCAAGGCCAGGACCTGTAGTTTTTAACGAGGAAATGATCGATTCGATTTCTCTGGCGCAGGTTGGACGAAGAAAGAATGATTGTGCGCATCTCTCATAACGTGGGATATCATGAGATGGATCAGAGTTGCAGGAAATTTTTGAAAAATGGTCACTAAATGCATTCGAGATGTCAGCAGAGTCTGTAATACCAGAGTTGTTATAATACAAGGACAATACGTTATTTGGACGGTTCCCCGCGTTCAGAAAATCATTGAGCAGCTGCCACTTTTTTTTCGTGTTGTTGTTAGCCTGTTGAAGTTGTTTTTCAAAATAAATGCGTTTTGCTTTTTTTAGTACTGAAGAAAGTATATTAGAATATATTCTGTATCGATTTTTTAGTGTTTCATTGAAAGGTTGGCGTTTAGATATATATATATAGGTCGGCAGTCTACAACGCCAAAGGAGGCATAGGGGTGTGGTTAGGCTCTATTTCTTACTACGGTTAATGAAGTTAATATTTTTTTTAATATAACGAAGAAAGAAAGAAATAAAAACACGCGCCCAGAGTGGGCGCCGAACCCACGCCTTTCGATTAGATCTCGAATGCCTTACCAATTCGGCAAAAAAAATCTTAACTTCATTAACCGTAGTAAAAAATAGAGCCTAACCACACCCCTATGCCTCCTTTGGCGTTGTAGACTGCCGACCTATGTTTCTGTATTTCCTCAACGAGCGCCTCATTTCCTTACTATATTATTCTGCGATAGCCTAGCGAGGGTCTCGGTTATGGCAGCCTTGATGCCTAGGTAGCATAAGAGGGCTTCCCGCCAGTTACCCACTATGATAGGCTGTAGACGTTTGAGTCACGCCCCGGGGGTTTAAAAGAAGGTCCCCTACCCCCGTGTAGTCAGAGTGGCGCTGGCTACCACCCTCAAGCGTCAGATACACTTCTAGGAAATATAAATAGCCCAGAAAGTGAAGGAGTACACAGTCGCCCAGATAGCCGAATTGATAAGGCATTGATGACGACGACGTCTTCAGTCACGTGCCGACGTCGGGTGAAGAGCGTCCGTCGTGGACGCTGGTTGCTCCTCGCTGTCCGGGCGGCATGGTCGTCGCTCGTGGCCGCCCGCGTCTGCAGCTGCTCTCACGTGTCCCCCGGTGCGCACTCTCCCGGCGCTCCTGTGAGAGCCGCTTTTACGCCACTCCATTGGTTGTGCGCATGTTCCGGGTTGTATGCGCACTATACTTATTTGTCCCGTCTCACTGTTCATCACACACGCCCGCACGGGCTCATGACGCACTGACGCCACTATCGCTGTTCGACGCGCGCACTTCACAGTAATCACCCTGCGCGGGCGCTCGTAGGGGCTGCGTCCCTACACTCCACCTCCCCCAAGACTGGTCAACTCCCGAGTTGTCCGAGAAGCGCTGGGGCTGTCGTAGAGGAAGACTTCTCCAGTGGGTTTGAGATGAATGCGGGTTTAGGAGGGTCTCCCCGCTCGAACTATGTTGCTGTATCGTTCAGTGGGTAGGGCATCCTGGAAGAATATGAACATCGTTCAGTGGGTAGGGCATCCTGGAAGAATATGAACAAGATTATATTTCTTCTTTCGAGTGACGTTCGTAATATCTCTTAAGGTCGTCAATGTGTACGGGACCCGTATCCCGTCCTCCGTTTAGGTTGCGAAGGCGATAAGTCAGTCGAGGTTGGTGCTTTGTTACCTCATAAGGACCTTCCCATCGTTCAGCCAGGGAAGCAGCAAACCCTTTCGCTGCATCGCTCAACGGATGTGTACGCCGCAGTACCAGGTCCCCGACAGAAAACTCAACCTGGCGCCGTCCCTTGTCGTTCTGCTAGCTGTGTTCGAGTCGCGCCAAATCCAGGTGTTGCCTGGCCTCCTGGATGGTCTCGTTCAGGCTGCTGCAAAGCTCCTGCACATATGTAAAATAAGTGCGAGGCCGCACATCGACCTGTTCACTGAATGAATGTTCAACAGGAAAACACAAGTCGCGGCCAAACAGCAGTGCGGCCGGTGTAAAGCTGGTCGAGCGATTTACTGTAGTCCTAGTAGCAAACGCCCTTTCCGCGAGGCGAGCATCCCAGTCTTTGTGGCGCTAGTGAAGGCCACCAGCATCATCTTTAAGTTCCTCTTTACACGTTCCGTAATGTTGGCTTGTGGTTGGTACGGAGTTGTCTTCTTATGTACTACGCCCTGAACCGAACAAGTGTCCACGAAGTTCTTGCTGGTGAAGTACGTCGAATTGTCCTTTATGAGTTGTTCCGGAAATCCAAAGCGGGTGAACGTATCCAACAACTTGTTCCAGATCAACTTTGAATCAAGTTTACGTAACGCGTAAAGCTCGACCCACTTGGAGAAATGATCTGTGACCACAAGGAGGTAGCGATTGCCCTTTACCGATCTTGAGTATGAACCCATCACGTCGCAAGCCGTGATCTGCCAAGGGAAGCGGCTCTCGACTGACTTCCTTAGGCCAAGTGGTTTACCTCCTCTTGGCTTTACAGACTGGCAAACTGGGCAAGTCTGGGCGTACTTCATTACCTCCTTTCTTATGCAAGGCCATGTGACAACGCGGCAGAGCTTTTTGTATGTTTTCTTTCGGTCACTATGACCTGCGAGGGTGGTGTCGTGGTAATATTCCAGAAAAGACCGCCTTAGGCGCTTTAGTACGAATACCCGAAAGGGATACAGTAAAAGCGCGCTAATTCGTCTCTCGTTAATTCGGAAAATTGGTTAATTCGGACACGTCATCTGGTCCCAGTAAATATACGCATCACTCTATGAGACAGGGCGCTCGTTATTTCGGGCAGATTTGACCGCAAATCGGATAATTCGGCGACTTTCAGGCCGCTGGCGAGGCTCAAAAACGAAAAAAGAACAATGCGGAACAAAAATGAAGCTCAAACGCAGCATCGCCATGGATATCAATATCGACTTGGCTTGACTTGAGACTGGTTGAACGTCTTTTCTTCGCGTGTAAGTTTGGCGGTGCCATCGGTGCCATTTTGTGGCTTTGTTCCCGTTGCTGAGCACCTTGAAGGGCTCAGAAAAATTGTGTCCTCGCGAATTTCTGCTCGAAAGCAGACAAGCATACGCGATTACTTCGTAAAATAGAGGTATGTAGAAAAAAAACTTGCATTTATTGTGTTTATTTCGACCATTCGATAATACGGGCATTCGGTTAATTCGGACATTTTTTCCGGTCCTTAGAATTCCGAATTAACGAGTCCGTATCCGCACTTGGGATGCACAGCAGTAGCAAGCCGTCCTGGCTTTGGACGTAGCAGTCATAGTCCGGGGCCCGTGCCGCCGTAGTATCGTCGTGCTCCACGGCCGTATTGGACTCCCGAATGCGCTTGCACTGTTCGTGGGCCTGCTGCGCTTCAAGCGTCTTCTGGCGACTTACCAGGGTTCCCCAGGCTTCTGCAGGCGTTGTAACCGCGAAGACCTGGGGTTCTGGTTGCTGTTGTGCTGGTAGGGGTGCGCGAGACAAGGCGTCCGGGGCTTTGTTGCTGGTGCCCTTCTTGTATTCCACTTTGTAGTGATACCTCTGCAGATTTGGCGCCCAGCGTGCGAGGCAACCGGCAGGGTTCTAAAGCGGCGACAACCATGACAGTGCTTGGTGGTCAGTCTGTATCGTGAAATCTGCGCCATCCCAGTACATGTTAAACTTTTTGAGGGCGAATACTATGGCAAGACACTCTTTTTCTGCCACTAAATAGTTCTGTCAGGCCGCCGAGATAGTGTGGCTGGCGAATGCCAAAGGGTAAAGTTCGCCGCTATGCTCCTGTAGCAAAACAGCCCCTATGCCGTACTCACTTGAATCGGTTTGGACAACAAAGGGGCGCTTGAGATCTGGCAACCGCAGACTTGTGGTTTCGGCGATGGCTGCTGATACTGCCTGAAACGCCTGCTCCTCCGAAGCCGTCAATGACCACCTGGCGCCCTTCCTTAGCAGCTGATAGAGGGGCCGTGCCAAGACCGCACAGTTTGGAATGAAGTGCCCGTAGAAGCCGACCATACCCAGGAAGCGCTGCAGACTTTTGACGTTCTCTGGTTTCGGGAACTGCAAGATCGCCTTGAGCTTCTCCTCGTTTGGCCGGACTGAACCTTGGTCCACAACGAAGCCCAGGAGCTCGATCCTGCTGGCAGCCAGTTGTACTTTGCGGGGGTTTACTGTAAGGTCTGCGTTCTGCATGCGCCCCAACACAGTCTCCAAATGAACAACATGATCCTCAAGGTTGTCTGAAAATACAACCACATCATCTATGTACGCCATCGCGTAGTTGAACTTCGCGTCACCCAGCACGATGTGCATCACGCGCTGGAAAGTTGCTGGTGAATTTGACAAATAGAAAGGCAGCCTCACGAATTCAAACAACCCTCTGGTACAAGTGAACGCTGTTTTCTCAAGATCCTTTTCCGCTACAGGGATCTGTAGGAAACCTCTACTACAGTCAAGTGTGGTAAAAAGCTTTGCTGAACCTAGCGCATACATAACCGCATCGATGGATGGAAAGGGATACGAATCTCTTGTGGTTATCGCGTTTAGGCGTCTGTAGTCTACGCACATGCGGACACTACCATCTTTTTTATACGCCAACACAATTGGAAATGCCTAAGGGCTTTTTGATGCCCTCACCGCTCCTGTATTTACCATCTCCTGCAGGGATCCGCGCAGCTGTGGTTGCTTGTGGACGCTCAAGAGCCTGGGGTTGAACCGCAGTGACGCGCATCTCCCGTCTCGATGTGGTATTCTAAGATGTTCACCGTACCAGGGCCTTCCGTGGACATGGCTGCAAAGGGATGTAGTACTGCTGCGAGCCGTGATTGTTCCTCCGCTGGTCCTGCGAACGACAGCAAGATTGTTTGCAAACCAGTTTCAACCTTTCCCGCAGTGGTCTCCGCTGTCAGCAACGCTGACAGCGATTCTGATGGTCCTGCCGCAAAGCTGTTTAGCGGCGTTCCAGGCCCATAGTGGTAGTTTCCGGACTTCACGTCAAGCACTAGCCCTGCTCTGGCCATAAAATCACGGCCCAGATTGGCTGGACAGGAAAGACCGGGAAGGTACAAAAACCGATGCCTGTGTTTGCGGCCATCAACGATTACCGTCAGTCTCGCTGCCGCTGTAATCGGCACAACCTGGTCTGAAGCTGTTCTGATACTGGTGCTTACGTTCCGGAATTTGATCTTGCTCGGAGAGCACCATTCTCCGACAAGGTCTCCGAACACAGAAACCGTTGCTCCAGTGTCCAGCAGGGCAGGTATGCTCAGGCCGGCTACCTTGACGGTAATAAAAGGTGCATTGTCCATGCTTGCCACCTATTCTCGGGCAGCCAATGGCCAACAGCTCATCATGCGCTCATCGTTGCTCGCAAGAGGTCCTTCTGCCCCATGCTCCCACCTATCATCTTGTCTATGTTGGGTACGGCGTGCTAGAAGGCTGTTGATGTGGAATCTTGGCTCGGCTCCTGCATTCCTCGTCTTTGCCGAGCTTTCCGCGGGCGTTTTGAGCGCTGTGGTGACAATTGGTCTGTACACTGGTCCGCCTGCGGGTTTGTGCACTGCTGCCGACCAGGATGCGACGAGTCTCGCCGCCCTTTCTACTGGCGTTTCTTGATTGGTTGCGTCAGGGACGGAGCAGAGGGGGCCCCTGGGTGGTAGGATGACCAGAATATCAGTGCGTTGTCGTTTACCTCTGTTGGCTGCACTGGGGCAGGTCGAGGTGGCACCTTCGGGCTCGCCGAGCTTGAGTACTCGGGCTGGTAGAAAGCCACTTGCCCATTTTCCTTGTTGCTCGACTCGGGTGATGCGGACACGAATTCCTTGCTTATGTGTGCACAGATGGACTTGCGATGGTAAGGAAATGTCTGTCCTCTTTGAGGTACTTGCCTCTGGTCATTCCGGCCCAACGGGAACTCCCGCGATTGCGCCGCACTGCTGGGGTGAGTTAGCGCTGCAAAAGCTTCCCACAGTGGCACCACCCCGCTGGGGTGAGTCAGCGCTGCACCAGCTTCCCACGGTGGTGCAGCAACGCTACGGCGAGTCAGCGCTGCAAGAACTTCCCAAGGTGGCGCCGCACCGCTGGGGTGAGTTGGTGCTACAACAGCTTCCCACGGTGGCACCGCACCGCTGGGGTGAGTTGGCGCTGCAACCATCTCCCACGGTGGCGCCGCACCACTGGGGCGAGTTGGCGCTGCAACCATCTCCCACGGTGGCGCCGCACCGCTGGGGTGAGTTGGCACTGCAATCATCTCCCATGGTGGCGCCGCACCGCTGGGGTGAGTTGGCACTGCAACCATCTCCCACGGTGGCGCCGCGCCGCTGGGGTGAGTCAGCGCTGCAACAGCTTCCCACGGTGGTGCAGCAACGCTACGGCGAGTCAGCGCTGCAAGAACTTCCCAAGGTGGCGCCGCACCGCTGGGGTGAGTTGGTGCTACAACAGCTTCCCACGGTGGCATCGCACCGCTGGGGTGAGTTGGCGCTGCAACCATCTCCCACGGTGGCGCCGCACCACTGGGGCGAGTTGGCGCTGCAACCATCTCCCACGGTGGCGCCGCACCGCTGGGGTGAGTTGGCACTGCAATCATCTCCCATGGTGGCGCCGCACCGCTGGGGTGAGTTGGCACTGCAACCATCTCCCACGGTGGCGCCGCGCCGCTGGGGTGAGTCAGCGCTGCAACTGCTTCCCACGGTGGCGCCGCACCGCTAGGGTGAATCAGCGCTGCAACAGCTTCCCATGGTGGCGCCGCACCGCTGGGGTGAGTTGGCGTTGCAACCATCTCTCACGATGGCGCCGCACCGCTGCGGTGAGTTGGCGCTGCAACCGTCTCCCACGGTGTGCGCCGCACCGCTGGGGTGAGTTGGCGCTGCAACCATTTCCCACTGTGGCGCTGCACCGCTGGGGTGAGTTGGCGCTGCAACTATCTTTGCCATGAACGATCGCTGCTCACTTGCGGTATTTCTCCTGCCATTGCCGGTTGTTTGTCCCTGCGCCTATGAACAGCGCCGCCTTCCTTCCTCGCTGCGTTGTTCGCTTGGCTCGGGGCCTCCGCTAGTCCAGCCCTGGTGGAGTGCGGTAGGTGTACGCACACGAAGCCTCGAAGCATGCCTCTTTAGGCGGTGGCGGTTGGTAGGATTCCGTGTCCATCAGCGAAGCTTGTATGGCTGTGGCCTCCTTGGCGAGGTCTTCACAGTGAGAACCGCCGGGACCGCAAGTACGGCTGGAACCTCGGGCGGACTGTCGGATGACCCGGAAAACCTTTTCCGCCTCGGGTGCCGCTGGTTCAGCCCACTTGTACAAGTCCTGCATAGAACGCACATATCCCCGAATACTTTCACCCTCTCCCTGTGTCCGCGTGCAAAGTTCGTCTTTGATTCGGTACGCATACCCAGGTGGCAAAAACTCCACCTTAAAGCGTTCCCGGAAGTCCCTCATGTCCTCGAATGGCTTCTGGTGACGTCTTCAAACGCCGGCTGCCGCCCGCAAACCAACTGGCAAGATCCTGCTAATCAGCACGCTATCTGGAATTGCCATGGCTTCTTGGTAGTCCGACAATTCATAAAGAAAGTCGAAAACAGACTTCTTGTCGGTGGAACCTGTATACGTTGGCACGGCCACGTTTAGCTGCAACGACGCGCTGCACAGACAGGTGCATTGACGAGCTTGCGGCGGCCGATCCTTCAATAACGCCTCAGTGCTAAGCTTGCTAGTCTGAAGCGCCAACACTTGCTTTTCAAACTCGGCCTTCGATTTTATCAGTTGGGCCATCAAGTCAAGAATTGGCTTTTTGTTGTCAGATAGCGGATCAGTCTGCGCAATACTATCCGAGAACCGTACGGAGGCATTTTCGCTTAACGTAGGAACAGCATTCTCGGCCGTCGACATAGTTGTAGTTGCAAAACCCTGTCAACACTGCCTGGAATACAGCCGTTCTGACCGGCGCAGAAAGAACAAAATGCTCCTAAGTGGGCACGCACGGTAAATCAGCGGTTACACTTCGATAAGCTCACATTCTGTGGCGAGTCACTCACAGGATTTGTTGCGCAGCTTTCGGCTGTTCCTTTCAACGCCAGCTTTGTCGTTGAGCATTGGCTTGTGGTAGACGATTGTAAGCACCCTCCGCTGGCCAAGTGTTGCTCGCAAAGTAAGCACGGCGGGCTTTTGGGGCGCTTAATCCACCGGTCACCGCTGCGTGAAAAAAGATTAGCGATCCGAACAAAGCATACACACTTCGGAAGCGTTCTGCAAGCATTGCCACATGCAGGCGGCAGTGTAGCTCGCGGGGCGAGTCAAGGCTCGAAGACAATAACAGGAAAAAAAAAGAAAAATCACATTCGGCGCCAGTGAAGGATCCCCCTTCGAGCGAAAAGGGTTCGCGAGCCGGAACCCGCCCGACGAAGCAACGCCGATCCGCATGAGAACAAATCACCGGCTTATTCCGGGAAAACCAAGGTAGGAAAAAACAAACAAAGCAAGTTGGGAGCAATATAAATAATCCAAGTTTCATTTTCTATGCGCGGCGAAACGTCCGACCGAAGGAAGGAAGTAATCGTGCGCCGACCGCATGCGCACACCGAAAAGAACGTTCCCGAAACCCCCCTCGAGAACTCAAATTACCCCAGAATTCTTTCTTGGGCCACCTTTTCATGCCGGCGGTACTGTGCACGAGGAGGTGGGGCTGTTTTTATCCAGCCGAGAGAGGCGACCGCAGCCACGTCCGTTATCGGCGCGGTCCCTCCTGGCGACCTTGACTACTTTAGCTGATAGCAAGGACGCGCTCAACTCGTCCTTCTGCGCTCTCTCACACAGCGGCCGCTACGTGGCCCACCGGGCGCGCCGCCGTAAACTGCACACCACGCGCAAACAAGCTGCATTTTAGTAGCGAAAAAGAGACGCGGACGAAGTAGTACACAGGACACTCCCCTAGCGAGTGTCCTGTGTACTTCTTGACCGCGTCTGTTTAGCGCTACTAAAATGCAGTCCGATAACCAACTAGCCCAATTTCCTGCCTTAAGTCCAAACAAGTCTTCGAAAATCGCCATTAAATCGGCCTTCGAAAGTCGAGTAATTCGAAACCCACAACTGGGAGTTCTCTGCGCACTCTCACAAATGTTCAGATCTCACGTTAAGTGCAAACCTCGGTTACCACTCCTGGAGAGGTTCGTAGTGAGGCTAGTACTGAGAGTACTCAATGGCAAGCATAGACAACACGTCCACGAAAAGAAGTGAAGGAAGACACGCTGGTGGCCTTGGGAAAGCGTCGCGGGAGATGGCCTAGAGAGCGTGGCCCAGCATCGGTGCGTCTTGAGAAATAGAACGGAGAACGGGGTCAACAGCGTCGACGTACCTTTTACACGGTTCGAGGAATGCGCAAACGATGCACGGCTTTGGTTTGTCGTCCTCGCGCTGTGGAATCGGATGCTTCTCAAGAACAAGGACGGCCGAGAATGAGCCAAAGAAAGAAAGCGAGGAGCCCTGAGAGACAAGCGCACGCGTGCTTCTCTGTTATTTGAAAATACGCGCGCTGCCTCAGCAAAGCATACGTGTCGACGTACACTGCCGAAAGGTGGCGTAACGCAAGCTCTGGTGCTCCGAGAAAAACCGACCGCGGTAGTGACGCGCAAAAGATTCCATTACGCTCGTACATTTACACATTAACCCGCCTCGGTGTATAAGTGGCTAAGGCGTTATGCTGCTGAGCGCGAGGACGCGGGTTCGATTCCCGGCCGCGGCGGCCGCTTTTCTGATGGAGGCGAAAAGCAAAAATAAATGATGTCACGTGACCTCGCAATTAGGAGTCGTTGTTAATTACAACAATTAGCAACAACAAATGCAAATGTCGTTTCAAATCGCGCGCCATCAGCCGCAAAGGGTTCGCACAACATCCGACAGATGGCGACGAGTGTACTGGCCAGTAGGAAGACGCATTGAAACATCCCCCTTGCGAGGGGCACGATCAAAAGCACAGCATTTCCGGGGGGCGCACGACGTTACGTAGTTTGCGTTACGTTAATGTTGTTGCACTTGTGGCAACTGCTGACGAGAGAGCGCTCGTCAGCAGTAATTTAAATGAGTCAACGATATAAGGCGTGTTCATACCATCCAAATCTGTGTCGGCTTTGTGGCGCAGTGGTTAGAGCACTATGTATATTGCGTTCCGCCCGCAGAGTCGAGGGATCGAAACCTGGCGCCGGATAGTATTTCTTTCTTTATGCGGTGCGGACTACGGACGCCAACGCGGGTGACATCGTGAGTTACTGAAATGCTCTGCATTTAAAAGAGTACAGCAAGCAAGCACTGAAAGCGCGTAAAGAAAACATATCGGCGGTTGACGTCCTGCTTGTCCAGAAAAGTTACAGCCTGGTGCTGTACACTCACGGCGACGTTTTCAGTCACTTGTGCGGACGTCAGATGAAGAGCGTCCGTCACGGACGCTGGTTGCTCCTCGCTGTCCGGGAGGCATGGTCGTCGCTCGCGGCCGCCCGCGGGGGCAGCTGCTCTCGCGTGTCCCCCGGTGCGCACTCTCCCGGCGCTCGTAGGGGCTGCGTCCCTACAATATACAATACAATATGTATATATTGTATATATGTATATATATATATATATATATATATATATATATATATAAGGGTTGGCAGTCAAGAAAGCCTCGGAAAGCAAAGGGGAGGTTCTGGTGGGTCATAGAAAGAGATGAAGAATTTTTTGAGTCGAAAAGAAAGTGGTGAAAAAATGCCCGCCGGGTGGGATGCGAACCCACGACCTACAGAATACCGGTCTGGTGCGATAACCACTACGCTACCGGTGGGGCTGTTTCCCCAGCACTTTCTCTTGTATTTATGTTAAAGTATTTTTGTTTCCTGCACTTGGGGGTGGTAGCCAGCGCCACTCGGACTTTTTTTCACAACTTTCTTTTCGACTCAAAAAAATCTTTATCTCTTTCTATGACCCACCACAACCTCCCCTTTGCTTTCCGAGGTTTTCTTAACTGCCAACCCTTATTTTCTGTCTTATTTCATGGAGCCCCTCATTTCCTTTATATATATATATACAGGGTGTCCCAGCTATCATGCACCAAGATTTAAAAAAAGAGAAATCGCGTAACTCGAAGAAAACCTAGTGCATAATGTTTGCTGTACTGTGAAGAAGCGGAGAGTAATTTTTTCGTTAATGAGACTTAATTAATTAATTGTAATTAATTATCTAACTCGAGAAATACTGTCCTAATCACTAAAGTGTCAATGAGGCATTTGTAGGTAACCACGAGGGGCATCTAACTGCCCTATTTTCAGCGGCGAACTAATTGCGTACTCCTTTATTCTGACTGATAAAGGAAACCCGTGAAATATGAAAAATACCACGTGACGACGCTTACGCGCGCATTGTAAAGCAGCGTCCCCAAACAAAGCTGATTGAAAGCAACTGCTTCGCGTGTTACCCGCCCGAAGAGACAGCGCATCACCTTGATAATAGCAGGCATGGAAGGAGCAGCAGCAGCAAGATTCGCGGGACGCGTGTGCAGATAAGGAACAAACTCGGTCGCGATTTCTTCTTTCTTTCTTTTGTCTATTTCATTCTGGCTAACTCAGAGGCAGCCTGTTTGAGGGCGTTGCTTTACTGTGCGCGCGGAGGCGCCGTCACGTGGTATTTTTCATATTTCGCGGGTTTCCTTTATCAGTCAGAATAAATGTGTACGCAATTAGTTCATCGCTGAAAATACCGCAGTTAGATTCCCCTCGTGGTTACCTACAAGTGCCTCATTGACACTTTAGTGATTAGGACAGTATTTCTCGAGTTAGATAATTAATTACAATTAGTTAATTAAGTCTCATTAACGAAAAAATTACTCTCCGCTTCTGTACAGTACTGCACACATTATGCACTAGGTTTTCTTCGAGTTACGCCTTTACTCTTTTTTTAAATCTTGGTGCATGATAGCTGGGACACCCTGTATATATATATATATATATATATATATATATATATATATATATATATATATATATATATATATATATATATATATATACATACTTTCAACCACCTCTCGCATTCGGTGCACATCACCGCCAATTTTCGGTAGAAGAATACGTTTCTCAACTCAATATCGTTGCGTCTAGTCATCATCATCAGTCACAGTAATTGGTTCACATATTAAACTGGCTAATCGGCGTCGACGAAAAGCGAAGCAGTCGCGAGTGCGTCGACAAATATTATACGCATTTAGGGACCTTCAGCGATAGCTCAATACCCCTGTAGAACACGCGGTCAATTACACCACCAGGTTGAGGAAGTCACGGCATGCTTAACTGCACTGGTTTTGCGAACACGGAGCAATTTGGCTCCTTTGAATACTGCTGCTATGTGATCAACACGCTCGTTTCGGCCATTGAATACCGAAAGCCGCTTAAGGCTAACTCCGTCGTACCTCCACTGACAAGTCTCAATATTTTAAATATTCACAAATAAATGTCTATGAGGAACAGCAAATTCCGTATTTCGATTGATTGGGACGTTTAACGTGCCGAAACTACACAGGCGATGAGGCGCGCCGTAATGGAAGGCTCCCGTTTTATTTTGACCACCCGGCGAACTGTGAAGTGTGCCGAAATTTCGAACACAGGCACTTTCGCTTTTCGCCTCCAACAGAAAAACGCCGCCGCAGCCGAGAATCGAACTCGCGTCCTTGGGCTCAGGAGCGCAACGCCATACCTCTTAAGCCACCGCAGCGCGTTATCCTGTTTAACTTTGGTATTTCAGTTGTGTTTGCGTGGGGGGTGGGGCGGTGTAACTGTATATGTGAGCAAATGAAATACTATCTGGAAATTATTACTCGACTGACTTTACCGAAAATGTATGTGTGGTATAGTGACCGTCTTTGTTATTGTCATGAGGATTATTTCGTGGGTCCAATTTTGCCCTGGTTTTTGTGTTTCATATCTTCAATCCAACGTCGAATCACGCAATCCTCTAGTCATCACTTTAAACAAAACACAGTGCGTAATTTTTTACCGCGCTCTGTTTTTCCACCCAGTCAGGAAGGTTGTGCTAAACACAATTGTTGAGCCTTAATATTTGGATTTCTGAGCCATATTAACTTGCATGGCGAGACCGCTGAAGCCGCTAGACGCCTTCACCGATGAGGGGCGCCATCGCCGAAAGTAGCGGCCTCAACTGGAAACTCCGCAATCACTCACCCATTGCCGACGCGCGAATCGGCAGGCCCGACCTTCTTACCATCGAGCGCCCGCAGTATGTGTATCACATGCAAATCCAAAGAGAATATTTACAGCTGCTGCCTAAGGTAATTCCGTAGCGTCCACGCACCACATTATCCCGTACAGAGATGGCGTGTGAACGCTCACCAAGATAAGGCCTCGACTCTGCATGAACAAGAAAAGCGTGTTTATACCCAACTCATACTTCCTTGATGCAAAAACATGGCAACAATTTGAGAACACTATGAATGAAACACTTCCGACTGCTGGTGATTCCACAAATTTGACAATAGAACAGCTTACCGTCTTTCCACACCCAAGGAAGCGGACATACCCAGATTAACAGCAAGCAAAAGGGCACCGGAGCACGCCGCTGATCAGCCCCCATTTCGCTAACACCTTCATAAATACTTTGTAGTTGATGTTGGTTAAAGTGATGGGTCGGTAACCTGTCATTTTGCTTAACTTTTCTGCCTCTTCACTTTTCGGGATAAGTACCGTGTATCCGTTGCTGAAAGACGGTGGCAGACATCCTTTCACGTAACTTTCAGCGTAAACCATGTGCAACAAAGTAGTTACTTCTGACTTAAGCATTTTGAAAACAGCGGCATTTAGTCCGTCAGGTTCAGGTGATTTTCCAGAGTCGAGTTTATCAATTGCTTCTTCAATTTCTTGTCTACTAATTGGGTATTCCACACTCTGTGTTTCGTCATTGTCAAGAGCTGGCAGCAGTTTTAGAAACTCCGTTTCATATCCGTTTCTTGTCGGCATTTTACGCCCGAAAAGCGTTGTGTAATATTCTGTGAAGGCCTTTTTTAAATCGCTTTGTGCCATCTTCATCATCCCAGCATACTCTATCTGCCTTATCTCGTGCTTGCGCGCGTAACTTTTTTCGTCAGCCAGTGCCCTCTTAGTTGGCTGCTCCCCAACGAGCAGCCTCTCGACACGAGCCCTGATAGCATCTCTTTTGTATTTTCAACTTCAAGCTTTTCGATCTTGGCTTTTATGTTCCGAATATCTTCACTAAAATACCCTGGTGTTATTGTTTCCTCTTTAGTTAGTTCCAATAATAGGCTGCGTAAATCTTTTTCCTCTTTTTTTTCTAGATAGTGAAGCTTACCGGCCGGTTCAATCAACATGATCTTTACGTCCTGTTTGAACCGTTCCCATGCTTCGCCGGCACTCTGGCAATTTCTGTCGTAGTTTTCGTACAGCCTTTTTAAGTGCGAATGCACTTGATAAGCGACCCTGAATCACTCGTCCGCCGTCCGCGCTCCCCCTCTCCCCTAGCAACGGCGCGGAGGAGGAGAGAGAGCGTGCGTAGCAACGGTCTCGGCGTAGCAACGGTCTCCTGCTCGGCGTAGCTGTGGGCGGCGCGCCGCTCCCTGAATCACTCGTCCGCCGTCCGCGCTCCCTCTCTCTCCTAGCAACGGCGCGGGGGAGGAGAGAGAGCGTGCGTAGCAACGGTCTCGGCGTAGCAACGGTCTCCTGCTCGGCGTAGCTGCGGGCGGCGCGCCGCTGCGCCGGTTCGCTTCGCATTCCGTCCGCGTGAGGGCTCTCGCTCGTCGGCTCCGAATTCCGACGCTAGAGGGCGCTCGCGCGACGGCGCGCCCCTCCGGATCAAATCGGGTAACTTCGGGTAACTTCGGGCAAACTCGGGCATTCGCACTTTGCCATCTTCCCTCTCACTTGGGAAATGCTTGTCTTTTCTAACACTTTCCACAAAAATACTATCCTCCAAAAGTTTTGGGTTAATTTTCCACAAATCCCAGTTGAATTTAGCTTTTCTCTTGACTTTTGCCCCCAGAGATATGGAAACCAGACAGTGGTCACTGAAAGCCTGTGGCTCTACTTGGTAATTGTAAGACTCTGAAGCCAGTTCTGAGGACACGTAGATACGGTCCAAACGAGCGTGGCTAAATCCTTGGAAGTGGGTGAACTTAACATAATCTTGAGCAGTCACAAAAGTGGTTACGTCATGTAAACTGTTTTCCGATATCTTGGTTTCCAAGAAATGTGCAGTAGGGTCCGCAGGGGCATTCTTATTAGATCGGTCATAATTACTGAAGACACAGTTGAAATCACCCATGAAAATTAGGCTCCTATCGTAGACAAAGAACTTCGTTAGTTCTTCAAAAAACTTCATACGTGGCTTAGGTTTCGTTGGCGCGTACACACAGACAGTTCTAAATCTTTTTTTTCCAAACATGTAATCCGCGACAACGCAGCGCCCAGAAACACATGAAACAACACTTTGCACTTCAATGCCTACTGAATTCCTCAGAAACAGACAACATGCTGCTGAATTTCCCACTGCGTGACTCACGCACACGAAGTAACGATCACGGAAGGGTTCAACCATGCTGTCAGTCTCACTTTCTCGCTATCAATTTTAGTCTCCTGGACTGCAAGTAAATCAAGGTCGC
The DNA here is from genome assembly GCF_048455015.1 of Haemaphysalis longicornis. Lineage (NCBI taxonomy): Eukaryota > Metazoa > Arthropoda > Arachnida > Ixodida > Ixodidae > Haemaphysalis > Haemaphysalis longicornis. The sequence goes on along the minus strand of NW_027526355.1, from coordinate 1,183,944 downwards.
TTTCTAGCAAAAGCCTTCCGACTTGGTACTGCCGGCGTCTTGACGCCATTCCTCTAATATTTACAGTGGCCGCGCGTAGTCGTGTAGAAAGCAAAGCCTTTGTCTGCATTTAGTAGGATGAGCATGGTTCATACCGATATCAAAACAATATCCCAAATCATTCCGTATGCAGCACTTACTTCGGCGGTTTGCTGCCGCGTACTGGCGACGACGAAGAGGAGCGCCGTTCTTGAGTCAGGACACGCCCCCCACGTCCCACCACCAATCACTTCTTTTCTGCCTCCAGAAGTTTTCGTTCAATGTCCGCCTCCGACATCGACGGTCCGTCGTTGCGGCGTCGCTATGGCGGCGCCTCTGTTGATTCCTTGGGTGGGGCACTGTCTGCCGGAGTGCCGTTCTCAGCGCTCTTTTCTTCGTCGTGTTTAAAAGGTTGCGGGTCATCGCCTTGGTGCGTCACCGTCGACTCCACTGCGGCCTTCGCTGTCGGAAGTGTTTCCTTATTTGATTCCACGCTGGGATCACCCTGGTTTCCACCTTGCACCCGAGACGCCTCGTAGTCGCTCGTTGGTGCTGTCTTCGTCGCCTCCTCTGCGTCCATGTATTCTTCTGTGCTTTCTTCAGCATTAGCGGCCTTCACCGCCATGCTGGCGTAGCTCCTCACGCAGTCCTGACGCAGGTGCCCGAAAGCATGGCACTGCAGGCATCGCGGCGTCCGGCAATCCCGCCGTATGTGGCCGCTCCGCCGGCACCTGAGACACACTGGTGCCCGTCCAGGCACAACCACCAGCACGGGCTCTACCTCCGCTTTGAACAGATGAGGAAGTGCTTCCGGCGTGGTGTTTTTTCTCAGCGTCACCCGGACTACGCGAGTCGTTGAAAGCGCCTTGCCGAAGCCGGTTGATGAACTCCAGCCTTCCTGCCGTACTTCCTGAATGTCGCCGAATTCACTGAACGCCCGACGAAGGGCCTCGTGTGGCATGAAGAACGGTACCCAATGGACTTTGAAGGTAACTTCTTGCTTCGTCGTGTTTACGACGGCGCCGAAACGCCCCTTCACTTGTAGGCTTCCTTTGGCGAGCAGTCGTTCCTTGTCTTCCTCCGTCCGTACACTGACAAGCCAAACGTGGCCTATCTCATAAGAGCCGATACCGGTGACATCGTTCAACAGCCCCAACGCTTCAAGCGGGTTCCGAAAATCTTCGACGCGGTACGGCCGGGCGGCTAGGTCGCAGTGCAGAACCACGCAAAGTTTCCTTCCTTCGCCGGAAGGACAGGCCGGCAACAAAAAACGATACCCGGGAGGGGGTGCTGATAACGACTCAACCCGGCAAGCATCGGCAGTTACGTCACCTAGCTGAGAGCTAGCCATCCTGCGACCACTCCGCTCGGAAGCCGGAAGCCGAATGTCTTGAAAAAGAAATTGTTAGTTTGAAAGTGGAAATCAGAACTTCCCCCCACAATTGTTGCAGCTATTAAACTGCAATCTTTCGAAAGGAAGCGCATACCATGATGTAGCCTTAAGTGGGCCGAAAGAATCGCGGCTTTTCTAGTTATTTGGGACTCGAAAAAGGAGGCACCGTGCGACAGAAGCAAGAGTCGCTAGTACGAGTCCTGATTTACAGAGCTTACATTCACTGCACCGGGACCACAACGACCGGGTATCTCTTCCACAACACGCCATTCCAGTGCTCGAACGGCATCCTAGTTCTGGAACCTGCATATTGAAAGGTGTTTATTAGGAGGGGATAGGAGCGTCTCTCAAGACTGCAGTCGTGTAGACACCGAGCGCCACAGCCGCAGCGATTGTCGAGGTGCAGCTGGCTGTCGGAGGTTGTACCGCGTTCTCAGTGTGGTCAGCATTGTATATTCGTCGGCTTCCAAATCTGTGTAAGCTAGATACACACTATGTGCATGTGTTCTTCTAGCAACTGCGCATACCCGCTCGGGGTGTAGCACGTCCTTCGCAGTGCGTAGCACCATATTCTAAATTGGCGATCTGTTGCCGTAGAACATATGCGGCACTTTTTCCAGGTAGTATGGACACTAAGAAATTGTTCTTCAAAACTGTCTCTAAAATAAGTTCATTATACAAGTCGTGAGCAATGTAGAGTAGAAATTGCGACAACATGTTTCGGGACAACGAAGTGCCTCCTCAGCCCTTGCTCCTACAGCAGTGCGTAGCAAATGAACCTTTACCCGTTCCCCTTGGTACCCACTTCGTTGCTTCGTCGCCACGGCTGTCCCCACACAAAACGCTACGATCACTGAGCAACACTACACAGTGTGCGCAACAAGCTCTATGTTGCGTGCACCGGCTGATAAATGTTGTAAAGAAACAAACCTGGTTAAACCGCCCACTTTAAAATAAAATAAAGCAAGAGGAAGGGTTGCATTTGTGTTCCAATATGAGTTCGTTACGTGAGATCAGTAAAAAAAAATTCTCTCCATCTTCCCGCGAGGGGAACCCCGGGGTGATGCAAGGCATCTCACGGGGTTCAATTCGCGTTTTCGTTATGTCGGTTACCCAAATGCGGTTGAAGTGTAGCGAACCTTAAATGATGCTCAATCACACGTAGATTCACTGGCTTCGCTGGTGCTAGAATTTCTGTTATCACATTGGCTGCAGCAGGCTACGGTTGCGTCCGCCAACGTGGTAGCAGGCATGTTAGTGCCCATTTAAACTCATCGGAGTAGCAGGTGGAGCAGCAGTCGGAGCAGTAGCAGCGAGAGCGACTGACGGAGCGAGTAAGGTGCGCTCCGCAGATACCGCGGTTATATAGCCGCTCCGCGAGAGAGAGTGATGAGAGAGAGACGGGCATGCGCGCTAACGCACGTCTGGCATGGCGAGGAGAGCGAGAGAGAGTGTGGCATACGCGCGCTAACGGCGCGCTGACACACAGCTGGCACGGCGAGGAGAACACGCTAACGCAGCCGGCAGGCGAGGGGAATGGAGGAGGGTTGCGGACGCATGCACGCCGGATGGAAGGACAGGCCGAGTGTAAGAAATGCCTTGCATCTAAAAGGGCACGAAGGTGTAACTTAGAAATGGTCAAATACTTGACAGTTAAGTAATGGCGCTGCCGACGCGCATCATCTTATCTTGAATTCTTCGTTATCAGTTGGAGGAAATAGCAATAAATTTTTAAAGTAGATTTATTTTCAAATACAGTTGACATATGATCTGGTTTCTTAAGACGCTCCCTTTGGATAGGCGAACATCTATGCTCTTGAATTCAAGCATTCACACAAACGAAGTGTTAAGCAAATTGAGCTTAATTAAAGGCAGCTAACTGTAACAAGAATGCTCGCGGAGGCTAAAGTGGTTTACGTTTACAAGGAAAAACTAGTGTACGTTTTGGTATACACACAACTTTTACATAATGAGATCGCCAACGGCCCCACAATTCACACTAGTAGGTTCCTTGACGAAGACGTGGCGCAGCGAATCCTAAACAGGCGCAGAACTTTGCTGTAAACATTTCTAAGAATCTTACTCGTTTAAGTAGTACAGCACCTATGCAAGGATCAGGATTACTTTTGAATGCCCTAACTTTTTAAAAAAAAACGGTGCCGTCACAACGGTGATGGCGATAACTTTGTTCCGCTTTCTTTTGACACTAAAGCTCCACGATGCACTGACGTTTTCTCTGAGATTACGAATAGCTTGGAGTTTGCAAAAAATACAAGATTTCTGCGGAAGTTTACAACGAAATGTGACGTGTTTAGGATATTGTTACGGTTTTAAGCCACCGAAAAGGAGTAGGGCATGACGTTGGTGTCGTGGCATTGAGATGACATGCATTGAGACCTAATTTAAGTGGTGCTTATAACGGGTGGCTAGATCGTTGACAACGACTTAAACAGAAAACGTGAATTACCCCCATAGGCGTCCACAGCAAACTTGACAGGCGAGGTTTAACACTATTTCGCTGGAATTACAAAAAGCAAAACTTCGAAACAAAACTCAAGGAAGGTAGGTGCCTGATGGTGATATTGCGGTATTTTGCCACTTCATAGAACTGTTTTTTTATTACACTTAGGTTTTTTTGCTTCATTTTAAATTCGTTTTTTTATATTTATAAATATATCTCATTCGGTCCATAACAAAGAATGCCATCTGTGCTACACCTCTGTGTCTTACAAATAAGTATCCCATACTCTACAACCTCCTCGTCAGCGCGTTTCCCATAGTATGTACTTGTGTGGACCCGTTTCTCAAATTTAAATTTGTTATACAGAAATCTTTTCTCAGAAAAGTGTATTTTTCTGCAGAAATAACAGCTCATGCTTTTGCAAAATGAAGGTGTAAAAAATCATTGGTTTCTGGGTGAGGCTTTTGAAACCTACAAACTCACCTCTGGTTGCCACACTAAGAAGGGTAAACGAAGCTGTCACATGAATGTTTTCATAGCACTATGAACAACGGTTCTTTCAAAAACTAACAGGACAAACGGAAAGGGAGGCAGGCGTCGCTCAGGATAGGCCTCCGGCACTGTTTTGGCTCAATCGGTGACCTTTTTCTAGAAGTCAAACTCTGGGCTACGGATGTCAGGGTATAAGTGTTTAACGAAAACTGAGTGAGACGGCTGTACACAAATATTGAAAGACGAGAGTGTGTTGGACGCAGCCGTGCCGGATCAGGTGGAGTTGGGCTACTGTCGGACACAAACTGCGAACCCAGGACGGACGCGTAGCTGTGTGGATGAGGGGGTGCTGTAGAAGAAGAAAATAAGTAAGGTAGAAATCCAAGTTAGTTGGTGAACATACATTGTTGAAATTTAGGCAAGTAGTTAATCAGAAACTTGACTGAAGGAATGTTAAGGGCACGCACCGGTGAGTCTGTGTAAATGTAGGCTCTACCGGTGTCTGGCACAGACTTTCAAGAGTGCTCTTTAGAACGCACCATTACCGTGTCTCCACATCGGCAGTTGCGCTGAGGTGAAGTTCTATACCTGCTTTAATCAAGAGAGTACGGTTTCAGTATACAACGGTAACTCCCGTCCCATCTTGATGGCTGGAGTTCATGTAGTAGAGTTCTATTTGCATATCAATCTCCCTCACGGTGGCGTTAATATCGGGGTTCCTCTTTCATTGTAAAAGTCTGGATGCATGCTAAGGGATAGTAAAGCTAGGCAGATTTTACCGGCTTAAGTTGCTCATCCGTGCTTCTCTGCTTGGCTGGTGTCGTATCCTAGGTTGTGAAGGTTGCTTATGTCCGGTGTCATGTTTCGCACTCGTTGGATTTGGCTGATTTTGTACGCGTCAAACTGTCCTCCAAAGAATTTGTGATGCAGATGTCATACAGTGCCTTGTTTAGGTTTAGGTTGAGTGCTGCCTGAGTGCGATTTCACGGGCCGTTCTTAAGAGACCCGTATGGTATTCCGCTGGCATGGCGCTTCATTGGCATTGAGCTGGCATTGAGCATCGTGCTCCCTTGTTATCCCTGTTTTTGTCCGTGCCTAAATTTCAACAAAGTAGATAAAAAGTAGCATAAAACAAGAAAACAGTCAAGAACGTACGAACAGAATCCCTGAGGCACACGGAGAAAGGCAGGTGCTGCCCGAAAGATTTCGCAACCAGAAAAGTCAAAAGGCTATGCGAAAACGCCAGCCAAAGAATAACACAAAAATCACACGAATAATCATAATTTGGCTACCCGACTTAAGGGGTTGAGATGTACTCAGTACTAAGCCTTTTAAAGAGCTCCTGAAAATTCTTGCAGTGCTCTCGGCATGTACCGGATGACCTATTTCGGCCGTAAATGCAGTTCCCATTTAAATAAATATAAAAAAAGATAACTTCATTTCTACGAGGAAGACTGAGACTGGAGCTCACGGTATAGTCGACATAGCAATTTTTCCGCGTTAGATCAGTGCTATTTGCGCTCCGGCAGTCGACCCAGCCGGCCTCCTTTACCACGAAGTGGTGTATATAAAAATGTGTTATGTTTGGGATTGCTGCACGTCCAAATTGTGGGATAAATGTTGGAGTAGTCCCGGAAGTTTCCATAATCGTTGTCCTAGGGGTAAAGTTGGTAGCATATTATTCCGAATCTGCTTTAGTACAGCGAATTGCCGGTGCGTGAATGGTTTGTTTGGTGTTAGTTCTTGCCAGTTTGACAGGCCGTCAGTAGCAGATCTGTGGTATCCAGTTGTCCTTGATTTCTGGGCCGCGACCCAGTATGCCCTTGAGTGTGGAACTGTGCTCTCAGGTAGCCTGTGGTTTAACACTTTGTGCTCCCGTATTGCCTTGAGTGTCCTTGTGGCGAGGTACCCAGGTCTCCTTCTAGCAAGTTTGACTTCTATCGAGAACCTTGTTAAGTGGGTTCTTGCAGTAGCTCTGTGTAGTCGGCTGCGGTCAAGTTGGTGGCATAAGGCGGTGAGTCTGTGCAAATGTAAACTGTAATGGTGTCTGCATCATAACTGCAAGAATGCTCGGTAGTACGCTCAATTGGCCTCCACATCGGCACGTGCGTTGAGGTCAAGTTCTGTACCTTCTGTGATGGTGGTATGGCTCAAAGGGCCCATGAAGACAAACTGCAACTTTGCTTCATTCAAACGATTGCCTCGTGCTGACACCACTTTAAAGCAAAACGCTTGCAAACCATATAGGGAACACCACACACCGGAAGGACCAAGGTGCAAACCCAAAACAACTCGTAAAAAACTAGCTGTCATGCGCCACATGGACAACATGGTACGCAAAGCTGAAAAATTTGCGGCCCGTTAAGGTGTGGGAGTTTTTTTTTTTTTTGCTAAGAACAAAAAAGACGGGCTTTGTTCTTTGATGAACAACAAAAAGAAACGTCTACGTAGTGCCAGCCATAGCACATGCAGTTTCAAACACAAGCAGGGTTGTTGTGCCTTGCAAAATGTGCATTGTCTACCGCATTTCATTCTCCTCTAAAAGATTGTACGTAGGGCAGATGGAGCCCTGTCTAAAAATAAGACTAGGTGAGCACGGAGGCACCATAGAAATCTGCGGCATGCCAATTTGCCTGTACATTGCAAAAAGCGTGGGTGCGACACAGTTTCGGTGATACCAAGGTGTTTTTTGAACACAGAAATCACAAGGCTCGGTAGGACGAAGAACCCGTTTATATTAACCTTACCCGTTTATATTAACCTTTATCAAGATAACTGCGTCAGCCAAACCTCGATCACGCTATAGAAAAAGAAGCCCTGATAGGCGGCCGGATGCTCACATGAGTCGCATCAGCCCTCTCTGGTCCCTATGCGCACGTGCACACTTGTCTGTCTATGTTCTGTGGGTATATAATAAACACGAGTTGTGTATCAGCGCTCGTGTTGTGCCTCTCAATGTCGTCCAGTTCTTTTGTATGCTGTGTTTGTCTTCCCACGGATGTATACAAGGTGTTTCGGCTAACTTTAGCCAGAGTTTAAAAATTTGCCAGTGCACTATAAGACGATGCGACCAGATGCATGTTGCTCACTTTTGTATGGGGTGTGCATTGCTATTTTTGCATTTTGCTTAATCAGTAAACTCGTTAAGATTGATTCGCCAACTTCCCAATCAAGGAAGATAGGAAAAGAATTCCAATTAGAAAGCTGCTCAGTGGTTTGGAACACGTCTGATTAAACTGTTTCTGCCTTTTATCGATCAGGTGTTAGTGTTTTTCAGCTTACTGATGATACCCGCGAAATATATAAAAACGCCACGTGATGAGCCTGCTTGCACGTCGTGAATGCAGTGTTCTCGAACCTCCCCCGAGCAATTAATCAAAGCCGCGCTGGCTGTCAATCATAGGCACGGTTATGCAAACAAAATAGAAGTTTGTTTTATTCGAAAGATTTAATGTTGTATACTGCCATCAGCGCTTGTCCGGCAACAAACGATTTTTTATTCACTGAGAAGTGAAAAATTTTAGGCCGAAATTCCAATGCTCCCACAAAATCGTGTGTTTTTCTGACTCGACAATCACATGTCCAGAGCAGAGACTTGAAACTAATGATAGCCTTCCAGGGCAGCCACCATCTCACAGAGAAGTTACCTTGTTTGTCGCCGTGTTTGATAGATGACACTGCAATACCGTTTAAGTGCAACGGTAGTTTGCTTCTGGCCAGACTTATATACTCGCCGTATTTTTATCGGGGTTCAAACTAATCGTTTCCTAAAAGGTAAGCTATGACTCGCCGCTTATGTCAGTTGGTCAGGGTTGTGTGAGACAAGTACAATGCGTCCGACGGCTGTGTTAGGCAGTGTCAGCCGACAAATTGCCGTACTTACTTCGGCGGTGTTTTCGTGTTCGTTTGCAACTTTAATTGTTCGCCTTACAGTTGTTACTGCTAGAAAAAAGGAATGTTCCATAAATTTACCCGCAGATAGCTGGTTCGGCAAGCTGATCAGCCATCCCTACTTTGTGTTTTAGATGCGACCGCATCTCATTCACTCGCCTTGTCCCTCCATACGGCGTTGTTGTCCGTCCACACCCCTCCCCCTACAATATAAAAAAAAATAATAGTTAGCGGCGCCCGGTTTCAAACCCACGACCCTGTGGGCGGAACGCGAGGTACATGGTGCTCTTCCCACTGCGCCACAAAACCGAGACCGAATCAAATGCTACGAACGCGCCTTATATCCTTGACTAATTCAAACTACGTCAAGATGCTACTGACACAACGCATGATGGGGCAATGATGAGCACTTGCAATAAAGGAAAAGAAGCTCCCACTTACAGCAACAATGATGGAGTAAAGGTCGTTGCGACAGCGAAGCCCCAAGCGTACCACTTAGAGAGATTGACCAAGATTGGCCAATAAAACATAATAATAATCATAAAACATAATAATCATACGCGTTCCCGACACGTTTCTCGCGATTTCAGAATCAATCCAACGGAAACACCAAGTGAACCCCACGATGCGTCGCATCTACACCGGGTTCCCCTCTCGGGGAGGTGGGCGCAATTTTTTTTGTTACCTCAATGGCACAACTGGGCAAATAAAATCATAGGTTATGCTACAGGAAAGGAGCTAGTGGGTCGCATGGTCATTCCCCTTTTCATAATTGTATAGCTTATTTGATTGAAGTTTACGTTAAAAGGGGTGTCAGTATGACTCTAAGGAGGCAGGCTCTCAAAAAAACCAAACTGGGCATTTTGTCTGCATGGCCCTACTCAAAGGCAAAAGGGCGACCACGCGAGCATTGGCTGCGTCTGCATATCGCAAGTAACGAACTGTAGCGAGGGGGGCACGTTGATGCTGTAAAGGGCACAGGTAAACGATTGCGTATCTACACTGTCGCTTTTGATGTGCCTGCGCGCCTATGATTGTTTGTGGTCGGAATGTCTCGCGGGAATCATCAGTAGGTTGAAAAACACTAGTACTTAATAGAAAGACAGAAGCTGTTTATTTGAACGTTCAACAAAAGGCTGTTTGGATACTTTCTAATTCGATGTTTTTTCCTGGCTTCGTTGCTTCAGAAGGTGGCTGATAATTCTTGACTAATTATTTATTTAGGCAAAATATTAAAAGCGTGACACATTAGATGGAAAATTCAGGAACATGCTTTTGGTGCAGTAGTTATAGAGTGCATCGGCATATTTTAAACTCCGGGTAACGATCGCTGAAACACCCTTCGTATAAATCGTACTGAATGTGATGAGCCCGAGGCAGTTGCAGTTCAAGAAGATTGTGCAGAAAGAAGGCAACAGAAGGAAAAGCTAAACATCCGCATATGGGTATGCGCCTCTAGAAAGAGTGAGCATGCAAGAGGAGAACAAGAACACGATGAAGCACTTCGCTGGTAGAAGCTTGGGGTGCTGTTGCAGAGAACAGCGAGTTCTCCCACTGGCGGTGCCTCAGCTACCGGGCCCGCATGTCACCAGCTACCACCTTATCACTGCGGCTCACGCTGTAGTTCCGGCGAACTGTATCTGCCGCTGCACTGGGCATCCACGCTGGGATATTGTGGCTGCGGTTCCAGTTGCACTTGGCGAGATACCCGTGCTCTTGTGCCAGGCCACCTACATTCCAGTCAAGTTGGGGATCAGCAACGTAACTAGAGGTCGAGACATAACGGACTATTGGCTACAAGATACAATGGACTGTTGTACCTTGGGGCCGGTAGTACGTCTTTTGTCTTGACCTCGGGGACACCGCTTGTCCTCCCATTGACTGGAACGGTAGGTGGCCCAGCATGGTATCTGGGGCATTGTCGGTGGTTGAATTCGCTGTTCTGTGCAAACTCTCGCGAAGCTTCAAACAGTTAAATAGCCCCATTGCGTTGCCTCGATTCTCTTGCATGCGTTTTTTACATGCCAACCCATGTTCAACTTTCTCTAAAATGCACACAAAATACACCGTTCTCCTGTGCCTACTTTGCGTTGGCCTCTTGGACAGAAGGGTAAAATTGGTTTCAGTGTGTGGATGTTTAGTTTGTACAGACTTTGACGTAATAGGCTAATGCATTTCTTACACAACTGGTGCGCCCTTCTATGCCCGCTAAGGCAAATTTCCTCGTATTATATTTTTAGCACTCCTGTAACAATGCTCCTGCTTAACAAGCAGATTTCATATCCGCTAAGAAATTGCATCACAACAGGTAGTGTGCTTCGAGCAACTGCATATTAAGCAGGATTATATTAGGCGCATTCCAAACATAAGTTTCTTTCCTCATAATAGAACACAACGCTTATGAATTGAGTTTATAGGAGGAAAATGGCTAGTCTTGAAAACCTGCACGACATACAGTCCTGCACTGTAAGTGGTTACATTATAGGTGGTGTACACTGTACCACAAAGAACAGGATAGCATTTGTAATCTTTGCAGGGTGCTGCCATGGGAACAAGCCCGCTGTTGCTTTAGCATAACTTTCTGCTGTCTGTCTCGGGTTGACATACCGGCCTCCTTAACTATCGAACGAGATGTCACATAACAAAGATAGGCGTAAACCATGATAAGGATGGATGAAACGAAATGTATATGATGAGTAATATCACATCTTCAATGCCCATTTACAGCCGCTAGTTTGTGGCATGTCTGTACAACCTGCTAAATGCTCGTCATTTTCACAGGCGTGACCAATGTCGCATTGATATCAGAGCAAAATTCCACTAAAATCCCATGTGGCATCTTGGATACAACCGCTACGTTTTAGTTTTCGTATATTTTGGTGGTTCACACGATCTGCATAATTTGCCATTCTCAACCCACTGGTTGATAATGGCAAATGTTGAAGCATGATCCCATTACAGCAGCGTGTAAACACAAGGGGGCCACACCATTGTTATTCCATTTTGAGGACCGAAATCACAATTGAGGAGATGTGTGACTAAGGTTTGGCAGGAGGTATGTTTGCTGGTCTTAGATTAGGACGAGGACGTGCTGCTGGGTTATTCAAAACTGAGTAAAAAGGACGTGGCCTGGTGTTTCTATCAGGTATTCGGGCTTTAAAATCTGAAGACATTTTCAAGTACAGATCAGCATGTTTAGAACAGCACATTATCGAGAGTCTGTGCTCTGTATTACTGGAAATAAAATAATGGATAAAATTTTGAGCTGAAAGCATTGACCTGGCACAAATAAGGAGTGAAAGTTTGCTGTCCTGTCGAAGATGTATGGGCTCGGGAAGGTGGAAGTGCACTTCAGTTCAGGTGTGGAATTCCAGCGCTTTTTGAAAATTGGCAGCACTTGTGCAGCTGTACAGAAATATTTTTAAAGGTGATGCACGATGGGCAAGGGCGATGTTGTATAGCGGACGATAAATATTTTGTTTCATGCGTCACAATCATGGCTTACCTTCGCACGTGGTGCGTCATTCAAGAATCCCACCGGCTGCTGTGTTAATCTAGCTCTTAGAGAGCAATGAACCCTAAATAGGCAAATTCAGCACACTATTCGCAACGTTTCTAAAGCGTACCACATCATTAAGAAGCAAAGTGGGTGCTTTAGCCAGCCACTGTAAAACTATTTAGATGAGATTTTTTGGGGCATAGGCTAGGTTTTTCGATAACAACATGTCTTTAGTTGAATAAAAAAAAGCTAATATACAGCACCTATTTGCCTTTTCATTGGCTCTGTCCTTGTGGGTTTTTACCGCAATACACCACTTTGCCAAAATTACTACGTTACTGAATAAATAAAATATGTTTTAAGTTAAATGCGCTGGTTTTTAGGCATATCATCAGTCGCCCTTGGCGGCTTATTTATTCCTTATGAGCTGTTTTAAGAGGGACCCATCACGAACCTTGAAAATCATTACAAACTGCTGCAAGCAGGTACGTCGTGAAGAAGACGTGCGGTTATTTTGGCATGCACTCTCACCGAGAGGCACTATTAATAAAACACCAACTGGCAGGGTGCTGTCGCCATGAAAACAGACCTAGTACAGTATATATGCGGATAGATGCTTCGTGCTTACGATGCCTAGATAGCTTGTGCAGGGCATCGAATGATCGGTTGTATATTGGTGGCTCCTAATTTGTGACATTAAGGGGATGCATCACAGAATGGCATAGCACCAGACGCACAAGGCCTGGCTTCTGACCATTTATTTATCTAAAGCAGCAACTAAATTTAGGTTCAAGATTCGCTATACAGGCTTTGACAATATACAAAGCTAGGCAGATTTATTCTAAAAAATAATTCTTCAGTGAGTGTTTTAATGGAAGTCCTTTATTCCTCCCTTGTTTGTAATCAAGTGCTGTTTTGTCACTCTGCACTGAAACTGTTTCAACTCGACAGGATTTGCGCCTAATCAAGTAGTGGCTCCAACCTGTGCCTGAGTACCAGCGGCAGTTACTAAGGCATTGTGTACCCAAGCCCGAGGACTTTTTTTATTTTTAGTGAAGCCTGAATCAAAAAGGCCCGTGTGCTCATGTTCCCGCTTAAGATTTTCAAATGTCAAGATGAAGATGAAACCAGAACTGCTCCACGATTCGTAGCCCTAGGGTTGCTTGGGTGCTTTAAACTCGCAAAATTGATTTTTTCATCTTTCCCTTAGCAGCACTGCTATGATCACCAGGGCTCAGCCTAGTGATCTCCTCATACACCTCCTGATTGATAAGTCGACCCATTTGTTTTACAAGGTGCCGTATGGTCATTGCGTGACAAGTGTTCCATTGGATACTCTGTCCGCAAACTGCTTATGCTAGTGCGCAAGACAGTGCAGTTTGTGACTTTGTGAGATGGAAGGAATCTAGCGAAGCACTACGAATCCACGAGTTTCAGCTATCATTTGGCTTCGTACAGGTTTTCAAGAGAGTAAAAAATAAGTTCGCCTTAAGTGTTGACGGAACCATCTTACGACATAAAACCACAACAGTTAAGGATCCCCGACGTCTCGTAAAAGTGTTTTTTAAAGAGTGCAGTCAAAATCTCTTCAAAAATCATTGGTATTTGTTTCCACGTCACTACATTAGCTGTAGATTCGAGCCAGCCCATGTAGTTCAGAAGGAGGCTAAAATTCTTTTCGTGTGTCTGATAATGTAGCCACATATATGATGAAATAAACAATTAAGCTTGAATTTACATGTATTTGACTTCTTCTGTAGCGTGGCTCCAAGAAGAAACATGTAATTTGTGCTTTTGGTTTTGCGGGTGCTGACAGAGAAGTTGGGGAAAAGTTTGAACCAAGGTGTTCCTGGCATAAAGCGCGATGGGGAGGTGAAAGTTTGTACTTACATTGGAGGCTCTAAAGCATTAAATAAAGAAGTTTCAAGCTTTGGAACTATATTTCATGTTATGCATGCCATACTTTGCAACAGTAGTCTGCAATGGGCTATATCTATTTAATTATTTATTTAATCGTGCATTGCTGAAAGTTTTGTCTTGAGCAATTTAATTGAAATATCCCAAACATACTTGGTAAAGACTCATGAAGCCTAATATTATAGGTTCCAGTTCTTCAGTAAACTTGAGAACCTGTACTTGCTGTAAATTTCAGTGCTTTATTGAGAACATGCTTTAAAGCCGCACTCAAGCTTTAAGAATACTCGATAAAAACCCTTGTCTGTAGCTTGTTTTGGCAAAAACCTAATTATAAATGCTTGTAGCACGCACTCTGTGGACCGACAAGTACGCACCGTAAAATTATTTTTCTTGACAAGAGTGGAAGCAGTGGTATTTGCAGTAGCATGATACACTGGAAAGTTGCGAGATCATCGTAACCGCTTTTCAACACGGAATGATCTCTGCACTGCGGCCTCTAGTGTTGAAGCATCCATTTCACCGAGGTGGTAACTGCCTGCCACAACTTATTGATATTTATGTTTATACAACAGCCCGCTGTGTATGCATGGTCCTTATAGAGAAGTCGTGACGATAATAAGCTTGCAGCGGTACACTGTATTATGCTTCAGTAACATCACTGTTCGCACCTTTGGCAAGACAAATTTGAATACGGTGTGGAGTTGTAAGTCCACAGACCGCATGGTGGAAGCATTTGTGAGGGTTGTGCTAAAACAAGCAACAGAAGGGGCTTTTGTATCAAGTATTCTTAAACCTGGAGTACTGCTTCAAGGTAAGTTGTCAATAAAGCACTGAGGGTTACAGCGAGTACAGGTTCTCACTGTTTGGAAAACTTCAGGATTAGAAACGGACGTTCTGCGGACATCCAATATTCGCATTTTGTTATCCCCTATATATCCCCTGTATATTTAGGTTTAAAACTGTCTCCTTTTCACCATCAAACGAATGTCGGAAAAACCTTCTGGGACGTCTCTTTGACGTTCGTAGGATGAGGAATTAGTTTTCATCGGACCATCTCATGGACTTCTTTAAAACGTCAGCCGGCTTTCTGGGGATGTCTGAGAGACGTCCAAATGTCCGATGCCGGATATCCTACGGATGTTTGATGGACATCTGTTTACCAATGGGCAGTCTTCTGCTGCTCATTGCCATATTGGCGGCAATAAACTCACACTCTAGACAAGCAGCGAAAGGATGTTTGTTTAAAACTTTTAAAGGCGGTAGATTTTTTTGGTCCGCTTAAACGCAGTTGTTTTGGTCTATCTCGATGTCTGTCCGTCTATAACTCGATTCAACCACCCTGCCAAAGTGAAACAGAAGCGTCTCAATAGTTTTGTATTCCTACACCGAAACCTAAACATCCAAGTATGCATGTTCATACTTGTCAGCATTGTTGAACACGAACAAAACATTATGCATATGTCGGGAATCGATACATAGTTGAAATGTTTTGTGTTCATTTATTAAAATTTTAGGGATGCTTGGTTTTTGCCGTAACAAATAAAATACTACATCATCTGCAGAAAACCGTCGCCTGCTGTGGCCCGTGCTTCTAAAGCTCTTGGATGCACTGTAAGAAATCTAGCGCAACAACAACCAAAGGTTCCACTGGATAGGTGTCGCGTTCTGCTTGGAACGCACCTGGAGTAGGCCAACCTGGTTTACAAACGTCGGTGTAGGTTTTCCCAGTTTACACGCGTCTGAGCCATGCGGCATCTCTAGCATCGAGGCACCCAAGCTAGAAAAATGGAACGCGGGAATTTTAAATTGACTTGAGCAAACCCCTAACTTATTATCATGGGAGGAGTCTCACGGGTTAGAAGCAGCATAAGAGGTGAGTTGGAAAGAGAGGGTAGGCATTTACTTGTAATGGGCGCAAGTCGACTATCATCTTTCGTCGACTTTTGCAACAAAAGCAGGAGATACGCCGCATTCGTTGTTTTTTAAATCTAGCAACAGTGGGTTTTTAGTGCCATGGTACACTATATTATGTTCATCACGTTGCAGATAGATACTTCTTTGCTTTCGGAGCTTGTTTTGCGCAAGAAAGCCAACAAAGCACTCTTTCCTCAGAGATTCCAGACGCTAAATTGTCACGCAGCCAATGACGACGCAGCTGTTTTGAAAGAAAAAAAAGTATATTGGAGCTAACTTGTGCTTCTCTACCAACCTAAAGAACACACAAGCGCCGAAGCCGATCAACAAAGTGACGTGCGGGGACGACTGTTTGTAAATCGAATGACGGCGTGGCTGCTCTGGCAGTATATATCTTTCGGCGAGACGGTTTCCCAAAACATAGGCTTGCAGGAAGTACACTGGAGATCAAAAAGTATTATTTTAGCGTAGAGACGCGAGGGCCAAATACTCTCCCTGTCAAAATAAGATAGCCCGTACGGTATTCAAAAGAAATGATATGGACTTTCTGTAAAACACTGCTGAGACAAACGGACTCAAAAATAAAACAGAAGTATACAAACAAAATGCATGGTTGGCGGCATTATCTCCCCCTATGAGAGTGCAACGACCTGATGCTAAAGTAAAAAGAAAGTCCAAGCAAACACAAAGAGTCCGTCATCTTTCGTAGTAAGTCTTGACGCGAACCACGTGGACGAATTCGGGCCGCATGCGTCGACGTGATGGGTTGAAATCACTGTCGGGGGAAACCTCCTCGATAAGATGGCCGACGAGACGTTGGATTCTGTAGAGGCAGAAAACTGTCATGGGAGCTTTCCACTAAGTCCACGTCGTCGAATGGGTGTCCAAACCCAAACAATGTCTGCTGGGCAATACTCGGCGTCTCGACGTCGGAGGTTGTAGTGTCTGGCATCCACCCGCCGCTGGTCCGTAGTACGTACGCCAGCAAGCTTGCGGGCCTCCTCCGAACACTGTAGGCATCCTTGGACGTCCGCGTTTCGGTCGTCATCGTCTACATATGGCAGCATGGTGTCGAGCATCGTCGTCGGCTGTCGACGACAGACAAGCTCGAATGGAGTCATCCGCGCAGTTTCCTGTACAGCTGTATTTCACGCGAAAGTGACATCAGCATGAAACATTGGACATGTTTATGGTCAACGTCCACGTACACTGAAAACCAATCGGCAAGGGTATTGTTCAGCCATTGAGTTAGTTCATTCGTCTGAAGGCGATACGTCGTGGTCTTCCGCTGATTCGTGTTGGTGGAACGTAGGACGGCTTGCCCGAGCTGCGGATTGAATAACGTTCAACGGCCCGTGATTAGTGCTCCAGGAACTCCATGTCGCAGCACAACTTGATGGATGAAGAAATTTGCGACTTCTTGTGCAAAAACCTTCGCAAGAGCGGCAGCCTCTGCGTAGCGCGTCCTGTAATCGGTCGCTACGACAATCCACTCACCGACCCATAAGGTCCATTCTTTGCGAAAGGCCTCGATTGGACGGCGATCCGCTGCAGAAGTCCGGCGTGTCTTGTCCGCGGCATTTCTAATTGCTATTAGTCACGGTAGCTCTAGACGTAGTGGTGGACAGAGGGTGTAGGGTGGGACCAGTATTAATTCGCCTCGATGTTTTCTGCAGTGCGTGCTGTGCAGAGATGTCCGGAAGCCAGGTCAGCACACATGCTTCCAACATTTCGGCCCCAAGGTCTACCGGATGACAAGAAAGTATTTTTTTCGTTCTTGGGTTGACATTTTTCTCACGAGGCCGGAGTTTTCCGGGATGAATACAGGTAATTTGCGTTTGAAGTACCTTACCACGCTGACGTTCGCCTTTTGACGTTGTCGATCGTGACACGTAGCTCGGGGTCGGCACGCTACTGGGCGGCTAGGTCGCTGTTCGTCAAGACTCCGAAGAATGCGGCGTCTTTTTCGGAGTCTTGTGGTGGTGGGTCCACGGGGCCACGAGACAGGCAGTCGGTGTCAGAGCGTTTCTTGCGATATGTATAAACTATTATAACGTCAAATTTGTGCAGGCGCAAGCTCCACCTAACGAGACGGCCAGAGGTGACCTTTAAATTGGCGAGCCAACAAAGTGCGTGGTGGTCAATTACAGCCTTGAACGGTCTGCCATACAAGTATGAAGAGATTTTGAAAAGACCCACATAATATAACTTCGGGGTGCTTCATCCTGATAGGCTGAGTATTTTTTGTCTTCCTGCGACAGACCGCAGCTGGGCAAGATGATTACGTTTTCGCAATCGCTTTGCGTTTGCAGGAGGGCGGCATCCTATCCTATAGCATTGGCGTTCGTATGCATTTCCTTTCGGCATTTTCGTCGAAATGAGCGAGCACGGACAGTCTCTGGAGGCGTTGTTGCAGCTGCAGAATGCTTCCTCTTGGGCGTTCCCCAGGTGAAGGGGGTGCTATCTTTGTCAAGCGTGTGAGTCCAGCAGGCCCCGCCATACTTCTGAGGGATGCCGCGAACAAGGAGGCACACTTATCCGGCTTTCTGTCGAGCAGATCGGAGCCACTGATCTGCTGACCCAAAATCTGATATTTTTAAACGCAGAATACTAGGTGCCCAATGATAGGAGCAGCATTCCAACTCAACAGCTTGCCATCGTTGGCACTTCAATCCAGCGGTGGTCCCAAGCGTTCGCGACAGGAACATCAGCCTTCTTGGAAAGCGGGTGAGGTCCACACACTCAGACGATTTCTGGCAATCCGTAAGTGCGTGCTGGAGGCACCTTGCTTGACGTGACAGATCCCTATGGACTGGAAATACCGTCAATACTGTTGTGCACATCGTACGTAATGACGTAGGGAGTCCGAGCAGTCCGCTGTTTAGTTTGGTCCATCGCAGCCAAGAATTCAGCAATTGTGAACGGTGCCTAGATTCCAAAAATGGCTTCATATGTTGGCGGTAAGCCCACGCCTTTTGGCACTAAGGAAAGGCAACGTCTTTTTCCGTAGCTTATCCTCAAAGGTAGGAAACAAGGCCCGGGCAATTTCCAAGAAGAATCAGGCCGGATCTTTGTACGATGTGATGAAAGCGCTTGCTGCTGCTTCAGGTGGGCGATTGGCAGATTTTATGGCACGAAAAGTGCGCATTACAGATGCCGTTGAAGATGAAGCACCAGGAGAGCCGCACCAGTCAAACCAGTGCTGCCTGGACCGTATTTTCTTGTTGCGTCTGTCAGCAGCGGGGAGGCGCCTATAAGTTCTCAACATTTTTACATCTCATCTTTTAGCATGCATCATGAAAACCTAGCTCTTTACACCAGTCATCTTCATTACCTTGTGTTTTACATTGTTTATGTTTACTGAAATGATTCACTTTTACATTCATGTCACCTAAATGAACCAACCATTCTTTGGCGCTCTTTCCCCTCAGTCGGCCTTGCGCCACAAAAATCCAAGCATCATCATATCAGTTATTGACAAATGGTCACTGGTGACAATTACTTCAGCTTGCGGACATTTGACCCAGAGCTGCAGGATCTAGAGGTCGCACCTTTTAGTGAATTTTAGGTTAGTATTTTACGTTGTGGGAGGAAGTTTAGAAAAACACATCTCTAGAGAGGGGATCTCACCCATGCCTCCCGACTGCAAAAGGCATGCTCAGCTAAAGAGGCAACCACATGGAGCGTTTTTCTCGCTTCCGGCGCCCGTCGGCGTTTCCTACGTCGACGTTAAGCGGACGTTCGAGAGGACCAAATCCAAGAAAAGACAGAGTCAGCTTGACAAATCAGGCGGTTTTGCGCTAACAATCCTATGTGGCATACGGTGGTGGGATAAATTGCGCTGTCCAACGTTTTTCTCCTCACCGCAAGGAGACGCCGACGGCATCCAGACGCGAGCAAAACGCTCCATGTTGTTGCCGCTTCATTCGGCTGTCTGCACAACTCAACTCTCCGTCCGTGTCTGCGTATTTTATTTAGTACAACTATATCCGAATCTTGATGGTGGTAGCAAGCACCGCCCTGATGTCTCCGGGTGAAGGCTTTCTTTTTATTTCTGTGCCGGGCCTGGGGCGTCTACAGCCTGTCAAGGGCAGTCGACCGGCGTGAGAATTCGGTGGGAAAGAGTACCTTTATGTATGTTGTAGAGTCCTTCTCATGCTCGCCGATTACGTGTGCGGAATGTTTTATTGCTTGTTTACTTCTGTTAACTTGTTGTAACGCCACTGCACCCGCTGGCGCTGCATTTATTCTCCATTTCAGCTGTATAAGCTTTTGCTCGGGCTGCCATTGTTGTTATTTCGTGTTTTTTCTAGTCCATTGGCTTCATTTTTTCCCGATTTACACTTGAGACGCGGCACACCTTTTGTAGGATAAAAGGTGTGCTCAAACAAACGTTTTTACGCAGAACTCTACGTGGCTCTGCTGGCGAAAGCCCGCAGCAGGGCGGCGTCCACCGAACTCTCACCCGCCCGGATATCGTCCACAAAAGACTGACCACAGTAGCTTACCCTTTTCTAACGAGTTCCATGACATTCCACGCGTGTGATAGCGAGCACACTTTTGAAAGAATAAAACAAAAATAAATATTCACCGCGTTTTCTTCTACAGCAGGCCGCAAAAAATAAAAAGGAACAGGCAATTTGCGTGAACTGTTTCATATAGCGCCTCAAAATAAAACAGACAAGCAGGGAGAAGAACACGGCGCGCGGTTAATTACCGCTGGCTTACTACGTAATGCACGAGTAAACCGACAACAACAAAAAAACGGCGTGTGTCTGAAATCTCCCACGCAGCCTTGTCATTCAGCTTATGAGGCAGTGTAGCACCAGCATGAATAGTTAGTCTTGAAAAAGTAGCCTCAGTCAGTGTAATTCCAAGGTTTATGTTATAACAAGGTCGAGAACTGGGCTAGTTGGTATATGTTCATTATGATGGGACAGCGGAACCTTAGCGGGGTGAGAGGAGGACCTATAGTCCCGTTACATTAGCACTGTTCCATCGTTATGATTGCAGATTATCATCGACTCAGGCTATAGGCTTGCTGAAAAAGCTACTCAAAACAAAATCGTTCGCGAAAGTATGTGCTAAAGATGCTGCAGCCTTGTTGCATCGTACTTTCAGTCAAGAAATCGTACACGATGGCATTGGTTGCGTACAGTTAAGCAAGACGGCAGGTGCAGCGCAAAGGCAATTTGTTTTCAGAAGGTTCCGATCACTTCGGTGCCAGCGCAGTGGCTCAAGGAGATACCCCGAAGATAACTGGTTCTCACCGCAAGCATTGACTTAAGACGGCTACCATGTTTAACTTTGCCATTTGGGGGGTTTGTAAGTCACCCCAACGAAGCTTTTACAAATGTGGCGCTCCAGTTATAGTGAAAACGCCGCAGCGCCGCTGAAAATCTTGGAGTCTATTAGTGCCCTCTTTGCTGAAAAACATGTTTTAACGCGATACCTACGGCGCTTCCCGGGAAGAAATCACGCTGTTTGGGTGTTTATACAAACTACAGCCTAACCTGTGATCTTTTGCCCGTGCGTAGGCGAGCTTCGCGCCGGCAGAAAGCTCCTCGATGTAAAGCAAAGTCGACAAAGTTTGCGTATGTTTAAATACAGACAAAAATGTTTGAGAATAAATAACGCTTGTTGAGCAGGCGCATAGGATAGCACTGTGGTTTTCTTGCATACTTTGGCGTTTGCATAGCTACGAACAGGACTGGACTTTGCCGTGAATTCTTGATGCTGGCCTTTATTATCAGTGAGTGGTGATCAGTGGTGATCGATTGGTACGACCACTGGATCATGCGAGCAGTCACAGGCCCCATTCAGAGCGAAGTGAAGCAAAAGAGTTTGGCGATTAAACTCACCCCCTCTTGATAGAGCACGCTACACGACAATTTTTGGCATGCTGGCTGCCATATTTGCCGGCAGCGGTGGGAAGGTCGTTATCTGTAAAGTCATTTGTGGTTATAAGCCGCAACATCATCTGGTGGCATGTGCACACTTTGCAGCAACATACTGCGGTTTAAGTCACGTATGTGCACGTTTAACACAATACCACCTTTGCTCAAGACGCGTGCATGCATATGCGCATCCCACCATTCTTTTTTTAGACAAATTATTGTGTTCGATGCATTATCATGCTTGGTGTCTATTTTAACTTTTAGGTGCCCCAGAATATGTCGGTTCTTGTTTACCACACCTGCGGATGAAGCGCAAGGTTCACACTAGGTCTTTTGTGTATTACATATTTTGTATGCATTCCGTCTCTCAACTTGTTACAAATTAGTATACATTCCCACAAGCAGCCGCATGCCTCAAGTTTATTGACTCAGTGGAATATTTAAGAAGTCCTTTTGGGTGATTTTCCTAAAAATAATATCGTCTTGTACACACAGATCTCGATGTCGAAAAGACCAAGCAAAGACTGGCGGCATTAGGATTAAACGGATTTGGCATGAAATGGGTCAAAGATTTGGCGTTCGGTACTTCTCAACCATGCTGTGATTTTATGTTCACGAATGAATGTCAAGCAACCCGAACCTACAAGGAATACCGACAGACTGAGTGCACAAAGAACGAAGAAGTTCTCATGCTGACTAAACGTGCCTTTCAAGAAGTTTGTGAGGAATTTACACCTAAACATTCTGACTTGAATGTACAGTAAAGAGACGTCACGTGTGTCCCTGCTTTCCTTGGCTCGTAATTTTTTCGGTGTTTACTCCCTATGATCGCCATGCAACTATGCATTCTTGGACGCATACACATGGATACATCCTTATTCCTGCGCGTAAACTCTCCCACATTGCCCAATGGTCCCGAACCATAAGCTTGTTTAGAACATTGTGTTGTCTCCTTTCTTTTTGTAATATACCTTGTTACAGTACCGGTCGCTCTTAAAGGCAGCCATTCAGAACTTCAAAAAGGGGTCCAGGCACGCCCCTCAAAAATCTTCATGTCGAAAAACCTGTGCACAGAAGTTCTCGTTTGCTCCGACCCGTCCGTCAGCCTACCTTTCATATGGACGCCACAGAAGCAGAGCACATGTGCCGAAGTGCCTTTATGTTGTTTTCTGCTTCTGTTACATCCGCTATAGTAGCCTTGTGTTGTCAGCATGGACACCCTCAAGCATGTTAACCTTCTAAATTTGTAAGCTTTGTGTGTGCGGGCACACGAGTATGGATTCAACGCGAACTTTTCAAAAATCGGGATTTACAAGCTGTAGCGGTGTAGCGCTGCCCAAATAGCAAGCTGAGGGCGCGCCTGTTTGCTTATGTCGCCCCAGGCGCGGCCCAAAATTGCGGGTCGACAGCACCCACACGCGCAGGCTGCTACTGGAGTTTCATACAGTCAGAACATTTTTTACCACCTCCTCCTTCAATTTGGCAGCCTTAACTAGCATTGAACCAGCTAACGCACCAGTTCGCGTTGGAGAATCTGGCCCAGAAGGTTCTCCACCACTAATATTACGTATTAAGAAAGTTTTTCTGCTCATCGTCCTCTATGTTAAACGCAGATAAAACTTAGGACATGGAACTGTGGCCGCGAAAAAAGCAAAAAATTACTCGTTATTTATTTTCTTTATAGACAAGAGGGCACTGCAGGTAGATACCTGAAGTAGTTGGTGTAAATTTGACGAATATAATAACCGAGTTATCATAAGTGCCAGACGCCTAGTGTATAAAACAAGTTTTTCGTGTCTTCGTGCAGAGCACAGGCCACACTCGAATTTGTCGTCCCGACCCTTACCAGCATAGCGATAAACCAGAGCGTAATGAAGAGATTCACCTCCAAAAAGTGTGGTTGCCTTAATTCCTAAGAAGAAAGTAGATCACATTCCCCGCACGGGGCACCTTCTGTATTCAAGGTGATGGTATTGGTGACACCGTGGACCTGAAATCCCACACGAAATCTCTAAACAACTGTGCAATAGGTTGAGAGGCGGATGGTATGTGTTAAAAGGTGTCCTTTGGAACTACGGTTCAGCCCCTCCCTCTCTCTCTACCAGGCAGAAATCTCTGGCACCTCGTTGGAAATCAGAATAAAGTCTATGAAGAAATTATCCCATTCTCTTCCTCTTTCTATCCGATTTAAAGAATTCAATCCCCTCCAAAAGCCATGAACAGTCCGTGAAATGATGCCGCACCGAATATCTTCTACCCCTCATTCCTGCAATCGCAATTCCAAAGCCCTATAATCTCCCCCGCCTCTAAATAATGGAATCTCTTGATAAATAAAAGCCCGTCACTGTCCAATCTGTGTTCCTGACCTATACGGTCCCCGAGAGAATCATCGGAAAGTCGTACAAAGCGAAGAAACCCAAAACAGTAAAATCGCTGATGGAAATGAATAACCACCAGCAATCCAGTAACCTCGTCACGCAAACCAGTATTGTAGATGGAGACATAAAGACCATGCCCCACCACACTTTAACATCTACAGTGCGTGATCTCTGATCCTGATGAAATAAATAAAACAAAAGCAATTGTGTTGGAGCGCTGTAGAGACCCGGGCGTATCGGCAGTGCCAAGGATAACCAGGCAGCGAAATGACAATGAAGTACATCAGATCACTTGAGCTTGACATTTGGTCCCGCAAAGCGTCCTGAGTCGGCAAATGTAGCCTTCATCATACGTTGAATACGACCATAAATACCGGACCGGCGCCGCTGCTTCAGGTGCCAGCTCTTCGGGCACGGTAGCAACTCATACCACGGTAATCTTAGCGGGGCGATGGGTGCCGCTCAAGGTCCTTCGACTTCAAATCAGAGGGCTTCAAACTAGAAAATCCATTTCTTTCTCCAGTTTCAACTGATATATAAACTAGAGAAAAATTAATAATGTCAAAGTTACAGAAAACATGACCTGCACAGAGCCCGAAAGAGTATTCTGTGTTTTCTTCTTCTGAGGTACGCCGCCGATACTCCCGGGGGTGGGGGTGGGCGGAGCGGAGTCTTACTTTCGCGGCGACTCAAGTCAGCAAGAGTGATTAGTCCCGCCACCACGTTTTTCTCGGCGGGCCAACCCGTTGGGTACCGCTTGCGGGCCTGCAGATGTTCCGGTGACCAGGGACTCGCAGCACCTCCCACCCCTGCAGCACCGTCACTGCCTACGGGAGCCCGATTTGACAGCACCTCCCAGGACATCCGTCGATGAATTTGACGAAGCTTCGTTCCTGGCTGCATTGCAGGGAGAAGGCTGCTGCGTCGAAATCAAGACAGAAGATAAAACAACCCTTGCAAGATCAACAGCCTGGAAAGACAATACATAAAATGCTTATTCCAGTAGCTCTCAACACTTAATTATGAGAATAGAAAATGTCATCATCATCATCAGCAACAGCAGCACCAGCAGCCTACCTACGCCAACTGCAGGCCAAATGCCTCTCTCATAGTTGTCCAAGTATCCCTTTCCTGTGCTTACTGCGACCAATTTATCCCCGCAAACGTTTTGATGTCATCTGCCCTGCCACGCTTGCCTTCTAAGGTATCCGCTATATTACATTTAATGAACGACGGTTGTCTAACCTTCGCATTAATACCCTGCCCACGCCCATTTCTTCTTGAGTGGGTCAGGGCCCACTGACCCACTCCAATCTGTTCTTGTCCCGCAAATCTACATCTATCATCTTCCGTTTCCCTTGCTCGCTGAGTGGTCCTCAATTTAGGTTGAGCCGTTCGGGTAAACCTCCAAGTTTCTGCCCGTAGGTGAGTACGGTAATTAGCAGCTGTCATACACTTTCTTCTTCATGGAAAATGGTAGGCTGCATTCATTGTCTATGAATACCTACAGAATGAACTCCACCTCATTCTTCTCTTTCTTATTACCTATGCCTCATGGTTGGGATCCTAGGTCACTACTTGGACTAAGTAGATAAATTGGTTAACCACTTCCACTGCCTCGCCACCTATATCAAAGCGCTGTGCTCTCCCGATGGTATTGAGAATTACTTTAACTAAAGTCTGGGTTTGGGCTAGTTGGTTCATATTTAAACTGGGAAACAGCGCTTTAAACGAGGACAGCGAAGAAGAATACACAGGCACTAGCGCTGACTATCAACTAAGCAATATTTTATTGCTTGCGGAAATATAAAGGAAGAATAAAATGACGTCACATGCGTGAAAAAGAAAAACACAAACAAACTACAGGCGCATCTGCTATGCCAAGATAACTCGAAATTACATGTTCAAGTACACAAGTTCTTTCTGATACAGAGCTACGGAAGGGGTGCTCACGCATTTTTTGCCACGCTGGGCGATTTGCCAGGCCTCATAAATTTTGCGTGCGCGTGTGTCGCGGAACCTCTTGAGTACCTTAGTGTCTTCCAAACGCGGGGAGCACTTACCGGACTCGCAGGCCTTGTAGTGCGTTGCCAAGTTGCTTCCTGTGCCGGTTTTAAGGGAGTACGCACGCTCCCTTAGGCGCTCATTCAGGCAACGCCCGGTCTGCCCCACATACACACGACCACATGCTAGGGGCACCTCGTACACGACGCTGTCGCGTCAAGCCACAAAGTGCTTCGCGTGCGTGCTTCGCTCGCCAGGGCGCACAAATGTGCGATGCATGACAAAGCACGCGAAGCGCTTCGTGGTTTGCCGCGATAGCGTCGTGTACGAGGTGCCCCTAGCATGTGGTCGTGTGTATGTGGGGCAGACCGGGCGTTGCCTGAATGAGCGCCTAAGAGAGCATGCGTACTCCCTTAAAACCGGCACAGGAAGCAACTTGGAAACGCACTGCAAGGCCTGCAAGTCCTGTAAGTGCTCCCCCCGTTTGGAAGACACTAACTAAAGCTGTAGACTGGGCTAGTTGTTAATTCATAGTGAACAAATGTAGCGCAACAGAAACACAAGAAATGGATAGAATACACACGGACGAGCGTTCGTCCGTGTGTATTCTATCCGTCTCTTGTGTTTCTGCTGCGCTACATTTGTTCACTATGGAAGACACTAAGGTACTCAAGAGGTTCCTCGACACACGCGCACGCGAAATCTACGAGGCGTGGCAAATCGCCCAGCGTGGCGAAAAATGCGTGAGCACCCCTTCCGTAGCTCTGTATCAGAAAGAACTTGTGTGCTTGAACATGCAATTTAGAGTTATCTTGGCATACCAGATGCGCCTGTAGTTTGTTTGTGTTTTTCTTTTTCACGCATGTGACGTCATTGTATTCTTCCCTTATATTTCCGCAAGCAATAAAATATAGCTCAGTTGATAGTCAGCGCTAGTGTCTGTGTTTTCCTTTTCGCTGTCCTCGCTTAAAGCGCTGTTTCCCAGTTTACAATTACTTTAGTTCTCTGCATATCACTTCAGGCCCAGACTGTACTGTGCTTGTCGAGTGCTGTAAGCGTTCTTTGCAATTCCTCCCCAGAGTTACTCAGCAAGTCAACTCCATCAGCAAACTTGAGGTTACTGACGAATTCCCCATTAACCATTACGCCTACCTTTCTCCAGTCCAGTGTTCTCACTACCTCTTGTAAACATGCTTTGAATAACACTGGAGAGATCGTGTCTGCTTGTTTGACGCCCTTCTTCATCGGTATTTTACTGCTCTCTTCATGGAGGGCTATGGTGGCTGTGGACCCATTGTAGATATCCTCCAGTATTCTCACGTCATGCTCGTCTACACCCTGACTCCGCAATGCCTGAATGACTGCTGAGGTTTCCGCCGAGTCAAATGCTTTCTCAAAGTCAATGAAGGCTATATTGATACGCTTTGAGTATACTCCCCGCGTTTCTCTATCACCTAATTTATCGTGCGAGCATGGAAAATTGTTGAATGGCCTTTACGAAACCCTCCTTGTTGATTAGCTTTGCTGAAATCTGAGGTTGCAGAAATTTTGTTAGCGGTTACCTTGGTAAGTTCCTTGTAGACGACTGAGAGTAAACTGATCGGCCTGTAGGTTCTGAAGTTCTTCATGTTACCTTTCTTCTAAGATTTCAGTACACTCGCGTTCATTTGGCATTGGGTATAGAGGTTTGCTAGTTTTTCTACTACAATTTGGCCGCCATCTTTGAAGTGGTTCCCTTTTATCTATCCTCAGCGGGTGGTTTGCCGCTTTGTATTTCTTTGAAAACCTTTACCTCTTCTCTCGTTACTGGTGCGATGTCTATCTCCTCTGAACTTCTTTCTCGTCCTGGATGTCGCGGCTACTGTACAGGTCTATATAGAACGCCTCGGGCACTATAACTGTTTTATCCATCTTTGTGAGACATTTTCTTGCTTGTCTTTAGGTGAATACATCTGATTTTTTCCCACGCCTATATGCCATTGACCGCTTCCAGGCTGCCTCCGTTCTTTATACAATTCTCGATCGTCTGCATATTACACCTCTGTATGTCAGCTGTCTCTCACTTAGTGATTAACTTGCAAAGCTCCTCTAGTTCGATTCTGTCTGCTGGGGTGGCGACTGTCATGCTTTGCCTTTCCTAATCAAATCTCGCCTCCTGGGACATTTTGCCAGTATCCTGCCTAGCGATCGTGCCTCCGACTTCTACTGGACACTCCGTGATAATGCGTGTACGATTTTAGCTCGCTTCCGGTGTCGTGAACTCGGCTTCCTCTGTGAGAGCTGAATATCAGTTCTGCACCGCGATCCTGAATTCTTCAACTTTACATCTTACTGTTACCTCATAGATCGGCTTCTTTCGTACTAGATTGTTACGTTCCCTCCTCAAATGTAGCCTTATTTGAGATCTTACCATACGCTGGTCCCTACACGTTATGCTTCCGAGCAGTTCCACATCCTCCACGACGCCAGAGTTATCCCATACCATAAAATATATTTCATTTTTATGCTCCCCATTCAAGCTCCTCTACGTCCACTTGCCTCTCTCGAGTTTGCAGAAGGTATTCATGATGTGCAGATTATTCTGTTCAGCGAACTCGACTAGCAGGTCCCCCACCCTGCTATTTCTACAGCCCAGACCATAGTTCCCAACTCACTTGTCTCTAACCTGCTTCTTGCCTACTTTAGCATTGCAGCCTCCCATAACTACAGTACACTGTGTTTTACTTTACCCAAAGCCGATTCAACATCTTCGTATAAGCTTTCAAGTAGCTGATCGTCGTGACTGGATGCAGGCGCGTCGCTCAGCACCACAATGAGTTTGTACCTCTTGTTAAGCCGAATTTGATGACCGGCTACCCTCTCGTTAATGCTATATTACTCGTCTCTGTTGCCAACTATGCTTTTATTGACTAGAAAAAAATCACACTCCCAGTCCTCTTCTCTCCACTAGAGCACGGTAACACAGGACGTGTCTATTTTTCAGTTCTGTAAAAACCTCTCCTGTCCTCCTAACCGTGCTAAGCCCTATTGAATCGCAGTAATGTTCTCTAATGCCTCGAACAACACCTTCAGACTCACCTCGCTTGATAAAAGGTCTCGTGGTAAACGTTGCCAGGTTCATGTTCCAATGATGGTCTGTCCGGAGCCAGGGATTCTTAGCACCCTCTGCTCCGTTACAGGTCTGACCGCCGGCATGGTTAGGTGCTTCGCAGCCACTGGAGACTGAAGGCCGTCGGTTAATTTCGTGTTTAAGGGAGGGTGTGGGCCTTACTACAACAGGGGAGCCAATCCTGCTCTGTTGAAGGCGCGCCTTACCGGCAATTGTCGCCACAACAATACAACACTACAACGATAAACACCCTACATACCATAATATAGGACACAACACTTACTTACACCTCGACTTGGCCATTGGTCCTGCAGATATATTTTTATCTTTGAGTGTGGTGTGTGCACAAACACATATGGGAGCGACCGACAATGCTTTGAGGAAATTTAAGGAAATAGAAATACATTTTTGAAGTATATTAATTTTCAAATACAGTGGACATATGATCGTGTTTCTTAAGACGCTCCCTTTGGATAGGCGAACATCTATGCTCTTGAATTGAAGCATGCACACAAACGAAACCAAGTGTTAAGCAAATTTAGCTAAATTAAAGGCAGCTAACTGTAACAAGAATGCTGCCGGAGGGTAAAGTGGTTTACGTTCCCAAGAAAAAACTAGTGTACGTTTTGGTATCTACACAAATTTTAAATAATAATATAGCCCACGGCCCCACAATTCACACTAGCAGGTTCCTTGACGAAGACCTGGCGTAGCGAATCCTAAACAGGCACAGACCTTTGCTGTAAACGTTGCTAAGAATATTACTCGTTTAAGTACTACAGCACCTTTGTAAGGATCAGGATTACTTGTGAATTTCCTACCTTTTTTTTAGAAACGGTACCACCACAACGGGGATGGCGATAACTTTGTTCCGGTTTCTTTTGACACTAAAGCTCCACGATGCACTGACGTTTTCTCTGAGATTAACGAAGAGCTTGGATTTTAGAAAAAATGCAAGATTTCTGCGGAAGTTTACAACGAAATGTAATGTTTTTAGGGTATTGTTACGGTTTTAAGCCACCGAAAAGGAGTAGGGCACTACGTTGGTGTCGTGAGATCTGAGATGACACGCATTGAGGAATAATTTAAGCGATGCTTATAACGGGTGGCTAGATCATTACCAACGACTTAAACAGAAAACGTAAATTAACCCCCATAGGCGTCCACAGCAAACTTGACAGGCGAGGTTTAACGCTATTTCACTGGAATTAAAAAAAGCAAAACTTCGAAACAAAACTCTAGGAAGGTGCCTGCTGGTGATATTGGGGTATTTGCCACTTCATAAAACTGTTTTTTCATTACACGTAGGTTTTGTTTGCTTCATTCTAAATTCCTTTTTTATATTTATAAATATATCTCATTCGCTCCTTAACAAAGAATGCCATCTGTGCCGCACCTTTCTGTCTTAGAAATAAGTATCCCATACTCTTCAACCTCTCTGTCAGCGTGGTTCACACAGTACGTACTTGTCAGGACCCGTTTCTCAAATTTGAATTTGTTATACAGAAATCTTTTATCCTAATAACAGCTCATGCTTTTGGAATATGGAGGCGGGTAAAAAACGAAAAAATCACTGCTTTCTGGATGGGGCTTTTGAAACCAACGAACTCACCTCTGGTTGCCACACTAAGAAGAGTGAACGAAGCAGTCACACGAATTCTTTCATAGCACTATGAACAATGCTTATTTCAAAAACTAACAGGACAAACTGAAAGTAAGGCAGGCGTCGCCCAGGATAGGCCTCCTGCACTCTTTTGGCTCAATCGGTGACCCTTTTCTAGAAGTGAAATTTTGGGCGGCGGATGTCAGTGTATAAGTGTTCCTCACATGAAAACTGAGTGGGGCGGGTGCACACAAATATTAAAAGACGAGAGTGCGGTGTTGGACGCAGCCGTGCCAGATCAGGTGGAGTTGGGCTACTGTCGGACACAAACTGCGAACCCAGGACGGAGGCATAGCTGTGTAGGTGAGGGGGTGCTGTAGAAGAAGAAAATAAGTAAAGCAGAGATGCAAGTTAGTTGGTGAACATACATTGTTGCAATTTAGGCACGTACTAAATCAGGAACTCGGCTGGAGGAATGTACCGGCGAGTCTGTGTAATTGTAGACTCTACCGCTGTCTGGCACAGACTTACAAGAGTGCTCTTTAGAACGCACGATTAACCTTGTCTCCACATCGGCAGTTGCGCTGAGGTGAAGTTCTATACCTGCTTTGATGAGAGTACGGTTTCAGTATACAGCGGTAAGTCCCGTCCCATCTTGCTGGCTGGAGTTGGTGTAGTAGTTCTATTTGCATATCAGTCTTTTCACTCTGCCTCATGGTGGCTTTAATATCGGGGTTCCTCTTTCATTGTAAAAGTCTGGATGCATATTAAGGGATGGTAGAGCTGGACAGACATTACCGGCTTAAGTTGCTTATCGGTGCTTCTCCCCTTGGCTGGTGTCGTATCCTAGGTTGTGAAGGTTGCTTATGTCCGGTGTCATGTTTCGCACTCCTTGCAGTTGACTGATTTTGTACGCGTTAAACCGTCCTTCCAAAGAATTTGTGATGCAGATGTCATACAGTGCCTTGTTTAGGTATAGCTAATTCTCCTGAGTGCGATTTCACGGGCCGTTCTTAAGAGACCCGTATGGTATTCAGCTGGCACGGCGCTTCATTGGCATTGAGCTGGCATTGAGCATCGGGCTCCCTTGTTGTCCCTGTTTTTGTTCGCGCCTAAATTTTAACAAAGTAGATAAAAAGTAGCATACAAAAAGAAAACAGTCAAGAACTCACAAACAGAATCCCAGAGGCACACGAAGAAAGGCAGGTGCTGCCCGAAAGATTCCGCAACCAGAAAAGTCAAAAGGCTATGCGAAAACGCCAGCCGAAGAATAACACAAAAATCACCGGAATAATCATAATTTGGCTGCCAGACGTAAGGGGTTGAGAGATACACAGTACTAAGCCTTTTAAAAAGCTCCTAAAAATTCTTGCAGTGCTCTCAGCATCTACCGGACGACCTAGTTCGGCCGTAAATGCAGTTCGCATTTAAATTAAATATAACAAAAAGATAACTTCAATTCTACGAGGAAGACTGAGACTGGAGCTCCCGGTATACTCGACATAGCAATTTTTTCGCGTTAGATCAGTGCTATTTGCGCTCCGGCAGTCGACCCAGCTGGCCTCCTTTACCACGAAGTGGTGTATATTAAAAATGTGTTAAGTTTGGGATTGCTGCATGTCCAAATTGTGCGATAAATGGTGGAGTAGTCTCCGCAGTTTGCACACGCACGGTCTCCGGAAGTTGCCGTAATCGTTGTCCTAGGGGTAAAGTTGGTAGCGTATTATTCCGAATCTGCTTTAGTACAGCGCATTGCCGGTGCGTGAATGGTTTGTTTGGTGTTTGGTTCTTGTCAGTTTGACAGGCCGTCAGTAGCAGATTTGTGGTATACAGTTGTCCTTGATTTCCTGGCTGTGACCCGTATGCCCTTGAGTGTGGAACTGTGCTCTCAGGTAGCCTGTGGTTTAACACTTTGTGCTTCTGTATTGCTTAGAGTGTCCTCGTGGCGAGGTACCCAGGTCTCCTTCTAGCAATTTTCACTTCTATCGATAACCTTGTTAAGTAGGTTCTTGCAGTAGCTCTGTGTAGTCGGCTGCGGTCAAGTTGGTGGCAGAAGGCGGTGAGTCTGTGCAAATGTAGACTGTAATGGTGTCTGGCGCATAACTGCATGAAGGCTCGGTAGTACGCTCAATTGGCCTCCACATCGGCAGGTGCGTTGATGTCAAGTTCTGTACCTTCTGTGATGGTGGTATGGCTTAAAGGGCCCGTGAAGACAAACTGCAAGTTTGCTTCATTCAAAAGATTGCCTCGTGCTGACACCACTTTCAAGCAAAACGCTTGCCAACCATATAGGTAACACCACACAGCGGAAGGAACAAGGTGCAAACCCAAAACAACTCGTAAAAAACTAGCTGTCATGCGCCACATGGACAACACGGCACGCAGGCTGAAAAATTTGCGGCCCGTTAAGGTGTGGGAGTTTTTTTTAGCTAAGAACAAAATAGACAGGCTTTGTTCTTTGATGAACAACAAAAAGAAAAGTCTACGCAGTGCCAGCCATAGCAGATGCAGTTTCAAACACAAGTGGGGTTGTTGTGCCTTGCAAAATGTGCATTGTCTACCGCATTTCATTCTCCTCTAAAAGATTGTACGTAGGGCAGATGGAGCCCTGTCTAAAAATAAGACTAGGTGAGCACGGAGGCACCATAGAAAACTGCGGCATGCCAATTTGCCTGTACATTGCAAAAACCGTGGGTGCGACACAGTTTCGGTGTTACCAAGGTGTTTTTCGGACACAGAAATCACAATGCTCGGGACAACGAAGAACCCGTTTATATTAACCTTTATCAAGATAACTGCGTCAGCCAAACCTCGATCACGCTATAGGAAAAGAAGCCCTGATAGTCGGCCGGATGCTCACATGAGTCGCATCAGCCCTCTCTGCTCCCTATGTGCATGTGCACACTTGTGTGTCTATGTTCTGTGGGTATCTAATAAACACGAGTTGTGTATCAGCGCTCGTGTTGTGCCTCTTAATGTCGTCCAGTTCTTTTGTATGCTGTGTTTGTTTTCCCCCGGATGTATACAAGGTGTTTCGGCTAACTTTAGCCAGAGTTTAAAAATTTCCCAGTGCACTATAAGACGATGCGACCAGATGCATGTTGCTCACTTTTGTATGGGGTGTGCATTGCTATTTTTGCATTTTTCTCAATCAGTAAACTCGTTAAGATTGATTAGCCAACTTCCCAATCAAGGAAGATAGGAAAAGAATTCCAATTAGAAAGCTGCTCTGTGGTTTGGAACACGTCTGGTTAAACTGTTTCTGTCTTTTATCTTTTCGGTGTTAGTGTTTTTCAGCTTACTGATGATGCCCGCGAAATATATAAAAAGCCACGTGATGAGCCTGCTTGCACGTCGTGATTGCAGTGTTCTCGAACCTCCCCCGAGCAATTAATCAAAGCCGCGATGGCTGCCAATCATAGGGAGGACCATGCAAACAAAATAGAAGTTTGTTTTATTCGAAAGATTTAATGTTTTATACTGCCATCAGCGCTTGTCCAGCAGCAAACGATTTTTTATTCACTGAGAAGTGAAAAATTTTAGGACAAAATTCCAATGCTCCCACAAAATCGTGTGTTTTTCTGACTCGACAATCACATGCACAGAGCAGAGATTTGAAACTAATGATAGCCTTCCAGGGCTGCCACCATCTTACAGACAAGGTTACCTTGTTTGTCGCCCTGTTTGATAGATGACACTGCAATACCGCTTAAGTGCAGCGGTACTTTGCTTCTGGCCAGACTTCTATACTCGCCGTATTTTTATCGGAGTTCAAACTAATCGTTTTCTAAAGGTAATATATGACTCGCCGCTTATATCAGTTGTTGAGTGTTGTGTGAGACAAGTCCAATGCGTCCGACGGCTGTGTTAGGCAGTGTCAGCCGTCAAATTGCCATACTTACTGCGGCGGTGTTTACGTGTTTGTTTGCAACTTTAATTGTTCGCCTTACAGTTGTTACTGCTAGAAAAAAGGAATGTGCCATAAATTTACCCGCAGATAGCTGGTTCAGGTTTCAAACCCACGACCCTGTGGGCGGAACGCGAGGTACATGGTGCTCTTCCCACTGCGCCACAAAACCGAGACAGAATCAAATGCTACGAACGCGCCTTATATCCTTGACTCATTCAAACTACGTCAACATGCTACTGATACAACGCATGATGGGGCAATGATTAGCACTTGCAATAAAGGAAAAGAAGCTCCCACTTACAGCAACAATGATGGAGTAAAGGTCGTTGCGACAGCGAAGCTCCAAGCATACCACTTAGAGAGATTGACCAAGATTGGCCAATAAAACATAATAATAATCATAAAACATAATAACCATACGCGTTCCCGACACGTTTCACGCGATTTCAGAATCAATCCAACGGAAACACCAAGTGAACCCCACGATACGTCGCATCTACACAGGGTTCCCCTCTCCGGGAGGTGGGCGCAATTTTTTTTGTTACCTCAATGGCACAACTGGGCAAATAAAATCATAGGTTATGCTACAGGAAATGAGCTAGTGGGTCGCATGGTCATTCCCCTTTTCATAATTGTATAGCCTATTTGAGTGAAGTTTACGTTAAAAGGGGTGTCAGTATGACTCTAAGGAGGCAGTATCTAAAAAAAAAACCAACCTAGGCGTATTGTCTGCATGGCCCTACTCAAAGGCAAAAGGGCGACCACGCGAGCATTGGCTGCTTCTGCATATCGCAAGTAAGGAACTGTAGCGATGGGGGCACGTTGATGCTGTAAAGGGCACAGGTAAACGATTGCGTATCTACACTGTCGCTTTTGATGTGCCTGCGCGCCTATGATTGTTTGTGGTCGGAATGTCTCGCGGGAATCATCAGTAGGTTGAAAAACACTAGTACTTAATAGAAAGACAGAAGCTGTTTATTTGAACGTTCAACAAAAGGCTGTTTGGATACTTTCTAATTCGATGTTTTTTCCTGGCTTCGTTGCTTCAGAAGGTGGCTGATAATTCTTGACTAATTATTTATTTAGGCAAAATATTAAAAGCGTGACACATTAGATGGAAAATTCAGGAACATGGTTTTGGTGCAGTAGTTATAGAGTGCATCGGCATATTTTAAACTCCGGGTAACGATCGCTGAAACACCCTTCGTATAAATCGTACTGAATGTGATGAGCCCGAGGCAGTTGCAGTTCAAGAAGATTGTGCAGAAAGAAGGCAACAGAAGGAAAAGCTAAACATCCGCATATGGGTATGCGCCGCTAGAAAGAGTGAGCATGCAAGAGGAGAACAAGAACACGATGAAGCACTTCGCTGGTAGAAGCTTGGGGTGCTGTTGCAGAGAACAGCGAGTTCTCCCACTGGCGGTGCCTCAGCTACCGGGCCCGCATGTCACCAGCTACCACCTTATCACTGCGGCTCACGCTGTAGTTCCGGCGAACTGTATCTGCCGCTGCACTGGGCATCCACGCTGGGATATTGTGGCTGCGGTTCCAGTTGCACTTGGCGAGATACCCGTGCTCTTGTGCCAGGCCACCTACATTCCAGTCAAGTTGGGGATCAGCAACGTAACTAGAGGTCGAGACATAACGGACTATTGGCTACAAGATACAATGGACTGTTGTACCTTGGGGCCGGTAGTACGTCTTTTGTCTTGACCTCGGGGACACCGCTGGTCCTCCCGTTGACTGGAACGGTAGGTGGCCCAGCATGGTATCTGGGGCATTGTCGGTGGTTGAATTCGCTGTTCTGTGCAAACTCTCGCGAAGCTTCAAAGAGTTAAATAGCCCCATTGCGTTGCCTCGATTCTCTTGCATGCGTTTTTTACATGCCAACCCATGTTCAACTTTCTCTAAAATGCACACAAAATACACCGTTCTCCTATGCCTACTTTGCGTTGGCCTCTTGGACAGAAGGGTAAAATTGGTTTCAGTGTGTGGATGTTTAGTTTGTACAGACTTTGACGTAATAGGCTAATGCATTTCTTACACAACTGGTGCGCCCTTCTATGCCCGCTAAGGCGAATTTCCTCGTATTATATTTTTAGCACTCCTGTAACAATGCTCCTGCTTAACAAGCAGATTTCATATCCGCTAAGAAATTGCATCACAACAGGTAGTGTGCTTCGAGCAACTGCATATTAAGCAGGATTATATTAGGCGCATTTCAAACATAAGTTTCTTTCCTCATAATAGAACACAACGCTTATGAATTGAGTTTATAGGAGGAAAATGGCTAGTCTTGAAAACCTGCACGACATACAGTCCTGCACTGTAAGTGGTTACATTATAGGTGGTGTACACTGTACCACAAAGAACAGGATAGCATTTGTAATCTTTGCAGGGTGCTGCCATGGGAACAAGCCCGCTGTTGCTTTAGCATAACTTTCTGCTGTCTGTCTCGGGTTGACATACCGGCCTCCTTAACTATCGAACGAGATGTCACATAACAAAGATAGGCGTAAACCATGATAAGGATGGATGAAACGAAATGTATATGATGAGTAATATCACATCTTCAATGCCCATTTACAGCCGCTAGTTTGTGGCATGTCTGTACAACCTGCTAAATGCTCGTCATTTTCACAGGCGTGACCAATGTCGCATTGATATCAGAGCAAAATTCCACTAAAATCCCATGTGGCATCTTGGATACAACCGCTACGTTTTAGTTTTCGTATATTTTGGTGGTTCACACGATCTGCATAATTTGCCATTCTCAACCCACTGGTTGATAATGGCAAATGTTGAAGCATGATCCCATTACAGCAGCGTGTAAACACAAGGGGGCCACACCATTGTTATTCCATTTTGAGGACCGAAATCACAATTGAGGAGATGTGTGACTAAGGTTTGGCAGGAGGTATGTTTGCTGGTCTTAGATTAGGACGAGGACGTGCTGCTGGGTTATTCAAAACTGAGTAAAAAGGACGTGGCCTGGTGTTTCTATCAGGTATTCGGGCTTTAAAATCTGAAGACATTTTCAAGTACAGATCAGCATGTTTAGAACAGCACATTATCGAGAGTCTGTGCTCTGTATTACTGGAAATAAAATAATGGATAAAATTTTGAGCTGAAAGTATTGACCTGGCACAAATAAGGAGTGAAAGTTTGCTGTCCTGTCGAAGATGTATGGGCTCGGGAAGGTGGAAGTGCACTTCAGTTCAGGTGTGGAATTCCAGCGCTTTTTGAAAATTGGCAGCACTTGTGCAGCTGTACAGAAATATTTTTAAAGGTGATGCACGATGGGCAAGGGCGATGTTGTATAGCGGACGATAAATATTTTGTTTCATGCGTCACAATCATGGCTTACCTTCGCACGTGGTGCGTCATTCAAGAATCCCACCGGCTGCTGTGTTAATCTAGCTCTTAGAGAGCAATGAACCCTAAATAGGCAAATTCAGCACACTATTCGCAACGTTTCTAAAGCGTACCACATCATTAAGAAGCAAAGTGGGTGCTTTAGCCAGCCACTGTAAAACTATTTAGATGAGATTTTTTGGGGCATAGGCTAGGTTTTTCGATAACAACATGTCTTTAGTTGAATAAAAAAAAGCTAATATACAGCACCTATTTGCCTTTTCATTGGCTCTGTCCTTGTGGGTTTTTACCGCAATACACCACTTTGCCAAAATTACTACGTTACTGAATAAATAAAATATGTTTTAAGTTAAATGCGCTGGTTTTTAGGCATATCATCAGTCGCCCTTGGCGGCTTATTTATTCCTTATGAGCTGTTTTAAGAGGGACCCATCACGAACCTTGAAAATCATTACAAACTGCTGCAAGCAGGTACGTCGTGAAGAAGACGTGCGGTTATTTTGGCATGCACTCTCACCGAGAGGCACTATTAATAAAACACCAACTGGCAGGGTGCTGTCGCCATGAAAACAGACCTAGTACAGTATATATGCGGATAGATGCTTCGTGCTTACGATGCCTAGATAGCTTGTGCAGGGCATCGAATGATCGGTTGTATATTGGTGGCTCCTAATTTGTGACATTAAGGGGATGCATCACAGAATGGCATAGCACCAGACGCACAAGGCCTGGCTTCTGACCATTTATTTATCTAAAGCAGCAACTAAATTTAGGTTCAAGATTCGCTATACAGGCTTTGACAATATACAAAGCTAGGCAGATTTATTCTAAAAAATAATTCTTCAGTGAGTGTTTTAATGGAAGTCCTTTATTCCTCCCTTGTTTGTAATCAAGTGCTGTTTTGTCACTCTGCACTGAAACTGTTTCAACTCGACAGGATTTGCGCCTAATCAAGTAGTGGCTCCAACCTGTGCCTGAGTACCAGCGGCAGTTACTAAGGCATTGTGTACCCAAGCCCGAGGACTTTTTTTATTTTTAGTGAAGCCTGAATCCAAAAGGTCCGTGTGCTCATGTTCCCGCTTAAGATTTTCAAATGTCAAGATGAAGATGAAACCAGAACTGCTCCACGATTCGTAGCCCTAGGGTTGCTTGGGTGCTTTAAACTCGCAAAATTGATTTTTTCATCTTTCCCTTAGCAGCACTGCTATGATCACCAGGGCTCAGCCTAGTGATCTCCTCATACACCTCCTGATTGATAAGTCGACCCATTTGTTTTACAAGGTGCCGTATGGTCATTGCGTGACAAGTGTTCCATTGGATACTCTGTCCGCAAACTGCTTATGCTAGTGCGCAAGACAGTGCAGTTTGTGACTTTGTGAGATGGAAGGAATCTAGCGAAGCACTACGAATCCACGAGTTTCAGCTATCATTTGGCTTCGTACAGGTTTTCAAGAGAGTCAAAAATAAGTTCGCCTTAAGTGTTGACGGAACCATCTTACGATATAAAACCACAACAGTTAAGGATCCCCGACGTCTCGTAAAAGTGTTTTTTAAAGAGTGCAGTCAAAATCTCTTCAAAAATCATTGGTATTTGTTTCCACGTCACTACATTAGCTGTAGATTCGAGCCAGCCCATGTAGTTCAGAAGGAGGCTAAAATTCTTTTCGTGTGTCTGATAATGTAGCCACATATATGATGAAATAAACAATTAAGCTTGAATTTACATGTATTTGACTTCTTCTGTAGCGTGGCTCCAAGAAGAAACATGTAATTTTTGCTTTTGGTTTTGCGGGTGCTGACAGAGAAGTTGGGGAAAAGTTTGAACCAAGGTGTTCCTGGCATAAAGCGCGATGGGGAGGTGAAAGTTTGTACTTACATTGGAGGCTCTAAAGCATTAAATAAAGAAGTTTCAAGCTTTGGAACTATATTTCATGTT
Source organism: Haemaphysalis longicornis (assembly GCF_048455015.1). Taxonomy (NCBI): domain Eukaryota; kingdom Metazoa; phylum Arthropoda; class Arachnida; order Ixodida; family Ixodidae; genus Haemaphysalis; species Haemaphysalis longicornis. Next base: position 1,144,147 of record NW_027526355.1, on the reverse strand, counting down.
ATGCATGCCATACTTTGCAACAGTAGTCTGCAATGGGCTATATCTATTTAATTATTTATTTAATCGTGCATTGCTGAAAGTTTTGTCTTGAGCAATTTAATTGAAATATCCCAAACATACTTGGTAAAGACTCATGAAGCCTAATATTATAGGTTCCAGTTCTTCAGTAAACTTGAGAACCTGTACTTGCTGTAAATTTCAGTGCTTTATTGAGAACATGCTTTAAAGCCGCACTCAAGCTTTAAGAATACTCGATAAAAACCCTTGTCTGTAGCTTGTTTTGGCAAAAACCTAATTATAAATGCTTGTAGCACGCACTCTGTGGACCGACAAGTACGCACCGTAAAATTATTTTTCTTGACAAGAGTGGAAGCAGGGGTATTTGCAGTAGCATGATACACTGGAAAGTTGCGAGATCATCGTAACCGCTTTTCAACACGGAATGATCTCTGCACTGCGGCCTCTAGTGTTGAAGCATCCATTTCACCGAGGTGGTAACTGCCTGCCACAACTTATTGATATTTATGTTTATACAACAGCCCGCTGTGTATGCATGGTCCTTATAGAGAAGTCGTGACGATAATAAGCTTGCAGCGGTACACTGTATTATGCTTCAGTAACATCACTGTTCGCACCTTTGGCAAGACAAATTTGAATACGGTGTGGAGTTGTAAGTCCACAGACCGCATGGTGGAAGCATTTGTGAGGGTTGTGCTAAAACAAGCAACAGAAGGGGCTTTTGTATCAAGTATTCTTAAACCTGGAGTACTGCTTCAAGGCAAGTTGTCAATAAAGCACTGAGGGTTACAGCGAGTACAGATTATCACTGTTTGGAAAACTTCAGGATTAGAAACGGACGTTCTGCGGACATCCAATATTCGCATTTTGTTATCCCCTATATATCCCCTGTATATTTAGGTTTAAAACTGTCTCCTTTTCACCATCAAACGAATGTCGGAAAAACCTTCTGGGACGTCTCTTTGACGTTCGTAGGATGAGGAATTAGTTTTCATCGGACCATCTCATGGACTTCTGTAAAACGTCAGCCGGCTTTCTGGGGATGTCTGAGAGACGTCCAAATGTCCGATGCCGGATATCCGACGGATTTTTGGTGGACATCTGTTTACCAATGGGCAGTCTTCTGCTGCTCATTGCCATATTGGCGGCCATAAACTCACACTCTAGACAAGAGGCGAAAGGATGTTTGTTTAAAACTTTTAAAGGCGGTAGATTTTTTTGGTCCGCTTAAACGCAGTTGTTTTGGTCTATCTCGATGTCTGTCCGTCTATAACTCGATTCAACCACCCTGCCAAAGTGAAACAGAAGCGTCTCAATAGTTTTGTATTCCTACACCGAAACCTAAACATCCAAGTATGCATGTTCATACTTGTCAGCATTGTTGAACACGAACAAAACATTATGCATATGTCGGGAATCGATACATAGTTGAAATGTTTTGTGTTCATTTATTAAAATTTTAGGGATGCTTGGTTTTTGCCGTAACAAATAAAATACTACATCATCTGCAGAAAACCGTCGCCTGCTGTGGCCCGTGCTTCTAAAGCTCTTGGATGCACTGTAAGAAATCTAGCGCAACAACAACCAAAGGTTCCACTGGATAGGTGTCGCGTTCTGCTTGGAACGCACCTGGAGTAGGCCAACCTGGTTTACAAACGTCGGTGTAGGTTTTCCCAGTTTACACGCGTCTGAGCCATGCGGCATCTCTAGCATCGAGGCACCCAAGCTAGAAAAATGGAACGCGGGAATTTTAAATTGACTTGAGCAAACCCCTAACTTATTATCATGGGAGGAGTCTCACGGGTTAGAAGCAGCATAAGAGGTGAGTTGGAAAGAGAGGGTAGGCATTTACTTGTAATGGGCGCAAGTCGACTATCATCTTTCGTCGACTTTTGCAACAAAAGCAGGAGATACGCCGCATTCGTTGTTTTTTAAATCTAGCAACAGTGGGTTTTCAGTGCCATGGTACACTATATTATGTTCATCACGTTGCAGATAGATACTTCTTTGCTTTCGGAGCTTGTTTTGCGCAAGAAAGCCAACAAAGCACTCTTTCCTCAGAGATTCCAGACGCTAAATTGTCACGCAGCCAATGACGACGCAGCTGTTTTGAAAGAAAAAAAAGTATATTGGAGCTAACTTGTGCTTCTCTACCAACCTAAAGAACACACAAGCGCCGAAGCCGATCAACAAAGTGACGTGCGGGGACGACTGTTTGTAAATCGAATGACGGCGTGGCTGCTCTGGCAGTATATATCTTTCGGCGAGACGGTTTCCCAAAACATAGGCTTGCAGGAAGTACACTGGAGATCAAAAAGTATTATTTTAGCGTAGAGACGCGAGGGCCAAATACTCTCCCTGTCAAAATAAGATAGCCCGTACGGTATTCAAAAGAAATGATATGGACTTTCTGTAAAACACTGCTGAGACAAACGGACTCAAAAATAAAACAGAAGTATACAAACAAAATGCATGGTTGGCGGCATTATCTCCCCCTATGAGAGTGCAACGACCTGATGCTAAAGTAAAAAGAAAGTCCAAGCAAACACAAAGAGTCCGTCATCTTTCGTAGTAAGTCTTGACGCGAACCACGTGGACGAATTCGGGCCGCATGCGTCGACGTGATGGGTTGAAATCACTGTCGGGGGAAACCTCCTCGATAAGATGGCCGACGAGACGTTGGATTCTGTAGAGGCAGAAAACTGTCATGGGAGCTTTCCACTAAGTCCACGTCGTCGAATGGGTGTCCAAACCCAAACAATGTCTGCTGGGCAATACTCGGCGTCTCGACGTCGGAGGTTGTAGTGTCTGGCATCCACCCGCCGCTGGTCCGTAGTACGTACGCCAGCAAGCTTGCGGGCCTCCTCCGAACACTGTAGGCATCCTTGGACGTCCGCGTTTCGGTCGTCATCGTCTACATATGGCAGCATGGTGTCGAGCATCGTCGTCGGCTGTCGACGACAGACAAGCTCGAATGGAGTCATCCGCGCAGTTTCCTGTACAGCTGTATTTCACGCGAAAGTGACATCAGCATGAAACATTGGACATGTTTATGGTCAACGTCCACGTACACTGAAAACCAATCGGCAAGGGTATTGTTCAGCCATTGAGTTAGTTCATTCGTCTGAAGGCGATACGTCGTGGTCTTCCGCTGATTCGTGTTGGTGGAACGTAGGACGGCTTGCCCGAGCTGCGGATTGAATAACGTTCAACGGCCCGTGATTAGTGCTCCAGGAACTCCATGTCGCAGCACAACTTGATGGATGAAGAAATTTGCGACTTCTTGTGCAAAAACCTTCGCAAAAGCGGCAGCCTCTGCGTAGCGCGTCCTGTAATCGGTCGCTACGACAATCCACTCACCGACCCATAAGGTCCATTCTCTGCGAAAGGCTTCGATTGGACGGCGATCCGCTGCAGAAGTCCGGCGTGTCTTGTCCGCGGCATTTCTAATTGCTATTAGTAACGGTAGCTCTAGACGTAGTGGTGGACAGAGGGTGTAGGGTGGGACCAGTATTAATTCGCCTCGATGTTTTCTGCAGTGCGTGCTGTGCAGAGATGTCCGGAAGCCAGGTCAGCACACATGCTTCCAACATTTCGGCCCCAAGGTCTACCGGATGACAAGAAAGTATTTTTTTCGTTCTTGGGTTGACATTTTTCTCACGAGGCCGGAGTTTTCCGGGATGAATACAGGTAATTTGCGTTTGAAGTACCTTACCACGCTGACGTTCGCCTTTTGACGTTGTCGATCGTGACACGTAGCTCGGGGTCGGCACGCTACTGGGCGGCTAGGTCGCTGTTCGTCAAGACTCCGAAGAATGCGGCGTCTTTTTCGGAGTCTTGTGGTGGTGGGTCCACGGGGCCACGAGACAGGCAGTCGGTGTCAGAGCGTTTCTTGCGATATGTATAAACTATTATAACGTCAAATTTGTGCAGGCGCAAGCTCCACCTAACGAGACGGCCAGAGGTGACCTTTAAATTGGCGAGCCAACAAAGTGCGTGGTGGTCAATTACAGCCTTGAACGGTCTGCCATACAAGTATGGAGAGATTTTGAAAAGACCCACATAATATAACTTCGGGGTGCTTCATCCTGATAGGCTGAGTATTTTTTGTCTTCCTGCGACAGACCGCAGCTGGGCAAGATGATTACGTTTTCGCAATCGCTTTGCGTTTGCAGGAGGGCGGCATCCTATCCTATAGCATTGGCGTTCGTATGCATTTCCTTTCGGCATTTTCGTCGAAATGAGCGAGCACGGACAGTCTCTGGAGGCGTTGTTGCAGCTGCAGAATGCTTCCTCTTGGGCGTTCCCCAGGTGAAGGGGGTGCTATCTTTGTCAAGCGTGTGAGTCCAGCAGGCCCCGCCATACTTCTGAGGGATGCCGCGAACAAGGAGGCACACTTATCCGGCTTTCTGTCGAGCAGATCGGAGCCACTGATCTGCTGACCCAAAATCTGATATTTTTAAACGCAGAATACTAGGTGCCCAATGATAGGAGCAGCATTCCAACTCAACAGCTTGCCATCGTTGGCACTTCAATCCAGCGGTGGTCCCAAGCGTTCGCGACAGGAACATCAGCCTCCTTGGAAAGCGGGTGAGGTCCACACACTTAGACGATTTCTGGCAATCCGTAAGTGCGTGCTGGAGGCACCTTGCTTGACGTGACAGATCCCTATGGACTGGAAATACCGTCAATACTGTTGTGCACATCGTACGTAATGACGTAGGGAGTCCGAGCAGTCCGCTGTTTAGTTTGGTCCATCGCAGCCAAGAATTCAGCAATTGTGAACGGTGCCTAGATTCCAAAAATGGCTTCATACGTTGGCGGTAAGCCCACGCCTTTTGGCACTGAGGAAAGGCAACGTCTTTTTCCGTAGCTTATCCTCAAAGGTAGGAAACAAGGCCCGGGCAATTTCCAAGAAGAATCGGGCCGGATCTTTGTACGATGTGATGAAAGCGCTTGCTGCTGCTTCAGGTGGGCGATTGGCAGATTTTATGGCACGAAAAGTGCGCATTACAGATGCCGTTGAAGATGAAGCACCAGGAGAGCCGCACCAGTCAAACCAGTGCTGCCTGGACCGTATTTTCTTGTTGCGTCTATCAGCAGCGGGGAGGCGCCTATAAGTTCTCAACATTTTTACATCTCATCTTTTAGCATGCATCATGAAAACCTAGCTCTTTACACCAGTCATCTTCATTACCTTGTGTTTTACATTGTTTATGTTTACTGAAATGATTCACTTTTACATTCATGTCACCTAAATGAACCAACCATTCTTTGGCGCTCTTTCCCCTCAGTCGGCCTTGCGCCACAAAAATTCAAGCATCATCATATCAGTTATTGACAAATGGTCACTGGTGACAATTACTTCAGCTTGCGGACATTTGACCTAGAGCTGCAGGATCTAGAGGTCGCACCTTTTAGTGAATTTTAGGTTAGTATTTTACGTTGTGGGAGGAAGTTTAGAAAAACACATCTCTAGAGAGGGGATCTCACCCATGCCTCCCGACTGCAAAAGGCATGCTCAGCTAAAGAGGCAACCACATGGAGCGTTTTTCTCGCTTCCGGCGCCCGTCGGCGTTTCCTACGTCGACGTTAAGCGGACGTTCGAGAGGACCAAATCCAAGAAAAGACAGAGTCAGCTTGACAAATCAGGCGGTTTTGCGCTAACAATCCTATGTGGCATACGGTGGTGGGATAAATTGCGCTGTCCAACGTTTTTCTCCTCACCGCAAGAAGACGCCGACGGCATCCAGACGCGAGCAAAACGCTCCATGTTGTTGCGCTGTCCAACGTTTTTCGCCTCACCGCAAGGAGACGCCGACGGCATCCAGACGCGAGCAACACGCTCCATGTTGTTGCCGCTTCATTCGGCTGTCTGCACAACTCAACTCTCCGTCCGTGTCTGCGTATTTTATTTAGTACAACTATATCCGAATCTTGAATGTGGTAGCAAGCACCGCCCTGATGTCTCCGGGTGAAGGCTTTCTTTTTATTTCTGTGCCGTGCCTGGGGCGTCTACAGCCTGTCAAGGGCAGTCGACCGGCGTGAGAATTCGGTGGGAAAGAGTACCTTTATGTATGTTGTAGAGTCCTTCTCATGCTCGCCGATTACGTGTGCGGAATGTTTTATTGCTTGTTTACTTCTGTTAACTTGTTGTAACGCCACTGCACCCGCTGGCGCTGCATTTATTCTCCATTTCAGCTGTATAAGCTTTTGCTCGGGCTGCCATTGTTGTTATTTCGTGTTTTTTCTAGTCCATTGGCTTCATTTTTTCCCGATTTACACTTGAGACGCGGCACACCTTTTGTAGGATAAAAGGTGTGCTCAAACAAACGTTTTTACGCAAAACTCTACGTGGCTCTGCTGGCGAAAGCCCGCAGCAGGGCGGCGTCCACCGAACTCTCACCCACCCGGATATCGTCCACAAAAGACTGACCACAGTAGCTTACCCTTTTCTAACGAGTTCCATGACATTCCACGCGTGTGATAGCGAGCACACTTTTGAAAGAATAAAACAAAAATAAATATTCACCGCGTTTTCTTCTACAGCAGGCCGCAAAAAATAAAAAGGAACAGGCAATTTGCGTGAACTGTTTCATATAGCGCCTCAAAATAAAACAGACAAGCAGGGAGAAGAACACGGCGCGCGGTTAATTACCGCTGGCTTACTACGTAATGCACGAGTAAACCAACAACAACAAAAAAACGGCGTGTGTCTGAAATCTCCCACGCAGCCTTGTCATTCAGCTTATGAGGCAGTGTAGCACCAGCATGAATAGTTAGTCTTGAAAAAGTAGCCTCAGTCAGTGTAATTCCAAGGTTTATGTTATAACAAGGTCGAGAACTGGGCTAGTTGGTATATGTTCATTATGATGGGACAGCGGAACCTTAGCGGGGTGAGAGGAGGACCTATAGTCCCGTTACATTAGCACTGTTCCATCGTTATGATTGCAGATTATAATCGACTCAGGCTATAGGCTTGCTGAAAAAGCTACTCAAAACAAAATCGTTCGCGAAAGTATGTGCTAAAGATGCTGCAGCCTTGTTGCATCGTACTTTCAGTCAAGAAATCGTACACGATGGCATTGGTTGCGTACAGTTAAGCAAGACGGCAGGTGCAGCGTAAAGGCAATTTGTTTTCAGAAGGTTCCGATCACTTCGGTGCCAGCGCAGTAGCTCAAGGAGATACCCCGAAGATAACTGGTTCTCACCGCAAGCATTGACTTAAGACGGCTACCATGTTTAACTTTGCCATTTGGGGGGTTTGTAAGTCACCCCAACGAAGCTTTTACAAATGTGGCGCTCCAGTTATAGTGAAAACGCCGCAGCGCCGCTGAAAATCTTGGAGTCTATTAGTGCCCTCTTTGCTGAAAAACATGTTTTAACGCGATACCTACGGCGCTTCCCGGGAAGAAATCACGCTGTTTGGGTGTTTATACAAACTACAGCCTAACCTGTGATCTTTTGCCCGTGCGTAGGCGAGCTTCGCGCCGGCAGAAAGCTCCTCGATGTAAAGCAAAGTCGACAAAGTTTGCGTATGTTTAAATACAGACAAAAATGTTTGAGAATAAATAACGCTTGTTGAGCAGGCGCATAGGATAGCACTGTGGTTTTCTTGCATACTTTGGCGTTTGCATAGCTACGAACAGGACTGGACTTTGCCGTGAATTCTTGATGCTGGCCTTTATTATCAGTGAGTGGTGATCAGTGGTGATCGATTGGTACGACCACTGGATCATGCGAGCAGTCACAGGCCCCATTCAGAGCGAAGTGAAGCAAAAGAGTTTGGCGATTAAACTCACCCCCTCTTGATAGAGCACGCTACACGACAATTTTTGGCATGCTGGCTGCCATATTTGCCGGCAGCGGTGGGAAGGTCGTTAGCTGTAAAGTCATTTGTGGTTATAAGCCGCAACATCATCTGGTGGCATGTGCACACTTTGCAGCAACATACTGCGGTTTAAGTCACGTATGTGCACGTTTAACACAATACCACCTTTGCTCAAGACGCGTGCATGCATATGCGCATCCCACCATTCTTTTTTTAGACAAATTATTGTGTTCGATGCATTATCATGCTTGGTGTCTATTTTAACTTTTAGGTGCCCCAGAATATGTCGGTTCTTGTTTACCACACCTGCGGATGAAGCGCAAGGTTCACACTAGGTCTTTTGTGTATTACATATTTTGTATGCATTCCGTCTCTCAACTTGTTACAAATTAGTATACATTCCCACAAGCAGCCGCATGCCTCAAGTTTATTGACTCAGTGGAATATTTAAGAAGTCCTTTTGGGTGATTTTCCTAAAAATAATATCGTCTTGTACACACAGATCCCGATGTCGAAAAGACCAAGCAAAGACTGGCGGCATTAGGATTAAACGGATTTGGCATGAAATGGGTCAAAGATTTGGCGTTCGGTACTTCTCAACCATGCTGTGATTTTATGTTCACGAATGAATGTCAAGCAACCCGAACCTACAAGGAATACCGACAGACTGAGTGCACAAAGAACGAAGAAGTTCCCATGCTGACTAAACTTGCCTTTCAAGAAGTTTGTGAGGAATTTACACCTAAACATTCTGACTTGAATGTACAGTAAAGAGACGTCACGTGTGTCCCTGCTTTCCTTGGCTCGTAATTTTTTCGGTGTTTACTCCCTATGATCGCCATGCAACTATGCATTCTTGGACGCATACACATGGATACATCCTTATTCCTGCGCGTAAACTCTCCCACATTGCCCAATGGTCCCGAACCATAAGCTTGTTTAGAACATTGTTTTGTCTCCTTTCTTTTTGTAATATACCTTGTTACAGTACCGGTCGCTCTTAAAGGCAGCCATTCAGAACTTCAAAAAGGGGTCCAGGCACGCCCCTCAAAAATCTTCATGTCGAAAAACCTGTGCACAGAAGTTCTCGTTTGCTCCGACCCGTCCGTCAGCCTACCTTTCATATGGACGCCACAGAAGCAGAGCACATGTGCCGAAGTGCCTTTATCTTGTTTTCTGCTTCTGTTACATCCGCTATAGTAGCCTTGTGTTGTCAGCATGGACACCCTCAAGCATGTTAACCTTCTAAATTTGTAAGCTTTGTGTGTGCGGGCACACGAGTATGGATTCAACGCGAACTTTTCAAAAATCGGGATTTACAAGCTGTAGCGGTGTAGCGCTGCCCAAATAGCAAGCTGAGGGCGCGCCTGTTTGCTTATGTCGCCCCAGGCGCGGCCCAAAATTGCGGGTCGACAGCACCCACACGCGCAGGCTGCTACTGGAGTTTCATACAGTCAGAACATTTTTTACCACCTCCTCCTTCAACATGGCAGCCTTAACTAGCATTGAACCAGCTAACGCACCAGTTCGCGTTGGAGAATCTGGCCCAGAAGGTTCTCCACCACTAATATTACGTATTAAGAAAGTTTTTCTGCTCATCGTCCTCTATGTTAAACGCAGATAAAACTTACGACATGGAACTGTGGCCGCGAAAAAAGCAAAAAATTACTCGTTATTTATTTTCTTTATAGACAAGAGGGCACTGCAGGTAGATACCTGAAGTAGTTGGTGTAAATTTGACGAATATAATAACCGAATTATCATAAGTGCCAGACGCCTAGTGTATAAAACAAGTTTTTCGTGTCTTCGTGCAGAGCACAGGCCACACTCGAATTTGTCGTCCCGACCCTTACCAGCATAGCGATAAACCAGAGCGTAATGAAGAGATTCACCTCCAAAAAGTGTGGTTGCCTTAATTCCTAAGAAGAAAGTAGATCACATTCCCCGCACGGGGCACCTTCTGTATTCAAGGTGATGGTATTGGTGACACCGCGGACCTGAAATCCCACACGAAATCTCTAAACAACTGTGCAATAGGTTGAGAGGCGGATGGTATGTGTTAAAAGGTGTCCTTTGGAACTACGGTTCAGCCCCTCCCTCTCTCTCTACCAGGCAGAAATCTCTGGCACCTCGTTGGAAATCAGAATAAAGTCTATGAAGAAATTATCCCATTCTCTTCCTCTTTCTATGCGATTTAAAGAATTCAATCCCCTCCAAAAGCCATGAACAGTCCGTGAAATGATGCCGCACTGAATATCTTCTACCCCTCATTCCTGCAATCGCAATTCCAAAGCCCTATAATCTCCCCCGCCTCTAAATAATGGAATCTCTTGATAAATAAAAGCCCGTCACTGTCCAATCTGTGTTCCTGACCTATACGGTCCCCGAGAGAATCATCGGAAAGTCGTACAAAGCGAAGAAACCCAAAACCGTAAAATCGCTGATGGAAATGAATAACCACCAGCAATCCAGTAACCTCGTCACGCAAACCAGTATTGTAGATGGAGACATAAAGACCATGCCCCACCACACTTTAACATCTACAGTGCGTGATCTCTGATCCTGATGAAATAAATAAAACAAAAGCAATTGTGTTGGAGCGCTGTAGAGACCCGGGCGTATCGGCAGTGCCAAGGATAACCAGGCAGCGAAATGACAATGAAGTACATCAGATCACTTGAGCTTGACATTTGGTCCCGCAACGCGTCCTGAGTCGGCAAATGTAGCCTTCATCATACGTTGAATACGACCATAAATACCGGACCGGCGCCGCTGCTTCAGGTGCCAGCTCTTCGGGCACGGTAGCAACTCATACCACGGTAATCTTAGCGGGGCGATGGGTGCCGCTCAAGGTCCTTCGACTTCAAATCAGAGGGCTTCAAACTAGAAAATGCATTTCTTTCTCCAGTTTGAACTGATATATAAACTAGAGAAAAATTAATAATGTCAAAGTTACTGAAAACATGACCTGCACAGAGCCCGAAAGAGTATTCTGTGTTTTCTTCTTCTGAGGTACGCCGCCGATACTCCCGGGGGTGGGGGTGGGCGGAGCGGAGTCTTACTTTCGCGGCGACTCAAGTCAGCAAGAGTGATTAGTCCCGCCACCACGTTTTTCTCGGCGGGCCAACCCGTTGGGTACCGCTTGCGGGCCTGCAGATGTTCCGGTGACCAGGGACTCGCAGCACCTCCCACCCCTGCAGCACCGTCACTGCCTACGGGAGCCCGATTTGACAGCACCTCCCAGGACATCCGTCGATGAATTTGACGAAGCTTCGTTCCTGGCTGCATTGCAGGGAGAAGGCTGCTGCGTCGAAATCAAGACAGAAGATAAAACAACCCTTGCAAGATCAACAGCCCGGAAAGACAATACATAAAATGCTTATTCCAGTAGCTCTCAACACTTAATTATGAGAATAGAAAATGTCATCATCATCATCAGCAACAGCAGCACCAGCAGCCTACCTACGCCAACTGCAGGCCAAATGCCTCTCTCATAGTTGTCCAAGTATCCCTTTCCTGTGCTTACTGCGACCAATTTATCCCCGCAAACGTTTTGATGTCATCTGCCCTGCCACGCTTGCCTTCTAAGGTATCCGCTATATTACATTTAATGAACGACGGTTGTCTAACCTTCGCATTAATACCCTGCCCACGCCCATTTCTTCTTGAGTGGGTCAGGGCCCACTGACCCACTCCAATCTGTTCTTGTCCCGCAAATCTACATCTATCATCTTCCGTTTCCCTTGCTCGCTGAGTGGTCCTCAATTTAGGTTGAGCCGTTCGGGTAAACCTCCAAGTTTCTGCCCGTAGGTGAGTACGGTAATTAGCAGCTGTCATACACTTTCTTCTTCATGGAAAATGGTAGGCTGCATTCATTGTCTATGAATACCTACAGAATGAACTCCACCTCATTCTTCTCTTTCTTATTACCTATGCCTCATGGTTGGGATCCTAGGTCACTACTTGGACTAAGTAGATAAATTGGTTAACCACTTCCACTGCCTCGCCACCTATATCAAAGCGCTGTGCTCTCCCGATGGTATTGAGAATCACTTTAACTAAAGTCTGGGTTTGGGCTAGTTGGTTCATATTTAAACTGGGAAACAGCGCTTTAAACGAGGACAGCGAAGAAGAATACACAGGCACTAGCGCTGACTATCAACTAAGCAATATTTTATTGCTTGCGGAAATATAAAGGAAGAATAAAATGACGTCACATGCGTGAAAAAGAAAAACACAAACAAACTACAGGCGCATCTGCTATGCCAAGATAACTCGAAATTACATGTTCAAGTACACAAGTTCTTTCTGATACAGAGCTACGGAAGGGGTGCTCACGCATTTTTTGCCACGCTGGGCGATTTGCCACGCCTCATAAATTTTGCGTGCGCGTGTGTCGCGGAACCTCTTGAGTACCTTAGTGTCTTCCAAACGGGGGGAGCACTTACCGGACTCGCAGGCCTTGTAGTGCGTTGCCAAGTTGCTTCCTGTGCCGGTTTTAAGGGAGTACGCATGCTCCCTTAGGCGCTCATTCAGGCAACGCCCGGTCTGCCCCACATACACACGACCACATGCTAGGGGCACCTCGTACACGACGCTGTCGCGTCAAGCCACAAAGTGCTTCGCGTGCGTGCTTCGCTCGCCAGGGCGCACAAATGTGCGATGCATGACAAAGCACGCGAAGCGCTTCGTGGTTTGCCGCGATAGCGTCGTGTACGAGGTGCCCCTAGCATGTGGTCGTGTGTATGTGGGGCAGACCGGGCGTTGCCTGAATGAGCGCCTAAGAGAGCATGCGTACTCCCTTAAAACCGGCACAGGAAGCAACTTGGAAACGCACTGCAATGCCTGCAAGTCCTGTAAGTGCTCCCCCCGTTTGGAAGACACTAACTAAAGCTGTAGACTGGGCTAGTTGTTAATTCATAGTGAACAAATGTAGCGCAGCAGAAACACAAGTAATGGATAGAATACACACGGACGAGCGTTCGTCCGTGTGTATTCTATCCGTCTCTTGTGTTTCTGCTGCGCTACATTTGTTCACTATGGAAGACACTAAGGTACTCAAGAGGTTCCTCGACACACGCGCACGCGAAATCTACGAGGCGTGGCAAATCGCCCAGCGTGGCGAAAAATGCGTGAGCACCCCTTCCGTAGCTCTGTATCAGAAAGAACTTGTGTGCTTGAACATGCAATTTAGAGTTATCTTGGCATACCAGATGCGCCTGTAGTTTGTTTGTGTTTTTCTTTTTCACGCATGTGACGTCATTGTATTCTTCCCTTATATTTCCGCAAGCAATAAAATATAGCTCAGTTGATAGTCAGCGCTAGTGTCTGTGTTTTCCTTTTCGCTGTCCTCGCTTAAAGCGCTGTTTCCCAGTTTACAATTACTTTAGTTCTCTGCATATCACTTCAGGCCCAGACTGTATTGTGCTTGTCGAGTGCTGTAAGCGTTCTTTGCAATTCCTCCCCAGAGTTACTCAGCAAGTCAACTCCATCAGCAAACTTGAGGTTACTGACGAATTCTCCATTAACCATTACGCCTACCTTTCTCCAGTCCAGTGTTCTCACTACCTCTTGTAAACATGCTTTGAATAACACTGGAGAGATCGTGTCTGCTTGTTTGACGCCCTTCTTCATCGGTATTTTAATGCTCTCTTCATGGAGGGCTATGGTGGCTGTGGACCCATTGTAGATATCCTCCAGTATTCTCACGTCATGCTCGTCTACACCCTGAGTCCGCAATGCCTGAATGACTGCTGAGGTTTCCGCCGAGTCAAATGCTTTCTCAAAGTCAATGAAGGCTATATTGATACGCTTTGAGTATACTCCCCGCGTTTCTCTATCACCTAATTTATCGTGCGAGCATGGAAAATTGTTGAATGGCCTTTACGAAACCCTCCTTGTTGATTAGCTTTGCTGAAATCTGAGGTTGCAGAAATTTTGTTAGCGGTTACCTTGGTAAGTTCTTTGTAGACGACTGAGAGTAAACTGATCGGCCTGTAGGTTCTGAAGTTCTTCATGTTACCTTTCTTCTAAGATTTCAGTACACTCGCGTTCATTTGGCATTGGGTATAGAGGTTTGCTAGTTTTTCTACTACAATTTGGCCGCCATCTTTCAAGTGGTTCCCTTTTATCTATCCTCAGCGGGTGGTTTGCCGCTTTGTATTTCTTTGAAAACCTTTACCTCTTCTCTCGTTACTGGTGCGATGTCTATCTCCTCTGAACTTCTTTCTCGTCCTGGATGTCGCGGCTACTGTACAGGTCTATATAGAACGCCTCGGGCACTATAACTGTTTTATCCATCTTTGTGAGACATTTTCTTGCTTGTCTTTAGGTGAATACATCTGATTTTTTCCCACGCCTATATGCCATTGACCGCTTCCAGGCTGCCTCCGTTCTTTATACAATTCTCGATCGTCTGCATATTACACCTCTGTATGTCAGCTGTCTCTCACTTAGTGATTAACTTGCAAAGCTCCTCTAGTTCGATTCTGTCTGCTGGGGTGGCGACTGTCATGCTTTGCCTTTCCTAATCAAATCTCGCCTCCTGGGACATTTTGCCAGTATCCTGCCTAGCGATCGTGCCTCCGACTTCTACTGGACACTCCGTGATAATGCGTGTACGATTTTAGCTCGCTTCCGGTGTCGTGAACTCGGCTTCCTCTGTGAGAGCTGAATATCAGTTCTGCACCGCGATCCTGAATTCTTCAACTTTACATCTTACTGTTACCTCATAGATCGGCTTCTTTCGTACTAGATTGTTACGTTCCCTCCTCAAATGTAGCCTTATTTGAGATCTTACCATACGCTGGTCCCTACACGTTATGCTTCCGAGCAGTTCCACATCCTCCACGACGCCAGAGTTATCCCATACCATAAAATATATTTCATTTTTATGCTCCCCATTCAAGCTCCTCTACGTCCACTTGCCTCTCTCGAGTTTGCAGAAGGTATTCATGATGTGCAGATTATTCTGTTCAGCGAACTCGACTAGCAGGTCCCCCACCCTGCTATTTCTACAGCCCAGACCATAGTTCCCAACTCACTTGTCTCTAACCTGCTTCTTGCCTACTTTAGCATTGCAGCCTCCCATAACTACAGTACACTGTGTTTTACTTTACCCAAAGCCGATTCAACATCTTCGTATAAGCTTTCAAGTAGCTGATCGTCGTGACTGGATGCAGGGCGTCGCTCAGCACCACAATGAGTTTGTACCTCTTGTTAAGCCGAATTTGAAGACCGGCTACCCTCTCGTTAATGCTATATTACTCGTCTCTGTTGCCAACTATGCTTTTATTGACTAGAAAAAAATCACACTCCCAGTCCTCTTCTCTCCACTAGAGCACGGTAACACAGGACGTGTCTATTTTTCAGTTCTGTAAAAACCTCTCCTGTCCTCCTAACCGTGCTAAGCCCTATTGAATCGCAGTAATGTTCTCTAATGCCTCGAACAACACCTTCAGACTCACCTCGCTTGATAAAAGGTCTCGTGGTAAACGTTGCCAGGTTCATGTTCCAATGATGGTCTGTCCGGAGCCAGGGATTCTTAGCACCCTCTGCTCCGTTACAGGTCTGACCGCCGGCATGGTTAGGTGCTTCGCAGCCACTGGAGACTGAAGGCCGTCGGTTAATTTCGTGTTTAAGGGAGGGTGTGGGCCTTACTACAACAGGGGAGCCAATCCTGCTCTGTTGAAGGCGCGCCTTACCGGCAATTGTCGCCACAACAATACAACACTACAACGATAAACACCCTACATACCATAACATAGGACACAACACTTACTTACACCTCGACTTGGCCATTGGTCCTGCAGATATATTTTTATCTTTGAGTGTGGTGTGTGCACAAACACATATGGGAGCGACCGACAATGCTTTGAGGAAATTTAAGGAAATAGAAATACCTTTTTGAAGTATATTAATTTTCAAATACAGTGGACATATGATCTTGTTTCTTAAGACGCTCCCTTTGGATAGGCGAACATCTATGCTCTTGAATTGAAGCATGCACACAAACGAAACCAAGTGTTAAGCAAATTTAGCTAAATTAAAGGCAGCTAACTGTAACAAGAATGCTGCCGGAGGGTAAAGTGGTTTACGTTCCCAAGAAAAAACTAGTGTACGTTTTGGTATCTACACAAATTTTAAATAATAATATAGCCCACGGCCCCAAAATTCACACTAGCAGGTTCCTTGACGAAGACCTGGCGTAGCGAATCCTAAACAGGCACAGACCTTTGCTGTAAACGTTGCTAAGAATATTACTCGTTTAAGTACTACAGCACCTGTGTAAGGATCAGGATTACTTGTGAATTTCCTACCTTTTTTTTAGAAACGGTACCACCACAACGGGGATGGCGATAACTTTGTTCCGGTTTCTTTTGACACTAAAGCTCCACGATGCACTGACGTTTTCTCTGAGATTAACGAAGAGCTTGGATTTTAGAAAAAATGCAAGATTTCTGCGGAAGTTTACAACGAAATGTAATGTTTTTAGGGTATTGTTCGGTTTTAAGCCACCGAAAAGGAGTAGGCCACTACGTTGGTGTCGTGAGATCTGAGATGACACGCATTGAGGAATAATTTAAGCGATGCTTATAACGGGTGGCTAGATCATTACCAACGACTTAAACAGAAAACGTGAATTAACCCCCATAGGCGTCCACAGCAAACTTGACAGGCGAGGTTTAACGCTATTTCACTGGAATTAAAAAAAGCAAAACTTCGAAACAAAACTCTAGGAAGGTGCCTGCTGGTGATATTGGGGTATTTGCCACTTCATAAAACTGTTTTTTCATTACACGTAGGTTTTGTTTGCTTCATTCTAAATTCCTTTTTTATATTTATAAATATATCTCATTCGCTCCTTAACAAAGAATGCCATCTGTGCCGCACCTTTCTGTCTTAGAAATAAGTATCCCATACTCTTCAACCTCTCTGTCAGCGTGGTTCACACAGTACGTACTTGTCAGGACCCGTTTCTCAAATTTGAATTTGTTATACAGAAATCTTTTATCCTAATAACAGCTCATGCTTTTGGAATATGGAGGCGGGTAAAAAACGAAAAAATCACTGCTTTCTGGATGGGGCTTTTGAAATCAACGAACTCACCTCTGGTTGCCACACTAAGAAGAGTGAACGAAGCAGTCACACGAATTCTTTCATAGCACTATGAACAATGCTTATTTCAAAAACTAACAGGACAAACTGAAAGTAAGGCAGGCGTCGCCCAGGATAGGCCTCCTGCACTCTTTTGGCTCAATCGGTGACCCTTTTCTAGAAGTGAAATTTTGGGCGGCGGATGTCAGTGTATAAGTGTTCCTCACATGAAAACTGAGTGGGGCGGGTGCACACAAATATTAAAAGACGAGAGTGCGGTGTTGGACGCAGCCGTGCCAGATCAGGTGGAGTTGGGCTACTGTCGGACACAAACTGCGAACCCAGGACGGAGGCATAGCTGTGTAGGTGAGGGGGTGCTGTAGAAAAAGAAAATAAGTAAAGCAGAGATGCAAGTTAGTTGGTGAACATACATTGTTGCGATTTAGGCACGTACTAAATCAGGAACTCGGCTGGAGGAATGTACCGGCGAGTCTGTGTAATTGTAGACTCTACCGCTGTCTGGCACAGACTTACAAGAGTGCTCTTTAGAACGCACGATTAACCTTGTCTCCACATCGGCAGTTGCGCTGAGGTGAAGTTCTATACCTGCTTTGATGAGAGTACGGTTTCAGTATACAGCGGTAAGTCCCGTCCCATCTTGCTGGCTGGAGTTGGTGTAGTAGTTCTATTTGCATATCAGTCTTTTCACTCTGCCTCATGGTGGCTTTAATATCGGGGTTCCTCTTTCATTGTAAAAGTCTGGATGCATATTAAGGGATGGTAGAGCTGGACAGACATTACCGGCTTAAGTTGCTTATCGGTGCTTCTCTCCTTGGCTGGTGTCGTATCCTAGGTTGTGAAGGTTGCTTATGTCCGGTGTCATGTTTCGCACTCCTTGCAGTTGACTGATTTTGTACGCGTTAAACCGTCCTTCCAAAGAATTTGTGATGCAGATGTCATACAGTGCCTTGTTTAGGTATAGCTAATTCTCCTGAGTGCGATTTCACGGGCCGTTCTTAAGAGACCCGTATGGTATTCAGCTGGCACGGCGCTTCATTGGCATTGAGCTGGCATTGAGCATCGGGCTCCCTTGTTGTCCCTGTTTTTGTTCGCGCCTAAATTTCAACAAAGTAGATAAAAAGTAGCATACAAAAAGAAAACAGTCAAGAACTCACAAACAGAATCCCAGAGGCACACGAAGAAAGGCAGGTGCTGCCCGAAAGATTCCGCAACCAGAAAAGTCAAAAGGCTATGCGAAAACGCCAGCCGAAGAATAACACAAAAATCACCGGAATAATCATAATTTGGCTGCCAGACTTAAGGGGTTGAGAGATACTCAGTACTAAGCCTTTTAAAAAGCTCCTAAAAATTCTTGCAGTGCTCTCAGCATGTACCGGACGACCTAGTTCGGCCGTAAATGCAGTTCGCATTTAAATTAAATATAACAAAAAGATAACTTCAATTCTACGAGGAAGACTGAGACTGGAGCTCCCGGTATACTCGACATAGCAATTTTTTCGCGTTAGATCAGTGCTATTTGCGCTCCGGCAGTCGACCCAGCTGGCCTCCTTTACCACGAAGTGGTGTATATTAAAAATGTGTTAAGTTTGGGATTGCTGCATGTCCAAATTGTGCGATAAATGGTGGAGTAGTCCCCGCAGTTTGCACACGCACGGTCTCTGGAAGTTGCCGTTATCGTTGTCCTAGGGGTAAAGTTGGTAGCGTATTATTCCGAATCTGCTTTAGTACAGCGCATTGCCGGTGCGTGAATGGTTTGTTTGGTGTTTGGTTCTTGTCAGTTTGACAGGCCGTCAGTAGCAGATTTGTGGTATACAGTTGTCCTTGATTTCCTGGCTGTGACCCGTATGCCCTTGAGTGTGGAACTGTGCTCTCAGGTAGCCTGTGGTTTAACACTTTGTGCTTCTGTATTGCTTAGAGTGTCCTCGTGGCGAGGTACCCAGGTCTCCTTCTAGCAATTTTCACTTCTATCGAGAACCTTGTTAAGTAGGTTCTTGCAGTAGCTCTGTGTAGTCGGCTGCGGTCAAGTTGGTGGCATAAGGCGGTGAGTCTGTGCAAATGTAGACTGTAATGGTGTCTGGCGCATAACTGCATGAAGGCTCGGTAGTACGCTCAATTGGCCTCCACATCGGCAGGTGCGTTGATGTCAAGTTCTGTACCTTCTGTGATGGTGGTATGGCTTAAAGGTCCCGTGAAGACAAACTGCAAGTTTGCTTCATTCAAAAGATTGCCTCGTGCTGACACCACTTTCAAGCAAAACGCTTGCCAACCATATAGGGAACACCACACAGCGGAAGGAACAAGGTGCAAACCCAAAACAACTCGTAAAAAACTAGCTGTCATGCGCCACATGGACAACACGGCACGCAGGCTGAAAAATTTGCGGCCCGTTAAGGTGTGGGAGTTTTTTTTAGCTAAGAACAAAATAGACAGGCTTTGTTCTTTGATGAACAACAAAAAGAAAAGTCTACGCAGTGCCAGCCATAGCAGATGCAGTTTCAAACACAAGTGGGGTTGTTGTGCCTTGCAAAATGTGCATTGTCTACCGCATTTCATTCTCCTCTAAAAGATTGTACGTAGGGCAGATGGAGCCCTGTCTAAAAATAAGACTAGGTGAGCACGGAGGCACCATAGAAAACTGCGGCATGCCAATTTGCCTGTACATTGCAAAAACCGTGGGTGCGACACAGTTTCGGTGTTACCAAGGTGTTTTTCGGACACAGAAATCACAATGCTCGGGACAACGAAGAACCCGTTTATATTAACCTTTATCAAGATAACTGCGTCAGCCAAACCTCGATCACGCTATAGGAAAAGAAGCCCTGATAGTCGGCCGGATGCTCACATGAGTCGCATCAGCCCTCTCTGCTCCCTATGTGCATGTGCACACTTGTGTGTCTATGTTCTGTGGGTATCTAATAAACACGAGTTGTGTATCAGCGCTCGTGTTGTGCCTCTTAATGTCGTCCAGTTCTTTTGTATGCTGTGTTTGTTTTCCCCCGGATGTATACAAGGTGTTTCTGCTAACTTTAGCCAGAGTTTAAAAATTTCCCAGTGCACTATAAGACGATGCGACCAGATGCATGTTGCTCACTTTTGTATGGGGTGTGCATTGCTATTTTTGCATTTTGCTTAATCAGTAAACTCATTAAGATTGGTCAGCCAACTTCTCAATCAAGGAAGATAGGAAAAGAATTCCAATTAGAAAGCTGCTCAGTGGTTTGGAACACGTCTGGTTACTCTGTTTCTGTCTTTTATCGATTAGGTGTTAACGTTTTTCAGCTTACTGATGATGCCCGGGAAATATATAAAACCGCCACGTGATGAGCCTGCTTGCACGTCGTGATTGCAGTGTTCTCGAACCTCCCCCGAGCAATTAATGAAAGCCGCGCTGGCTGTCAATCATAGGCACGGCCATGCAAACAAAATAGAAGTTTTTTTTTATTCGAAAGATTTAATGTTTTATACTGCCATCAGCGCTTACCCGGCAGCAAAAGATTTTTTATTCACTGAGAAGTGAAAAAGTTTAGGCCGAAATTCCAATGCTCCCACAAAATCGTGTGTTTTTCTGACTCGACAATCACATGTCCAGAGCAGAGATTTGAAACTAATGATAGCCTTCCAGGGCTGCCACCATCTCACACAGAAGTTACCTTGTTTGTCGCCCTGTTTGATAGATGACACTGCAATACCGCTTAAGTGCAGCGGTACTTTGCTTCTGGCCAGACTTCTATACTCGCCGTATTTTTATCGGAGTTCAAACTAATCGTTTTCTAAAAGGTAAGATATGACTCGCCGCTTATATCAGTTGGTGAGTGTTGTGTGAGACAAGTCCAATGCGTCCGACGGCTGTGTTAGGCAGTGTCAGCCGACAAATTGCCGTACTTACTGCGGCGGTGTTTACGTGTTTGTTTGCAACTTTAATTGTTCGCCTTACCGTTGGTACTGCTAAAATAAAGGAATGTGCCATAAATTTACCTGCAGATAGCTCGTTCGGCAAGCTGATCAGCCATCCCTAATTTGTGTTTTAGATGCGACCGCATCTCATTCACTCGCCTTGTCTCTCCATACGGCGTTGTTGTCCGTCCACACCCCCCCCCCCTACAATATAAAAAAAATAATAGTTAGCGGCGCCCGGTTTCAAACCCACGACCCTGTGGACGGAACGCGAGGTACATGGTGCTCTTCCCACTGCGCCACAAAACCGAGACAGAATCAAATGCTACGAACGCGCCTTATATCCTTGACTCATTCAAACTACGTCAAGATGCTACTGATACAACGCATGATGGGGCAATGATTAGCACTTGCAATAAAGGAAAAGAAGCTCCCACGTACAGCAACAATGATGGAGTAAAGGTCGTTGCGACAGGGAAGCCCCAAGCATACCACTTAGAGAGATTGACCAAGATTGGCCAATAAAACATAATAATAATCATAGAACATAATAATCATACGCGTTCCCGACACGTTTCACGCGATTTCAGAATCAATCCAACGGAAACAACAAGTGAACCCCACGATGCGTCGCATCTACACAGGGTTCCCCTCTCGGGGAGGTGGGCGCAATTTTTTTTTTGTTACCTCAATGGCACAACTGGGCAAATAAAATCATAGGTTATGCTACAGGAAAGGAGCTAGTGGGTCGCATGGTCATTCCCCTTTTCATAATTGTATAGCCTATTTGAGTGAAGTTTACGTTAAAAGGGGTGTCAGTATGACTCTAAGGAGGCAGTATCTCAAAAAAACCAAACTAGGCGTTTTGTCTGCATGGCCCTACGCAAAGGCAAAAGGGCGACCACGCGAGCATTGGCTGCGTCTGCATATCGCAAGTAAGGAACTGTAGCGAGCGGGGCACGTTGATGCTGTAAAGGGCCCAGGTAAACGATTGCGTATCTACACTGTCGCTTTTGATGCGCCTGCGCGCCTATGATTGTTTGTGGTCGGAATGTGTCGCGGGAATCATCAGTAGGTTGAAAAACACTAGTACTTAATAGAAAGACAGAAGCTGTTTATTTGAACGTTCAACAAAAGGCTGTTTGGATACTTTCTAATTCGATTTTTTTCTCTGGCTTCGTTGCTTCAGAAGGTGGCTGATAATTCTTGACTAATTATTTATTTAGGCAAAATTATAAAAGCGTGACACATTAGATGGAAAATTCAGGAACATGCTTTTGGTGCAGTAGTTATAGAGTGTATCGGCATATTTTAAACTCCGGGTAACGATCGCTGAAACACCCTTCGTATAAATCGTACTGAATGTGATGAGCCCGAGGCAGTTGCAGTTCAAGAAGATTGTGCAGAAAGAAGGCAACAGAAGGAAAAGCTAAACATCCGCACATGAGTATGCGCCTCTAGAAAGAATGAGCATGCAAGAGGAGAACAGGAACACGATGAAGCATTTCGCTGGTAGAAGCTTGGGGTGCTCTTGCAAAGAACGGCGAGTTCTCCCACTGGCGATACCTCAGCTACCGGGCCGGCATGTCACCAGCTACCCCCTTATTACTGCGACTCACGCTGTAGTCCCGGCTAACTGTATCTGCCGCTGCACTGGGCATCCACGCTGGGATATTGTGGCTGCGGTTCCAGTTGCACTTGGCGAGATACCCGTGCTCTTGTGCCAGGCCACCTACGTTCCAGTCAAGTTGGGGATCAGCAACGTCCCCAGATGTCGAGACATAACAGACTCATGGCTACAAGGTACAATAAACTGTAGTACGTTGGGGCCGGTAGGACGCCTTTTGTCTTGACCTCGGGGACACCGCTGGTACTCCCGTTGACCGGAACGGTAGGTGGCCCAGCATGGTACATGGGTCATTGTTGGTGGTTGAATTCGCTGTTCTGTGCAAACTCACCTGAAGCTTCCAACAGTTAAATAGCCCCATTGCGTTCCCTCGATTCTCTTGCATGCTTTTTTACATACCAACCCATGTTCAACTTTCTCTTAAATGCACACAGATTACACTGTTCTCGTATGCATACTTTGCGTTGTCCTCTTGGACAGAAGGGTAAAATTGCTTTCAGTGTGTGGATGTGTACTTTGTACAGACTGACGTAATAGGCTAATGCATTTCCTACACGATGGGTGCACCCTTTTATGACCGCTAATGCGAAGCTACGTTGATACGCGAGTACGTTCAGGAATGTGCATCCATATAGTCGGGTGAGCACGCGGTCCAACGGTTCCTCATATTATATTTTTTAGCACTCCTGTAACAATTGGCCTGCTTAACAAGCAGATTTGACATCCGCTAAGAAATTGCATCACAACAGGTAGTGTGCTTCGAGCAAATGCATATTAAGCAGGATTATATTAGGCGCATTTCAAGCATAAGTTGCTTTCTTCCTAATAGAACACGAAGCTTATGAATTGAGCTTATAGGAGGAAAATAGGTAGTCTTGAAAACCTGCACGACATACAGTCCTGCACTGTAAGTGGTTACATTATAGGTGGTGTACACTGTACCAGAAAGAACAGGATAGCATTTGTAATCTTTACAGGGTTCTGCCATTGGAACAAGCCCGCTTTTGCTTTAGTATAACTTTCTGCTGTATGTCTCGGGTTGACATACCGGCCTCCTTAACTATCGAACGAGGTGTCACATAACAAAGATATGCGTAAACCATGATTGGAATGGATGAAACTAAATGTCTATGATGAGTAATATCCCATCTTTAATGCCCATTTACAGCCGCTAGTTTCTGGCATGTCTTTACAACCTGCTAAATGCTCCTCATTTTAACAGGCGTGACAAATGTCAAATTTACATCAGAGCAAAATGCCACCTAAAGCCCATGTGGCACCTTCGATACAACAGCTACGTTTTAGTTTTCGTATATTTTGGTGGTTAACACGATCTGCATAATTTGCCATTCTCAACCCACTGGTTTGTCTCTGAAAATTTTGTCACTATTTTGAAGCATGATCCCGTTACAGCTGCGTGAAGACACAAGGGGGCCACAGAACTGAGATTTAATTAGGCTCCAACCAATACAATGCAAAAAGGCAAAAACCCGACGTTTCGAAGCCGGCTCGGCTTCTTCTTCAGGGGTGACAGTGGCCACGCTGCAGCTGCGTCTTATAGTCTCACATTTGCTGGCCTCGCACAAAGCCCCTCGCTGCGGCACGTAATCCGTGTGCGAGGGGCTTTGTGCGAGGCCAGCAAATGTGAGACTATAAGACGCAGCTGCAGCGTGGCCACTGTCACCCCTGAAGAAGAAGCCGAGCCTGCTTCGAAACGTCGGGTTTTTGCCTTTTTGCATTGTATTGGTTGGAGCCTAATTAAATCTCAGTTCAGTAACTTCCCAGCCAGACAGAAGTCTGTCGAAATGTTCACTTTCAAGGGGGCCACACCATTGTTATTCCATTTTGAGGACCGAAATCATATTTGAGGAGATGTGTGACTAAGGTTTAGCAGGAGCTATGTTTGCTGGCCTTAGATTAGGAACAGGACGTGCTGCTGGGTTCTTCAAAACTGAGTAAAAAAGATGTGGCCTGGTGTTTCTATCAGGGATTCGTGCTTTAAAATCTGAAGACGTTTTCAAGTACAGATCAGCAGGTTTAGAATAGCACATTATCGAGAGTCTGTGCTCTGCATCACTGGAAATAAACTAATGGATAAAACTATAAGCTGAAAGCATTTACCAGGTACAAATAAGGGGTGAAAGTTTGCTGTCCTGTCGAAGATGTATGGGCTCGGGAAGGTGGCAGTGCACTTAAGTTCAGGTGTGGAATTCCAGCGCTTTTTAAAAAATGGCAGCATTTGTGCAGCTGTACAGAAATAGTTTTTAAAGGTGATGCACGATGGGCAAGGGCGGTGTTGTATAGCGGACGATAAATATTTTGTTCCATGCGTCACAAACATGGCTTACCTTCGAATGTGGTGCGTCATTCAAGAATCCGACCGGCTGCTGTGGTATTCTAGCTCTTAGAGAGCAATGAACCCTAAATAAGCAAAGTCAGCACTATTCGCAATGTTTCTAAAGCGTACCACATCATTAAGAAGCAAAGTGGGTGCTTTTTCCAGCCAGTGTCAAACTATTTGGATTAGATTTTGGGGGGCATAGATTAGGTTTTTTGATAACAACAGGCCTTTAGTTGAATTAAAAAAAGCTATTATACAGCACCTATTTGTCTTTTCATTGGCTCTGTTCTTGTGTGTTTTTACCGCAATACACCACTTTGCCGAAATTACTATGTTACGGAATCAATAAAATATGGTTTAAGTTTAAATCCGCTGGTTTTTAGGCATAGCATCAGTCGCCCTTGGCGGCCTATTTATTCCTTACGAGCTGTTTTAAAAGGGACACATCGCGAACCTTGACAATCATTACAAACTGCTGCAAGCAGGTACGTCGTAAAGAAGCCATGCCGTTATTTTGGCATGCACTCTCATTGAGAGGCACTCTTAATAAAGCACCAACTCGCAGGTTGCTATCGCCATAAACACCGACCTAGTACAGTATATATGGGGGTAGATGCTTCGTGGTTAAGATGCTTAGATAGCTTGTGCAGGGCATCAAATATTGTTGGCTCCTAATCTGTGACATTAAGGGGAAGCATCGCAGAATGGCATAAGCACCAGACGCGCAAGGCCTGACTTCTGAACATATATTTATGTAATGCAGCAACTAAATTTAGGTTCAAGATTCGCTCTACAGGATTTGACAATATGCAAAGTTACACAGATTTATTCAGAAAGTTAATTCTTTTGTGAGTGTTGTGATAGAAGTCCTTTATTCTTCCTTTGTTTCTAATCAAGTGCTGTTTTGTCACTTTGCACTGAAACTGTGGCACTTCAGGATTTGAGCCTAATCAACTAGTGGCTCCAACCTGTGCCTGAGTACCAGCGGCAGTTACTAGGGCATTGTGCAGCCAAGCCGAGGACTTTATTAGTGAAGCCTGTATCAAAAAGGCCCGTGTGCTCAGATTTCCGCTCAAGATATCCAAATGTCAAGATTAAGATGAAACCAGAACTGCGGCACGATTCGTAGCCCTAGGGTTGCTTGGGTGCTTTAAACTCGCAAAATTGATTTTTTTAATCTTTGCCTTATCAGCACTGCTATGATCAGCAGGGCTCAGCCTAGTGTCCTCCTCATTCACCTCCTGATTAATACGTATACCCAGTGGTTTTACAAAGTGCCGTATGGTCATTGCGTGACAATTGTTCCGTCGGATACTCTGTCCGCAAACTGCTTATGCTAGTGCGCAAGGCAGTGCAGTTTGTCACTTTATGAGTTTGAAGGAATCTAGCGAAGCACTACGAATCCACGAGTTTCATCTATCATTTGGCTTTGTACAGCTGCACAAGAGTGAAAAAAATAAGTTCGTCATTAGGTGTTGACGGAACCATCTTCCGACATAAACCGCAACAGTAAAGGATCCCCGATGTCTTGTAAAAATTGTTTTTGAAGAGTGCAGGCCAAATCTCTTCAAACATCATTGGTATTTGTTTCCACGCCACTACATTAGCTGTAGATTCGAGCGAGCCCATGTAGTTCAGAAGGAGGCTAAAATTATTTTCGTGTGTCTAATAATGTAGCCACATATATGATGAAATAAACAATTAAGCTTCAATTTACATGTATTTGACTTCTTCTGTAGCGTGGCTCCAAGAAGAAACATGTAATTATTGACTTGGTTTTGCAGGTGCTGACAGAGAAGTTGGGGAACATTTTGAACCAAGGTGATCCTGGCATAAAGCGCGATGAGCACATGAAAGTTTGTACTTACATTAGAGGCTATAAAGCCTTAAATAAAGGATTTTTAAGCTTTGCAACCATGTTTCATGTTTTGCATGCCAGACTTTGCAACATGTAATCTGCAATGGGATATATCTATTTCATTCAGTATATTTGTTTTCAGCAGCCTAACTAACTTTTGAACACTTCACTTTTTCAAGCTACCTCTTTGTTCTTTATCGTGCATTGCTGAAAGTTTTGTCTTTAGCAATTTAGTGAAAATATCCCAAACATACTTGGTAAAAACTCATTAAGCCTAATAGCATAGGTTCCAGTTCTTTAGTAAACTTCTGAAGCTGTACTTGCTGTAAGTTTCGGTGCTTTATTAGAACATGCCTTAAAGCCGTACCCGAGCTTTAAGAATACTCGATAAAAAGCCTTGTCTGTAGCTTGTTTTGGCAAAACCCTAAATATAAATGCTTGTACCACGCACTTTGTGGACCGACAAGTCCACACCGTAATAATATTTTTCTTGACAAGAATGGGAGCAGTGGTGTTTGCAGTAGTATGATACAGTGGAAAGTTGCGAGATCATCGTAACCGCTTTTCAATACGGAACGATATCTACACTGCGGTCTGTAGTGTTGAAGCATCCATTTCACCGAGGTGTTAACTGCCTGCCACAACTTATTGATATTTATGTTTATACATAAATATAGCCCGCGGTATATGTATCGTCCTTATTGAAAAGTCGTGACTATAATAAGCTTGCAACGGTATACTGTATTATGCTTCCGTAACATCACTGTTCGCACCCTTGGCAAGACAAATATGAATACGGTGTGGAGTGGTCGGTCTACAGACTGAATGGTGCAAGCATTTATGAGGGTTGTGCTAAAGCCAGCATCAGAAGGGGCTTTTGTATCAAGTATTCTTAAACCTGGAGTAGTGCTTCAAGGCAAGTTGGCAATAAAGCACTGAAGATTACAGCGAGTACAGGTTCTCACTGTTTCGAAAACTTCAGGATTAGAAACGGACGTTCTGCGGACATCCAATAATCGCATTTTGTTATCCTCTAGATATCCCCAGTGTATTTCGGTTTCAAAATGTCTCGTTTTGAACATCAAACGAATGTCGGAAAATCCGTCTGGGACGTCTCTTTGAGGTTCGTAGGGTGAGCAATTATTTTGCATAGGACCATCCCATGGACTTCTGTAAAACGTTGACCGGCTTTCTGCGGTTGTCTGACCGACGTCCAAATGTCCGACGCTAGATATCCGACGGATTTTTGATGGACATCTGTTTACCAACGGGCAGTCTTCTGCTATTCATTGCCATATTGGCTGCAATAAACTCACACTCTACACAAGCAGCGAAAGGATGCTTGTCTAAAACTTTTAAAGACGATGGCCTTTTTTGGCCTTCCTAAACGCAGATGTTTTGGTCTATCTCGATATCTGTCCATCTGGGATTCGGTTCAACCACCCTGCAAAGTGGAACAACAGAGGCGTCTCAATAGTTTTGTATTACTACACCGAAATCTAAACATCCAAGTCTAATGGCAATGTTCATACTTGTCAGCATTGTTGACCACGAAGAAGACATTACGCAATGTCAAGGGAATCGATATATAGGTGATATTTTTCGTGTTCAATTATTTAAAATTTTATGGATGCTTGGTTTTGCCGTAACAAATAAAATACTACATCATCTGCAGAAAACCGTCGCCTGCTGCGGCCCGTGCTTCTAAAGCTCTTGGAGGCACTTTAAGAAATCTAACGGCAACAGAAACCAAAAGTTCCACTAATAAATAAGGTTTCGCGTTCTGCTTGGAACGCCCCTGGAGTAGGCCAACCTGGTTTACAAACGTCGGAGTAGGTTTTCCCAGTTTACACGCTTCTGAGCCATGCGGCATCTTCAGCATCGAGGCACCCAAGCTTGAGAAATGGAACGCGGTAAATTTAAATTGACTCGAGCAAACCACTAACGTATTATCTTGAGAGGAGCCTCACGGGATCGAAACAGCATAAGAGGTGAGTGGGAAAGAGAACGGAGACATTTACTTGGCATGGGCGCCTGTCGACTATCATATTTCATCGACTTTTGCAACGAAAGGAGGAGATACGCCGCATTTTTTGTTTTCCAAATCTAGCAACAGTTGTTTTTCAGTGCCGTGGTACACAAATATTATGTTCATCACGTTGCAGTTAGATACTTCTTTGCTTTTGGAGCTTCTTTTGCGCAAGCAAGCCAACAAAGCACTCTGTCCTTAGAGATTCCAGACGCTAAATTGTCACGCAGCCAATGACGACGCAGCTGTTTTGAAGGAAACAAATGTTTAGTGGAGCTAACTTGTCCTTCTCTAACAACTTAAAGAACACACAGGCGGCGAAGCCGCAGTCAACAAAGTGACGTGCGGTGGCGACTGTTGGCGAATCGACTGACGGCGTGGCTGCTCTGGCAGTATTTATCTTTCGGCGAGAATATTTCACAAAACATAGACTTCCAGGAAGAACACTGGAGATCAAAAAGTAATATTTTAGCGTAGGTACGCGAGGGCCAAATACTCTCCCTATCAAAATAAGATAGCCCGTACGACATTCAAAAGAAATTATAAAAACTTTGTTTGAAACACTGCTGAGACGAAGGGGCTCTGCGGGATGGTAAAATAAAACAGAAGTATACAAACACAATGCATGGTTGGCGGCATTATCTCTCCCCCATGAGAGTGCACCGACCTGATGCTAAATTAAAAAGAAAGTCCGAGCGAACACAAACAGAGTACGTCATCTTTCGTAGTAAGTCTTGAAGCGAACCACGTGGACGAAGTCGGGCCG
The DNA here is from genome assembly GCF_048455015.1 of Haemaphysalis longicornis. Lineage (NCBI taxonomy): Eukaryota > Metazoa > Arthropoda > Arachnida > Ixodida > Ixodidae > Haemaphysalis > Haemaphysalis longicornis. The sequence continues at coordinate 1,114,666 of NW_027526355.1, read as the reverse complement.
CATGCGTCGACGTGATGGGATGGAATTAGTGTCGGGAGCAACCTCCTCGATAAGTTGGCCAATGTGTCGTTGGATTCTGTAGAGGCGGAAAACTGTCATGGGATCTTTGCACTCAGTCCACGTGGTCCAATGGGTGTCCAAACCCACACAAGATCAGCTGGGCAATACTCAGCGTCTCGGCGTCAGAGGTTGTAGTGTATGGCATCCACCAGCCGCTGGTCTGTAGTACGTACGCGAGCAAGCTCGCGGGCCTCCTCCGAACGTTGTAGGGATCCTTGGACGTCCGCGTTTCGGTCGTCATCGTCTACATGTGGCAGCATGGTGTCCAGCATCGTCGTCGGCTGTCGACCACAGACAAGCTCGAGTGGAGCCATCCGCGCAGTTTCCTAGACAGCTGTATTTTACGCGAAAGTGACATAAGCAGGAAACATTGTACATATTTTATGGTCAACGTCCATGTACATAGAAAACCAATCGGAAAAGTCTTGTTCAGCCATTCGGTTAGTTCGTTCGTCTAAAGGCGATACGCCGTGGTCTTCCGGTGATTCGTGTTGGTGGAACGTAGGACGGCTTGCATGAGCTGCGGATTGAATAACGTTCAATGACCCGTGATTAGTACTCTAGGAACTCCATGTCGCAGCACAACTTGATGGACGAAAAACTTTGCGACTTCTTCTTGCCAAGAGCGGCAAGAAGAAGAAAACTTGCCAAGAGCGGCAGCCTCTGCGTAGCACGTCCTGTAGCCGGCCGCTACGACAATCCACTCACCGACCCATAAGGTCCATTCTCTTCGAAAGGCCTCGTTTGGAGGGCGATCGGCTGAAGAGGTCCGGCGGGTCTTGTCCGCGGCATTTCTTATTGCTAGCAGTCACTGTAGCTCCAGACGTAGTGGGAGACAGAGGGTGCAAAGTGGGGCCATTAGTAATGCACCTCGATTTTTTCTGCACTGCGTGCTGCGCTGAGATGCCCGCAAGCCTGTTAGCACGACATGCTTCCAACATTTCGGCCCTAACGTCTACGGGGATGACAAGAAAATATTTTTTCTTTCCTGGGTTGAACGTTTCCTCACGAGGCCGGAGTGCGCCCTTTGAGGTAGTCAATCATGACACGTAAATCGGGGTCGGAACGTTACTGGGCGACTAGGTCGCTGTCCGTGAAGACTACTAAGAATGCGGCGTCTTTTTCGGAATCTTGTGGTGGTGGGTCCACGGGGCCACGAGACAGGCAGTCGGTGTCAGAGCGTTTCTTGCGATATTTATAAACTATTATAACGTCACATTTGTGCAGGGGGAAGCTCCACTTAACGAGATGGCCAAAGGTTACCTTTGTATTGGCGAGCCAACACAGTGCGTGGTAGTCAAATGCAACGTTGAACGGTCTGCCGCACAAGTATGGAGAGATTTTGAAAAGACCCACATAATATAACTGCGGGGTGCTTCATTCTTATAGGCTGAGTATTTTTGTCTTCCTGTGACACACCACGGCTGGGCATTGTGATTACGTTTTCGCAACCGCTTTGCATTTGCAGGAGGGCGGCACCTAAGCCTGTATCATTGGCGTTCGTGTGCATTTTCTTTCGGCATTTTCGTCGAAATGAGCGAGCACGGGCGGTCTTTTGAGGCGTTGTTGCAGCTGCAGAATGCTTCCTCTTGGGCGTTCCCCAGCTGAAGGGGTTGCTATCTTTTGCAAAGCGCGTGAGTGGCTCTGCAAAACATGCGAAGTTTGCGACGAAGCGTGATTTTACGCGCACAGTCCGAGGAATCTTCGCATGACATTCTCGCCCCATTGCCTTTAAAATTTCGCTATGGCGGATGTTTTTGCGGAGTCGGGCAGGACTCTTTCGGCGCTGATGGCGTGGCCCAAAAACGTCAGTTCCTTCTACCCGAAGCGGCATTTCCGGGTTTCAGTGTTAAACCTGATTTTCGAATTTCCTCGAGTACGACTCCAACCTTTCGGGGTGCCCGTCGAAGCTCCTTGCAAATACGACAACGTCGTCGAGGAAGACGAAGCAGGTGTGCCTGTATACGCCGGCAAGCACAGTGTCCAAACGGCACAACCATTAACTCGTAGATTCAGTCCGGCGTGATAAATGCAGTATTTTCACGGTCTCTTTCGTCCACTTCCATTTGCTAGGTAGGTAGAGCTTGTGTCAGCAAGCACCTTATGTTGCAACGGTCTATGAATCCGGCAAGAAACACTCCGGCGCCCACTGCCTGTCTCTTGAACCAGGCTGCTTATCATGCAATGGGTTTGTATACTTCTGTTTTTTTTTTACAATCCAGGGGCGCCCGGCTGTCATCAGTGTTTCGAGCGAAATGAATGCATTCCTTCCTTTCTTTTCAATGCCCCGTAGCCCATTTTATTTTTATACGGAGAATGTTTGGCCCTGACGTCTGTAGCCTAGAATAACCTTCTTTGATCTGCAGTTTGCCGTTGTAAGGGTGTTTTGAGAAACAGTTGCGCTGAAAGAATGATACTCCCAGGGCAGCCGCATCGGAATTCCATTAGCCGACACTCGCCTGCGCGCGTTCCTGGGGTGACAGTTGCTTCGTCCGCTGTGTATTGTTTGAGTTGTTATGGAAGCACAAGTTCGTGTCAACAAACTTGTTTTTCTTTCAAGACAGCTATTTCGTTTTTGGGTACGTGACATCTGCTGAGGCACTGGATACGCATCTTCGATGCTCCATAGGATTTCCGGAATCCACCAAGCTAGTCAAAGTAGAGCTATCCGCCGGTTGCAAGGTTTACCTGCCCACTTTGGTCTGCTGCAAGAAAACGCCCTACAGAACAACCGCTGCAACCACCACCATTCATCGCGCAATATTTTGCGTGTTTCAAGTGCTTACAAACTACAAGGAGGCCATGTATTCAAATCATGAAACAGGATAACGACGTCACAAACCAAGAAAGAAAGCCGCAAATGCTAGTTTATGCCGTCCGAGTCGACACGCAAGCAGTAGGAGAAACCCGCAAAGACCAGGCCAAAACCTCAGCACAGGCGTGTTCAAACCCGCCAGCCCATACACGAGAGATACACAGCCAGAACGCCATGAACTCACTAGTGGCCAACATGCCACCACAAACAATTGGACCCATACCAACGCGATTTTAAATTGAAAGTTAGTGACATCAACGAAAAGACAGCCGCACTACAACAATGCGCATCGTCATTGGTCCACAACCAGAAATCATGCCCTGCAAGAAAGAACTCGAAATAGCCACCTCCCAGGAGACATTACGTGCATGGCTCAATCAGAAAAATCGACAGCCGCATTAGGCGGAGCAGCATTGCGGCGACACACCATCTCACTGCGCAGAAAGGGGTAGAAATCATCATTCCCTCAACCAGCGAAATGAAACATCTGTTCTACTAAACGCCTATCGCCGTTCCTCGGTCAAATACCCAGACTTTTATGAACCGTCCAGGATATCCAAGCGCTAGAAAAACGCCAATCTGCACTCAATCTGGGCGATTGCAAGGCTGCCCACCAAATGCGAGAATACAAACACAACACAAACAAGGACAAGCTATCGTCAACATCATCAACCAAAACCACCTAATTGTACTGAATGAGCTCCAAACGCCAACAAGACGTAGCGCCAGCACATCCCGTGGCACGAGCTCTGAACTGTCGCTAGTCTCCGCGAACACCAGGTTAACCTCGACTCCGACCACGATTTCAGACAGCTCCTCATCAAGTGCAGTAATTACAAGGCACATGTCGACTCAGCTCACAAAACAATCTGGAACATATTTCGCAGGACAACGTTGCCGGGAGAAGGGAATAAGAGGCTCCCCTACGAGGACTGAGTTATCTTCCTCGATGTTCTTTTCCCCTGGGCTTCTCCTCCAAGTCGCAGTAGCGCTGAGGATCTGACCCCGGGTATCTTCAACCGACAAACTCAGCTTCCGATACAAAAACTGCACATTTATTATACAGCCCGGCGGGCGGCTAAAAAACAGTGCTCAGGCGGAGCTCGAAGACGACGGGCCGAGCTCTCCTGCGCCCGGACCGCGTCACCCGTCTTCAACCTCCCTCCGCCCTGCCGATGGGGGCCAAGGAAGAGGGAAAAGCGAGCCCTTAGTGGGGGTCCAACCCCATGGGGTGGCCATTAGCGCATCCGGTGTGAGCAGGCGCGACCTTCCTCGAAATGCACGGCGTTTCAAGGCGGCGCGCGACACATGCGTTTAAATTGTGCGCTGCTCGTCCCAGGGCCCGCGCCATTTCGTGCGTCGAAGCGCCCGACACCTCCACCACCACTGTGAAACATAACTTCAGGAATGTTTCACACACGAAACACACACCACACACACTATTGGCACGTGCACCATCGTTCCTTCAGTTGACGACACAACAATAGCACGGCCAGTGCCCCTTGACCCTGGCTGCAGGTCACCATGACAAAATAGCCACAATCGTCATCTAGCTCATTGAGTGCGAGCGGCCTTTAGCAGGTGGTACGCACCGGCCGTCGTCGTCCGAAAACCCCCCTGCCATGTGGCGCACCCCGTCGCACAACAGTAACAGGGGCCCCTCTCCTCCTCGCTTTCTCGCTCGAGGAGGGACCGCTGCTGCCTCGTCGGCCTGCGTTGCAGCCACGCTGCACTGCGGTGAAGCTGGCTGAGGCTTCGTCTCCTTTTTGTCCGACCACCTAAGTTCAGCCAATCCTGACCTCGGAGCGCCGTGCTCCACTATGCGCTGTTCGTCAGCGTAATCAGCAATGCTGGTGAGGCTATCTTTTCAGCCACTTTTGCAGCCCTCCCTGCAACTGACTTGGGCGGCATTACATGAGCGGCCGTACGCTGATTTGCACTTTCCTTGCTCAATTCGCTGGTGCTCCCCATGGCAATCATATTTTCGGGACTCAAAATTTGGGGACCTCCAGAAACACAGGATGCAGTGTGCGTTACACCAACTGCATCCGGTTCCTCGCGCGATTCCCGTGCTGCTGCATCCTGCAAGGCAACTGGCCGCTCGCCCTCGCTCACGGAATGTTCTCCGTCTCCGCACGATGCGACGACGGGCACACGCTCACCTGAAGCCAGCCCCAGCCCCCTCAGAACGGCCGATCTGAGAACTGCATAGTTCTTCCGCTCCTTTCTATGCGAACCCTCGCGTTCGACCGCCACTGAATCACCGTTCGCGCACGAAGCGCCGTTCTCTACCACACACCGTTGTGTGACGCAAGGAGCAGCGAGGACTCATTGGCCACATGAACGCAAACATGCGACGCAGTGGAGCCTGTCTCGCTTACTATCAACTTCTTCACGGGCATGCGCACACTCTCATTCACCTCTGACTGCCTGTCATTTCCAAATGCAGCCTCGCGCGTGACACCTTCCTTCACCTCCATCTTCATCTCGGTGAAGCTTCCTACACGGGATGCTTCACTATCCTGCTCCCCGGTTGCAAGAAATTTGAGCGCCCACGAAGGAACGCGCGCCACTATCCTCTCTTCGCCTTTCCCACGAGATTCTGATCGTGCCGCATCGCGCGAAACAGGACGCTCACGCACGTCCAGTGAATGGGTTCCACCCAGCACATCTTTCGGCGTACCGGAACACCCCAGTTCACTCTCTCCCTCAGTGCTGAACATTACTGTTTGAGCAATCGGTGAGGCAGGAAAATTGTTAGCTCTCTTGAAACGTTCACTTTTCGAACGTTCCGCTGCTAACTCTTTCCAGCGATTCTCAATTTCGCCTGCAACAGCGCCTTCTGCTCAGCGAACGACATTGCATTGCTTGCTGTTTCTGCGCCGTTCATATCCAGCGCTTCCTAATCCTCATCATTATCTCGCGGCTACACCTAGATACCCGCTATGTCATGGTGAACCGCAGACCCAGCATCAAACGAGGCACTGACCTTCATAGCTCGGCGCCTGTAGAGATGCCGCACCGGTGCAGACGGAGTATCTATTTATGCGGCGCTCCTTCCGCCGAGGTGCCCACCAAACAATCGCCCGCCGACTTCTCGCCTGTCGACAGCTCGCTGCTTCTGCCGCTTGTCCTTCAGTGGGCTGCTGATGCCTGCACTGACCGCTGGTCAAGCTGCTTCTCTGCCGTTCAGCAGGCCGCAGAGATTGCCTCAGCCTCCGTTGAGAAGTCCGTTGAGAGCCGGTCGATCCACTTCTCCACCTGACTAGCAAGCTCGCTGCTCCCGCCGATCTCGTTCAGCAGACCGAGATTTTTCCACGAGCACCGTCCGTCGAGGGGCCCGTCTCGCCCGCCGGCTGGATGAGTCGTCGCTGTTGAAGATCCTGCCGACTGCGCCAGTTATCGTCCCTCGATGTTCTTTTCCCCGGAACTTCTCCTCCAAGTCGCAGTAGCCCTGAGGATCTGACCCCGGGTATCTTCAACCGACAAACTCAGCTTCCGATACAAAAACTGTACATTTATTATACAGCCCGGCGGGCGGCTAAAAAACAGTGCTCAGGTGGAGCTCGAAGACGACGGGCCGAGCTCTCCTGCGCCCGGACCGCGTCTCCCGTCTTCAATCTCCCTCCGCCCTGCCGATGGGGGCCAGGGAAGAGGAAAAAGCGAGTCCTTCGTGGGGGTCCAACCCCATGTGGTGGCCATTAGCGCATCCGCTGTGAGCAGACGCGACCTTCCTCGAAATGCACGGCGTTTCAAGGCGGCGCGCGACACGTGCGTTTCATTTGTGCGCTGCTCGTCCCAGGGCCCGCGCCATTTCGTGCGTCGAAGCGCCCGACAGACTGGATCAGGACTGGACGCACACACAACATATTCACGCCCCATACAACATCCCCTACGTAGACTCCTAAGTCCAACGACACGGGAGGCCCGTCACAGCCTCACCAGATGGTGAAAGCGACAACGCCGCGAGCCCGAAATTCACAAGAAATCAGCCGTGTATACGACCAAACTATGCAGAAAAATTGCTCAATATAAGTAAAGGGCATTAAGACACACTGTTGACAAGACCTGGAATTATGCGAAAAATTTGCATCAGTCTGCGACGGCGGCCCAGCCAGTATACGAACAGGAAATTAATTCCAGGGTTGAATATATAATAATTTTCCGGTGAACAGAGGCTGTTTAATAAGCGTAACTGCTATTGACCTGTCGCGGTTACTCAGTGGCCTAGGTGGTGGGCTGCAAGCCCTAAGGACATGTGTTCGATTCCAACCAGCATGGCGTCATTCCAAATAGATGCAAGAAACGAAAGCACCGTGTGTCGAGATTTCGGCGCCCATTAAAATTTCACGAGTGTCACGATTTGGCCACACAAGGTTGCCAAAAGTTACTCAGTGAGCACCACTTTGGCGCGCCTCATATCCATGCCGAGCTTGGGCGCGAAAAAAAAAATGGTAAAACAAAACAAGCAGGACTCCTACAAAACACCTAGACCATCAGGAACTCAACCTCGACTGAACAACCCGACAAAATGTCGAGATGTTCACCGTAAAGTCACTCCTAGCTGGTTAGCCCAATACGGCCATGTTGTGTGCGTCGTGCGGACCAGCAGTGGCAGCTCTCCTTCAGTCGCGCTGCGGTGCTTGTCATGTGGTCGTTCTTTCCGGCAAGTCTACCAATCAAGTGTTACGTCTGAACGCCATTCGCTCCACTGAAAACAGAGACTGTCTGTTGAACAGCCCCAGGAATGCGGTCCGGACTCGGCAACATCCGAGACTTTAACATGGCCGGGGCACGGTTACCGAGGAACGGCAGGGTAAAAATTAATTGGCCAGAGTTATACCACTGCAGTTTACCAAACAGGCTGATGTAGCTTCAGAAAAATTTGGAGTTCTCGAGATGGATAACCTGTAAACACTTTTAGCGACAGTAAATGGTTTTTAAAACAATGGTCATGGTACGGATAAACTTGTAGTACTAATAAATCAACAAAATTTTACCGCTTCACAGTTTCTATCTGTTCGTCACCAATTTAACCGCAGATAACATATTCGCAAAACGATCAGACTGCGGGTATTGCACTGACTGGACAAAAATTATTTAAAAGTTGGCAATCAAGTCCAACAAAATATTTATAGTGCTTGTTGTTGCCACGAGTTGGTGTATGATTGTTCTGTAATAAAAAAAAACACTTTGGGGGTTGAAAGCCTGCACGGGGGCTACGAGGCACGCCTTAAAGAAGGGTCCAGAAACAATTTTGCCCACGTAGGAAATTCCACAATAGCCGAGGTCTCGATACTACTGTATTAAAATGGCCTAGAAAATAACTTAACAGGGCATGAGCAGAGCAGACATCAATTTTTTGCCTTTTGTTTATTTAACAAGCGAAGAGTTTTCCTCCGTGAACCCAAGCTCTTGATGCACTTTATCTTTGTGTCGCCTTTTGTCGATTGGCCTTCTATCGGCGACACAAGTAGAGGCGAACCATCTTAGAAACCGTGGAGGAGGTTTCGTACAGATCAATGCTTACGAACATCATTCTAGACGGGAAATCATTAACGCAGAAGCGTTCTTGGTGGGTCCAATTAATCCTCTGAAAAACTAATTCATTTCCCCATCCACAGGTTGATCGGCCAAAAAGGTCTGATAAGATCTTTCGACACACATGGGGCATAAGTCAGAGCGGGCTTCCATTGTGTCCAAGCGGTTGCCTAACTATTGCCAAAAAGGAACGGTTTAAGATGAAGCAATCCGCGCATCTAACAAAAAAATTCTAGAGTATACCTTGATCTCATAAACCACGCATCAGTGTACATTTAGGTCTTTAGTAGATTCGTGTACGTAGTGGGCGAAAATCTTCGCATGGGTTCGCACTTCGTTTGCGATTTGGGTCTTTGAAGATTTGACAATCAATTTACGTTCTTTCAGAGAACGTTGAACGCTCTTTTAGCGACCGTTTTAACAAAATTTTGACTGAGTTTTGAAGTTATAAAATATCGCGCTTCTCTCAACTTTTTTAGCAAACGACGGCAAAGGTATTTTTATGCAGCTTCATTTGTTGTTTCAGTTATCATTTTTGTGCCAATACAGTGCTGTTTATGTGTGGATATGCCAGTGGTAGACAACATTTCATGAGAGTGGACGTAAATGGACACTGAAGAGAAGAGCAAAGCTGATTTCAATATTTAGACTCGCGTCCCCCCAAAAAACGAGGATACCAGCCTCGGGGACATTACCTTTAAAATTATCTCGTAAATAATAAAAAATCAAGCCACCAGTCGCCTAGCCGAGATGACCTAAACAGCGAGTGACCGGTTATTCCAAGAGTCACCTTATTAACAACAGATGAACAAATGCTGGCAAAAAATAGGCGAAATCTTTATGTACAGCTTAATTTGCCCAGGTAATTAAAAATATAAATGTGCAGGAAAATTTCAAGCCGTGCCAACATTCGCAAGCTGCCAAGCCTCGGCGCCGCTGGCGGGTGCGATGGTTATTGCAGATTCGTTGTAAACAGAAGCATGTTACGTGCACCTCTACATATAATAAAGGTGGTCCAAATAAATCAATCTGTCGAGCCATAATTATCAATAAATTAAAATATGTAGTTTTCGGATGGAAGTGCACACGCACTCTGCTATTGTAATGCCACGCAAATGCACGCGTACTGCCATCAGGTTCGTGTACCACAAGGTACCTAAGATCCGTTTGTGCATTAGGCTCTTCTACAAGAAACAGGTGGCTTCACGTAGTAGCTCGAGCGCAGTGAAAGTAGGAGAAACCATGATATAGAGCCCCGCCTGCTTTTTGCGGCACTGTGAACGTTGAGCAGAGAGCCAACGGGGTTTCGCCCGCACCCTGCAGGCCCTGCCGTCTCTTCACTTTCGCTTTTATAGTTTAGCTATTCAGCCGCTTTTACTGACTGTCCAAGTTGACCACAGAGTATAGCCGAAGTCCAGTGCACAACACAAAAAAGGGCCGGCTGGTCGTTTTGTCGTATCCTTTGATAGCGCGATCAGTGGCTCCTGCGGCGGCAATAGTTAAGCTTGATAGGTTTTAATTTTCCTGCTAGACCACGCCGCTGTCTGATTCGCTTCCGGTCGCAGTGGCTTATACGCGAACCCACAACGAAGCGGGCGCTAAATTCGTCGATGCTCACCCAGCTCTTATTATTAGCAGCCTAGAAACAACGAAAAGCCCAGGCGGCACAGAAAGTGTGCCCCAAGACCGGCCCGTCTATGGCCGCTTTCTGGCATGTCCGGCCAGCATCCAGGTTCTGGCAGCCACTGATCATTCGTTGAACGGCCACCATTCGGCAACCAGCGCATGGGTATTTTTCCGTCCGCCCGTGTCCGGTCGCACAACGGCAGCTAACCGGCTGCCAGATATTCAGTTCTCTTGCGGCTGCCGATGTTGAGAAAGAGAACGGCCGAAGTACGGCCTTAGGGCATCCGTTTTTTCTTCGGGAAGCGGTAATTGGCCGAAGCACGGCAAGCGACCGGCTACAGAACATGCGTATTCTTGCGGCGGTTGGTGTTCGAAAGGAGTCCGGCCGGAGCGCGGCTGCCGTGCATTCGTTGTTTCAACGGTGCACCGCGCGTCCGGCGGCAGAATATTCGTTTTCTTCGGGCAACCAGTGCTATGAAGGATCCCGCCCGACGTACGGCCCCAGAATATACGTTTTTCATTCGGTTAGCTGTCCTCGGCCGAATTACGGCAAGCGAATGGCCACAGAATATTTGGCAACCGGTGTTCAAGAGGAGACCGGCCTACGTAAGGTATCTGGTTATACGTCATTTTTTCGGCAAACGGCATACAGCCGAACAACGGCACGCGCCTGGGTGCCGAGAATTCATGCACAGACTTGTTTGGAAGGAGACCGACCGGTTTTTTCATGGGGGGAGAAAAAGTCGTTAGGGAGCCGGACGACGGGGACGCGTTTTTCATCCGCTCCGTGTTTCTACGTTTTAAATGAACGAACATCGTTTGTCAAACAGTAATGAGTGTTCTCGGTGAACGGGCAAGGTGCAACGACTCACTGGAAATTAGCAGGGAACCCTTTAGGCCATCGAAATGTCATTTATTGCCACAAGAAGACTGTGCCACACCGACGGGTGAGCTTAGCCTCGCCAGTCATCGCCGCTACCACGCCTCTGCCACTCGCTTCGTCGACGCATCAGCTCGAGGCTATTCGTCCCTCAAGAAATGGAGAGCATTGGAGACATCGACCCGGCAGAGATGTCCGATCCGAGATGGAGATGATTCACCAAAATAGCTGGCCTTCAAGGGTGTCGAGCAAGCGGCCACCACGCAGGAACTAAACCGCCACCATGTCAAGGACTACCCACCAAAGAAAGGCAAGTGCGGGCAAAAGCGCAAGTTATTCTGCTTACAATTAAACTGCAACAAGCAATGTTGCACTATGTTGTTGGTGATAAACGTAGGAGAGACTGGCTCGTGCATTGGTAGGATCAACTTCATGCCCTGCACTGTTACTTCATGGAATTTTACGACTGCCTATTTCGAAAAAAAATTATTTTAAATTTGCGATAACAACAGAGCCTTGTCACTGGGGAAGCCTAGCTGTTAATTTAGTTCCGATGTTTGAAGGTGAGCTTAGCTACTCCTGGGATATGACTCATTTGGTTAAACATAATCGCCAGCGTCCTAGCAAACACGGAATTTGTCAGGAATTTCTTGCTCAACGCAGATTGTTGAGTTCACGCACGATTTGGCTGTTGAAATAGATTAGCTTAAAGTGGTTGACTGTATATTCTTGGACAGCAAAAAAGCAAATGATGGTGTTCCATATCACCTTCTGCGTAGTACATTTCATTATAGGAACTGAATGAATTGGTTTTCGCATTGTTATTACTATTGGCCCTATAGCTTTGTTCAAAAGTACTGTGTAGTTTACCGTACTATAGCGAATGAACGTGATTCCGTATACCTGCAGCTTTATTCGAATTTAATAACATCCTGGTGTGCTGATTCAGAAACGTTTTTGGATGTTAAACAGTGTGTTAACGGCACCTTTACAAGAAAACCTTCATTCTAATTGAATACGTATACCGTAAATTATGCTGCTGTGACAACGGCCGAGGAATATAAATACCTAGGAGTTTATTTAGGGAGTGGGTAGAGGTTAATTAGGCAGGTTCACACCATAAAAGTTACGGCTGCATATGTTTTTGGCTTTCTGAGACGAAATTTCAGTGAACCTCCTTCTAACTGAAAAGAACAACCGTATTTCACACATGTGCGCTCAATCTTGGAGTACGCATGTGTTTTCGTGGTTGATACGCTCGAAAACATGCAGAATATGTCAGTACGATTCGTATTAGGTAATTGGCGCGCTCAACTTAGCATGAGAGAAAGTAAAAGTAAACTGAAATGGCAGGACGTGAAAGATCGCAGACGAAACCACAGGTTGAACTTTTTTCGTAATATCTATCATTCGAAAACTGGAGTAGAAGGGCAGGAGTATGTTCAAGCGTCATTCTACATATCGCAAAGTGGGACCACTAGCTTAAAGCAAATTATTAACTTTCCTTTAAAGGTGATGCCTGGCGCGATTCATTTTGTTTTAGTACATCAATACTGCAGTGTAAATATCTTCCACGTATGATTGCATTAACTGTTTATATTGACGATTTTCAGTGCGCTTTGTAGAATTATTTTGTTATTTTGTGTCATATTTAATGCTTATTGTTATGTATCTCCCTTCTGTAATGCATGCAAAGGCAAGCAGGCATCAAATAAATAAAAATAAATAAATACATACATAAATAAATAAATAAATAAATAAATAAATAAACTTCCAGAGGCGAAAGTTTGCCTCCGACGGGTTGAGAACCCTACGCATTCAATCTTGACCAATAAAATATTTATTGCCCTATTCGTTGCAGTATGCAAGGTTTCCTGTATGCATGCTACCATTGCTATGTTATTGGTTTGAAACAAATTATGTAACTCTAATTTTACGCCTTTCCTTGCGTTAACACAGAGGGATACAACTGCAGCCACCTGAAGCAGGGCGTCATTCGCAACGCGTCTAGAATTTTTTGAACGAAGTATGACATTAGAAGAAACTTAAGTTCTTTTGGACTATTAAGTGGTGTGGCCGTATACTCAAGAAAACAACATTAAAATAGATTGAAAATGAAAGTACCTGTTCGCTCCTTCTTAGGATCAGCCCTGCGCAAGATCATCAGAAACGTTGATCGAGTAGAAAATGTCTTTGCAAGAAAAATGGGCAAAAACTGGGCATACTTTTTTGTGAAGGAGTTATATTAAATGCTCCTGAGTGTTTTGTTGAGAACCAAAACGCTTCGTAAAGGCATTCACGCCGGTTTTATATACAGAAAAATTGGTCAAGCAACTGTTATAAAAATAGTTTATGTAGTCATAGCATGAAAGTGTTCCGGAATATTGCCCTAAAAGAAATTGGCTAAAAGCGGCGCAATTTATCTCTCTAAAATTCAACCCACTAAAGTATGCGCCCTCCGCTCCCCCCCCCTCCTCTTTCCCCGTTTATTACAGGTAAGCCGCCCCACAGAGGATATCAGGACCTGGACAATATTATATATCTATTCAAGCTCTACAAAGAACTGAATATTTTCTGTGTTCGGCAGTAAAAGAGGCACAGCAATTAAAGGAACGACAATTTGTGAGCCCTGTTTAATAAATGAATTTTGCTCTGTTGTTCTCTGGAAAGGTCAGGGTAAGGCGAATATAAGGTTTGTCTCAGAAGGCGATAATGCTGGGTTATCTCCCTGAATATGACAAGCGGTTGACTGACCTCGTGCAGCTCCATAGCACGGCAGGTAAAAGCGCAGGCTTGTTGGGTGGGCGTATTTGTTGCCCTCCATTGAAGCGTGAGGGGTTGTCCAGATGAGCTGAATGGAACCGTTTGGGGGGTGGTTTTTTAGCACGCGCAGTGCAGGTCAGTGCACCCAACTCGTCTGGTAATTCCAGTAGGCTTTCTGGTAATCGGTGAATACCCGATTCCCCTGGTTCAGTGAGAGCCACGGTAATGGTTTCCTCTTCTCCGGCCGTCATTTCTTGGGTCCTAAGTGAGGTACACGCAAGGAGGTCGGTTCTGGAGGTAGCCACGATGATGGCGGATTGCTGCCCTCTATGTTTGGAGGCGTCCTTGTAGATAACTCCATGATGCCCACTGAGGGTGGTGCTTAGCGCTTGAGCCCGTGCTTTTCGGTGACCCTCGTCATGTCAGGGGTTCATATTTCTAAGCAAGGGGATCTTTAGTTTTAGTCGCCAAGAGTCTGGGAGTATGTCAAGCGGAGTGACATCTGGGCTGCCCAGCCGATCTGGTGAAGCATGCGGTTACCCACCGCAGTTCTGAGTCGGACCTTCTGGTTAGAAAGATGGCCTTCTATCAGCTCTTCCACTGGGTTGTGGAGCCCCGTGATAAGCAGCCTCTTTGTGGACGCACTCATGAGAAGACGAATGGCCTGATCGACCGCCTTTCTAATCATTATATAAAGCATCTCCATGTCTTCCTTGTCGAGAAGACAGGGGGTTGACGTAAGTGACTCTCGAGAGGACAAAAGCTTCAATTAATCGAAAGGTATCGGATTCCTTTAGGCCTCGCTTCTTGGTGGCAACTCGCCTGATCATGGGTATGATTTGATCAATGCTGTTTTTGAGGCGCTGAAAGGAGGCGTCGCTCTTGGTGTTAGCCTCGAGATGTAGGCCCAGGTTCTTGAGGCTGGGGCTTGGAGTGATGGCCTGGCCATCAAGGAGTATTTGAATGTATTCCTTGATTTGGCGTGAGGGCGGACGACAAGGAGCTGTGATTTTTTACGTGAACACTGGAGGCCACAGGCTTTAGCACATATTCGTACTAGAAGCGAGATGCTATGCATTGGTGTGAGCTTCCTTTAATTTTTGTAACTCTTAGCACATGAGCAAGGTGCGCTCAGGGCCGCTAGACGGACGTGAGTGGTCGCGTGACACTTTCACGTGGCAGTCAGCGAGAACGCAGGGGGTAAACCCATAGATGTGCTTGGTGAGTACACCACCTGTCTTGCCTTTCTTCGCGTGGGCTCGTTGCTTAATCGGTAAGACAACGGGCTCTCGCTTTGTTAGTCTGTTAGTTCCAGGTTCGATCCCCGGTGGTGCCAGTAGATCCTTTTATTTGTTCACTGGAGTTTTCTGGTGACACCAACGGTCGCGAAAGAACACTTGGGGTGTAGAGGTAAAAAGCTTTGCTTTAAAATTAAACCAAGCTCACACCTATACATGGCTTCTCACTTATAGTACGTCAATGTGCTAAACCCTGTGGCCTTCACTGTTCACGTAAAAAATCACAACTCTTTGTAGTCCGCCCCCACGCCAAATCAAGGAATACATTCAATTACTCCTCGATTGCCAGGCTGTCACTCCAAGCCCCAGCATCAAGATCCTGGGGCTACATCTCGAGGCTAACTCCAAGAGTAACGACTCCTTATAGCGCCTCAAAAACAGCACTAATCAAATCATACACATGATCAGGCCAGTTGCCGCCAACAAGCGAGGCGTAAAGGAATACGGTACCTTTCGATTGACTGAAGCTTTTGTCCTCTCGAGAGTCACTTACGCCAACCCCCTGTCTTCATCTCGACAAGGAAAACATAAAGAGCCTTTATATGATGATTAGAATGGCGGTTGAGCAAGCCATTGGTCTTCTCGTGAGTGCTTCCACGCAGAGGCTGCTTAGCAGGGGCTCCACAACACGGTGGAAGAGCTGATAGAAGGCCATCTTTCTAACCAGAAGGTCCAACTCAGAACTGCCGTGGGTAACCACATGCTTCACCAGATTGGCTGGGTAGCCCAGAATGTCACTCCGCTTGACGTACTCCCAGACTCTTGGCGACTAAAACTAAAGATGCTCCCTTTGCTTAGAAATATGAACCCCTCACATGATGAGGGTCACCGAAAAGCATGGGCTCAAGCGCTAAACATCACCCTCGGTGGAGATCATGCAGTTATCTACACAGACGCCTCCAAACATCGAGGGCAGCAATACGCCATCATCGTGACTACCTCCAGAACCAACCTCCTTGCGTATACCTCACATAGGACCCAAGAAATGACGGCAGCAGAAGAGGCAGCTATCACCTTGGCTCTCACTCAACCAGGGGTTCGGAGGGTAGTCACCGATTCTCAGCAAGCCTACTGGAATTACCAGTCGGGTTGGGTGTCCTGACCTGCACTGCGCGTTCTAAAAAACCACTCCCCAAATGATTCCATTCAGCTCATCAGGTCACCCCCTCACGCTTCAATGGAGGGCAAACCGCTAAACATCACCCTTGGTGGGGATCATGCAGTTATCTACACAGACGCCTCCAAACACCGAGGGCAGCAATACGCCATCATCGTGACTACCTCCAGAACCAACCTCCTTGAGTATACCTCACTTAGGACCCAAGAAATGACGGCAGCAGAAGAGGCAGCTATCACCTTGGCTCTCACTCAACCAGTGGTTCGGAGGGTAGTCACCGATTCCCAGCAAGCCTACAGGGATTACCAGTCGGGTTGGGTGTCCTGACCTGCACTGCGCGTTCTAAAAAAACACTCCCCAAATGGTTCCATTCAGCTCATCAGGTCACCCCCTCACGCTTCAATGGAGGGCAACAAATACACCGGCCCACCCAACAAGCCTGCGCTTTTACATCCCGTGCCATGGAGCTGCACGAGGACAGTCACCCGCTTGTCACGTTCAGGGAGATAAGCCAGCATTATCGCCTTCTGATACAGACCGTACCTTCGCCTTACCCTGACCTTTCCAGAGAACAACAAACTACCCTACGGCTCATACAATCCGGGCTCCTTCCCACAGCCTACGCGTCTTCACTTAATGTATCCAAATCGCTATGACGCTGAATGTAAATTTTGGTCAGACGTATACGAACACTCTGCCCCGTAATCGGGGTGTCTGACTTTAGCCCTCAGCACCCTCCTCTCTTTCCGTCAACTACCCAACAAGAGCAATGGGAGGTGCTGCTGTCCAGGCCCTCTCTACCTACCCAGCTTCAGCTGGTGGCGAGAACACAGGCCGCGCGGACTGCATATGGGCCCCACAGAAGAAGGAATGACTCCCCAGGGCTGCACTCTGGGCCGTTCAGAAATCTGAACAGAAGTATTTCTTCCTCCTCCTTCTCCTTCTCTGCCGCGAATCTCGTCGCCTCCGTCCGCGGCGCAGAGACGGAGAAGTCAGATCGTCTAACACCGGGTTAAAGCTTACTTTATTTTGTAAAAAAAGTTTCCACTCTTGTGCTACACCAATACAACTCAACCAAACACCGTTCACGCATCATGCATTGATTTAACCTTACCAAGAATATCTCTTTGAAGGAATAAATGGTGTGGTTGAGTGCATTTCAC
Organism: Haemaphysalis longicornis; assembly: GCF_048455015.1. Lineage (NCBI taxonomy): Eukaryota > Metazoa > Arthropoda > Arachnida > Ixodida > Ixodidae > Haemaphysalis > Haemaphysalis longicornis. The sequence goes on along the minus strand of NW_027526355.1, from coordinate 1,097,403 downwards.
TTCTCTCTGGTTTTGCTATTTGTAGAGCGATGTGAGTGAATTTATGTGACGTCGCATAGGCAATCATTATGGGTGCCTTTTACAGCTTTGCTTTCCAACCACATTCACGGGGTGGATTGGCGCGATTTTTTTTTATTTTACACCGATCCTTCTCCGGCCCTTCCAACACAGCACATTCACGGACAGTTGTGGACTCAAAGGGATACCTTCTGTCTCCACTAACCCAGAAGTTACCAAACATCCACGGTGGCGGGGAGGCGCCATTACCCTGGGCTCTCTCACTGAGCTCGAATTATTCCTATCTCGTTTGATGCGCCTTACGCATGTCACCACAACAAAAGTTGTCTCATCGCCGCCGTTGCACTGAAAATCAGACCTAATGATCAGAAGACCTAACGATCAGAATTTTACACATTACACGAAATAAATAACCGATTATGATTGCGAAACCTTTCGTTAAAATTCAATAGATTACAACGGTCAAATACAGCCGGTGACAAGTAACTGGGCAATCAAAGAAATGTAATCGAATACTTTTGCGGTACCTTCGTTCAGAAATTTATTGCCTTAGGACACTAACACATGTTTACTGAACCTACAGCGAAAGAGTGTCGCTTGAATGGTAGAGAGAAGGCTGGAGTCTTGCGTGAAGGCTGGGAGGCTTACTGTCGCTTCTGTGATATAGGGTTAAAAGTTGTTAACATTCAACAAGAGTTGTTTTTTAAAGTTGTCGTCTATGGTTCCTCAGGTTTTCTTGTTAAGTGGTCCGCTGCCACACTGAACATTCTCTTAATGTACGCGCTGGATGGAAGGACGTAAATATTACGAAGGAACACCTTGCGCACCAGCACGTAGCTGCGCAGTGCCTCCATAAAGTGTCTATGTCCTCTTTGAAGCGTCGCGCTTCATTGCTGCCGCTGTTGTCGCAGGCACACCGTCGTGCGGCAGCCGTCCGTGCACCTAGTGGAATATGCCGCATTGGGTCTAATGTGAGGTCAGCTTTGGAGACATCTGACAGGATGGGGGTGCCTGAAGAGAGGTCGCATATTTTTCGGTTCAAGAACTGTCGTATAAGATTTGTAATAACTTGATCTTGGAAAAAAAGGTAATTCACTATCGCAAATCATATTTAATAAGTTTCAATTAAATGCCGCCAAATTGTTCGGTTTTGAAAATGTAATCTATTATATTACAAAATTACAAGATTAATTGGTTACAAGTTATCGATTACTTGTAACGCGTTACCTCCAACTCTGGCAACCATGCTTCTTGCCCTGCATTTACATCGCGTGGAGTCAGGTCCCGCACACAATCCAGCGAAAAAAGCAGCTTGTGCGTCTGCCCGCGCGTTCACACTTGCAGTCACCTTTCCGAGCTGCTGATTCGGACGACCTGGCACGCGTCATTTCTCCGTGTCATCTGGATATCACAAAATCTGGGCTCACCCTCGGCTCTAAGAAATAACTTCCCCTCGCGCCCTTTAAGCTAGAAAAAATGAGACAGGAGTTCTCCGAAAATCCGGGCAAATACCTTTTCCCAAGGAACTCGAGTGCATTCGATGCATCGCTCGCTGTTGTCCCCAATATGAAAATTTTGTCCATCTCCGTGCACGACATATCCTATATGGGACTACTCTCATACCCCAAGTTTCCTTCCTCTGCAACCTGTTTTCCAGAGTAAAAGGACAGTGAACCAGCCAGCTCCGGCTTGGCGGATTATATTCTGTTGATTTCATGGGCGCATGTGGCGGCACAAGCCTTGGTGGCCATAGACTGAGGATGTCTCTCGAGTGACTGCACAGCTCCACCATCCCCTACTTTGCTTAAAATAGGTGTTAAATCCACTGAACGATTTTGCTTTACGCTGCACTAGGAGGATAACGTGGGAGGAAAGCGGTTTCGTTGTTTCCAAAAGTACAGTCGTGGACAATTCAAATACGAACCGCGGAGCGCATGACCGAAGGTACCGGTGCCGTCACCTGGCAGCGGTCGTCGAAAACGCACGGACATGCGGAGTTGAGATGGCGGGAACGAGGCTGCGTGTCCAACTGCGATATGTTGCCATTTGATCGCTCGCATGCTTGCCTTGTCGCAATGCCGCAAGAGGGCTGAGAAGAATTGTTAGCGATGCGGCGCGAGATAGTATCTGCGGCCACTGTGCTCGGATGACACGAGCGCCTTCTCCCCGTGTGTGCCGGCGTCACATTGCCGACACAGTTTTGCATATGGGTTGCAGTAACTTTCGCAAAAAACGATGGGCACCGGGGTCACGCCCAAACCACACTCAGTGCTGCCCGCTTCGCAGATTTCTGCAAGCACTGGGGTGCCTGCCAAAAAAACAAGAAAAAATCTGCTGCAAAATTGTTGTGCAAGGGCAACTGGCCTTAGAATAGTTGGACCTGCCAACCTTCTTAACTTTTGTTGGTATTAGAATTCTGCCAATAATTTTCCCAGCCCACACAACGCTTCCAGTTAATGTATATTGTTAATGTATGTAATGCATGTAATATATGAATATGTATGTAATGTATGTGTAATGTATACCAATAATGTATTTTGTAATGTATCCATCGTTTACTACAAACTCCGAATCTGATAAACGACTCAGCCAAGACTCCGTTAAACAAAGGCGTATTCTTTGCCGCCAGCTCATTGTTCAATTCCCAAGCCACTGCATCACGACGCAAAACATTGCCGGGACATCAAAATTTAGGCGGCATGCATTTATTCTTGTCTCCATTTCTGTGCGCTGGTTTTCTTCAAGAAAGCATGATGAGCTCAGCAGTATGCCTTAGAAGACCGCGCTGGCGGTTCCCACGCAAGCACTTGCCGCAGCTGCAGGCAGTTACGCGCCGCATTGCTCTCAACGCGACCAACACCTTCAGCTGCAGTGGCGGTAGTACTTTCAATGCTTGTAGCGCTCTTGCGGCATGACGACAAGGCAAGCATGCGAGTGAGCAGAGGGCAACAAATTGCAGTGGGACAAGCAGCCTCGTTTCCGCCATCTCAAGTGCGAATGTCCGAGCGTTTTTGACGGCCGCTGCCAGGTGACGGCACCGGTACCTTCGACAGTGCGCTCCGCGGTTCGTATTTGAATTTTCCATGACTGCACATCATAAGAAACATTTGGGTCAAAAAAATGTCGCGACAACCACGACTCCGTTTTACGCTTGGTTACTCTTGTAGAGAGTCACACCAGGGAGTCGCGGTTTGTACTACTCTTTCCCGACTCCGTTCGCGGGACAACTTTGTGGGAGAGGGACACTGATAAGAGGAGCGAAGAAAAAAATGATGCTGCTCCTAATGGCCACCGTCAGTGTGACCAGAGTCCTTCAATGCTTTGTGTGACGTAGGGCGTTTCATGTCCTCCACGCGCAGACGTCGTGTTGTCGACGTGCACGCAGAGCGGAATTTTTTGTCGCGTGAATTTGTTGTCTACTTGATGGTCATGCGAGGGGTGGCCGGGCGTGGAACCGACGCCTCGTGCGTAGCAGCCGTATATCGGGGCGTTTGGCAGCGTTGTATAGCCATGGAGAAGGAGAGTGAAACGGCGCACAGCTGATGCGCCTAAGCCGCCGCTGCTGCGACTGAACTGGACTGGATTGGATGGGATTGAAAAACGTTTTAGCAGCAGTAAGCATGATAATGAGCTAATCCTACACAACCACGAAGCCTAAGAGTAAACAGTTCAACCTTAGGTCACGCTACGTATATCCTGGCATATCCGAGCTAAGCCACTGCTAATTTTAGGGGCGAAGCTCCTCTTGCTCGGGCCCTGTCCCGTCCCTCGTTGCTGCTGTATACGGCACGGCACATTAATGATGATTGTGGCAGGATCCCCCTAGGGATTGGCCAACCAAATATTGGCCGAAGAGGACAAAACGTTCAATGCGTTCATTGCTACCCAACAAGTAGAAGAAGAGGTTTTCGTCCGTCGCCTCCCAGCTCAAGACACGTACCGGGGGTACACGACACAAGACGCTCTCCAGAAGGTGACGGCCAAGGTGGCTAAAATGTCACACACAGAATTCGCCAACTTACCCATGGATATTCTCATCGTCTAAAACAACCCCTACATAACCACCACAAACATCGACGTCGTCGACGGGCTTGTCAACGGAGTGGTGGAAAGCTTGACGTGTCGAGTCTTTATAAGATGTGCGAGCGAATTTTTCACGGTTTTACCGATAAGCATTTTTGCTTCGCACCTCTCATCAACATTCACTTCGTGGAGAAGGCGGAATTTTTTTGTTACTTGGCGGCGGGCTCCGCCGGTGAGGCGTCCTTTGCGTTGCCGCTGTTAAGGTGCTGTGTCGTAACTATACGTGGTCTGGCTGGTCGGTGTCGCAACAGTCGTACGATGTTTTTGTGTGCTCTCAGTCAGTGCATCGTCCACGATAACGGGTGCAATACGAATGGAGCTGCAGCAACACACTAAGTGCATCTGACAGAAACAAGTTGAGTATTCACCGCGGCCTGAGGATTTCAATCGCGAAGAAACTTCATGCGCAACCTCTAGAAAGAACTCTGAAGTGTGTAGGATACGTTGGCTGAAATACTATGCTGACAGTCGTGTCAGAAACGTACAACCGGATTTCTGCGTGTGTGGCAGGTTTTGGACCACCTGAGCACGCGAACGGGGCTGCATGTCCGTTGGCACGAGCCGCGCCGAGGTCTAACCGACGTTAAAACTGCGACTTGCAACGCGCATGCCGCTGCGAGATCAAAGCGGAGGGAAAATTGCCTTTACTCCAGCGTTTTTAATTTCTTCCGGACAAGAAATGCAGTGTGCGCATTGATGAGTTTGTCACTATCTGACAGAGGGACGAAATGTAAACATAAAATAAAACGGGTAGGTGTTCGACAGCGGCTGATTTCGGGGCCCAGGCAGCCGGCATTGCGAACAAATGCACTACACGTATGTATTGGTAGCATATACTTTCGCGCGTAACAGTGCTTTTGATGGTGTCCGCGCTCCTGGCAGAATTCACTAGACAAAGTTTACGTCGGGCGTGGAGATGAGTGTGCAGACTCTTTCATCGGGTCCTGATGGGGCAAAAGGCGAGCACATTTGAAGGAACAAACATCTTTTACACGCATATATACTTACCGAAGCGTTTTTCTCACGTGTCAATGTGCTTGTGTAAAGTAAGTAAGGTTGAAACTCGAAATCGCTGCGTCGCCCCTTCAACTTGCACGCAAGTGCAGTAATTTGGTCGCTAAGCAGGCTCGAAGATTCGTGATGTGTTCATAGCCGTCGATGGACACGGCAGCATCACCGCAGCTAGTATGAAGCAGGTACTGTTACTGATTATCGTGAATACTTCATGTTCAACATGTTTTACCGACCCGGTGGCCCTAACTCTCACTATAGTATTTGGAAAGGTAAATGAGGGTGTCATAAGTTCTCTTTGATAACGGTTCAAAATGTATCAACTGTTTCGTCGCAGTGGCAATGCTCCAAAGAAAACCGCCGGTTCCTCGATCAAGCCGGTGTAGTTATGTGGTTAAACGGTACAGTGAGGCATAGTGAAATGTGAAATGTTTTTTCAGCTTTTTACGCATTGGTGTTGTGCACATACCACGTCTCTCAAAGTTCTCACATTTTACTTTTGCACGGCTATATTGGTAACTACAACATCATTTCAATGCTCCTAATAAAAATGCGTATTTTTCATTCGTTTCTCTGAAACCTTACCTGCGTGACCGAATTTAACCGACTTCTAAATTACGAAAAGAAAACACCCTGTACCTCGATGAAGCCGGTGTTGTTCTGTGGTTAAACAGTGCAGTGAGGCATAGTGAAATGTGGATTTCATTTTTCAGCTTTTTAAAGACTGGCATTGTGCGCATACCACGTCTCTCAAAGTTCTGACATTTTACTTTTGCACGGTATTATTGGTAACTATATCATCATTTCAAAGCTCTTGATAACAATAGAAATTTTTCATTCGTTTCTCGGAAACCTTTCCTGTGTGACTGCATTTAACCGACTTCTAACTAAGAAAAGAGAATATAGGAGCAAAATTCTAATTGTGAAGCTTCTACTGCAGTCGTAGTTGTCTGAACTGTCGTCACTAGCCCGGGACGATTTGACTAGTCTATCAATTATCGTTCTCAGCCTATTTTTATATCTATGTACAAAGCTAATCAATATTGGTAATATATACCGGCATTGAGCAGTCGAGCATGCTGCTACCCTAAAGCAAGTGGAGCGCTCTAATTTCTGGCGTTTCTTAGATATATCCAGGTCACTCAGCTCATCGCATGTGAAATAATCTGTCATTCTTATTTTTTCAGGCACATGGGTAAATTCACGTAACCCGAAGAGGAAAGGCAAGGGGCACACCACCGACATCATACCTTAGTTTGTGAGCCGCTATAAACAATTCAACTTTGTCAGCTGAGTATATACTGTCACCATTGTTCGCATATGACAAAAACGGTTGGCGGGTAAACATAAAGGTATGAATAAGTGAGTTCTATAATACGTAGGCCATGTTCGGGTTGTTTCAGATGAGTTGTATCCACTTGCCACAAATGTTAGTTGAGGCTCTTTTCCCACCCTATCCTCTTTAATGTATCACTACAAAAAAACTCGCCCCAGGTGAGTGGGCAAGTTTGTCCCCGTTAGTGAGCGGCCAAACTGTGAAAATCGGCCTTCCATTTCCTTATCTCTGTATGCTGCAAACTTTTTGATGATGACACATCGAAGGGAATCTACATCCACTTAGAAAGCAACAAACAATTATACCACCATCAACAGGTATTTACAGAAATTCTACCGACAGGGATGCAACGGGTAGAAAGAATTGATGAGTTGCCCCGGGCTTTGAACGGCAAATTGGAAAGTGATTGTATTTGTTTTGACATATCTCAACCACTTCGACAGAGTTCGTCATTCAAAGCTGGTTGACAAGTTGTTACATTTGGGTGTAAAATACAACTTAACCGAATGAACTACCGCATGTCTACTCGGCAGAGGTCAGTACGCGGAATTTTATGGTTCCAAATAATAATTACTGGACGTTACATCGGGTGTTCCGCAGGGGTCTCTGCTGAGACCAGGCGTATTTGTTATTTATATAATTGATGTTGCCCAATATACTAACAACGACTTCCCAGCGCGAATCTTTGCAGACGATTGACTCCCTTACAAAACAATTAAAAATAAGGGCGATTCACAAATCCTTATTGTCACTCTCTAGGCTATAATAAACTCGTGCGAAACTTCCAAAATGAAAATAAATAGAGGCAAAACTGTAGTGTTAAGGGTTTAAAATATAAACAAAAAAATTTATTGATGGCATCTACGCCCGGCGCTCAGATACACGTGCCGGAGTTATTAGCCTTACATTTATGGACCCGATTATGCCAAGTGATCTTAGTTGGAAGGAACATGTTAAACACGTTTGTTTGACTGCGAAATTAATAAACTCCGATTTTTGCGTAGACGAATTAGGTTCACTTCAAAGAACCCAAACTAAGCTGCCCATATATACCTGGTCAGACCGGTATTAGAATAGGCTCGTATCATATGGGATCCTTGTGAAGCAGGAATGATAAATATGGCTGACAGAGTAGAAGGAAGGGCAGCCCGACTTATTTTGTCTCGTTACTCTCGAACTGATTCCATTACAGTAATGTTGAAATTACTTAAGTTTCCCTCCCTTGCCGAATGACGCCGCCTAGCCTGATTGAATACGTCTGTTCTTGGTCTAGAAAAAGCACGGTGACATCTTTGAGGAAGAGACGACGTAGACTGCTCGTTTTGACGCCACAAAAATAGTGGCTTTTCTCCGTCAAAGGACCTGATTCCAGCGAACGGTGTCGCTTTATAAATGTGCCATCTGGTACGAACACCCTGAACCGGCATAGAGTGCTCGGAGCCAAGCTTTTCTGAGTGCGTTTGCGCTGAAAAGTGGTTCCTCAGCAGGCCTTTCTTTTTTTAGCGTACATAATTACTGAGCTCGAATGCATCATTTTCCAGTTATAATGGAACGCGTGAAGAGGTTATTTGCAAGCTGGAGCAGTAAGTTTCAACTTTCTTTCTAACTGTCAATTTCTGGTCTTACGGGTTTTCCCGCAATCACTTTGCGCTAATTTTATGCATTGCAGGTGTTCTATGCTGCCGTGGCGGCCGCAGAAATCGCATCTGAATGTGCCTTAGCGTTGTCGACTGAAGATTGTGTGCGTTCCAATCCACGCAAGTCGATGGTACAAGAAATACTGTGCAACGTTCTGCGTTTCCATAAACTCCAGGGCTATCTCCACTAACGGAAGCCTGGGGATGGGCCCAGCATACAGTGTAAAAGTGTATTTTCGGCACCTTGGCGTTTTTGGCAGCGGAAATGAAGCCATTAGGGGAAGAGGTATTAACATTTGCTGTAAAAGCAACTTGGTTCTGAATGACGAAGCTCTCTTGAGCGAGGAGTAAACGAGAGTCCCGTGGTTATTTTAGTGCGCTTTACGAAGTGTTCCAGCGTGAGGCGTAAACTTGTACCGCTGTTTTAGTACCTTGACTGCAAGAGACTACGATTACTACAACAATGGCAGGACACGGCAACAGCCAGAGCCTATTTGGGGCTTCGCCCCCCCCCCAAAAAAAGCGGCATTTTACAGGAGCTGCTTACGGGAGATAATATTTACGCGTACGGGCGCATGCGGCGTCGTGATCCAGAAAACAGCGTTGAAGTAACTACCACGGCAGTGAGCCATCTTCATGGAGTCAGCGTGAGCTTTGTCATGGACGTGAAGACGGAGACAAAAAAATTGGCTCCAATCCACAATGTAAAGGTTTTTGTAAAGCTATGCTCTAAACGACATCCACAAAACAAATGCCCATGCGACTCAAACTTGAAGTCACACACGTGGCTCTATAAAGAGTGAAGCCAGAGATTCTGCCAGCTGTTACGTGAACGGATGGTGAGCTTGTCTCGACCAGCTTAGAGAGGTGGACGCAGGAAAGCCGTTGACATCTTTGACACAACACATTTAATGCCCACTTGGGAAAGCCCTAATGCAAAGCACTCCAACAATCAACTGCACACAAACTATAACCAATCATACCCCTAACTAAATATCTCAAAATACAATTCAAATTACTACCTGAAAGTCTCTACCATAAAGTCCTACACCATTAGTTGAAATACCCTAAATCCATCATCTTCTAGGTGACCTCTTTACTACCACAACTCCCTAGTTGTGTCCTATGAATGCGTCCCTATTGGACTGGCCTACCCCGCTCGTACGCACAGACGTGTCGCACCCTTGCGTGGCCGCTGTCCCGGTGGTAGCCGTCCTCGTCTCGCTTCGGTGCCGGCATTTGATGCGCGCGGTCACTCCTTGACGGCGTTGGCTCCGTGCCTCCTGACTTCTTTCCTTCGTGCCTAACCCGTGGCAGCCGCTTCCGTTGGAGCGGAAGCGGCTACCAGGGGTAAGCCGGTTGCAGGGACGCGCCATTGCCCTGGCCTCCCTCACTGATCTCGAATTATCTCCACCTTGTTTGATACGCGTTACGCATGTCACCTCAACAGAAGTTGTCTCATCGCAGCCGTTGTCCTGAGGTTCACACCTAATGATCAGAAGACCTAACGATCAGACTTGTACACATTACACGAAATAAACGTCCCGAGTATGATTGCGAAACCTTGCGTTAAAACTCAATAGAGATCAGCGGTGAAATACAGCCAGTGACAATTAACTAGGCAATTCAACAATTGCGATCGATTACTTTTGAGTTACCTTCGTTCACAAATTAAATTGCCTTACGATACTAACACACGTTTACTGAAACTACAGCGAACGAGTGTCGCTTGAATCATAGAGAGAAGGCTTAAGTCTCGCGTGAAGGCTGGGAGGCTTACTGTGGCTTCTGTGATATAGTGTGAAAAGTTGTAATTTTGAACAGGACTTGTTTTTCAAGGTTGTCGTCGATGATTTTTAAGGTTTTCTCGTTAAGTGGTCCACTGCCACACTGAACATTCTGTTAATGTACGCGCGGGATCGAAGGGCGTAAATATCATGTACGAACACCTTGCGCATCAGCTCGTAGTTGCGCAGTGCCTCCATAAAGTGTGTATGTCCTCTTTGAAGCGTCGCGCTCCGCTGCTCCCGCTGTTGTCGCATGCACACTGTCATGCGGGAGCCGTCCGTGCACCTGTGGAATATGCCGCATTGGGTCTAATTTGAGGTCAGCTGTGGCGACATCTGACAGGATGGGGGTGCCTAAAGATGGGTCGGATATTTTTTCTGGACGAAAACTGTCGGAGAAGACTTGTTATAACTTGATCTTGGAAAAAAAGGGTATTGACTACCGGCCATCAATTTCAATAAATTTCAATTAACTTTCCCAAAATGTTGCCGTTTTAAGGAAGTAATCTATTATATTAAAAATTACAAAATTGAATTGGCTACAAGTAATCGATGACTTGTAACGCGTTACGTACAACTCTGGCAACAATGTTTCCGGCCCTGCATTTACATCGCGTGGAGACAGGTCCCGCACAGAATCCAGGGAACAAGGCAGCTTGTGCGTCTGCCCGCGCGTTCACACTGCAGTCACCCTTCCGAGCTGCTGATTCGGACGACCTGGCACGCGTCATTTCTCCGTGCCATCTGGATATCACAAAATCTGGGCTCACCCTCGGCTCTAAGAATAACTTCCCCTCGCGCCTCTTAAGCTACAAAAAATGAGACAGCAGTTCTTCCAAAAATCCGGAGAAATACATTTTCTCAAGGAACTCGACTGCATTCCATGTATCCCTCGCTGTTCTCCCCAACATGCAAATTTTGTCCATCTCCGTGCACAACATACCATATATGGGACTACTCTCATACCCTGAGTTTGCTTCCTCGGAGTTAAATTTCGCCTCACCATCTTCTTGGCGAACTGATGGAGACGAAATAGTGATGTTCTTTTGATGCGCCATCCGAGAGGACGATCTCGACTCGCTCCGATGACCGACGACCGATGCTTGGAGAGATGATGATGATGATGGTTCGATGTTTATGGTGCAAGGCCAACTGGGGCAAAGACCGCCAAAACAATAATCATATATGAGGGGTGAAACCTTTACCACTAACTAAAGTCAGCAAAAACAAAAGTAAAATCACAAAACGACAATGAGCATGGCTGGTGTATAGGGCCAGATTTCATTATGCGTGATAGGAAATGAGGTTTAAAAACTTCACATCTGACAAATACTCAAACACACGTTTCACGGAAACCATGGCATCGTCACCTAGAAACATTGATGGATGTAGGGGAATATGTTGTCTGTAGAGTTCTCTGAAGTGTTTGTGACGTGTTGTGTGAAGTGCCTTGCATGTGATTAGTATGTGCACTACGAATAGGGCCTCTCCGCACCTGCCGCACTGGGGTCCAGAAGATCCCGTCAGCAGATACGAGTGCATTGCATGGGTGTGCCCTATGCGCAGCCTACCCGAGGCGACTTCCATGTGTCTGTTATGTGAGTCAGATGTGTACCGTCCCCAGTGTGGCTTTATTACATGTAGTTTGTTCTCTGTCTGTTCATTCCTATGTGTTTGCCATGTTCTCCGCAAGTGTTGTCTTATGTGTGGGTTGAGGTCTGTGTAAGGTAGTGTTGTTATATCTACTGTGTTTTGGAGTGCAGCATTGGCGGCCATTTCATCCGCCAGTTCATTTCCGCCTATGCCAGAGTGGCCTGGCACCCAACACACAGTCACCTCAAGGTTTGAAGAATATGCCAGCACAATTGATTTCAAGACAAGGTTAACTACATGGTTTTTCGAGGACTCTCCGGATGACAATGTACGGACGACCCTCAGCGAATCTGTATAGATGATGGATTTAGGAATATGATGTTCCACTATGTGACTTACAACAAGAAAAATGCCATATGCTTCTGCCGTAAAATACTTGTATTTACACTCATTGTTCTGTATGCTTCAAAATTCGGCCCATGCGCCGCACAACACACTGCAGTGAACGGTTTCGATGCATCGCTGAAAAACTCTGCAGCCTTGTATTTATCCTGCACATACATGAAATGCTCCAAAATCCCACTTTTTGGTGTCCTGTTCTTATTGTATTTTAAGGAAGACAAGTCACATGCAACAGGACGAAGATGCCATGGTGCTACAAGTTCAGTGATAGATGACTTGAATGTGTCTACAAAGGAGACCTCATGAATAGTGACCTCGTCCCTTACTCTGAGCGCGAAGGGAACAGGAATGGATGGGCGATTTAAAAAGAGCTTTGATGTGGATGTATCATTAAAAACCGGCTTAAAAGGATGGTTGACCATTGATGAAAGTTTAGAGGCATATAACAAGTCAACATAGGTTCGCTGGTGTGATAAGCACCATTTGTCACACTCTGCGTAAAGACTCTGTACAGGGCTCGTACGGAATGCGCCACAACAGAGGCAAAGCCCCAAGTGAAGCACTGGGTCGAGCATTTTAAGTGTTGTTTTAGTGGCTGACCCATACACAACACTCCCATAGTCCAATCTAGACCCCACTAGGCTCGTGAAAATACGTAACAGGAGTTGCTTATCCGTTCCATACGACTGGTGGGACAAGATTTTAAGAATGTTGAGAGCCTTTAGACATTTATGTTTCAATTGTTTAATGTGAGGGATGAACGTAAGCTTTTCATTCAACACCACACCTAAAAACTTGTGTTCCTTCCTCACAGGAATCGATACGCCATTAAGGATAATGTCTGGGTTCGGATGGATCCCACGCCTCCTGGAGAAGACAACACAGGTGCTTTTTTCTGGGTTAAGTTTAAAACCGTTCTTGTCTGCCCAGCTGGGTAGTTTTTTAACACCGAACTGGACCTGACGTTAACAGATTGACATATTGCATGATTTAAAAGATATCTGTACGTCGTCTACATACATTGAATAAGAAATTGTAGGTGGCAATGACTTACCAAGAGAGTTCATTTTAATTATAAAAACAGTAGAGCTTAGAACTCCACCTTTCGGCACGCTGTTTTCTTGCACATGAATCCTTGACAGTGCGTTACCAACTCTCACGCGAAACGTTCTTTGGGACACATGACTAGCCAGAGTGTTGAGCATATGGCCCGAAACACCGAAAGACTTCTGGTCACTGAGGATCCCGTAGTGCCAAGCGGTGTCGTAGGCCTTCCCGAGCTCGAAAAACACCGTTACGCAATACTGTTTATGAACGAAGGCATCCTTTATATACGATTCAAGAGCTACGAGTTGATCGTTCGTGGATCGCCCCGCCCTGAAGCCTGCCTGGCAGCTCTCGAGAAGACCGTTGTATTCAAGGAAGTACACGAGCCTGCGATTTATCATCTTCTCGAGAAGCTGCACAGGCAGCTCGTCAGGGCTATTGGACGGTAGCTTGAGGGAGACGACGGGTCCTTTCCCTCTTTCAAGAAAGCCACTACTATGGCCTCCTTCCAAGAGTGTGGAATGTGCCCCGCAAGCCATATTTTATTATATAGATGTAGAAGTGTTACAAGTGTGTCTGCGTGTAGGTGTTGTATCATTGTATACGTGATGTTGTCTGGGCCTGGAGCTGAGGGTTTATACGTGCTCAGAGCAGCCCTCAGCTCATAGAGTGAAAACTCTGAGTTATAAGATGTTGGCCTATTGTTATCTAGTATAGGCTTCTTTTCGGCCGTTCGTTTGTGTTTCATGAAAGTGTTCGTGTAGTGTGCTGATCTGGATACGTGTTGGAAGTATTGTGCGAGTGTGTCAGCCTGGTCTTCGAGTGTTTCCCTTGTTGTGCTGTGTGTTTGTTGTCCTTTGAGTTTGCGTATTCTCGTTCACACTTTCCGTGTGTCTGTGTAGGAGTTTATTGATGTTATGAAAGAACGCCAACTCTCTCGTTTTGCCTCACGGCGCACACGTTTTCCTAACGCCTTGGCTCCTTTGAACAAAATCAGGTTACCCGACGTGGGGTACCCACGAAGAATACCCGACGCCTTGTTCTGGGCTTCTCGCGCCCGCCTACAGTCCTCATTCCACCACGGCCTCCGCTGTTTGCGCGGGGTAACAGAGGCGTGGAGAATGAACTTTTCGGCGGCGTCGAGGATGTGCGCCGTGAGCCGTTGGGTAGCTTCTTCAACCTGTAAGTGTCCTATGGATGTGTGGTGTAGTTTAGATGTCTCTGTAAATGTATTCCAGTTAGCTCTAGCTTCATTAAACCTTTTATGGCAAGCTGGACTGCTCGAGCCTCTACCTATATACGTTAATGAAGTGGGGAAATGGTCACCACCATATGGGTCAGTGCCCACACCCCACTCAAGATATGGAAAAAAAAAATTGCAGAACCAATAGCCAGGTCAAGATGTGAGTATGTGTTGTGACCTATGTTATGGTATGTAGGCTGTGTATTGTTGAAAAGGCATGCTCCTGAAGATGTAAGGAATTTATCTATCAGGCGACCTCGGGCATCCATGCGAGAAGAGCCCCAAAGAGAGTTGTGAGCATTAAGGTCGCCTGTAAGGATGTATGGTGCGGGCAGCTGGTCGACCAGCGCCTCAAAGTCAGAGCTCGAAAGTGCAAGATCAGGAGAGATGTAAATGGAGCATACGTATCAACCTATTACATATTATTGTGCGGATGGCTACAGCTTCAAGGATAGTGTTCAAGGTGACAGGGTGGCATGCTAAGGATTTGCGGGCGATTATGGCCACACCACCAGAAGAGTGTGTGCAGCCAAGCCTGTCCTTTCTGTATACCAGGTAACTATTCAAGAAATTTGTTTTCTTGGAATTCAGGTGTGTTTCCTGAACATACATTACACTTGGCTGATTAGCATGCAGAATCTCACACACCTCGTCAAGATTATTTACAAGGCGTCTGCAGTTCCATTGAACGATATTTTCTCTTCCCGTTATGATGTATTAGAGCTGCTGGAGTGTGACTATTGATGTAGGGTCTTTCGGGGCTTGGACTCTTGGACGGGGTTTCTTTACCTCCTCTTTACCTTTCTTTACCCGCTCCTTCCGCTGCAAAGCAGACAGGAAGGGTCCCACATCCACCTCATCATCTGATTTGGAAGGGGTACCCGGCGTACCGGACCCCCCGGACCTGGCACCATTTGCGGTGCCCTTCGTTTTGGCCGCGACCGCCGACGGCGTCAGGAGCGCCCCGGGTGGCACAGGCGGTGCGGCGGAGGTGGGAACTGCTGCGGTTTCCTCCGTCTCCATCTCCTCTGGGCCCTCGCGTGTGCTTTGGGCAGGTGGAGAGGAGGAATAAGAGGGTGCAGCATCCCCAACGGACGTGGATGCCACCACAGCCACTGCTGCCTGAGCAAGCGGCGCGGTGGTGGGTTGAGCATCCGGAGGCAACCCAGGGGGGGGGGGGGCGGGGGGGCGGCGGCGGGACCAAGTCTGACTCACGGTACTGGGTCCGACTCACAGTACCCCAGAGAAAAAGAGGCGAACATCTTCCGCGACTCTGGGAAGGTGATGTTTTAAGTGCAATGCACTTCTTAAGCGACCCTGAACCTGCGTCCACCGCCGATGTCCGCATCACATACCCACGTGGGGGATTGGCCAGGAATCTCCTCGTCTTCCTTGGCAACGGTGGGAGATGGGCGCGCGCTGCCTGGCCGCTGACATGGCACATACCCACGTGGGGGATTGGCCAGGAATCCGGCGTGAGAAGGGCCAATGCACCCGCCTAAAGGAGTACTGACACGAAATTTCAAAGCTGAGATCCGCTCTAGCAATCAAGTACAACGACAACACAAATAGGTGTCTGTGAATAAATGCATCTTTCTTTCTTTGTAGTTGTGTGTGTGTGTGATCTCTCTTTCGCGAACATTACCGAACCGCGCAAATTCAACTCGTGCATTCGCACTTTCACATTCTTCCCCTCGGGGAAATGCGGGGAATTTTCCGTTACCTTGACATTATTTATCTGCTTTTCCTGCTTGAAACTTTTCACATTTTCGCGAGTACGCTACATGGGGTCCCTGGCAGTTGGCACAGGTGAAGGTTTCGCATTCACAATTTTCTGAGGTATGGTCATGCTGACCGCACTTAGCGCAGGTAAGTCGGCCACGGCAAGAGTTTGTGCCATGCCCGAACCGTTGGCACTTGAAACAGCGCCGTGGGTTCGGGATGTACGGGCGGACTTTGCAATGTATATACCCAGCATTTATAGATTCTGGAAGGGTGGATCTATCGAATGTCAGGATAATGTGTTTAGCGGTGATTTGTTTGTCGTCGCGGCGTATGAATATGCGCTTTACAGCCGTGACGCTCTGATACTTTAAGCCTTCCAAAAGGCCGGAATCAGATTCGGAAATGAGATCTGCCTCAGAGAGTACACCCTAAAAGCTGTTGAGGCTTCGGTGGGGTGTGACCCTGATCTCCAGATCTGCCATGCGGGTTTGTTTCAGGAGGATTCCGGATTTCTGCTGAGTTTTTACTTCAACTAGTACTTCGCCTGTTCGTAGTTTTTTTTTTCCTGGAACGATTTGCCAATGATTCCTTCAAGGAACTTGGAGACGAGGAATACAGACTGGGAGGAGATTGGTTTCGATTTATCTACTGATTCAAGGACCAAAAAACAGGGATTGTTGTCAGGTTTCGGAAAGTGAATTGTTGGAAGGGATGGAAAGGAGACTTCGGTTCGGCCCTTTTTCGGCGGCCGATCACGTCTGGGGTGGGGGGGGGGGGTTTGAATTATCCATACGGTATAGGAAAAAGCAGGGAGACGGGGGTACTTTCTCCTTTGACCTTACCCTGGTAGTCAAAGAGGTCCCGGAGCTCCCTGCCTGGTAGACAGGCAGGGAGCCCATCGGCCGGAGCTTGACCAAGGCTCCGACGGCCACCGTTTACGGCTTCTACCCTTCACCTTTAAACACCTCGCCACGTTTGGACACGGCTTATGTTGGGAGCTCGGGGTCCGCGGTGTCGCTGCTCACCGTCACCATGAATACTCAAGGTCCCCCGTGCGGGGGATGCTTGGAGCGGGTGAGGGATGAGGACTGCCTTCCTTGCTGGATATTAGGTTTATTTACACTATTTACATTACTCCAAGTTTACATCAGGTCAGAGGGACGGTTACATTGTCACTCTGACAGCAGCAGTCTGTTCGGCCGAGATCTATACTGAACTAGATCCCCTCTCGACCGACCTCCGACAAAACCCAACACTCCAGTTTTGATACCAAAAACCCTGCCTCCAAGAAGGGGGCGTACAAGACAGAGAGAAATACCCTTTAAACAATTAATAGAAACCATTGATTGGCCACAGAAATCAGCCAATCACACATGTGCCCCCACCTGCTTTCACCTGACCCAACCCTCTCTCTTATGCACACAAAGTGCGTTTCCCACGCACGCTGTTGCACCCGACCAGCAAATATAGGACATCTGCGGCCTAAAGTGGACACACCATTACATTCAGCGGGCGGCATCGGCTCAAAAGCCAAGCCGAGGGCTTGGAGCGGTCTTCGCGCGGCTGACCTCCTCCCGCATCCTCGCCTTGGCGCCTTGTAGTCGGGGCTAATCCCCTCCCAGACTAAAGGGGCGCCGCCGCCCGCCTGAACAGCCCACGGGAAGAGACGCTGCCAGCCCAGGCGACCGTCATCGAGGCGAACGACCCGTCAACGGAGCGCGCTCGGCACCGCCTTCGCAGATTCTCAAAACTTACACCACGCGCCTTCCCGACACTATGAGACACACCATCATTCAGCTTCCCGTCAGCTTGTCATGCCGAATGACCCAGCCACCTCCGACGCGACAGAGATACTCAGGCTAATCGCCCCCGTCTTTTGACACACAAAAGGACGGGCACAAAACACGCTCTCCGCGTCTCCGAACTTGGCGTCCGTGCGGCTACATGAAAGGGACACGGTATAGCAGCTACCAGCGGAGGCGACGCGAATACATGATCCCCCGGCAGCCTTCATTAATTACATGCGGAGCCCGAACTTAACAGTCGGCAACCTCTTTTCCAGAATCAAAGGACAGTAAACCAGCCAGCTCCGAATTGCTGGATCATATTCGGCTGATTTCACAGGCGCATGTGGCTGCACAAGCCTTGGATGCCATAGAGTGAGGACGTCCCTCGATTGAATGTACAGCTCTGCCATCCCCTACTTTGCTTAAAAGAGGTGTTAATTCCACATAACGAATTCTCTTTGCGCTGCACTCAGAGAAGAGCGTGGGAGGAAAGTGGTTTCGTTGTTTGCCAACCGTACATCATAAGAAACATTTGGGTAAAAAAAAATGTCGTGACAATCACGACTCCGTTTTACGCTTGGTGAGTCTTGTATAGAGTCACACCAGAGAGTCGCGGTTTGTAGTACTCTTTCCCGACTCCTTTCGTGGGACAACATTGTGGGAGAGGGGGGACTGATAAGAGGAGTGAAGAACAAAATGATGCTGCTCTTAATGGCCACCGTCAGTGTGACGTACGGCATTTCGTGTCCTCTGCGCGCAGGCGTCGTGATGTCGGCGTGCACAAAGAGCGGAATTTTTTGTCGCGTGAGCTAGACTGGCCAAGGCTGACCAGTTGCGCGTGGCTCTTGGAGAGCCGTGCTCCGCGTGCGCTGCACGTAGCGGCCCGGTACACTTGATGATCATGAAAGCGGTGCCCGGGTGTGGAACCTATGTCTCGTTCGTCGCAGCAACACTGGCGTGTGCCTGTGGAACCACACCTACACCCACGCGTCCAGCGTCTTCGCCGTTCCCGTTCCACACGCGGCGGCGCGGTCCACTTGATGATCATGCGAGGGGTGGCCGGGTGTGGTACCGACGCCTGGTGCGTAGCAGCCATATAGCGGGGCGTTTGGCAGCGTTGTATAGCCATGGAGAAGGAGAGCGAAACGGCGCACAGCTGGTGCGCCTGACCTGCCGCCGCTGCGACTAGACTGGACTGGATTTGATCGGATTGGAAATCGTTTTAGCAGCAGTAAGCATGATAATCAGGAAATCCTCGGGGTCTGCGGTGTCGCCAATACCGTCACCAAGATTGCTCAAGTAGCACGTGCGGGGAGGAGGCCAGGGCTGGTGGAACTCCGTGGCCCTGCGAGTGTTTCCTGGAACGGCGGCCTCCGCCGTCCTGTGAGCTATGCCACTAGTATACCTGCAGCCAGTGCAGTGTAAAGACCTGGAGACGGACAAGCAACGGGCCATACAGCGCTACTTTGGTCTCCGGAGCACGTCCCCGGCCGTAGCTCCCTGCGCCGAGGCGGGCACCTAAACCGTCGAGGTGCGGGCCCTGCAGACGGGGCTGCACCATATCCACCAGCTCCATAGCAGAGAGGATGGAGCTGCCCTTTTTTAGTGCTACCGCAGCCGGTTCTACTCCCAGATGGGCATGCTGGCGCCTATCTACGAGAGTCGCATTGAGCTGCCCCAGCGTCGCGCTTCGGGACACCACCTCCTGGCACCGGGCGAGCTCTTCGCATCAGCACCACGCTCCCGGGGATTCATACCGCGCGGCCACCACCAACCCAGTCTATTTCAGCACTTCTCCAGGCTATTCATCAGAAGGATGCTGCCCTTCTACAGGACGAGATGGTTGGCCTCCTGCTGGTCTACACAGACGGCTGCGTGCAACCGTACATGGCCAGAGCCGGAGCCGCCAGCACCGCCATGGAGCATGGCTCCCGTCGAGCGTGCTGCTGCCCTTCCCCGCATTCTCCTCCCGTGCAGGCTGAACCTTGCTCCAGATCAGCTCCTGGAGAAGGGCAACCAAATTCAGGGGGCTGTCGTCCCCACCCGCTCTCTTGCGTCTGCGAACGGCGTACCAGCCATCGAGCTCCAGCGGCTATGTGAAATTATTGCTGGCGGCGAAGCTTTACCCGGTTGAGTCCCGAGCTTGTGACCTATGGCTCCACTGGTTGCATATCAGGCCGGCATCACCGGCCATGAAGTGGCTGATGCCCAGGCCAGCGTTGCTGCTCGCCAGGAGGGGGTCCCTTCCTCCCGCGACCTGAGGCCCTTCGACGCCGCACAACCCATCCTGGTGCGGTAGGTGGAGACGATGCGCGCGGATCCCAGAGTCATCAGCGGCCAAGCTCCACAGGTTGCCTGGCCACATCAGCAGGGACACCCGCTCCATAGTCCTCCTCATGCGGCTCGATTGCTGCAATGTGGCAAGGCGCGTTCACCGACAAGGCCGCCAGTCGTAGCCCACATGGCTGACTGCCCAGAGCCCGAGACCCTGAAGCACCTGCTCTGCTCCTGCCGCCAAGACGATGCCCAGTGAGCAGAGGTTCTGGCCGCACTCCGGCGTAACAGGATGCCCTACCACCTCCTGACGGAATTACTTTTCCTTACGGGCACCAAGACTATCAGGCGGGAAGCCTTCCGACTTGTCATGTCCTCCCTCGAGGAAGGCTTCAGCACAAACGGCTGCAGCCCAACGCGTGCCGGCCAGCCTTACGCACTAATTATCTCTTTCTTTCTCTCCCTCTTTGTCCTCATTTGTTCTCACATATTCCAGTTCATTCCCCCTCTCCCCATCCTGCGGATTGGGTTGTATGCTGTTGAACTCCCCAATGAATTATAAATATCCCTAGTCCACTCCTTTTCCACTTGCTATTTGAATACATCGCTCACTCACTCACTCACTCACTAAAAGAATTGGGAAAAAAGATGCGGAAACCACACCTTAAAACGGCATACAGATCCGATGTAACAGTGTACAAGTTGTCATGAAGTGGCCTGAGCGCGGGAAATACAAGAAGCAACGGCGGGGAAAAGGCGCAGCAAGCGTGCGAGTGGCAAAGTGAAGAGGAAGAAGCGAAGATCGAAAAGGGGCTCGAGACAATGGAGAAAGAGGAGGAACGAGGCTCGGGGGTTCCAGAGAGAGAGAGAACAGACTTTATTCACAGATCCTGCGTGGGGTTGCCAACCGGCCGCGCAGGGATCGGGGCTTCCCTTCTAATGCCCTAGTCTATTAAAAGTCCTAGGGCACTGGGCCTAGATCTCGGGGTGTGCTCCTGGCAGGGCGTCCCGTACTGGGGTCCCACGGCACCCGGTAACCGGGTCCTTGGTCCCCTTTCTCTTCTGCCTAGCCAGGGCCTCCTCGAGCCGCTGGATCGCCCATCTCTGTGATGATGAGTCTATGGAGCGCAACTAGCGTTCCACTTGCTCGGGGTACGTGGCATCCAGGGACTGCTCGTCCCCATCGCGCACTTCACCGCCGCACTTCATGATGTGGCCGAGTGTCGCTAGTTCCCTTTCACAGACGCTACACACTGGGTCTGCGAACACCTCGGGGCAGATGTGGCGCGCCAACGCCGGGGTTAGCACGCATTCCACTTGCATCTGACGAAGCATCACCGACTCCGCACGGGATAGTTCGTGGTGCGGGGCCGGGTACTCCCTCCTCTCGCCCCTAAATCGCTTTAGGATCTCTCCGTAGTCCGTCAGGGGCTCGAGGTCTTCCTCGGCGTTGGTTTCGCCTGCGTCCGCGGAGAGGCTGGTGCTGGCGTCCCGGCATCTGACGAGTTCACGGGCCGCCGCGTCCGCCTCCTCGTTGCGGTTGTCGACGCTCGGCAGCTCCCCCATGTGTGCGGGGAACTACTTGATAACGGTGGTCGGGCTAGCGGGGGTGCTCCCTGCAGCCCGCGAGGCCCTGGCGAGCCCCAAGGATCGAGAAGCGATCGAGGGAAACCAGCATAGTGTCTACCCCGTGGTAGCCTGGCGGACCAGCGGCAGTCGACCGGACTGCGGGTACGCCGATCCTGAAAAGATCCTGCGCTCCAGCGGCAGTCGACCGGACTGCGGGAGCGCTACCCCAAGCACTGCTCGTGTTCCCGCCGACCACCTTCTCGGGCAGACCAACGGTAGCGTCGTCATGGCGCGGTGACTGCGCTCGGATGCCGGGCCCACGCCGCGTCAACGACAACAACAGCCAGCGGTAGCCGCCTCGACCGGAGCTTCTACTCGCTGCCGCTCCCGCCGCCGCCAAAAACTGTAAGGCCCTTGAGCGATTTCGCGCGGCTTGGACTCGGACCCTTCTGACAGCGACAGCGTATTGGCGTGCCACGCCGGACTCGCGGCATGTTTATTCATTTTTTTTCCTCCTTCCTTTTTCTGCCTTTTATTTTTTTTTATAAATATTTCCGTTGTTTGAATTTGGTCACCTGCCTCGTCACTTGAGAGCCGCTCCCACTACGGGCCTGAACCTTCCATAACATCACACAAGTCATTGGTAAGCATCGCTATGCTTTCCCCTTCAAGGCCCGCAAGCACACTTAATTGGCCCACTCAAAGTTCTGCAAACGGATCAGCTTTAAAGACTGTTTAAGCTATATAAATTCTTTTTCTTCGAAGAAATTCATGATTGCTTATCGCACTGCTGCAGCCTTTTGTGTACGTTTGGAATATTTCGCCTATTTAAGTGAAACTTTCTTACTTCATTCTTAAGTACACGCCACGAACAATATTAGGAGAAAATTACAAATCCCTTCAATGCTTTCTTATACGCATAAGGGCACGCTTCTAAATTGTTGGTTCTGCTTCCACCTGCAGAAAAACTTACCTGTAATACATGAGAGGCTATTCAGAGCCCAGCCACACATTGCAGGCTTCATGGAACAGACGAAGGTGAACGGAACATGGAACAGACGAAGGCTTCGAGTGAATAAAAAGTCAGCAATAAATTGTACCCGAGAAGAAAACCTTCAGAGGCTTCACGGGTATTTTAAGCACGATGCTTTCAATGGCGCCAGGGGCTGGAAAACAAATGGCTTGGGGTGCGTGCCATTAGGCTGCCGTCACCATCAAGGTCGCGCGTCCGTTCATGACTTGCACATTCGATTCGATTCGATGGTGGATTATTTAAGACAAAGAAACAACATACAAAGGTTATATACAGGAGGAGGTCCCAAAGTCAAAGACTGTGGGGGGACCTCCTATAAAACAAGCATCAACAAGTAAAAGTTTAACATACAGTGGTTACAGTATTATGCTGAAACTGACAAAACAGATATTACAAAACTGAGATAGCACAATCAAGTAAAAAAGCAAACAAAACATGTGATAAACGCAAACAAAATGAACTCAAATTGACTGAAGATGAGCACGTAAGCTATTTTTGAAAGTAAAAATATTTGAAGCACTTTTTGTCAAGTGAGGCAAACAGTTCCATTCGTAAGCAGCAGAAAAATGAACAGCTTGTTTATCATACTTAGTTTGAGCTTTAGGAAGTAAAACATTCTTATGAAGGGCAAAACGAGTGCAGCTCTGAAGTGGAAGCTGGTTAGCAGTGATAATTTTGATAGGAAACCTACCGCTGAAGAATTTAAATACTGTGATGCAAATAGAATACTTAACCAAATTAGAAACCGATAAAATGCTATGTGTACGAAGCAGCGGTAAAGAACTGCAACGGAAATGGCTATGAGTAATAATCCGTATGGCTTGATTCTGGACATGTTGCAAGGGGGACAGGTGTGTCGGGTATGTATTGCCCCAAGACGATATGCACTTACTAATGTGACTATGAATGAAAGCATAGTACAATGAAATTACAGTCTGCAACCCGAAATAAGGACGAACCTTAATTAATATTCGTATTCCATACGCTACCTTTTTAGTTAAGAAAGAGATGTGTTTTTGGAATTAGAGATGTTTATCAAGCTCAACACCTAAAAAAGTGGCGTAGTCCGAGCAAAGAAGTTCAGTACCATTAAAGCAGATGAAAGATTTTCCGGGAATATGTTGTGTTGAGATCTAAAAATAATAAATCGAGATTTGGACGAGTTAATGGTTAACATGTTTTCCCGACACCATGCAGCTAAATTATTACTATCAGCATTAGGCTTCACAATTAGCGATTCTAAATTCATATCAGTTGTAAAGATAGTGGTATCGTCAGCATAAAGTACACCGTTGAAAATTTAGGGCACTGCGGGAGATCATTGATAAAGATTAAAAATTAAAGAGGACCAAGACGAGATCCCCGTGGTACGCCTATATTTGTTAATTTGAATTCGGAGTAAGTACCAGAGAGGCATACGGTTTGTTTCCTATCAATTAAATAACTTTTTATTAGGGTTAGAGCAGGGCCGGTAATTCCAATTGCATTTAATTTTTTAAAAAACATGGTATGGTTCAGAGTGTCGAAAGCCTTATACAGGTCAATAAACAGCGCACCAACCAGATATCCCGTATCAATGACTTCCATAAATTTATCAGTTAGAAATATTAAAGCAAGATCAGTGGAATACCAAGCCCTGAACCCGAATTGATTCGCCGATAGTATTTAAAATTTTGATATATAACTTGGGAGCCTCAGAACAAGTAGCTTTTCAATAATTTTGCTAAAGAAAGATAATACGGCTATGGGGCGGTAGTTTGATATGTGAAGTCTGTCCCCTTTCTTAAACACCGGTGTTAGCTTGACGTTTTTCAAAACGGATGGGAAAACACGAGTCTCAAAGATAAAATTTACAATGTGAGCGAATGCTGCAGAGATGAGATGCGCAATCAACTTGATATATGAAGGCTTAAAGTTGTCTAATCCCGGACCCGTGTCGTTCAAATTGTGAATAACCCTATACACTTCTTCAGGCGAAGTGGGCAAAAGAAAAAAACTGTGAGGCAAACGTGGAAGATTCGTGTTGAGCGATTCAGGTGGAACTGGTCGGTTGGGTGTGAAAGAATCTAGAAAAGCGTTTGCGATGTCAGATGGGTCGTCAAATGTACTCTTTTCTGAATTTATTTTTGTTACGGAAGGATTCACCGATGTTTTATTTAGGAAGCAGTTTATAACTTTCCATTGCTTTCGCACGTCATTCCCCGCACTGGTGATTTCGCTCTCATAGTAAATGTTTTTGGCGTCTTTGAGCAGCTTGTACAATACTTTAGAGTACGTTTTCTAGCGAGCTAGCAGACGTGAGTTAAATGGTTGTTTTTTAGTTTTCTTATAAAGATTGTGTTTCTTTCTAAGACATTTCAAGGGACTAAATGTTAACCATGGATTATGTGGAGCCGCAAAACTTTTTTTGCACTAAACAGTGGTACATGATATTTGAAGAGCATTAGACAACGTAGAGGCGAATAGCTCGAATGCTTTTTCCGCGTCGTCCTGGAGCAGAAATGTTGGCCAGTCAGTTTTTCTGATTTCTTCATTAGAGTGTATGATATAACGACAAAGAGAATCTTTAGGATCAGTACGTAATGAATTTCAGGGCTACTCGTGTCATCGCTTGCATTTGTAATCTGATTAAAGTAATAATAGGTACTAGGTACAAGGCGCCTAGTGTGAAAATACAGCTTTTTACGCGTATGTATATGCATTTGTTACGAAACCAAAGAGCCTGTTCTCTCGCGCTTACGGACTTGTAAACAAATGGTCGCCTCCGGTGTTCGAGTCTACCCATCGGCGTTGTCGTGTTCTCCGAGGGTGACTTTAGTAACGTTCTGTCGTATCCCAGTGTGTACCTTGAAAAGAATGGTTCGCATGTTGTGTGAGTGTTCTTAACGATTTCAGTCACGAATTATTATATTCACTTCAGACAAATTCGATACTTGGAGGTTTAGCAGTGTCAAGTGTATAGAGGTAAAAAATAATTCTGTCTCTCTAGAATACTTATTACGCGAATGGCGCCGTGTCCTCATACAAAACAGTACTAATAAATCCATCTTTTCTCTATAAAAATAATAAATATCCTGAGGCAGTTTACAAAGAAGGAGGTGAAATAACTTCTGCACGTGAAAGAGGTGTTTTTAGCCTTAACAAATGATTTAGGCCGCAGTAAAAGACAACTTAGGACGGCAACACACCAGAGCTCACACAAAACTTGGTGGCGCACATTTTGAAATGACGTTTATGAGTGTGGTCCCGCCATTTCACATCACATGGTGCTACGTTTCACTTCCGTAGGTTTCGAACATCAACCGCACCGCTCTACCGCATGAACTCTTTTCGTTTTCAGGAGGAAAATGACGAAGAAACTCGCGTCTCCATATGGAGACACGGTGACTGAAAAGGTTAATTTGCGCGGTAACGACGATTGCTGTGATGTTTTGTAGAATGCGTGAGCACTCGGCGTTATCGCGAAACATCCGCCGCTGCAGGCAGCATAATGTCGAATATTTGCGCCGTTATTTGACGCTTCAAAATGCCCTGTAATAAAATGTGGTCGTCGTTATCCCCCGCCTGCGTTCGATGTTGAGCGTGAACTTCTGCTCATTTTACCATTTCGCCCGTACTTTATCAGAAGGCGTACGTTGCAACCCACACTAGTCACTGCGGCCGGTGCGATAGCTTCTTATTTATTGCTTTTCGATCACGCCAGAAAGATGTAATTATTACTGTGGTGCATAGAGCACGACGTGATCGCCATGCAGAGATAGTACGGGGTGAAACGCAAACAGTGCGACGTCGCGCGCTGCATTCTATTAAATATAATGTCGAGTCATGTCTTCCAAGTCCATGCGTGGCGCAAGTGTATTCACCCGAATTTTGACAAAGTCACTATGCAGGAGAAGCTGAATTTTTGCGCTTTTTATCGTGGATGCGCACGAGCTCTTGCTCGGCTGCGTGATGTGATTTAATTTGCCACCTTCTTTATTTTCATTCTCGGTTGGGCTTATATAAAATTGTTAAATGTGTTATTTGCAACTGGTGTTTTCGTCGCCTGTGTTTTATCGGAGGAGTGCTTCTGAAAAAAATTGTTTCTGAAAAAAATTGTTTGCGCAATAATTACGAATAGGGATGTGTTTTGAGTTCGCATTAAGTGTATGATCACGAAGGTTCCACATTGTTATTCCCAGCGTAAGTTCAATACCATTGTCCCACTCATGCTTTGGGAATAAGTTGTGCTTTGCGGTAGCGACAGTTCAGAAGCTAGATTTTACAGTTATGCCCGGCTGCAACAATGCACGTTAAGAGATTGAACGGAGGCCTCAAATAAATCAGCCACTTTTCAGATTTTTCTACGCAGTAGCATGCATATTGTGCACAAAATCAAATTCTTGCACGAGATGTGCTCTATTAAAGCAAGATATGAACTGCTTGCTTTGTGTTTATGTAACTTATGTAAGTACCTCTTCGATATAAGAAGATCCTGCTGCAATGGTCATCTGTGGCGCAGGGTCTGTAAATTCGAAATAGGGTATTCAGGGTAAAAAATGTCAGTATTTGCCGTATTCGCAGTGTTCTGTCAAACGTTGCTCCTGAAGCATCCTGCTGCACGAGAAGCTCGCTGCTCCAGCAGTGTTCAGCATCCTGGATCCTAAGTCGAATAGTAAATGGCGTTGTGTCCAAGCGCTGTTCACAGCTGAACACGTGCAGTAAAGAGATTCAACATTACCTTACCGTGTTTGCGTTACCGTTTACCATGTGACCGGAAGCCAGAGCTTCCGTTTACCCATCAAGACGGTAGGACAAGTTTTAAAAAATTGTTTTCACTTTGCGTATTCCAGCCACCATTCTGGCCGCCCAGCTGCAGGTAGCGAGATCTGATGAAATATTCTCAAACTAAACCACGAAGTTGCTCATATCCATTTGTTGCTCATATATTTTTGCTTTCATTTAAAGTAGGTTGAATGTTTCACTTTTGCGATAATGCCTTGCGATAAAACATTGGCTGTTTTGAGAATGCACAGCCATCACCTGTTCAGCTTTGAAAAAGAAAACATGGCGGTTGCGCCATCTACATAAAAGTGTTGGAATGCAGGTAAACTAGGATTTATGCCTGTGCTAAACAGTTCGGGCAGAAATGCGCAGATACATTGTAGTACTCATTTATACACATACACAACGTTTCCCAGCATAACTGTGGTGGCGAGAGCGCGCTTTACGAGCTCAGAAACGTCCCTGAACTACTTGAAGTGAGCAAGCCTCAGCAAGAGTAAAGGGGGCCATTTTGCGCGCCCATCTAAGAAAAGTAATCGCTTGTCGTGCTCCTGAACATCAGTAAACAAAAAAAAACCCTATAGCAGTTTATAGCAGTTTATAAACCTATAGCAGGTTTAGCAGTGTCAAGTGTATAGAGGTAAAAAATAATTCTGTCTCTCTAGAATACTTATTACGCGAATGTTTTGAGAATGCACAGCCATCACCTGTTCAGCTTTGAAAAAGAAAACATGGCGGTTGCGCCATCTACATAAAAGTGTTGGAATGCAGGTAAACTAGGATTTATGCCTGTGCTAAACAGTTCGGGCAGAAATGCGCAGATACATTGTAGTACTCATTTATACACATACACAACGTTTCCCAGCATAACTGTGGTGGCGAGAGCGCGCTTTACGAGCTCAGAAACTTCCCTGAACTACTTGAAGTGAGCAAGCCTCAGCAAGAGTAAAGGGGGCCATTTTGCGCGCCCATCTAAGAAAAGTAATCGCTTGTCGTGCTCCTGAACATCAGTAAACAAAAAAAAACCCTATAGCAGTTTATAGCAGTTTATAAACCTATAGCAGGTTTAGCAGTGTCAAGTGTATAGAGGTAAAAAATAATTCTGTCTCTCTAGAATACTTATTACGCGAATGTTTTGAGAATGCACAGCCATCACCTGTTCAGCTTTGAAAAAGAAAACATGGCGGTTGCGCCATCTACATAAAAGTGTTGGAATGCAGGTAAACTAGGATTTATGCCTGTGCTAAACAGTTCGGGCAGAAATGCGCAGATACATTGTAGTACTCATTTATACACATACACAACGTTTCCCAGCATAACTGTGGTGGCGAGAGCGCGCTTTACGAGCTCAGAAACTTCCCTGAACTACTTGAAGTGAGCAAGCCTCAGCAAGAGTAAAGGGGGCCATTTTGCGCGCCCATCTAAGAAAAGTAATCGCTTGTCGTGCTCCTGAACATCAGTAAACAAAAAAAAACCCTATAGCAGTTTATAGCAGTTTATAAACCTATAGCAGGTTTAGCAGTGTCAAGTGTATAGAGGTAAAAAATAATTCTGTCTCTCTAGAATACTTATTACGCGAATGTTTTGAGAATGCACAGCCATCACCTGTTCAGCTTTGAAAAAGAAAACATGGCGGTTGCGCCATCTACATAAAAGTGTTGGAATGCAGGTAAACTAGGATTTATGCCTGTGCTAAACAGTTCGGGCAGAAATGCGCAGATACATTGTAGTACTCATTTATACACATACACAACGTTTCCCAGCATAACTGTGGTGGCGAGAGCGCGCTTTACGAGCTCAGAAACTTCCCTGAACTACTTGAAGTGAGCAAGCCTCAGCAAGAGTAAAGGGGGCCATTTTGCGCGCCCATCTAAGAAAAGTAATCGCTTGTCGTGCTCCTGAACATCAGTAAACAAAAAAAAACCCTATAGCAGTTTATAGCAGTTTATAAACCTATAGCAGGTTTAGCAGTGTCAAGTGTATAGAGGTAAAAAATAATTCTGTCTCTCTAGAATACTTATTACGCGAATGTTTTGAGAATGCACAGCCATCACCTGTTCAGCTTTGAAAAAGAAAACATGGCGGTTGCGCCATCTACATAAAAGTGTTGGAATGCAGGTAAACTAGGATTTATGCCTGTGCTAAACAGTTCGGGCAGAAATGCGCAGATACATTGTAGTACTCATTTATACACATACACAACGTTTCCCAGCATAACTGTGGTGGCGAGAGCGCGCTTTACGAGCTCAGAAACTTCCCTGAACTACTTGAAGTGAGCAAGCCTCAGCAAGAGTAAAGGGGGCCATTTTGCGCGCCCATCTAAGAAAAGTAATCGCTTGTCGTGCTCCTGAACATCAGTAAACAAAAAAAAACCCTATAGCAGTTTATAGCAGTTTATAAACCTATAGCAGGTTTAGCAGTGTCAAGTGTATAGAGGTAAAAAATAATTCTGTCTCTCTAGAATACTTATTACGCGAATGTTTTGAGAATGCACAGCCATCACCTGTTCAGCTTTGAAAAAGAAAACATGGCGGTTGCGCCATCTACATAAAAGTGTTGGAATGCAGGTAAACTAGGATTTATGCCTGTGCTAAACAGTTCGGGCAGAAATGCGCAGATACATTGTAGTACTCATTTATACACATACACAACGTTTCCCAGCATAACTGTGGTGGCGAGAGCGCGCTTTACGAGCTCAGAAACTTCCCTGAACTACTTGAAGTGAGCAAGCCTCAGCAAGAGTAAAGGGGGCCATTTTGCGCGCCCATCTAAGAAAAGTAATCGCTTGTCGTGCTCCTGAACATCAGTAAACAAAAAAAAACCCTATAGCAGTTTATAGCAGTTTATAAACCTATAGCAGGTTTAGCAGTGTCAAGTGTATAGAGGTAAAAAATAATTCTGTCTCTCTAGAATACTTATTACGCGAATGTTTTGAGAATGCACAGCCATCACCTGTTCAGCTTTGAAAAAGAAAACATGGCGGTTGCGCCATCTACATAAAAGTGTTGGAATGCAGGTAAACTAGGATTTATGCCTGTGCTAAACAGTTCGGGCAGAAATGCGCAGATACATTGTAGTACTCATTTATACACATACACAACGTTTCCCAGCATAACTGTGGTGGCGAGAGCGCGCTTTACGAGCTCAGAAACTTCCCTGAACTACTTGAAGTGAGCAAGCCTCAGCAAGAGTAAAGGGGGCCATTTTGCGCGCCCATCTAAGAAAAGTAATCGCTTGTCGTGCTCCTGAACATCAGTAAACAAAAAAAAACCCTATAGCAGTTTATAGCAGTTTATAAACCTATAGCAGGTTTAGCAGTGTCAAGTGTATAGAGGTAAAAAATAATTCTGTCTCTCTAGAATACTTATTACGCGAATGTTTTGAGAATGCACAGCCATCACCTGTTCAGCTTTGAAAAAGAAAACATGGCGGTTGCGCCATCTACATAAAAGTGTTGGAATGCAGGTAAACTAGGATTTATGCCTGTGCTAAACAGTTCGGGCAGAAATGCGCAGATACATTGTAGTACTCATTTATACACATACACAACGTTTCCCAGCATAACTGTGGTGGCGAGAGCGCGCTTTACGAGCTCAGAAACATTGGCTGTTTTGAGAATGCACAGCCATCACCTGTTCAGCTTTGAAAAAGAAAACATGGCGGTTGCGCCATCTACATAAAAGTGTTGGAATGCAGGTAAACTAGGATTTATGCCTGTGCTAAACAGTTCGGGCAGAAATGCGCAGATACATTGTAGTACTCATTTATACACATACACAACGTTTCCCAGCATAACTGTGGTGGCGAGAGCGCGCTTTACGAGCTCAGAAACTTCCCTGAACTACTTGAAGTGAGCAAGCCTCAGCAAGAGTAAAGGGGGCCATTTTGCGCGCCCATCTAAGAAAAGTAATCGCTTGTCGTGCTCCTGAACATCAGTAAACAAAAAAAAAACCCTATAGCAGTTTATAGCAGTTTATAAACCTATAGCAGGTTTAGCAGTGTCAAGTGTATAGAGGTAAAAAATAATTCTGTCTCTCTAGAATACTTATTACGCGAATGTTTTGAGAATGCACAGCCATCACCTGTTCAGCTTTGAAAAAGAAAACATGGCGGTTGCGCCATCTACATAAAAGTGTTGGAATGCAGGTAAACTAGGATTTATGCCTGTGCTAAACAGTTCGGGCAGAAATGCGCAGATACATTGTAGTACTCATTTATACACATACACAACGTTTCCCAGCATAACTGTGGTGGCGAGAGCGCGCTTTACGAGCTCAGAAACTTCCCTGAACTACTTGAAGTGAGCAAGCCTCAGCAAGAGTAAAGGGGGCCATTTTGCGCGCCCATCTAAGAAAAGTAATCGCTTGTCGTGCTCCTGAACATCAGTAAACAAAAAAAAAAACCCTATATACGAATACAACTTACATCACTTTTATCAAGTGCCTGCAATTTTTATTCAGAATTGTTTCTGTGGTGCGGGAAGGAGGTGCTTGGTCCTTAAGCTACGGAAACACGGCTACTTAAGGTTAATTCCTCACTGGCCACTAATCTAAAAGGCAGAAGGTGGCACTGGCGAATATGTTGCTGCCTTACACATCATGAAGGTGGTCGATATCGGATAGGTCACTGTTGGAGTTCATGTCTTCACCAAGATGTATTGTGATGTGTTCAACATGCGTATTTGCTCAACCTTCTGTCCTGAACTGTGATTCAATGTCGACCACATGCCGAACAGCGCTTGCCCAGTGTTGAGCTCTTACCATGGCAACGTGTCCCTTCAGGAGTACCTCTACGTCTGTCAGCGTAAATATAGCAATTCTGGCTGCCACACTTCGATTCTGGCTGCCACACTTCGATTAATTCTGGCTGCCACACTTCAATTGAGCATACGAGCTCAATTGGAACGAGCTTAGAATGGTAGGACGGGAGACAAACACAGTACATCCTCTCATTTACCCGGCGCTGTCGATAGAATACTTGATATAGCGTGTTTTTAGGGAGGCCAGAAGGCTAAGGAGCTCCTTTTAATAGCGAATCGTTTACGGAGGTCGTAATTTTTTATGTTTCATTTAAAGACGCCGAGAAATTGCCGAGTAAGAGCAATTGTGCGAGGGTCTCGAAGAGCAATCAAACGGCGAATATTTAAAGCAAGAAAATTCCGCGTGCTCGTGTGTGCGTACCCCGTGGCGGCTTCCCAGCGTCCCCTGCGCGCTTCAGCGAAGCCAATCATAACCACTTAGGGGGTTGGGAAAGATTGACAAAAGAAGTGCAGCATTCGCTGTAATCGTAGCAAAATTTGCTTGGAACATAAAAGGCTCCAGCGTTTGCCGTAATAGTGGCAAGACCTTCTAGTAACGGGAAACACACTGCATAGCATGCGCCCCTGAAGGTGTTGTACAATGATTATCACTTCTAGAAAAATAAAAGGATCCAATTATTATCGCTTCCAGAATAAAATAAACGGAATAAAAGCCGGAAATCAGCTGCAGTCGCGGACCTAAACCTTCGTCGCGGTCACCAAGGTTTCGTACAGCTTCGCTACCTTTAAGGCTTGCGCGTACGGGTGAGCGTCCTGAATTTTTTTGGTATTTGCGATCTCATGCTAGGACGCCAGCCAGTCCTGAACGACGTTTTTGCGCGAAGAGCTCGTAGGCACAGCTTCTTACAACCGCGAGTGGTACGAGACCTTGTCCATGACAACCGCACTGCATTGTTGCACTTGCACCAAAACAGCAACTTACCACCTTTCAAAGCGGGTGCAGTCCATCTCCTCTTGGCTATAGCAGGTATTCGTGTCCCGAAAGATATTTATGAAACAACGGACGAAGGCGTCCTCACTGCCCATTTGCGTTACAATCAGGGGCTGGCCTATCACTGGCGGCTGCTTCAAAACTTTGGTCATACCAGGCATTACGGCGTGCTTGTGGGAAGCAACTATCATGTACGTCCAAACAGTCGATAGCATGTGTCCAGCATTCACCCAGGTTTCATCAAGGTAATAGATATTTCGATCTTCCATCTTGTGCTTGGTGATGTCTTTAAGGTACTTCTGCTGCCGAACGACAATATCATCATGGTCGATCGGGTGTGAGCTCTGGAGCTTCGTCTCACACATGAACCCGATGTCATTGTGTCAGGCGGGCTTTAATTTGTGTCTTGAATGAAGTACCATCTCGCTACCGTTGACATCCCCTGCAAAGGTCTTCAGTGCGTGGATCTCAACGCGGCAAAAAAAGAATGCACGAAAGCGAACAATGCGCAGTTTGTGAAGTCGCTGTGCGCTTCTGTGCGTCGTCTCTTGCCAGTGCTTTGCAGATCCTTTCGGGAGGGCCCGAAACGTTTACGAAGTTCATTTTAAAGAAAAGCTTTGGACCTCTACCAGCCAACGGTTTTGTCGTGGTGCGGGCCACAAGAAACTCCCAACCAGACTAAACAAAAGCTAGTGGCACCGCCAGGAATCGAACCATAACCCGAAGAGAAGACGAGCGAGATCACGTTGTCTTAGAGACTAAGCTACACCCACACGTGGCGATTGGGAGACAGTCGCTGGTTTTGATTCAGCGGCTGAGGAGTGGGACGGTGCTTTTTAGAGGTGACACATGAAACAAGAGTGAGGTGAAGGCAGTGAGAGAGATGACGCAGTAGCCACGCGTGCCGCCCTACTGCTCACCTTTGAAAAGACGCTTCTCCCGTTTCCTTTCTGAAGACGCACGGCAACGACCGACAGCCTTGCGTTTGGGACGCCTCCCCCGTGAACCTCACGTAGAAACTAGGTGCGAGAAGAAGCGGAGCGAGTACCCGCGGCCAAGCTACGCCCATACGTGGAGACAGGTAGGCGCTGGCTTTGTTTCAGCAGCTGCTTAAGGGGAGGGCGCTATTTTGGAGGCGAAACATGTAACAAGAGTAAGGGGGAAGCCGTGAAACAGATTACACAGTAGCCGCGCGTTCCGCCAACCACCTTACACTTCGAAAGATGCTCCTCCCCATTTTCTCTGTGCTGATGAACGGGCGGGCTAGAGTGCGGCGGCATCCTCCGCTCTAGCCCGCCCGTTGCTGACGCTGCTGTGTTCGGCACGCCACTCTCGCGAATCCCAGGTAACGGGAGGCTAAACCTGTGGTTTCACTCTTTGTAGAGCCCAGCGCAGTGCCTGTATGTGGAATGCAACCAATGCTGCCTCTAATATCAACGAATACACATGAATTTACTTTACGTTTTAAAATCTCATCAATAAATAGTCAGACGTTTAAGCCTGCTCCTAAAGATACATCCCTATTTAAACTTTTTGTGAATCTCCCATATATTTCTCTGCCTTTTTTAGACAGAGTGAGATAGGAGTCATCGGCTCTCACTATCTCATTTTTATACTTGTACACATCATCAATTACTGAGATTTTGTCACCGTGGCAATTTGATCCTGTATAATGTGATTTGTCATTTATGAAAAAAAGATTTAAAACAGGGTGCTGAGAACGGCGATTCGGCAGCAGTTCCTGTCGCTGGAGGATAAATATAAATGTGCTGAATTTTACAGTGATGCCTCGAAAACTTGCCTCGAAAACTTTAATTATTGCAGAACCATGAGCTTACGCATTACTGTCTTCTCAGCAAAAGCATGCGGCATTTTATTGATTCCTAAAGAACAAATTCATAAGTAATTCATCTTTACACACTCTTTCAGCGTTGTGCGTGCATTATCATCCCACAGAACCAGAAAGACTACATTGTCGATCTAGCTTTTAGTGCCAAAATGTCTGCATATGCAAAAAAGTTTCAAATAGTCTTGTGCTGGGTTCCACGCCATGCGGTAATCGCGGGGAACGAGACCGCGTATCAAGCGTTCAGCAAGTGCATCTGCACTTGTAAACACTGTGGACATAACTACAGTACCCTACACCGACCTCGAGTAACACATAACACAACACCTTCGCAATACACGGCAAGCTGACGGGAGTACACAGACAGACAAGTTACACATAGTAAAACCACACTTAAGAAGATTCACTACTGATTCACACAACAGATTCACCTAAGTTGTCCTAGCTAGATTGCGGAGAGGCCAAACACACGCTTCACCTTCCCATCTGCTCACTGGATCTCCAAGACCCTTGTGCAGTAGTTTTGAAGAGGGCCTATCCGTAATTCACATTCTAATTACATGCAAAGCACTCCACACAACAAGACGCAAACATTTCCCACAACTATACAGACAACACATCTCACTAAACCCAGCACTGTTTTTAGTGGATGATCCCAGGATTCCTCTACAGCGCACTTTTAACTTTCTGCAAAGGAAAGTTTGACATCCACCTGACAGCAGCCGCACGGCTACAATGTACAGCTAAATCTGGTCCTTTCACACCTGTTTTACACTTCGAGTTGTTGATCAATTCGCTCTCGCGCTACAAACGACTAGCCTCAGGCTGCGACTCAGGCTGCGTGATGTTTTGCCTGACTTTGTCGTGTCGACATATGTTGTGGGGGGATCGACTACGCACGTTTATTTAAGAGAAGTTGTTCTGGTATACCAGTTCTTAAAAGCGCGTTTTTCAGTAGAATACCTCAGTACCCCGAAGACGACTGTACAAAGATTTGATTGACGTGACACGACCGGTACCTCTGTAGCAGTCACTACACTGTGCAAGTCCAGGACAAGACGTTCTAAAAAGAGTTAAAACAATACCAGTCCGATCCTCAACGAAGTCCTTCTTCTTTCAACTGCACAGCGGTACTTTGCCAGTGAAACCTTGGCTACAAGAGAAAGGGCTTTATGTCCACTGGGGCATCGACTGCATTATCTGTCGTAAACCGGAGACAATCGAGCGCATATTTCTTGACTGTAGCGATGCCGTATTCCACTGGGACATCCTGCAAAGAAGTTTAAAAAAGATTTACCAATAGGTCCTTATGGCATACGGTTTCTGCCAACCGACAACGACGAAGGTGTGCCTGATGACATGTTCCTTGTTCTTAGCCTGTACAGTATATAGAAAACGCGTATGGCAATGCGTCACGCTGACGTCAACGCACGTCCGGCGAGGGAATCCTTCATAATCGCTTTTATAAGAGATGTGTTCAGTGTTCAGAGTGAACCACCAACCTGGATGAATGTATTGGATGACCTTGTAGCCCTAAAGTAGTTTTAACCCACTCGCACTTGCCAGAGTCTCGCCAGTGCTTTTAATCTTATGTTGTGCAAAAGTTGTATTTCGCGTTTTGTACCAAGCAGGTAATAAAAACAATCCTGGTTAGCCCAATAGGTAGAGCGACTGCTCCGGTTAAGCGGTGGTCCCGGGTTCGAATCCTCGACAAAGACGGATTTTTTTTCAACTGCAAAGTTTCTGGGGCAGATTTCCTTTGCCGAAATTTACTCCACCTTGGGGATTTTCCCTATATCTGGTCCTTTAGCACTTTTACGTTTCTTAGCGAAATCAAATCTTTACACCTCATTGCCTATCACGCGTAGTTTTTGCCCCTAATTTTATGCCATTCACAATCACTCCCTGGCCTTTTACAACAGCCATCCTCGTTGCCTTTCACTGATTATAACTTTGTTTTTGCAGATTGATTTTGCAGTTTACATTTTCATCTGTCATGCATAACCATTCCTTTGGATGCTCTTTGCCCAAAGTGGCCTTGCGCCATAAACAACCAACCATCATCATCATAAAAACTAGTAAACTCTCAATCGGCGGAAACTCTTACGAGATCATGGCGTATGAAGCCCCACTTGAAGACGGAGCAAAGTGTGTAATATGAAATATATCCCCATATTCACCAGACGTTTGGTCAAAAAGCGGAACTCAACTATCTTACTAGCACAAAGGATGGGTCGGACATACTCGCTCATCATAGGGTTCAAGAGAGGAAAGGTCCCGCGCTACGTCTACTACCTAAGCTGAATACAGGGACCGATAGCGATGGACGAGTGGTGGAACACTCGTCTCGTAAACTGGAGGTACCACGTTCGAATCCTCGGCCTCCGGATACCCACTGGTTTCTTCAAAAGGCACAAGCGTCCCCGTACAGTAGCTTACCTCGATGGTGGAATTGGCGGTGAGCGCGACCACGGGCGGCGCCGCGAAGCGCGCCTTTGTGACGTCGGTTTAGGGATTCTCGCATTTCTCGTCTGCTTTACCCGGGCTCGCTCTCCCTGCTGTTTTTTTGTGCTCGGTTGACGTCTGATGCTTGTCCGCACCCCATTTTGCGTGTGCGTAACTTTTTATCATGAGAGTAGACTTAAAATCGCCTACAGTAGCTCAAGGCGTGATTTAACGTATAGTTTTTGATACCGCTACGGAAGAAACATTGCCGGCGTCGCCCCATTTTTTGCGAGTCTGTCTTGTGCGCAGCGCGAAGAGTCGTAGCTAGGCGTCGTCTTCTGTTGCAAGCAATATTTCGAACAAAGGGGACAGCCAGCTGCTAGTAGCCGACAACAGCAAAAATACAAGATCAAAATGTATTCCAGGCCTTCGCGGCTGCCGGCTCTGGCAGAAGTCATTATGATTCTCGCTAATCGCATGAAAGGTAAATCAGTTTTTGCAACCTTAAAGAACGCTCCAAAGTATTGTATCACATAACTTCACATTGTCATGGCATGAAAGAGTGCCGACTTGCACAATGGGCAACAAAAACTCCAGGCTGAGTTCCAAATATATGTATACTAGCGGTAGTAACCGGCGGTGCCCGGGTGGGCATTATATTAAGAACAGCAATTGTTCGCCATATGAGGCTACTTCATTGGGAAGTGGTACCCACTCGGGAGCGCCTGCCTGCTGTCAGTACATAGGCTCCTACTGTAGGCACGTCGTGGTAATGTGAAACTACTGGTACTCGTGTTTTACTCCAACTCTCGCTAAACAAATTGCACAAAGATGGTGCGTTTGAGCGAATGAGTCAGTGAGTGAAAAAGGTTTTATTGAGCCGGCAAAGTGGGAGTGGTTCCCAATTTAAGAAAGCCATGTCATGAGTGGGCAGCCTTTGCTCCAGAGGAAGTATTGTCTGGACATCCAGATCGCTGTTAGTCACCAGGTTCACCCACAGATCAATGTTTGGAAAAGTGGATCGAAGAAGGAGGTGCTTGGTTTGCTTGCAATTTGAATATGATATGAGGAAGAGTGCTAGGTTGCAACCATATGATGGAGGCCGGCTGGGTGAGGGGTATTCTTCCTCGTAGGAAGCGCTATCTCAGAAGATATGAACGATGCTCATCGGTGCAGTTTTATCATAAGTAACATGGGCTCCCTACGGGAGGCGCGAGGTTGCAGGAAGTCGTAGCAGACGCCGAGGTCTAGCCTTTGCGCTTTTTACTGGTACATCTTCTCTTTTACATTTATTGTATATGACACCTGCTCCTACGGGAGACGAGTAGTTGCCGAAGCTGTCAACAGATGGCGACCGCTAAGCGAACGCGGCAAAACTCAACTGAATTTTACGTCCAAAAGGATGCAGATTAAAAAATCTTGCTGGCCTTCTTATCCGCATTTAAGGACAAAATCCTGAAAGTGGTTTTTGGACAAATAAATGGGCAGCATTTTCAAGAAAAAACGAATGGGAGATATCAACTGGCGGGGTGGTTATTCACGAAACTGTAAAAACACAGTGTTTTCCCGAAATCCCGCTTGCCCCTATTGGGAGGGTGTCATTGAAAAATCTTGTATAGCAGTGTTGAGATACGTCAGTAAGTTGCCTATCTCAACAAAAATCAGTTCGATATCTCAGATGGCAGGCAGTAAAAAAATTAATATCTGGAACACTATTTTACCACTTTTCACTCTCTCCCTGGTGGATTTTTTAAAATTGTAAGAAATATTTACCTCCAATAGCGTAATCAGAATGTGCTCTTGCAATCTGTAGCCATTTGAAAGAGCAGTTTGGCTAGACGTGTACATAACCTGTCAGGCCTTTTTGGCTCATCAGCCGTGTCATTTGTAAAAAAAAAACAATTGGGCCCTTTTAGCGGCGTCGCAGAGCGAAATCCTTCAAAACGGTTCTGTGGATTTGTATGAGTAACATATTCTAGCAAAAACCAGTTGAATTACTGAATCGGTGAAAGATTTATTTCAAAATTTACGAACAGCTTTTAGTTCCGGAAAGCGGAATCACCTCGCTGGCGTAGGTTAGGGCGAAATCCAAAAAATACTTTTTAGGTATTCTTAAGGGCTACTTATATCAGCAAAAAGCGCTTCGATATGTGAATGGGTGAACGAGAAAATCAGAAATTCGCGAAACAACAATTTCGCCCTTTTCTTCGGTTAGGAGGGCAATTTCTGAAAAACCCGCCTTAGTGAGCACCTACTCAATCACGCAAATAAACGCGTGAAATTTCAAGTCTCTAGGTCTAACAGTTTAGGCTGGCCGTTGATGAGTCAGTCAGTCAGTCAGTCAGTCAGTGGGCACTTCTTTTTATAGGCATAGATAACACCTGCTCTAACGCGAGACGCTTAGTTGCCGAAGGTGTCAACAGATGGCGACCGCTAAGCGAACGCGGGAAAACTCAACTGAATTTTACGTCCAAAAGAATGCAGATTTAAAAATCTCGCTGGCCTTCTTATCCGCATTTAAGGACAGTATCCTGAAAGTGGTTTGTGGGCAATTATATGGGTAGCATTTGCAAGAAAAAACGAATGGGAGATATCAACTGGCTGGGTGGTTATTCACGAAAGCGTAAAAACACAGTGTTTTCCTGAAATCCCGCTTGCCTATATTGGGAGGGTGTCATTGAAAAATCTTGTATAACAGTGTTGAGATACGTGAGTAAGTTGCCTATCCCAACGAAAATCAGTTTGATATCTCAGACGGCGGGCAGTAAAAAAATAATATCTGAAAAACTATTTTACGGCTTTTCACTCTCTCCATGGAGGAATTTTTAAAATTTTAAGAACTATTGACTTCCAACAGCGTAATCAGAATGTTCCCTTGCAATCTGTAGCCGTTTGAAATAGCGGTTTAGCTGGACGTCTACATAACCTGTCAGGCCTTTTTGGCTCATCAGCCGTGTCCGTTGTAAAAAACAATTTAATCCTTTTAGCGGTGTCGCAGAGCGAAATCCTTAAAATCAGTTCTGTGCATTTGTACGAGTAACATATTCTAACAAAAACAAGTTGGATTACTGAATCGGTGAAAGATTTATTTGAGAATCTTTAGGAATACCGTTTTAGTTCCCGAATAGGGAATCACCTCGCTGGCGTAGGTTAGGGCGAAATCGAAAAATTGCTTTTTAGGTATTCTTAAGGGCTACTTGTATCAGCAAAAAGCGCTTCGATATGTGAATGGGTGACCGAGAAAATAACGAATTCGCAAAACCACAATTTCGCCCTTTTCTTCGGTTAGGATGGCAATTTCTGAAAAACCCGCCTTAGTGAGCACCTACTCAATGACGCAAATAAACTCGTGAAATTTCAAGTCTCTAGGTCTAACAGTTTAGGCTGGGCGTTCATGATTCAGTCAGTCAGTCAGTCAGCCAGCCTGTCAGTCAGCCAGTCAGCCAGCCAGTCAGTCAGTCAGTCAGTCAGTCAGTCAGTCAGTCAGTCAGTCAGTCAGTCAGTCAGTCAGTCAGTCAGTCAGTCAGTCAGTCAGTCAGTCAGTCAGTCAGTCAGTCAGTCAGTCAGTCAGTCGGGCACTTCTTTTTATAGGTATAGATGTGTATTGGCGCGTGCTGGTTTTATACTGGCTCTTAACCAGTATGGAGGTTTATTGAGCAAAACGAGCCACGTCTACGGTAAAAATACAGTAACACTGTGTTTGTTCAGAGCTGGGGCGAAAGCCCGTTACATTCCCCAAAGCCATATCTTCTTAATATTCAGATATGCGTTACAGCAAAGCTGCACTCAAGAGGAGGAGGAGCAAGAGGAGAAAACTTCATTTAACCCTAAAATGGAGATGATTAGTGGGCGGGGACCTCAGTCCAGAACAAAAGAGTAAGATTATTTTGTTCTTTAGGCCTGGAAATAGAAGTTCTAAAACAATAAAGAGCTGCTTGGAAATATTTATCGGTTTCGTTTCTTGTTAGAAATGCACGTATACAATTTATTGCGTTCGTTAGCGACTTTATCAAGCCTAAAACACTGTAACCATGTCGTAACTGCTCAGGTCAAGAGTCAGTTTGTTATGATAACGATGATTACGATAGAAATTCGGAGCACAAAAGCCGCCTTCAAGTACTCTGGACAACGTTGTCTGAGGCGCGATCGCGATGGCGTAGCACAAACCTTCTCTTTGTATTTGGATGTGAATAACTAACTCACGCTGCGAATATACACCTTCTTGCACGCAGCCATAAGGAAAGCCAATTTGTGAAGAAGGGAATGTATGCCACACAGCCAGAAGAAAATATGTACACGATCTTTGGGAGCCTCCCACACAACCCCAAACCTACTAATAAGACGCTCGTGACGGTACAGAAAAATTATTGCGTTGGGCACAGAAAGAAAACATCTGATACAAGTCGTATAAATACAAGACAGCCGCTTTAATTGCTGCTGCGCGATGTGCGAATAGGGGCCGGCTGCTTGGTGCGTAGCATTACAGAATGTTGAGTCTCCATAAGAGCATCTCAAAAATACTGAGGGGAGCGTACGCATTTTGAATACTTATCGAAGAGCTCTGAGTGTTGAATCTCACGAATAAGCTATAAAGGACTACTTACACCCGCTCTTCTGACAGATACTCTGAAGAAAGTTGGTCTCTCCGTGTATTGCAAACTTGTGGGGGGGATACAGCTTGAAATTATTCAGATGTGTCAGAAGCCGGCAAAATTTT
Source organism: Haemaphysalis longicornis (assembly GCF_048455015.1). NCBI lineage: Eukaryota > Metazoa > Arthropoda > Arachnida > Ixodida > Ixodidae > Haemaphysalis > Haemaphysalis longicornis. The sequence goes on along the minus strand of NW_027526355.1, from coordinate 1,055,336 downwards.
CTGAATTACTAGAAATACCCTTTTCAATGCATTAAAGCATCAAACCAAGGGATTTATAGCGCAGTCACTGCTGCCTCCCACAAGAGGAGTGTAGCAGACGACAGCATCGCGGGTCCCTAAGCCGACGTCAGATCCAGGGGGCACCACTCAAACATGTCACCGCCAATAAACGCTTAGAACATGACAACAAGCAGCCACGGAGGGCCATGTGGTAGGTCCCTCGATCCCCTTCGGGCAGGGTGTGGGACCGCTGCGCACCCACCGGTTCAGTGGGTAGAAGCGCACCCTGTCTCAGTGGGGTATAAAGGGCTTGAATACGCACCGCCACTGCGGCTGACGTGGTAGGTACCTCTGGAGCCGCTGTTTACCCACCAGAATAAAAATGGGCACAGGGGTACTGTAAACCGTTTCACCACGTCGGTTTGTATGATGGGGTATGAAAATGTGGGAGGTACTTCGGCACCGCTGGGCACCAACCCGCAGAAATTGGTAAAAGCACCCCCTACACAGGGGAGCTCATGCTTGGGAAGTTGCGCGACGTTGTCGGGAAACACCCCGATGAAAGGGGTCGTCACTTTTACTGCAGCGATGGCTGAGAGGTACAGCACTCGCCTCGTAAGCTAAAGGTACCGGTTACTAATCCTGCTACCGCCGGGCATCCACCGGTTAATTTAATGGGTACAAAGGTCCCTTGTCTAGTGCGGACCCTTGAAAGGGGAGTGCACGCCTGGAAGGCTGCCTTTAGCCTTGCGAGGTGCCCCTCATCCTTCTACATCTTGCGGAACCCTGACCATCATGTCGCGTTGCGCCATTGCAGGGGAATAAAGAGTCTGGCCGCATGTCCAGCTACAAGCGGTTGCGAGTTTAGCGTCCACCGTGGCTTTGGAAAACACTATGTGCATTCGTGTGCGTTGGTGGCGCCCGGCAGCTACCAGTAGAATAGGTACAAGCGATTCCCCGGCCTGGCGCTGGGCCCTTGTGTGAGACTACAACTTTTGAGAAGTTCACCCGGTTTGCACGGGAAATCGACCCTAAGGAAATGGGGGACTGCAAAAACGCAGGAACTTTTTTCTGCATAAATAGAAGTACGGGGTATGCAACGTTTGCGGCAAAATGGGACATGGTAAAGACGTATGGCCAAACACTCAGGATGGCGGTTGCAAGGGATGTGGGCTAGAACAATCGCCCGAAAACCATCCTTGCGACCACACCTGCGTCCTTTGGAAAAAACGGCACCCCACCGGCGACGACAAATTCCAGAAACGATTCCAAACCCCTTACCTTTTGAAGTGATGCCAAAGAAAGAAGAAGCACTTCCAGCAAGAAAGCACGTCCAAGGAGCACTCATCACGCTACCCCTTCAGAAGGAAAGGAAAAAGTCCATCGGCAACGAAATCAGAAATCTTTGTTTTCGTCCCTCGTTAACTTGGAGGAAAACACGGCAGTAAGAACCACATGCCCCGATCTAACCGCGGGGAGAAAGGACCGCCGAGACAACAAATCCAAGAAAGCCCAAGCTAAGCGAGTAAAGAGGGTGTAGAACACAAGGCCACCCGGCTGCTCGAGGACAGTCTAGGAGGTGGCGGAATCCTCGCCTTAAGCAAAACATCAGAACCGGTGAGCTAGGCAAGCAGGGTTTCCACTACCTATAATAGTAAAGCTAGGTAAGCGAGGATGCACATCCCTAATACAAAGCAGGGCGAGCAAACCAAACTCGCGCTCTCCCGACAACTTCTCTAGTTAGTCACACAAGAAAACAGGGAGCTGAAAAGGAAAATAGCTACACTTGAGGGCCAAAAAACCCCAATTTATGGACACCACGAGCGCAAACCCTTCTACAAAAGCGAGGGTCTCAATGTACACGGGTAAGAAGTACCTTTAAGCGGAACACCTGCACTTTACAAAATCCACTGCCACACTGAGAACCCCAACCCACCGTGGAAGCGAGAAATAAACTTGTGAACCCGAGATGCAGGAAAAACATTTGACGAATCAGGCAACAGCCTGAATACCGAATATCGGACGGAAATAAATGCGGACGTAGGAGAAGCTATAAAAGCGAAGCAAGATACAATACAACGCGCAGTGGAAGACCTGAGTGACAGAATAAGCCAAATAGAATCAACGATGAACAGCAGAATGTGCCACACTGGGGGAGCTAAACTACAGCAAGCCCTACAATAGGTACAGCTCCACCCATAGACATAGAAGCACTGATCCCAATGGCTACAATGATGCAGACTAAAAATATGGATTCCCAGTTCTGTGTCTAGCAGTGGTACTGCAGAAGTTGTGCAACCATGCAGCTGTACATTGGAACCATGCAGCAATACCTAATTACGCAACAGACACCCCCCCGATATCTTGGCCGACAGGAAACAGGGGACACTTACACTTTCAAGCTACAGACCCTTCATAGATCTAACGCCGCGGACAAGACAGCCGCCAATACTTCTTTGACCGGAAGCAATGTAGCTGGTCTCCAGCACGTCATTGAAGAACGAATGATCAAGCACTTCTCCCTGATTTTGTCGCTCCCTCCAAGACAGGTGACACCAGCCTGTTCATACTTAATCAATATAGCAGCCCCCCAAAAATCGAACAGGTTCGCCAACCTATTCCGAGGGCACCCGGTGCTAATACTGAATGATTTCAACGCTGCCCACCCCGCATGGGGATACACAAAAGAATTTGTCAAGGCCACAAACTTGTGGACAGACGCGTGTAGAGAAGTCATTATTCTCATCGGGGACCCTAGCCAAGTTACCCGACAGCGAAATACCGTCACGACAGATCGCAACACCGGACCTTGCGTTCGTAAGAAACCTGGCTAAGGGCAACAGTGCTGATTGGAGCAACCTCGCGTAGGATTTGGGCAGCGATCACATTATAACAGCCACCTGTATCGCGACAGGCCTGGCCAAACCCAAAGCAACAGTGTGCAAGATATCTAACTGGGAAAAGTTCAGGCAACATTCCTGAGAAACTGGCGGTAAAATACGGGTCATCGAAGAGTGAACGGCTCGACTCAAGACGAAGGCGGAAGATGTTAGCACCACCATCCCCGAACAAGCTGAATTCGAGCAGGTGGACTCCAGACTCTTACACATGCGGGAGGCTGACAAGACACTTCCGAAGCAGCTTAGGGGGAATAAATACAGCATGCCACTCAAACGGTGCATAGCGAGACTCAACCAAGACATTCAAGATTACGCAGACGAGCTCACGCTGCAAAATTTGCACGCTCTATGTGGGCGCACAGAACTCTGGGTGGGCACGGCTAAAGCGTGGAATATACTTCGGCGGCTTATCGATCCCGCCAAGAATAAATCCGAACAGTGCAGGAGTATAAAAAATTAATTCACACGCACAATCAGGGTGATGCGTACAAGACAGTCCCAGAGATGCAGTATGGTCACGTGGATATTTGTCAGGCCGCGATTCCTTGCTTGAGATGTGTGCGATCGCCCCTGCTTACTGTGTGTGTGTGTGATCGGCGTGCAGAGTTCAATCCCCAGTTAGTGGTACGTTCCGTGCTCCTTGGCCAGCCATGTTTTTGAAGACGACGAGTAAAATGTGTGGGTCCACCACTCATGAACCAGACTGATTCAGTCATCTTCGCTGAGTTTCGCCGTGCCGCCTGTGCTCTTCGGTGTAGCGCTACGCCTAATAAATAGGTACATCGCCATCCTGCTGTCTACACCTCCGTCTACTAAGACGCAACAATATAGATACACGCCCAAAAACCCCAATACAAAAGCATAAATACTTTAAAGGCACTCCCATTGCAACCATGAACCAACCGTTCACCCAAAGAAGAGTTTAAGGTATCCCTAAGGGACTAAAACCGACGTCATCGTCGAACCCAGATGGCTTCACTAATAAAATGCTCCGCACACTCGCAGATGAAGAATGCAAGCTCTTACTCAACCACTTCCACAAATTCTGAAACGACGCGACGCTGTCCAAGCAATTCAATAAGGCGCTAGTGCGGTTCGTACCTACGACCGGGGAGGAACGTAGTGTGGAGAAACGCAGACCGATATCCCTGACATCCTGCCCCGGAAATCTCCTCGAATACATATTTCTCAATAGGATCAGTAACCACATAGAAAATAACCAGCTCTATCCCAATCTATGGCAGGCTTCGGGGCTGGTTTGTAAACCCACGACGTCATGATCCAACTGCAGCACAGCATCGTCAACAACGAAGACAAGGCAGCCACGGACGCCCACGTGATTTACACGCGCCTTCGCCAGAGTCGAACATCGTGCAATTCACCGCAGTCTCCAGAAATTACAGGTAGGGGTGAAGACCTGTAACTATGTCAGGTAATTTCTGAATGCCAAACCGGCACAGCTCAATTTGGGCCCCATGAATTGCCTGAATATTTAACGGGGAGCATCGGAACGGCACAAGGATGGGCCATTTTACCATTCCCATTTAACGTCACAATGATAGACCTCGACAACAAATTGAAAATTATAGATGAAGTACATCACAGCGTCTAGCGGGGGGGAGGGGGCGGCAGATGCCAAGACGTACAAGATCGCCTTTAATTGGCGGTGGACGCCGTTGAGCAGCGCGCAAAAACACTCGCCCTTTTCTGTTCTCCGGAAAAGTCTGAACATAAAATAAGGCTCAAAGCCCAAATCACAGTATCACGCGCCCAGTAGGTGAAACCCCAATTCGGCGAGTGGCCGAGATACGTCTCCTCAGCCAATCGACGGCAAGACAGTACAAATCCTTGGGAAAGCCAGCCATCGGATCACAAGACTGATTGCTCGGATAGCTAACAAGCAAAGACGCATGAAAAAGAAGACGCTGCTAAAGGTCGTCTCATCATCATCATCATCACCAGCCTATCTACACACACTGCAGGGCAAAGGCCTCACCCATTATTCTCCAATTACATCGGTCCTGTGCCAACTGTGACCACTTTATCCCCGCAAACTTCTTGATCTCATCTGCCCATCTAACTTTCTGCCGCCCCCTGCGACGCTTGCCTTCTCTAGGGATCCACTCTGTTACCCTTAATGACCAGCGGTTATCTTGCCTTCGCATTACATGCCCTGCCCACGCCCATTTCTTCTTCTTAATTTCTACTAATATGTCTTTAACACCAGTTTGCTCCCTGACCCACTCCGCTCTCTTCTTTTCCCTTAATGTTACACCTATCATTTTCCGCTCCATTGCCCGTTGAATCGTTCTCAATTTAAGTTGAACCATCTTAGTGAGCCTCCAAGTTTCTGCCCCGTAGGTGAGTACCGGTAAGATGCAGCTGTCATACACTTTCTGCTTCAGCGACAATGGTAGGCTACTATTCATCATCTGAAAATGTCTGCCTTATGCACCCCACCCCATTCTGATCCTTCTAATTATCTCTGCCTCATGGTTGGGATCTGGGGTCGCAAGTTGGCCTAAGCAGATATATTCGCTTACCACTTCCACTGCCTCGCCACCTATCTCAAACTGCTGTGCTGTCCCGAGGTTATTTATCATTACTTTATATTTCTGCATATTATTTTCAGGCCCACGGTTCTACTCTGTTCGCCCAGTTCGGAAAGCATGCTTTGCAATTCGTCCCCCGAGTTACTTAGCAAGGCAACGTCATCAGCAAATCTGATGTTACTGAGGTATTCTCCATTAACCCTTACTCCCACCTGTTCCCAATCCAACGTTCTGAATAGTTCTTGTAAGTATGCTGTGAATAACATTGGGGAGATTGTGTCTCCTTGTCTGACACCCTTCCTTATAGGTATTTTACTGCTCTCCCTATGGAAGATGATGGTAGCTGTAGACCCATTGTAGATATCCTCTAGTATTCTTACATAATGCTCATCCACCCCCTGGTTCCGTAATGCCTCAACAACTGCTAGGGTTTCGACCGAGTCAAATGCTTTCTCATAATCTATGAAGGCTATATATAGGGGTTCAGTATACTCAGCGCACTTCTTTATCACCTCAGAGATCGTGTTAATATAGTCCATTGTTGAATACCTTTACGGAACCCTGCATGTTCTTTAGGTTGACTGAAATTTAGGGTTGCAGAGATTCGGTTAGCGATTACCTTGGTAAATACCTTGTAGACGACTGACAGTAAGCTGATCGACCTGTTATTTTTCAAATCCTTCATGTCGCCTTTCTTATGGATTAGGATGATGTTCGCGTTCTTCCAAGATTCCGGTACCATTGCGGTCATTAGGCATTGCATATACAGGTTTGGCAGTTTTTCAAGTACAATTTCTCTGCCATCCTTCACGAGGTCTGCTGTCATCTGATCCTCACAGGGTGCTTTGCCCCCTTTCATTTCTTTCAAAGCCTTCCTTACTTCTTCGGTCGTTAGTGGTGGGATGTCTATCTACTCTGAACTACTGTCTCGTTCGGCATTATCCTGTATGTCCCGGCTACTGTACAGGTCCCTATAGAACTCCTCGGCCACTGTGACTATTTTATGCCTATTTGTGATGACATTGCCTTGCTCATCCTAAAGAGCACACATCTGATTTTTCCCCACGCCAAGACGTCTCTTCACTGCTTTCAGGCTACCTCTGTTCTTTACAGCATATTCGATCCTCTCCATATTATACTTCCGTATGTCAGCTGTCTTACGCTTATTGATTAACTTCGAGAGCTCGGCTAGTTGTATTCTGTCAGCTGCGGTAGAGATTCTCATGGTTTGGCGTTTCCTGATTAGATCTTAGATTAGATGAATTCGTAATTTGCAGAATTAGCCACTTTCTTACCCCTCAAGCTGGGGTAAGACAGAAAGTACATTATGTGTGTTCTTATCGCTACATAAAGTTTTAGAGCAAAAACAACAAAGGCCAACGCGACTGGCTGGCATGCAAAAAACTCCGTTCTTTTTCACCCCCGTATTCCTTCCGCATGTTCCAATGTTTATTTTATATTTCATTTACTTTCTCCGCGCGATCTGCCAACTTCTCAGTGATTTGTTTTACGATAAACGCAAGGTTGTATTCTGTGTAAACGCAGCATTACAAGATACGTGTTTTCGAAACAAGGAGGCTTTATTGTGTCCCGCTAGCACATAGCTTACTCGGGAAACCGTGGGAGTAAGACCGAAGCTTGCTGTTGGCGACTGTACCTGGATATACCGGCTTTAAGTATTTGTAGGCAGTTGCGTTGTTTTGAAGCGTCATCGGCAGCTATACTGACAAGGCCTGCGAGAAACATTTCACTACAAATCACCAAAGACACGTCAATACGCGTCTCCGACAATTAGAGGCCGTTTTTCCACCGCTGACAGTGGTGTAAAGAACTTTATGGCAATGAATAACAGGAACGACTCTGTTGTACACAGCCTACGCAAGAATAATTGGTCTGTACGCAACTAACAAAAAACGTCAGTGAAATGGCTCACCAAACCTCATATATTTTGTTTAACTTGGAGATCCGAGAAGCACACTGTGAAGCACCGAATACAAAAAATAAAAGTTCGTTTAGAATGCTTTCAAAATGTACGATTTCCTATTTCAAAAGGTTCCTAATTGCACATTGAAAATTGCTTATTACTTCCTGAGAAAATTTTGTTTGAAATGTATTAAAACGCACAATTTCCAACTTGAATAGTACCAAATTGCAAATTAAAAACTGAAGGCAACTTCCAAAGCCGTTTTCTGAGATATCCGTGGATCTATGAAACGCGGCAGATTAGTTGATGCGTGTCTCTCGGGGCGTGTGCTAGCTATTTCTATATACTACTACAAACTTTTTCTACTAGTTGTTGAACGCCCTCCACGTCACCGCAGACGCTCAAATGCCATGCGCTTTTCCCCCATATTTGGAACTTGCCTCACTCATGCCTGTATCGTAAAAAGCGTGTTCGCACCAGGCCAAGGGTCTGTTGATTCCGGCCTGTGCCTACTGCCCGCATGGAGTCGGTGCTTATGGCAGCAGCACGCCAAAGAGAACTCGCTAGCGTGTGAGTGTACGTTACGTCCGAAAAAAGGGTGAACTCAATATGAGCATCGGCCGAAAAGAAAAAAGACCACTTACGAATTTAAAAACAAAGAAAAAACACTGTACCTTCGGGGATTCAAGTTGTGACTTGCAAAATAAAATGCCTAGCGCTGCAGACCACTCGGCGACAGTCCAGAGCTGCCAGTGTTAGAAATATAAGGCATACAGTGTATAACCAGTTTACACTTTTATTTACATTTAAAATTTCAAGCAGATTATGTGACTATTTGTTCTTTGGCGCTCGTGCAGTAAGCGTCCCCCAAATTTTCACAATATCTCAAGTCTAGCAATTGCATTTCTTAAACGGAGCAGCGTTGGCAGATGTGTGGTCATGCTGCCGACCGCTGTGCTTGTTCACCCAGCGCAGAAAAGTGGTTCGTGTTCCTTACTTTTGTGCTTTACCGTAAAAGTATCATGTGATTTTATTTCCTTAGTGCCTATGCTGACTTTTCCGACTCTTTTCCCGCCTTCAAGTTGCCTTAGATTTTCCTACTAGCGTACCATTCATCGAAGCGTCGCATGTGCGCTTGTGCAGCGCTTGGTTGGAGCGACATTGACTTGGAGCTAGAAGAAGTCTACAAACTAACAAATAAAGAAAGGCACACTATTCCCTTCACAAACGTGTCGTTGCTTCGTTTCAACTGAGCGAACAAATTGCGACGACCCGTCGGAGGCTGTCGGACTAAGCGCTGGGCCGATTGACACTGCCGGAAGGTCGGCGAGCCGTGCAGTAGCTCAGTCAAGCCAAGTCACCTTCTCCTGACGTCACACGAAAAAGTCACAGAAAATGAGCGAGGATGGAGAGAGGAGGACAGCATTTACGAATTGATTATTCCACGGAATAAATTCGCATAAACGCGCTCAGAATGGTCGAAACATGCCCTATGGACTCCGGACAACAATTTGCGCTTGTAATCCAGCGATGTTTTAAAATCGGTTCAGTGTCCTTTAAAATGGTGTGGCACACTCCAATCCTTTCTACTCATTCTCTTAAACAGGGTGTATTGCCCCCCGCCGTACCTCGCAAAATTTATCCCGGCCAACTTAAACTCGTTCACAAATTTATTTTAGAATCACTATTCACTCAATCTCATACTCATTGCTGAGCACCAGATCTGCGCTAACTCAAACTCAAACTCACCGTTAGCGCAAAGCTCAGAACTCACTCAGGCTCAAAACTCAAAATACACTCATCACTCGAATGAACTCAAATCTCAAAATGTACTCAGAATTCAAAATGCACTAAAACACAAAATGGACTAAAACTCAATTTGTACTCCGAACTCAAAGTGCAGTCAAACTCAAAGTGACCTCAAAACTCAAAATCGACTCAAAACCAAGACGACGCAGTTGTCATCGAGGAAAACACGTTTATGGGAGCGAACTTGTGCTCTCCTAACAACTCAAAGAATACAGAGGCGGCAAAGCAGCAGTAAACAAAGTGACGTACGCATGCGAGCTACGGCGAGTCGAACACCCCAGCGTCTGCTCTGCGGGCTTTTTTATTTTTCGGTGCGCGTGGCTCTCGAACCATTGATTCACATCTGCACCATTGTAGATGCAAGAACATTATTCTGGGCAGTTCACGTTAGATCGGAATGCTCTCCCTATCAGAACAGATAACACATGCGGCACAGAAAGAAAGAAGAGAACACACGCCTCCCTTGGCACAGAGATAGCAGACCGGAGAAGCCGGGCGGCAAAAGGAAAACATAAATAAACACAATGCCTGGTTCGCGGGATTACCCCCCCCCCATTTAAGAGTGCATCGACCCGATGGTAACATAAGCGACAGTCTGAAACAATTAAAAATAAAGTTCGTCATCTTCCGTAGAAAGGTGTGCCGTCGTGATGTGCCGTGGTCACCATCGGGGATCACTTCGTAGGTAAGTTGGCCAACGCCTCGTAGAATCTTGGTCCGAAATATCGTCGCAGAAGATTCTCACTCAGTCCGCGTCGTCGGATGGAAGTCCAAACCCAGACACGATCCCCTTGGTGATACTCCGCGTCTCGACGTCGGAGGTTGTACCGCCCGGCATCCACGAGCTGCTGGTCCATTGTGCGAACTCGAGCGAGCTGGCGGGCCTCTTCCGCACGCGGAAGGTATCCTTGGACGTCGGGGTTCAGGTCGCCGTCGTCTACGTGCGGCACCATGGCGTCAAGCATTGTAGTCGGCCGTCTTCCGTAGACGAGCTCGAACGGTGTCATATGCGTGATCTCCTGGGTCGCTGTATTGTACGCAAACGAGACATACGGGAGGACTACGTCCCAAGTCTTATGTTCAACGTCGACGTACATAGGCAGCATATCCGCGATCGTTTTGTTCAGACGTTCCGTACGTCCGTTCGTTTGGGGGTGGTACGCCGTCATTCTTCGGTGATCCGTGTTGCTGTAGCGTAAGATTCCTTGCATCAGCTCCACAGTGAAGGCCGTCCTGCGGTCCGTGATTAGGACTTCAGGGGTTCCATGTCGCAGCACAACTTGGTTAATAAAGAACTTCACGACTTCTTGTGCAGTCCCCCTCGGAAGAGCGGCCGTCTCTGCGTAGCGCGTCCTGTAGTCTGTCGCTACGACAATCCATTTGTTCTCGGATGGTGACGTAGAGAACGGGCCCAGAAGGTCCATTCCAATCTGTTGGAAGGGCCTCGATGGGACGGCGATTGGATGTAAAGGTCCGGCGGGTCTTATCGGCGGAGTTTTACATCGCTGGCAGTTACGGCATCTCCGCACGTAGTGGGTGACGTCAGAGGTAAGGTGGGGGTAGTAGTACCTCGCCTTGATTCTTCCAATTGTGCGAGCTGTGCCGAGATGTCCGGAAGACGGGTCGTCGTGGCACGCTTCCAAAATTTCGTCACGAAGGTCCGCAGGGATGACAAGAAGGTAATTCGCACTTGTTTCGGGGATGAAACTCTTCTTCACGAGGACGAGGACGGAGGCTGAATGCTGGTAAGCTGCGTTTGAAGTTTCTAGGAACGGCAAGGTGGCATCCCTCGAGGTAGTCGATTAGGACGCGTAAGACGGGGTCGCCACGCTGCTGGGTGGCTAGTCGCTCTCCGTCAAGATTCCGAAGAACGCGCTGTCTTCATCAGAGTTTTCTGGTGGTGGGTCGACGGGGGCGCGGGACAGGCAGTCGGTATCGGAGTGTTTCCGGTCGGATTTATAAACGACTGAAACGCCGAACTCCTGGAGGCGCAAGCTCCACCGCCCAAGACGGCCAGAGGGGTCCTTCAAATTGGCGAGCCAACAATGCATGTGGTGGTCTGTCACAACCTTGAATGGTCTTCCATACACGTATGGGCGAAATTTTGTAATTGCAAATGTAATAGCCAGGCAATCTTTCTCAGAGGCAGAGTAGTTTTTCTCCTCTTTCGACAGACCACGGCTGGCATAAGCGATTACCTTTTCGCAACCGCTTTGCTTTTGGACAAGGACGGCACCCAAGCCTATATCACTGGCGTCCGTGTGCATTACCGTTTCGGCGTTTCCGTCGAAATGAGCGAGCACTGGCGGGCTTTGCAGGCACTTTCGCTGCTCGCCGAATGCTTTTTCGTGGTCGTTTTCCAGCCTGAAAGGGGTGCTAGGTAGGACTCCCGCGGCGTTGACGACGTGTCCCAAGAACTTGAGTTCCTTGTATGCGAAACGGCACCTTTCAGGCTTCTGCGTTAACAACGAAATACGAATGGCCTCGAGCACAGACTCCAACCTTCCGAGGTGTTCGTCGAACGTCCGGGCGAATACCACAACATCGTCGACATATACGAGGAAGGTGTTCCACTTAAGGCAAGCTAGCACAGTGTCCATGACTCTTTGAAACGTTGCTGGCGCCGTGCACAGCCCAAACGGCATCACCTTGAACTCTACAGGCCCTCCGGGGTTTTAAATGCGGTCCTCTATCGGTCTCTCTCGTCCACCTCAATTTGCCAGTAGCCGGTCTTCAGATCCATCGATGAGAAGTACTTCGCATGGTAGAGATGGTCGAGGGCGTCGTGGATTCGTGGCAGGGAGTACACGTCCTTTTTGGTGATTTTGTTCAGTCGCTGGTAGTCAACGCAAAATCTTAATGTGCCGTCTTTTTTCTTCACCAGTACGACCGGCGCAGCCCAGGGGCTTGTCGGTGGCTGTATAATGTCGTCGCTGAGCATATCGTCGACTTGAGTCCTGATTGCTTCCCGCTCGTGGGAATAGACGCGGTACGGTGACTATCAGGTAGGTCGGGCTCCATCTTCGGTTATTATTCGGTGCTTCGCTAGTGGTGTCTGACGTAGTTTTGCGCTCGACGAAAAACATTTCCTATAGCGACGCAGCAAAGCCAATAATTTGTTCCGTTGTTATTGCGGTAGCGCCGGATTCCCGTCGAAGGGCTGCGGAAACTTGAACGTTTCTACGGGTGTGCGTTCAAAGCCGGCGACCGCGATTACGTCACTTGCTTCTTGCGTTTCTTCGAGGAACGCAACTGCTGCGCCCTTGTTTAAATGCTGGTACTCCTCGCTGAAATTAGTAACCAAAACGTGGTATTGGTGTTCCCTGAAGTGCGCAATGCCTCTTGCGAGAGAGCACCACGGTCGAGAAGAAACTTTTCATCAGTGTCTACGATAGCGTAAACGTCAGGAGCAGCATCTTCACAGTAGACTGCGATCATCAAGCTTGCGCGGGGTGGCATGGTGACATGATCATCGGCAATCCTTACAGCAGCAAGACGTTCGGTGTTTGGTTCCGGCGTCATGGAGTGATGGGGGGAAAAGGTATTGACCTGGTCTGCACATCGAATATTACACGGTTGTCCATCAAAAAATCCATTCCAAGAATTACGACGTATGAGCAGTTAGGCAGAACAACGAACCCCACAGGGTATGTTGTGCCGTCTATGGTGACGCACGATGTGCACGTTCCACTTGGCGTCCCAAGGTGGCCTCCTGCTGTGCGTATGGGCGGACCGACCCATTTGGTCATAACTTTCTTCAGCTCAGACGCAAATGGCCCGCTCATTACTGAGTAGTCGGCTGCCGTGTCTATGAGAGCGACTACATCAAAGCCGTCGATAGACATCTGAACGTCGGACGCCGCCTTCCTCAAGTTCTGGGTTAGTCGGGGCGTTGTATCTCTGCTTGTATGTGTTGACGGTCGGCCACTATGCGTCGTCGTCTTCGTCGTATTCCCAGCTGCATGTTCGGTCATGTCGGGTACGTGTCACGCCGTTTCCCTGTCGTCGTATTTGGAATTCACGTCAGGGTTAGATCGGGTCGTCGGGCTGAGGGCATGTCGTGAATCATGGTCTTCAGCGAGTCGCTGCGTCGTTGGAGGTTTTTCATTTTTCCGCGGTCCTGCAACTTTACCTCAAGAAGTTGCTGCTTTTAGTTTCCCCCGCGTGGGCTGGGGGACCTTCCACTTGAGAAGTCAGCAGTGCTGCGGCGGTTCGGTGACTGATACGGGTAGGGCGACGGTGAACGGTTGAAGCGGGCTGGTCCTCGGTTGGTGTTGGAGAGGTATTCTTCGATCTCAGCAGGGCGCTGGCCGTGTCAGGGGCATGGTGCGTCGACGGAGAAGCCTCGAAAATCGAGCCTCTTGTAGGGGCAGCGACGGTATATGTGGTCGGCCTCCCCGCAGTGGTAGCGCAGCAACCGATTATCGGGCGTTCGCCACACCTCGGTCTTTCTTAGGGCGGGGGGTTGCACAGCAGGTGTTCGGGCCGGCGACAGGGGGCGATGGTACGGACTTTCATGATGGTAGGGCGCAGTTAAGCGAGGCCGGTGGACAGCAGCCTCGTAAAACATGGCTTGCGCCTCGCGGGGTGCTTCTGACGTCGTTGAGGTTCCCAGCGCTTGCTGCACGTCTTCCCTAATCACATCCGTAAGGGAAGCGGTTTGCGGCTGCGGCGGCGTGGTCAGAAGTTTCCGCAGCTCCTCCCTCACTATTGCGTGCGCTGATAGTATCACATAGGCTGTCTGCCGGAATGTGCATACTGTCGACGTATTTCGCATTGGCCGCGCCAACAAAGTTGCGGTCGTACTGCTTAGTAGGCATTTCAAGAGCGTTCTCAATTGTGCTGGCTTCGGTCACAATTTCGGTGACGGTTTTGGGGTGGTTGCGGACAAGTCCAGCAAACAATTCCTCCTTCACACCACGCACTAAGAAGCGTAACTTCTTTTCTTCCGCCATGCACGAGTCAGCACGCCTGAAGAGCCTCTTCAACTCTTCGACGAATGCAACAACACTTTCGTTAGCGTGTTGTGTCCGCGTCTGCAGCAAGTATTCGGCCCGCTCTTTTCGCACAACCGTGGTGAACGTCGTTAAAAATTGCGTTCGGAAATCGTTCCAAGACTCTAGGGAGCTCTCATGGTTTTCGAACCAGATCTCTGCTGAGTCCTCAAGGTAGAAGAACACTTCCCTCAGTGTCTCCGCGTCGTCCCATCGATTCAACAGCCTGACCCCTTCGACTTGCTCCAACCAGCCTTCGGGATCCTCCGAAGGTGACCCAAGAAATGAGGGGGGCTCCTTTAGTTGCTGAAGAACGAGGGCAGGATTGGGAGCGATAGTCATGGTGCCTGCGTTGATCATGGTGGTGGTCACGACGTCTTCTTTGTTCACTTTATCCGGGAGCAGTCCAAACTCCGGCTGAAGACCTTGTTGTCGGCGGCTGGCACGAGTGGGACTTGCTTGTCGGGTTGATGAGGGCGTAGGGTTTATGTACCCCCGTACCTCCACCAGATGTCACGAAGCCACAGATGACGCAGTCGTCTTCTAGGAAAACATGTTTATTGGAGCGCACTTGTGCTCCCGTGACAACTCAAAGAATACACAGGCGGCGAAGCAGCAGTCAACAAACTGACGTACGCATGCGAGCTACGGCGAGTCGCACACCCCGGCGTCTGCTCTGCAGGCTTTTTATCTTTCGGTGCGCGTGGTTCTCGAACCGGTGATTCACATCTAGAACATTATAGATCCAAGAAGATTACTCTGGGCTGTTCACGTTAGATCGGAATACTCTCCCTATCAGAACAGATAACACATGCGGCACAGAAAGAAAGAAGAGAACACACGCCTCCCTTGGCACAGAGATAGCAGACCGGAGAAGCCGGGCGGCAAAAGGAAAACATAAATAAACACAATGCCTGGTTCGCGGGATTACCCCCCCCATTTAAGAGTGCATCGACCCGATGGTAACATAAGCGACAGTCTGAAACAATTAAAAATAAAGTTCGTCATCTTCCGTAGAAAGGTGTGCCGTCGTGATGTGCCGTGGTCACCATCGGGGATCACTTCGTAGGTAAGTTGGCCAACGCCTCGTAGAATCTTGGTCCGAAATATCGTCGCAGAAGATTCTCACTCAGTCCGCGTCGTCGGATGGAAGTCCAAACCCAGACACGATCCCCTTGGTGATACTCCGCGTCTCGACGTCGGAGGTTGTACCGCCCGGCATCCACGAGCTGCTGGTCCATTGTGCGAACTCGAGCGAGCTGGCGGGCCTCTTCCGCACGCGGAAGGTATCCTTGGACGTCGGGGTTCAGGTCGCCGTCGTCTACGTGCGGCACCATGGCGTCAAGCATTGTAGTCGGCCGTCTTCCGTAGACGAGCTCGAACGGTGTCATATGCGTGATCTCCTGGGTCGCTGTATTGTACGCAAACGAGACATACGGGAGGACTACGTCCCAAGTCTTATGTTCAACGTCGACGTACATAGGCAGCATATCCGCGATCGTTTTGTTCAGACGTTCCGTACGTCCGTTCGTTTGGGGGTGGTACGCCGTCATTCTTCGGTGATCCGTGTTGCTGTAGCGTAAGATTCCTTGCATCAGCTCCACAGTGAAGGCCGTCCTGCGGTCCGTGATTAGGACTTCAGGGGTTCCATGTCGCAGCACAACTTGGTTAATAAAGAACTTCACGACTTCTTGTGCAGTCCCCCTCGGAAGAGCGGCCGTCTCTGCGTAGCGCGTCCTGTAGTCTGTCGCTACGACAATCCATTTGTTCTCGGATGGTGACGTAGAGAACGGGCCCAGAAGGTCCATTCCAATCTGTTGGAAGGGCCTCGATGGGACGGCGATTGGATGTAAAGGTCCGGCGGGTCTTATCGGCGGAGTTTTACATCGCTGGCAGTTACGGCATCTCCGCACGTAGTGGGTGACGTCAGAGGTAAGGTGGGGGTAGTAGTACCTCGCCTTGATTCTTCCAATTGTGCGAGCTGTGCCGA
Organism: Haemaphysalis longicornis; assembly: GCF_048455015.1. Classification (NCBI taxonomy): domain Eukaryota; kingdom Metazoa; phylum Arthropoda; class Arachnida; order Ixodida; family Ixodidae; genus Haemaphysalis; species Haemaphysalis longicornis. The sequence continues at coordinate 1,039,167 of NW_027526355.1, read as the reverse complement.
GATGTCCGGAAGACGGGTCGTCGTGGCACGCTTCCAAAATTTCGTCACGAAGGTCCGCAGGGATGACAAGAAGGTAATTCGCACTTGTTTCGGGGATGAAACTCTTCTTCACGAGGACGAGGACGGAGGCTGAATGCTGGTAAGCTGCGTTTGAAGTTTCTAGGAACGGCAAGGTGGCATCCCTCGAGGTAGTCGATTAGGACGCGTAAGACGGGGTCGCCACGCTGCTGGGTGGCTAGTCGCTCTCCGTCAAGATTCCGAAGAACGCGCTGTCTTCATCAGAGTTTTCTGGTGGTGGGTCGACGGGGGCGCGGGACAGGCAGTCGGTATCGGAGTGTTTCCGGTCGGATTTATAAACGACTGAAACGCCGAACTCCTGGAGGCGCAAGCTCCACCGCCCAAGACGGCCAGAGGGGTCCTTCAAATTGGCGAGCCAACAATGCATGTGGTGGTCTGTCACAACCTTGAATGGTCTTCCATACACGTATGGGCGAAATTTTGTAATTGCAAATGTAATAGCCAGGCAATCTTTCTCAGAGGCAGAGTAGTTTTTCTCCTCTTTCGACAGACCACGGCTGGCATAAGCGATTACCTTTTCGCAACCGCTTTGCTTTTGGACAAGGACGGCACCCAAGCCTATATCACTGGCGTCCGTGTGCATTACCGTTTCGGCGTTTCCGTCGAAATGAGCGAGCACTGGCGGGCTTTGCAGGCACTTTCGCTGCTCGCCGAATGCTTTTTCGTGGTCGTTTTCCAGCCTGAAAGGGGTGCTAGGTAGGACTCCCGCGGCGTTGACGACGTGTCCCAAGAACTTGAGTTCCTTGTATGCGAAACGGCACCTTTCAGGCTTCTGCGTTAACAACGAAATACGAATGGCCTCGAGCACAGACTCCAACCTTCCGAGGTGTTCGTCGAACGTCCGGGCGAATACCACAACATCGTCGACATATACGAGGAAGGTGTTCCACTTAAGGCAAGCTAGCACAGTGTCCATGACTCTTTGAAACGTTGCTGGCGCCGTGCACAGCCCAAACGGCATCACCTTGAACTCTACAGGCCCTCCGGGGTTTTAAATGCGGTCCTCTATCGGTCTCTCTCGTCCACCTCAATTTGCCAGTAGCCGGTCTTCAGATCCATCGATGAGAAGTACTTCGCATGGTAGAGATGGTCGAGGGCGTCGTGGATTCGTGGCAGGGAGTACACGTCCTTTTTGGTGATTTTGTTCAGTCGCTGGTAGTCAACGCAAAATCTTAATGTGCCGTCTTTTTTCTTCACCAGTACGACCGGCGCAGCCCAGGGGCTTGTCGGTGGCTGTATAATGTCGTCGCTGAGCATATCGTCGACTTGAGTCCTGATTGCTTCCCGCTCGTGGGAATAGACGCGGTACGGTGACTATCAGGTAGGTCGGGCTCCATCTTCGGTTATTATTCGGTGCTTCGCTAGTGGTGTCTGACGTAGTTTTGCGCTCGACGAAAAACATTTCCTATAGCGACGCAGCAAAGCCAATAATTTGTTCCGTTGTTATTGCGGTAGCGCCGGATTCCCGTCGAAGGGCTGCGGAAACTTGAACGTTTCTACGGGTGTGCGTTCAAAGCCGGCGACCGCGATTACGTCACTTGCTTCTTGCGTTTCTTCGAGGAACGCAACTGCTGCGCCCTTGTTTAAATGCTGGTACTCCTCGCTGAAATTAGTAACCAAAACGTGGTATTGGTGTTCCCTGAAGTGCGCAATGCCTCTTGCGAGAGAGCACCACGGTCGAGAAGAAACTTTTCATCAGTGTCTACGATAGCGTAAACGTCAGGAGCAGCATCTTCACAGTAGACTGCGATCATCAAGCTTGCGCGGGGTGGCATGGTGACATGATCATCGGCAATCCTTACAGCAGCAAGACGTTCGGTGTTTGGTTCCGGCGTCATGGAGTGATGGGGGGAAAAGGTATTGACCTGGTCTGCACATCGAATATTACACGGTTGTCCATCAAAAAATCCATTCCAAGAATTACGACGTATGAGCAGTTAGGCAGAACAACGAACCCCACAGGGTATGTTGTGCCGTCTATGGTGACGCACGATGTGCACGTTCCACTTGGCGTCCCAAGGTGGCCTCCTGCTGTGCGTATGGGCGGACCGACCCATTTGGTCATAACTTTCTTCAGCTCAGACGCAAATGGCCCGCTCATTACTGAGTAGTCGGCTGCCGTGTCTATGAGAGCGACTACATCAAAGCCGTCGATAGACATCTGAACGTCGGACGCCGCCTTCCTCAAGTTCTGGGTTAGTCGGGGCGTTGTATCTCTGCTTGTATGTGTTGACGGTCGGCCACTATGCGTCGTCGTCTTCGTCGTATTCCCAGCTGCATGTTCGGTCATGTCGGGTACGTGTCACGCCGTTTCCCTGTCGTCGTATTTGGAATTCACGTCAGGGTTAGATCGGGTCGTCGGGCTGAGGGCATGTCGTGAATCATGGTCTTCAGCGAGTCGCTGCGTCGTTGGAGGTTTTTCATTTTTCCGCGGTCCTGCAACTTTACCTCAAGAAGTTGCTGCTTTTAGTTTCCCCCGCGTGGGCTGGGGGACCTTCCACTTGAGAAGTCAGCAGTGCTGCGGCGGTTCGGTGACTGATACGGGTAGGGCGACGGTGAACGGTTGAAGCGGGCTGGTCCTCGGTTGGTGTTGGAGAGGTATTCTTCGATCTCAGCAGGGCGCTGGCCGTGTCAGGGGCATGGTGCGTCGACGGAGAAGCCTCGAAAATCGAGCCTCTTGTAGGGGCAGCGACGGTATATGTGGTCGGCCTCCCCGCAGTGGTAGCGCAGCAACCGATTATCGGGCGTTCGCCACACCTCGGTCTTTCTTAGGGCGGGGGGTTGCACAGCAGGTGTTCGGGCCGGCGACAGGGGGCGATGGTACGGAGTTTCATGATGGTAGGGCGCAGTTAAGCGAGGCCGGTGGACAGCAGCCTCGTAAAACATGGCTTGCGCCTCGCGGGGTGCTTCTGACGTCGTTGAGGTTCCCAGCGCTTGCTGCACGTCTTCCCTAATCACATCCGTAAGGGAAGCGGTTTGCGGCTGCGGCGGCGTGGTCAGAAGTTTCCGCAGCTCCTCCCTCACTATTGCGTGCGCTGATAGTATCACATAGGCTGTCTGCCGGAATGTGCATACTGTCGACGTATTTCGCATTGGCCGCGCCAACAAAGTTGCGGTCGTACTGCTTAGTAGGCATTTCAAGAGCGTTCTCAATTGTGCTGGCTTCGGTCACAATTTCGGTGACGGTTTTGGGGTGGTTGCGGACAAGTCCAGCAAACAATTCCTCCTTCACACCACGCACTAAGAAGCGTAACTTCTTTTCTTCCGCCATGCACGAGTCAGCACGCCTGAAGAGCCTCTTCAACTCTTCGACGAATGCAACAACACTTTCGTTAGCGTGTTGTGTCCGCGTCTGCAGCAAGTATTCGGCCCGCTCTTTTCGCACAACCGTGGTGAACGTCGTTAAAAATTGCGTTCGGAAATCGTTCCAAGACTCTAGGGAGCTCTCATGGTTTTCGAACCAGATCTCTGCTGAGTCCTCAAGGTAGAAGAACACTTCCCTCAGTGTCTCCGCGTCGTCCCATCGATTCAACAGCCTGACCCCTTCGACTTGCTCCAACCAGCCTTCGGGATCCTCCGAAGGTGACCCAAGAAATGAGGGGGGCTCCTTTAGTTGCTGAAGAACGAGGGCAGGATTGGGAGCGATAGTCATGGTGCCTGCGTTGATCATGGTGGTGGTCACGACGTCTTCTTTGTTCACTTTATCCGGGAGCAGTCCAAACTCCGGCTGAAGACCTTGTTGTCGGCGGCTGGCACGAGTGGGACTTGCTTGTCGGGTTGATGAGGGCGTAGGGTTTATGTACCCCCGTACCTCCACCAGATGTCACGAAGCCACAGATGACGCAGTCGTCTTCTAGGAAAACATGTTTATTGGAGCGCACTTGTGCTCCCGTGACAACTCAAAGAATACACAGGCGGCGAAGCAGCAGTCAACAAACTGACGTACGCATGCGAGCTACGGCGAGTCGCACACCCCGGCGTCTGCTCTGCAGGCTTTTTATCTTTCGGTGCGCGTGGTTCTCGAACCGGTGATTCACATCTAGAACATTATAGATCCAAGAAGATTACTCTGGGCTGTTCACGTTAGATCGGAATACTCTCCCTATCAGAACAGATAACACACGCGGCACAGAAAGAAAGAATGGAACACGCGCCTCCCTCGCCACAGAGATAACAGACAGGCGCACCCGTGCGGCAAAAGCAAAGCATAAATAAACACAATGCATGGTTCCGGCAATATACTCAGATCTCAAAATGAACTCAGGCCTCAGAATGGACTCACAGCTCACACAGTCTCAAGTGAGAATGGACTCACAGCTCACACAGTCTCAAGTGTACTCAGTCCGGCTTAAAGTCACTCGTACTCACTTGGCCCAAACTCACTCTACCTCAAGCTCACCATGCCACACTTGCTTCGTGCTCACTCAACCGCAAACTCACGCGTGAGTTTGAGTCCAAATGAGTCTAAGAGAGTGGACTCATGAGTGAGTTCGCCGATCTTTGCCCTTACCTACTTCTCCTTCCTCCATTCGCAACTAGTACTTCTCCTCTTACACCGGTATCACCGGCCTCATGGTAACTAATACTTAGGGGGCCACATCGAAGACCGTAACCAAACCCCTGGAAGCAAGGTGCTGCTACGATGAAGTGTTGCTCTGTATATACAAAATCAACACTTCTCTTTGCTCTCACACAAGCGTAGGTCATGAATCCGCCTTGATATTCTGGTGCTGGCCTTTTATTTCAGGTCACTGACTCTTTGCGGACCGTTTCAAATGCCATCAATCGTTCTCTCAGTATCGAAGAAACCCGTCTCAAAATCCGAGTTGTCTGCATAAAATGTACCTGGCTTTCCTTCCAATTTCCGCCCTTTGCATTCTTAGTATACCCTACGATGGCTTCACATTCCCGAGAGCGAAAGGATACTGTGAACCTTGTCTTCCGTTTTGTCCATAAATACTCCTTGGGTAATCTAGCGTTTTCACTGAACCGGGAGCATAAAGGCCCCTCTGAGGTAATAAAATGTTAATTGTGCCCCCGCAGCCAGCACTATCCGTGATGATACATTTTTCCAGTTTTGTCATTCGATATTATTTTCTATTACAGCGTGTAAACAGATTATTTTAAATGAAATCTTCGGACACGTTAAATTTTCTTGATATAGCAATATACACTATGTTTATTATTATCAATAATGTTAAAAAGTGAAGGAAGCCCTTCGAAAATTATTTGCAAAACAGCTAAACGATTTATACACCCCCTCTACTATGAACGTTCAGTTGTTTATACATTAGACAGAATTTAAACATCTGCTAGGAACCACGCCGCCTCTTGGTAAGAATGGGAAGTTGCGGATCACGTACTTTCCTTGAGCGTTCCAAAAATAGCTACTACTGTATCTGACTCCAGATAAGCCATCCGCCTTTTCAACGTAGGTGGGATATCCGGTCCAGCCAGCCCGACCTCCAATATGACCACGCAACCGATTTGATTGGCTTCTTCGACTGTGGCAACGTAAGCTTGATATTGCGAGGAACCCCGCTTTGATTCCGGCCGCAGGAACTGTTTTTTTTCTGTCACTTCATACACACTAACCATCATTACCAAAAACTGTTGGCTTTCCTGCAGTGCGTTTTCAAAGCGATATATGCCATTAGTAAGGCGAAGAAAGCTCTCCTTAAAAAATCGTCGCCTTACGCGTATGCCAATATTTAAAGCCGACTGAGGTAACTGTTTTTGTACGCACAGTTTAGCCGTAGTTGATTATATGAAATTTTTGAATTGATAGGCAGCTGTCTAGATTAAAATTCTTATTAAAATATTCTATTTAAATTCTGGATTAGAACATTTGTCGTTAAAGAGTGGCTGCCAAGGTGTTTTGTTTACTAACACACAGCAGGGGCCCATAGAGGGAGCTGATGTTTGTTATAGTACTCACGGGGGTATTTTCCGCGTAGGAGGGCTATACGGGCCACGTCACTAGACTTTCTCAGTTGTGGTGCAGCGATGTTCACGTATAAACCTCAAAGTAATGCGGTGCTCAAAAAGACCTGGAGGTGATTAATGTAGGAGACATCACAAGCTGCGATTTGTAGGTGGAGAACCTCCGTCTGTGCTATATTGCTTGAAGAGCTGCCTTGGAAAAAGTAAATATCATTACCTTATGTGTCTCCAGGCGGAGGGAGTAAACAATTCCTTCTTCAAGGCCATACACAGGTTGGCCGGTGTGGAAGATGGTGGTCGCTCGTGGCAAGATGGCGGCCTTTTACCAACAAGTGGGCATAAAATCTAGGTGAGTATCTCTGGAGACGTGCTGCATTATTGTATAATTGTGAGAAAGTGATAAGGTTCATTATATGTAAGAAATTATTTAAAGTTAAAATGGGGACTAAATCTTCTATCTGTGGGCTATTAAGGCCAATTACGTACACCTAGAATTCTGATCTTGTTCCACGCGCCGGAACACCTGGTGGTAGCTTTGCGAGAACTACTGTCTTCCTCTGGCATGGCGGGTGGCTGCTGACACAGCTAGGCAAGCACCGCTGATGATGATGGTAGGCAGCTGTTGATGATGAGGATAGTGGCGATTCAAGCAGATGATGTTGATACACCACTACAATCGTATTTGGGTATTTCGTGTTTCTTCTCGCTATTCCTTCCAGTTAGCTATGTGAGCCCCCTCCCTCCTCCAGTTGCTTGTTCACGTCACTTATTTGGCATCTGGAGTTCTCTCGCTATTCCTTCCAGTTAGCTATGTGAGCCCCCTCCCCCTTTAGTTGCTTGTTGACGTGACATATTATCTATTCTATTATCTGGTGGTCACCGCCAGGAGTTTTTGCGAGACTGTGCTATGTAAACCTTAGGAACTCCGCGTGATCGTTAAGTTGGGGTGAGGTGACACAATTCTTAATTTGTGTGGGTGTATAAGGCTGGTTGCAGAATGTCAGGCGATGTTGCGGAATTGCTTCCTGAATTATGCAGCCTTTGAGTGTGTTACGGGCTGTATGAGGGGTAATAAAGCACCCTACTATTGCCAGTTTCTTCGTGTTGGCTTTTGGGGTATTTTGTTTTATGGAGGAGTTAATCCCCGCGACACGGCCAGAAAGGTAGCTGTATATATTGAGGGGATAGGGACTAGGACGGCCCTCATTGAAAACAAGACGCTCCACGAGTGGGTTCTCAGGTTTCTCGAGAGTCCGTGTAGCTTGGAATTTGGTGTTTTGTGTGCCATTATTGTCGTATGGCCTTGCCGGGTTATGTAAAATGCATTGTAGGCTCGAAGGGCGACCTGACTGAAGTCTACATCTTGCAGGTGCTACGGTGTCAATGAACAATTTGTGGGCAGATGGATGTAGTGAAGTCTTCTCATTTTGGAATGAAGGAGAATCCCGCTGCCAAATAGCCATCAATGTTGTGGGTGGCGTGGAACCCTTGTTGTGTACAGAGCACATACAGAAATTTAAGAGAGGTTGTTAAAGTTTCCTCAGGTTTCCTCAAGTTCTACGTTGCAGCTTACTCCGGCTGATATATTAACTGAGCGGATTTGCTTAGATAATTTATCTGCGGTTCATTGCGTTTCGGTCATTGTTTTTGAAGGCAACCAATACAAAAATTTATAGGGCAGGAATTAGGGAAGTGAAACACGGAAGTAATCATTGTGGCCGATTAGTTTCTTCGAATAATTGTGGCAGATTTACGAACAATGAGCGAATAATTGCGGCCGATTGGTTTATCATATGAGTCGATGATATTTTTCTGGTTTTTTGTGGTTTGCCTGAAATGGCACACAAGAATTTGTTTGGGTTTCTACGATGAATTGAAATGACGTCAACCGAGATATAGTTGTCCATGGTCTTGTTTATGCGTTGACATGCTCTGCCTGAAAGTGTTAGCTCTGTAGCAACGCTTCCGGCTGTTTTTTGTTTTGCTTTCAGTGGTTCTATAGAGCCGTATTCTGTATCTAGTATTGAAGTTTAGCGTTTCTTCAGTACGGGTTGTTTGAGTCCCCCGTTACAGTGATTGTAGAAATGTATTTCTGTGTAGGATCAGCAACGTATTTTAAAGCAAAAGCTATCTCACTGGAGCACGTCGCATGCTGTCAAACCTAATGTGCAACTTTACAAGCAGCATTCTATTTAGTCTCGGTATAGTCAAAAGAATAATAAATATGACCCAGTACAACTCAATTGTGTGCATAAAGTTTACAAGAAAAAGGACGTATATTTATTATGCAGAAGATCACTCAGCATTATTCTGCAGATCCCGACATTTCGGCTCGTCGTAGTCCGTGTACGTAGTCTCTGTGTGGCACTCTTTTTCGAACACAAAATTGCAGCATGGGTCTTCCGAAGTGCCGGGGTGTTTTTCCCAGAGCAAACAAAAGCTTTTTTTAAGAATATCAGCTAGTGTCTTTTTTTCTGAAAGTGAAACAGAAAAACACAGGTCGAGCAGACTACATGAATACCGATACGGTGTTTTCTAGACACTATAATTATTATCCGAATCAGTTTTGTGAGAGAGGACTGATATATGCACTGTACTTATTCCTATAGCGTTTTTAAGAAGTGTTGTTTATTGCTGAGTGCTCGCGAATTAAGTAATCTAGGACCTTTAAACATGTTTTATATAACAATGAAGAAAATTCCTTGAGTTTGGTACATTTAGGTTGGGCAACTCTTCCGGTATATAGGAGCAAGATAAATAATAATGAATGATGGGTAAACATATAAACAGAAACATTCGGCCAAAGGACATTTCCGCATAGGAACATACCTGGGATAGGAAACGTAACCAATGCTAATTTAAAAACATTACAGCCCGACGTAAACCAAGCGTTCTATAGGAGAGAGAAAGAAAAAAAACATCTTTATTTGCCCTTCTATAAAGGCTTCTGCGTTGCTGGGGGAAGGAGCTGCTGTTACCAGTCGCCCCCAAGAACTGCCTCAATGTTGGAGGAGGGCCTCTCAGTGCTCCTCTTCTGTCAGTCGTAATGAGGGGGTGGTCATGTCGGAGTGAGGGTGGATACCGGCCGGCGCTTTTCGTGCGCTTTCGGAGAGCGAGTTTGAGTTGTTTTTGGGGATACTCTGGGGGGTCAAGCCACTCCGCCCAAGTGCCAGGAGTAGGGGAAAGGGAGTCTGTGTATATGATTCTTGTCTCTATAATTTCTAAGCAGTCCCACATGTAGTGCTGGTTGTTAAGGTACCCGTGACCACAGAGTGGGCAGCTAGGGTGGCCAGGTTTATTTTCTATGTAGTGCATGATATGTGGGGTGCATAGGACAACTGTTTGAGCTCAGCGGATGCAACGTCTTTACGATCGCGGCCAAGAGATGGGAGGAACGCAGTGTGTGTCTTGATTGGTTCGAAGGTCTACCAACTTTTGGTGCCTGGCTTGTCTTTCTTCGACGCGGCTGGTGTGGCGGTCGTATTCCTCCGGCAGCGCAATTGGAGGCTCAGACTCACGGAAGAGAGTTTCGCGCGCGAGTTGGTGAGCCGCCACATTTCCTGGTATCCCTTGATGACTTGGGATCCAACAGAGTTCAACCGAAAGCTCTGGTTTGGAGGTGAGTTGCACTTCGAGAATTTTGCAATTGTGCGTGGCTATTTTGTTGCGGCAGAAGAGGCGGATCGCATCCTGGCTATCAGTCAGTATAAGCAGTTTCCGTCGCCCTGTGAAGTTCGTGATGGCATCTGCTATAGCTAACGCTTCGGCATGATCGGGATCACTACTTCCTAGGAAGCGACGAGTATTTTGTCCGTTCCCGTAGTACGCGGCGGTAGCAACTATACCGTCGTCTGATACGGCGGCGTCAGTGTTGTGGAGATCGCGACTTTCACGCGAACCCCCTTCTGGCGAGCTTCCCATTGCGGCCGGCGTGCACTCGCGCCTCGCTCACGCGACGGGAACCATGCGGGAGGGCGCCAGCGACCGGACGGTTTGTTGTCGCCCTGGTGGATGCGTTGACCCTTTTCCCCTCTGCCGTACCCGAGAACCAGTTCTTCCTCGATACTAGCGCCACCAAAAGGCGAGGTGTAGTGGGTTGTCGCATGACGAGGGGACGGTCTCTTGTCTTGGGGATTCGGTAGAGCGCGGACGTTTCGGCGCGCTGGTGCTAACTTGGTGAACGAGCCACAATGGGACTCGTACGGGCGAGCTCGGAGGACTGCACCCGCGCTCGCACGCGCAGCGCCGCACTGCTCCGGTGAGTCGAACCATCTCGATCTCTAGCGTTGTTCAATGCCTCGCTCCCAATGTTACCGTTATGGCCTACGATCAGTATGCATGCAGTGTATTGGATTCGCTCTTTGCAATAAATGCTGCCATTAATGATTTGCCCTCGCCGCCTCCTGCCTTTGTCTGCCCCTGCAAACAACGTACCCGTCCGCAGCCTGCGCTCGCAAGGCATGTTTGCTGAGCGCGGATGGCTGCGGGGTGGGAAATCACTAGTGGGTGAAATGTAGAATCCCACATCTGGCGCCCAACGTGGGGCCTTGTTTGCGGTGACGAGTAGGAGGCACGGCAGCATCCTTTGTTCTGGCGTCGGACTATCCGAGCACAGACAACAGACTGCAGGCCTAACTAACTGGAGCGAGTTATTAGCAGAGGCGAACATTCCTGAGAGTGAGGCGAATTATTTATTGCAGCGGCGTTTTTAATTTGTTAAGCGCCGAGTTTGCAGAAATCGTTTATTGGGCAGGACATCGCTGCCAGTTAACACGTGGTCTCATATTTTTTGTCGGGACGTAATTGTTTATGGAAGCGAGGGTTTCAATATTTGCATCCAAGCGAGGCCAGGGAGCCCGCGCCATTGTCTCAGCCCAAAGTGAGTGTCTACGGAAGCTGCAATTTGGGTCCGAGTTTTTCTTTTTGCTTTGTCGAATCTGAAAGTCGAGGCTCTGGGAGCCGTGGTGCCGGGCCACGTGTGCCCCAAAAGGCTAGCTGGTATTGTAGCCTGGCAGGGGCGCTCCGATACCGCTGATTAAGCGGTAGGCGCCGTTCGCTCATAAGCTGCTTGTGTTGCAACGAGCGTGTAGGACCCTAACAAAGCAGATGTCTCCTCACGGCTGCACGTACGGGCACGTTCAGGGTTTCTTTCGTTTGGTCTGTTTTATTTTGGTGTGTTTTTGGATGCGGGTTGTTTGCCGAGGTTTGTGACACGAAGGCTTTCACAGCCGGTCCTCCCGAAGAAGGCACGACCTTGTGGCCAATGCGAGGGGGGCACGGCGGGCTCCCTCCCTTTTGTTGATCGCCTCGCGCGAGAGAAAGGAATCTCTCCCGCCTCAGGAAAGACTGTTGCTTTGACCCCTCGCTGCTTGAAAAAAATTAGCGCCAATCCACCCCGTGAATGTGGTTGGAAAGCAAAGCTGTAAAAGGCACCCATAACGATTACCCGTGCGACGTCACTTAAATTCACTCACATTACTCTGCAAATATTAAAACCAGAGAGAAGTGAAATACGCTTAACCACACCATTTATTACTTCAAAGAGATATTCTTGGTTGGGTGAAATCAATGCATGAACGGTGTTTGGTTGAGTTGTATTGGTGCAGCGCAAGAGTGGTAACTTTTTTTATAAAATTAAAGTAAGCTCCAACCTGGTGTTAGACGATCTGACTTCTCCGCCTCTGCGCCGCGGGCCGAGGCGACGAGATTGGCGGCAGAGAAGGCGCAGGAGGAGGAAGAAATACTTCTGTTCAGATTTCTGAATGGGAGTCATCCCTGGGGAGTGATTCCTTCTTCTGTGGGGCCCATATGCAGTCCGCGCGGCCTGTGTTCTGTCCACCCGCTGAAGCTGGGTAGGTAGAGGGGCCTAGACAGCAGCATCTCTCATTGCTCTTGTTGGGTAGTTGACGGAAAGAGAGGAGGGTGCTCAGGGCTAAAGTCACACACCCCGATTACGGAGCGGAGTGTTCGTACTTCTGAGCAAAATTTACATTCAGCGTCGTAGCGATTCGGATGCATTAAGTGAATACTCGTAGGCTGTGGGAAGGAGCCCGGATTGTATGAGCCGTAGGGTAGTTAGTTGTTCTCTGTAAAGGTCAGGGTAAGGCGAAGGTACGGTCTGTCTCAGGAGGTGATAATGCTTCTTATCTCCGTGAACGTGACAACCGGATGACTCTCCTCGTGGAGCTCCATAGCATGGGAGGTAAAACCGCAGGCTTGTTGGGTGGGCGTATTTGTTGCCCTCCATTGAAAAGTGAGGGGTTGTCCAGATGAGCTGAATGGAACCGTTTGGGGGGTGGTTTTTTAGCACGCGCAGTGCAGGTCAGGGTACCCAACCCGACTGGTAATTCCAGTAGGCTTTCAGGTAATCGGTGACTACCGATTCCCCTGGTTGAGTGAGAGCCACGGTAATGGCTGCCTCTTCTGCTGCCGTCATTTTTTGGGTCCTAAGTGAGGTACACGCAAGGAGGTCGGTTCTGGAGGTAGCCACGATGATGGCGGATTGCTGCCCTCTATGTTTGGAGGCGTCCTTGTAGATAACTCCATGATGTCCACTGAGGGTGGTGCTTAGCGCTTGAGCCCGTGCTTTTCGGTGACCCTCGTCATGTCAGGGGTTCATATTTCTAAGCAAGGGGATCTTTAGTTTTAGTCGCCAAGAGTCTGGGAGTATGTCAAGCGGAGTGACATTCTGGGCTGCCCAGCCAATCTGGTGAAGCATGCGGTTACCCACCGCAGTTCTGAGTCGGACCTTCTGGTTAGAAAGATGGCCTTCTATCAGCTCTTCCACTGGGTTGTGGAGCCCCGTGCTAAGCAGCCTCTTTGTGGACGCACTCATGAGAAGACCAATGGCCTGCTCGACCGCCTTTCTAATCATTATATAAAGCATCTCTATGTCTTCCTTGTCGAGAAGACAGGGGTTTGACGTAAGTGACTCTCGAGAGGCCAAAAATTCCCCGCATTTCCCCGAGGGGAAAAATGTGAAAGTGCGAATGCACGAGTTGAATTTGCGCGGTTCGGTAATGTTCGCGAAAGAGAGATCACACACACACACACACAACTACAAAGAAAGAAAGATGCATTTATTCACAGACACCTATTTGTGTTGTCGTTGAACTTGATTGCTAGAGCGGATCTCAGCTTTAAAATTTTGTGTCAGTACTCCTTTAAGTGGGTGCATTAGCCCTTCTCACGCCCGATTCCTGGCCAATCCCCCACATGGGTATGTGCCATGTCAGCGGCCAGGCAGCGCGCGCCCATCTCCCGCCGTTGCCAAGGAAGACGAGGAGATTCCTGGCCAATCCCCCACGTGGGTATGTGATGCGGACATCGGCGGCCGACGAAGGTTCAGGGTCGCTTAAGAAGTGCATTGCACTTAAAAGCTTCAATTAATCGAAAGGTATCGGATTCCTTTAGGCCTCGACTCTTGGTGGCAACTCGCCTGATGACCCGCCGCGGTGGCTCAGTGGCTAAGGCGTTGCGCTGCTGAGCACGAGGTCGCGGGTTCGATTCCCGGCCGCGGCGACCGCTTTTCTGATGGAGGCGAAAAGCAAAAACGCCCGTGTGTACGAGATTTCGGCGCACGTTAAAGATCCCCAGGTGGTCACAATTAATCCGGAGCCCTCCACTACGGCGCGCCTCATCGCCTGCGTTGCGTCGGCGCGTTAAACCCTACAATCAATCAATCAATCAACTCGCCTGATCATGGGTATGATTTGATTATTGCTGTTTTTGAGGCGCTGAAAGGAGGCGTCACTCTTGGTGTTAGCCTCGAGATGTAGGCCCAGGATCTTGAGGCTGGGGCTTGGAGTGATGGCCTGGCCATCAAGGAGTATTTCAAAGTATACCTTGATTTGGCGTGATGGCGGAAGACAAGCAGCTGTGATTTTTACGTGAACACTGGAGAACACAGGCTTTAGCACATATTCGTACTAGAAGTGAGATGCTATGCATTGGTGTGAGCTTCCTTTAATTTTTGTAACTCTTAGCACATGAGCAAGGTGCGCTCAGGGCCGCTAGACGGACGTGAGTGGTCGCGTGACGCTTTCACGAGGCAGTCAGCGAGAACGCAGGGGGTAAACCCGTAGATGTGCTTGGTGAGTACACCACCTGTCTTGCCTTTCTTCACGTGGGCTCGTAGCTAAATCGGTAAAACGACGGGCTCTCGCTTTGTTAGTCTGTTAGTTCCAGGTTCGATCCCCGGCGGTGCCAGTATATTCTTTTATTTGTTCACTGGAGTTTTCTGGTGACACCAACGGTTGCGAAAGAACCCTTGGGGGGTAGAGGTAAAAAGCTTTGCTTTAAAAGTGCTTTCCGCAACGTAGCTGTTTTTGTTGTCGCGCCACGCGGGCGATGGGACTGAAGGGGGGCCTCATCCCTCTTCTACAGACGGGTAGAATTACGCGAGGCGAACTTTGAGCCCGCTGATTGTAACATCGCAGGAGCCCTCTTGTTCGGCTCGAGAGACCAAGCTCTGTTCACGTAAACTAAGCGCCAGTGTGTTGAAACGTATTTCAGCATTTTTACGCAAGCGGCGTTCATATGTGTGAACATAAGGCTGTCGTTAGGGGCAAATACTGTTTCCGCGTTCATGTGTATGATTGAAGTGTTACTGATGCGAGCAAATACTGCTTTCGCATTTGTGTGGTTAAGCATCGCGCCGGGCGGTCGGTGCGACCGTGTGTGTTTTTTGTGCCCTGTACCGTATAGGGTTAGAACAGGTTCTAGCTCTGTTGACATTTCCAAAGCGGTTGCATTGCTGACAAACTTAGCAGCTGAACTGTCAGATTGTGTCACGTTGTTGATGCAATCAAATTTGTATTCTCCCTACCCAGCACGCTGCCGGGTTAGGACAATTTGGCGTGCTTTGTTGACGTTAACAAGCAGGTAGTTATGCCGATGCCATGGCAATTGTGATATTCAACATTGAACCACGTGATGAATGGGATTAAAGGGCTACTGCAGCCTGTTTTCCCTGCCCTATACATTGTAGGGTTTGGACCATTTATTGGGCTTTGTTGACATTAACAGAGCGATGGCAATGCTGAGAACTCGTCAGTTGTCGTTAGGATCGCGCCACAATGCGGTGCGATCGGAGAGCTATTTTTCTGCCGTACACTGAAGGTGCGGGGAGTTTCTTTGTGCAGCTAAGCCACACCGGCTTGGACCAAATGACAGAGCGTGTTTATGCTGCTGTCTACTGTTCCGGGCGAGCTGCCGAGCCTGCTGAAGCGTCGCGGTGCGGTATGCCACCACCAGCCCGGCTGAGAGAGTCGGCAGTCTCTGGTCGCTCGGCGGCCACGGGGCATCACGGATGTGCCGCCACTTGAGCAACGCTTGCTTGAGTTGGCTGGTGCGATTCTTCCCGGAGCTACCTGCCTGCAGACATCAGCGGGCGACGACCGGGCCTGCTGGTACACTACCAGCGGTGGCACTGGACGAGTGGAAGCCGGCGTAGGCAACACGATGCAGTGACTAACGGTTTAATCGACGAACGAACTTTTCGTCGCCTCTAGTCCTGTAGTCAGCTCTCACCGGCATACGCAAGGAATTTAGGAGGGAGGGATGTGGGTATCGCGACTTTCACGCGAACCCCTTGCTGGCTAGCTTCCCATCGTGGCCGGCGTGCACTCGCGCCTCGCTCACGCGACGGAACCATACGGGAGGGCGCCAGCGACCGGGCGGTTTGTTGTCGCCCTCGTGGAGGCGTTGACCCTTTTCCCCTCTGGCTTACCCGAGAACCACTTCTTCCTCGATACTAGCGCCACCAAAAGGCGAGGTCTTGTGGGTTGTCGCATGAAGAGAGGACGGTCTCTTGTCTTGGGTATCCGGTAGCGCGCGGACGTTTCGGCGCCCTGGTGCTGACTTGGGGAACGCGCCACAATGGGACGCGTCCGGGCGAGCTCGGAGGACTGCACCCGCGTTCGCACGCGCAGCGCCGCGCTGCTCCGGTGAGTCGAACCATCTCGACCTCTAGCGTTGTTTAATGCCTCGCTCTCAATGTTACCGTTATGGCCTACGATCAATCTGTATGCAGTGTATTTGATTCGCACTTTGCAATAAATGCTGCCATTGATGTTTTGCCCTCGCCGCCTCCTGCCTTTGTCTGTCTCCGCAAACAACAGACTCGTCGCAGCCGGCGCTCGCAAGGCATGTTTGCTTAGCGCAGATGGCTGCGGGGTGGGAAATCACTAGTGTGTAAAATGCAGAATCCCACAGTGTAGACCGGAGTGTAACCCTAGTCTATCGTCTGCGCCACTAAATGGCGGGTGGCTCGCGCTCTCTGGGCTCTGTGCTCGTGGTCGTTTTTCACGCTCATGTGGCGGGGGATAGGATGTACAGTCAGCCTCGGCAGGTGTCCCAAGGAGGGCGTTCTGTAATGTAGCCTTCTGGGTCTTCAATTTGTGCCCCTAGGGAACGGAGTATAGCTCGTCCCTCTCTAGAGGCGCGCAGCCGAGACTCTTGCGCTTCTCTGTGAATGTCTATACAGAGTGACATTGGAGTGTGAACTCCCATTCGTCGAATCTCATAGAGTGGGGTGTAAATTGGGAGTCCCAAGGCAACACAAATAAATTTGTGCAGTTCCGTTTCTAATTTGTCGTTTTGAGTGCGTGTTAGCCGCATGTAATGGGCTGCGTACATGATGCGCAGAATGATGAATGCCACGAAAAGTCGCAGTAGTTCATGTTCTTTTACCGCATGTCGCTTCCTTGAAATCTGTTTCATTATGTGCGTGATCTGATTGATCTTTCTCGTGATTTTTTGAAACCCAAGTGTTCGCTTTGCCTTGTTGGTCAAACCAAAAGCCGAGCACTCGAATTTCTTCTTTCCTTGCTATGGTTGTGCCGTATTGTGTTAATTTGATGAAATTGCGGCTATGGTCAGAGCGGCCGGCTGGACCATCCTCCACGACGATGTATTCGGTCTTAGAGGGGGAGCAGCTGAGACCAACGTCTTTCATGTATGCGGTGACGGCATCAATCGCTTCCTGTAGTCGGTGCTCCTGGTGCCCGGGGGAACCTTGACAGCCCCACAAAGTCAGATCATCAGCATTTATGTTGAAGTGAAC
Organism: Haemaphysalis longicornis; assembly: GCF_048455015.1. Lineage (NCBI taxonomy): Eukaryota > Metazoa > Arthropoda > Arachnida > Ixodida > Ixodidae > Haemaphysalis > Haemaphysalis longicornis. The sequence continues at coordinate 1,022,081 of NW_027526355.1, read as the reverse complement.
GTGGGTGATGGGGTCAAGTTTGGTGGGCGGGTCTTTCAGGACTATGATAAAAAGAGGTGGGGAAAGAATAGAGCCTTGCGGCCCTCCTTTACTTGGGTTGAAAGGGCCTACCAAGCGGGCGTCTACAAGGACCTCCGTTGTTCGGTGGCTTAAAAAGTTCCGTATGTAATTATATAATCGCTCACCGCATTGGATGCTTTGGAGCTTTTCTAAGATGGATTTATGACATGCGTTGTCGAATGCCTTGTAAATATCGAGCGCTACAATAGTCCTTAGTTGTGCGCTGCTGGGGGAGTCGTAAATATCGTGCTTGAGGCGGAGCATGCAGTCTTGAGTCAACGCGTGCCGCATAAATCCTGTCTTGTCTTGGTGCAGCACTGCCTTGATGTTTATCACCCATGGAAGGCGCTCTAGAATCATCATCTCCGCGAGTTCACCACAGCACGACGTTAGTGATATTGGGCGGAGATGCTCAAGGCGATTGGGTGGTTTCCCCGGTTTTGGTATGGGTGTCATTATTTTCTCTTTCCATTCTTTGGGAAGAACGCCGCATATCCACGCTTCGTTTATGCACCGTAGTAGTTCATCTGTAGCCTTTTCTGGGAAATTCTTGATGAGTTTGTATGTGATTTGGTTCTTTCCGGGTGCCGTGTTTTTCTTTATCTTACTTAAACAGTTGTCCAATTCTTGCCGCGACAACGGTGCGTTGATACGTTCATCCAATGATTCCCCAGGACCAGAAATTTAATCGGCTGAAGTTTCTGGCTTGTAGCTGTCAGGGTGTATCGTTCGATGGAACTCCTTAGCGAAGTCTTCGTCTGAAAGCCCCGTGGCCATTTGGATCTTCTTCGTTGTGTGTCTAGGCATGGCTTATCCCAGCAAACTACGCAGGATTTGTCACGCTTGCTTCATGTCTAGTGATCTGTTGATTTTAGTGTGGCAGAAATCCATCCACTGTTTCGAGGCCAGTTCATTTGCGTAGCCCACCATATCCCCTGTAACGTTTTCCACGGTCTTTTTGAGTTGTTTGTCTCTTTTATTCCTGCTCCACTTCTTTATTTTCCTTTGCTTTGCGAGAACATTTCACAAGTGCCGGTCTGGAACGGCCTCCTTGAATTCACCAGGGCAAGTCGTAGCGTGCTTCTCTTCAGCCTCTAGGACCAGTTGGGCCCAATCGTACAAGGAAATGTTCACTTTCTGTGCGTTTCTTATGGCCTCTCGGAATTTTTCCCAGTCAGTGTGTTTTATTTAGCCGTATTCCTCTTTGCTGTAGTTCCAAGTTCTAAATCCACAAGATCACTGCCTAAAGTGATCACTGCCTAAAGTTTCTAAGGTATTGCTCCATGAGATTTCTCCTTGTCCCTTGTGCCAGGTAAGATCGGGATTAGAGTCTCTCTGTACACTGTTCCCCTACCTGGTGGGCAGCATTAGGTCATTCGCAAGAGTGATTTGGTGCTGTTGCATGGCATGTTCCAAAAGTCGCCCGGATTTTGATGTTGAGTTGTAGCCCTATGCTACGTACGGGCTGTTAAAATCTCCTGCAATGACTACGTCTTTGTTTATGTGCTTCTGTAGCAACCCATGAAGCCAATTCTTGGGGCTGTGATGCGATCCTCCTGGGAGCCAATAAACATTAACTAGGGTGACATGGCGATCTGAAAATCCTGGGTGTACTTCCACGGTGACATGTTCTTGTCTGTCGTTGTTGCAGTGCATTGAGTCGTGCTGAATGGCTGCCAGTGATTTGTGGACCAGCGTGACACACATTGTGGGGGCGTTTTTTTCCCGATTGCCTTACCTCCTCTTTTATACGATACTATTCTGGGGGAAGGTTTCGTAACCTGAGAGTCCAAATTCCCCCTTGTTTCTTGCAGGAGTATAATCTGTGGTTTTTTCTTTAATGTACCAAAATATTTTGCCAGCAGATTCCTTTAACGCTTGAGGCCGCGACAGTTCCATTGCAGAATGGTCAGGGTTGGTCTAGGGAGGGGCTGTCGTGGTACTGCGAGATCATTCGGGCGGGAACCTCTGATTATGACCGAACTTGCTGTTGTCGTGGGAGTAGTTCCTTGCGCGCTTTGCTGTGTACCGGTGACACAGTCCTGGTCACTCATCATTGGGTGAGTGACTGGCTTCTCGCGCAGACAATTCAATGGCTTGTCTCATAGGCATGATACCTATACGGGCTTTAATGTCACTTATGCGTTCTTCGAAGCGTTCTGAGAACCTGGCGACTACAGTATCTATTACGCGCAGTGCAATGGTGTCTATTGTAATCTCGATTAGGCGACGATGAGTTGCCTCTATAATTACCTTGACTGTGCGCACCTTGGTTCTTGGAGCATGGAGCATGGTGTTCTTGGAGTTCTTGGAGCATGGTGAAAACATCGCTTATGGGGGGGACGCGGATCCGCTCGCAGCATCAGTTTTCATTTGAATGGGTGGCGGTACACATTCGTCGGTTTTGTTGGACTAGCTCAATCGTTAATAGGGGGTGCGAGTTTGTGCCTAGTCCTAATGCTTGCTTGTGTGTTTTGGTGGCTGTTATTTGTGTGAAGTGTGTGGTCCGCTTGGTTTGGTTGTGGCCCTGTAGGGGAGGGGAGTAAGGACGGAGTGGCTCGCTCAACTCAAACCCGGCACCCGACTCTCGCAACCTCTGCGGCACCGTTGTCACTGTGATGGTCTGTAATCTGCCTTTTATTGAGCCGCATTAAAGCACTAAACAGGGCAAGTAATAAAACCACTGGCAATAACCGATTATATAAGCGAAAAACTTATATTTGCAGAGGAATGAAGTGCCACTACTAGAAAACAAAAGATTCATATATACTATTCATAGGATGCACCCTAAATAATATAGTGTACAGCACACAGGCAAGCACAAACAACTTGTTGGACGCTCACAACTGAGACAAGGCTGAATATGCTGTAGCGGTGAAAGGGAGCACTTGCAAATATACAGGATTCTGTGCTTGGCGTTGCCCACGGTAAGGGACTTCTCGAAAAGGCTCTATGACGTCTACAGACTCAAGTAACTCTGTAACAATTCGGAAAGTACGGTTAAAATAGGCCTAGACTAACATGTTTTAAAGTGCGTTACCCTAAAGAAACATTGTGTTGGCTGCAACTCAAATGTCCCTCTTTTTGGTGAAGCCTGTATTAAAAAAAACAATGTCACTGCTCAGATACCTGAAGTGTGCTGGAATTTGTAATATTTTAATGAATTCTTCTCTCTGGTCATTTCCGTGTAGATATAGTTTGTAAATGAATGGTTTGATTTCAAGACATCCACAAAAATATCCCTTTGCTTCGACCTGCATACTACTTAATGTTGGCCCTTAAGTCGAATTCTCTCGACGCGACAAAAAATATGTACTTTTGCAGAGACTGCCAGTTCGCAGCAAGTCATGGCCTATTTTTCCTTAAAAACCATTCTCTCTGTGTAAGCTTTTACCCATTTTGTGAAATAAGCACGGCCTAGACGTTTTATTGTTTGTGTGTGGTTTTTTGTGGCGACTACTCTGCAAGAAACATTACTTGTGCATCACCACGTCCAGTGTTTTGTAGCTCAAGTGTGCTATATGTAGTTGTTCCCCACTGAGACGACGTGTGAAGATTTCACTCTACGGGATCAAAAGGTAGAGCTGCGGTAAGTTTATATGATCCATACGAGGTACTCTTAAACTCATCTGGTGAGGCTTAAAACACAGAGGGCGCAACAAAAAATTACGTTTCACGAGCTGGTTTTCTGTACCAGAGGTTGAAGTTCCAGTGTGAGACGAATGCATTTTTCTAGAAGCAGTGTGCTGCCTTTCAATGGTGGGCGATCATTCTTATGAATGTCTTTACAAATTTCGATCCGAAAGTTGAAAATCTAAATGGGCTCTGGTTTTCTGAAGTGTGGAGCAGGTACGAACCATCCATGATTCACCTTTCCAAAGCTTCGACTCCGCTTTATCGCATACCCATGATTTCTGTTGCTGACCTTTAGATGCGTGGGTAGTTAGCTATAAGGTAAAGGAAGAGGCACCTTTAGGATTCCCCAGGTATGTAACATCACGTAAGGGTCACTTTAGTCCATATGCAACATAAGCTCCGTGCCAAGAAGCCACTGCTCCTATTGGTTGGAACAGTTGTATGTGATGAACGCCGCCATGGAAAAACTGTGCCTCTATAAGGCCCGCTGGAACTCTTACTTACGTAGGTGTGGGTATTTTTTCAAAAGCAATCTTTAAAATCTAAATAAGGTGGGCGGCAGCGGATAAGTACCAATCTGGGGCACCATGACTTTTTTAAGGGGCTTTTAAATCAAGGGCCTTTTCGTGAATACCGTAGCGATAAGCTAAAGAAGCAGGAGTACAATTTGGTGCTGCTTGTATATATTTATGTTGATCAAGTTTCTCATCCACCTAATTTCGTAAAGACAGTAGCCACAAGCGGAACAGCAGTGGAAAGGAGATTGTTGCTTTTCCCGTCTATCGGCGCCTAACTGGCTTAAATAAGAAGGGGCACGTGCAACAGTAAAAGTATGTTTTCTATGCTACGAAAATTGCCAAGGCTGAGAAAGGCTCCCAGATGAAGAATAACAATAACTATTCTTTGTGCTTACAAACTAGTTTTGTTCGTTTAAGCATATTGTGAAAAAAGTACGGCGTACAAACTTATAGGTGTCTGAGTGCTTTCATCCAACATCAATCAGCATTGGAATCTGCACAGTCGAGTACCACGCATTTTATATAGTTCTAAGGCCTGTTGATGTGCGCTCCCTACAAAGAGCAGGGATGTATTTACAAAAGAAATGTTGGAAGCGACAGAAAGAACCCGCATTTGTCTCCCATGCTTTGGAATTATTTCTCTTGGGCCTCCGGAAAAGGAGCTAGGTTATTTCTCGTTTGCGGCGGTGCCCAGAACTCGCTAGATTTCGCTTCACCCCCTACCCTGTCTGGTTTGCTTCGTTAGGGAGGCATGATTGTTTTCTATTAACAGCGGTGCCTGCGTTTACAAGCTTTTTGTTATTATTTATACATGTCTGAGTTCTTATTTCCGTATATCAAAACTTAATATCTTTTGGAGATCAGGAATTGTTGCTCCACCCTCAATTTGTCAGTTTTTTCTTATGCTTTGCTGTAAAGACTTTGCGTATTCGACAGGAAAATCAAACTAAACTTTCCGTGCACGTCTAATTTCCGACATCATAGTCATTTGAGAGCCACATCATATACATTTGTTTTAGCAAATGGTTTTCGTTCGCCCGTCATTCGGTAGCGTCGGGGACGAGGGTTGGCTATGTCCAGTACTGTTTGAGCATAAATGCAATTCTCTCACGAGGGAAAAAGGGATACGAACAGCGTGCTGAGGCTGGTCATCAGATGCTCCCACAGCACGAAGGCAGGCTTAGGATTACATTTTGCAGCAGATGGGCCGTGTTAGTAACCGGATACAATTTTTAAGGTGTCATTAGAAAATGGGCAGACCTGAGCAACAAGGGTAGATGGGTAGATTCGGGTAGATGGGTACGTTCTAACAAGTGTTTGTCGCAAAGGACCCCAAATAAATGATTCCACCTTAAATTGGTGACGGCAGGGTTAAGGCAGGGTAAGCCTTAACTCTGCTGTCGAAAAAAAACCCGTTGTCGAAGGGAGATTCAAACGACCGAATAATTCACGAGCACCCAAAATTGTGATATAACGTATATGTTCAACTTTATTATGCTCCTTTATTAACTTCATTATCCACTATGCACTGAAAACATTTACACGATGTGGACAAGGACTCACATTTGCGCTTTACGTCTGAGTATATGCCACAGCGAAATCTTGTGGTTGGTTGTTATTGCTGCAATAACATGTTCATAAACAGGGCTCTTTTTTTGTCGTCTACGTTTCCGTAAGGGGATCCATAGGCGTCACGGATCTCATCCACGGATCTCCAAAACAGGCGTCACATTGTCTCAAACATGATAACTGACACGTCGGATACCCGGGGAACCGCCCCGTTTGTATCCATGACGGAGCCCCTTGAGCCAGGCAAATTCTGGCACGACGTGGAAGAGTGGATCACGTTGTACGACCGAGTAAGTGCTCTCAACCGCTGGGACGCAGATATCATGCTTGCAAATGTTGTTTTGTGTTTTAAGGGGGAAGCACTGGTATGGTATAAAACGCACGATGTTGAACTTTCGAGATGGGACGCTTTCAATGCAAGGCTTTGAGAGTTATTTGGAAAGCCAGTTGGCCGCCAGCTTACTACGAAAAAATTCCCTCGCACTTCCCCGAGGGGGAGAATGTGTAAGTGCGAATGCACGGTTGTTGATTGCGCGATTACGGTGGATATCGTGATCTTAATGAGTAGTCAAGAAATCACACACACGCACACAACTACAAAGAAAGATATTTCACTCGTTATTGCTGGTACCGTTGCCCGGTCCGCCATCATCGTTATCGAAATGGAGGACCAGCGACCGCTCTCGACGACAGCGCGCGCTCGACTAATACCCTCCCGCGCCACGCGGCCGCTACATGAGCGACCTCACGCGTCGGAATGCGGAGCGCCCGCTACACGAGCGAGAGCTCTCCCGCCCAAAGTAGAGAGGAGGCGCCCAACACCCGCAGTCACCGAGCGGAGACAGGAGAGTAGCGCCCGCCGTTACGGCGAGGGCTACACGAGCGCCCTCACGCGTCGGAATGCGGAGCGCCCGCTACGCGAGAGCTCTCCCGCGCGAAGTGGAGAGGAGGTGCCCAACACCCGCAGTCACTGAGCGGAGAGAGGAGGAGGAGAGTAGCGCGCGCCCATCTCCCCCCGTTGCTAGGGAAGACGAGGAGGGCGCGCACCCGCAGCTGTTGCTATGCGGACGACGGCGGCGGACGATTCAGGCTCGCTTAAGAAGTGCATTCGCACTTAAAAAGCCTCCGTCGCATGACCCCGCGCGAGGGACACGAGTAAATGCAGAGCATTGGGGATGGTCACGTGGCTTAGGTTGTGGTAGTTGGCGGTGGTAGTTGTAGTTGTTGTTGTCGTAGGGGTTGGGTAGCTGGGTTGCGAGACGAGAGAGAGAGAGAGAGAGAGAGACGAGAGACGTAAGTACGTAACGTGGCGCTGCCGACGCCGAACGCAAGCGTCTGAAGCGCGCTGCCGACGCCGAACTTCGTGCACGAGAAGGCGCGGCCAAACGTCAACGTCGGCACGCGGATCCTTCGCTCGCCCAACGAGACGTGTCTGAGCAACGCGAGCGTCGAACTGCGGATCCCGAGCGTCGTGAACGAAAGGCAGCGGCGAAGCGTCAGCGTCGAGCGGCCGACCCCGAGCGTTGAGAACGAGAGGCCGCCGCCAGTCGTTAGCGTCGAGCTGCGGATGCATCGAATCGAGAGAGAGAGGGAGAGAGAAAGTGTTTATTAACATGAAAATATTTACAGGGCGAAGTTTTGCCTCTCGGTAGAGGGCACAGGTCTCGCCGGGGGAAGAAAGAGTGAGAGGGAATTGATTAAGTATGATAACAGGCTATGTACTGACTATGTATAAAAGGCTATGTACAGACTATATACATACGCTCTCGGGTTACCTGCAGCCTATTTACACACACACGCACTCACACATACACAGCCACGCACACAAGAGGGCTAACAGGGGGTGGATGGCCGGTGGCTTCTGGTTTTAACAGTTCATGGGCGGGTGTTGAGGCCTGACTCGTCCAGGTACGAGAGAAGCAGCCTGAAGGCCTCCCGGTGCAGCATGTAGGGCCCCCTAGGACGCAGGATGTCCTCTGCGGTGCTTGATGGTAGCCCCAGCCACCGGTACCCAGACACCAGTTTGTTCCGGGCACCAGCGTACGCAGGGCAGGAGCAGAGGACGTGATCCAGTGTCTCGGGGTCGGGGCAGTGGGCACAGGTGGGTGTGGCCTTGCGGCCCTGCCTGTGGAGGCGTGCTGCTGTGTTGTAGCAGCCGGTGCGGAGCCGGAGGAGGAGGAACCGCTCAGACTGGGTTATCCCTCTGGTGGGAAGGAGCCGCGGGGCCTCGCCGGTGGCCACTCGTTTGCAGGGGTGGCGGGCAGTCACCTCACGCCTGATGACGTCCCTGGCAACATCATAGCGCACCAGGGACGCAGAAACTGGGGCCGTTGGGGAGTGGTGGGCTGCTTTAGCTAATTCGTCTGCAGCCTCGTTCCCCGGTATACCGACGTGGGCAGGAAGCCACTGCAGTCGGAGGTTGCAGCCTTGTCCCTGCAGGTCGCGCAGCTTGGCAACCAGGGACATCTCGGGGTGGCCACCTCGCCCCCGAGGTGCAGATGCCTCCCTCAGGCGAAGTAGCGCCGGCCGGGAGTCGCAGAAGATGGTGGCCGCTGGCGGTGGGTCTTCTCGCAGCATGTCCGCGGCCAAGTGTAGGCCTGCCAGCTCGGCCGCTGTGGAGCTGGTGGGGAACGGCAGCCGGCATTGCCTATGAGCTCCCCTGGCCGGGACAGTGCAGGCAGCTGCTCCGCGGCCCTTACTTGGAAGGACCGAGCCATCTGTGTACACCAGCAGTTGTCCCGGCGGTTCCAGGTCTATGAGGGCAGCCGCTTCCTGACGAATCCCAACCTCCGGCAGTCTTGCCCGGGACCTAACTCCTGGCAGCGTGGTGGTTATGTCTAAGGGTGCGGCTGCCGGCGGCGGTGGGGGCAGAAGGCACGCCCTCTGAGGGACCTCGACATAGTCCTCGAATAGAGCGGCCATGCTGCCCATGCGGGATTGACCTCTCGAGCGGAGCCTGGCGAGGAGGTGGTCACCTCCAGGTGCTCGGTGCAGGCGCTCCACATGTCGCAGCGCTGTCTGCGTGGCGAGCAGCTGGATGGGCCAGCTTCCAGTTTCCGTCAGGGTGCTAGCCACTGGGGAGTCTCTTGGGAGACCGACGCAGCGCCGAATGGCCTTTCGATGGGCCAGCTCCAGGGTCTTCCATTGGGCGTCCCTGAGGTTCACCAGGGGGAGTGCGTAAAGAACACGCGAGACAGCGCAGGCTCTGTAGATCCGCAGCGCCCACTGGTGCGAGCACCCTCTACCCTGTGCCACGAGCTGGTTGATGCCCCTAACGGCGCGGGTCATCTGGTCCAGCTGTGCCCCAACGGCAGACTTCCATGAGAAGGTTTCGTCGATGGCCAGGCCGAGGTAGACGACTTTGCGTCGCCAGGGGAGGGGTCGTCCGTTGAGATGCAGTGGAACAGTGCGTCGGACTTGAGCTGGGCGCGGATGGATTGCGATGGCCTCCGTTTTGGCCTCGGAGAGTCTGAGTCCCTTTCTTGTCAGGTGATTCGCCACTACGTCGAGGGCCACCTGTAGGGTCGCGCGAACCCGCCTTCCGTGTTTGGTGGGGCCCCGGGTCCAGAGTGCCACGTCGTCGGCATAAATGGCCATCTCTACCGGGTACTCCAGGGATTCCGGTAGACAGCTGGGTAGGTCCGCCATGGCAAGGTTGAAGAGGAGTGGGCTCAAGACGCTGCCCTGCGGGACACCAGTCCCCACTCCGCGAGGGCCGCTCAGGGTCTTGCCGACACGTACACGCAGTGTGCGGTCTCTGAGAAAGCCACTTACGTAGCTTCTGAGCCTTCCCTCCGCTCCCAGGCGGTCAAGTGCATCGTGGATGGTCTGGTGCGGCAGCGCGTCAAAAGCTGACTTGACGTCCAGGAGCAGGAGGTACGCCCCCTCTTTCTCGTGTCGGGCCTGCTCTAGAAACGACACCACATCCGCGAGGGCGTCAGCGGTGCAGCGAGACCTTCGGAAGCCACTCTGCTTTTCATCAAGGGCATTTCGTAGGCCTGTTAGCCATTCTAGTCTGCCCAGGACCACCGTCTCCATGAGTTTCCCCACCGCTGAGGTCAAAGAGATGGGGCAATACGAGGAAGGCTCGCTAGGTGGCTTGCCAGTCTTAAGCACCGCTGTCACAATAGCTGTCCTCCAGTCCTCAGGGATGGTGCCGGTCCTCCAGACATGGTTGAAAAGGTCCTGTAGACGCAGTTGCTGGGACACGGCTTCGAAACGTCAGCGGCGAGCGGCGGACCCCGCGTTACAAGAACGAGAGGGGGCCGCCGAGCGTCGTCGTCGGGAGGCCGCCCCGGAGGCCGTCCGCGAACGACAGCGGACTGCGCAGGCACGTCAGCGTGAGTTTGCGCAGCCCGACGCTCGGTTTAGGCGCGAGTTCCTGGACCGGGGCTTCGGGCACAGCTGCGACGTGTGCGACCGCCTGTGGTTCGACAACAACTTGACCACGGTCGGAAACATGCGAAACGCGACGCAGCAGACGAACGCGGTGCGGGTTCTTTGGAGCCACGCCGATACCCGCTCTATATTCGTAACGCGCGCAGTAGAGGGAGAGGAGGTAGCACCTGCTGCTGCAACGCCTCTTTCAGCGCCGGAGCACGCGCATGCGCGCCCGCACCTGTTGTTGAGAGTGAGGAAGAGCGGTGGAGGGGCGCACGTGCTGGCTGGCTGCGGACGCCGATCGTCAACGGACGGGGGACATTGTGAGTTAAAGAAATGCTCTGCATTTAAAAATAGCTCGCTACTCGCGTTCAGACATCGACTGAGCCGTACATGGGGTATATACGTGATGTTTTGCCACTTTGCTATCGCACAGACAACAAAATGGACGAGTTGAGAAAAGTCGGTCTCGTACTGAGAGGTATCGCTGAAATACGTGTTCAGTCTGCTGGTTTGCAAGGAACGCACCAGGGTTGACGCTGTAAGTAAGAAATGCCGGCGCTCTGAACAAGGCAAGAGCCGTCGCATCACGCCTCATTTTATGGCTTCCCAATACCGCGGCGACTGCCACCTGTGGAGCAGCATCTGCCTGACCATCTACACCACCGGCCATGTGCAGAATGGACACTGGGCCTTCTGCAGTTACGGCGACCAGGATTCTCCGCAGCAAAATTGAGACCATGGCTCCGGCTGCCGCCCCACCACGCATGACTCACAGCGACCATGTCACCATTTCTCTTCTTCAGGTGGTCGTTCGGCAAGAATGCAAAACCATTCCTTCCATTCAATCAGTTCGGTGAGTCACCAACCAGTACGACAAGCACCTACCAGAGCCGTTTTCTGCAGTGATTATGGTCTTTCCAGGCATCGCAACAGAGCTGAGTGGAGAACCCCTGCCGACAGGCCCATCTTCTTTAACTACAGATGTGAGTGACATGTTGCTTGCTACTGTCAGCGCCGTTGGTTCCAGTTTCCTCGAGACATGTTTTGCCCTAACCATTTTGACTGTATGTCCCACCGCTTCACATAATGGAACCATCAGCAACCACTGCGACGTCGTGATTCGACTGCTCGCCCCCACAGCATCGTCAGTCTTAATTGCCGCAGCCCTGGAGACTGATTTGCGACCACCTACAGCCGTTTCTTGCGGAAAACTAATCAATCTAGCTCCCACAGGAGAAGCTGCATTCTCTACTAGGACCCAAAAACTTTTTTGACCCTCCCTACCAGAAACAATTTCGTAGAAATTGAAGTTGAGTCATGCATGTTCGTGCAGTTCACTCTCGCCTCCATAAGGTCCTGACGCCTGTCCTATCTCATATCCTTGTGCCTGAGAATAGAATGCCTCAGAATAGATGAAATGTGTACTGCTCGTGTTACGATTGCTGGCCGTATTGTACCCGTTTTGCTCGCCGTAAAATAAAACTGACCACATGATGTCAGCCCAGGCCTGTACTTCTTAGCGGACAATTCAGCACTGCTTAACTCTTATGTACGTTTCCTGAGTCTGGAGCTACCCAGTGTGCTTGTGACAGATGACACCCATCTGCTCTGCTTGTGTTCCACTACGCGCATTCAGCTCCTGCCTCCGGCCATCACGTATGTTCCACTGGCTCCCCTCGCCCTCTCGATGACGGTAAGTACGTTTTTAAGCCCTTGATTATTTTCTGCCTATTCAAACTGTAACTCTGCCCCACACAGTCGCTACCATTACTGGGAACACAATCTCTCAGCGTGTCCTAACTTTGGCTTCCATGCACACTTATTTTCGAAAGGAGTCTCGCTTGCGGCAGTGTACCACTGACAATACGGAAATTTTGACTTTGGCCATACCCGCTACCCCAGAATGTGATTATATTCCTACAGCTGCATCTGCTTCCACTGACAAAGACATGCCGATGCTGACCCCGGACTGTTCTAAAGAGCAAGCCCGGAATCTCAACACCTCTTCCTATCTTATGCCGACATTTTTTACTTCCGCGATCCTCCTTTGGGACGAACAACAGCTGTCAAGTACAGTATGGACACTGGTGACTGTAGCCCATCAACTGAAACCTTACCGCGTGTCTCATGTTGAACGTGCCGTCATACAAATCGAAGCGGATGAAATGCTGAAAAAGTCATCACTGAGCCATCCTAAAGTCCATGGGGCTCACTGGTAGTGCTGGTGAAGAAACAAAAACCGTACTTGTCGCTTTTGCGTCGACTACCACCACCTGAACAAAACCACAAAGGAGGACGTACGCCCTGTCCCGAATTGATGATACCCTAGACTGCCTGTATGGTGCCTAAAATTCTCGTCCATTGAGCTCCGCTCGGGGTATTGGCAGACTTCTGTCTACACCTTCGACAATGGAAAAAACCTCTTTTTGCACACCTGGTGGCTTGTGCCAATTGAAGGTAATGCCTTCCGGTCTGTGCAATTTGCCTACAACATGCGAGCGCATAATAAACTCTCTTCTTCTTCGAGGATTCAAGTTGTCCACCTGTTTGAGCTACCATGACAACGTTGCAGTCTTCTCACCCTCATTTGCGTCACATTTCCCTTACCTGTCTCACAACCTCACGCTTTGCCCCCAAGCAGGCCTCCAGTATAACTCTACCAAATGTTACTTCGAGCAGCGCAGCAAAACCTTTCTCCGGGATCTCATTGACGCTCAAAGTACTCAGCCTGACGCTGCTAAAGTAAAAGCCGTGAAGCAGTTTCCTGTGCCACGCTCAACCGCTGACGCCCGGAACTTCGTTTGCCTTTATTCATATTTCTATAGGTTCATAAAAGGCTTTCCTAGCATCGGCCGTCCTCTCATCTACCTACTCAAAAAGGAGGCCAGGTTGACATAACCCAGTGAGCAAGCTAAGGCATTTCCTACAATAATTTGTAGGCAGACATCTGCCCCTGGCTTAGTCCACTTCGACAATGTCAGCCCCCACCGAGATTCACACTGCGCCAGTAGATATGGCATTGAAGCAGGGTGCGATGGCGTCGTTTCATCTCTCATAACTGGAGCGTAATTACCATATCATCTAGATAGAATACCTTGCTCTAGTTTGGGATGTGGCAAAGTTCCCTCCGTACCTGTATGGCCGCAACTTCTCCGTAATTACTGACCACCATGCCCTGTGCTGGTTGTCTTCACTGAAAGTCCCTAGAGGACGTATAGGTCACTCCGTTTTGCTGCTTCAGGACTACTCGTATTCTGTCGTTTACGGATTTGGCCACCTGATAAGCTCATTGCTTATCGCGCTACCCTGAAGATACACCTGACGCTGCTCCTGCTAATAAACGTTGCATACTCTCTAATTCGGCTCCCACCAGCGTCGGTGAAGAACAACGCCATGATGACCGCCTGCCTTCTATTGTCGACAGGACTATTTGTAAGCCTGATGCCCCTTCGGTTCACATGTGCCAACTACAGATGGCATTCTGTATCGTCGGAACCTTCGTCCTGACTTACCTGAACTATTGCTTGCCATTCCTGAGCCTCTTCTTTGGGATATTGTCCAACAACTCAATGACCTCACAACTGCTGGTCACTTCGCTGTTTCGGGCACCTACGATCGTATCTGTCGCCGCCTCTATTTTCTCGGTCTATAGCGGTCTGTACGGTGGTATGTGCGCTCCTGCGACATTTGCCAACACCAGGAAACGCCCAATAATCCTCCAGCAGGTCTCCTTCAGCCATTAGAAATACCAAGCAAACCTTTCTTCCACGTTGGGTTCCACTTGCTCGGCCCTTTTCCCCATTCCCCATCCGGCAATAAATGGACAGCCTTCACAACAGACTCTGCCACGTGTTATGCAATCACTCGGGCTCTTCCTGCGAGCTGCGGTACAGAGATTGGCGATTTTCGGCTTCGTGACGTTATCCTCCTTGACGGGGCCCCTCTACCGAACCTGACATGGTTTGGCCGTTACTTTCTATCGCAAATTCTTTTCGACATCATACGCTCATGCTCCAACCAGCACACAATTACACGGCCTAGCATACTTGAACTAACGGCCTGACGAAACGCCCAACCAAACAATCAATGACATGCTTTCAATACACATCTCCGCAGACTACCCTGGTTAGGATGTGGTTTTGCCTTACCTTACTTTTGCTTACAATTGCTGGATAGTTTTCTTTCTATCTTCTTTCGCCTCCCCCTGTGTTCACATCCGACTATGGCCGCACCTTTTTAGCGCCTACTGATGACACCCGTCAAGTTGCAAGTGCGTGCCTATGCCCATCGCAACTGCCCCCGTACACTCTTTATGCCAGCCGACACCAAGATCGCCACTTTACGCAGGGTTCACTTGTACTTCTTTGGTAGCCTCCACGCTGTATTGGCCTTTGTCAAAAACTGTTGGCCAGCTATTCTGGGCCTTATTGCAGGCTACATGAAGTAACGACAATCACATACAAAATAGCCCCTCTTCAACCTCATACGTCGAGCCACATACTTACGGATGTTCTACATGTCTCCCACCGTAAGCCTTGCCGCCAAACTTCCTCACCAAGCTCATGAGCGCCGAAACGTTCCTTCTGCCGGTGGGGGTTATGTCAACAGCAGAGGTCGGCGGACACACTCATGAGTCCACTCACTCTGAACACTCATTTGGACTCAAACACACGCGTGAGTTTGAGTGAACGCTATGCTAGTGTGGCATGGTGAGTTCGAGCTTGAGTCAGTTTGAGCCCCACTGAGTTTTAGTACGCCTGAGACATAGTGAGTTGTCAGTACATTTTGAGTGTCAGTATGTTTGGAGTTCTGGGTACATTTTAAGATTTGAGCACATTTTGAGTTTGAGTACATTTTGTGTTTTGAGTACATTTTGAGTTTGAGGACATTTTGACCTCTGGGAGCATTTTGAGTCTGAGTATACTCTTAGTTCTGAGAAGATTTGGATTTAAAGTGCATTTTGAGTTTTGAGTAAATTTTGAGTTGTGAGTACGTTTTGAGTTCTGAGCACATTTTGAGTATGAGTCCAATTTGAGTTTTTAGTACATTTTAATTTGGAGTACATTTTGCGTTCTGAGTACATTTTGATTTTGGAGTACATCTTGTGTTTGAGTACATCTTGAGTTTTTGAGTGCATTTTGAGTAGTAACTACATTTTCAGTTTTGAGTACAGTTTGACTTTGAGTCCATTTTGAGTTCTGAGTATATGAGTTGCCCAGGAGGTAGCTATGGTTGGCTGTTAAGGTTCATGTGTCAATTTGGGCTCGCTCTTGAGGTTACCTGCGGGATACGCAGCATTGGCGATGCACATGAACGGTTGGTGTAGAGGCAGGGGGGGAGCGGATGCTGGTGCTCATTTAGAGGCTGGGCGTTTGAATGATAATCGATTGGTGAGTTCATAAAAATTTTATCTCACGTTTTCCTCTTAATCGATACTGTAAAAAGGTGGGAGAGGGTGTTGAGAAAGCACAAGGAGGCACTTGCTTGCTTGTTGTTCACCTCCTTTCGTTCATGGTTTGATTTTCCATCGTAAAAAAGGAAGAGGTGAGCCCTTGAAGGAGAAGGGGACGGCGGCTTTCCCCTGCGCTGTTTCAAATGAGTTGTCAATTGAATTGACTGGGCGACGTCCGTTTACACAGAATAAGGACCGCATTATGAGGTAGGCTGTGTGAAAATTCAAACGGATCTCGCTAAGGCGTGAGGTATCAAGTTAAATTAACCGAATAATGCAATCACCGACGTAAATTTAAAATGCATCCTGTGTATATTCATTACGCAGTCATTATAAGTTTAAGATTGAGTTAAAATTCAAAATGATGCAGCGAGGGCATGTGCGGAATTATTGCAAGGTCTAGATGAGGGGAATCACGAGGGACAAATATGTGTTATGGTTATATCATGATCTAGTCATGGGTAGTCATAGATTAGGTTAAAATTCAAATACATAGTGCTACGGCGTGTAGCGAATGAAATTAAAGGTCTCGAGGACGGGAATCACGTGGCACAAATGCAAAACTTTTTCCTGATTATTATCATGACATAATCACAAGGGGCCAAAAATTGGGTTAAAATTCAACATGATGCCAAAAGCTTGTGCGGGGCATCACATTGGAGGTAACGATGAGAGAAATCACATCGGACAAAAATGCGATATTGCTAAATCATGAGATTGTCATGGGTCGTCATTGTTTGGGTTGACATATAATTAATGCCACTAGGATGTGTTCAGTATCAAATAATGGTCTCGATGGGGGGATCACGTGTGACAAATACGAAATTTCTAACTGGTTATAGTCGTGACATTGTTACAGCAAGTCTTATATTGGGCTAAAATTAGAAGTGACCCCAATCGGGCGTGTAGGGTACCAAAATTACGATCTTGATTAGGGGAATCAGGTGCGACAAATAATAAAGACAAATCATGAGATAATCATGGAGAGCCATATACTGGGTTAAAATTCAAGTTGAGGCCGCTAAGGCATGAGACGTATCAAATCGAAGGTTTCAATTAGGGAAAACACGTGCGGCATATAAATAATGCGTCCTGCCTACAGTCATGAGACTCATTGTTTTTCAAGTTTGATTAAAATTCCAAATGACCCTGCTAGGGTGTGCGGGTATTAAGATAAAGGTCTCGTTGAGGGGAATCGAGTGGCACAAATATGAAAATGCTTTCTGGCGACAGTTAGGAGGTAGTCGTAGTGAGTCATGCATTGAGTGAAAATTCAACGTGACACCACTAGGGCTTGTTGGGTATCAAGTTAAAGGTCTCGATAAGGAAAATCGCGTGGAATAAATAAAGAAATGCGTCCTCCTTATCATTTTGATATAGTCATGACTAGTCACAGATTGAAAATTGAAAGTAATACCGAAAGAGCGTGTAAGGTACCAAATGCTTGTCTCGGTGTAGGAAATGCGGATCAGATGCAACCATCCGGAATTGTGGGACTGAATAATGACCAGTTAGCTAAAAACGTCTTATTCAGTGCCCCATAGGTATAATTCTTCTCGCTAACTGTTGGCACGCCATCTTGAAAGCATGGTTATTTCGCCCCATTACAGCAATCAACATCTGTCAGCAAGCCTGCGTTCCCATAAAACCGCTTAGCAACTATTGGGCTGATTTGCCTCATACGTGCGCTCAAAAGTAAGTGGGTGTGCGCAATGAGCGAATGCCTCCGATCGCGCTTGCGATACCGCAAATTTGCAAGTATACATGTCCTGTTGCTGTCGGTGCGTGAACGGATTGGCATTTAATACGCGCTCCCATACCTCTTAATGAGTTGGTTGTTGAACAGGGCCCTGAAATACTCTGTTAGCTCTGCACGTCATCAAACGACAGGCTCATCAAAGTGAAAAATTTGCTGCCGCATAACAGTATTTCCTGCTACCTCACAGGGGCAACTTATTTGATAACCAAGATTTCACATTCGTTCGCTTGATTAAAAGACTTTTAGCGTTTCAGCGGTGGGTGGGAACCGGAAACAGCTATTTCCTGACGCGAACGGGCATTCTTCGCGTCCGCGACGCTTTCATTTCGTGTTCGACTGAACGTGCTCACATACCCGAGCTGTAGCATTGGTGTCCGGGTGATTTATGTCGGTTTCCGCCAATGCATACCTCCAGAGAACAGAAACGTGCGATAGGGATTGAGCATGCGGGAGCATGAACAGCGTTTCCAAAAGCAGCGTACGACCGTACGTATTCGGGAAAATTCGCTTGGTTCGAATCTTTCCGGTGCACCACGACGACTGATTCTCGGCGGCACTCAAGCGGCGCGGGAACTGTCTGCAGCGTATAGATTCCGACCATTCAGACGCTTATTCTGCCGTGGTGGAGTTAACACGTTTCTTGCATGAGCACTTTGCCCTAACGCTGATTGTTGGTGCAGGCAACGACGGCGTGATCACGCCCGGACGAGTAGCTTCTGTACATCGCCAATAAAAAGGAATGACTGCAACCTGCCCAAAAGTAAGAAAATAAACATCAATTGGGGATGAGAATTCGGGCGTCCTCCTAGAACGGGGAAGCGTTACTTCACAGGCAACCCCCGTCAGTAAAAAGCGCTTGTAGGGTGGCTAACCGCCTTAGCGGGTTGGGGACGGAAAGTGCGAATTTGAATCTTAGGTCATGGCGTCTTTACTTTTTTCAACCGATTAGCGAGGGTCAAGCTACTTATCGCGTAATCCGCTCCGGTATCGACAAGGGAAACAACTTCATCTCCATCTAAAGATACGACGAGATCGGTGCTTCCATCATCGGTGATAGTCACTCTCGTCGTCGTGTTTTGCTTCGGTGGCTTTACATGATTTCGGAGGTCTTGCGGGGTTATGCTATCAGCAACCCTGCCTCCCAAAGTCGCTGCTTCTAGTTTCCCCGCCTAGGGCTTGGGGATCATCCCCGCGGCATACCTCCAGCGTCGCAGCGGCTAAGTGGAGCGTCGTTCCCTGGGGACGGTGATCGGAATCGACGAGGCGGCGACGGCGAGGCGTTTCGGCGAGCAGCGAGGAAGTCTTCGATTGCAGCAGGTCTTTGCCCTAAGCGAGGCCGGGAAGCAGCAGCAGAAAATCGGGGAAGGCCAAACTCGCGGTAAGGGCAACGGCGGTAAACATGGCCTGCTTCGCCACAGTGATAGCATATGGGTCGGTTGTCACTGGTACCGCAGAGGTCAGACTTCCGTACTTGTCGGTGAAATAAATTCCCTGACGGCCAGGGGCGTGTACCGGCGTTCGCTGCCTGGGTAAACACTTCGGCTTGAGGCATACAGCTGGTCGCTGGGGCGCTCGCAGGAGGTGGTTGGCGACGCACCTCCCACGCATAGCTCGCTTGGAGCGGCTGTGGCTGCTGTTACGGGGCTGCAAATGTTAAGGCCTGTCTGATCTCTTGGCGCACGATGTCGATGTCTGATGCAGACGCTGGTTCGGACGAAACGACCCCGTGCAGCTGCAACTTCTCCGGAACGATACACCGGACGAGCTCGCACAGTGATCGATCGGTGGACGCAGCAGTAACCACATTGCCAGGGGGCTGGAGGATCTCCCGTTTCCATGGTCGTACTGTCGGCACCGCTCCTGCAGGGATCGGTCGATGGCTGTCGCCTCTTTGATAAAATTCTTCGCAGTACGAGGAAGATTTCGTACGAGGCCAGAGAGCAGCTGCTCTTTTACATCGTGCATTAGGTGTCACAGCTTCTTCGGTTGGAAGATATCGGGTTCGGCTCTCCGAAATAGGCGAGCCATGTCCTCCGCGAACATCAATTCGAGATTCCAGAAGTCGATGCACGCGCTCTCGGCGGTCTGTGCAGGCAAATGAATCCACAACCTGCCGCAGAAATTCATCCTACGACAATAATTCACCCCTCGCCTATCGGTTTTCGTACTCTATCTTCTCTTCCCTATTACCCCATCCTTTTCCTACACCAACCACCTTCTACCACGACCTCAACCCATATTGCTAGCTCCTCCGCTTTCTTTTCTTTCCCTGCGATACATATGTGGTGCAGGCTGGGAACGTATTTCGCTCTCACACTCACTCACTCACCAGGTCCTGGCGCCATCGTCCAGCGAGTAGTACACGCGCCCAAGTTTTTCTTGAGTGTCCCACTGTTTAAACGACACGACACGCTCAAACTGCTCCAGCCAGTCCTCGATGTCTGCGAACGCGTCACCACGGAACGCGGCAGGAGTGCACGGCTGATGAAGTGAATCCTCAGAGGCAACAGGTTGCGCCATTACCTCCGGTTCAAGCACTTCGTGTCACGGCGCGTCGCTTGGAAGGAGGCCTTACTCAGGATACAGGCCGAGTTCGGGGTGGCTAATCAGATAAACCGGGGTGTCAACAAAGCGTGGCCGTACCAGGCTGCCAGGAGGGGTCATGTACATCAGGTGGTCGTACCCAGCTCCTCCACCATTGTAGCGTACAGCAAATGCGAGCTCCCTGTGGTAGGGGGTTTTAATGAGACACAAAAGACCAAAGAGCCACAGCGAAGGGTCTAAACTAAAATCGTTCATAATCCGAGAGTCCGGCAGCAGCGCGAGCGATCCGAAGACGATGATTTTGTTTCTTCTTTGTTTCTTTGTTTCTTTCTTCTGAAGGTTTCTCGTAAAGTAAATACGAATTGACCCTAAATGTGCCTAAACGACAGCGAGTATGCTAAATTAGCTAAATGTCACTTTTCAGTGCCTATTATATGCACCTAAAACATTGATTTCTGGGCGTAACGTTCCGGGCTGTCAATAGTACTACTGCATTTGTCACACGCAAAAACATCCATCATAAATCCCTGACTACTTCAACTCCCGCGGGCAATATTTCCTGTATCTCGGTTAGCCCTACGCCATTCGGAATGTAAGGGATTGGTACATCGGCAATTATTCTAAGGCAAACAACTGCCGACAGTATACATCATCTCGCTTGATAGCACCGCAAAATCGGCATTTCCTTTAACTCCCTTGAGTTCGGCAAAATGTTTTTTTGAAGTTCTTCAGTAGGAATGCAAAACGCGACGCTATCATCCGCATTTTTAGACTGCTGCGAGGGGCCACTAGCCCCGCTACGCTCACTACGTTCCTGCACCTATGACACGCTGTTGTGCCAGAGCGCCCGGCAGAAATTCGTTGCACGGGGCGATGCGCCGACAGCGGGGCCCATTTGCGCCTCGACCAAACCGCCCGTGGCCGACGGGCCCAAACTTGCATCGTCGCAGAGTCGCCTCTCCTTTTACCGTCGTGAAGGCTCGGCCGAATCATGCCTCGGGCGAAGGACAGGCAACCGCCATGCCTGCACATGCCTGGAGATGGCTCTGCTGAGACGGCTAAGGGATCTGCTTCCCTTTCCCCGCCGTGGCGGCTCGGCGGACGCAACCGATTTGCCTCCATTCGTCGGATTTCAAACTTCGGCCAGCAAGAGTCCTGATTGGAGCGATTCGATCTGATCTGGCTCCAACAGACACCCAGGGGTATTAAACCCCCCCCCCCCCGTGGCACTTTTTGGCAGCACGTTTCGGTGACACTGAGTGGACACGTGCTGTTGCCTCTGTGTGGGAAATGGAATGGTTTTGTTGCACTTGTACATACTGTATACAGAGTGTCCCAGCTATCATGCACCAAGATTTAAAAAAAAAGGTAGTGGAGTTACTCGAAGAAAACCTAGTGCGCAATGTTTGCAGTACTGTGGAGAAGCGGGTAGCATTTTTTCGTTAATGAGACTTAAATAATTAATTAGAAATAATTATCTAACTCGAGAAGTACTGTCCTATTCACTAAACGGTCAATGACGCACTTGTACCCAAGAGGGGCGTCTAACAACTCCAGTATTTTCAGCGACGAACTAATTGCGTCCGCATTTATAAAAAAAAAATCCGTGATAAAAAAAACCGTGAACTCTGAAAAATACCACGTGACGGTGCCTCTTCGCGCATTAGCGCGCATCGTAAAGCAATGCCCTAAAGCAGGATGCCTCTGAGTTAGCCAGAATGAAATAAACAAAAGAAAGAAAGAAGAAATAGCGACCGAGTTTGTACCTTATCTGCACAGGCGCCCGCGAATCTTGCCGCTGCTGCTCCTTCTATGCATGTCATTATCAAGGTGATGCGCTGTCTCATCGGGCGGGTCACAGGCGAAGCAGTTGCTTTCAGTCAGCTTATTTGGGGACGCTGCTTTTCTTTATCAGTCAGAATAAACGAGTACGCAATACGTTCGTTGCTGAAAATACCGCAGTTAGATGCCCCTCGTGGGTACCTACAAGTACTCATTGACACTTTAGTGATTAGGAAAGTTGTTCTCGAGTTAGATAATTATTCACAATGAATTAACTAGGTCTCATTAACGAAAAAAAAATGCTTCCCGCTTCTCCACAGTACTGCAAACATTACGCACTAGGTTTCTTCGAGTTACGCCATTACCCTTTTTTTTAAATCTCGGTGCATGATAGCTAGGACACCCTGTATAAGTGTCGCTTAAACTTCTTGTCTGCTCGGGAACTTCATCGGTCTGCTCTGCGCCGTGTCGAAAGCGGACGGAGCAAGACAACTTTTCTACACCGGTGACAGTGCTCGGATGGCCAGTTGCAACAGTGGTGGCTGCGGTGAGATGACTGATGTGCAACATCCGTGACAGTGCTGGGAAGGCCACTCCTAACAGTGGTAGCAGCGGTGGGATACCAGTCACAACATAGGACGGGATCGACAGGCAACGGCTACTACCTAGTGTGGTAAGTGCTCAGTGTTCGCTCTCAGTTCACCAGACTTCTCTAGCACAGGTTATCGTAGTTTAGAGAAAGGCTGTGTGAAACTCTGCGTGTAGCTTTGATTGTTTCAAGCCCAGAAAACGTGTTTTGAAACCAAAGCCAGTGCCAAGAGTGTACACAGAGCACTGTAGGGAATTTCTTGCGCGTGCCTTACTTGTAGCTAGGTAGTATAGGAACGGCAAAAGAATTCTAAAGTTGGAAAAGCAGCAAGATGCTAGTGCGAACGATGGAAGACCTTAGATTGAAGAACTCATTGAAATTTGGGAGGAGCTGGGCCTTGACTTAAGCCGTGCGAAATGGGAGAAGGCAATTCTTGAGATCATGCGGAAGGAGAACGTAACGGGTGAGGAAGTCGATGAGGCCGGGGCTGAAATCGAAGAGCACCGTGAGCCCGAGGAACCCGAAATGAAAGAGCCCCGTGAGCGCCAGGAGGCCTAGGAAAGAGAGCTCCGTCACCGCGAAGATTCAGAAAGGCAGAAGCGGAGGCAGGATGCCGAAAGTCAGGAACGGAGGGAGGAAGCCGAAAGACAGGAAAGGGGAGAGCAATTCTAAAGGCAAGTACGACTCGACTTGATGAGGCTAGAGGTGAGGATCCCGTGGTGCTCCGCGGCGTCCAACGTGACTTCTCCAACGGTTCAGGTGAGCGGTCCGACAATTCGGGACCAACTGCTGCCGTTTGTTGTTGAGAGGTCGCGGCCGGACGACGGAGCGTCTAAAGGCAAACGCGAAGCGACCCCAATCGCATTCTTGGTCAGAGAAACGAGCCACGAAAACGAGAAGGGCGCATATGCAGGGGAGCCGCGTCGAAATAAAGATTTTGAGTGCATGACACTCGCGAGATCGCAAGCGGGGAAGCACTCGCAGAAACGTCACTCTTCCCCAGCGAGTGAGACACGAAAGGACGTCGGGCAGTGTAGCCCAAACTACGAGACGACGGGAAACTCTCGTGGTAGCCTAGTCGCGACGCCAGCGGCTGAACGGCGCAGCATCAAGCCCTTCCTTGGTAAAACCCAGCTGGCTGCGCCGTGCAAGACGAACAGTACGTTGTCGCCGGTGTCCGATCAGCTGTTGCGCGAAAACGAGTTCAAGGTCGAAGCGCTGCCGCGAAAGAAATGCAGTGAGCTCGTAGCAAACGACGCCAACAGAGAGAGTGTACCGCCCTCTCGGAGAGCAAAGGGATACTTAAAGCAGATGACGTACTACATGAGACTTCAGACAGAGGGCCGCACAAGATCGCTGGTCACGATCATGTGTAGGTTTCGGTGGTTGCGATGTCGCAGAATTCTCAGAATAGGCTGCTCCCAACCGGAGCTCGCACAGTGCGCGAAATAACGCGGTTTCGCGGCAGAGTGTGAACTGTGAGATTAGCCAGACGAAGCCGCACGAGCCCTGGAAAACAGCTGTTCCTTCGGGTGAGAGCTCTAACCGCTCTAACTCGGGCGAGGTTGTGGCAAAGCCTGTGAGCGGGACACAAAATACGCGCCAGCAGGTTTTCCTTCGGGTGAGAGCTCTAACCGCTCTAACTCGGGCGAGGTTGTGGCAAAGCCTGTGAGCGGGACACAAAATACGCGCCAGCAACGAAGCCCGAGCGGCGAGCGGACCACAAGATCTTGCGGTAGCTTTAATGAGATAAGGGCTTATTTAGGTGTGATCGTATATTACCGGCAATATGTGAAAGATTACTCCACTCTTGTTAGCCCTTTAATTGACGCTCTTAGAAAGACGGAGCCAGTAAAGGTGGAGTGGGACACAAAGAGGAGACGCTTTTAAGACGCTGCAATGAGCCTTGAGCGAGGAGCCAGTTGTACGGGGCCACGACTTTTCAACCGGTTTTGTAATTCAGTGCGATGCGAGTGATCGTGGCGTGGGAGCGGTACTGTGCCAAGAGGATGCGAACGGCCGGCAAAGACGTCGTGTGGGCACTACAGAAGTTGGTGTGCTATGTAGACGGTTTCTCGTTTGCTGCAGAAAGTGATCATTGCCCGTTAACCTGGCTAAATAACATGTCGGCTAAAAGCGGTCGTTTGCTAAGGTGGAGTAGGATACTCCAGGAGCGCAATCTTGTCGTTCGGAACAAAAAAGGAAAGTTGAACGCCAACGCAGACGCACTAGGCCGTGCGTTCTAAATAGGGATGCCTTCGTCCTCCTGATGACTTTTGTTTGGTCTCTTCGTGAAGAGATTTTAGATTATCAGGTTGATGGTAGCAAAATCATTGCCCTCATTTGCTCCCCAGTTGATTATTTCTGCACCACGTGATTTCATGTATAAACCTTAGTTATGATCATTCCATGTCGTGTGGAACGTCTGACACGTAGTTTCAGTTCTTATTTTTAAAAGTCTTGCGTCCCGCATGGGCATCTTGGTGTAGAGGATTCAACTTGGGGATAGACACTTAGCCAGAAGACTTTATCACGTTTTTTGGAGTCTCGTGTTCTGACAGAGGACAGCGAGTGCTTGCTTGCGCTGGCTGTTGCCTGTTGTCGGTTCGTTCTTTGTGAGCTGTAGAACCATGGGCAAGCGTTGCTGAGAAACGAGACCGGAAGAGCCGGGTGAAGCTGGTCGAGACACCTGGGCAGCACGGCGATGTACCTGTGATCCGGACCGGGCAGGTGGTACCTGCTCGTGGAAATGAGCGTGGTGGAGCCGCCCTTTTTCTGAAACACTGGAGGTGAACCTGGATGTCCCTTGCGTTCAAGAGCGCGCGGCATCCGAGCCACGTGGAGGCAGCTCATCATCGTGGCGCATTGTCTGGCAGCGGGGGTGCTGTTGTGCCAGAGCGCCCGGCCCGAAATCTTTGCACGGGGCGACGCGCTGACGGCGGCGCCGATTCGCTCCTCGACAGAACCGGCCCGTGACCGACACGCGTAAACTTTCATCGTCGAAGAGTAATTGCCTGTCCTTTTGCCGTCGTGGCGGCTCGGCCGAATCATG
The DNA here is from genome assembly GCF_048455015.1 of Haemaphysalis longicornis. Taxonomy (NCBI): domain Eukaryota; kingdom Metazoa; phylum Arthropoda; class Arachnida; order Ixodida; family Ixodidae; genus Haemaphysalis; species Haemaphysalis longicornis. Next base: position 996,737 of record NW_027526355.1, on the reverse strand, counting down.
CATCCAGCGAACTACCGGCAACCGACATGACGCTACACGCCTGAAACGGCTCCGCTGAGATGACTACGAAACCGGCTTCCCTTTTTGCGTCGGTGCAGCTCGACTGACGCAACCTATTCGCCTCCATTCGTCGGATTTCACACTTCCGCCAGCGAGAGTTCTTATTGGAGCGATTCATATTTCTTGTGTCTCCAAGGGACTTCCGGGGGCATAAACATCTGCCACGCGGCACTTTTCCGTGGCACCGAGTGGAGACGTGCTGTCGCCTTGTACAGCCGTGAGCTGAAGTAAACGGACCACGGGAGCGGTGGCCAAAACTAATCGCTGCGCCGTCTGGTTGCGCGGCGCCTGCTGTCGAGATCGCACACAGTGCAGGCGCGGCCTAGCAGTACAGCACACATGCCGCTATCGCTCGCTGCTTCGCGATTGTCTCACGCTCCGATAAATTGACGCCAGGGGAATCACGCCGCGCAGTTAGAGGAACACTTCCGGGCACCGCCCTATCATTGAAAACGATGCGACTCACCTGATAAGTGGCAATGGTGCTACGCTGCCACACATAGCGTGCTGTGGCTGCGTTGGGCTCGTAGTCTTTTTTTATTCAAAAAGCAGGAGGTTTCTTTTTTGTTAAGTGATGAAGTTTCTCAGTGGATATTTGCTGCCTTGTTTGTTCGAGTTCGTGTTTCCTGTTGTTCGTGTTTTTCGAGTTTCTGCATGAGAGTGACCGAGTTGGGTCCCATAGCTATTTGTGTACACAACAACAATTGACTGTCTTTGTGGCCGCTCAGCGGCCTATAGTATTGGCTAATTGATAGGTGCTCCTCACTCTCGTTTGAGACGTCTCTTTGGGAGGCAGGACTTTTGTAATTAAATAAAGATTATGGCGTGGTGAAGGAAAGGGCTGCCCGCAGGACTTGGGATTTGCCCGACCTCTGATTTTTTATGCCAGTGGTACTCGGCCGGTAGCGTGCCAAAGACTCCTTCTGGGCTTGCAAAAGCGGTGAGGGACCCCACGATAAAATATGTTGATACGTGTCATATTTGCGCACAATTAACCCTTGCAGCCAAAGTCGCTCATACACATATCTCTATGCACGCCCTTTGAGTGTGGCTTTTCTGCATAACTTAAACGTTCTGCAAAAAGCCAGCTTTAAAATTTGTGCTGTGCGGAGGCGTTATTCTAACATGTCATGCGGCAAATCCACTTTGTTTAGTTCGTGGCAGGGTTTGGAAAAAAAAGGAAGTTGGGAGTATCGCGGAGGGTCCCACGGAGTTCCTCTTCTCCCACGTTCCTCTTTTTGTCTGGGGACCCCCATCTATGAACGACAGCCCTGTGCAATGCTTTTTAAGATATTACGTGTAAATAAACTTGGCTGTTTTGAAGTATACCGTCGTTTGTTTGCCGCATGCCGTCGACCATAAGCTAGTAATCTTTTTATCTTCAATCGTCGACTGAACGACCCTCTTTGGATCAAATCCTTCCATTTCAACTCATGGCACAGAAGTGCGCAAGAACTGTCAATAATGTTTTCACGTGCAAATAAATCTAATCGAAAAATGTAGTTTTCATGCAGTTCGATAGTCGCTGGGAATTGAAGGCGTGGTTCAATGGTATCTCAAATCGCAATATAGTTTTTTAACATAAAATGTATGTGTCGGTGCCTCGAACTTGAAAAATTGCGAAGCTAGATTTTCTCGAGCAATTGCGAAATGGCACATATGCCGCATGCGGCAAACGAAGTTTCATAAAGCAATGCAGTACATACCTAAACACAGCAGTATTTGTTAAAACCTTGGCATGTAAGGTTAGCATCAATAGTTTTCCCAGTTCGCTGATATTCTCGGGAGGCTGTGATTTCGCATCTATCCTCAAAACCGACAAATATGGTGTTGTGTTTTATTTTCTTCGTCTGTCCAATGATTTTTTTTCCGCTTCTTTTTCTGCTTCAATATATGACGGGGGGAAGATTGCAAAAAAAAAGCTTGAAGCCCGAGATAATCACCAGCGCGCCAACTCTGCCAGTGGAGCCGCGTTGCCGCCGATTGCGCCAGCGCTCCATTTCCACTGACCCGCAGGCAGTAAAAGGGCAGCGCGGCTCCCCTGGCGTCAATTTATCGGAGCGTGAGACAATCGCTAAGCAGCGAGCGATAGCGGCATGTGTGCTGTACAGCTAGGCTGCGCCTGCGCTGTGCGCGGTCTCGACAACAGGCGTCGCGCAACCAGACGGCGCAGCGATTAGTTTTGGCCACCGCTCCCGTGGTCCGTTTACTTCAGCTCACGACTGTACATACTGTGTATAAATGTTGCTTTACTTTTCTTCGGCTCGATAACTTCATCACTCTGCTATGCACCGCGTCGATAGCAGACGGAGCAAAGCAATTTCGCTACACGGGTGACTGCACTCGGATGGTCAGTGGCAACAGGCTGGGGTGACATGGCTGATTCCCAACATCGGTGACAGCACTAGGAATGCCAGTCCCAACAACGCCCAGGCGGTGCTAATGGCTGCTTTGAAATGCAGAGCATTTCTTTAACTAACGATGTCACCCGGCGTTGGCGTGCCTCGGCGTCCGCAACAGCCGTTCCAGGTGCGCCCTCTCCCCCAATCCTCCTCTCCCGCATCACGCTACCCTCCTCGCTCTAAACAACAGGTCCGCACCCCTACCCCTACACTATATAAAAAAATAATACTTACCGGTGCCTGGTTTCCATCCATGGCGCTCTAACCACTGCGCCACAAAGCCGACACAGAATGGAAGGCTACGAACGCGCCTTATATCCTTGACTCATTCAAACTACGTCAAGAAGCTGCCGATACAACGCATTCACTACCACCAACTCCCCAAACACTAAACGTTAACGCAATACACCCCCCCCCCCCCCTATGCGACGCATTTACTCGAGTCATCCTCGCGGGGAGATGGGCCCTTTTTTCTTCTAGTGCCGCTTCTGAAAACGCCAGACTTCACTAGTTGTTTTGGCCGCCCGTGTTCGTGATTTAAACGCAGGGTGTTGCAGTTAGCCCTCTTTTTATGTCTACAATCAAATCACTTTATTACTACATTGGCAAAAATAACCACGAAGTTGACATTAAAGTGCACCGAGTTTCCATATCCGTTTTTGTCACAGCATCCGTGCCATTATAAGCTTGACTGGGAGCACAGTTGCCTTCTTAGCGAACTTTTTCACTTAGGCAATGTCATATGAATGAAGCGTGCCTCCCCTCTTGAACAGCTCGCACCACAGCTTTTGTCTTTGTACTTTGCCCACAGGTGCCCGCAGAAGTGCCTCGCAGGTCGGTTTACCTTTTCGGTCCTTGAGAACCTCTAGAAGGCAAGGCAAGGACATTTTTGAAGATTGGTGTTGCTTCGTGTCAGACCCCTCGCTGCAGCCGAACGTATCATCGTGCACAGGGTTAACCCCGGTCATCTTGCCGGTAGAAATTGCGACATGGGAACAAATCGTGTTGGCCCCGAATGAGGCGCAACACGAGAGGCCGTTGTTTTGAAACGTTGTGGTAACACTATGCAAAAGCATGTGTTCTGGGCTTGTGGCACCGCTTTGAGGGCCGCAGACAGGGCAACACCCCACGAGGGGAGCATGTAAAACGGGTGCAAGACGACACGAAGCACCGTAAAATCGACATGGAGTATTGCGTGTCTTTTTAAAGGCATTAAAGGGCTTTCGTGGGAAATGTCACCGGTCATCTCATAGAAAGACACTACCAGGAAACAAGAATGACTTCGGGCGCTAATATGATTGCAGTACAGTTGGGACGGAGATCTGAACAGCACCAAAGACATTACATGCCGAAAGGTCTTTGGTGCTTCAATTAGGTAATTTGAAGATTCCACTACTGGTGCTGCCCCGTTGGAGACGCTTTCCGCTTGCTTCTTATCGTTCTACTAGATTTCCATTGATTTTAGCTGTACGCCTTATTTGGGACTGGAGCGCTTCAACAAATGGGTGCAACGTTGATCGGTGGTTCGTTCACGTTTATCTTAAAGGTGTAATTCTATGAGGCGAATTGAGTTCTACCGACATGAGATCATGACTAGCGCTTCAGCGACGGGGTTGCGAAATGGCGCCACGGTGTCATGTCCGTTGGCGATTTCCTGGACGTGTCTCTGATACAAATGCACCCTTTTAGCGGCAATGGCTTCAGGTGCTGAACCGGGGTCGGCGGTTAAAGGCACCACGGAGCACTGCCGTGCTCATGGGCACAGTGCTCTCGAGAGTTGTCAGCGCTTTCCTTAGAAGTCCGGGATCCCGAGGCGTTCGACGGGGAGTTCTTGGCTTCCGGTCCCTCCAGCAGCCCGTGCACAGCGCTCCTCGTAGCAGAGGTCACAAATACAGGCTCGTCGGGAGGAGACATAGATACTTCCTCTATGTCCTCCTAATGTCCTAATTCCTCCTGCAGTTCAGTACCGATTCCAAGGGTTGCTGGCGCCGACTGGAAGGGCAGCGCCGATGTCTGCCACTCGCTGTCATGCTTTGAATTAATAGGATAATTTCGCTGTCTGATGCTTTCAAGATGCGTTCGTAAGCATTGGTTCTGTCAAGATTATTCTGGGGTGAAGTTTAGTCAGCGTTTCTGATCGGCAGGCCGTTGTCCGAACTTCAGCTTTAAGCTCTGTAACAACAGTCTTACTACACGGTGTAAACTCATCGTAGGTTCTGATGAGGTCGACGTTTCTGTAAAAAAAATTATCTATCATGCGTCCCGCGAAGTTTAACCATGGTATGTTCATATTCCAGCATAACGCGAACTTCATATCTTCATTTATCCGTCTTCTCAGAGGGGATGATACCACCCGAAAGCTCCGTCGTGAATCGTTTTATTGTTGTACGGTTCGTTCTTGGTCTTCACCTGTGAAGTTACGAGCCGTACGTTTCAAACGATTCCTGCCACGCTCGCGTCACGAAGAGGCATAGTAAACCAAGAAGTTGGCTCTAGCTTTTGAGCGCATGTAGTCTGCTGTTCCCGAACGAGAATTCTGTACAAAATGTTAAAACCGCTCAGGCGAAGAGACGCGAGACAGGAGGCCGCCATTCCGAGCTCCTGCTGCTACGTCTTGTTTTACTAACTTGATTCCGGAAAGTTCGTTAATTTGAATTTCCGGATAATTGAAAGCACTTTCTGGTGCGGCAATTTTACAAGGAATCCAATGAAATAAATTGCTCGATGAGTGGCATCGAAAACCCTTTTTATTGGGTTTATAAAGCTCAATTGAATAAAAACCTACAGGTGACTGTCATTTCTGGGTCAAATTCAAAATTTGAAACGCCAAAACACCAGCCTTGCCCTGAACTATGCCAGCGTCATCAAAACTGGGGCAACTCACAGTCAAGAAACTAGCAGTTCAGTTGGGGCTTGTGCAGCATATACACCCATCTCTTTCCAGCTTCCCAACCAGCTTCTTTGCTGCGCACCGCGCCCTGTGAGAAGTTGGCGTGGTGGAAGATTCAGGCTTCTATATTAGAGACAAGTCTCAACTGTCAGGGCAACGCGTTTGTACTCTCTAATTAGCGACGAAAGCCCAGATTCTAATCAAAATCGGGAAGGGAGACCTGTTGCAGACTAGTGACTGTGTTGCTCCTGTACTTGTTGAATTGCAACTGCGTTTAATCCGACGGTCTTCGTTGTCACGGTGATATTCGTATCACCCTGAGTCAACTGTACTTCTTTTTTTCTACAGTTGCTATGCCATACTGACTGGTACGTTTTAAACTCTCACCAGAGTGCCCAACAGAGGCACCCTACCATTGCTCCTCAAGGCCGCCTGTACTCATTCAACCTTCTCAGGCACCTTTCCAGAAAGCGGATATTGATTTGATCTGACCGTTCCAAATACCCTTTATTGGTAACCGACAGATACGCATGCTTGTTGTGGTTAGCATCAGCTTTTTGTATACAAAAGCAACGAATGTCTCGAATTTTCTCGGCCATGGGACACCCCGTGTGATCATGAGCAACCAGAGATGACAATTTCCAGCCGAAGTCGTGGAGGGTCTCCTCCACTTTGCGGCTCCGACTACAGACAAGAAGCTTCCTATCAAGTTTAACTTAGCGGTATTAAGGCACCAACAAATTGCACGACTATGCGAATGGCTGTGTTGATTCGGGCTTGTTGGTACGTACTTAGTTTGATAACAGCGCTAGGACCGGATACAGAGAAGGCGACACGAGACAGCGCCCAGTCTCGTGTCGCCTTCTCTGTGTCCTGTCCTAGCGCTGTTATCAAACTAATTATGCGAATGGCGCCCACGTATGCTCATTCGCGACATGAAAAAGGGAACACGAATGCGGTATTTCCGGTGGTCAGAAACGCTTACAACACCGCCAAGCATGCGACTACAGGGCACGGCCCTTCCTTTACGCCCGAATGCATTTTACTTTGGTTTCATACGATTCTCCAATTTTCTGTACAGCACAGTGTATCAGTCCTAAACAGTCCCTGTCGCGCAAAAGAATCCCTTTGGCTGGCTCGCCATTGCATACTCACCTCCCAGCATCGAGGGAAATAGTGGTACGACTAACCACAGCAATTGGGTGCTTTCACCTTGGAGGATCGCATCTAGCTTTGGAGTCGATTCGGGAGTGTGGCCTTCCCGAGAAAATTTTAACAAGATACACCGGCCATTTTGTCATCAATAAGCAGCTTCGCAATGACAAGACAACCTGCCATCGGCGAAGCATCTTTCCGCGAAAACCCAGCTTGTATCGCCCGCTGAAACACTCCCACTCGAGTAATATTTCAGACAACATGAATCTTGTTTAGAGGTTTCAAGTTACGTTTGAGGTATTTTTTTTCTATAATTATTTAAGGGGTGCGCTTTTGTTTTATTTGTTAGTGACAATGTTATTCCTGCAGAAGTGGGAAATGACCTTGAACTGATCGCACAGGGGTCAGTTCAAGGACTGTCGAGGATCAGAATACGTATTTCCCAATGTTAAATTCCAGAGGCGTCATTTATCAAACAAACAGTTTTGCTAACGATAAGCCCACGAGGCCATGCTGAGTATCGCGTACTACGTGCACTTACTACATACACGGGAAGTAAGTGCACATTTTTCTTTATTGGCGTCAGCTAAGGTAGCCTATTCCTGAAAAGCACTAGAGAAAAAGGTTCACCCCCCCCCCAAAAAAAAAGAAGAGTCCGAAGCAGTATTATAGAAAAGTTCTCAAATTCTTGCCTCAGATAATTGAAACTCATTCTCCACTTTATAGGCAACTCATAAGAAATATTTTAATGGTCGAAATAGTGTTTCTTTTGTGAGCGGAATACTTTCTATAACCATAAAAAAGAACATTTGCTTAGGCCACTTTTTACATACACTACCTGCTAATTTTGCTAGCCGCATCGTTAAAAAGATTATTTGAAATTGTGTTACTCACAAAATGCACTTTGAAGCGTATTTTTACAGGCAAGTAGTGAATAGTCTATGTTTTTGTTACAAACAGTTTTTTACAAGCCTGAAAACAGCCTTATACAACAAACAATAATTGCAAGAACGGCTGGTATACTCCGTGGTTTATATGTTCCTTGCTAGAACGCAATTCATTACTGCGAGAAAGGTGCAAAAATTGCTCTCCCCGAGTAATTGTACATTGTAAAACGTATGAGGACCTGCTATAATACTCACGTTTGTCTGTTAGCTCTGGTGGTATCAATCTTATAACAGCGCAGTGTTTACCGGTGTAGATGGATTCAAATGGTCCCGGTATTAAACCTAAAAAGCAAACGATTTCAAGTGTCAATGAGGCAAGGACAAGTAAAGACCAACAAGGACCAGATCGACGTTTATAGATACTTTTTCAGTTCCGTATCTACCCGCGGCGGCCCTGGAGAGAAGGCCGCCGGCCGCGAATCTCGCCACCGCGGCGCTGCGGTTGCGAGTTGCGCTAGGATAGCGAGCGTCGTCTGCTAGCGGGGGGCGTTCCGCTCGGCATCTCCGGTCTCACCACTTGTGGCTGCGTACTGCAAAAGAAATAACTGTTCGCGGACGTTTCGTCGTTTTGTTGCGGCCGTTGCAGTTCGAGATCTATTTGAAACGGACAGTATTATGAAAGGAGTCGTGTACGTGCGCCCAGGGATTTGAAGCGGTGGCTAAAATATCAAGAACGATAGCGTTTTAAATGAACGTTCGCGTAACAGTGGTTGTCAAACGTGCACACAAGTTATCTTGCCACGCCAATTGCGCACATTTATTGCATCACGAATGATATTTCCTAACACGACTGTTGGAGCAGCTCTCCGTTTCGTGGACAACATAGGTAATATCGCCCCTGACAACAACGCTCTTGAGTGTAGGCCCCCACTTTCATTCCGGCCGCGTGAAAAAACAATTTGCCGACGCTGCCTCGGTTCTTTTTCAAGTGCTGCCGTTCTCCATTTTGCTGGGAGCCGTATTGCCGTACTATTCTCGACTATCTGAGCAATATAGGTGCACTGCAGGGGAACAGGCACCTCATGATTGGACAACTCCTCTTGTGGCTCCATGTGCAAGTGCTCTCCTTTTGTAATCACCTAGCTCGTGCGCAAACGCTGCCTTTCTCTTTTTCGGAGATCGCCGCTGAGTCTGCTTCCTCAAGAAATAAGTTGCTGGGAAAGTTGGGAAAGTTAACGGAAAATGCACCTTCCTTCAGTGTAAGTCCGGTCGATCTCGGCGACTTTAAGTTAGTGACACCTTAATACTTCTGCGCAACGTCCTTTTCGAGAAAATGAAGTCCCCATACCTTGCGGGTTTTCCTTAGCTTTCTGACCGCAGGGGGAAATATGGATCCTATGGCGGCACTAAAAAGTGAGGCTTCTGAGTGTTGCTTCTGTATGTGCTCGTACCGCCATGTGCGGAGCACGTTGGCATTTCGGTAAGCCAGGCTCATAAAAAAAAACACAGCGTATTGACGGAGTCAACGAAATCCTCGATGAAATCGGCACTGTTCAATTACGCGTCACAAACTGAACGCACTGAAAGCGCAAGGTTCGAGCACAGGGGTAAAAAACAAACCATCGCCTCTTGTATACTGGAGGCGATGAACAAAGGCAAACGAAAGGTAGAGACACGCAATTATTCAGCCTACTGGATCACGCGTATACGCTCTTCTGGAGGAGTGGACTCAGAAGAACCACTGCAAGGGGGGAAAGTGTTAGTGTAGGCCTTCTGTTTATTGTAGCAGTTTGCTTCCAAGAGTGTACACAATTACCAGATGTGTGCGCCCACCCACGCTCGGAAGGAAAGCACAACCGAAACTGAATGTGGGCGCCGGGATGTCAGCGCGCAAGAACAGCTCGGTGCGCTTCAACCTAGGGCAGGCACGGATAAGAATAATCAGCACCACATGAGAACTTCGGCTTGCCGGAGCGCGCGTGCAACACCATGCAAATGCAGCGCGCGCGCGCGCGAGAGAAAAGAATAGCAAAAAAACATAACAACCCTCAGGAAAAGAAAAATTACGCGGCGTAATTACACGTTACGTAGGGTTAATGGTCACGTGATTTTTTTCGCTCTTGGACTCTTTCGCCCTCATGCAAATGCCGGCCCTACCATAGCGTTCCGCCCCAGCATCTCGGGTTGTCACTAGCTAGCTCGGGCTGCGCACTCGAAAAAAAAAAAAACGTGTTCTCGGAAGTTGCTCAACGTTGTTGCCGCGCTATTCCAGTTCGTGATTTTTTTGAAACGGGCTAATTATGCAACGAGGTGTACGTACGCCCCGCGATTTTTAGCGGTGGATAAAATACCATTAAGAACGACAGCACTTTAAATGAATTTTCACGTAGCAGTATAGCTGTCAAGTGTTCGTCATAATTGCCCGTGTGTGTCGCCTATAGCAATAAACCAGGCGGATGTTTGGAGATGTATGCAAGCGGAAAAGCAAACTGCGTTTCGCCGCAAATGTATAGGAAAACATTAAAAATAGGGAACTGTCCTAACAACGACTAGGACACGAGGGCGATCACTATTTAAAGGTTCATAGTTCGTCGTGCGCGGTAGCCAGATTCACTTGTCTTTCGTTCATCTTTCGTCACTCGGTTAACGGTCCGCCACTCAAAAACGTGTCCCTCTTTCGTCAAGGGATTTGATGCATGGTGTGGCCTTCACGTCGGCGGCCGACACGCGCACGATCGCGACTGCTACGCCGCCTTTGGTCCTCTCACAAACGCAGGGTTCTAGTTAACCACGTCACGAGCCCCACGTCACTTGTATCTCGGCCGAGTCGAGTCCTCGTCGTTAGGCCTCCTCTCCTCAGCAGGCGCCAGGAAGGACCATCGCTTTTTGCAGCCTCCAGGTAGGAGTCCCGGCAGGAGTCCCAAAACAAGCGCTGGTTTCTGCGGCTGAGAAAGTTTTCTCAAAATTAAAAAATTCCGGAACGTCAAGGCACGCAAAGCAAAAACTACAGCATTTTGCTGTTATCCCCTATACGCACGGAGTTTCACGTAGGGTGGCAAAGATAGCTGGCAGGTTCAAGGTGGACGTGGTATATTCCGGAATACATTATTTACAAAAGCTTTGTCCCGCGATCGACAGGAAGTTAGACAACAGCAAGAAAACGGGGTCTTCGAACAAGAAGGGCTGTAGTGTAAAACGCAAGTCAGAGTTCGTTGAATGCAAAACCAACGTTGTGTACTGCATCCCCTTGTCGTGTGATAAGATATATATTGGACAGGCGGGGTGGTGCAATAACGAGCGATAGCGGGAACAACGCAATGTGTTAAAGGGCACACCCACGTCCCACCTTTCGTCGCATTGCTCTAAGCATGGTTGCTACCCCATGTTTACCCATACAAGTTTTCTGTTTGCATACAATGACACGCGCACGAAGGAAGTTTCGGAAGCCTTCCTGATAAAAAGATTCCCGACACGTGCATTATTTCGCCCTTGGTGTCACTGTAGATATTGAAGTTGCTTATCTCAAGAGCATTTGAGCCTCAGTTATCTTTGTTGTGGAGAGTGTGCTTGCCGCGAAGTCTACGTCACGGCTGTGGTTAGTGAGCAGGATCAACACTTTATATGTTTTCTTCTTTTCAATAAAACTTCAGTTGTTAGTAGCACTCGTGTTGTGCACTCTTCTCTCGTCGCCTTTAGTTTGCGCTGGTTAATCATGAAGCTACAGTGAAAGCTGGTAATTTGAACTTAAACATCTCAAATGTATTCACAATTCAAACAGCATGATTTTACCCGTACAAGCTGCATAAAAGTCAACGTATCAGAAAGCATTTTAATTCGAACAGGACAAGTTTCTTCACAGATATTTCGAACTACGGGCCAGAACGTCGGTGGCTTGAAGCCTGCATGGTCAGCGAATCCAACTAGCTGCTTACAGATTGGGCTGCGTTGCCTCTGGAATAGGAAAATAACGTAGGAAATTGAACTCATACCTTAGACATACGTTATCAAGCCTGTGTGTTTTGCTGAATGCGTCGATGTTACTGCTGGTGCAGTCGTCTGTGGTGCGCTGACAAATGAATACGTTATTTCCTGCGGGACGGGCCAAAGCGGGGGCTGTGGGTGACGAGAAGGAGGACAAGAAGGCAGCGTCAGGACGACTGTTCAGCGGACAGGATGACCGGACGGAATGCCACCCGTCTCTTTATCAGTTTTGAAGCAGCCGAAAAAGGCGCGTTTTGGTACACCTGCTTCTTACAACAAAAAGTGCTGGTTGCGCTTTCAAGCAGAAATGGCAGTCCGCATCGACGAATTTTTCACCACTTCATTGCGGACACGCACTACTTCTGACCTATCGCCACACACTTGCTATTCTCCACATTCATAAGTTCTAACTTGCATATATTCCACCTTAAAAAAAGTTGGATTAAGTAGCTTTTACTGTACTACAATGGGGCTTACACGTCTGTTTCGCCTCCCCGTTCACAGCTTAAACAGTCCTCCATGCATGCACGATGGTTTTTAAGACGATAATCTTTCTAGGGCCACTTGAACGCGAGAAACGTTTCTGTCTGTCTGCCTCTCTTTCTCTGTCTGCCTGTCCTTCGGCCTGTCTGTTACTATATTCAGCCGCCCTGCTGAAGTGAAACAGAATCTCCCACTAGGCTTATACCCCACACCGGCAAATCGAAACGTCTAAGCCCGGTTGCAATGTTCATACGTGTCAACATTGTTGAACAAGAAAAAAAGATTCCGCTATTATGAAGTAAAAACGAATACATAGGTGATATTTGTAGGATTACTTTAATAAAAATTCATCAATGCTTCATTTTCGCGATAGCAAATGCAATACCACTTGCACTGCAGAAAAAAAACACTACTTCGACTGCTGCCGCCGGCGCCACGATGGCAAATTGCGGCATTTTAGGCCATCAAACGGAATCAATAACGAAGGGTTCGACGTTGCGCTTGGGACGCGCGTGGAGAAGCGCAACTGGGTTGTATAAACGTTGTAGTAGGGTGCCTTAATTCAAACCCGTCTCCAATATATACGGTGACTCTGGCATCTAGGCGTCCATCCTGGAGAAGTGGAACACGGTAAAGTTGTGTTGACTCGAGCATACCTCCAGCGTGTTTACCTTGGGTGGAGCGACACGTGAGAGGAATAGCATAATAGCTCTGCGGGAAAGAGAAGAGAGGCATTTCATCGGCCGGGGCGTCAGACGCCTGTTGTCTTTCGTGGACATTTGCAAGGAAAGGAGCAGGTAAAATGCCAATTTTCTCTTGTGGTGTGCATCGCCACATGTCTTGCTCTTTAGCATGTCCCAGACTAAGTCAGCGCAACTTATGCACCGCATTACCATGGGTGACAATTCTGAGCCAGGCATTGTTTGTTCAAGCTGTTTGTTTTAATTTCTTCAGGACATTGCCCGGCCTCACGAGTTATGTCTTGCTTTTAATCGTTGCGAGGAGGCGCTCACTGCGGTACATAGAAATGAAGCCCCAGTGGCAAAAGAACAAAAACCAGAAGAGAAAGAAAAAGCCTACTATGACTTGAAATCGCGTAAATTTTATATTTTGCAAAAATGCTTTACATAAACATGATTTTATCTCTCCTTGTTGGTACTGGAGCAAACTTGCTACATCGTTGTGGCGTCGTTTTATACTGTGTTATGCTTTGTGATAGGTGTACTCACGTAAATAACGAATTCAAAGAGCATACCTTCTTACGGCGATATTACACGCCAGGAGTTACAACGATGCCTGCATACGAACCGGAGTTGGAGAAGCAAGAGAACGAGGTTGAGCCCCGGCTGGACATCAATCGCCTTGGAACCGCTTTACATTTCTGTGTCATAGGCCAAATACCCTGTGCCTCCAGCAAAGAAATCCGTCTCATACCAGTTTGGGGGAGCTGCTGGATACCCCACGGCGGTCCTCCAGAATTTTTCTGGCAGCCGACGCGTCGTGGGTCTGCCGCCTCTGCCTCATAGGATGCCCAACACTGGCACTATCGTGCAAGCGCCCATGGTAGGCTAGCATCACGAACGGCAGCCCCGTGCATTCACTGGCAACGCGGATCAGTACGTCGACGAGTGGTTAACCCATGTTACAAACGGTTACAAACGGGTAAGCCGGTACAATCGCAGGGATGCTGCTGCTAAACTCGGGAACGTCGTCTTCTATTTAGATAAGACTTGACTAATTTTGTATGAGAATAACAAAGCCACGCTCACAACGTGGGATTGTTTTGTGAAAGACATCTCCCGCTGCTTTGGAGAATCCATCACAAAGATTTAGCGTGCGGAACATACAATCCTGCAGCGCTTGCAAATCCCTGGAGAAACGTGCACAACCTATAATAAGAGGTGCTAAACCTCTGTGAAGCCGTAGATCCGCGAATGTCAGAGGAAGATAAAGTTCGACATCTGTTAAAAGGCATCGCCGAGGACGTCTACAACTTTCTCATAGGCCGTAAAAAGTTGGATATGGCATCATACGTCGTCCGACATTGCCGCACCTTCGAAGCCTTAAAGTTTCGCCGCATTACACCTAAGTTTGGTTGTTTGGCTAATGTTAGGACTTTGGCTAGCGTTGACCTGCACCCGCCGGCAGACATTGCTGAAACGATACGATGCTTTCTCCGCGAGGAACTGCTGCGAAAACAAGAGCTCCGGCACTATACCGACAGCGTACGCATCCGAGACAGCTACGTGCTACTGGAAGTCCAGACCAACACACTTTCTCCGTCGAGTGTTGCATTCCACGACGCGAGCTTTATGACTCGAAATAAGAGTCCGCAGTGCCCTGATGTCCACGAGTCAGCACGCACCAGTCGCGACGTTGAAAAGTTGTCTCAGCGTTCCCAACGTGCAACGTATGACGAGCGTCCTCGGCGTCCAAAGTTTCAACCGCGTTCTGATGACGTGTACGAGGAATACTTCCCTGACCACCGTGAGCGTGGGCCTACCTGCTGCAATTGTGGTATCGAGGGACACATTTCCCACTGCTGCCGCCGTCACCGTCGAGCACCACGTTACGAGCAACCGCCAATGAGGAACCACCCCAACACTGGGAATGGCCGCTGCGATACTCCCCTGCCACAGGATCTGCGCCCCATGGCGCAGCCACCGCTTCGTCGTGATTCGCCTGCTTCTGACCGCAGTCTAACACCTCCCAGCACACGACTGCGGCGTTCACCCTCACCTTTCCGGCGTCGGTTGCCGCCGCCTGAAAATTCGCCGCCGTGGCCAATGGAGTTGAGGCCAAACCACCATCATCGCGTAGTATGCCTCTTACCAGACAGTCTCAATTGGAACTGCCTTCGCCGGTATTTGTGCTAATGATAGTTGCAGTATTGGTAGATAACACGACAACAATGGCTTTGATTGATACGGTAGCAGCAGTGTCTGTCATGAGTTCAGCTTTCAAAGCCCGCCTTTGCTGTAAAGTGATGTTTAGCTTGGACCGACTCGTGACTTTTTGGGGTGTTGGCGGTGTGTGCCTGTGCCCTCTTGGGGTTTGCTCAGTGAATGTTTTGTTTGGCGGCCACATGTTCAGAGCGGAATTTGCAGTGCTTCCGCGATCTACACACGATGTCAATTTGGGTGTGGATTTCTTGAAGCAGTGCGGGGCCACCACTGACTGTCGCAACGGAGAAATTTACGTGGACGGTACCGCGCTGCCTGCCCTTGTGGAAGGCTCTTCATTCGATCACCATGACTTCTGCGTATTGGGTGCACAATCATACCAGCGAGGTCAGCCACATTTGTTTGTGTTCTTTGCCCAATAGTTGGCGTAGGTGGCTTTGGAGAATTGGTCGAACCAGTTCCTCTAAATTGTGCAAAAAAAGACATTCTGGTGCCACGGTCAGTTGTTTCGGTTGTCCAAAGACACACCGTATAGTGGACAGTTAACTACTCTGCTGAGCCGGCCGTGCTTCCCCGTAGCCTGAATCTTGCCAATTTCTTCGAATATGCGTTTTCTTCAGAGGCGGTTTTGACAGAAAGCTTGGATTCTCCTTCTGATATTTGCCCGGTGGACACTGCCAAGTTGGAGAGTAGGTAAAAGAATTCCTTGGCCCAGACAAACGTCGCGCATTGGTACAAGTGCTTACGCGGTGCTCAAGCGTGTTTGATTTCGCCCGCCAACATACACGCTCATTTGTACCAAATACATGGACCCACCATTTAAGGAGCACTCGAACAGCACGGCCCATAATGCAAAGCCTTTTCGCGTCTCTCCTTATGAGTGACGAGACATTAACGAACAAGTCTACGAGGTGTTGCAGAAGGGCGTGGTTAGTGAATCCTGAAGTCCTTGGGCGGCGCCGGTGATTTTGGTCAAAAAGAAAGATGGGTCATGGCGCTTCTGTGTCGACTACCGGCGCCTTAACGAAATTACCAAGGACGTATATCCACTGCCCCATCCAGACGATGCAATAGACTGTCTTAATTCGGCTTCATACATCTCCACAGTTGACTTACGATCAGGCTACTAAAAAATTCCTGTGCATCCCGACGATAAAGAAAAGACCCCCCTTTTCACGCCCGATGGACTTTTCGAATTTAACATAATACCTTTTGGACTCTCTAACGCCCATGCCACGCTTGGGGGATTTATGGACACTGTTCTTCATTGACTTAAAGGGTAAGTGTGCATGTGCTTCCTTGATGGTATCGTGACTTTCTGTGGCAGTTTTCAAGAGCACAACGCTCGCTTGGCCACTGCTTTAAGCTGTTTGGACAAGCCTGGTGTCATCCTAAACGCGAAGAAATGCCGATTCGGAGAAAGGCGAACACTTGTACTTGGACTCGTTGTCGATAAAGGGGCATCCGGACAGGTGCCCAAAAAATTGTAGCAGGCAGCCCCTTTAAAGAACCGTGCTCTGTTGAGGAACTCCGCAGCTTTTTAGAAATATGCACCTACTTTGTCTATTTTATTATTAGATTTACCGACATAGCCTACCCTCTTGTTATGTCACGGCGGAATTCGCAGAAGAACGACGAAGCTACCACTGTCATAGACGGCCACAAAACAAAAACTGAACTTCTTTTAGGAGATATGCATATCTATACAGACGTAACGTGGCTGCAAATAAAGACAACATCAACCGAATCGAAACCGAAACTGAAACACTACATATTCCCCTCCTTAAAAGAACAATGTTAGTAATTGTTAGTGGATTACTATAAGTACGAAAATACACAATATTTACAAATATTTACAACCACACATGGCATGTGCACTTCACAATTATGCCTGATGTGCAACTATGCAGCATACATTCTACGACTGCTACATAACGAACCAATTCAGGAACCAACAAAACACTTGAAGAACCACTGAAACGTCTGCACAAAGTCCAGTTAGCACTCACGTTGTGTCACTGCACCAGTCTACACACAAATACACCAGCTACACACGGTCCCCGTATTGATCCGGAGGTCTTCTGTACCTCGGTGGCTGAACCCGACGTTGAGGTACCGGTTGCTTCGACGCAGCTGGCGCTGAAGCTTGTAGCGTGGGCCTAGCTGGTGAAGCTTCGGAACGCGCTATTGAGGAGCGATCCTCGGGTCCCTCAGGCGCCGAAGGCGGGGTTGCAGGTTCGGAGGCAGCGTTATGATGCCGATTCCACGCGGCTGATGGTGGAGGTACCTTAGATAACTTCGAAGCGTTCCAAGTTCATCCATCGTCAAGCCGGAAGTTGTTTGGCCTTGTTGGTGGACAACCTTCTGTGGGTGGCTAAACGCGAGTTCGCCTTAAGCGGATATTCCGGGTTTCTTAATTCGCACAAAATCGCCAAGTGACACTGTTGTTTTCTTCGCAGCCCTGCGACGGTCTGTGTATTTTTTGCTGTACCCTTCTTTGCTCTTCACGCGTTGGCGTAGACGATAGAGTTCGGAAGCAGGATGGCTGAAGAAGGTTGGTGATGGGTGGCCTACAACGTCAAGACGTGTTCTCGGTAGCCGCCCGTGTAGGAGAACGGATGGTGCAACCCCCGTAGTGGCATGTTGCGTGCAGCGATATATAGCCAAATAGTCTGTTAGCGCTTGATGAAGCGGACGCTGCTCTAACATTGCAACCTGCACGAAATCCTTGAAGACTCGATTGAACCGCTCCACAAGTCCGTTTGCTTGAGGGTAGTAAACAGAAGAGCGCACGAGGCGGATGGCGCGATCATTGAGAAACTTTGTGAACTCCACAGAGGCGAACTGAAGCCCATTGTCGCATACTATCACGTCCGGGTAACCCTCACGGGAGAACACCGAAAGCAAAAAGTTTATGACGGTGCAGGATGACACTTCAGTGCAGAATTGGACTTCTGGCCATTTCGAAAAGTAGTCGATGAGAGTAATGGCGTATCTGCAGTCGTACGGTGCTCTCTGAATGGGTGCCGACGGCCAGCTTCTCCCATGGGCGTTTTGGCAAGGGTACTTGCTGCAAGGGAGTAGCAGCAGTCGTCGCACTTTTGTCACCCATATGACATATTCTGCAGTTCTGCATGGAACGTTCCACCTGTCTATCCATGTCTGGCCACCGGAATCGTTGTCTTAGTCGAGCTTTTGTCCGAACTATACCCGGGTGAGGTTCGTGGGCAGCAGCAACTACTTGTGGCATGAGAGACAAAGGAACGACGATTCGTTCTCCGCGCACCAAGAAGAAAGGCTGAAGTTCACTTGAGAGCGTGTTATGTGCAAGCCAAGATGTGGCGACATAAGTCGCGACTTGCTCCAACATGCAGTCTTCACGAACGGCCTGTTGAAACTGCTCCTTGGTGAGGGAAGGTAATTCAACAAAGGCACAATCTCCTCGAATGAAGCACCTTCCTGCGGAAACGGAACTGAAAGGCGGGAAAGGGCATCCGCCACCTGGTTTTTGGACCCTTTCCGATACTCTACAGTATAGTTGTATCGAAGCAGCCGTTCCGACCAGCGTGCGATGCGAAGGGGTCGGCGGCCAGTGCCTTGCGAAGAGAGAAGAGAGGAGAGAGACCGCGGCGTGGTGGTCTGTGCGCAACCTGAAATGATGTCCCCACAATACGTATGCCAGTGCTCACATGCCCAAACGCACGCAAGCGCTTCCCACTCCATATTTCCTCTCCGCAGGTGAAAGCGTTCGCGAAGCAAAGGAAACAGTTCGCAACCTGTGGCTATCGACCTGCTGGAGAACAGCACCAAGTCCGCAGTCGGACGTATCAGTAGACATTACGACCGGAAGAGACGCATCGAACATCTGCAGAACTTGGCTGGACGAGAGCAGCAACTTTATTTTGGCGAAACTGGCGTCTACCGCATCAGCCCAAATGAATGGTTGGTTCTTTCGGAGAAGAGCTCGCTTGGGTTCTACCACATCAGCAAGACTGGGAACAAATTTGGCGTAATACTCGACCAGAGCAAGAAAGGAACGGAGACTAGTCGCATCAGTTGGCGCAGGAGTATTTATAATGGAAGCAATTTTTTCCGGCAGTGGAGAAATGCCTTGCGCTGTGATCTTGTGTCCCAAGAATAAAAGTTCCTGTACGCCTACTACGCACTTGTTTAACTTGAGCCCGCCTTTTTTAATACGCCGTAGTACAGCGATCAGGTTCCTCAAGTGTTTCTTTTCGTTTTTCCCAAACACAATCAGGTCATCGATATAGAAGAGAACACCACAGCATCCATGAAGGATTTTAGACATCATTTGTTGGAATGCAGCGGGGGCGGACGCCAACCGAAACACACGCGTTTAAAGCGACAGAGGCCATCGTGAGTAATGAAAGCGGTCAAATCACGGTTTTCAGGATCGAGGAAAACCTGGTGGTAGGCTGATGCGAGGCCAAGCTTCGAAAAATGGGTTGCCCCATCGAGATTGTGGAGGAGATCTTCGGTGTGGGGAAGAGGAAAGCTATCCGTCACTACGGCCTTATTAGGCTCCCGTAAGTCGACACAAACACGAATGCCTCCATCCTTCTTTTGAACAACAACAATCTGAGAGACCCATTCTGACGCATTAATGCGCTCTATCACATCCAACTGCCCCAGCCAACGAAGTTCTTCCGATACCCGAGCTCGGAGTGAAAGGGGAAGGCGGCGAAGTTTTGCTACAGTAGACGGAACTGACAGCCCAAGTTTGACACGATGCACAAAACCCTTGGCTAGGCCCAGGCTGGAGTCGAAAGGCACGCAAACTCATTGCGCAACTCTGCTGGAAGGCATGCAGTTGAAGCTAGTTCCTGGCTTGGGGCTTGTACGTTGGTAGCACTGGTAGTTGACGCGGTTGTCTCAAGGCAGCGGTGGGACGAGCCGTCAATCTGGAACTCAAGGGCCCTTATGTCGTCAATATCTAGCCGTGATGTGCCTTGCGAGACAACGTAGAACAGAATGGACGCTTCGCGTTCCTTGTGTACGACCTTCGATAAAAAGCATCATCGCACGGGGATAGGCTGTTACGAGTAATCTAGCAGCTTCACACGGGCACGAGCTTCAGTGCATGCCCGAAAAAATGCCTATCGAAAAGATCACCCGCCAGAATGGAAACGGAAGGTCCCGAGTTGATAAGGAATGCTAATGGCGCATGCCCAACTATTACCTCGACGTGAATGCCGGCGCGGCTGGATGCGATCACCGACAGAATGCTCACAGCTTCGTCGTGCAAATTCTGGTCGCTCAGCTCACGGACACGAACGTCCTGCTGCTTCTTTTTTCACACTGAACAACAGTGCCCAATGTGTCCACAATTATAACAACGCTGACCTTGCGCTGGGCAGCGGGATGACGCGGCACAGTGCTGGCGCGAACCACATAGGTAGCAGTAAGAGGACGAGGTGGGTGGGCGCGTACAGGAAGCAGGTGGGTGGGTGTCGGGATGCGGGCGCGTTTCGGTAAGAGGTGCAGGCAGAGGCGTGTCGCTACGCGAAGGACGGGGGCCGATTTCATTTCGACTGCGGTCGTGCGGTGTTGAGCGAGAGCTTCTTTATATACGCTGCATGGTGCCTAAAGCAATTCCTCGAACGTCCTCACTAGCTTGTTCAATTTGTGACGCTAATTGTATTGCTCGGAAGAACGAGAGGGTGGAGCCCTCAAGAAGAAGGCGTTCACAAATGGGCTGGGACGAGACCCCTTCCACGAACTGGTCACGAAGCGAGTCTTCAGGTGAAGCAAAAGAACATGCAGCGGCAAGCGCACGTAGTGCGGTAACGTACGCCTGAACAGGCACTCCTGGTTGCTGAATGCGATGGCGAAAGCGGTGCCTTTCTACGACGACATCACTTGAGCTTGTAAAATGTTGCTTTAGAGTCGCTAGAGCTTCGTCGTAAACAGAAGGCTGAATGGCGGCGGCCTTGCTAGCTTGAGTAAGTTTGTCGTCGGCGGCGGCCTTGCTAGCTTCAGGAAGTTTGTTGCCGGCGGTTGACTCACCGGTCTGAGAGGCATTTGTTGGAAGCGGTAGAATGGAGAAGACACGTTGACCCTCAACGCCGAGGCTGTGTAACAGCAGCGCCTTGCGACGTTCGGGCGGAAGGTCGGATGCTCCGGATGCCAGTAGGTAGTTTTCGAAAATTTGGTGCCATTGTTTCAGGAGGGCGGCCGGGTTCAGGCAGGAACGGGGCGGCGGAGCAAGCCCGATGCAGCTCATGGCGTCGAAAAGGTGCAAACGTGGTTACGCCCTCCGAAAAAAAAGCATCCTCCTCGCCTATATGTCGCGGCGGAAGCCGCAGAAGAACGACGAAGCTACCACTGTTGTAGACGGTCACGAAACAAAAAGTGAACTTTTATTCGGAGCCATGCATATATATACAGACGTCACCTGGCGGCAAATAAAGACAACATAAACCGAATCGAAACCGAAACTGAAGCACTAAACCTCTCACAAGCCTTCTCCAGAAAAACGTCCCACTGAAATGGAGCTCCGACTTTGGCATCGCTTTTTGCCGCCCGAAGCATGTGTTGACGTAGAAGCCGGTGCTTCGTCACTTTGATTCCGCAGCACCAACGGAAGTACACACCGATGCCAGCGGTGTTGGACTGGGGGCAGTCCTTGTTCAACGGCACAGTGACGGGGAGCATGTTATTGCTTATCCGAGCGGCAGTCTCAGTAAGCCAGAGCGGAACTACACTGTCATGGAACAAGCGTACCTCGCGGTCGTTTTCGTCATACAAAAGTTTAGGACATACCTTCAGAATCATCACAGACCACCATTCCCATCAGTCTTTGTGATCCATCAGGGCAACTGGCGCGCTGGGTTCTCCGACTACAGAAATGTGATTTCATGGTGCCGCACAAGAGTGGCCGCAAGCATGCCGATGCCCGCAGCCTTTCTCGGCTGCCAATATAATAAACTGACTCACATGCTGACAACTTTGATGAGTGCGTCGCCTTGGTGTCGACGGCGTTCCCGTATACCGGTGTTCAAACGGGAACAACGCAAGGACAATTGATTGGACCCCCATTTCGCCTCAGCCGAGTCCTGCCCTACTAGCCGTTCCTGCCTTCACAACGACTTGCTTTTCAAGAAGAGCTAATCCGCCGTGAGTTCTCGCATTCTTCTTATGGTACCAGACAGCCTTCGCAACGTTGTCCTGAACACTATGCACAATGACGTAATTTCCGGCTCCATGGGGCTCGCCCGCACTCTTCACCGCACCCAACAACGCTTTTATTGGCCGAACATGCCCAGAACTACTGAGCGCAATGTGGCTTCTTGCACCCAATGTCAACGGTGCAAACATCCCACCACTGTCCCGGTAGGCCGAATTCAGCCTGTGGACCCGGCACACTGTCCTTTTGGAAAAGTTGGCATACACTTGTTGGCACCTTTCCCGCGCTCATCACAGGAAAAACGCTGGAATATTAATGCGTGGATTACTTATCGCGCTACTCTGATACCGGTCTCTAGCCTCTTCAACTAACGACAGAATTCTCGCTCTTCATGCACCGCACATATTGCTACGCCATGCACCCCGGAAGTCATAATCAGTAACCGTGGGGGTCAGTTCACTGCGACGGTGGTTGAAGTGCTTCTTCGCCTTTGTGCCATGCATGTTCGCCACTCTTCACCATACCACCCTCAGACTAACGGTCTCACGGAACGAACCAACTGAACATTCACGACCTTGCTATCGATGTACGTCGCTTCGGACCACAGAAACTGGGACTAGCGGTTGCGATTCACAACATACGCATATAACACGATGAAGCATGAAACCACTGGTTGCTGACCATTTTTCGACCTTTGCGCCCATCAACCTAGTTACTGCCTGGACATCAGGCTTCCTTTCTCTCTGCATCATGAACACTCGTTGGCGAGGATGCTCTTCCTGGCTGAAGATGCCCGTCGACTCGCTCGCCTATTACCTCTCGCCTCCCAAGAGCACTCCGAGAAGCGATTTGACGGTTGCCGACGTGATATTACGTACGAGCCGGGTAACTTTGTGTGGCTACGTACGCCATGGCAAAAGCCTGGGCTATCCGAGAAGCTTCTGTCCCATTACATCGGCCCGTTTGTTATGATGAAGCGTCTCAGCGATGTTACATATGTTATTTCACGCATACCTTCAAGTGGCCAACAATGCAAAGAGACATAAGTGGTGCATTTTGCCCACCTAAAACATTCCCAGGAGCGCAGTGTAAGTTGACTGGCCCAGAGGGCTTCGTTTGGGCCTGGGGAAATGTTGCGCCGATATTACACGCTAGGAGGTACAACGATGCCTGCATCAGCACCGTAGTTGGAAAAGGAAGAAAACGAGTTTGAACCCCCGCTGGACATTTCCCTCAAAAAGATCCCTGCGTGCATGATCACTCCTATCAGTGCCGTCCCGCCAACTGCCTCTCCTTCACCAACCTCCCTTCTTGTTTTATTTCTCTACATACTTTTTATGCTTTCTTTTCTTTATTTTTTTATTTTTCATTTTATTTTATGTCGGTTTCAATACTTTCTGATGCCACGTCTCATGTTCGAACAGTTTTTTTTATATATTTCACTAATATTTTATTTCATTCCTTAAATGTGTTTCTTTAATTACTTCGTAATTTCTCTCTTTGAGCGCCCCTGTCCTGGCCAATCCCCCTGGGTGGGTATGAGCCATATCTTTTGGCACCACTACTACCACATTGATCCCTTGGAACCACTTTAACATTTCTGTGTCGCTGGCCAAATACCCTGTGCCTCTAGCAAATAAATCCGTGTCATAACAATATAAAATAAAAACGTTTGCCCCGCTGGAATTTTAAGGGTGGTGTGCACATTATGTTTTCGAAGGAATTTATAATGCAAACGTGTAGTCACCGTAACTAATTCTTTTTTTCTTATAACTACAGAAAAATCCCGGGCCATCAACAGTAACGTGAAACCTGGATAGTGGCGAAGCATACAACGTACAAGTCTATTCTTGGCGCCTAGGGGTTTTTTCCTACGGAGATGAAACCGGTGGAGTAGAGGTATATAGTTTTGCTGTAAAAGTCCTGTGTGTTTTAACCACGAAGCATTCCAGCGCGAGGTGTAAACGGGTGCCCCGGTGTTTTTCTAGCAAGCGTTTCTTTCTAGTGTGAGACGTGTACGAGTGTCCCGGTGTCTTTTTAGTACGCGTAACGTTCCAGCCCGAGACGCAAACGAGTGCGCCACTGTTTTAATACCGTGGCCCTATGGGACGACTGTTACGATAAGAACGAGAACATGAACCGCCGACAGCCCGAGCCCCTAAGGGTCCTCGCCCCTAAAAGAACGCTCATTCCTATCCTCTGGATGTACCACGCGCATTCTTTTTTTGGGTACGTGACGTATTTGTTTCATCAGCAAAGCTTTGTAATCCTTTGCAGAAAATTCACTTTGCTGAGCGGATAGGTGCACGCACCTCATGAGGAGCGGCGGGCGCAGTTCTGGCTTCCGCCACATGAGGATCCCTCAAAAAATACCAAGAAAAATTTCCAGCCATCCCCACTAACATGAAGCCTGGGGATGGGAGAAGTATTGAGTGTATCACTGTATTTAGAGATTGTACGTCTCCCTCTTGCCAGAGGGCGCGCAATGATTGAACGCCAGAGAAACGTCCGGGAGAGGACGAATCTCGCGTTTGCTAGGCACATCTGCCCTAGTTTGCGGTAATGGCAGGGGTCAGCGCGAACGCAGTGCAATTGCCGCCCTGGGGACTCGTTCTCAGTGATCAAAGCGCCTCCAGCACCAGGTTAGTATACATTTTTCGTTCTCCTACCGGCCACCTCTGATCAGGCCTAGCATCAATGCCGCAGTGCACGCAATGGGGAAATAACGGTCCAAATGGAGAAAAGATACGTGAAGTTCACGCTTTCGAACGAACTTTCTGACGCGAACTATGCCGGCGCGAGCAACCTTTGTAACACGCTGGGCGCGGTGCGCTGGGAGCGAATATTTGTCGTTGGCTCGCTAAGCGCGGGATTCCGTAGTCGCTGTCCGGATGAAAAATACAGCTACGTTAGAGTTCTGTGGTCCAGCCTTTGTATTCTAAATGAAGCCTGAGCGTGCGCCAACAATTCATGCGACTGACAGCGGCACTCGACCGGGAAAACAGTACCACACGTTGTCAAAATTAGGCTGTTTCTTTACTCGTCCCTGTGGCTCTGCGCCTGCTTCATTTCATTGTTAAATGGTGCCGCTTAGCGCCTACGCGAGCCTTTATCCTACCTACGGCTGTAAATAAACTTTTCTTGCCGCACTACGCCGTCATGACGCGGTTGAAAATTTCCTTTGTGCGGGCGCGCACTGTATGGTAGTGTGTTGTTGGTTTCTTAACGTTACATTTACCCGCCTGTCATTGCAGAAGTGGCGTATACTGCTTTATGATGATCTAACGGTGAAAAAGTCGAGCTTTTGCACTTGGTTCCCGATTTGCCGGGCTGAAAGGTTTGTTGTTACGGCAAGTTAACTTGGTGGCAATTGTCATTTCAGCGACGATGTATTTACTGTCTAATATTTTGCGACTAAAATACAAACTCACTCCTCTAGTTTGTCACATGCTCCATGCATGCCTCAGACGTAATGATAGTGACCATTGATGTAGGTTGCTGAGACAATTTTCAAGTTTTAATCAAAAAAAAAAAAAGAAAGCGGCCGGAGTTGCATCAGGCCACCGCACATCAGCTTGAGTGCTTTTGCATTTTTTGTATCCACTGTGAAAATCCCAGTAAATTATACTACTTCGCTGATTTATAGCGCGCACAGTATAGCAAACTGTGGATATAAATGGAACAAAGGGAAGCAATCGCGCACCCCTGCATGGCGCGGTCTAGTAAACACGACGTTGCCCAGCCTCTGCGTGCTCGCGAGATGACCACGGCGAAATGTGCATGAATGCTTGCTGGTAGCTCATAGGTGACCCTTCAGGTGCCATTCCAGTCCTTGTTTCTGTCACTCTGGGGGTTGAGGCCAGCACATCTGGGGCAACAAACCCATTTCCAAGGCTACCAAATTTTCTCCCAAGCCCCTGCACGGCACTTTGTTGCTGCTCGCATTGCTCCTGTACTCGACATGCATCGAACAGACGCATTGGCAAGGGAAGGGAGGGGCCATTTTCTGGCGGGCTTCCTCCAGTCAATGTCTTGTACACTCGCTGGCTTGATGCCATGCTGTCTCTGACGTCCCACTTTTGTGGCAGCTCAGTGCACGCAAGCTCCGGTGGCGCCTCTTAAAACCTTCCGCTTGCAAGAGGGCGAGTAGGTGCACAGCAGCCAGGATGGGACTCCATGCTCCCCTGCAACCGGCCAGGAAATCGCAAGCTGCCTAACAATCTCCCCACTGTATGTCTAAAACCTGAGGCACGCAACATAGGGCCGGCCACTTTTCTTCCTGGAGCGAAAGCAGCGGCTGAGCACATGGATGAGGCACAACCTGCAATAACAGAGAGAGTAACAGTAAATAATACTCAGGGAAGAACAGGACTAGTCCGCTACAGTTTATGGTAAAGGGATAGAGCAGAAAGAAGTGGCCGCAAGGAACAGACTCAAAAGGACCAGATTTTGTGTCTGGCTTATCACTGTTGCAAGGGCAATAATCTACACCTCAAACAGCAATGATGCCAAAATATTTTGTCAAGTTCGAGCGTACAAGTATCTCTGCATGCTTTGTTAATGCATTTTCAAGAGAAGGAAGTTTAACATATTAAAACCTCACCGTGGGTAATGATACCAGTACCCGCATAACCGTGATTGTCTTAACTTAAGCAAGCAACAATATGATTATCTGGAACTAACTTCCAGAACCTTTTGAGATAAACAGGTAAACATTCGGGCTATACCGATGACTCATCGAATTAAAAAAAAATCTTCTAGTTCACTGAGTTCGACCTAACGAGGTTTTACTGTATTATCTATTCGGGCACACCAAAAACATCTGCTTTCGAAACAAACACAACCATCCCACCCCCAAAAAAGGAGAAGAAAGACACACAAACAGATTTTTGCGGCAGAACATGCGCAATAAATAATGAAAACACCAAAAAAAGAAAATTCAAGGCGTATGTGCACTTTTGTAGTTGACTTCGCCGCAAAACTGGATTGCTTTGCGGTAAACGCGTGGGCGGACGACTCTCACGGAAAACGGCCGCAACCTTTCCGTAAAGATCTTCGCCAAAAATCATCCCGTAAATTCGATGTACAGCATTTGAAAATACCTAATCTACCCACTAGCGGTGGAGTCTGGTGATTGTTGCTTTCCTCTTTCAGGGTGAACAACTGTGAAAAAAGTGCTATACAAATGCTCATACCGGTTAACTGGCGTCAAGTAAAAATCAAAGAAGGATTTACTTACTGCGAGTCGCACGTGTTTGCCCGCACCGATGAAGGCAAGCAATGCGCCTCGGTGGCTTGGCGGCATGCCCTGCTCCGATTCTGCTCGGATGGGTCCTTGGGGCGGCACCCCGAGTGGTATGAGTCTTCAGACACAGTCGGCAGCGCAGACAAGTCCTTCGTCAACAATGCGTGGTCGGGAGCCGGAAAACGCCTACCAGTTTGAGCCATACCGCGTTACCATCACCTACTCTTCCACAGTAAACAATACGAGACTTCCCGATCGCCGCCCGTACCAATATGGCCGACGGTCTCGTTTACATCAGTGTTGCTAGACCACCAAGCAATTGCGTATAAGGTCTATTACTTCGCAACAAAGCGGTCGGGGTTCTCGTTCCCGCCGTCGTGACCGAACAGCCGGTGGAGGAGGCAGTTTGCAGGCTTATCAGCACGGTCGATCTTTGCAATAAGTTTGACCTTTCCCACGTCGGCGAACCTGAAACATCCCTCATTCAGGATGTGATCTCTGAGTTTAGCTCTGCCTTTTGCATGGGAAACACAGACATCAGCCACTGCGAGGTGATAAAGCACCGGATTCCTACTAACGACGCAGCGCCTGTCTATCATAGGGCATACCGAATTCCTTATGCCAAGAGAGACGATATAGACAAGCAGTTTAACGATTTGCTGGACCAGGGGATCATTCAGCACTCTACGTCTCCGTGGGGTGCGCCGGCGCTGCTGGTCGAGAAACCGGACGGGTCATATCGTTTTGTCGTTGACTACCGCGATTTAAACCGTGTCACTCGCGTCGAGCCGTACCCGCCAACGAACATTTCTGAGATGCTGTCAGAGCTACGCTCCGCCAAGTTTTTTCACAGTCGTGGATATGGCTTCCGGCTATTGGCAGATATAAATGCACTAGAATAATGGCGAAAAGAACGCTTTCAACACGCCGACTGGGTATTACCAGTGGCGACGGATTCCAATGGGTTTAGTTAACAGCGCCGCGGTGTAGCAACGCATGGCCGACGTCATCTTGGTAGGACTGTTGGGAAAGGTCTGTCATGTGTATCTCGATGACATTATAGTGTACAACAGCTCGTTTGAGGACCACCTGACCGACCTGCGGAGCGTATTCTGAGAATACAGGCGGCAGGCCTTAAACTCAATCCTTCCAAATGCCAGTTCCTTAGGCCCGAAGTCAAATACGTCGGACATATTGCATCTGCAGAAGGCATGGGTCCCGACCCGGGTAAAGTACAGTGCGTGCGAGACTTCCCCGAGCCCAAGACAAAGACCGAGGTGCGGCAATTCCTGGGCCTGTTGTCCTACTATCGGCGACACATTCCCAACTTCGCAGCGCAGGCTCGTCAGTTGACACAACTTACGACTAAGAAACCGTTCCACTGGGGCAAAGTAGAGCAGATGGCCTCCTCTTCTATGAAAATGAAGTGGACGTAGGCTCCCGTGTTCAGGTTTCCCGAGTTTAGTAGACCATTCACACTCGTGACAGGCGCGTCGAAGGAGGCTGTAGGAGCGGTGCTGTCACAGGAGTTTGAGGGGAAGATACGCGAGTCGCCAGTTAAATTCCGCGGAGCAGAAGTGTGGAGCCACGGAACAGGAATGCCTCGCCGTGGTATAGGCCGTTCGTTATTTCCGGTGTATTCTGTACGCGTGGCACTTCCGCATTGTCAGTGACTGCCAGCCCTTAAAATGGCTGATGAGTGCACGCGACCCGAACTCGAGGCTAGCGAGATGGCACCTACTGTTGCAGGAGTACGACTTCGAAGTCATTCACAGGGCAGGGACAGCGAATGAGAACGCCGATACATTAAGTAGGCCAGCAGTCGGGGTAGTCGAGGGTTTCGCGCCGGTAGTTGGAGACCCGTATAAAGCGGGAACAGGACGACGACCCTCAGCTACAGCCCATACTCAAGTCCCTTCAGGCCGGCGGTCGTGATGCACAGTACTATGTGGATGACAGAGGACTACTCCGGTTCAGAGACAAACCAGACGATACCAAAGACCGCCTAGGGGTACCGGCCTCCATGAGAGGCGAGCTGTTGCGACTTCACCACGATGTTTCGTACGCGGGTCACCAAGGGGCCCGTAAGACGCGTCAAAGGATTAGCAGGGCGTATTTTTGGCCCGGGATGCGACAAGACGTTGTGGAGTATTGTCGCAAATGCCTCTCCTGCGCAGTTCACAAAACCCCCAAGAATCAGAACCGTCCCCCTTACAGTTGTTTGAGAGGCTTAGCACCCCATTTCAGCGCAGGGCGATGGACATAGTGGGTTCACTGCTCACTGCTTCAGCGGGGAGGAAGTACATATAGGTCTTCGTGCACCATTTGAGCCGCAAGGCGGAAGCTGTTCCTTTAGTTCACCAGAAAGCAGAAACGGTTGCGAGAGCCTTTGTAGAAAGGTAGTACTGCGACACGGTGTGCCTGAACAGCTGCTGACCGATGAGGGTACAAAATTTGTCTCCCGGGTTATGAGAGAGGTCTACGACCTCTTAGGAATAAAAAAGATACAAACGACCCCGTATCATCCTGAATGTAACGGCGCCGTAGAAAGGCTGAACCAAACGTTGGTGGGCATGTTGTCTCATTTTGTCGCTCATGACCAAGGAGATTAGGATCAGTGGCTTCCTTTCGCGGTGTTCGCTTACAACACCGCGGTTCATGAGGGCACCAAACAAACCCCCTTTTTCCTCCTCCACAGGTGCGATGCAACGACGCCGAGCGTCGAAGATGAGGCTGCTGAGATTCATAACAACACCATAGAGGAATACCGCGCGGAACTGGGTCTACGCCTCTTGATATTACACCGGCTGGCGGCCGAGGCTCTCATCAAAACATCAGAAAAGAGAAAGGCGCCCTCTGATCTAAAAGGCCAACCCAGCTGTTTCGAAAATGGCGACATAGTTTTCGTGAAGGTAGAATTCCGGACACACGGACAGACCAAAAAACTCTCGCCGAAATGGCAGGACCCGTTCCGCATGGTCGAGAAGCTATCTGATGTCACGTGCAGAATCCGTGGTATCCAAACGAAAGAGGAGAAAATTGTGAATGTAAACAAAACTCAAAATTGCTGTGTGCAAAACCGGAAAGGAGCAACAGCCGGTAGCGGTGGCTGACAGAGACAGGCCACGAACCCTGTCCCCTGAATGCAATAGCCCAATGGCGAGCCCGTTTAGAGACATGCCGCCCGATGCTGTGATCGATGAAATTATTCAGAATTCCATCCAATAGTTTCTTCTAACCGCGGGAGGCGGCCGTGCGCAGCCATTGCACGATTATGCCTTGCGAAGCAGGGGTGCTGCACCATACCCTCCCTAACACGCGATGGTGGGTGGTGCTTCTAGGGCTCAATTCGGAGCTTCCGCAACCAGTATTTTTGTTTATATTATTTGTGTGCTTGTACCGTTCATGTTTCCGCGACCCTTGCTAGGGAAACGTTTATAGAGGCGACAATGCGCCTTGTTATGTGCTTTAATGGTGCCTCTTCCCCTGTGTCTTTATTGCCAAACCTGCAAACTGTGCCGTGCTCCACGGCTGGACTTTGTGGTTCGCATAATGTGTATGCCTACACGGGTGAAATTCAAGACTTTTGCAGTGGCAAAACTCTTCTAGAGTAGGCGGATGTGACGGTCGTGTGTGTGCCCGGACTATTCAAAACCAGATAGAAGAATTTTCGCCTCAGTAAGTTTTTCCGTGAGAACGCGCGGCCGCTTCGCTAAGGACACATGGTTCCTCTTTGCCTCGGGGCGAGCGAGGCTTCCCTCCGCTTGACGCGTCCTTGGCGGGTGGGCAGGCAGCCACGTCGTCCTCGGCCGCTTGAAGCCGGCCCTTCCCTCCCTTTTTCCCACTGCTCCTCGGACGTGGGAGGAGGAGGAGATAAAAAGGAGCGAACGGAGGGGATCGAGGTTAGACTTGGGGCGACCGTCTTGCCATTCGGACGCAGCCGTAGAAGCAATCCGAAAGCTCGTCCCTCCCAGGAACCCGCTCGCTGCCAGCGTTTCCTGTCCCGTCTACACCTCGAGCCCGCCGAGCTACCGGTCCTGCCCAGACCCCCCTTCCTGACCGCGGCCTACAGCTCGAGCTCGCCGAGCCACAGGCGCCACACTGCCTCTATCTCCTGGCCCCGAGACCTACTTGGCCCGTCGGCGTCCCGTAGACGATTGACCCCCATGCAACCCGAACGATTCCGCCCTACCTGGTGAGGGAGCTGGCACCACTAAGGCACTCGATTAAACTAATTGTTAATGTTTTTCACTAGCCTCAGTGTGTCTCATTTCCTCCAAGCTCTGCGTGGACCCACCTTAGTATGACTGAATAACACATTAAACAAGCGTCACACCACTAGACACGCAAGGAGACGTGCTTTATTAAAAGTTTTCTCGAACTAAATTGATGAGTGCAAAGAAGGCACTGTGGGAAAAAGTTCAATGCTTGTTCGAGCACGACGCTTTGCGGACTGCTCCTTCGGCGCTTGTGATTTCGTTGCGAAAGCTCGCTTAGTGGGACCGATGGCCTCCTTTGCAAAAGCTAATGAATTTCTTTATATGCCGCTTGGTCAGCTGAGAAGCTCAGATAAGGAATCTGGACACACAGCTCCGGTGTCAAACCCGGCTTGATTGACTGATTGATTGGGAGGGTTTAACGCGCCGACGCAACGCAGGCGATCAGGCGCGCCATAGTGGAGGGCCCCGAATAATTTTGACCACCTGGGGAGCTTTAACGTGCGCCGAAATCTCGTACACACTGGTGTTTTTTATTTTCGCCCCCATAAGAAAAGCGGCCGCCACGGCCGGCACTCGAACCCGCGACCTCAAACCCAGCTTGCATTGTGTCAAAACCATTATTTGAGAACCGCGAAAAGCGGCGGTGCTAGATAGGACAATACACGCGTAAATAATGGATAAGGAACACAATTGTACACCTTAATCTAATAAACCACCTATACATACACAAATAACCTGCTTGTAGAAGCGTTTTATTACTGCGCAGGAAATCGGCGCGTGAGTTGGAATTTGGTGTGGGGTTTTCTTATTTAAAGGCTTAGCGATCTATTTTACGCCCTTTTATTGACAGTTGGATGCACTTTTAGCATAGGTTTTGACACACTTTTAACTTAGTTCTGATTTTTTTTTTAAATTCACGCTTCTCTTAACTTTCTATAGAAATGGGTGGTAAATCTCGTTAGGTTCATTGCAGAGCACTGACGCTAATGAGCTATATTTTTACAAAACACCTGCATCGCCTGAGGCTGCGTAATGGTCTAAACAACGTCTGTTGCACAAACCTGCACCAGCACAGCTTTTCTTGGATTTCCTAGTACCCATCTACAATTACGACCATGATTTTCTACAGTAATTAGCTTTTGGTGTTCTTACAAGGTTCGTTTCGAAAGGTGCGCTGGCCTGTGAAGCTCATTGCACTTCTAGAAAGATGGTGAAACAAGGCATGTAATATACGACTTTCCTTTATAGCAAATCAAAATTTCCTTCTAACACACCCAAGCCAGTTCGCCTAAATTGTATTTCTGCGTGCACGGAATTCTTTGACCATTGTTATGTACATTATGACTTTTCATTAGAAGTCTAAAGTTTTAGTTTCTGTATGATCTGCTACCGATGACAAATTTCTATCCGCTGTATGAGGGCTATGCACCATCTAACAAAGTAACCACAGCTGTCAAAGTCGGTAATAGTGAAAGAACATCACCCTGATAGGAGAAAAGAATAAGAAATCATGGGTACATCAATTACCCACATTTGTTCCTTATTTCTTGTTCCACCTCGGTCCTGTTGTGATATCATTGATATCACCCCGAAACCACCATAAGGATGCTAAAATGGTTGCGAACACGTTGTTGCGTTCTGTGAGCCCTAAAAAGTGAATTTTTTCACGCTTCCATAATCGTATTGAACGCTGTTTACTTACGCGAAAGAAAATCTTTTCGATGTCAAAGCGGGCGGTTATTGTAGTGCGTTCTCACGCCACGCTAAAAGGATAAATTTATATCTCTTATAAAGTGTGTGTAAATAGTCTTTGATGGTATTGTGATATGCGAAAAACTGCAATTTCCGTCTTCGCTCGGTATGTATTTTAATTTATCAAAATATGTGAAAGACGCGATTTTAAACACCAAAACAATCACTTAACCTTAAACTTAAGATATTGCACGTACGAGGGAGAATGTTGTAAGGGCAAAACTAACATCTGAGTGGGTTTTTAAAAGTCCGCTGTGGCAAAAACCTGCCAATACCCAAAGGAGATCGCTAGGTCGGTTATCCACATAGCACCCTCCCGTGTTATTCCATAGGTTGTCGATTTTTTCCTTCCGTGAATTCGGAAAAATGCCAGCCGGCGAGCTCCACGGGCTCTATGGTTACATTATTCAATATCGTTGTATTCTGATGTGACATTATCAAAGAAAAGGTTTGGAAAGCGCTGCCGCTACTTCGCGTCTTCATTCGACCTTAACTAGACACAATTAGACCGTTTTTTTATGGGCGTGCTATAAGCAATAGCCTCATAAAAACATATATGTCCTGCGTCTCCTTGTCGACGTCGAAGTACACTGGCAACGAAAGGGCTCTGTGCTTATTCATAATTTCTGTCAGGCCATTCGTCCGGCGATCATAGCTAGTGCCCACAGAAGAAAGTTTGCATAAATTTACGCGGGGAAAGCTGTGCTTCAGTCAGTTACAGAAATCTCGGGGTCCCATGTCGGATGGCGGTGTTATAAAATAACAATGTCACCAATGGCGCGAACTGGGCAGCAGTTTCCTATGGAAACGCCTTCGGTTTAGCCTACTGCGCAATAGTGTTTCCAATATTATTTATTCGGTCACCGAAAAAATCGGTGGAGATGCGCCTAGCAGGTTCATTCCCATCTGTTGAAATGGTCCCTCAGGCGGATGTCCAAGATAAAAGATAAATGTGGGTTTTACGTGGAATTTTTTGCGGCGCAGACAGTCGTGGCAGGTCCTTGCGTATTGTAGTGGACATAGACGTTTTGGCCACTGCTGTGCACGTCAGTACGCCCGAGTACCCAGGGGTTGACTTTTCATGGTAGTCCTGTAAAATGTCATTTCCTAGTGCTGAGGGAAGGACGAGAAAAAACTGCCTTTGCTGTGATTGTTTTCTCTTTGTAAAGTACATTGTCCTGAAAACATTAGGAAGTTAAACCCCGAAGAAAGACACGTGGGCCGTAGCCCTGTTAAGACGAAGATACTCCATCAGCAGTCGCATCTGCACGCCGGCATCTTGATGGGCTGCCACATCGGTTGTATAGACGGCTGAGGTAAAGAAAACTCCTCATCAATTACGATGAATGGGCCTCTACTGGTGCTCATGACACGCAGTCGGCATCACGGTGTTTTTTCTCCGATTTTGTACTACTCTAATGCCGTTCTCTCGCAGCCGTAAGTTCCCTCAAGCAAGTCTTCCGGAGAGGTCTTGAGATTAGAGAGCCAGACGAGTGAATCGTGGTGGCCGACGAGAAGTACGGGCCGAGTTGTCTTTTGCCTTGGAATTAGAGAGAGTGACAATAGCGTAGGGTATTTCCTTTCAATTCCACGTCCTGCTACTACACAAGGATGTCACCAACAGCCACGTTTCTGGCGCCAGTAAATAATTTTCGAGTTGTTGGCGACGTGGGAATTTGGTAGGACTCAGCCAACTTAAAGTGTATAAGCAGTGCTTCATATCCTCTAGCCTGCCTTTGTGGCGCCAGTAAATAATTTTCGAGTTGTTGGCGACGTGGGAATTTGGTAGAACTGAGGCAACTTAAAGTTTATAAGCAGTGCTTTATATCCTCTAGCCTGTGTTCCTTTCCATATGAAAGCTATGGTTTCCCTCATCAGTCGCGTGAGAGGTTTCTATACAGGGAAAACCTTCTACAAAGTGTCTGTAGTTAGCACTCGGGCCCAACAAATGCCGTACAGCCTCCTTGCTAGTTGTTCGACGAAATGGATTACAGTGGTCTGTTTTCACGATAGTGTTACCTTGCGCAGGACATGAACCATGAGATGCGGACGATGTATTTTACAATATTTACATGGCGACTATCACATGGCTCGCACAGGCTGCACGCCAGTTACTTCCTCGTCCTCGTCGAAGGTAGGACATCTAGTATTGTCCTGTTCCGTAACATTACCCCCGGTCAAAGACGACCGTCCCGGTCGAGCTCGGTCACCGTGAGTGGACGGGTGCGGTGAGGATGAGGTACGATGCCTATAAACAATGAAGTCCTCTCTGCCGCGAATGGCAATGGTGGTCTCCGATGTCGACCGGTCCCCGAACATCGACGCCCACAAGGCCACGACGAACCGTGGAGGGGGCCGGGAACCGCGCCGGACGAAAAGGCCGGGGACATGTCATGGGCGACTAGTCTTGGCTGGTCACGTCTCGTCGGGTCTCGGTTCTTTTTGATCGGCTTCTCACGGGCTGGGGACACGGGGCGGGGGCACCTTCATGTGCTGCTCGCGGCGGGGCTGGGGCTGCCCGACACGGCCCGCGTACCCTCGATGTTTGCGCCGATGCCGACCAAGACGGAGCAATGGCGGGGCCAGGACGGGGAGATACTCGGCACCTCTACCAAACATGTTACGTGGCGCACGACATGAACCATGATGCGAACGATGTATTTTACAATATTTACATGGCGACTATCACTGAGGTCGCACAGGCTGCACGCCAGCCACTTCCTCGTCGTCGCCCAAGGCATGACACGTGGTATTATCCTGTTCCGTAACCACATGTTTGAACAACCTCAGAACCGCATTCTGACCGGGTCATTTGAGTTGCTTGAAACTCAGTTGACAATTAAAGGGCTCGATGGTTACATGTCCCTCAGGAATAGCTTCGATGTTGCTTTTTAGCGGTGACAACTACTCTTTAAACGGGCTGGAGAACACGGCCAGTTCGTCTAAATGTACCACGCAGGAATACGACTGCAATCCAACCGAGGAGTGCCGATCACGCACCGGAAGTTGACGAGGGAGACGATAGGCCGATGTAGACGACTTCAAACTCGTACAAACAACAGGCTGTCAAAAATTTTATCTTCTCGCGATTCCGCTTGCTAAACTCCTGGTTGCCACTAGCCCCACTTTGCGTGCACTGAGGAGAAATATTTGGCGTCTCCCTCACGGACGAACCTGTCTTCAGTTCTGAGAAAAGGACACATGTTTGGCTTTGTCATATTGTTTAATTTGCCGTACTGAACACACAAACCAAGCATTTTACATTGTTTTTCTCAAGTACCACGGGTGACGTCATTGAACTCTTGGAAAATTGGATGACATTGCCATCAAGCGTATCCTTCGCCGTCCGCTTCTGTGGGGCCACCCTATTAGAGGGCTGATGAACATAGTTTATAGACACGGCCGTTGTAATGGGGTGGTTAGCCTAAGGCGTACGGCAAAACTTGGATGTCGTGGAGAAGCAGACTGAACATTGTCCAGCAAGGCTCGTTATGGCAACTTTCTGAACGCTTGAAAGGCTCTGATTGACTTGCACAGCAGGCGCAAGTGTCGTCGTCCCCAATATTCACAGCTGCGTGATTTCGTAATATTCACGACAAGCGCAAACGTACTGCGTTTCGCGAGATGGTTACACTCGTTGGTGAAGTTCGTAAGCAGGGGCAATTTGCGTCCCTTGTGCAGCTGTACTAATCATTTCCCAATGCTGACAACCTATTCTAAATATCACCGGGCATTACATTTGGATTCATACAAGTCTTCAAGGCTCACGTTGGCAAAAGCCCTCATGCGGGCTGTAATTGGTTAGAACGTCACACCAAACGAGAACAGCTATTCTCGTGTCGGTACAAAAGGTGACTTGTATAGCTTGCTTCGTTAAGAAGATGATCGTGGATTTGGGTAAGGTAACAGCGGCCCTATTCAAACGCAGGAAAGGCGAGGAAGATCCTTTATAAATAAAGCAACAAATTTCCATCCGCGCACTCCACCTTCTGACAGACGTAATCACAAGACCCCCATAATTGGGGATTTAAAATTAAGGTCAACGATACCTTGCTTTTTTGCATTTCCAGTTCCCTAGCCAAAGCTTTTCAATAACGAACAAGCTACCCCAGTGTAGGCTATTGTAGCCGTCGAGTAGTCATCGATGTGCCCAAATAGTCCAATTGAATCGTTTGGATTCAGCGGACTTTACTGTGCACCTCGGTGTCGGAATCAGGTTGTGTCAGCTGTCATCGTCGTAACGGAGGGTTTTGGAGCAAATTGTCGCCTGCGACCTCACATCCGGGTATCACTCACTTCAGGTTCTTTAGCTTTCATGGTTGCGAGATTCACGGGTGGCCGAACTTGAGAACTGTTGAAACTGGTATATCATCGTTGGTTTTCGCATATCCGGCGGAACTAAGACCATCTTGGTGTGAACACGTCGTTCACGGTGGTTCACCATTTTTTCCTATTTTCGGTTCACCATTCTCTAAGAATACCCAAAACCTGACATCATAGTATGTACTTTGCGCAATCTCAGTCAAAACAAAGTGGTCTGCAGTCAGCAGAGCGCCGAAGGTCACCCCTCAGAGGATTCGTTTTTACCGGGTACGCCACTGTACGAGATTTACTGTTGGCTGCGGTGCACCAGGTGTGCCAATAGTGGGCGGAGAGAAACAGTGTGACTACCGCAGGGCTGATGCGTGCTGAAGGTCATGCCTCTTTTCTTTGTGGATGGCCGCTGGCTCGGGCACAGGCACAGCCAGCCTGATCCTGTCGCTCGTACAGAGGGTGCTTAACCGGTGCAAAAGGCGCCGACAATTGGCACAGACGCATGCCTTGGAGCTCTTCCCGAGAAATGTCATCACGATGCTCTTTAAGCTGATGTGTCTCACGAATGTACGCAGAAAATATCGTCGAGTGATGACGTTATGGTGCGCACCTGCAGGTACCACCGTAGCTTTGCCTCGACATGCTCGTACAAACATGGCTTGCGCAAGTGGTAAAACTCTAACAAGCACGGCTTCGGAAAAGCTTCACGGGGTGACTCGCTCTATCATTCGTTGCGACGTTTGGTGCAGTTTCACAATGCTGCCAACTTTGCTTTCAGGCGTTTTGAGAAGGTTTGTACTTGAGGCTGTGGCGCCCCACAATTCTACTGTTGTGCTCTTTGCTTGAGCGCCCCTTACTTGTGCTGGCCGCGGCTATGTATTAGGAAGTTGTGAGTAGAAGATTTCTTACCAGTACGAGAAAGATCAGTTTGACGCCCCGCATTGGCCCATTTTCCTGTCATTGGCCAAGACCAGATCGTCGTGCCGAAATGAGCCGGCGTTGTTCTGGTTGTATCTGGCAATGCTGTTGGGGGTACATGGAGCTCTGGTCAGCAGCGAAGCATCAGCAATTTTTCGAGACCATTGCTCACATAGGAAGCAAATAGATGCTGGCGCAGATCCTCCCAGGAAGACATTGCAGCCTAGTGGTTATCGATTGCTTGCCCGGATTCTCCCAGGCCGACGTAACAGTTGGGCGGTTTACATTGCTCATTCCGGTCATTGAAGTTCGCCGCGCCCTTAAACTGCTCTAGCCCGTCCTCTGAATCTTAAGAAGATTCGCCATGGAAGAGGTTCGGTACCCGTGGTGCTAGAATAGGTACCCAGCGGTAGTCGAGGCCGTCCGCGGGGACGGTGGGTGGCCGTCTCGTTCCGCTTTATGCACGATCGACCAGCAGTCCACAGTACACCACCCCTCCGAATAGGCGATTGGGTGACCACTCGTTTAGGGCCTTCCCATGGGTGTACTCGCCCGCGGTCGACGCTTTTATCGGACCGGGAATCATGTAACCTGCGCCTCTACCACTTCTTTGGAAGTTTAAGTAACAGTGGAGACAAAACCCTACATATAGATTGGTCATTTTGTGGCTACAGGAAAGCGGCTATACCTGTCGATCAATCTGTTTAGAGCCACCTTCTTCTCTCTTCCATGAAGTTCGCCCTGCGCACCACCTCCGTCTTCATTTAGGCTCATTTGGAATACATTCCACCAGTTCTGTATGGGCTGCTATAATAGCCGTGTTCAGTTGGTTGCCAACGAGGGTGGAGAAGTTATTATTTCGTGATGCGCAGTTGCTAGTTTTCAAAAAGGACATGGCTCGGGTGGTATGTAATTCATTTTGTATTTGTTTAGTTTTAGAAGGCCTTCCACAAAGTTGTCGCGGTCTACTTCAACCAAATTTCTGTGAACTATCACTCATAGTAATCATTGTTGTAAAGAGAATGCATTTACTAAACGTAGTCAGTTTGTACGCCCTAGTGGCTTACATTGTAGAGCTTTTTTGACATCTTTCGATTCACTAGGTTTGCCTTAGGCCTTTTGCTTTATTTTTTCAGTCAATTCAGGCTTACAAATGCGATCTCTTTAGTAAATCATATCCTGACCTATTTCTATTTTCTCAATAAATAAAAATGCTCATATTTTTTATTCATTGGTACTAATTCAATTCGAGGTGACCTATTTCAGCACTACCCCAAACCGAAAGACAAAATCAATAACAATGAATGGTTGAGGTGGAGAAGGACTATCCACCCATGATAACGAAGCTTCGGGAGCGTGGTTGGGGTGGGGTGCATAATATTTTCTCGTAGCTTTGAATCAATTATTTAAGGGGTGGTGGCGTCTCTGTTATACAGTGAGTACTCATAAATTTGTAAGGCGGTTATATCTGTGCTGTCATTTCAGCTGTGTTTTTCGAAGTACTGAATATTCGACATTGCTCCGTGCAGCTATTAAATACCTAGGCAATTTGTAAATAGCAGATATTACTTCGAATGTACCCGTCTCTTGTCTCATTATGGCTGGCTGCCGCACTATCGCACATACAAAGCCGATTTTTTCTATTACACAGTTAAAAGTTTTTGTACAAATCGATGATTCGCGTATAACTGGAAAATAGAGCTTCCGTCTTTGAAACGCCATCAAGGCCCTACAAAAGCGTATACTTGCAAACATAAAATTAATGTCACAATTTAGAACCACTTTCTTATTCTCACCGCTGTCAGTTAAAGGGCAGCTATCAAGCACATCGGGTTTATAAAACCTACAAGCGGAATTCGCGGCAATAAAAATCATCTATCTCAACCCCATAAGTCCTACTGCACAAATGTATTTCTTGATCAGTTTTTATATGGAATACCGCAGCGTAATATACGCAAACTTATCTACTTCCTAAGCGTTATGATAGCAAAATTGTCCATAACCCGTTTTGACCTGTGCAACGACATTGATAAACTAACAAAAAAGGGGCATACGAAACAGTTAAGGTGTTGGCTTTGCTTAAACAAAAAAGGCGTCGGGCTAAGAAAAAACGGGCATACGAAAGATTTAAGGTGTTGGTTTTGCTTAAACAAAAAAGGTGTCGGGCTTGTTTCTGAACCAAATGTTGGATATCATGTTAGTGGCTTGCAATGTTTTCGAGCATTTATAACTTTTTTAGTTCGTTTAGCTTATCATCATTCAGTGTTCGCTACACATCTTTTCCTGGCTGCTACCGTACAGCTGAACACTATACTATAAGGCATATTCAATAATCATTCTGCATATCTTTTTAAAATTTTATGATCAGTAAATATCGAATGTCAGCAACCAAACATAGTCCCTGCACTTATTAATGCATGGTTGACGAGAGGATTGTCGCTGGATGTATAGCCGGGCACTATTACCTGCTCGTGTTTGTTACAAGGTACGGTGCAATATTTTGCGCCCTTTAGGAATCCGGTAGATTTTAGTTGCAAATTGTTCCGTTCAATAATTTTACGTAGATT
Organism: Haemaphysalis longicornis; assembly: GCF_048455015.1. Classification (NCBI taxonomy): domain Eukaryota; kingdom Metazoa; phylum Arthropoda; class Arachnida; order Ixodida; family Ixodidae; genus Haemaphysalis; species Haemaphysalis longicornis. Next base: position 955,813 of record NW_027526355.1, on the reverse strand, counting down.
GAATAAATAAAGGGCTGTACAAATAAAATTTGTATTACGTTTAATGTGCACCTACTGGTACACCAGAAATTTCCCTTTACACGATTTCCGACGAATGCACCAATTGGTTAACAAATGAGTGATTTTATTTTGGCGCTCTTATGAAGTAAGCATTGGTTTGATATTTTTGCAGGTTTGGGTAGTACCAACAGATTGGTTTTATAAGAAAGAAATAGCTCACTTGCTGGGTTGGTGCTGTTGACGTAATTGTAACTTTTTCCTTGCCCTTGGTCTGTAAACATGAATGCGTCCGGGATGTTGTCCCTGCAATAAATATTTTCCCATCCCAAATGCCCTAGTTTATTTTTAGGACTCAATCTAATATTAGAGCTAAGCGTAGTAGTGTCAGCTTTAGAGCTGGTAATAAATAGCGACGAGTTGTGGAAATCTACAATTTCAAAATCATGTAATTAGGGGGTCGCCTTGATTAGTGTGAAAATTTCACTTTAAATATATAGAGTGAAGGATGTAATAAAGCTGACGGTGTTTGATTTCGGGAATTTCGGTTTTTATAACTACGATTGTTAGAAGTGGACAAATATTTAATGAAAGATAGCTCACACATAACAAACAAGGAAGGGGTTGCGCTCTGTCACTCTACTCTCGCTGATGGCCACTAACGAAATCGCAGGAGCCAGTCAAATCAAACATTACTTTATTTTGCAGATACAACATAAAAGTTAGTGGAACTGAAGCCGACAGGCATTAAAATACATTGAAACCGGCTGCGCAGCTATGTGAATAAAATACATGCAAATAAGAAATTGTACGCCCTTATGCAAATGTAATGAGCAATACGGGTTGGATATAAAGAGTTTATTCTATGGATCTAGTACTGCAGGATTTTCGCAGATTCCGAGGTTGATGTTGTCCATGATTCATTTTATGGGTCTCTTGAGTGGTAATACTGATACCCTCCTTGAACTTCAATGATGTGATCTTGATGATTATGTAGAGAAGCTGAACGAGTTTAATCTCGAAGGCCGGTTTTAGCTTTACATCGCAGAGCGAACATCTTTAAAGTTCAACAAAAACCATAGCAAGCCTGACTACGCTGCAGAGCGAATGGCTCTTGTGGTATTTTTATGGCGGTTCCTGAACATTTCTGCCTATGAAGGCGTACACCTAACGGCAGCACGAAAGTCAACGTCGTCGGTGCCTTTGAGCGTAAAACCAACACCGTAGCGCCACTTTGCGGAGCATACTGAAGCCTAGGAACCGTACGTCGCTTCCCCAACAGATGACGTGCGAAGAGGAATGGAGCGTTGCACCACTCGCGGGGTCTGCTTGGGAGTAGCATGACATCAACACTACTGCGTAACGTGCAGTAGTGAGTGATAGTGGGATACTGACTGATTGCAGGTTTTAACGCACCGACGCAACGTAGATGATGAGGCGCAGAGTAGTGGAGGTCTCCGGATTAATTTTTACCCCCTGGGGATCTTTAACATGCGCCGAAACGTCGTACACACGGGATTTTTGCTTTTCGCCCCCATAAAAAAAAGCGGGAGCCGCGGCCGAGAATCGAACCCGCAACTTCGGATATCGGCATGTGAACAGAAATCAAAAAGGTTGTCGCATTCCAAGTTCGAAGGGAAGTACAAGCGTCATCCAGTGTTTGTCATGTCCCTTTTATAAGGCAGTTTGCTGTCCATGGTGTGCAACCTTCCCGCAACGGAATTCTAGACAGGTTTGTGCATACGCTGGTTTCTTCTTGGTGGTACGGGAGGTACGTTATTACAGTTCTAATTTTTATGTTGCAATGTGAGTGCATCTTCAGACAAATTCAGAATACGGGTCCTCTTCAAGCGCTCGTAGTGGGCTTTGGCTGCTCGGAAACTGGGAACTTTAGGCTCAGCCTACCGGCGGATATTTGACTGCCCCTCCCTCTACTACTGCGAATTACGAACCCTAGCACAGATTTTCAGCGCGATATCATCCCCTTTATCCAATGAAAAACGATTTCAGGGTGATTGCCGTTTTAGTGATCCGTGACAAGATATTAGCCGTGGCCTCTGCTGATTCTTCCACACAAGTAGCGCGGTACTTTGTACGCTGGCCAAACCGTGCGTGTTGGCGACAAAAGTGCCGGGTCGCTCACCAGCCTCTACGGCCAATCCGCTTAGAGTGATGTAGGCTTGGCATGGCGGGAGATATTTGATGGCCGCTTTCAAAATCACTGGTGATCATAATCCCTGGCACAAGTTTTCCCGCCCCTGTCATCTACTCTCTCGCATGGTTACCCTTTTTAAGCGATTGGTGTCACTCTGGAGGGCGAATACAAGATGCAGCCACGCCTTGCTACGGTTGGAGCCGCTTCGGAAACCGTGCGAGAGAGCACATGTTGCGTGTTTGCAGACACGGTCGGAGTGAGGGAAAGCTTTTTCATGTGCCGGAAGCAATGATGATGAGGTGCTTTATTCCTTTCTGGGTGCCACGTGCCAAATTTATATATTAGCTAAAAGATCGCGTAATTGAGAAAACGTTCCGCCGCTTTCGCTTCGGCCGTTGTCACGCGGAGTCCCCCTGACTGCGGGAAAGTTAAAAGAGCGCGAGCTACTCTCGGGGCTTGTTTCGTGGCGCCCGCGGTTTTGGCAAAATAGCGTTCGCTCTCAATGAAACCCCAAAACCCAAAAGACGGCTTGTGCTCTGCCCACGCGCTAGAGTGGTCTAATCGATTGGAAACCCAATGCGTGGGAGTTTATATACAAACCTGGATATTGTGGGAAAAACCACGGTGGTACTACACTCAAGCCCGGTTATAGCGAACTGCAATATGCGCCGCGATTACTAAGATATAGCAGAACCCGGATATAACGAGTTTATTGTTACGAGTTCGCAATACGCCGGAATCCCCCCTGCCGTTCTCGCATGCATAAACAAATAATATAGAGTATGACATTACTATGCACAGAACAACCAATTTAATGCAAATAATAAAGCTACTTTCCGCCTAAACACCAGAACAGCCTACTTCCAAAAAAGCGGTGATTTTTGTTTTCCCTTTCGTTTTGGCAGCGACAACTAGCACCGCATTCCTTACACGAAACATTGTTTGCACCAGTTTGAGCCCGTGTCCTTCAATATCGAAGAAATATTGGCGGAGGACATCGACTGCCGAAAGCACTTCATTAAGCGTCGGACGGCTTTCGCTGGCGACATCCTCTGCTTCCTAGGTGCTTTTCATCAGCATTACGACGGGGCTGCTGACGGTGCCCGCGTCCGAGGGGTTTGCAGTGACGGCGAAGTCGTCGTCGACACTCAGTAAATCTTCGAAGGACACTCCTTTCGGCACGACATCGGGAAGGTTGGCGAGCTGCCGTACTGGCGCGGATTCACTGACTGGGCGGGTTCCGTCGTTAGTTCCGCGCATCGGAAACAGTTACGGAAAGTGTCGGGTGTCATGTCACTTCATACGAGGCGCAATGTCTCAGTCGCGGCCTTTGCTCAGTGGTCGCAGCAAATCAACATCTCAATCGCCACTCTGAGACCGGTCATTTTGGCGTCCAGTCTAGGCACGCCGAGTTCGATATACCAGGTGTAAAGTTCGTTAAAAGGAATATGTTTCGCGTGTATTTCCGTAACTTCATTAATTTTGTTCGATATATAGCATAATTCGCTGGATCCGGGTTTGTTATAGTTAGGTTTGTCTGTAGCAGCTATTATTGCAAGACAATGTCCGCCTTTCTAAAGAGGACACAGAAACAGATCTTGCTTCACTAGATATTCGAACCCTTATCTCCAAAATAAGAGGGTTTTTGTTTTGTTACGAGAGGTGCTTCGATCGCCGAGCTGGTCATACGTGCTTCACATCCGTTCTGCAAATTTTCGATAAGAGACCCGGTCATTGATCCCAAACCATGGAAATTACACCGCCATGATGTCTTTGACGTTACGAGGAACGCTTGGATACCAAAGTTCGAGGTAAGATCCCGCTTTTAGGATTTTGGAAGACTTTTTATGCCACCGCTGAGTTACTGCCAGCCAAGCATAACGGCTGCTAGGCCTAGCTGTTAAGCGCAGGCGTGTCCCAGCAAGGTTGCTGACCAACCGACGCCCCAGCAGTGAAGCTTTTCAGGAAAATGTCGTCCGGCAAGCGGGTAGAGGTGAAGGGGGTTGATATCCAGGCAGACCAAATTTCCAAGGCTCTCAGAGGGCGAGTCGCAGTGGAAAAGAAGGCTCAAGCGAAGCAGCGAGAACTAAAGCTAACTACGACCAAGCCGCAGCCGTACGTCGGCGGCGGCGAATGGCATTCACCACCTAAGCAATTTCAAGAGCAAGCTGCTTAAGGCAGCAAGAATGCCAGGATTACAAAGGCACGACATCAAGATTGTCATGCGACCCAGGGAAGTCCTGGACGTCAGCGAAGCCTCGAGGTTCTAAATCCGCGGAGTCATCGTCGCCGCGATTAACATAAACCGGGAAGACGCGAGGCAAGACCTGATATGCCCGAAAAACCACAAAATATTATAATCGTCAAAACCCCGCGTGCGAGAAATGCCGATCGCTACGCATCGGTCAGTAACCTCACATCTACCGAGCCAAACACGAGGTTAGCGCATATGATTCGGCCCCCCACGGCACCGTCAAGAGGGTGATCAGAGGAGTCTCGCTGACGGACTCCGCTCAGGAAATCCGCGACTTCATTGTGCATGAGTATAACCCCACAGCACTGCAGGCCAACCACATAGGCAAGTCTATGTCGGTGGTCATAGTGTTCGAAGGCCCCAAGGTACCGAACTACCTAAAGTACGGAAACCTGCCGGTCTAGTGCTCGCTATATTGCAAGCAGATCGGCATGTGATACCAGTGCGGCCGCCTCTGCCACCGCATCGATGTATGCCCGAACCTGACAAACCTGATCTACCCTGACTACGGCGTCCAAAACCCTGACGCAATTTAAAAATGTAACCCCAAGTGCAGCCTCTGCGGGGGCGACCACCTTAGCACGGACAAAAAATGTAACGCAAGGTATAAGACGCCGTACGTCCTAAGCAGTCGAAGATGGGGATGCCAAAAAGAAAAAGAAAAGGAGTCGGCGCCACGGTGTGACGGATCATCGTCCAGACGCGGAGGCCACTCTCTAACCACAAGAAGGAGAAGCACGAGTGCAGCGAGGAGTGATTCGAGAGCGACGGCACCTTTCGGCGACGCCACCGCAACGGGGGTCAGCAGACGCGAGTCGCATTTGAGGTTCGAATTGAAGGCCAAGCGGAACGTGTCCGAGAAACAGGTGGACTGGACGGCTGGGCTTTCCGTCGCTCTTACTACCAGCAACTTCCCTCCCCTCGTCCTCAACCCTCCGACCACTCCTCCGAGTGGCGACAAATGTAAGCAATGCTCAGAACTCAATCAAATGTTAGAGATGAGAATAAACAGATCAGAGCGCTAATGGAGCGTGTCGAAGCGTTAAATAAATCCACGAGCGGTAGCAACAGCAGTAGTAGTAACAACTTGGACGCCAATGAGGTACAGAGAAAGGTTGCCAAAAGAGACACCCTCCCGCCACCGCTGCCGATGGCGACAGAGCTGGCGGCACGGCCGGCAACAAAAGTAGTACCAATTTAAGAAGAGAAGGCTGAAGAAGCGGCCTTCGTTACAGCCCAGAGCGGGTATGCGCAATTGAGTTTTGGTACCAACCAGCCAACCGACACCCAATAATACCACCGCCACCCCCACTATTGAGATGGTCATGAACGTGTTGTCGTGGCTCAGCAACCAGGTAGCGCACATTTCTAACCAAGTAACTCAAGTCATCGAGCAAGTAACCAACCTATCCACAAGAATGGGTACGCTTGAAGAAAATTACAACCGGCTAACCAACAGAATGTCAACATTCGACGCGAAACTCAGACACGCAACAGTAATTAAGAAGAAAACGACTCGATCAGCACTGAGAGGCAGGCCACGCGAAGTTACCACCGAGAAAAACAAGGCTACCACCCTAAATGCAGAAGAAGACTAAGGAAAAGCAGAAAACGACCGCGACATGCCTTTAATGGAACTTCAGGAGTGTAAAACACAAGATCGGGGAGCTTCAGTTATAGGTGAACAACCTAGAAGAGAAACCAGTCGTGTTTGCGCTACAGGAAATCAATGCCAGAGTCTAGCTCGCGGGGTACATCTTTTACAGTGACCCCTGCGAGAAGGGCATGGTGAGCCTGTTGCGCAGTAAACTGGCAGCTACGCAGCATGTTACTCTCTAACGCGGCTGCGAGCACGCCCTAATCGAAATTTACGACATAAAAATGGGAAGCGCCAGTAATGTATTCGTTCTGGACGCATATTGTCGACCTTCGAAAGGGGCATTCGACTTTCACGGCACCATCTTAGACTGCGTAAAAAAAGCAAAACCGAGAGCGATACTGATATAGGAGACTTCAACACCGCACACAATCCGTGGGGTTACAAGTACTCGTTCAAGAAGAAGGAGCAAATCGCAAAATCGCTAGAAGACCCTGAACTGACTGCGGTAAACGAGCCGGGCGTACCGACCAGGACGGGCATGGGCACGGCGAGAGACACCACCCTGGACCTGACGCTAGTACGGGGGGACCTCGGTGGTGCCTGGCGCAACACCGGGGAGAACCACGGCTCGGAACACGACGTGATCTGTGCGGCCCTCAGGGGACCCGGTATCAAGGCAAAGCTGGTGTACACCAGCATCATTGACTGGGACAGCCTGCGCAAAAAGCCGAAGCGGAAGACGACAAGGTTGAAGATAGCGACGATGAAGTCCAGACTTATCGGGCGTAGGCGGAGAAGCAACGCGAACTAGTCGAGAAATGGAAGCAGAAGATAGCCACGACAACGCAAGTTCGCTTCGTGGACAACAGGCTCGCCCCCATGTGGTAGGCCCGACGCGGGCTCACCCGAAGGTGGAAGAGGCAGGGACACAACACAAAGCTGCGGAAACGCATCCACGACCTCAACAGTCAATCAGCTGCGTATGCGATCCAATGATGCAGGGAGAACTGGATGAAGGTATGCGGTGGTCTCCAGGGTACTTTGTCGACGAAAAAGACACAGAAACTGCTGAAGCACCAATAGACCCACTGAAGAGCAAGAGCGCAGTTGCCCGTGACCTCGCTCGAACGATCAACAGCTACGACAGGGACGGGGAGCCGCTCGTCCGAGAACTCAGGCGGAAGTACCTCAAAACGGAAAACCGCGGCACACCGTCCCTCGATTACGAAGGGGCGAGCAACGAAGACATGGACGCGGCCTCCACTGAGCTGCAGTTGATCACGGTCATAGACGAAAGCAACCAAGGCAGTGCGCCGGGCATCGACGCCATTACCTACAAGGTTCTAAGGAACATGAGCGACAAGAGTCGGACGGACCGCCTGGACCTCGCCAATGCAGCTTGGGAGAAGGGCTGGTTGCCGAAAGGACGAAAGAAAGGCGGAGGTGCGCTTCATACCCAAGCCGGGGAAGCCACCTCACATAGACAACCAGCTTAGAAGACGAAGAACGGGCTAGCCGGTCCACTGCTTTCGCCGCTCTGTGAGTTTTCATTTCTTCTTGCCATTGCAAAGCTACCCACCCCATTTTTCTTGCATCGGCAGTTGTCTCGACTGCCCAGGAAAAAGTTCTTACGCATCACTTCAACAAGGACAGTGGTCTTGTCGTCACCGTATCGTCTCTCAACGCTGAGAATCGCTTTCTTGCCGTGACGGGGCTAGTTGTCATGGCTGTCCAAGCACATCTACCACGTTTCTATTCAGCTACGTCTGGAAAGCTTCATGACGTCCCTCTTGAGTACACGGACGTAGAACTCCTTTGCTACCTGCGAGATCAAGGTGTTAAATCTGCCAAAAGGCAAATCTCTTGTGATCGGGGCGAAAATGGTGTAGTGGCAGAGCGTCGCCAAAAAAACAGTGCTTTTGGAGTTTCCAAACGCCTCTGCATTACGAAAGCGCCTTTTCCTTGGGTTAAGAGCTATCCAGTTGTTCAAATGTCATAGGCAGGGTCATGTTGCAGAGCAGTTCAATGGGCCGTCCGATGCAAAATATGCGCAGCCCTCACCCGTACAACGACTGCACTTCGCGCTAACACCCTCGATGTGTGAATTGTGATGGGCCACATCCTACAACCTTCGGTGCCTGCCCGGAGAAAAAAGCCGCAACTCTTGCACACGCAGTTGAACAACTTCAAGGAAGGGCTGTCAAACAACGCGAGCCGACCCCAAATCTACAAGTAGTTTTTGCAACACCTAGCTCTGCTCAGGGTTCGCTTTCAACCCCAAGCAACGCTACAACGAAAAAGTCTGATGCACGTATTGTTCGAGGAAGCCCCAAAAAGCCCCAGCCTGAAGAGCAAAAACAAACGACACCAGCTTCCATTACCACTGTGCTACCCATTGCGACTCAGCGTGCAACCGAAGCGCCAGTGGAGACCCACGCTCCTGCTTCGCAAGTCGACTTCAGTAAAGTGCTAATTTCCCTCTGTTTGCGGCAGTAAAAGCCGTTATCTACGCAATACAATCATCAAGCGGCTTGTTTGAACTTGGTACTATCATGGCTCTGGCAATTCTGCTAACATCTTGCTCCCTACCTGTGCGCCGTTCACGATCGGGAGACAATGACGGCATCACCATCGCCAACAGTGTCCTTGCACAGTCACCTAAAACGATGCACCATGTTCCAGTGCAACGCTCGTGGTCTGAGGTCTCGGTGATCTACGTCAGCTTCTTCAAACTTTCCGATTCACATTCATGGTCATTTCAGAGTCACGAGTAGATCAAAATTTCCGCTTCAGTGGTAACTATGTCATCCACTCATAAAGAGTAAGCGGTACAAGCCGGCTTCTTATCGGTTTTCGTACTGACGTTCCAGCAGTTGACATTCCAGTCTCACCCCACGAAACAAATGAGTACGTTTGCGCAACTACGATTAGTTTGTCTCAGACTTTCACAATCGTCGCAGCGTACTTACAACCCACCGCCAAGTTTGATAAGACCAGGATGGACAACCTCATCAAGTCGACTGCCAAGCCGCACGTTATCTTTGGGGACTTTAATGCTCATACTGAACTTTGGGGCAGTTCCCAAAGAAGCCTACGTGGTGCAAAACTTGCAGACCTCCTAATTAGACATGGCATTGAGCCTGAGCCCCTAAATGATGGCAACATTACCTTCCTCAAATCCCTCAAGAGAACCAGCTGTATCGATCTATTATTCGCCACTGCTGGTTTTACCGCAAAAGTTCCGTAGTGCACAGAGTTAGAGACAAGAAGAAGTGACCGCTACCCAATTTCGATATCAACTCGTGAGTCCCCCTCACAGACGTACAAAGAACAGGTCGCGTGCACAGACTGGAGAGCCTTCGTGGTAGCCATACGCACCTGCGTTACGGCAGTGACCCGAGATGACAAAATTATCCCAACGATGCTTCACTGTTTTCAGAAATCCACATGCTTAAAAAGGAAACGCTGGAATTAACCCAATAATGACGCTGAGTACCAAAGATTGTGCGCCATTCATAGCCGTGCGGAGCGAAAAGCCCTCCATACAAAATCTGTCGAAGATTTACGAGCTTCTCGAAGGGCTCAGAGACACGTAATTCGTCACCTATACACGCTTCAGCGACAACGGTGGAGGAACTTTTGTGCAACGTTAATAATTCGCACACCATTGACACACATCTGGCGTGTTGTCAAAGGGTTACGCACACAACCTAAGCAGCTGAGCCCTTTCATTGCCCTCTCACTGAACAAGCACCTACTTTTGAATGTGGTCGCACAGGAATATTGCAAGATCCTCTCCTCATCAACGCTGAGTACATTTCCACCTCTTAAGCCTCCCGAATCAGCTGTTCCAGCACTGGACCTGCCTTGTACATTACAAGAACTGATAGCAGTACTCCGATGAAAACACCAAGTCGTGTCCAGGTCCGAATAGCGATAGTTACGCAACTTTCACGCACTTGCCTCACAATGCGCTGCTCCGTCTCCCAGAATTCTACAATTTCTCTTGGGTGGGCGGTAATCTCCCCGCTGATTCTAAACTCGCGCAAATTAACCCTATTCTAAAGCCCAGCTGGCAGCCCACGTGTTATTCCTCTTTTCGGTCTACAGCTCGGTTGAACTGTATTGCAAAACTGATGGCGAATATTGTACATAAAAGAATGCCGTCGTTTGTCGAAAGCAGACGCCTTTACCCGCAAGAAATGAATGCATTCGGTAGGCACAGATCGTCGATTGACCAAATAATTGCGTTATCTCGTCAGTTGAGGAGCGATTTGATTCTAGCCAAATACGAATCGCTATTTTTTTAGACATAAAAGCTGCCTACGACTGTGTCACACACACAGGCATTCTTACTGCTCTTGCAGTATATGTCTTTGGAGGAAGACTCTACGCCTGGATCGAGGATAACCTTGCTGGACGGGAGCTTTTCATGCGCACTTCGCACGGTGACGCATCATGTTTCCCTGTCAAAAAAGGCGTTCCACATGGAGGCGTTCTGAGTCCACTGCTCTTCAATTTGACTCTCATACAGCTGAAACGGATCCTACCGCGGAAAGTTAGCATCACCATTTATGCACACAATATTTGTGTCTGGTGCACCACTCAGTAACGTCTCCAGAAGGCCCTCTTCTCTATTTCATCCTACCTTGCTGCTCGTGGACTTTACTTATCGCAGGGGAAAAGCGTAACAATGGCGTTTACAAGGAAGCGCATAAATCGGTACCAAATTCTGCTGAGTGGGCTTGCCCTTCCGTACGCCGCCTGAGATAAAAAGAATGTGTGCCCGCATATCTGCGACGTCTCAGGTTCTGAGATACCTTGCCGGTTCGCGATGGGGCAGCAATTGCGGGTCGATGCTACAGCTTCACAAAGCTTATGTCGATGGCTTCATATGCTACAGCTTTCCCTTACTTCACCATGCAGCACTTACTAACAAAATGAAGCTATAAGCGGCGCAACGGAACAGCCTGCGTATTTGTCTTGTCCTACCCAGATGTTCGAGGGATGCCCGGACCGTTGCGTTGGCTCGTTGCTTTCCTATGGACGCACTCATATTACTGGAGTCGCTCCGTGTCCATTACCGGCATCTACTTCAACCTACACGCCACTGTCTGCGGGCCAGATGTCTGGGTTTTGATATGCTCTTAGAGCTTTCTCCCTTCCCAAAACAACGCAACCACCGCAATCAATGCCATCTCCGTTTCCGCCCTGGACATTAGCGTCTCCTCCTATAGGTTTACGCATCCAGGGATGAAAAGTAAGAAGCTATTGCCCCAGGCTGAACTGCACCAAGTGGCGTTGGACTACATGCACAGGTGGTGAACTTTGGTGAACTTCACGCCCATACCGTCGACTTCGAACGCCTTTACAATACATTCACATTTCATTATTGCTTCATTCCGGTGCACAAAATCATATAATCGTCTACGTATCTTGCAACACGGACCACCTTGCCTCCAAGCACCTTTTCCAGGTTAACATCAACTTTTCCCAGAAAAATGTTGCTAAGAACTGGTGCGACCCTCGAACCAATGCAGACGCCTGCATTTTGAAGAGCGCCTTTTGCTCCCATTTGATAAACGTCAATTGCAAATAAAATAACAGCAGTTCCAAAAATCTTTCGACAGTCAGACCCCAGTCAATTGGAACTTTAACTCATCGTTGCTGAATCTTATACATTCTTCTACGCACTTCATTACTCTCGTTGTGGAAGGGAGTAATACAATTACTTTACATCAACACTGAAAGCTGTGCACCCCTCAAACTTTTCGAGACGCATTTCTTCACGATTTCTTCCGAATTCCTTGATAGGAGCAATTGAGAGCAAAATGGGAGCAAAAGGTGCTCCTCCAGAATGCAGGCGTCTGTATTGGTTCGATGGTCGCACCAGTTCTTAGCAACATTTTTCTGGGGAAAGTTGATGTTAACCTGTAAAAGGTGCTTAGAGGCAAGGTTGTCCGTGTCGCAAGACATGTAGACGAATATTTGGTTTTTGTGCACCGGAATGAAGCATCAATGAAATGTGGAGGTATTGTAAAGGTGTTCGAACGCCACTTGATGGGACTGAAGTTCACCAAAGAGCTTCCCGCAGAAGGTAGCCTGCAGTTTCTAGATCTAGCCATAAATTTTGCAGAGAACCAGACATGCTGGAAGTAGAATCCTAGGTCGGCTAAGCCGCTTCTTAATTATGAGTTTGGGCATTCAAAAATAGTAAAAAGGGGCATCGCGATGTCTATCCTCGGATCAGCAATAAAAAAGCCATGCCACCATACTACGAAAAAAAGCTTCGGTGATCAGATAAGCCGTCTTCAGGCAGAAGAATTTCCAAACCATGTTACAACTTCGGTGTGTCAGACCTTAGTTCGAGAGATTAAGCACGGAAGAAACGAGGTACAGAAGGAAAAAGAATGGGGGAAAATGAGCCGTCATGCCTTACATGCACAAGTTGGCACACAGGCTGAAAAATGTCGGGTCAAGATGTGGTGTAGAGGTTACCTTCTCGGCAAAGAACAAAATAGGCAGGCTGTGTTCCATGGTGAACATGACACGTCCACTTGGTAATAGCCAGAACACGTGCCGTGTCAATCACAAGCGAGCCGTTGTGCCTTGCAAACTAGGTGTTGTGTACCGCACTCCACTGTCCTGCAAAAGAGTGTATGTGGGAAAGACGGGGCGGTTCCTGAATATAAGACTAGGAGAGCATGCAGGGACAATAAAAAACTGCACGTACTGAAATCTTGCCGCACATTGTAGAAAGTGTGAAACGGGTGGATGTGAACCTCTTTTTGCTGATACCGAAGTGCTCTTCGAGCACAGAAATCAGAAGTTTCGGGATATTGTAGAGGCTTTCTAAGTTAACCTCTATCGAGATGACTGCGTTAGCCAGACTTCCATCACGCTCCACGAAAAGGAAGCACAAATAGTTGGCCATATGCTTGGGTGAACTTACAGTTACTCGGCACGTGCCACTTTTAAGTTGGAGTGTGTGCTTTTTATTTATTCTTTGAGCGTATTACGGTGTGAATGTCGCTTCCGTCGTATGTGCTTCTTCTGCGCATTTGCACACTTGTGTGTATATATTTTTTGGGTTTCTAATAAAAAACTAGTTGAGATTCAGCGCTTGTATTGTACATCCCTCCGTCTTTCGTCCCGTTTTTTTCGCGCTGTGTGTGTTTTTTCAAGATATTTTACCAACTCGCCCAACTTTCGGTTTTACTTTGGTTAGGCAAGCAACAGAACACAGGAAGACAGAACCGCATCGCCGGAAAGTGCGAAGACAAATCCACCCTGAAGATCTACCAGGCTTTTAGTTGCGAAAAAATACGCGAATAACTAACTACTCTAGTTATATTTTAGCCCAGCAGTACTTTAGACAAGTGCACGAACTTCAACGGTGACATTTCGCGTGATTGGAAATGTCCCACACAAAAAGAAGCGTAATCGTAAAGGGCGAAACCTGCTTCAGGAACAACAATGAAATTGAGAAAGTCACGCGTCTACAAGCCACGTGTCGTGCTGAGAGCTGCGATTTGAGCTCTCGTCATAGCCCTGAGCTTTTCCCCAATTTCAATCGCACTTTAGGTGCGCCCGCTCTCTGAAAGCGATTGCGACCGGTCGAGAGTAGAGCACTGCACGGGCCCGGGCCGGCCCGAAAGCCTGGGTTTGACCTGGCCCGCGGGCCGGGCCGGGCCGTCCGAAGTCGATTATAAGCGGGCCCGGGCCGGGCTCGGGACTTCATTTATAGGCACGGCCGTTAATAGGTCTGACGTGAAGTGTAGAAAAGAGCATCAAAGTGAATATTCTTCGTTTATTTTTGCGTGCTTCCTGCTGTTAGTTGTACGCATTGTTTTAAAAAGGTGTTTTGCTAAGTCTGATGGTCACTATACTGCAATTTTAATGACATTTCTTGTACAGCATGAAACATTTTCTGTTTTGTTGCATAACATACCAAAGATACGATTACAAGGAATGCCCAAGAGGGGAAGGACTTAATTCAGACATTATGTAGCTGTGCACCTATGTCTATGTATGTACATGTGTGTTTTCAATGCCGCACCAATCAAAATGCGGCTGCCGTGGTGGGGAACCAAACTTGCGTTACAGAGAAACACCACCGCTTAACAACTACTGCAGGTGAAGTACTTCAACGCGCGTACATACTCGGTGGTTCAAATGCGGATCGAAAAATGTCAGCAACACCAACTTGTGGCCGAGACAACCACGTGAGGTCTCCAAGAGTCTGGTCATGAAAGATGATGGTGTCTCTCGTGTAAGAATATGAGCTATTATTACGCCGATGTGGCGTAAACTGCAGACGGTACAAGCTTAACTATGTGCACTTTTAAACCCTTATTTTTTGCGTTTAAGTTAAATGACGTGCTTGTACAGACTAGATGGTCCGTCTGATCGCGCGGAATATAATAAACAAACTTTCTTTAGCGTAAAAGACCGGCTGGTCACACACGCGCGGGCCCTCCCTAGGCCAGAAAAAAAATTACCGTTCCGGGCCGGGCCAAGGCTTGACATGGCGGGCCCGGGCCGGGCTCGGGCCAGGCTCACTTATGCATTCCCGGGCCCGGACCGGGCTAGGGGGTAGGTGTTATTGGTCCGGGTTGGACTCGGGCTTTGCGAAGCGGGATCGGCCGGGCTCGGGCCTGAAAATCAGGCCCGTGCAGTCCTCTAGTCGAGAAGACATCGGCCTTCTTCAGAGACGTGTCTTGAGCGCGCGGAGAAAACTGCCTTACTTTCCACCACTCGAGCAACGCGTGCGCTTTCGTTCTCGGCCGCTCCGAGGTAGGCTGAGACCCGGCGCAAAGCGAGCGTGCGGCTCTCCCACTGAGCAGGCGCGTATGAGAGCTCTGGCCGCATTTGTTTGCGACACTGTCGGCAAGCGAACACCGGAGGGTGTTTTCGCTCTCCTTTCCGGCTGTCAAGGCCAATTTAGGCACGGGTGGCCCGGTTACAGAAGACGCCTCAACCCCAGGCGACACCGGAATGGCTATGTGCTCGGCTGGCCGTTGCCTGACATCAAGTATCTGGGTTTCAGGAGGAACGCAAGCGACTCGCTCCGTTGCGGCGCCGTCACTACGCTTAGCTGCACCGTGAACATCGTTCAGTGTGTCGACTGCCGGCTCTGCCCCAGCGTTGCTAGGTTCTGAACTCGCGTCCGGAAAAGCACCCTTCGTTTCAATGGAATCGTCTTGCCTCCTTCTGCTAATGTCCCGGCTTAGGCTCTCCCTCGCAACGCCGTTAGCCTGCGAACTGCGCGCGTTCGGGTCGACAGCCGTTTTCAAGGCCTCCCATGAAACTTCGCACTGCGAACACGGCGACCAAACATATCCGCTCACAGTGGGGGCCTTACACGCAGTGTAGTTACGCTACCCTCGGTCGTGAGCCTCCGGAAATGCCCCATCCTGGCTCTCTGTCAGAGTCTTGCCATTCCTCACAGAGGTGGCGATACTATCGTTCTTTTCTCGGCAGTTTCTGAAAAGTGTACCCCTTGTCGCGTAACAGCTGATCCGAGCTGTTCGAGAATAGGTACCTGTACTCCGGAAGAAGTTGTAGGGATACTGCCGCCTGAGTGACAAGTTTACCAAACGGACCTCCGGTGCTTACCCTAGCAATCGGCAGGCGCACATGTCGTGCTGGTACAGCCGGCTTCACCCAGACACACTGCCCCGTCAGCTGATCCGGTTCAACGTACGAAGGGTGTATCATGTCTACCGTCGCCGCGGAGTCGCGAAGCACTCGACGCGGTTTACCGTTGACCACAAGCTCACGTAGGTACGGCTCTAGAAACTGCCTGCTGTCCTCACTCTGATCTAGCACGTGAAAGACGAGTTTTCCCATCTTGCAACTTGCAGCGAAATGTTCTGTCTCGCCGCAGTTGTAACACGGAGCCTGTCTACGCGCTTCAAAAGCTTTCTTTCAGTGCTGCTCCTCCACGTCTGCTGCTCTCTTTTTGTTTTCGCGGCCAGTTTCTCTATCCCCAAAACGACTTCCCTTGCTCCACCGTCTTCCTGGTGGGTTCTGCCTTTCGGCCCTGACTAATCAGCCCTCGGCCTGAACTCTTTTTGGCCGTATGTCGGCCCCTGCGCACCCCGTCGTGCAACGAACTCGTCTGCTAGCTGAGCTGCCTGATCCACAGTATTTACACCTCGCCTATCTTCCACCCAGAGTCTCAGGTTTTCTACTAGACTGCGGTAAAACTGCTCAAGACCGAAGCACTCAACTACTGTGTCGTGCTCTCCGAAAGCGTTTGCGCTTTGAACCACTCTTCCATATTTGCCCTCAGCTCGAAGGCGAACTCCGAGTACGACTCGCCCTTAGCTTTCTCGGCTTCACGGAACCTCTGGCGAAAAGCCTCTGCTGACAGCCTGTTCTTACGCAGGAGGCTCGACCTAATTTCTGGTAGTCATCCGCCTCCTCCTTTGGCAAGTGGGCCATCACGTCGGATGCCTCACCTGGCAAAAGCGTAAGCAGCTTTTGCGGCCTTGAGTCTCGGCTAAACTGGGCCCTCCCGCACGTACGCTCGAAGTTGACCAAAAAACACCGATGTCTTCTCCTACCTTGTAGGGTCGCATTAGGTCACACATTCGCAACGTTGGTCGCTTAGACGCCGCAGACTGCACGCTTGGCGCACTGCTGTCACTCTCACGCCTAGATCGAGATGCCTCGTTGTCAAGGCGCTTCATTTCCAGCTCATGCTGTCGATCCTGTTCTCGCCTTCTATCATCGCGTTCCTCTTTCTGCCTCTCGAGCTCCTCTTTTATTTCTACGTGGTCCTGTCGCTGGCGCTCACCCTCTCCCTCTGCAGCCTGACGTTTAGCGGTATCCCTGTCATTGATCAGCTCAATGCACCCCGACAGCTCGTCATCGTCAGCCCCAAGAGGGAGTGCAGCCTGTATCAGCTCTGGCTTTTTCAGCGCGTCCGTAACATCCAAGTGCAACTCTTTTGCAAGCTCCTACAACTGCGGTTTTTTCAACGCCTTCAAATTCATGGTCGGTCTAGAGTACTGCTTTCCTACTGCTCCAAAAGGTTTTGCGTGAATAACCCACGCGAAAAAAACACACACGCCCTACCAGCTACCCTCAGAAGCCTGGTAAAACTCAGTGAAGAAACGTCCCACACTCACCATTGGCGGCCGTGAATTCTGCGAAGTCCGAAGCCGTGTTGACGTCCGTGGTGTTGGATCTTGCACCGCTGGCTCCAGGTGTTGCGAAGCTGCCATCTGACCGCTGCCAACCAGTTGTTGCAACTGTGTCATCCCAGCGCTGACACCAGTTGTTGCGACCGGGAGGGTCGAACCGAACCTAGCTCTGTCGCCTCCGGCATACGTGTGGTAGCGTGTATGATGCGATCAGCCAGCCGCTGAAGAAGTCCAGCAGCCGTAGTCTAACGTAACTGTTTACTTCATAGCGCGAGGTGAGCCGAAGCCAAAGAACAACGCCCCGACGAGCGAGGTAACAGCACAGGACTCGAGCAGAGTGACAGCATGGATTCTCTGCTCAAACAGGAATGGGTTATAGCGCTTGCGGTGCTCTATTTATACCCAAAACGGTAACAGTCAAAACGCCAAGAAGCGGCAACACGCCATGAACGTCACATACACACACAACACTCTTTGCAGAGTTCGTAGGCGGTCAGAAGCAGCGGCGCACGCCGATTCCGAGAGAGGGAAGAGAGGAGGACTCTGCTGCGATAGCGGGGCTTCTGTGTCCTTGAAGAGCGTTGACACGAGCCTCACCGGCAGCCGCCGAAGTTTTGAAACAGAGACCCAGGCTTGTCATGGCATGAAAACATGAGTCAACGACAAGGTGGGACTTGTTTTCAAAGGCGCATGCAGTGGCTTCACGGCACAGCCGAGGCGTGATGCGGAAAAGTACGGCATCGGGCCGATTCGTAACAATATGAAGAATATTTTTTACCAAACACTACGCTTCCATCTTGGCCACACGCTACGCCCTTTCAGAGAGAAACACAATCTGGTCAGATCCTACCCACCACCACACGTTTCTCTACTGCCTTGACCCTCATCTGTCGTCAAGACTTCCTTACCAGCTCCCCCGTCATCTAGAAACACCAACAGCTACCATTTCCGCATTGGACTATCTCCCGATGTCAGGTGGAAAAACTATGCACCGGAGGACACAATTGAGCATCTTCTACTCTACTGTCCGGCCTACAAGGACTCTAGATCAACCTTGCTACCCAACGTTGCACGCATAGGTCATACGCCAGGACCAGTGACTTTACAAACCCTTTGAAGCCCCTGGCCTTCTCATTCTCAGCAACGCCAAGCCCTAAAATTTCCGTTTTCTTACCTCAGTTACACTGGCCTAATTCGAAAACTTTACATGTCTTCACTCTGAGACTTTTGCATTTGCCTTTTTTTAACCTACGTTCTTTGACCCTCTCGAAGCTTGTATTTGTTTTCTGCTGTCCTCTCTCTTGGGACTTTTCCGTTTTCATCCTCCCCTAACAGAGTAGTATGAAGGCGATTTTGTACGCTGGCTAAACACTGTTTTCTAATAAAGAGCTTCTCTCTCTATCTCTCTGTCTCTCTAGACATCCAGCGACCCATCTCTCTCACGTACTGCGTGGGAAAAGTGGTCGAATGCATGGTATTTAAGAGGCTGTAGAGGCACCTAGACACTACCCACCAGATGCCACCGACCATGTAAAATTTCCGAGGGCATCTGAGTATGCTAAACGTCCTAGTGCAGCTACGCGAACTGGTGATCAAAAAAGCCAAGTCCCCCACCCCGAGGGCGATCCTGGCACTCGACCGCAAGGGAGCTCTTGACCACGTAACCCCCGACCACCTGCATACTCCGTAAACTGCGAGTGATAGGCTGCGGAGAGCAAACGTTCAAGTACGCCCGGGACTTGCTCGGTAATAGAACCACAAAGATCAAGGTCGGGGACGAGACGTCGTGACCGATAGCGCTGGGAAAGAGGGGCACCCTGTAAAGATTGGTCCTATCGTCCCTGTTCTTCAATCTGGCGCTACTCCCGCCCAAAGCCCTGCTCCAAGGCATAGAGGGCATTCATCGTGCTTTCTACGCGGACGACTTCACCGTGTGGCTGTGTAGAGCAGGTTTGGAGATTTGGATTTCCAAGACCCTTCAAATAGCGACCGAAACAATACGCGACAATGCAAAGACATGCGGTCTCGACTGCTCGGCAAAAAATCACAGCTTCTAATCATAAAGCCACGAAGAAAGAAAAGAGAGCAAGAGAAGGGGCGTATTACTATAGACGGGACGAACATAGCGCAGACCACGCAAGCCCGATTCGTTAAAGTGATCTTCCAGAACAAAGGCAAGGCGGCAGCGGCGCTAAGCAAGATCAAGAGCAACACGGAACAGATCACGCACACGATCCGCAGGGTCACGAACAGGCGCAAGGACTGAAGGAAGACAACGCACTCATGCTCGTCCATGCCTGCGTGACGTCCCGAAGCGTATACCCGGCGCCGTGCCTACAGCAACTCAAGAAAGACAGAGATCAACTGAACGCGATCCTACGCAAAGCAACAAAGGTGGAGCTAGGTATCCCACGCAACTACTCCATCGAGAAGCTGCTAGGCATGGCAAACACAATACGGTGGAAGAGTTGGTAGAAGCCCACCTGTCTACCCAGAGAGTGTGGCTCAGCCAAACCTCGGCAGGCCGAAGAGTACTGGCCAGGCTGGGCTGGCAAGAGACCGACCACAAAGAAACGGGACTTTTACCCAAGCTTGGGCACCGAAAATCGAAAGAAAACCCCTGCACCGAAACATGAGACCGGTCGCAAAGATCGGCGCAGAGTGGCCAGGGTCAAGGCCCTCGTCGAAACGCTGAGACAACCGGAATAACAAGAAGACGCAGCGGGCGTCACCCTCTACGCGGACGTCTCTCTACCCAAGTTTTCGACGCGAGCCGTGATATCGGTCCCTACGCAAGTCCCGCTGGTGACGTGCACCTCTGTTAAAACGGCGTTCCCGAAAAAGTGGAAGAGGAGTCAAAAGCCTTGGCGCTCACGCTGCGTTGACGTGAGAAAAATAATCACGGAATCGTAGAAAGCGTATGGTAACTATAGAAAATTGCCGGTGTCTCTGACGGCACTCAGAATACTAGATATAGGAATACGCCGCACACCCGAGTAGAAAGTCGAACTGATATGGACACGGGTTCACTCACTGGCTCGCGGGCAACAAACTGGTCCACTAGCTCGCCCGAGAACTTGAACACCGGGCAGACGAGCACGAGCCGCAAGCCAACAGCTCCATACTATATGGCAACAGCTCCATGTCATAGAAACGCAACAGCTCCATATTATATGAACGAAAAAGCATGCCTAAACACCTCGTAAAGGTGTCAAGCGTAAGTTTAACAGTCGTTCACTACCATTCGAGTGTCGTCATGAAAGCGTACACAGGTATTTAAAGAATCTTACAAGGCAAGTCAATTAACCTACGCTAAAAATTCTTCAAATAACCTAAAGGATTCACCGGTATGGAAAACTAAGAAGGAGTTAGGAAAGGTTTTAAATACACCACCACAGGTACTGAATGTCATAATTTTAAACCGGAAAGCTAACGGCAGAACAGTAGGCCTTGGTCGCTACAGTAAGAAAGGCAGACGTTGCTATGTTTAACTGCGTTATTGGGCCTTTATTTACACTGGCTTATCTGAATATCAGCTGGTGTGCTTTAGAGGCATTTAGGATTGGGAAGCAAAAAAGCCGGTCAATGTGAACAAAATCAACATTATTTTTATGCCATCAGATAGGGGATATTGGTTAGCGCTGAATACTAATAGGTTGACTAAGATTTGTTCTCCACTTACGTTTAGGCATGGATTACATAAACTAGTAAATAAATCGCAGAATTTCACTGCGAAGCTGTCAGGCCACCGCCGCCGCCATACCTAGGTATCAATAAAACACAGAACATGTCAAGGCTGCAAATAGAAAAACCTTATTCGGAATTCAATGCGAAGGATGCAAAAAATACACACTTGGCTTTATTCGCCTTTCTATCAGTTGTTTACGTTCTGCGCTGACTACCCATGGAGCGCAGCTGTTGCGATTTACCACCTGCACTCGAACGGCGGTATTTTTAGATCGACCGTCAAGGTGAGCACCGAAGGCTGAACGAATATTTGTCCGGTCTGGCTTTCATGTGCTGTTTTTGTGGTCTTCCAACCATAATGCGCTCCACTTCAACTTCCCCGCCCTACCAGTCCCGTTTTTATTAAGTGCGATCCGCCCCAACGCGCAAAGCAGTCGATTGCGCACATTTATCTTTCCAGTACAAAGCGATATCTGGGATCGCCAAGGTCTTTCAAGGTGAATTGAGCGGAGAGGCATACAAAACTTTATCAAAGCTCCTTGGGGCACTAAATGTCATTAAGTGCTACAAAGCGAATGCTTTCTTGCTTCATTGGGATCTATTACACATCTATTACACATCTATTATCTATTACACCCATAATCAAGAATTTTGACTGCCTCAATGCATGATGCGTGACAGTCCTGGAGTAAGCATTACATTCAGAGCGCGTAAAGCTCTAATAGCGTGTGGTGTTAGGTGCCAGAAGATATCAGTTCTAAAAGTGTAATATCATGACCAGGTTAAAAGAGGAATGTTTGAACACACTTGTGCGTCTATTATAACAGCGAGGCGTGTATAGAAATTGCGGAAATCGGAAGGTTCACAAATATCAGCGTGTTCTGCAGTCGCAAAATGTACTCCGCCTTTCTGTGCTATCTACGCATATCAATAGTTTTGTTCCCGTTTAGGCGTGAGCATATGTTGTACCCGCAGTCTACATAATTTGTTTTCTTTTATTTTATCCCTAAGGTCAATCCAACAGCCTTGACTGCTCCAATAAACGTTCATTCCTCCACCTGCCCCCGCCTAAGAACACCATTACAAGTATTAAATAAGGTGGGGATACTTACATAAAAAGTGAAAGACACACTCCTTTTCTGTGCAGGGTAATGACTCACGACGAACAAAAAGGTGGAAAGACAGTTTAAAGGGGCACTGACACAAAAATTTTGCATCTTGCTTTTTTTCTTGCGATAAGTAGCTAGTGACCTACTTATAACCTGTAGAAACCTCATTTGCTTCAGCGTGCGACGGTTGTTTAATTAGAGGCATTTTCAATGCGGCCAGTCGCAGTTTCGGTTTCAGCGAGTGCCGCGAAACGATGGATTTTGTGTGAACAAAGCTGACCACGTGACCGTCGATGGGATATCACAAAGCAGAGCCGCCGTAGCACTGTCGAATCCGCATCGACGGCAGTTTCTGCGAATGCCCCCATGTACTGATCTCGTGAGGCGCTTAATTAAAAAGCGACCGTGGATGTGACGCAGGCGCTGCGAGTGCAAATGCTACCGCGGCTAAAGAACGACGCGCGACGCTCGAGACGGTGGGTGGCAAGACGCGCGCTGGGAGCAGCCGGCCGGTCTGCCTACATGTCCGCCTACAGATGTGTTCGGCTTAGCACTGCGGCGGATATTCGAGTGCCGCTCTCGTAAGCGGTGCAGATGACAATTTTAAATGCAGAGCATTTCAGTAACTCACGATGTCACCCGCGTTGGCGTCCGTAGTCCGCACGCTCACTGCGCATGCGCGTCGAGTCGAGGCGAAAGCGAACACTCTCTCGCGAGGGGCATTGGATTTGATTCGAACACTCTCTCGCGAGGGGCATTGGATTGGCTTGGATTGGCTTGGATTGGATTGGATTTGGATTGGATTGGATTGGATTAAAGTGGATTGTGCTGGATTGTGTTGCGTCATAGCCGCGGCACGTTGCGTCATAGCCGCGGCAGACGCGCTTGGGACGGCGCATGTGCAGTACTCTCTCTTCCGCGGTTTCCTCTCCTTCGGGCGCGCTGCGCATATAACCGGTGTGCTGTTCTCCGGCCAAGCAACATCCGCGGTTGGCTCAAACACCTAGAATCCACGCCGCTTTACAAGTACGCCAACGTCGTCGACTGGGACCGGCTTACGCAGTCCCCTCAACGTATATAAGCGGCGGAGCGCGCGTTCGGAATTCAGTCAAGGGCGTCTTTGCATGGCTTACGCTTGACGTGACGCTTTGCTTGACTCGAGTAGATGCGACGCATTTACTCGAGTACCCCCCGTGGGAAGATGCGGGCGGCTTTTTTAATGCAACCTCCCATCGCATCATTAACTCCTTTCTCATGTAAGCCACCATGGTAAGGACTTGGGGACAATTTCGTGCAGCGGTAACAAGCTATCACTCGAGCTACCTGCGCCGGCTTGAGCCACTTCGCGGCCGTGGCCGCCGCCTGCACAGCGACCGTGCGGCTAGCTCAGTGGGCTTTCCGTGCCTCCGCCGCGTTTTCGCATCCAATGTTAATAAACAGTAATAGAAACAGAGTGCCTGGAATCGCTGTAGAACTTTGGTCGCGGCCAGCTGCCCGATGAGCTGACGAAATCACGGCGCCTCCGCCGCCAACGATCGGGTCGTTCGTTCTCGAGAGCAGAAGCTCCGCCCTCCGGCCCTCCGATGGTAGCGGCGAGCCGGGCGAGCCGGCGAAAAACGCAGGCAGTGCGGAAGCGGCAAACACAAACTCGTGACGTGTTTGGACGTTGTTAATTTACACAGTATCCCCGGGATGTCGATTGCGCGTGGTCCTCGGCTGGCTGCTCGGTTGCGTTTCGCACACTTTAAAATTGATTTTAAATATGTTCTAGGCTGTATTCGCCGCTGATATTTTCCAGATGATGTATATGTGTTCCAAACAATCTATCTCCGAAGTTATCTCGCCTTCAAAATTTTGTGTCAGTGCCCCTTTAAGGCAGCGGTTCGTTCCCTGTCGCTTCGTTCGTTGTCGCGACCACGAAGTCTACGAGATCCCCCTCGGGTGTGGTGCAGTGTACGTTGGACAAACGGTGTGATGTCTTTACAAACGCTTAAGGCGCCACGTGTATGCCTTACGTGTCGGCACCGGCAACCACCTAGTTTCCCATTGCAGGACTTGTGGGTACACCCGACTTATTTTTGAGAACACAAAGGTTCTGAAGCACTACTTGGGATTGAGCACACGCGACATTTTTCAGGCTTACACGATAGCGAAAAGGATTGACGCGTGCGGCAGTCAGCCCTCTCTTCGCTACAGAAGGAACGTGACTACTTAGACGGACCGTGTTTAAAGGGGTCCGGAAATACCTTCCGCCGATGCATGGATGTACATGTAACCAAATAAAGCAATGTGTTAGCAACCTCCTCCCGCAAGAATTTTGTTAAAGTGATGAGTATTAGCTGAGAAATCGTAAATCAAAAACCGCGCATTATCGTTGCGCCGCGTTTCCTCCTCCTTTCAACTTACTCTCTGCTGTTGACGGTGCGCTAGCCTTCCCTCCCATGATGCTGCGCTCCTCAGCGGTGACGTACTTCCGCTATTGCGCTGCTCATACTGCCGTCTGCTACGGGTAACTCTATGGCTACAGGCAAGCTTTGTTGACACCATGAATCCTGCACTCCGCTCAAGGCTGGAAAAGAACGAAAAATTTGGCCGCATGTGTGCGGCGGCATGGCCTTGCCCTTTCGCGGTGTACGTTGCTGCAGTTGCAATCGGCGGCGGACTCCCAGCCGCACGGGGAGGATCGTGCGCTCGTTCTCTTTGATACACCGCGCACTGTTTATCCAAAAAGCGCCGTATCAGATGTGGCCCCGCTGGTGCCGGGTCTTATTTTGCGGCGGTGGTAATTCCTGCCGGCGGCATGTAAAAATACATTTTAAACCGATACAGGACCCGTGCACAAAACGCATCAATCATGTGACCAGTTCAGCTTGGGGCGACGCGTGGTGGAGAGCGGCAACGTTGGCAAAACATGCCCCGGCGCGGCTCTGAGCTTTCTAGCGCTGGAGCGAGCGCCATTTCTTTGACAATCTCAAACATCGGTTGCCTTGGCAACAAGGCACAAACCACTTAGAAGTCAGTTACGGTTCCGTGATCCCGGTTCAGCTCGGGGGCCCACCTCGCGACATGTGGGCACTGCAGGCGTACCACTCACTCCCATTGGGAAGTGCGAGATGCGTTTGGCATTACAGGAGGCGATGGTGTGTGTGTTGTGGACGCCTTTGTTTCTCGATGAAATGCGACGTTGTGCTTCTGCGGGTGGATAGTACTTCCCATGCTCTGGATTATCTTTCTCGAGCGACGTACGACTCAACCTCGCATGGGGTATGTGCAGTGTGCGTGGCTAAAAGCCATCTCGGCTTGTGCGGGAGAGTTGCTGTTCGTCCCCGCAAACCGCGCGCCAGGTGAGTGCCGAATTTACGACGGGCAGGAGGAGGCAACCCATCGTCTGTCAATCGCGATTCAGACTTGCAACGCATGTTGTGATGTTATGTTTGTTCGAAACGCATCTCTGGATTGTTTTGAAGTTGAATAAAA
Organism: Haemaphysalis longicornis; assembly: GCF_048455015.1. Lineage (NCBI taxonomy): Eukaryota > Metazoa > Arthropoda > Arachnida > Ixodida > Ixodidae > Haemaphysalis > Haemaphysalis longicornis. The sequence goes on along the minus strand of NW_027526355.1, from coordinate 930,381 downwards.
TGTGTGCGTCAAACCCGGGCATTCGTTTCAGGCCGTTCTCTGCGATTGCACGAAAGAAGTGCCACTGGGCTTCAACGCTTTCTTTATGGAACGTACTCAGGTAAGAGAATATTTATGTCGTGTTATGGCCGTGTTGCATTCAATACAAATGGTTAAGCGTTTCTTTACACTTGTTTGGTTTGTCGTAAAATATCCAAGCACTCCGGCACTCCGCTGGCAGATCAGCCGGCGAGCCGCCGCTGAGCAGACGACTCATCTCGTTGCCGGATGTGCGTGAAAAAGCCGCCCAATAGTAGGATGTCTAGCTTATGACGAACATCTGGGAATCGATGATGTAGACATGTGAAGATGGCGGCGTCCAAAAACACGAAGGGAAGGGTGAGAAAAGCGACAAATTTTGCAACAAAAGTGTGAGCTTTCCGCTGCGCGTAAAAAAGTAATACTTGGCACAGATGACGTTGACGACCCAATCTAACGATTGCGCTAGTTCATTGAGTGTGCACAAAACGCCTTTCAGGGCCCCTTTAAGATAGCAGTATCAAAATGTTACCGTTAGTGCTGTGTACATTGTTCATTTTTTAACGGTTTTGTAATTTTTTCCTTTTCCTTTTCTATTTGATTGATCGCAAAGTTGTCACGTCGCGTGTGTTTTCGTATATATTGCAGAACGCAATAATGTGCGCACAGGTGCTAGTCAGCGCTTGTACTGTCTCTTTCCGTTCTTTTGTTCGCGTCCTTGCGCCGTTTGTTACAATGATGTATAGCTAACTAGCCCAAATGAAGTCATAATTATCTAACAATGTTGGGGAGATGCCTGTGAGTTTTGACCAGGAAGGGAGTGAGGCTCAGAGACACCATCTCCCCAAAATTGTTGAGGGCTAAATTTACTTTGGTTGTAATTACAACTGCACCACTTCACTTCTAGGTAATAGGGGTCACTACAGGTGGGTTGAATAAACCCGTTGCGGCCTTCGCAAAAAAGAAACGTGGGTTAGTAAATGCGCACGGGCCTACATAAATAATTTGGGCGCAGTAATTACAAGGTTCTCATTTGCGGGAGCGACATAGCATGCTAAGAAAAAATGCGCTATTTTTGGCGACGATTGCGGAGGTCTGTTCCGATGCAGAGAAGCGCCGGGAACAAAAGGACGCAAAACAACGGAGACAAATTTGAAATTGCTGAATACGTTTTAGCCAGTGACTTACAAACGCCTTTTTCACACATATATTTAGGACAAAACGGTACTTAGAGCATGCTAATTACATAAGTGGCATTGAGGGAGGTAGCAAAATACCCCACCCCCCCCACTTATTATTTTCCTCCTTACTTGGCGATGCCAACGCAATAATGTCATCAGTCTTCCCCATACCATTCCCCAATTCTGGCGCTCCCGAATTCGTCGCTTGATGTTTCACGCGGCGTTACTAGCGGTCACCTTATAGCCGTCTTCCCATCCCCCTGATCTTCACAAAATCTTTTCTTATGCCCCAGAGCACAAAAACACAAAAAAGGTTGAGAGGCAGCTGAAGTAAAGAGCACGCTCGCGATTGGACACTCAAGCCATCGCAATAGGTGCCTATAAAAAGGAGTGTCTGTCCGACCAGCCGACCGACAGACCCATCGTCCGACTGGCGGACTGATTGGCTGATTTTTCAAAGAATCGCCAAAAGCTGCTACAACTAGAGGCTGGAAACGTCGAGAGAACATTTCTATCAATGCGTAAGTGTACCTAGTGCGGCAGTTTGGAAAATTCAACCCCTAACAAACAAAAACAGGTAATTGCCATGACTTGAAGCGCAACAAAACAACACGGACGATGAGATAGAGTAGACAAGACTGATTGATTCATTGATTGTGGGGTTTAACGACCAAACCTAACCAAGCCTAACCAAGTTCATAAGCCTAAGCAAGAAAAAAACGACCTTTGTCTTTCGTGTACAGCCTTCATGGTTTTAATACTAGTCAAGTTGACAAGGTAAAATATCTGGGCGTCACATTTTCGCAAGACTTAAAATGGGAACAGCACATTACCAATACATGCGCCAAGGCATTTAAACAACTAGGATTTCTGCGTAGAAAATTGGGCAAAGAACCTTCAGCAGTTAAACTAACCGCCTACAAAACCCTAGTCAGGCCCATTCTAGAATACGGAAGTATAGTGTGGGACCCTCATCAAAACTACCTTCGCGAAAAACTTGAGATTGCAGAACAGGGCCCTGAGGTTTATCTATTCAAAATACGCTTGGCGCGACAGCGCAACGGACAAGCGCAATCAAGCGCACACAGCAACTCTGTCTTGCCGGCGTCACGTTGCTTCCATGAAGTTTTAGACGCGACATTTAGAGCATCTCTTGTCGGCGGCCCTGTCCTTCCTGCGTTCGTCCGTTGTTGTCCACGGCGTGCGTCCGTTGTCCGCAGCCACTCTCCCGCTCTCCTCTCCGATAGCGAACACTCTCTCGCGAGGGGCATTGGATTGGATTCGATTGGATTGGCTTGGCTTGGCTTGGATGGTATTCCGATTGGATTAGATTGAAGTGGATTGTGTTGGATTGTGTTGCGTAATAGCCGCGGCAGACGCACAGGCGCCGGCGCGTGCCGAGGTGAGAGCGTGTGCGGCCCAGCGCGCTCTCACTCCGCCGGTGGGCGGCGCTGCGCGCGGTGCTGCGCATGTGCAGTACTCTCTCTCTCCGCGGTTTCCTCTCCTTCGGGCACGTTGCGCATATATAGTGTTTAGAATATAACCGGTGTGCCGCTCTCCGGTGGCCTTTAGGTCGACGGTTGCTCTCCGCTTGCGCTTGAACCCCCTCAGCGGCGCATCACACCAGGGTTCCCGCGAGGGGAGGTGGGCGTAATTTTTTTAGATGCGACGCTCAAAGCATCTCTTGTCAGCGGCCCTGTCCTTCCTGCGCGCGTCCGTTGTTCTCCGCGTGCGTCCATTGTCCGCAGCCACTCCCCCGCTCTCCTCTCCGATAGCGAACACTCTCTCGCGAAGGGCATTGGCTTGGCTTGGCTTGGCTTTGGCTTGGTTTGGATTGGATTGAATTGGATTTGATTGGATTTGGATTGGGTTGGATTTCGATTGGATTGGATTGGATTAAAGGGGATTGTGTTGGATTTTGTTGCGTCATAGCGGCGGCAGGCGCACTGGCGCCGGCGCGGGCCCAGGTGAGAGCGTGTGAGGCCCAGCGTGACTTCACTCCACCGGTGGGTGGCGCTGCGCGCGGTGCTGCGCATGTGCAGTACTCTCTCTCTCCGCGGTCTGCTCTCCTTCGGGCGCGCTGCGCATATAACCGGTCTGCCGCTCTCCGGCGGCCTTTCCGTCGACGGTTGCTCTCTACTTGCGTTTGAACCCCCCTCAGCGTCGCATCACACCAGGGTTCCCGCGAGGGGTGGCGGGCGTAATTTTTTTATCTCTTTTTTTCACAGTCTGGCCGCCGTTCTAGTAGGACGAACCACGATAAATGCATACGTCCCTTCAGTGCGCATAGCAATGTGTTGAAATATTCCTTTTTCCCTCGCGCTGTGAACGCTTGGAACGCGCTACCAAGTGAAGCTGTTAATATTACAAATATTGATCAATTTTGTTCATTTGTGGAGCAGGTAACAGAGCCTGTATAGTTATTTTTGTTGTTGTTCTTGTTGTGATAGCGAAAAACGTGTTTTGCAGTGGTGCATTGTACTTTTTGTACATACGTTGTTTGTCATGCGTAGTACGCGGTTTCTAGTATTTTTGTTTCTTCTTCTCGTGTATGGGAAGAGCACCAATGTACTATTGATGTACTCGCTATTGCAAGTGTTCCGCTGTTCCGCGTATCGTCCCTCGAAATATTGTATTTCCTTGACTTTGTATCTAATCAGATACCTAGGATGTTGTAGGCCCGCTTCCTGTATGGGTCTGCAGAAGGCCTACAGTATTGAGAAATAAATAAATAAATAACGATCCGACGTAACACAGGCGATGAAGCCCGCCATACTGGTGGGCACAGGATTATTTTGACCACCTGGGGATCTTTAACGTGCGCCGAAATGTCAAACACATGGGCATTTTTGCTTTTTGCCTCCATCAGAAAAGCGGCCGCCGCGGCCGGGAATCGAACCCGCGCCCTCGTGCTCAGCAGCGCAACACTTAGCCACTGAGCCACCGCGGCAGGTAGTGTAGACAAGACAGGCCCCTGTCTCGTCTACTTTGTTTTACCGTCGGTATTTTTTTGTTGTTGTTGCGCTTCAAATCATGGCAACTATTCCCCGACCAGACCAGTAAGAAGTTCTAAAAATCAGGTAAATTCCATTATTCAAATTGCTGGTAATTTCGCGAACCCGTTCAGATATTGAAGTGGTTTTCGCTGAAATATGTCACCCGTAAAAAGCTCTGAAAAGTGGTTGTATGGTTCTCGAATAACCCAAAATAATGCTGTGAATAGGTATATATTTCGTTGCATAGGGGCGTTGTTAAACATTTCACATATCTTTCACCCATTGATACATTCAATCGGTTGTTGCTAATAAATGCTACTCATACAAAGGAACAAGGCCAATTTTAAGGATTTCGCCCTGCAGCTCCGCTAAAACGAAAAGAAAGTTTTTTTTTATTACACTCGGACGGGCCGAAATGCTTGCGAGGAGAGGTGAACGGCAGGCGAAATAAATGTGCTATTGGCCTCAAATTTCAGGAGTGTATTCATATTGTGACGTACGAGGTTATTAAGGCCAAAGTTTTCAGGTCTGCGCACCTGACGGATTGAAAGCCGCCAAATAATTTTTGAGGAATTGTATTTTACTGCAGGCCCGTGCAGATAACGAACAGGTTTTTATTTATAACCGTTCCCGTTTCTGGACATCTCGAAATGCTCGCTTGACGTTTCACGCGGCGTTACTACCGATCGTCTTATACTCGCCTGCCCCCACCTGATTTGAGACAATCGCGTCTTACAACTCCGCTCTCGCCAGCGCCTGTCACTTCTCAAGTAGTACTTCAGGATTTCTCTCTCGCTAATTCGACACTGTAAACAGATCCTGATCTCACACAGAATATTTTGCTTGTAAACTGCGAAGCAGTACAAATAAACGCGATGCACTACCTCATTTATTCGCTACAATTGACGCACATATTTTATTGGCCAGGCACTTCTGTCTGGACACCGTAAATATTTATAAAGATGTCTCGTCTTCATTTCGTTAGGCGATGGGATCGCAGTGCGCATGGTGAGGACGTGTTTCTTGCGGGCAAAAGTTTTTAAACACTCTAACCTTTCTCAGTCTACATAAATGCAGAAATTTTGGCCTCATGTCTCATTCTGTGTCTGCCTTTATTTGTGTCTTTGTGACCTTCGAATGAGGCCCCCAGCCCGAAGTTAACAAAAATCTAGAATGAGAAGTTTATGTAGGCAGAACATTTACAAACTACTACACCTGTTAGCAGTGTTCATACTTTTCCACATTCTTCAGCAAACCGAAATTATTACGCATAGTTGACCCTTGACATTAACACAAAAGTGATATTTCTAAAGTTCTTCTAATTAAATATGCATGGCTGGTTGGCTTCTGCGAGGCCAAATAAGAAAAATCCGCATTGGAGACAATATTTTGGGCCAAAAATACTAACCGAGCACGCAATGAGCTTGAACCACGAGGCGTTGTTCCTAGTTCAATCGTACCAAAAAGTTCTAATAGATGCGCGTGACCTGTGGAATGCATTAAAAATGACTTTCCTCTTCCAAATCACTCACCCAGGTGGCTCAGTGGCTGAGGCGTTGCTCTGCTGAGCACTAGGACATGGATTCGATCCCCGGCCACGGTGGCCGCTTTTCCGATGGAAGCGTAAAGCAAAAACGCCCATGTGTACGAGAATTCCACTGCACGTTAAAGATCCCGAGGTGGTCAACATTATTCAGGAGCCATCTACTAGGGCGAGCTTCGTCGCCTGACTTGCGTCGGAGTGTTAAACCCGACAATGAATCAATACTCTAACAAATCTTCTGCGAACAATATCGTTTGAGGAGCAAAACCGGAAGGCAATACCGTGACAGATGGCCGGGGAGACAAAACAGGCAGTTCCGTGGCAGGGGCGGCAGCAACGTATCGTCATTCCACGATGTTTGCAGAGAAGTAAACAGCTACGAGGCCAATTTTTTTTTCTTTTTTTTCGCGAATAGCCTATTTTCGCATTGCGGTGTATTTTATCGCGACAGTGCACTCCAAGAAGTGAAGATTAAACAACGAAGTGTTCTTTTTCTTTTCTTGTCTTCTATTTCTATCGCACTGGAGCGCTCCTGCTGCAATCAGACGGAAGGCCTCGCTGGCAGTGCGACTATGCGTTTGAACACCTACGTAGACGGGACGGCAGCATCTATGATAAATTCAACGTTATCGTTTTGTGGGTTAGCACCACGGCTCCGCCTAGGAGTTTCATCGCAGCTTACTGAACTATCTTTCGGTTGCAAATGACATACCACAGAATTAGGTTATGTTAGAAAAACCACTGAGGGATTTAAGGTGGCAAATAGGGGCGTATCTTTTGTGCTTCTTGAATGAAGGCTGAAAGAATTCGCATGGGCGTTTCAGAAAGCGCCAGATTACTCTGCCCCTCTGGTGAACGAGTGGAAAGCGTCACCGCCAAGGAACACGGAAGATTGGATAGTTCATGCTGATGGTGCAACCTGCACAATTTTACAGCTGTTGGCTGTTGCCAGCTTCCACGAGGGGATCATACTGCAAACAAAGAAAGTAAAACCAGCTCTATCCTTACTCATTGTTGACTAATATATGCCAGTCACAAGTAAGCATGTGCAAGCGTCCAATGGGAAACTGTAATTGTTATCGAAATAAATGACAGCTGTGGATGTGTGAATAAAAAATAGCCTTAGGATAATGAATGCACTGAGCTTCCTAAAATAAGCCCTTTTATCGCTCTAGGGAAATTTTCTACGCGGCTGAACCCGCTGCGGTGGATCAGTGGCTAAGGCGTTGTGCTGCTGAGCTCAAGGGCACGGATTCGAATTCCGGAATCGGCGGCCGCCTTTCTCATGCCGAGGTGTTCGCGATTTCAGTGCAGGTTGAAGGTCCCCATGTGGTCAAAATTATTCCGGAGCCATCCACCACTGTACACCTCATCGCTTGTGTATCGTCGGTGCGCTAATCCTCATAAACAATATGCAGCTGGGGTATGGCACGACGTACATTTTCACCCATACGGTTTTGTCGGCAAGCCAATTGAACTAATTTGGAGCTTTTTCGGCCAGCTTTTTAATTACCAGAGCTAAACGTTCGAAAAAAAATAGTTGTAAATTGGTTTTGAAAGCTGCGCTTAAGGATTCACTTTTTTCGAATTTAAAACTGCAATTATACCCTACTCGTACCTATGCAATAAAATTGAATATCGTGAAATCCACAATTTGACCGCAGATATTGAAATGGGAATACGTCCAGCTATATTATCCGTTTAACATGGTTGTCGGCAGGACCCAGACGCGGGCATCGGCGACTACATGATGTTTACATGATTTTACAACAGCTCATGCAATTATCACCAGCGACTTTCAAAAGTAATTTAGCCAGTATAACATGCTCTTGTGTTGAGAGATACAAAAAGGGGTCTTGGTAATAGTACTTTTTAATGCACTTGCCATTTTTTCGTGGTTTGGTCGTAATAGTCCAGCGTTACCGATGCATAATGCTCGAGAGCTTTAACACCCGTAGTTAAAATGGTGCATATAGCGTCGTTTTTTGCCAAAGTCGGATCAAAGTTTCGCTTGGTCAAATACAGCGGGACATTTTCTTCCATAAACTGTAAGAATTACCAGAAAAAGACATATCAAATATTTCCTTTTTATATTAACTTGCCTGTAAATACAGAAAAAGAAATATATTTTGTGTAAAAACACTTAGTGCCTCATCGAGCGAAACAACAGGCCTACCGCATATGCATTAGCCCAATAATGGCTTAAAAAGGCATAAGAAGCTTTCATTCCCGGCTTCCCCCATCCGCCTTTCTTTGTTACTAGCAGAGCGCAGGAATTCTGAAATTACAGGGTATGGCACCTGACGTTAAGGAGGAGGAGCAATCACCTTACTCAGAAGCTCGGCGACCTATATAGGGTGCAGTTGCCGCTGAGTGAGTGAGAGAGAGAACTCTTTATTTAAGACGAAAGCCGGGAGTTTTGCATATTCTCAACCCTGACATGCTACTCGTCGGTGAATGGGTAGGGGAGGGTAGAAAAGGCCCTATGGATAGCAGGGCAGTAACAATGGAAAAAGAAGTAAAAAAGCGGACATCGTGGAGTTTGTGGGAACATTTCGATGAACATCACGAAATCAGTAGTATTTTAAATCAGTTTCGTGACGCCGATCTAATCCACGTATTCAAATACCGCCGCTAGTGATTTGCGTTGAGCTGAAGGGGAGGGCCATGGACCGTGGAGTACTATTAAGCTGATTGGTCCTGGGCGTCGGTGCTCGTTCTGTTTCACCAAACGGCACCTGGCGAGCATGTAAGAGGGGCACTCTAACAATACGCGTTCCACGGTTTGCGGCGATCCGCAATTATCGGTGACCTACAATAATGTGGCCGGCTCTGTACCAAACAGGCACCTCTGGTTAAAGAAATTTATTCTCAGCATGCTATACGTTGAGCTAAGCGCGGCGCGAATCACCCGGGTGGTCTAGGCTGGATATGTAATGGCGTTCAGATAGACCTGATGCATTCAAAGCCAAAACACATTGGAATTGCTGACGAATTTGCAGTTATTGTTTAATGTATTGTTTCCGAACGGTGCAACCGAAAGGCATGCTGGAGGTGTGGGATCAGAATACAGTTCAAAGAACGCACCATAGTTTTTATCTGAAATAGGAAGGCCACATAAGCATTAGGAAAATCCTCCACAAAGCATTACAAAACCAAATGCTACCAATTCATTCCGAAAGATCTGTTTGGTGACAATCACCTGACATACTGAACATGCAATAATTAGTTTCAATGAAACTAATTGGGCACACAGAGGAAGACCGAAGAATACTGCTTGACACGCCGAAGTCTCTATTTGAAAGACGGTAAATGACATGCATGGACACGAACGTAATCAACAAAGGCACGTTGCAAAGGAAATTGTCTCACGTTACGTTGTGGACGCGTGTCTAGTTGACGAGGCTGCCAAAATGTTCGGCCCCGATTAAACCACCCGGAATCGTGCACAGACAGCGAAGACATTTCAACTGCTTGTACGTCTCGCATACGGCAGTGCTGGGGCAGGAACGCACGCACGCACGCACGCACGCACGCACGCACGCACGCACGCACACACACACACACACACACACGCACACACACACACGCACGCACGCACGCACGCACGCACGCACGCACGCGCACACACACACACACACACACCTGCGCTCTAGTGTCACAGCTATCGGCTGGTTTGGCTGGTTCGAACACGAGCGTTCCCACACCCTTGGCCAGACTGAAGGCACGCTTGCGCTGCAGCTCAACAGCTCCTCCCGCCGAAACAGTGTATAGGAGGGGGTCGGGTGGTCCCCACCAAGATTTCGCCAGATGAGCCGAAAGTAGGCAGCAAGGCCCCACGCTTGACCTCTGTCACTTCGGTTGAACGTTCTTCAGAGGAGGCACCATAGGAGCTACCCTGACGACTTTGTAGCACGAAGCTTGAAGGGGGTTGTCTTCGAAATTGCAGACGACACATGGCGTCTGACCACTTTTCAGTTCATGAGACGTAAAGGCTGAGAACTGCTGGCGTGACAGGATTTCTGTAGGAGATACGCGCAAGGCCGGGATCATGGACATAGGCAAGAAACCAAGCCCCCGCAAGCACCACAAACAACCGCCGAGCATGGTCAGGCCAGACCATGATGCGCACAGTGTCTCAGTACTTTTCAAATAGAAACAGAACTGGCGACCAATAAGAACCTGCCACAGGCAAAGGCCGGGGAATGAATTGAGATTTATTGTACAGCTTCGCCATTGCCGTCTTGCGGCAACGAAGAGAAACCCCTGCTCAAACCATCTGCATTTGCGTTCAGGAATTATTTCTCATCTTTAACCTTTATTGCATACGGCGGCCAGGTGTGGCTCCAGCGCAGCAATCTGCGGTTCTTATTTGACATCGGTTGAAGCCACGCGATGGGCCGATGATCGGTAACAAAAAAAAATCGAAGTCGGACACATAACACAAAAGCTTTTCCACAGCCCTTACCAGGCATGCGCACTCTTTTTCGATTACACTGTAGGCCTGCTCTCAAGCAGATACTTTTCGGTTCACGTAGAAAATTGGGTGTTCGTGTCCATGCTCGTCTTCCTGGCTTAAAACCATGCCTAACCCTTTTTTGCCTCGCATCACACTGAACAAGTAAAGGCTTCGAGTGGTCCGGGATGGCTAAGACTGGCTGACATATGAGCGCAGCATTGAGACAAGAAAAAGCAGCTTCTTTCGCTGCGTCGACTTTTACACGATTAAGTGCGTCTTTCTTTAAGGCGTCTGTAAGCGGGCTGGCAAACATCGAGAAACCTTTTACGTAGTGTTGATAATAACCCAGCATCCCTAAGGTCCTGCGGATTTCTGTTTTCGTTTCTTGGCGGGGGAATTCGCGTATCGGCAAACGTTTTACATCCCGTTCGCTGTGGTGTCCTTCGCCTTTTGTGTTTTCCAAGTAGTCGACTTCTCAAACAGCTCAACGTGCATTTTTGAGCCTTCAATGTAAGCCCAGCCTTCTGAGCCTCCCGAACACTTCGCGCAGGTTATTGATGGGCCCTGGCAAAGAGTTAGAAAATATTGCAATACCATCCAGATAGGGAAGCGCGAACGCTTCTGCCCATGTTATGATTTGGTTCATTAGCCTTCAAGAAGCAAATGGTGCATTTTTCAGCCCAAAGGGGAGAACGATAGGTCGGAAGGTGCCGAAAAGCGTCGAGAAAGCAGCTGACTTGTGGTAGCGGAACTTACGCAAATCCCTCGCGACCTAACTGGTCTTTCGGTAGACCAAATTCTGGATCTTAGAACGGAAAGAGCAGTTCTTAGCGAAACCCAGATTACTGATGTCATATGTTAGATAAGAGAACACTCACAGTTGTTTTCGAAGGTGCCCAGTCGCACCAGTCTTATGACACATGACATAGAGTAAACATATCAAGCAGCAGAAGATGTAGAGCCTACAGGTTTCACCAACGCAAGAAAAAGTAATAAGGGATGCCGTCAACCAGATGTTGACGCTGAAGATAGCCGAACCGGGTGAAGGTGATTTCGTGTCTTCAATGATAATTGTGGAATCTAACTTTAAAGAAACGCGCCCTTGCATTGATTACCGTAAGCATAACGCAGTGACTGTGACAAAAGTGTACCCCGTACCAAACGTGGAGGAGTGCCTTGAAACAGTAAGCAAGGCAAAGTACTTTCAACGATCGACTTAGTGCGTGGGTACTGGAAACTTCCACTAAGTGAACGAGCATATAGGTAACCTGTTTTATCAACGCCTTTTGGCACCTTTCGACCTCCGGTTCTCCGTTTTGGGCTGAGAAATACACCATTTCCTTTTTCGAGGCTAATGGACCAAGTCCTAAAAGGGAGGGAATCGTTGGCAGTTTCCTATCTAAATGGTATCACAGTATTTTCTAACTCTAGCCCAGAGCACAGAGACAAAGAAAAAACGTTTTGATTGAGTTTTAGGTGTGGTGGTTCCTAATTTCAGGTAGCCATTTGCCGTCCCGGCACGACTAGCCCTCTCGACCAGCAGAAGCTGATGTTTAGGGAGGGAGCTGGACAGCAGAATCTCCAACTGCTCAGGGGTAGGCGAAGGAAAAGGGGCTGGAGAGTCTGGGTTCTTGACATTGTGTGGGAAATAACAGATACATCCTGATTGGATGGGAAACGTATTTGTCTGTATTAGTCTGAGTGTGGCTTCTTAGTTCCTTGAGAGCTCTGGGTGTGGTGCCGCGAATGTTCTGTTAGTGAGCCTGTAGTGTTCGGTAATTTCGTAAAAGGCTATGAGTGGCGTGGTTTCCGTGTCTCTTCCATGGCATGGCGGCCGAAATCTCCGTCCATGAGATGGTCGTTTTCATCGCCTCTCATGAAGAAGTGGGCCGGTGTCCCCACAAATGCGACCTTCCTGTCCGGCGTCTTGCTTTCCAGGATACGTAACCTGACGGATGACACCCATCCCGACTTGAAGCTGCAGCACGCCTCTTGTGAGTTTTTGACGACAGTCGTTGTGTTGGCTTGTGTGAAGGCGATGGCGATGGCAAGTTCTTCAGTTTCTTTGGTCGTGGATCTTGAAATAGAGGCACTAGTCAAGTGCCTACATTCATCCGTCACCACGGCCACCATGGCTCCTTTACTGTTGTAGTGGGCTGCGTCGGTGTAGGTCGTCGTCGGGACCGGGAATACATCTGATGCAGCGTTTTTCCGCGTGCTTCTCTGCGACCTTGATGGTACTTCCGGTGCATATTTACAGGTATCGAGGGTAATTATATTGATTTACGCCACAATTCCGGGGTCATCTGGGACTGGAACTGGTGTCGCTAAACCCACTGACGTTTGTTCACTACACTGCGGCCCGTTCGTGTACGAGCGAGCCATGCCCTTTGATTTGACCACTGGCCCTGAATAAGTTCCGATACCGTATTGTGCAGCCCCATACGTAGCAACTTGTCTGCGGATGCGCTCATGGGTAATCCAAGGGCTTGCTTTAGGAACTTGCGTGTGAGCACGTCGATCTTATCCTGTTCCGTTTTTCTCAGGACGACTTTTGGAGTCACGTACGTTATTCGTTAGAGGACAAACGCTTGGATAAGCATGACCATGTCGCCCTCTTTCGTGCCTCTTTGTTCGTTCGTGACCCTGCTTACCATATGCTTGATTTGCTAGATGGTCTTGGTGAGTTGCTCTACCAATGAACGGCTCGTTCCGTCCACCTGAATGAGCAGACCCAGAATCCTGATGGATTTGCTTAGCTTGATGTCGTGCCCATCGAGGGTGATTTGAATGTTGTCGACATCCCTATTTGTTCGGCGTCTCCTCACTACGAGAAACGCAGACTTTTGTGGCAAGCACGACAGCCCACATCTATTTGCGTACTCATTCACAGTGTCGGCGGCGAGCTGGAGTGTGTCCTGGAACCCTCCCAGGGAAGCCCGCCCACAGGGTCACGTCGTCAGCATACAAGGCATGGCTTAAGTTTGGTATTCTTCTCAGCTGCTCCGGGAGATTCAGGAACGCCATGTTGAAGAGTATAGGGGAGAGGACTGAGCCTTCGGGCATCCTTCTACTCCAGAGAGTAATGGGAATAGAGGTGACGCTCCTATCTTGAGCACGGCACTGCTGTTGGAAAAAAAATCAACAACGTGGTTGTAGGTCCTCTCCCCCTATCATGGGTAGGAAAAAATTCGAAGGATGGCCTTGTGTGCTACATTATCGAAGGCTCGTTTGAAGTCCAGAGTGAGGATAGCACTCGGGGAGTGACGTGCGGCAGGGACGAGCACCGTCTTCTTCAATTAAATGATCGCGTCTTGTGTCCCCAGATGTTCCCTAAAGCCAAACATTGTGTCGCGGCAAGGTTGTTTTGCAGCGTTTTCCGTATAATTCTTTCCATGATTTTGCAAATACAGGATGCTAGCGATATCGGTCGCAGGTTCTCAATGTGTGGTGATTTGCCCGGCTTCGGAATGAAGCGAACTTCAACCATCTTTTATCGATCCGGGAGTTTTCTTTTCATTTAGAGGGAGATAAATTGTCTAAGTACGATTTCAATGGTGCGGTCATCTTTGTCTTTTTTTCTCCTTTCCCCCTTCCCCGCCGAGTAGCATGTCGGTGTCGAAATTCCAGCAAACAACTCCGCTTTCCCTTCTTATGAAGAGCCTTCTCTCTCTCTCATCTTGGTTGGCAATACGCTTGTTCTTCATTTGTTCTGGGCCTGGGGCTCTGTTCTGCTTGCTCTCTGCTATTGTCTCTTGTAGCTCGTACAGTTGAATCTCCTTGTCTAGCTAGTGGTTAGAATTTCTTTTGTACGAAGGGGGAGAAGGCCTCCCTGTGTCTGTAGGTACTTGTTTTCCCGGTCCCTCAGTAGTTCGGCGGTGGTTCCAGAATATACATTGAGTGTGCGCACACGGTCCCTGTTAGGTGCTCCGTTACTTTTCAGGTGGTCGATTAAGTTCCTAATTAGTTTCCATGTTTCCTTTGTGGTCAATGTGCCTTGTAGGCCATCGCAGACTTGTAACGAAATCTCTTTGCATAGTGCTGTCGCATATTCTGCAGCCGGCTTGTTTATGAGGGATATACGCCTCCGGAGCTTTTTTGTTCTGTCTTTGCCCCTTCCACATTCTTTTGAGGCTTTGTCGCGCCTCCCATATGTGGAGGAGTTTTGGGTCCACAAAGGTATCCTGTAAAAGGTAGCTGCAGTCTGAGTTTGTGCTTGGGCATCACTAATAGCCGCCTGCATCAGGTCTCCATATGAAAGTTCAAAAACGAGGTGCTGTGAGAACCTGGCCTGGCGGAAACCATCCTAGTTCGTGATGCAGGCTGTTCCAATACGAGCATTGTAATTTTTGCATTTGATCAACAGGTGAATTATGTCACGGACAGATCCAAGATTTTCCTGCGTATTTGTCCAGGTAATATCTAGAAGTCCCGCTAACAATGTAACCTCGATTCTAGCATCTCTTAATACGCTGGTGCCCGTTCAAGTAGATGTGTCGGGGTCGTTGAGCAGCGTTAGATGATCTTGCTCGATGAATTCAACTATAGCTTTGCCCTTTTTTGGAGTTGTGAGTGCACCCCGAAATTGGTGTGGCGCGTTAAACTCTCCCATAAATATGAGGGGTGAGATTCTTGCTAATAATAGGGCTTCCTGCATACCTTCTCGTATTCCAGGCTGTGTGCGAGATGGCCGGCAACACATGTTAAGTTTAAACAGATAGGATTTCTTCTTTGTTGAAAGAGATAGAATTTGCACGAGCGTATGCGCGCAGTGCTTGTGTGGCGTGAGGTTTTGAGTCGCCCAACGCAATCTTTGAAGGAAATTACCGCAGACGTTCCTGTAGGTCGGCATACGTCCCGTACCCGTGCAGACGATGGGTACTATTACTTTCCTGTAAGCAATTATTTCTGATTGAGGGTCAATGGAAGAGACGTATTGTTAAAGTTCGCCCTTCTTTTTTTATACCATAGCAGTTACACTGGAGAACCACTGTGGCGTTTGTTATATTTGATGTGGCCGTCATGTTGAATAGTTGGGTCCTTGTTTTCTATTGGAGATTCTGGTAAGTATGGGGAGAGCCAGCGGCTGCTACGGCGGTTTGCCCTTTTGAGGCGGTGTATGCGGATGCTGTGACGCTCTCCTTCTTGCTTAAGGGCCTGTACATCCTCCTTCAATATTGTACGTGTTGGCGTAATCCCTGTAAACCCTGTCGTGGGGATTATACTTAGGATCTATCTTTTGCGTCAATGTCTTCATTACGGTTGTATTGGCTGCCTGAAACCACCGGTGTTGGGTGACTTGAAAGGCATCTGGTGTTTGGACATGATTCGCTGCGGCACCCTCGAGTGTCGTGCTTTGTGGATCATTCCTTATTAGTGGTGCTGGGGTAGCTGTTTCTACTTTTGTTGATTGTTCTGTGTTTGGGCGACTGGGTTTCATGCGTTTGTCTGGAACCGTTCCCTTTTGGCAGTTCTCATTTTTTTCAAGTCTGGCTTGGAGTGCTGCTAGTTGTGCTCTTAGATGTGTGCATTCTTGGCACGGAGTAGGTGATGGCTCGTGTGCTGGGGGATGGTTGGGTACCTGGGAGCAGTGGGAAACAATATGTGCCCAGCTCACCTGCTTGTTAGTGGGCATGTCTGCATTAAGCACACTGTTCAGGGAGGTAGACTTGGACCTGCAGCCTATGCTGATGCGCCTCCGTCGGGTAGGGGTATTAGAGCGGTCCCTCGGCCGCCCACGTTGCAGTGTAGAGCCCCTACTCGTGGCTTGCTCCCCCGCCGGGCGCCTGCCTTGCTCGGTCCGTCGAAGGATATAAGGCTCACGGAAGCGCTTTGGGCAGCCATGAGCCGCCGTCAGGTGGGTGCCGCCGCTGAGGGTGCGCAGTAGCTCACAGGTGTGGCTCTGTTTAGGTTCTCGGAGGCCGCACTGGTGGCACACGTTGAGATTTGGCTGTCGGCGCGCTCTGGGTCGATGTCCGGTTTCGTGGCATAGGGTGCACACGGCGACTGTCTTCTTGTATAGCAAACCGGTGTACCCCGCCCCGAGCAAGATTACAAAGTACGGAACCATGAGCCCGGCAAGGGTGAGTACACCACATAAGATTGGCTAAGACTGCGACAGGCGTATATTTTGCACTGGCTTTGGTTAAGGTTGGCAAGAATCTTGGCTTCGGAAAAGCGCAGTGGCCCTCCCCGAAAGAGTAGCTTAGATGAGTCGTAGGCCGCTAGTCCCTATAGGGTGACGACATGGCCAGTATCGGCGATCCTGATTTCTTTTACGTTGCTTAGTGCCTTGGCAGCACCTGAGGACAGTCTTCTGATCATGACTATATTTTGCACGGCATCTGAGCGAACCTTGAGGTTAGCCTGGTGCCATGGAAAGTTTATCGTATTCAACAGAGCCAGGGAAATTTCGGCCATTTGTACGTTCTCAAACTTCAGGCCACCTTGTGGGAGCAAGACCAATTTAAAGACATCTTGGGGCAGAGATTTGGGCCTGAGTGTGGCTTTGTGCATGAGCGCCAAAAACGAATTTGAAGGCGCGGCGGTCAGGCCTACCTCATTGTTTGTCTTGCGCAGTCGTCTCCTCTCGGCCTTGGTGACGACGTAGATCCAGTTTGAGTTGTTACCGTAGTAGACTTCCTCACTGTCCCCTTCGCTGGAGTCGTGCAGCATCGTGTTTCGTTCACTTCGCTTGAGTTGGAAATATGGGACTGCGCAGCGCGGCCCCCATCGGCAGGCAAGCCTGGCATGATACGCAATCGGGTAGGACCTAGCCGCCGGGATTAGGCTTAGCGTGCTCACCAAGGAAAGAGTCGGCAATTCGTCGAGAGTGCACCAGCTAATCACAAACAAGCCTCCATGGGTACACTACGGTCAGATGAGTCGAAGATGGTCGGGGAACCGACAGCGTCGAAGATGGTCGGGGAACCGATTTTCGCACTTTTGAATAAAAAAAAACCACGCACGTACGCGCGCACGCACGCACATGCGCACACACGCACGCGGCACGCAGACACGCACACACGCACGCACACACACACACACGCACACACACACACACACACGCACGCGTACACGCGCACACACGCACGCACGAACATACGCGCGCTCACGCAAAAGCACACACACATGCGCACACAAGCACGCACGCACGCACGCGCGCACGCACGCACACACACACACACACATGCACCCGCACACGCACATGCACCCGCACACCTACCTACCTACCGTCCTGCCTGCGCTCCAGCGCTACAGAGATCGGCCAGTTTGTTTTTCTAACACGAGCGTTCCAGTGCAGACGCTTGGCCAGATTGATGGTACGCTTGCGCTGCAGGGCAACAGCTCCTTCCGCCGAAAGAATGCATAGAAGGGGGGGGGGTGTTTTCCTCCAAAAGTTCGCCAGATGATCCGAAAGTAGGTAGTGAAGCGCCAGGCTTGACATCCGATGTGTGTGTGTGTGTGTGCGTTCAATCAGCCTCGAATCAAGACCTGTCGTTCCAAAGCGTCTGCAGTCAAGTGCACGTGAAAGAAACGGGGGACGCCGGCCAGAATTGATAGGCGTGCTCGCGTGCCGCAGCGCACGTGGACTAACTATGCCTGTGCTGTTTCCCACTCTTTCTCGCGACTGCGGGGTTTAAAAGCAAACGCGAGCTCCGCCGCTGGGATCTTTTTCTCTTATCTGCCAGCAAGTGAGCCGCTATAAACGGGGAGTCTTGGGTGTCCGGCGTGGACTTTCTGCGTCGGCCTGGAGCTCATCTCGCCAAAACGTGACAACGTCAGACGCTGCCTTCATCCAGTTACGTATGCGTCTGGGCCTCATATCTTGGCTGGTGCGTGTTCACGGTTGGGCACTAGGCATCATACTGTTCGTCGTCTTTTCAGGGACAGGCTCGGTCTTGCCGGGTACACCTCGCGCGGTGCGGCTGCCGTCGTGTGCGGGAGTCACGTCGAGGTTAAATAGGGCCGCTGGGGTGAGGGCTTGTCGTGACGCGCGGTCTTCGTTGCGTCCTTGCGTATTTGGAGGGTTTCCGGATTTTGCCGAGGAGCGACTTCACCTTTAATGATGATCATGGTTAGTGTTTAATGGCGCAAGGCAAACGAGAGCAAAGAGCGCCAAAGAAGAAGTTATTTAATAAATAGAAGTGATTACCACACAAGGGTAGGTATAACAACGTGTAAGCCGAACATAGTAAAATCAAATAAAGATAATGGTTATGGCTGGTGTATAGGGCTAGATTTGATTATGCGTGATAGGAAATGAGGTTTAAAAACTTGACGTCTGACAAAAACTCAAACACACGTTTCACGGAAACCATGGCATTGTCACCTAGAAACAATGATGGATGTAGGGGAACATGTTGTCTGTATAGTTCTCTGAAGTGTTGGTGACGTGTTGTGTGAAGTGCCCTGCATGTGATTAGTATGTGCACTACGGATAGGGCCTCTCCGCACCTGCTGCACTGGGGTCTAGAAGATCCCGTCAGCAGATACGAGTGCGTTGCATGCGTGTGCCCTATCCGCAGCCTACCCAAGGCGACGTCTATGTGTCTGTTATGTGAGTCAGATGTGTACCGTCCCAAATGTGGCTTTATTACATGTAGTTTGTTGTCTGTCTGTTCATTCCACTGTGTTTGCCATGTTCTGCGCAAGTGTTGTCTTATGTGTGGCTTGAGGTCTGTGTAAGGTAGTGTTGTTATGTCTACTGTGTTTCGGAGTGGAGCATTGGCGGCCATTTCAACCCCAGTTCATTTCCGCCGATGCCAGAGTGGCCTGGCACCCAACACACAGTCACCTCAAGATTTGAAGAATATGCCAGCACAATTGATTTCAAGACAAGGTTAACTACATGGTTTTTCGAGGACTCTCCGGATGACAATGTACGGACGACACTCAGCGAATCTGTATAGATGATGAATTTAGGAATATGATGTTCGACTATGTGACTTACAACAAGAAAAATGCCATATGCTTCTGCCGTAAAAATACTTGTCTTTACATTCATTGTTTTATATGCTTCAAAATTCGGCCCATGCGCCGCACAACACACTGCAGTGAACGTTTTCGATGCATCGCTGAAAAACTCTGCAGCCTTGTATTTATCCTGCACATACATGACATGCTGCAAAATCCCACGTTTTGGTGTCCTGTTCCTATTGTATTTTAAGAAAGACAAGTCACATGCAACAGGACGAAGATGCCATGGCGCTACAAGATCAGTGATAGATTACTTGAATGTGTCTACAAAGGAGACCTCATGAATAGCGACCTCGTCCCGCACTCTGTGCGAGAAGGGAACAGGAATGGATGGGCGATTTAAAAAGAGCTTGGATGTGGATGTATCATTAAAAACCGGTTTAAAACGATGGTTGTCCATTGATGAAATTTTAGAGGCAAATAACAAGTCAACATAGGTTCGCTGGTGTGATACGCACCATTTGTCACACTCTGCGTAAAGACTCTGTACAGGGCTCGTACGGAATGCACCACAAGAGAGGCGAAGCCCCGAATGAAGCACTGGGTCGAGCATTTTAAGTGCTGTTTTAGTGGCTAACCCATACACAACAGTCCCATAGTCCAATCTAGACCCCACTAGGCCTGTGAAAATACGTAACAGGAGTTGCTTGTCCGTTCCATAGGACTGGTGTGACAAGATTTTAAGAATGTTAAGAGCCTTTAGACATTTATGTTTCAATTGTTTAATGTGAGGGCTGAACGTAAACCTTTCATCCAACACCACACGAAAAAACATTTGTTCCTTCCTCACAGGAATAGATACGCCATTAAGCATAATGTATGGGTCCGGATGGATCCCACGCTTCCTGGAGAAGACAACACAGGTGCTTTTTTTCTGGGTTAGGTTTAAAACCGTTCTTGTCTGCCCAGAAACAGAGACAGACAAATGTTTTTATTGGGATGGCTCGAGGCCGCAGGCCTCGAGCCATCCAAATGTCTGGCTATGGCTGCCTCGCAAACGAAGTGCCACAACGCAGCCAACGTAGGCTGGTGTCGATCACGTGGCCTGATCTTGTCCTCATAGGAGAGGACCCAGGCGGGACGATATTTGGCGCGAAGCCGATCGAATGCCCCACATTTCCAGACGAGATGGCGGATTGTGGGGGTCACTTCTGTGTTGCAGGCAAAGCAACGGACTGGTCTAGGAAACGGTGCAGCGGAACCACTGTTAGAGAGGTTTCCATCGTGGGATGTAGGTTGGGGTGCGTAATTCCGCCATCGAGAAACCACGTCATCTGTATATGCGTACCCCGACCGCGCCCGGTTGAGGAACACCTGAGCACCTCGGGGTAGAACAGGGGGTGTGGGGTCGTCGCATGGGGGAATAGTAGTGGCCAATTCCTGCCTTATTTGATTACGTCGACGGCGGCGCTCCACATCTGGATCAGTAAGCAGCGTGTACGGTCTTACAGGCAACATGAACTGGGAACTGTGTAAAGAAGCCTCGCTCGCAGGTTCATGAGCCTTCTCGTTACCTGGGTTCCCTTGATGGCCAGGAATCCAGCGTACCGTTACCAGTACTCCAGAGTCAGCTCTAAGTTCCTCGCATTTCTGCTTGATAGCGTGGGCGGTGCTGTTTTGCCTGGGTGGACCAATGAGGCATTTCAGTGCCTCAGTGCAGACAGTCAATATTTCCATCCGGTCGTAACTCCGTTCTGGAGGATCGGTGACAACCTGGCGTGCAAGGTGCATACCTTCCTCTATGGCAAAAAGCTCAAGTTCCGTTATATCGGGGTCTGCGTCCAGCAAAATTAGTCGAATGCTTTGGAGTTCATCGGAGTGGGACACAGCGGCTACTGCCACCATACAGGACTCGGCCCGCAAAGACGCGTCCTCAGCTATCTCGAGTGCTGAACTGCTCCGAGAAGTAGCACCGGCTACAACCAGCGAGGTCCGGTGCGACGTGTGCCTCCGACGCTGAGTTTTAGAGGGTGCAGGTTGTTGCGCTGTAACAAGCGTGTCCTCCCATGACGGGATATGCTTCTTTATAAGCGGCGTGTCCGCCGGTGCAATATGGCCATCAGCGGTCAGTAATCGGCGCCCTTGCGGTGTGAGCTCGTGGCGATCAGAGACTCCTCGGGACCGGGCAAGGACCGTTTCTTCGAGAGTAGGAAGGCCAGATAGCGGTACAGCTCCGTGACCTTCGTGTGTGACCTTCGAAAGGCTGCCCTGTAAAGCGTCTCGAGCTGTTCCGTCTCACGTTTCGTGAGACGGAAGCACAGAACCCCGTAGCAAGCTTTGCTCACCAGAATGGCTTGAGCTAGTCGGCGGGCGATGTTTTGGGACGCTCCACCGAATGTATTAGAAATTCTTCGGATTAAGCTTAGTAGAGGAGTCCATTGCGCCTTCAACTGTCGAAGCCATTCTGAAGCTCCTCCGGACTCGTGGATTGGAATGCCCAGCACTCTGATCCACCGTTCTGGGGCCCGCTGAAGTGTTTGACCTCCCATGGTGAGAGCAACTAGGGCTTGCTCTTCTGGCCTACCTCTAACGATGATCGAGTTGGTTTTTGCCAAGGAAACCTCCATTGCTGTAGCGGGGAGGAGACTGGTGAACGTATCAAGAGCTTGTTGCAGACTGCGCACAGCGCTTTCTGTCGAGGAATGATCCTCAGCTCCGGTCCATATAGTGACATCATCGGCATATGCCGTGACGTGGACGCCGGGGATAGCTGCAACCCCTCCCACAAGTTTAGTCATGACCAAATTGAACAGAGTTGGAGATAGGATGGCCCCCTGTGGAACTCCTGAACGGTTGTCAAAGTGTAGAGTGTCGTGGCGTTCAGAACGGATTTCAAAAGTCCGGTTAGCCAAGAAACTCCGAACAAAATTGTTCAGTCTCTTGCCCGGGTAGGTGTCCGCCAGCGCTTCAAGAACAGCTACGTTAGTGACTGTGTCACAAACTTTGAGGAGATTGAACGCAACCACGATGTGCGGGCGCTTGTGATTTCTTTTCCGTAGAATACGCCGCAGGAGAAACAGGGAATCATGCGTCCCCAGATTGTGCCGGAACCCAGTTTGACAGGGGTGGAAATACTCAGCTTCCTCCTGTAGGTGGTGATTTAGTCTGGTCACTGACATCCGTTCTATTAGCTTACAGAGGGTAGACGTAAGTAAGATAGGTCGAAGATTGGCCATATCTGATGGGTCTTTGCCTGGTTTCGGAATGGGAGCTGTTACAGCATCTTTTGGAGCTGCCGGAACCTGTCCCTTGATCCAGATTTCGTTTATCTTTTAAGAAGCTCTCCCCGTAAAGGCGCGGGAAGGTTCCGAAGCATTTTCCACGTGACGCCATCCTTCCCAGGTGCACTACGAACATTGATTTGCTCCAAAGCCGCCGTAAGTTTGGCAATAGTGAACAAAGACTCGACAGGCTGTGATTCGTCCACCTCGAGAGGGGCATATATATCCGGAGGAGGTAGGGTTACTGGTTGGGGGAAAAATAGAAGCATGTTTCCTTTCTAAGCGTTCCTGATCCATCCCGGTGCAGAGCATCACCACCTGCACCGTTCCTTGGAGCTTATCGCGTCCACAAAGAGACCGGAACGTTGACCAAAGCTTTCCTGCTCCTGTATGTCGTGAAAAAGTTTCACAATACTCTTCCCAGCGCTGGCGAGCGAGTAGTTTTGCACGACGGCGGACCTTCGCGGTTTGTTGCCGTATTTTCACCAAGTCGTGGTACGTGCGGCCACCGGCATTGTACATCTCCTCCAGTTCATCCCTGTGCTTCCAAAGGTTGACCAGGTGACGATCCGGTGGTGGGGAGTCTCCTTCAACCTCTGAAATGCTAGTAGCGGCTTTCGCCGCCCGTAGAATGCGATCTATTAATTCTGAGAAGGGTTTGTCTGGTCCGTCGTGTTCCGTCGGCTGGATAAGTAGGTCTCTGAAACGCTGCCAGTTCGTGTAGAGCACGTGTTTCCGACACTTCTTGTCTATACCGGAGAGCTGGATCCAGATGGGTAATAACGCTGCTCCACGGTGTCGGCTCACGAGACCAGGTGGCCACAGCATTGACTGTTGCCCATGTCAAGTCTGTAACGGTATCACGCTGTGCAGGGTTCTGTCTTCGTCGAGTTGCCTGACTAAGGTCGTTTACAAGGTGTGCTCCGCCTCGTCAACCTGTTCCAGAAGTTGCAATCCTCGACTGCTCGAAATTTGATACCCCCAGGCCCTGTGCTCTGCATTGAAATCTCCAGCGAATACCGCTGCGTCATGAGGGTAAAACGCGCGAAGGCGCCGCATCCAGGAGAAGTTGACCCTCCTGGAAGCATGTTGGGCAGTGCGGGGGCGCACGTATGTGGAGGCAACCCTGAAGTTGCGGCGTCCAACACGGAACCGAACAGCCTCCACCTCTTGGGGGTCTGTACCAAAAGCGGCCGTTGGTATCTGGCAGTGGGCTACCGTCTTTACAACGTAAATGACTGTTTGGCATTCGACGACAGTTTGTGATGGGTCTGACCGGGATGAACGTGTAATACTGGTGGGTGCCGTGTACGCTCTGTAGCGGTACAAACTTGGGCCGGTTCCCTGTGTTTCTTGGAGCAAAACCGCCAATGGTTTGGTATCCATGCTTTTGATGCGCTCAATAAGTTCGGGTGCCGCCGCGCGGATTCCACGACAGTTCCATTGCAGTAGCAACAGTTTATCGCTGTTGGACATAGTTGTTCTCCCCGCTATGCAACTTCGAGCTTTTCTCTGTTTCAATAGCAGTAACTTCTTTTGCCTTCAGATACGGCATACGTTGCCGTAATATCGATGTCACCAGCGTAGGAAGGTCAATGCACGGAAATCCCGAGTCTGCGGCACAGTGTGGTGTCTCTGTTCGAGAGGGTGAGCATTCCTGTAACGACTGGCTTGTTCGGTCTTCGTTCTCCATCTTCTCGTCAGCAAGGGCTAGGTCAAGTTGCTTCTGAAGTTGCTTCTGAAGAGATTGTAGACGGCTTCGCTAGGAGGCGATCTTTTGCCGCAGTACTTTGATGCTGTCTGGCATGTGTGGTTGCCTGGACTGGCGTGGTGACCTGTTGGGCCGAGAAACCTGTTTCCTCGAAGCTGTGGTCGACGTAGATGCTGCCGACTGCTCAGACATTTAATTACAAGATTCACTCATTACCTCGGTGTCACAGAAGGGTTGTATTCTTCCCTGCACCGGTGCTGTCGGCTTTATTTTGCACTCTAGCGACGGAAAAGCAATGTTTTTAGCAAGGTCGGGTGGTGCCGTATTATTTGTTGCCTTGGAGTCTCTTGCACGCTTACGCACTTTGTGCTCTATGCGCTCCCGCACTTGCTGTACCTTTTAGCCTTTGTTGGGCATACAGGATCACGTGCTGTGTGCCCTTCCGCATGGTATAAATTGCAATAATTCATCGCGTTTAAGCAGGCCTCGTTTTTGTGACCTCTTCCGCCGGTTGCGCAGACAGCCGCATTTGGACAGTGTTTCCGGAGGTGCCCATCCTTGTGACATCGGTAACAAACCAACGTTCGGGGCACATACGGTTTCACAGGACATAATTGGAAATAATTTTTCACAATCTTAGGTTAATGGCTGGTGTCAAATCTGACCAGAGCATATTCGGTCCTACCCAAGCGTTTGATGTGGAGAATGTTTGCCGATTCACAAGTTGTATTAATGCGTGGGTCCTCATCTGTGTCATTCGGGTCCACCCGGATCACTCCGCGCGAGCAGCCGTGTGATGTGAGAAGCTGTGCGTCGAACTCAATTGTGCGGCCATCAATGGTCATCGATGACATTCCGCACAGGTTTTTCGCATGAGTCTGATTATATAACGTGACTGTCGCGGAGTTGCGTCGAAGGTCAACGCGAGTCGATGTGAGCACGTTCAATGAAGCATGCAGTGCTACTTTGGCTATCACCGCTGTCAGCCCTCGTCGCGAGATAGCGGAGATGCTGACGTTGTTTTTAGGACGAAGCAGCACCACAAATTTTTCTTTTGACATACGAGTGCAAACTTCTGCTGTATGGCGCGGCGGCTTGCTGCGGCGGTGAACAACAATCGTCAATGCGCCACCATCACCGTTGTCCTTCGATGCTATCGACGCTAAATACGGCGTTTTAGAAGGGCTGCGGGAGGCATCGGAAATCTGATCACTGAACTTGCGCTTACGTACATCCTTCAGGTGCTGTTCAGTTGGTGGTAGGTTGTCCGTCACCGTAGCGGTAGCCATTGCCGAATGTGGCGGGACCGTGCCGACCGGAGGTGAAGAGGTGGCAGTCAGCGTCTGGACCAATTAGCTTGAAATTTCGCAGGAAGAAGTGGGAACGTAGGAAGACTAACTTAGAAAAATTTGGTGATGGTCAAATTAGTAGGAACAGAGTAAATTATACCGATCGCACCACCGAACGACGGTTAGCGGCCAACACGCTTCGTCCTGTTTGCCCAGCTGACAAGTTTTTTGACACCGAGCTGGACTTGACGCTCACAGATGGACATATTGCATGATTTAAAAGATACCTGGATGTCGTCTACATACATTGAATAAGAAATTGTAGGTGCCAATGCCTTCCCAAAGGGGTTTATCTGAACTATGAACAGAGTGCAGCTTAGAACTCCACCTTGCGGAACGCCGTTTCCTTGCACATGAACTCTTAAGAGTGCGCTACCTACTCTCTCGCGAAACGTTCTTTCGGACAAATAACTAGCAAGGATGCTCAGCATATGGCCCGAAACACCGAAAAACTTTAGGTCACTGAGGATCCCGTAACGCCAAGCGGTGTCATAGGCCTTCTCAAGATCAAAAAACACCGTTGTGCAAAACTGTTTGTGAATGAAAGCGTCCTTTATGTTTGATTCAAGGGCGACAGGTTGGTCATTTGTAGATCGCCCTGCCCTGAAGCCTGCCTGGCAGCACTCGAGAAGGCCGGTGTACTCAAGAAGGTACACAAATCTCCTGTTTATCATCTTTTCGAGGAGCTTGCACAGGCAGCTTGTAAGGGCGATGGGCCGATAGCTAGCGGAAGAAGAATGGTCCTTCCCTTCCTTCAGGAAAGCCACTACTATGACCTCCCTCCAACAGCGAGGAATGTGCCCCGAAAGACATATGTTATTGTATAGATGTATAAGTGTTTCAAGGGTGTCTGAGTTTAGGTGTTGTATCCTGGTGTATGTGATTTTGTCTGCACCTGGAGCTGAAGGCTTGCATGTTGTCAGGGCTGCCTTCAGCTCATGAATTGAAAAAGGAGAACTGTGAGAAGTGTGCGACTTGTTGTTATCACGCAGGGACTTCTTTTCTACAGATGTTTTGTGTTTCATGGAAGTGTTTGTGTAGTGTGCTGAACTGGACACGTCTTCGCAGTGTTGTGCAAGTGTGTTAGCCTGGTCTTCTAGTGTGTGTCCTGTTGTACTAACCAGGGGCAGGCTGTGTGTCTATTGTTCTTTTAGTTTTCGTATTCGTGTCCAGACTTTGTGTGTGTCAGTGTATGAGTTGATGGAAGTGAGGAAGGTGTGCCAACTCTCCCTTTTCGCCTCACGACGCACTCGCTTCCCAAAAGCCTTTGCCCGCTTAAAAGAAATGATGTTATCTGACGTGGGGTACCGGCGAAGGACACCCCACGCCTTGTTCTGGGCCTCTCGAGCCCGCCTGCAGTCCTCGTTCCACCATGGCCTCCTTTGGGTGCGGGACCCACTGGAGGCCTGGTGAATGGACTTTTCGTCGGCGTCGAGGATGTGCGCCGTGATGAGTTGGGCGGCTTCCTCCACGTGTAGGTGTTTTATGGATGTGTGGTGTAGTTGAGATGTTTGTGTGAATGTACTCCAGTTTGTTTTTGATTCATTAAACCTTTTATGGGAAGATGGACTGCTCGGGCCTATACCTATATACGTTAATGAAGTGGGGAAACAGTCACTACCATATGGGTCTGTGCCCACACCCCACTAAAGACATGGAAAGAGAATTGCAGAACCAATAGCCAAGTCGAGATGTGAGTATGTATTATGTCCTAAGTTATGGTATGTAGGCTGCTTTTTGTTGAAAAGGCATGCTCCGGAAAATATATGGAACTTCTCTATCAGGCGACCTCTGGCTTTTGTTCTGGAGGAGCTCCAAAGAGAGTTGTGCGCATTAAGGTCGCCTGTTAGTATGTATGGTTCAGGCAGCTGGTCAACCAGTGCCTCGAAATCAGAGCTCAGAAGGGCAAAATCAGGAGAGATGTAAATGGAGAATACCGTTATAACCTAATTAATATTATTAAACTGATCGCTACAGCCTCGAGGACAGTGTTTAAAGAGTGAGTGTGGCATGCTAATGATTTCCGGGCGATAATGGCCACACCTCCTGAAAAGTGGGTGCAGCCAACCCTGTCCTTTCTGAATAGCATGTACCTATTTAAGAAATTTGTTTGTTTAGAATTGAGGTGGGTTTCTTGGAGACGCATGATACTTGGCTGACTGGCATGCAGAATCTCATACACATCATCAAGATTTTTAAGGAGCCCTCTGCAGTTCCATTGGATGATGTTTTCTATTCCCATTATTTAAATTTAAGAATCACTGGACTGTGTGTGTTCGCGTGTGTGCATGTGTCGTCTTTCGGGGCTGTTACTCTTGGATTAGGCTTTTTAAGCCTTTCTGCTGGCTTGGCCGTCGGATGCCGCTCCTTGCGCTGCGTTGCAGGCAAGAACGGCACGACGTCCATTTCGTCATCAGATGTCCTGGGGGTGCCCCTGGAACCGGGCCCCCCGGACTTGGTCCCCCTTCGGGAGCCCTTCGTTCGAGCGTCCACCGCCGCGGGCGTCGGGAACGCCAGAAGTGGCACGGGCGGTGCGGTGACGGTGGGAGGCGATGCGGTGCCCCCGATGTCCATCCCCTCGACACCCTCCAACGCACTGGAGGACGGGGAGGCAGCGGCGGGAGCGGCACCGGTCCCAACGGAAGAGGTTGGCACCACAACCGCTGCTGCCTCAGCAAGCGGCGTGGTGGCGGGTTGGGCTGCCTGAGGCAACCCAGGGGGGGCAAGGGAGGGACCAGGTCAGACTCGCTGAACTGGGTCCCTGTGGAAACCAGACGCCGCTCCGCCCCCCAGCGAGCTGCGTCGGCGTGCCTCCCCAGGGGGAATGAGGCGAACCTCTTCCGCGCCTCTGGGAAGGTGAAGTTCTCAGTTACCTTGATGTTGATTATCTTTTTTCAATTTGAAATTTTTCGCACTTGCGGGAGTACGCTGCGTGCACCCCCCCCCCCCCGCAGTTCACAGAAGAGAGGGTGTCGGATGGATAGTTGTCAGTCGGATGATTGTGCGCCACGCATTTTGCACACGTCGTTCGGCCACGGCAAGAGTTTGTACCGTGCCCGAACCGCTGGCACTTAAAACAGCGCCGCGGGTTCGGGATGTAGGGACGGATGGAGCAACGGAGAAAACCTGCATTTATGTGTTGTGGAAGAACTGCGCGGTCAAAGGTCGAGATAATGTGCTTGGTGGGAATCTCCTTGTTGTCTCTGCGGATAGTGATGCCTCTCACGGCAGTGACGCCCTGATCTTTCAAGCCGTCAAGGAGATCCGCATCCGTTTCGTTCAGGAGATCCGTCTCGGATATCATACCCTGCGAGCTGTTGAGGCTCCGATGGGGTGTGACCCTGATGTCTAGATCAGCCAGTCTAGTCTGAGCTAGAAGCTTCGTGGACTGCTGCTTGTAATATATTTCGAAGAGGAGTTCACCAGACCTTTGTTTTTTGCACTTGTATGATTTTTCTACTATGGCTTGAAGATAGTCTGCGATCAAGAAGACTGACTGAGATGCAAGAGGGTGGGTTGGGTTGAGGGTCTCCTGACAAGAAATCGAGAGTAATGATCTGGTTCAGGAAATGTCAAAGATGGCAATGAAGGAAAAGATAGTTTGGTGCGGCCCCTTTTGAGGGACCGATCACGTTTGGGGGGGGGGGGGGGGTGTTGTAAGTACCATAGGGCATAGTAAAAAAGCAGGGAGACTTAGGTACTTTCTTCTTTGACCCTACCCTGGAAGTCAAAGAGGTCCTGGAGCTCCCTGCCTGGTAGACAGGCAGGGAGCCCATCGGCCGGAGCTTGACCAAGGCTCCGACGGCCACCGTTTACGGCTTCTACCCTTCACCTTTCAACACCTTGCCTCGGTTGGACACGGCTTATGTGTGGGAGCTCGGGGTCCGCGGTGTCGCTGTTCACCGTCACCAAGATTACTCAAGGTGCCCCGTGCGGGGAACTTGACCTCTAGAATTTCCTGATATTAGTTCCCCAGTGTGGGCTAGGGGACCTTCCACGTGCGAAGTCAGTATTCCTGCGGCGGCTCGGTGATTGTTATGGCTAAGGTGAAGGTGAATGGTTGAAGCTGGATGGGCCACGGCTATTCTGAGATAGACACTTGATGATCTCACGTGGTCGTTGGCTAGGGTGTGGGCACGGTGCGTTGACGGAGAAACCAGGCAGTCCGAGTCTCTTGTATGGGCAGCGACGATAGATGTGGTTGGCCTCACCGCAGTGGTGGCACTGATGACTATTTTCCCCGTGTTCGCCATACGTCCGGCTTGCTCGGCGTGTGCTTTCGGGTTACAGAGGGTGGTAGCCGACAATAACCGGCCCTATGACGTGCCCTCCTGAGAAAGAGTTGGAGCTGGGCGGGGTTGACAAGCTGAAGCTGGGCACTGTCTACAAGCAGCTTCAACGTAGGCCATACCTTGTGGGTCATCCGCGGTAGAAGTTCCCAGTGCCTGTTGACCTTCTCAGATCACGTTCGTGAGGGAGGCGTGTGAAGGTTTTAGCCCTGTCGGAAATCGTTTCCGCAAATTCTCCCTGACTACTCCATGGATTCCCTCCCGTAGTGTTTCGGAGCTAATAGCCCCGGCTCTGGTCGCCTCCGACACCGGTGCATTGAGACGGCAGTTGTACTGCCTCGATCGCGCTTGAAGCGTTTTCTCCATTGCGGCCGCCTCAGACGTTAGTTCGGACACCGTCTTAGGAGGTTCCTAACAAGATAAGCATAGAGTTCTTGTTTTACCGCCCGCATCAAAAGCCTCTGTTTTTTGTCCTCTCCGGATCCACAGGACGAAAGAATCTCATCTTCTCGTAAAACAATCCCGTCAAACAAAAGAGCAGTAATAATTTCAGAACATGGTGCCGAATGTTTTAAGGAACTAGATTTTCAAAAGTCCAGGCTGTCATGGAGCTTTTGTGTAGGTGCATCTTCAAAGTCAGAGCTGCATCTTCTAAAGAAAAGAACGCACGCCAAAAGTTGATTCGTTGCTCCACCGGTAGAGCATCTGAACACGCTCCAGTTACTCCAACTATCCCTCAGGGTCTTACGCTCCACTTACTCCAACTACTCCTCAGGGTCTTCACCCGGGGATCCGCTGAAGAATGACGGTTCCCAGTGCTGTTCCAGAACGATGGGGGAGTGGTTTCATGCCCCATATTGTCGGTTGCGGCGGTGTTTCCCTTGGTTCTTTCTGGTAGGAAATCAAACTCGGCTGGTAAACCTTGCAGTGGGCGGCTTGCTCGCCTTATCCGTAACTGACGCAAGATATATAGCAAGAACATAGAGATAAGATCATGAAAAAAGTCTGTAATGCAATAGCATGAAAAAAACTTTAAGTTACCATAAAAAAGCAGCAAATAAATAAAAACAAGAAATAGTACCGACGACACAAAAAGAGGACAGCACAATGATTAAAACGACAAAATAATTTCTTGAAATATTTGAAAATGGCCTATACGATAAACGCATATATAGAACAGCTAGTTGGATAAAGAACACTAAGAAATGACGCGTGATGACGAGGGGACAATTTAGGAAATAATGTTCATAGAGAGAAGCTGATGCCGTTATTTTCTAACTTCATAAACTCTACAGCAGAAAGACCCGATCAGAATAAAACATTTGCCGTAGCTGTATATGAAGTCAACAAAAGCAGTATTCCTCATTATTGTTAACCAGTGTTAAGACTGGAAGTATTTCCAACCGCATGGAAGGCTTCAAAAGTACTTCTTATCCCAAAGGACATAGATAATGATAAAACAATCATGTCATTTCCGGCAAATAGCACGCATCTCGACATTACATAAAGTTCTTGATGCTTCTTAATCATAGACTATACTTTTGGCGGTTCAGCATAAAGTAGTAGCTAGCAACGGGTATGGTTTTACGCATAAAACATCGACTTTCGATGCACTAGAATGCATAAAAATGGTATAAAGATGGTAGAAACAAAACAAAGTAGGGTATTAATCACTTCATTTGTAAAATACCTTTAGGCAAATTCTGAAAGTAATATACAAAACCCCAAAGGAGCTAACAATCCCTGTAAAAATCCTCATGTTGCATATTAAACGTAATTCCTCATAGGATAACGTTATATAAGAGTGCAAATGAATGGTACGAGTACAAAGTAAAACAAGGTTCACCACAAGGTTCCCTATTATGAATATTTCTTTAGAAATGAGCAATAGAGGAAGTGCTAGGGAAACGTTTACCTGAAAGAGTAAAAACTGTACGTTTGGTATCACAATATAAAAAGAATAACGGGAGAAAACAAGTACAGTGAATTGGGCGAGTTGGTATTGATACATAATTTAACTGCGCGGTAACACAATGACACAGAAACAGGCCCAAATAATACAAGACGCGCTGCGTGGTGTAATATTTGGGCCTTTTTCTGTGCGCTCGGGTTACCCCGCAGTTATATTATGCAAGAAAACAATTAGAGACACAAGCTAATGTGGCGCTTAAAATAATAGTAGAATCGGCTGACCAAAATAATTTTACATTTATGTGCCAAAACATGTTCCTAGTAGTGACAAAGCAATACTAGAAGACCTCCCTTAAAAAAACTATACGATAAATGCATTTAGAATGGTGATGAATGAAACACACTACAGGTGCTTTTTGATACAAAACTATCTTTTCTACCACATCTAAAGCCTTCATAGGACAAAACGAATAAACTACAGGTAACCTGGCAACGTTTTCTGGTAGTAATTGCGCCATAACCCCTTAACAAATCCGTGCACTATATATTAGAGCCATTGAAAGAATAGTAGTGCTTGCAAGTGAAATATAGTACGCCAAGCATACTCCCACAATTAGGTAGCTACAAGCGATTCGAAGAGTCATTACCACAAATATGTAAACAATTCTAAACGCGTCGTAATTAAAAGATCCAGGATGTCTAATGGATACCGCCCATACACTAAACAGTTGAAGGCGACATATATATGTACAAAATAGGAAAAGTGAAAATTGTTCACATGGAAAGAATACGGCTTTTCAAGCGAAACAATCTTTAAGAACATTGACAAATGGAAAGGAATCCAGCAGATGTATTTGAATTCAGTTACAACCCGCATATTTTGGCACAGATCTATACAGACAGTTAAAACATCAGTACTTTTTGTGGAGCAGCATACGTAGTAATAAAATAAAAATAGAATTCTAGACTCTAAGCTAATGAAATAACCAGAATATTCAGATAATTTTCTAGCTGAAACGCTAACAACACTACATGCAGTGAAGTATAAAAACACCCAAGATACCGAAAATAAACAGGACACATTGGTCGACAGCCCATGAACATTACAAGGTCTAGAAAACCCACATACTACTATTTTGCCTTTTTTGCCCATAAAGGGCAGAATTCCTCAATGTTACAATGACTCAAAATATTTTATCAAGATACGTAAGACTGCACTAAGGTAACACAGCGAATGATACAGCAGACGAATTAGCAAGAAGCAGCCAAAACTGGGGACTACCAGGAAGTACCCATAGCAACATTGTTCATAAAAACATTGTTCATAAAAGGTCAAATTAAAGGCCGATATGTGATAGATGAAACGAAATGTGAGATTGAGGGTGAAAGAGCTCAAAAGCATGTAAATCGATAAAATGTTAAGGAAATACCAATACATATTCCACTAGATTACTACACCACACAGACTGTATGAAAAAATGAAAGGTTTCCTTTCTGCATTGAACTATTAAAAATTAGTAATACGCAGAAAATGCAAATGTGGCCAAAGGAGTTGTAGTTTCGATTCCTGCTTAGGCCATTGCTAAACTAATAAGAACGAAACAAAAGCAGAATGAAAATATAACACAAAACTATCAGTTGCGAACCTAGAAATTATGAAGAACAACAAATGCGCAAAGATGTGTGTTCAAAAATGTAGACTATCAAATTCTGTTTGTACAGCGGACTATAAAACAATGAGCATAATCTTTTTATGTATATATTTTATGTTTATGAATAATGAAAGTCCCCTATCATAGTAAAATTGTGGAAAGAATGGAAAATCACATATTATGAGATGTTAACAAAATAAGGATAACAAAAATTCTCTATTTTTGAAATAAAGGGAAAAGAAGTTAAAAGTGCTATTTTGCTTTAATAAAAACAGTTACATAGGCCTCTTCCAACTGGTGCGGGTCGCTGATGGTAGCTTACCATTCCTTTTCTTGTCCTCTTTTATTCATATTTATTTATTTCCTGTCTTTACTCTAACTTTGTTTTTCTCCAACCCAAAAAGTCCATCGGTCTTCCGTGGCTTTTGCTATTTTTGTTTCAATCGATTTAACCGTGCGATAGTTGTGGTATGGGCGGAGTCCATTTTTTTATGTTATTTCAAAACAATCACAATAAGTTCTGCTTGTAGCGGGCGGAGAAATCTGACTCTCAGCCTGTACGCCACGCAGCCCCCCCCTCCCCCCTCCCCCCCGACTGGCTGCCTGGTAAATGGAGGTTTCGGTTGCCTAGTTGTGGTCAGTCGCAATTACAGCGGTGGGTGGGTGAAGAGGTGTCCCACACTTTGGGTATTAAACGCCTCATGGGAGCTTGCAGCAGCTACGAGAAAATTTGAGGGCAAGTTCCTGCAAAGAGGCTTATGGTTGATGCGGACACAAGTGGACACAGCTTGGCCAGATACCGAGGTGGGATGTTGTAATGGTACTTGGACCAATCTGCGCTGAAAAATTGTTTTTATAATTAGACGCAGCCACAACAATCCTGCACGGGGAACGTGCGGGAGGCTTCCGACGCAGAGGTTCCCGGACGAAAGAAGCAGGTCGTACGCGGGGGCTCATGATGACTACGTCTTGACCTGCCACTTGGGGACGCATTGGCCGGTGCCAAAAGCTTGGTTTCAATATTTTTCGCGAAAGGCCGGAAGATTTAGCCAGTATACCGACGGAGAAGGTCTCCCTGCTCAGTACCGGCTAGTAGGAATGGGCAGATCTCCACCGCTAGGTTTGTGGAAAGCAGCCTAAACAATCTTGTTCCTGTGAGTAAAAAAGAGGGTAGAGGGAAGGCATGAATAGGTATTTGATTAGACCAAGGTGATCTGTAGGGTTAAGCAGAGTTCAGGCTGAGTTCAGTAAGCAGGGTACTCTACTCGGACACTGTGAAAGGCAGGAGCAGCCAAGTATCCGGTTTAGTGGTAAACTTCTGCGATAAATCGCCAGTAGCCATGATCGGGGTAGGACGGAGGCATGGAATGTGTAACCGACTCTTACGGGAGGGGCAAATGCTGCCCCCCCCCTACTTGGATTTCTGCATCGCTATTGGCCGGAGCCCACCAAGCTGCACCTGTTACTCAGACGCAACACTATGCCAGGGGTCACAAAATAGCTGCCTTGCCTCATTCTGATGCCCCTCTTGAGGTGAGAGGTCACGCTTGAAATAGATCCAGACATCTATTGATCAGAGCAAAACCTCGCTGTCCTCATTCCATTCCCAACTATCATAACCCATTCACTTTTCATTCTTCCCTTTCCCTTCAGCCAAACCCTTCCCACTACTTAGGCATTTCCCTGGGAGCATACACATGGGTGTGGGTCGCTGAGTAGCTCACTTCTTTTTTTATCCCTACCCATGGATGGCTGAAAATCCGCGTACATTTTGGGCAATTCACTTATTTTCCATTTCGACTGGTCCTACTTCGCTGGGGCCGGTCTAGTAAATTCGATTTATATTATCTGGCCTCATATACACAATCACTTGGAAGTTTGTGAATTCTCGGCTGCTTCGCGCTGCTTCATCAGCTATCTCATTCCCGTCTCCTCAATGTGCCGCCATTCGAACAATGTTTTAGAGTGTAGTGGTATTGCGTGATTAGAAATTTCTCTGTCTCTTGTGAATTCAGCAAGTTATGATCTTCCATGTAGCTTTGTAACAGACAATAATAAATTGCATTCTTTGTTTCTTTATTTATGCATATGTAATGCTAATACAAGCGCACCCGTTTTTACTTCACTATGGCGGTGTTCCTGAAGTTAAGGCAGGTTTTGCTGTCTCCGTCTAGGTAGGTGATAACTAGGAAGGCATTTGTGTTGCCCTAAAAGCACCGTCCGTATGCACAATGCTATTGTTGTTTGAGAGCTTTCTACATAAGATGCGGACCTGATTTTACTCATATCATTATGGGAGTGAGATGGAGCATTTTAGCCAGAGGGAGCACTTTTAATTTTTCTTTTACAGCTTTACTGAAGTCTTCTACTTCTTTATTATTTAAAACAAGGAAAGGAGCGATTCATGCATATATGAGCTCCAGCTACTCCTTCTCCGGTAAGGCAAATGCTCTTATGAAGACAGGGCAAGGCGCCCATAGACTTAAACCGTTCTGCAAACGTGAATGCTTCTGATAAGGTCTCTGCAAATATAATTGATTGATGAACAGTACTAGAGAGAAGAAGCTCCAGCAAAGCGCCCACAATAAACTGAACAGACCCAATGTGCCCTTGAAACAACTAAGAGGATATAAGCTTGATTGGTAAGTGCAAGGAACTAGTCAGGGCGAGTCCCTATGAAAGCACAAAAAGTTTCAATGTACAAAGTACACTAAAGAGAAGAGACGATATACACTACAGTAGGAGAAGGGAAGTAAACTGCGCATTGACATAGAGAATAAAAAGTACTGGTAGCTAGTAGTATTTGTAGACTCTAAGGGGCATTAAGGGCACAAGGTTGAGTAACGTTTTGAAACTAATAAAATCATACAATGTGAGCAGACCTATAAACAGTTTAAGGGCAAGAAAATAACGTCGTCACTCACTAGGTGGTGACCTAGGTGCGAGAAATTTGTCAATGTAAAAGGGCCTGTTATTTAAAGAGATGAACACACTTTTAAAACACTGCTGAGCAGCATCATGACGGGCACATTCCAAAATTACATCAGCAATACTTTCACCACGATAACCACCAAAACAGCATGCGCTTTGAACGTTGCCAATTTTGTGCAGGAAATGTTTTGCACAAACAGTGCAAATGCGCTGGCGGTGTCTAAGCGCCTCGAAGCCTCTGAATGTGGGCATGAGAAATTTGAACCAAAACAAAGGATCGACCTCAAAGGGCAGGCTTCTTTGTGATCATCCATCGCACCACATAGTGTGAAAGAGACTGTCACAAGGTCTTGCTTGAAGATGTCGCAAGTCTCAAATGTAAAGCGGCAAGTTGTGTGTGGTTACAAATTCATGTGCTTGGCGAGCTACCACATCTGAATATGCGTTGGCAGAAATATTTTAAAGTGGCCAGAAAAATCATTGAAAAACAATATCATGAACGTCAGAGGTTGTAGTGAGTGCTTTTGAAGGTTCACGTACTAATAAACCATTGAAAGCGCTGCTAGTGTGTTTATAATTGGTAGCGCTGCTTGGGAGTCGGATAGGACCACCAATTATGCCGAGCGGCTGACTGCAGATGAACCGAAGCGCCGATAGACCAGCGTAAAGTTCCGCCGTAGTTCAGGAAGTATAATGGGAAAGCCTAATTTTGTGTTCGTAATTCAATGTTACTATAACAAACGCAAACGTAGAGGAGTGTACTCGGCAAGAGCCATCTGTGTAAACGTGAGTGAAGCCGGGGTACTGAATATTCATTTGGCCATGTCTATTTGAGGTAAATCCCCCTTTCGGAAGGTGCTATAAACACAACAAAAATCTAGGACTTGAAGAAGATACGGATAATCCTCAAGGTTACCTGGTCAAGCCTATTACATAGGTAAAATGATTTTATGGCCTTAAGCATCCTCTGCATCCTACAACCTTTTCTTTCCAGAAGACCTTGATGCGAGCACGCTGCGAGCATGATGCGAGCACCCTGGGTTGATATTGAAAAAAAAACGCCAACAGAGTTGTGCACTTCACATCACTGGGAAGGGAGGTTGATGAGTTTTAGCAAGGACAAGAGAGCTTGACCATGGTCTAGGACAGACTTGACAGTAATGAAATTACAGTAATTAAATTACTTGTTGTTGTAATGAGAAATGTAATGAATTACTTTTTAGTGTTTGTAATTTAGTAATGTAAAAAATTACTTGAGGCCAGTAATTTCTTGGAAATCACTCATTAGTTTTCGAATTACTCTTGACTCCGATATAAACTGTCTCTTTCTCTTACGGCATAAAAAGTTGACCAAGTAGACTTCCAATTCCCAAAGAGTCCCTGGGCATTGGAACTCTACGACCGTGAAGGAAACAAATGTTTCTATGGGAGATCTGCCTGCTTTCTCGTGCCTCTTCGTTACTTTTTCATGCGTTCCGGGAATGCCTAAGCAACAGTTAGTCGGCCCGGGTTAAACAAAAAGGTGCAGATTGTGTTCAAGGCTTAGTTACACTGGTCACTGGTGTAAGCCCGCTGCTAGGAAGGTGCGTTTTTTTCTTCCAGTGGGAATAAGCAGGGAAGCGCACGAACCATAGCAATAGTGACTGGAACATTGCATAAGGAACGAATACAAGTTCCTTGCAGCGCACAGAGGTATCTGGGTTGTTTTCGACGTTATTTGACACTCGGATGCGTGGATACGCGAACGCGCCCGTGATGCAGAAATTCTGACGCCGTGGTGCCATCGGCACGTGACTCACGGGTGATTGGATGGGGGGGGGGTGCTCTTGTTTGATCATCCCTCCTACATGTGACTGTGAGAGGGAAAGAGGTTCGCAGCCTGCATGTGCGTAAAGTTTATCCAGTGCCATCGTGACGAGTATGCTATCTTTACAGTATCTATATAAGGGCTAAATGTGGTGCCGCCAAAAAAAAGCCTTGATGGTAAATGTTTTTTATCGTGATTAGGGTGTTTCAAATTCACAAATTCACCGGCTTTTGGCACGTTGCGCTCTTCTCCTCCTCTGTACATGAGTGTGGGAGAGAGTGTGCAACGTGACCTCTTCTGGCCCCTTTAATTAGACCACCTGAAATGGGGGCGACGTAATACCACAAGCTATAGGTATATTCATTGGCGATATTCATTATCCCCGAAGGGCTCATGTTGGCTGTGTCTTTCATGAATTTATCTACTTTTTATTGTATACATACCTACTTGCAGTAGCTATAATACCAGTTTTGTTAACTTCAGTTCATCTTCTTCACTTGTGTTTTTATTTCTTCAAACATTGTATTTTCTGCGTTTTGACTTCTTACTCGTGTTTCTTTTCGTGCCTTGTGACATTTTTTTGTTTCTTTGTCGTTAGTTCCCCTTTACAAATTATGTGCTCCCCCTTCTGCTATGCCCTTCCATGGGCCTGTAAGGAATCCTGAATAAAAATATAAATAAATAAATAAATAAATAGCCGTGTCGAGCTTGCGTGTAATCAGAGTCGAGATGGCTTCATATGTAAAGGAACTTCTATGACCCGACTTAAGGCCGTATTTTGAGTTTAAAGCAAAGGCAGGTGAAAACATCACCGTAACTTGCAATTTCTGTACACCTGGCCCGAAAACATTATCAAGCAACGTAAAAGCCTCGTCCAACCTGCGGAAGCACTTACAAGTAAGTTCAATGTTTATATTTAGCTTGTGTTTACTGATGTCTCCGGAGAATTTGTTTTGTGCCATGTATTTCTTTTCGTGTCTTCCGGATCTATCATAAATTAGCGAAAATTTCCTCATTGCTGTCATGTCATTTGTTGTTGTCACGCTGTCATTCGGCCCACTGTGTCTGCGCAAATATTTGCCTATGAGCTACTTTTGTGTCCCTTCACATATAGTAAATAT
This sequence comes from Haemaphysalis longicornis, assembly GCF_048455015.1. Lineage (NCBI taxonomy): Eukaryota > Metazoa > Arthropoda > Arachnida > Ixodida > Ixodidae > Haemaphysalis > Haemaphysalis longicornis. The sequence continues at coordinate 891,213 of NW_027526355.1, read as the reverse complement.
AATCCGTATATAGCAGCGTAGTAACTTAGTCAATGCGTATGTTTTAAAGAAGCAAAACACCGGAAATGTAAAGGGTACATACAAGGCTAGAAGCAGGACTGAATGAAGTAACCTTCTTTTTCACGATTTATTTATACGTTTAAAGCACTCATTTTTATGATTCACGAATCCTTCTGCAGGGTTTTTATTTGGATGCACTCTTAGAATACTGATGTAGCAGTGCATGTTTAATTGTGACATTAATTTCTGCTTGATTCCTTCTTTGACAACGATGATAGATCTAGAGATAAAGAATGCTATACACCCCACTTTTACGTTCAGAAGAAACATCTGACAACGCGGAAGGAGTATGACAGTCGTAAAATGAAGCGATCCAATGAAGTCTCAAGTGAAGAGTCTTCTGCTGCCAAAAAGCAAACAAAACTGGAGAGCTACGAGGGAAAACGAATCGTCACCCCTTCGCAGCAACAGATCGACACTGTCATAACTAAGTTCGTTATGGGCTCGTTTCAGTGCTTCGCTGTTGTAGAGCATCAAGATTTTATTGATCTCCTGAGGACGTTTGAACCCGGGGTCAATCTGATGTCTCGCGAGGACGTTGCTGACAGAGTGAGCAAGATGTTTTTATAAATGAAGAACAAGCTGCGAGGCCGCCTTCGAGACGTCGACGCCGTTTGCTTTGCTGCACCCTGCTGGACATTGTTCCATCGGTATGCTCTGACCCTTTAGGCGCCAAAGTTAAATTGCTTTTGTTTTATGTTTCCTATTAGCCTTTGTTAGGAACTGCACAGTTTCGAGTCGAAAAGTATTGTTTTTATTTTGCAGCAGTTTTCTGGGCATCACTGTTCACTGGCTGGATGCCGAGTGCGGCAGAAAGTCAGCTGTCCTTGCGTGCATGCGTCTAACCGGACACCACACCTATGACGTCCTGGTAAGAGCAATTCATGGTGTACTTACTGATTACGAGATCCTGAATAAAGTCGCCACTACCGTGATGGACAATGCATCAAACTTTCCGAAACTCTTCCGGTAAAAACACTTTTGTTGCGTGTGCCGATCGCCATTTTTTTAGTTTCGGCTTTTTTGCACGATATTTGGCAAACAAGAAAGCAACGATGAGAAGGATGACATACAAATCTTTTCATCTTCTTTTCAAGCGTCATCTTTTTTCAAATAAATGTGTTCTGTCGTGTTGCTCTTGTAATACATGTGTATAAGATGCAGGATACAATCAATTGTGTCTGATATATTTATTGCCTGTATTCCCTTTCGTACTCGTTTCATTCCTATGTTTTGTATAAGCCCCTCTTGCTTGGGTCAAAGTTTTGACCTGCAGTATCAATAAATAAAATAAAATTAAATTAAAAAAAACAAATGGTGGACCTGTACCACACCCTACTAGCGCACTCGGTGTACGCCACACCCCCGATCCGGACAACGTCCGCCTGCCAAACCACGAGCGTTGTGCGTGGCACACGCTAAATCTGGTAGCTACGACCATAGGTCGGCAAAACAGAAAGAACTCACTCAAACTCAATCACAATTTTTTTTCATTCACGCTGTACTCAATCAAACTCAGACTCATAAAGCTCGTCTGTTCACAAAATCACTTGTACTCACTCATCAAATACTCATTTGTAATCATACTCACTTGTACTCAAACTCATTTGTCCTCACGAGTATTCGTACTCACTCTGTTCTCATGAGTACTCACTCTGTACTCATGAATACTCAATCTGTACTCATGAGTACCCAATCTTCTGTACTCATGAGTACTACTCATTCTGCACTCATGAGTACTCAATTTGTATTACTGACGAATAATCAACTTATCTGCACTGTTAGCTGGGTCGTATCTCGAATGAAAGACTAAATAGAAAAAAATAAAATGTTTAATTGATTAAAAAAACACAGGATCAGGCTCAGGGGAGCTCGGGGCTTGTCGGTGCGGCCGTGGCCGTAAACTGCGGGTTTCTGCGTGCCTTCGGGTGGCAGCTTTTGTCGTCCGTTTTTTTTTTTCCGGGTGCGCTGATACTCTCCTAATCGTGCTCCAAATCCGAATTGTGCCTGCCCCCAGGCACAATGAAGCGTTTCCGTAGATTAACGTCCGTTCATATCCACATCACTGTCCGCTTATTGAGAGATGCTCGATACTGGCGTTTGTTTTTTGTTCCGGATACTAGAAACTTCATTAAGAGGGTGTTGGTCTCGTTGAGCTTCGGTGAATTTCAAATCTGCTTTCTTTTATTGTTTGTGTGCCGTGGGATTCACTTCGTCAGACCTGAACTTGACAGTGTTTACGGCGTTGCGTTAGTCGCGCTGCTTCCATCGGCGATTGTGTTCGTGTAGCTCGTCGCGTGCTTGATGCATGGGGGGGCGTAGACGTCCGGTTTGTCCGGTGGCGAGCTGCGCTGTGTAGGGATGGCATAGTTCGGCATGTTGAGGACGTTGCTTGAATTGTCGTGTGCGTTGCGTATGGTGCGGGAGCCGATTGGCTTTTCATTTAGTGTGCGGTAGCGTGGCGTTTTCGTAGGATGGCATGGCTGATTGGTCGAAGTCTTTGCGGGACCGTGCTCGCCGTTGCCGTGGTTGCTTCGGAAGTGAAACCGTTGTGGTGGGGAAGCGGGCGTAGTTCATGCCGTCCGTTCGGTCCCACATTCCTTGGCGTCGCAAGCGTGACTTCATTGTTAGGGCATTCGATGCCTTCGTCTGGATCGGGTTCATTCGTTGTTGTTTTTGCTGTGTCCGTGTCGTCGCTCAAGCCCTTATCTTTTGCCCGTTGTTTCGAGAATGCTATAATCGCTATCTCTCCCATACAAGCAGGCTCCGTTCGTCCCGAGTCCGCTTGCTCGCGGTTGCGTCCTCTTGTACGAAATAGTGTTTATTGTGTGAGTGTCGGTCGGAGCGCGGATGCCGGGGATCTTGTTCATTCTGGCTCGGACACGCCGCATGCGCTGGCCGTGTCGTTGCTTGTTGACGGACCTACCTGCACTAGTGTTATGTCTTTCGTCCGCTGCACTCGGGCTGGAGGAGCGGGTGTCAGAGAGCTCGTGCGTTCCGGTAGGGTTGAACCGTGTGCGCTGGGTCTTTTGTTGCTTCTGGCCACGTGATTTCTGAGGTTGTAACATTCACTGGCCAAGTCGGGATAGCAGCAGCGCGTGCGGAGGATGTCGCGAATAGCAGTTTTTTTCGTGTATGCTGGCTTGGCGACGTTCCGTGCGCTGTGCATTTCGTTCGCCGTGGTCAGCTCGACTGGTTCAAGTTGGATGTCGTTCTTCACCTCTGGTGCGTTTCGTGCGCTGTGCGTCTCGTTTTATCTAGGCAACTCCCCCATAATTGGTGTGCGGTCGTTCGGCACGTATGGTGCATTTCGGGCACCGTGCGTCTTGCTCGCTTGTTGGGGCCATATCTAAAAATCCGGATGCGATGTCGTTGGTTGCGTGGACCGGCGCCGGGACAGCACGAAAGAGGAACGGGCGAAAGGGGAACGGGCGACACTGCAATACCTCGCGCTACACAGCGCGAAGTTGCACGTTTCACGGCGCAACCGCCACAAGTACTCCCTCCCTGATGTGTTTACCTCTTGGCTAAGGCTTGCGTGTTCGCCGATCCACACGGCGGACCAAAAAGATTGTTTGGACCGCGGTCCGCGCATCACGTGATAGGACGTCACCAGTTCGCGCGGACCGCCGTTGGACCGCGCAGGACCGCGGCCTTCGTGGTCCAAATATTCGCCGAGGCTTTACGGTCCGCAGTCTCGACGGCGGACCGCGACATCAAACAGCGTGGTCTGACAGCGGCCGCGTCGCGTGGGCTGAGCCGCGTCCAGTTGCGCCAGTACAGAACAGCACGGGCAGCGCAGCTGTTTTGAAGCGCTCGAAGGCACCTGTCAATCACCCGCGGTTGGATAAGCGACGGGCTAGGCTTACAATCACAACGCATACTTCATTCGCTCTTTTTCTTGCGAGTCCTATGACTCATACTAGTGCAATGTTAGCTATGATTATCACTTTGTTTCACGCATGTGGACCTCAATTTAGGGAAGAGTTCGGTTCCAGCGAGCGGTGACGAGCCGTATGCAGCCCGGATCGCCCCGCCGTCGCCGCTCGTCGTGTCGCCTTCATGCGAACGACGGCGGCGGCTGCGTGAGCACGCCCGCCCGGCTTGCATGCGGGTGGCCGTTATTGTGAGGATGAAAGGTTTTGTGCAGGCTCGTGCGTTACAACATGTTGTCACGGCCAAACGGCGCCTGTGTTCAACCTTCTGTCTTGTGAGTTCAGACGGTCGGCCATTCGCGGTCCGCTCAGCCGGCCCGCCGTGTGGATGCCCTCTGCTTTGGATCGGACCGCGGCGGACCATGACGTCTCATCACGTGACCGACTCGGTCCGTCGTGTGTATCGGGACGCAGGGAAAGGCGTCAGGGTGGCGCGTCGCTTCTTTCTTTCTCTCCAGGGATGCTATCACGGTGCCAGGGAAGGATCTGAGGGCAACAGGCAATGGGATGCCTCTCTTTGGTCGATGGCGTGGGTTTACCGAGGTCAGCAAAACAAACAAACAAAAAAGCGGATTTTTCGCCGCCTTGTGCCGCCGGTTGCACACTCTTTCTTTTTACTTTCACGCTCGCGCTCCCGGTGCCGGCGCGCCAGCGAGGCGGCTCAGCGAAGAGGGAAAAAAAATCGCCCTTCAGATACATTTCTGACGCCGTGCTCTGGTGTTTATTTTTTTTTTCTTACTTTCATGACGTACAGTTCCCGTAATAGCTCGAAAGCGCGGCAACGTTTTAATCGTTGTGTGCTCCACTGTACATATAAATAATGCACTGCCAACGCCGGTAGCGTCAAAAAGCGCACGGCTGTTTGCCAAGCTTGTATGGCTATGGTTCCGTGTATAATTCCTGACTGTAAATAAGAACTCCCTAACCTCCATGTGTCTTCGAAGCGTGCGGGGTTGTAGCCTGAGACTTTCACTTTCATATCACTTTCGTATTTATGTCTGGGTTCAAATATCCCTAATGTTTTATTTTTGTTGAACAAAGCTGATAAATAGGAAGCATGGTACCAGCTTTAGTAGCGAGGGAATAATTTGCCAATATGAAGCCCTCGATTAAGGATTCTTTTAACTTTTGGCCGAGGGGCTGAATCGCAGGGCAGTTGGCCAGTTGTAGAGAGGACACATTATGTACATAAAGCTACTTAACGGTGACCCCAGTAGCTCCCATGTATACAGCGGGTCGTGATATTAAGTTGCAATAATAAATTATCTTTATTACAGACACAGACAGATAGACTGACAGGCCAACATTGTCGCGCTCAAGTGGCCAAAAAAAGGCTATCGTCTTTAAAACCAGCTGGAAAGAGACGCTGCCGCCACTGTTACGCATTCTGCGAACATTGCGCAACCGTACCCCTCGCAAGTGCCGCCAGCCCGCAAAGTAACAGATAAACAGAAAGACGAAAACCGCCTACCGCGCGAAAAGCCAAACAGGGAGGTTCCGCCGCGAGAAAGGGACAGGACAGGGGCGCTACTCGTCGTTGTGTGTATTTCCGTTAGCAGCATGGTCAAAACCCCCACGGGTCCTTCGGTATCATTAAAGAATTTTTTTTCTCTCTCTCTCTCTCCCATGGGTCTGACCTTAATCACTAATTTTTGTGTGCCTGTATGCGCGGTTAACCAGAGCGCCCGACACAAATTTGCTGCACATGGCGACGCGCCGACGGTGGGCCCGATGCGCGCCTCGGTCAAACAGCTCGCGGCAGACGTGCCGCGGCTTGGCGGCACACAGCGCCGCCGAGTCTACTCTCTTTCTCCCATCGAGACGGCCGCACCAAATCATGCCTGGGACGACCGGCCCGAAAAAGACATGCAGCGAGTAGACCCTGGAGACGGCGCCGCTGAGTCGCCTTCCCTTTCTTGTCGTGGCTCGGTTGACGCAATCACTTCGCTTTCAAACTGCGGCCAGTGATAGTCCTGATTGGAAAGATTCGAATTGCACGCGGCTGCGGCGGAACCCCGGGGGTATAAAACCAGCCCTGAAGCAGCGCTGTGCAGCGGCATTTCATTGGAGGCACTGAGTTGAGAAGTGCTATCGCCTTTGTGCGAGCCATGTAACACTCTTGCTACCTTTGTATATAGTGTATATAAATGCAGCATAAAATCACCGTCGGCTCGACAACTTCATCGCTCTGCTCTGCGCCGCGTCGATGGCGGACTGAGCAGACCAACGTCGCAACAGTGGTGACTGAGCAGGAATGGCCCAGTCCCAACAGTGTGCGTGTGTGTGTTCGGGGGGAGAAGAGGGGGAGGGGGGCGGGGAGAGGGTATCGCTCGCAGTCGAGGGCCGCAGGGCACCCAGTTGCTGCCGGTGCTTGGCAGCCGTTCCAGCAGTGTCGAACTGCGCTGCCGTGCTTCGTGCACTCGAGAAGAAAGTTTGCAGACGCGTTTTTCGGAGGCGTGATAGCTTGCACTGACGTCACTGTATTGCCGTGTTGGTTGGTTGGTGGCACCGTGGAAATCTGCAGCTCTTATCTCGAGCAGTGCGGATGAAGGTGACAGCGATCGATCAAAAAGGGCCCATCTCCCCGCGAGGGGGACTCGAGTAAATGCGTCGCATAGGGGGTGGGTGTATAGCATTAACGTTTAGTGTTTGGGGAGTTGGTGGTAGTGAAGGCGTTGTATCAGCAGCTTCTTGACGTAGTTTGAATGAGTCAAGGATATAAGGCGCGTTCGTAGCCTTCCATTCTGTGTCGGCTTTGTGGCGCAGTGGGTAGAGCACCATGTACCTTGCGTTCCGCCCGCAGGGTCGTGGGATCATAACCAGGCGCCGGTAAGTATTATTTTTTTTATATAGTGTAGGGGGAGGGGTGCGGACCTGTTGTTGAGAGCGAGGAGGGTAGCGTGATGTGGGAGGGGAGGAGTGGGGGAGAGGGCGCACCTGGAACGGCTGTTGCGGACGCCGAGGCACGCCAACGCCGGGTGACATCGTGAGTTAAAGAAACGCTCTGCATTTAAAAAAGCAGTGGTGTCGTTATGTGCAATCCACATGTTTTACGAGATGTTCCAAGACGTGAGCTTAAGCGACAATCCCGGCGTCTGGCGTTGGCGTTCATCACTTGAAAACGATTCCTTCACGAGGCCTCCCACAGTGCGAGCTTAAACTCGACAGTAGGTGCTAGCGAGGGGTGGGCGCCCGCCTGCAAACAGTAGTGAAGGTAGGGGAATAACAACCACCGAAATTCACCATCATCGTCAGCGTCGTCATTACACGGTGGCATACACGAAAAGCGGCGAATGGGGTTGCCACTCGAAAGTAAAGCAATTAGAAAGCAAAACGCTCCTCCAGCGGCACGATGCCAGAGCTCTTCGACAAAATATATGAGGCTAAACAAGGCGTCGCACGCGTTCAACTGGATATTATGATGTCCGATTCACAACTCACAAACGTGCTTAGGTGTACTCGGATATTTTATTTGCATTGCTGGGGCAAATTTCACCGCCGCACCTGTACGGTGGGGCTATATGCTCACTTGTAAATGGCGCTACACGCGACCATATTACTAGCGAACCTGAGCAATATGTTTCAAAACGGGAACCTAATAAAACCATATGGGCGCACGTACATCAGCCAAATTTTCGCTTGAATACTCACAGCGAAATGGTGCGGACAATTTCGGGGAGACAAACGTTACAAACCACGTATTCGGTTTGACGCGAGTGACGTAAATTAACTGCGACTGTTGAAATGAGCGGTTCGGCTCACAAAACGACTACACAGCGCGTCATGCGTCTACGGAAACTTCTGAAAACCGAAAAAGAGGGATTTCAGTACGTCTAGTGCGTGCATTGTTACCAGCCTCCACCGCCTCTCTCCTAAAACAACTGGAAGAGAGCACGCGCAATGAAGCCGCCACGCGTCCACAGGCCGCGTCAACAAAAATAACTGCGGCAGTCAACAAGTGCCGTAGGAGAAGAGCAACTGCTACCGCGTTTCCCGCCGGGCCCTCACCCCCTCGTTTTTCCCTCTTCACCGCGACCCCTTTGCAAGCGACCGCCGCGAAACGCTTACAGCGCCAAACAGGGACCGGGAAATGGGGGAGGTGCAGTTTTCGTTGTCTCATTTTGCCATCCTTGACAGTTAAGCTGCACAGCGGCACTGCTAATGTTTGCGACTCGTACACGCGCGTCCAAACTCGATCTCGTGACAAAACTTGTTTGCAGTACTGTACTCACGAGTGCACGTACTCAAGAGTGCAAGCGCTTGCAAAACCAGTATTCATGAGTATTGTACTCATTAGTACTGTGTACTCACGAGTACTGTGTACTCATGAGAACTGTGTACTCATGAGTACTCATACTCATTAGTACTCAAACTCATGAGTACTCTTACTCATGAATGCTGTACTCATGAGTACTCATACTCATGAGTAGTGTACTCATGAGTACTGCACTCACAAGTAGTAGACTTTCCCCTGTACTCACTCGTCATCATACTCACTTTTTTTTCTGGGTGTGTACGCAATCATCATCGTACTCACTCGTGAGTTTGAGTACAATTGAGTACAAATGAGTGTACTCACGAGTGAGTACGCCGACCAATGGCTACGACCGATGCGGAACAGGATCTGGAAGATTTGCGATACAAGCGTGCATTTACAAAAGTTGTGGACATTTGCAAAGCCCTTTGGAGCAAGCAGGAGCACTCGTCCATTGCGTTGGAAGCCGTGAAACGACACTTGTGCCGCTTCCTCATCGTACCCTGCCCAACAAGATTTCATTCCCTGTACAAGGCTTTGGACCAGGTCCGCAAACAAGGAACAAACATCAACAAGCTCCTAGACGCCTTGAACATCACACGGATTCTGGCAGGCGATCTTATATTTTTCCAAGAGTACACACCGGTAAGTCAACTTTTATTTACTCGTGTACTTATAGTGTATTATAATTGCGAAGAATCGTTTGTAACAACTATATTTTGTGCTGTATTTTCGTTCATTTAACTTGGTTATTTCTTTTTGCAGATTCTACAGCCAGTGGCCCAGTCACTTAATATCCTTCAAGAAGAGAAATATATGTACATGGGCTCGCTGCTGCCCACATTGTGGCCCCTTCAACGATCGCCTCACAGTCCACGGAAACTGATATACTGTAGGCCGTTGCTTGATGCCATAAAAAGCGGTGTCGCAAAAGGGTACGTTGATGACAGTCTTATTACGTTATCAACAATATTCAATTGATGAGCACTGCTGCAATCTGAAGTATTTCGATGTTGGTGCACAGCTTAGACGTCCAATCATTATGATTTACGGGACGCACTAAATAAATCATCAAAGTGAACTACTAGTTATACAATTATCGTTGCATATTCAATGATATTATACGACAGTATGCCAATTGCTCGCTGTGCAGTTCACATATAAAAATTATCTTGGGTTCTTTTTTATCTGAACCTCTGTGCAGCCGTTTAATTCACCCATTGATAATACTGTTCCAGATTTTCAAAGCCCCTAGAGGACCCTAAAAACATGGTTGCAGCCGCAACCCATCCCCGCTTCAAGTCGGCATGGCTCGACGACGAGCGCCTTGAGCGGCACAATTGGCAGCTGGTTGCCAGCCACTTCGACGAACTGTTTCCCAGCGAGCAATGCACCGGAAACAACACGGCAGAGTTCACACACGCCGACGATGACTTCCTCAAGATCAGGAGGACCGGGCCCATTTAGTTGTCAAGCGATGAACTCGAGTGCTGGAAAAGCAGCAGCATCGCTGATCTTAGTATTTTCGGAGGGTACCAGAAAATGAAAAGGTTGCTCATTACGTTCGACACAACCCTGCCCTCATCCGCGCCAGCTGAGCGTCTTTTCAGCATAGCAAAAGACACTCTCTCGTACAAACGGGGACATCTTTCCGATGCCCACTTTGAATCGCAGCTGCTTCTGAGATGTAATAAAGATATCTAACATATCAAAGTATAGCGCTGTAAATAAACTGTACTTCAGTTGATGTATAAACATATATTTTTGAGAGTACAGGGTATATGTATATGAGTGTAAATAAAGTGCATATGAGTTGGTAGTGTATGAGTGATAATTTTGTGTTAAAGTAGTTTCAAAGTAATTTCATTACTTTTGGAAAGTAATAGTAATTTATTTCATTACTTTCGGCCGCCAGTAATTTTGTAATGTAATTTATAACTTTTAAAAAATTCTAGGCGAGTAGTGAGTCATCATCATCATCATCATCATCATCATCATCATCACCAGGCTATCTACGCCCACTGCAGGGCAAAGGCCTCTCCCATTATTGTAGTGAGTAATGTAATTTAATTACTTTTTAGAAGTAATTTTGCCGTGTCTGGTTTAAGAACTCCGAAGCAAACATGCAAGCCTCTAGCCAACAGTCTTGGAAGTGTATCTTTAGCATTGTTGGAGAGCCCAATTAAAATTGGCACTGAATGCGCTTTTCTTGCCTTATTAGTGCAGCGTGGGAACCTATAGTAGAGATGAAGTACAGCCACATCATGATGTGCCTGTAAGCCTACGAAGAACATTAAGAGCTGTACTGACATTTTTGTGAAGCACCTTGACGTGTGAAGCCCACGAAAGTTAACAATCTAGCGTGATGCCCAGGAAGCGATGTTTCATTTGCAGTTTCCGTTGGCTTTCCTTTGAGGAAAAGACTGAATGTTTTTATATATTCTCTTGTGAAATGCAACACGGGTGTTTTCGCATATTATTACGTCATCACGCACTCTTTTAGGAATCTTTGCACGCGAGTGGAACATTCTTCTAAGATAAATTCAAGAACAAGTGCTTTCCGACCCAAAGCCCATATGCAAAAATTACTGGCTGAAATAAAATGCTCTTACCGTGGGGCCACTTGGCGTCGTAAGTTCACCTTGCCAAAATTAGATAGGGAAAAACTGAGGAAACAACCCTGTAGGACGCCCTGTGATGGAACGCGCGCGGTGCTGCGACCATCAGACCTCTCCTTAGGAACTCTTCGGTTGGTAAGAGGTGCTTCTCCCGATCGAAATACTCGTCCGTTTATGCCGATTTCCTACATTTGAAACTGGGATTTATGTGCCTGTACCTGGACAATGAAACCCGTAGAAAAATGCAATTTCTTTTTGGCATCATGGTACTAATTACGGCAACGGAAGTACCTCACATGTGCAAGCGTTTTCATTTTTCGCCTGCATCCCAAAACGGCCGCCGCACAGGGAAACCGAATCCTCTCTATAGGGACCGGGCGGCCGTTGTATGGCACCACCGTCGTTTCAGCGAACAGCGCCGCCCGTGGCGAAACGCTCGTCAGTGGAATGCCGGTGGCGGTCAGCGCAGCGTAGTTGTGCATGGCTTTCTGTAGTTTTTCTGCGGTGCGGCTTGCAAAGCGAACGTAACCCCACGTGCATTTTTTAGATAGGTAAATCTTGAGTGTGGATGTGACGTTTACGAGGCATGCCATGTGTTACTTACGCCCATACTCAGTATTTACAAATAGCAGACGACGCTCAATGCGCCAAGCTGGAAGTCAAGCTGGAAGTGAAAGTTCGTTGCTTCATGCAATTTTTTCATGCCTGCATGCAGTTTCGCGAATCGAGGAGTATATTGCCGCTACATACTCCATCAAAGCCGGTGTGTGTATCCGATCTAGGAATGCTGCTGCGCTGGCCTTTGGCAGTTGATGACGAAACGGCGCCGACGTCGTGCACAAGCGAAAGACAAAGTTGGAGGGTGTCTTCGAAGATTTACCTCAACACAGAAATGTTACGGACGACGCTTCCGCATCTTCATTACCTACGGCTGACACGTGTTTAATTTCACGGAAATGCTCTTATTACAGTAATCGGGAATCGTTGATAGAATAAATACCGCATGATAGTAGAACTGTATTGCTTGTCGTGGAGAAGCATTGCTTTACAATAATTGCAATGGTTGCTTGCTAGTTGGTAAATGGTTTTTCAAAAACCAATTCCTGCGTGGCTGAAGGACGCAAGACAGGAGGGTGCCCGAAACCTGTACTCAGCTTCACAGCTGTATGTTGCGGTTGGTTTACAAGCTGCCACGTACGCTTGAAAAATGATGCACACCTCCGTCTAACGACGATGACTGTTTATCGCAAAGCTCTATCGTATGGGTTTCCTTGGTTGCTTTCTGGATTTAAACTTTGACTAGTTAAGCATCGAATTTGACCAGCACGCAGTTTGGTTTTTTGATCGCAGCGTCTTTTACTTTGACCATTTCCCATTCGGTTTCGCACGAAAAACGCTTTGTGTTCAACCATCATAATTATCACACGGAGGGCTAGATGATTTTGCTGTTTAATTTTGAACTTCCATGCCCCTCTCCAAATCTGAACTTTTTCCAGCGGGTCGGAAATGTGTCTGCGGTGGAGGACTCGGGCTCATGCACCCATATTTGAGGCAACTAATCGCGCGTTTTTGGTGTGTTCACCAGGCATAACACAATTTTTTTAGGTAAAGAATACTATGTAAAGAATACTCAAGCATTAAAAAACACCGGCTGACGTTAACACTGCCACATTTTTAACTATCGGTGCCAGCCTATATTCAACGCAAGGGGTAAAACGGGAAGGGAAGGAGGGGTGGTTTGTAGTGTCAGCTGTTGAGTTGGTGAATAACTTTGGCTCTTGATAAAATGACCACCACAAACATGGGATTTCCACTTCGGCTTTCAGGCTCCCATGCTGACACAGTGTCGCTCACCAAAACCGAAGGTACAAAGCTCACGGTTACAAAAAGTGTAAACTACCGCAACATTTCTACGGCTACACGGTAATCCATCTCGTATGCAGGTGCCTTTCTATTTAAAGCACACGTATCGAGGTATCCCAGCGCTAAGGCTGGCGTGGAAATCGTAGTCATTGAAACCAGTGAAGATAATTTAAAGTGGTAGAAATGAATTATAATATTGCTAATAGTTTTATTCCTACACAGATCGCGCGGAGCCAGGCGCAGAGCGCTGCAAAAAGCGCTCGTGCCAATGTAGCCCTTCCCCAACCTTACAAGCATCCAATAAGTTTGCGTAGCCGTGAGTGCATTTAAGAAGAAAATAATACTAATAGTAGCTTTATTCGTACTCAGAACGGGTGGAGCCAAGCGCAGAACGCTGCAAAAAGCGCTCATGCTATTGCAGCCGATACCCAACTTTAGACGCGTCCGACAAGTTTACGTAGTCATTACTGCATCTAAGAACCCAACACATCTGTTTAGACTTCGTTTCATCTCACATGTCTGCTCACAACGCCACCAAAACGTACAAATCACCGAAGCAAACACGACAAAAACAACGGGATACTGTGTAGTCCAATGCACCGGCTCATTCCACTGACGAGGGGGGCGCCGAGTGGTGGCGCCACCCGTCCAGCTGCCAGGTCCCTATTAAGTACGTCAAATTTACCGTACCGCCCCGAGTATCGTAGAACAGTTTTGGCGTGGGCTTCTTACGACGACGAAAAAGGCATAATTCCATGGCCCTTATAATAGTTGTCTGCAAACACTAATTCTTACACTCTGCGCACCCCACCCCTCGAAAAAAAACGAGAAATCCAGGGACTTACCTATCCTTTTGTGTTCAACCGGGCTATGCCCACAATACACACACCAGCCGGCTTGACATGGCGCCGCTGCTCGGCTTGCGTAACCGGTGGATCTAATATACGCATCGCATTTGCAGTTGTTTCCACTATTACACCGGCCTCGAAGCACACATTTGATGTCAGCGGAACGTGGTCACGAAAGTGTGAACGCTCGGAACTAAGTATGAACTACACAGAGCAAGAGTCAAAGCGCGGGACCCCAACTTGCTCCGCGGTGAAATCCCTCGCACGTGCGCGATAGACACAAATTCCTGTATGTACAGTCGGGGACTTAATTTTGCAGACCACGCGAGCGCGTGGCAAAAGCCACCGATGCGCGCTCTGGAGGCCTCGCGCCTGTTGTCGAGACCAGCGCGGCGCGCATGCGCGTCCTGTTTTACTCGCGGGCACGCCGATTTTCTCGCTTCCTGCAGCGGTGTTGCAAGGTCACTCAAGCACCGCATAGCGACGCCTTTGTAGCATTCCTTTCTTCCCGATGGCACATTTGGGTTCCGAACGTGACGATTGCGAGGGCTTTGGCGCAAGTGCTCCTCGCGTCCTGATAAACACTTGCGCGGAATGCTTTATTTGTTTGTTTGCTGCTTTATCGTTGATAGACGATGAGACGAGCGGCTTGCGAACGGCATCGCCGAATGAAGCGCGCACGGAGCAGTCTCACGGTACCACGCTACCGACAGCGAAATGCCAGCTATATGAATAGCGAAACTTTATACACCTTGTTTATTTTGTAATTTGGCCACTGAACATATATCTCAGCTCACTCACCGCTGCTCATAAAGTAGGCGATTTGCAAATTTTATAAAATAAATTATTTCGGTGTTGTTGCTGCCTAGTTATTTACAACAAAATGATAAAAATACGTACTCACATAAATTGCCTGTTCGCTCTGCCCATCGCATTCGTAAAAATGGCACCTCGGGTTCCCATTGAATGCCGAAAAATTATTCGCTACATTTGAGAACCCGTTTTTCAAATGGAAGTTTGCCGGCTTACTAATAGACCAAGACATTATGTTATCCCAGGAATTCTTGCTTAGTGGGATGAATTGCTCCAAGGCCAGAACAGTTCTTAAGGTCGGCTTGCATTGATTCATTATGAGGTTTTAACGTGCCGATACTACACAGGCGATTAGGCACGCCGTTGTTGAAAGCTCCGGATTAATTTTGATTACCTGAGGATATTTAACATGCGCCGAAATCCCGAACACACTTGAACATTTTCGCTTTTCGCCACCATTAGAAAAGGGCCACCTTGCAGATGCCCAGCGGACGGAAGAACAAGGTCAACAACGAAACCGGAGGACAAGCTGATTGTTTTTGAGTGGTTGAACACCCGTTCATTAGGGACAAAGACATTCGGAAGGCCCTAAGTAGCGATCAGTATTACGGCGAAAAGTAGCGAATAATGTTATGGCATTCTTCGATGGGAACCTGAGGTGCCGTTTTGAATAATGCCGACGCGCAGAACGAACAGACAATTAAAATGAGTAGGTCTTTCAATCATTTTTAAGTAAGGAAGTAGACATTAAAAATAAAACAGGATTTCTTTTATAAAACTTGCACATCGCCTACTTTATGGGCAGCGGAGAGTGAGCCGAAATATATGTTCAGTGGCCAAATTACAAAATAAACAAGGCGAATAAAGGTTCGCTATTCATATAGCCGGCATTTCGTCGTCGGTTGCGCGGTACCGTGAGACTGTGCTTCATACGCGCTACATTCGGGGACGCCGTTCGCAAGCCGCTAGTCTCATTGTCTATGAATAATAATGCTCCAAACACGCAAATAAAGCATTCGGCGCAGGTGTTTATCAGGACGCGAGGAGCACTTCCGCCAAAGCCCTCACAATCTTCACGTTAGGCCCCGAATGTGCCATCGGGAAGAAAGGAATGCTACAAAGGCGTCGCTATGCGGTGCTTGAGTGACCATCGCAACACCGCTGCAGGAAGCGAAAAAATCGTCGTGCCTGCGAGTAAAACAGGACGCGCATGCGCGCAGCGCAGGTCTCGACAACAGGCACCAGGCCTCCAGAGCGCGAATCGGTGGCTTTTGCCACGCGCTCGCGTGGTCTGCAAAATTGAGTCCCCGACTGTACCACAACTCGCCGCGCGCGAACTTTTTTGCACTCCTACTGCGCATGCGCGCGCAAGATAGCAATATATTTTTCAATGTTTTTCGGCTTTCGCCGCTTCGTCGGGCGCGCGTCGTCGGCCATCGCAAAAGAAGCTCGCGGGGATTGTGTGAGGAGGAATACGCGCATGCGCCTCAAGCCACACATATCGCTCAGAGGTTCACGATTGCCCCCTTTTTTATTTTATTCCTGGCGTCAGCCTGTCTGCTAGTTTATAGCCGTGACACGGGCCGTTGACGCAGCATCTAAGCGTGATGCAACCACCTGAGGTTTTGTCACAGAAAAGACGTCTGTCAGGGCCTCTTATATCACGGTATTGAGACTGCCCACCACATGTAACTAGGACGCCATCCGGGACGCGACTAATGATGATGATGGTTGCATTTTAATGGCGCAAGGCCAGCTGGGGCAAAGAGCGCCAAAACATATGGTTAGCTACAACAGAATAAATGTGTATACTAAAATTGAATAGCAACAGAGGTAAAAACAAAGACAATGGAGATGGCTGGTGTAGAGGGCCAGGTTGTGATTATGCATGATATGATATGAGTTTCAGAAATTGAATTTCTGATAGACACTTAAAAACACGTTTGACAGTAAACATTGGTTCATCGCCTAAGAAGTACGATGGGTTGAGTGGGATTTGTTGTCTGTAGATTTCTGGAAAGTGTTTGCGTCGTGTGGTGTGGAGTGCCTTGCATGTGATTAGTATGTGAACTACGGATAGGCCCTCTCCACACCTGCTGCACACGGGTCTCTGAGCCCCAGACAGCAAGTGTGAATGTGTTACATAAGTGTGGCCTATCCGTAGCCTGGCTAAGGCTACTTCCGTGCGTCTGTCTTGTTTGTCTGTTATGTATCTACCTAGGTGTGGCTTTATAGTGTAGAGTTTGTTCTCTGTTTGTGGGTCCCATGTTTCCTGCCAAGATTTGCGCAAGGCTGTCCGTACCAGTGGCTTCAGGTCGAGGTAGGGAACACACGGTACATCTATGCTACTGCGGAGAGCAGCCACAGCGGCACCCTGGCCAGCAATTTCGTTCCCCCGAATGCCACTGTGACCTGGAACCCAGTAAACAATTATTTTTAGTTTTGCGTGATCAGATGTTAGAGCTTTAATTAGATGCTGGAGCACAATGTTTTTCGTAGGTAGGTCTGAAGCAATGCAAGGCTGTTACCACACTTAGAGAGTCTGTAAAGATAATTGAGTGTTCTGTTCTGGTTTGTGTAATGTGTTGTACTGCTAATAAGATACCATGCGCTTCTGCTGTAAAAATGTTGCTATTTCTGTGTAATGTCTTCGTACTCGTAAAGTTGCGGCCATATGCAGCACATGCGACGGCCGAAGAAGACTTTGAAGCATCGGTGTAGAAGGCGGTGTGCGGGTATTTGTGTTTTAACTGTAGGAAGTACTGTAGTATAAGTTCTCTGGGCACATTTGGTTTGTCGATATGTTTAAAAGAAATATCACGCAAAATTGCTGACCTCTCCCAAGGCGAAACGAGGTCAGCAATAAAAGACTTTATGCTTTCCTCAAATGAAATCCCTAGTCCCTCAGCGAGGGCTCTCACTCGTATAGAGAAAAGAACGGGTATCGACGGCCGTGCTGCAAACAACGGATCGGATGAAATGTTGTTTATGATAAAGCTACATTGGTGATTTTTTACAGAAGCCGCCTTAATAGCATACAGCAAGGAAGTGTAAGAACGCTGGTGTTCAAGGCTCCACCTATCCCACTCTCGTCCGGAACGCTCCAGATGCAAGACGAAGAGCCAAGTGCAGGACTGGGTCCAACATTTTCAGAGCAGTTTTACATGCGGACCCATAGACGACACTCCCGTAGTCCAACCGTGAGCCAATAAGGCTGGTAAAAACGCAGAGGAGTATTTGTTTGTCCGCTCCGTAGGATCAATGCGAGAGGACCTTCAGGATATTCATGGTTTTCAGGCATTTCTGTTTCAGGTGTTTTATATGCGGAATGAATGTCAGTTTTTCATCAAGTACCACGCCTAAAAATTTGTGTTTCTTTTTGAGAGGGATTGAGACACCTTTAGGCTCAATATCAGGATCAGCATGAATCCCTCGCCTCCTTGAAAATAGAAGAGAAGTACACTTTTCTGGATTAAGCTTAAATCCATTCCTGTCTGCCCAGTCAGAGACTTTGTTGACACCAAGCTGGACTTGCCTCTCGCAAACCGACAGATTACAGGATTTGAAGAAGATTTGAACATCATCTACATAGAGAAAGTAAGAAAGGGTTGGTGGCAAGCGTTTCCAAAGAGAGTTCATTTTTATAATAAACAGCGTGCAGCTCAAAACACCCCCTTGAGGCACACCGTTTTCCTGAACGTGAGCTCGGGAATATGTATTGCCCACTCTCACACGAAAAGTTCTTTCTGACATGTAACTTGCAAGCGTTTTTAACATGTTGCCTGACAAACCAAAAAACTTAAGGTCGCTAAGAATTCCATAGTGCCATGCAGTATCATACGCTTTTTCAATATCGAAAAATACTGTCATGCAATACTGTTTATGAATAAATGCATCTTTGATGTAGGATTCTAAAGCAACGAGTTGATCATTTGTAGATCGACCTGCCCTGAAGCCTGCCTGGCAGCTCTCGAGAAGTCCGTTGTACTCCAAAAAGTACACAAGCCTTTTGTTAATCATCTTCTCGAGGAGCTTACACAGGCAGCTTGTCAGGGCGATAGGGCGATAACTGGTGGGGGAGGATGGGTCCTTCCCCTCCTTCAGAAAAGCAATAACTATAGCCTCCCTCCAAGACCTCGGGATGTGTCCCGAGAGCCATATTTTGTTGTAAAAGTGAAGGAGTGTTACAAGAGTGTCTGTGTGCAGGTGTTGTATCATTGTATATGTTATGTTGTCTGGGCCCAGAGCTGAAGGCTTACAGCCGCTCAGAGGAGCCCTTAGTTCATGAAGCCAGAACTCGGAGTTATATGAAGTAGCTGATCTGTTGTTATCACATAATGGCTTCTTTTCAGCGGCCGTTTTATGTTTCAGGAAAGTGTTTGTGTAATGTGCGGAACTGGACACGTGTTGGAAATGTTGTGCGAGTGTGTTAGCCCGGTCTTCGAGCGTTTCTCCTGTTGGGCTAAGCAGGGGCAGGCTGTGTGTCTGTGGCGATTTAGGTTTCCGTATTCTTGTCCAGACTTTGTGGGTGTCAGTGTACGAGTTTATGGATGTGAGGAAGGCACGCCAACTCTCCCTCTTTGCCTCACGGCGCACGCGCTTCCCCCGGCCCTTCGCTCGTTTGAAAGATATCAGGTTATCTGAAGTAGGGTATCGACGAAGGATACCCCACGCCTTGTTCTGGGCCTCTCGTGCCTGCCTACAGTCCTGGTTCCACCAGGGCCTCCTTTGGTTACGTGGGGCACTGGAGACCTGGGGAATGGACTTTTCAGCGGTGTGAAGAATGTGCGCCGTGACCACTTGGGTTGCTCCCTCTGAACTTTTTGTGGGAAGGGGAACTGTTTCGGCCGATATATGACAGTGAGGTAGGGAAGTGCTCACTACCGTACGGGTTTGTGTCCACCTGCCATTCTAGGGAAGGGAAGAGAACTGCTGATCCGATAGCTAAGTCTAGGTGTGAATAAGTGTTGTGTGTTATGTTATGGTATGTAGGCTGTTTCTTGTTAAATAGGCATGCTCCTGATGATGTTAAGAACCTTTCAATGAGGCGACCCCGCGCATCTGTTTGAGAAGAGCCCCAGAGTGAGTTGTGTGCATTCAGGTCACCCAATAGTATATGAGGTTCAGGTAACTGATCTATCAGAGTTTCGAAATCAGAACTTGTTAGCCGATGATCATGAGGGATGTATATGGAGCATATTGTTACTAGCCTTTGAAAGATTATCGTTCGGATGGCAACAGCCTCGAGGTTAGTGCTCAGAATGACCGGATAACATGCTAAGGATTTTTGTGCGAATATAGCCACATCACCAGAAGAGGTTGGGCACCCATGTCTGTCCTTTCTGAAAACCAGATAATTGTTGAGGAAGTTGGCATATTTCCTGTTTAAATGTGTTTCTTGTATGCACATGACACTTGTTTGGTTACCATGCAGTAACTCGTATACATCATCAAGATTTTTAAGAAGGCCTCTACAGCTCCATTGGATGATATTTTGTCTTCCCATTATAGCCATTTTAAGGGGCCCTGAAAGGCATTTTGAGCACACTAAATGAACTAGCGCAACCGTTAGATTGGGTCGTCAATGTCCTCTGTGCCAAGTATTACTCTTTTACGCGCAGCGGAAAGCTCACACTTTTGTTGCAAAGTTTGTCGTTTTTTTCTCACCCTTTCCTTCGTGTTTTTGGACGCCGCCATCTTCACATGTCTACATCATCGATTCCCAGGTGTTCGTCATGAGCTAGACATCCTGCTATTGGGCGGCTTTTTCACGCACTTCCGGCAAAGAGATGAGTCGTCTGCTCAGCGTCGGCTCGCCGGCTGGTCTAACAGCGGAGTGCCGGAGTGCTTGGGCATTTTACGACAAACGAAACAAGTCTAAAACAAACGCTTAATTGTTTGTATTGAATGCAACACGGCCATAACACAACATGGATATTCTGTTACCTGAGTACGTTCCATAAAGAAAACGTTGAAGCCCCATGGCACTTCTTTCGCGCAATCGCAGAGGACGTCCTGAGCCGAATGCCGGGGTTTGACGCATACATTTTATTCAACTTCAAAACAATCCAGAGATGCGTTTCTAACGAACACAACGTCACAACAAGCGTTGAAAGTCTGAACCACGATTGACAGAGGATGGGTTACCTCCTGCCCGTCGTAAATTCGGTACTCACCTCGCGCGCGCTTTGCGGGGACGAACAGCAAGTCGCTTAACTCTGGCGCACAAGCCGAAAGCTTTTAGCTACGCACACTGCACATACCCCATGCGAGGTTGAGTCGTATGTCGCTCGAGAAAGATAATCCAGACCATGGGGAGCACTATCCACCCGCAGAAGCACAACGTCGCATTTCATCGCGAAACAAAGGCGTCCACAACACACACACCATCGCCTCCTGTAATACCAAACGCATCTCGCACTTCCCAATGGGAGTGAGCGGTACGCCTGCAGTGCCCATATGTCGCGAGGTGGGGCCCCAAACTGAACCGGGATCACGCAACCGTAACTGACTTCTAGAGCGGTTTGTGCCTTGTTGCCAGGGCAACCGATGTTTGATATTGTCAAAGAAATGGCGCTCGCTCCAGCGCTAGAAAGTCCAGAGCCGTGGCGGAGCATGTTTTTCCAACGTTGCCGCTCTCCACCACGCGTCGCCCCAAGCTGAACTGGTCACATGATTGAAGCGTTTTGTGCACGGGTTCTGTATCGGCTTAATATGACTTTTTCACATGCCGCCGGCAGGAATTACCACCGCCGCAAAATAAAACCCGGCACCAGCGGGGCCACATCTGATACGGCGCTTTTTGGATAAACAGTGCGCGGTACATCAAGGGAACGAGCGCACGACCCTCCCCGTGCGGCTGCGAGTTCGCCGCCGATAAAAATTCTTGCGCCGCCAGCAACGTACACCGCGAAAGGGCAAGGCCAGGCCGCCGCATACATGCGGCCAGATTTTTCGTTCGCTTTTCCAGCCTTGAGCGGAGTGTGGGATTCATGGTGTCAAAAAAAGCTTGCCCGTATCAGACGACGGTCTGAGCAGCGCAATAGCGGAAGTACGTCACCGCTGCGGAGCGCAGCATCATGGGAGGCAAGGCTCGCGCGCCGTCAACAGCGGAGAGTAAGTCGAAAGGAGGAGGAAACGCGGAGCGACGATAATGCGCGGTTTTTGATTTACGATTTCTCAGCTAATACTCATCGCTTTAACAAAATTCTTGCGGGAGGAGATCGCACATACATTGCTTTATTTGGGTACATGTACATCCATGCATCGGCGGAAGGTATTTCAGGACCCCTTTAAGAGCAACTGGAGTTGTGTATGAGTGTGTATTCATGTGTTATCTCTCGGGGCTTTTTCGGCCTGTCTGTTCGCTTGGACGTAGAAGGCCGTTCTTTGCGCTGCGATGCAGGCAGATACGGCCCGACGTCCATCTCATCTCCAGATGTCCTGGGTGTGCCCGACAGACTGGGCTCCCTGGACCTGGATGTAGCACCCTTTAGGGCGTTTTTCTCTTCAACCACCACTGCCGAGGGCGTAGTGGGCGCCACGGGCGGGACATGTGGTGGGGCGAGATTTGGAGAGGGTGTGGTTTCTTCCGTGTCCATTTCCACGGGGCTCTCGAGTGTGCTCGAGACCAGTGAGGCAGGAACAGGAGTGACTACGCTCCCATCAGCATGAGTGGCCACCTCAACCACTGCCGGTCCAGCAAGTGGCGTGGTGACCAGGGCGGCTGCCACAGGCAGCCTAGTGGGGGGCAGAAGCGGGAGCAAGTCAGCTGAGCTGTATTGCGTCGCCGCCGAAACCAGGCGCCGCTCCGCTCCCCGGCGAGCAGCGTCGGTGTACCTTCTGGAGTTGAAGAGTGCAAACCTCTTCCGGGCCTCTGGAAAGCTGATGTTTTCATTGACCTTCAATGTGATGATTTGTTTTTCTTGTTTGAATGTTTCACACGATCGTGAATATGCTGCGTGAGGTCCATGGCAGTTAGGGCAGGTGAAGTTGCTTGCGTCGCAGTTGTCTGTGAGATGATCAGGTTGACCACACTTTGCACATGTTGGTCTCCCCCGGCAAGAGTTCGTACCGCGCCCATACCGCTGGCATTTGTAGCAGCGGCGTGGGTTTGGCACATGCGGGCGCGTGGGACATCGCAAGTAACCTGCCGTCACGAATTCTGGTAGTGGGGTCTGTCAAAGGTCAAAATTACGTGATTTGTTTTAATCTCTTTGCTATCTCGTCGTATTGTGATGCGCCGGACTGCTGTGACCCCTTGGTCACGCAGTCCTTCAAGGATGTCGGTTTCGGTTTCGTTGATTAGATCGAGTTCGAAGATGCCGCCTTGAGAAGAGTTTAAGGTTCTGTGAGGTGTGATCGTAATTTCTAGACCATCGATGTTAGTTTGTTGCAGGAGCTTATTGGCCTGATCTTTGTGGCTGACTTCAATGAGCACATCACCAAAAGTAAGTTTTTTCGCCTTGTAGTTTTTTCCAGCAACACTTTCAAGAAACTTTGCAGCAAGGAAGACTGATTTTCCACTTACAGGGGTTTCATTGTCAAGAGATTGCATAATGAGGAAGCGAGGAAAGATGTCATTGCTTCGGAGGTCAATGTTCAGAAGAGGTTTGGAAGTTACTTCGGTGCGGGCCCGATCATTTGGTTTGGGGGGTTTAGATAATACCATAAGCTGTAGTGTAAAAGCAGGGGACGGGGGTACTTTCTTCGCTCGGGTTACCCTGATACCGAAAGAGGTCCCGGAGCTCCCTGCCTGGTAAACAGACAGGGAGCCCATCCGCCGGAGCTTGACCTGGGCTCCGACGGCCACCGTTTGTGGTTTCTACCCTTCACCTTAAAAACACACCACCACGGTAGGTCACAGCTTATGTTGGGGGCTCGGGGTCCGCGGTATCGCCAGTACCGTCACCAAGATTACTCAAGGTGCCCACTGCGGGGCGGGACGCGACTAAGAGTGTACTGACAGGTTTTAGTATTCAGTCTCATCAACCAATAAATAACTTCTTCTTTGGCGCTATTTGCCCTTAGTGGGCCTTTCACCAAAAACCCAACCACCATAATTTGGCGCTCTTTGCCTTTAGATGGCCTTGCGCCATTGAAATCCAAACATCATCATCAAAACCCTCGATAGACAACCGAACGTCAGACGCTGCTTTCCTCGAATTGAGGGTGCGTCGGGGCGTCTTATCTCGGCTTGCGCGGGTTAGTGGTCGGCCACTATCACGGTGTAAGATATACTTTTAGGTGTGGACACAGCAGCCCAAAAATCTGTCCAATAGAGTTGGTGGCGCCGTGGCACCGCCCGCGGACCTTTGATTGAAAGGACATCTGGTTGCAGAACTCTTAACTAAGCTTCGAAGTGACCGAGGCTTCAAGCGACTTGAACAACGACTGTCCGAAGCCAGGTGGTTCGCAGGCACTTGCGGCATGCGTGTAAAACAACATTGTTTGAGCTCACCGTGTGGGCTGACACAACGCGATCTTAACGCGTAATTTATTGCATTGTTTAAACATCTGCGAGATTTCGGGCGTCATAAGTTCATTAAGACGCGCGCGCAGCTCCTCAGAACATTGGATACCGGCAGTGAGTTTGACAACACCGATTCGTCTCCGCTGGAGCCCCAGTTGTGCAGCGTCATTTACGACGAAGAAACGTCAGCGTACTCGCCGCCAGTTTGATCCATTTCACAAACTCCCTACTTTCCTTATATGTCGGAGCGTTGTTCCGGCAGCGGACGCTTTCTTTTGCCGCTGCGTGTACGGAGTAGCTTGGGGGGCTGTAGCCAACGGTAAAGTCGACGGCACTGCATCGTTTGCGAGCGCGCCTCTCTTAGACATTCAGTAGTACATCCCCTCAAATCACCAAAAAGAACCGTTTCCCGCAACCGCACTCTCAGAAAAATGCTGACCGCAAGTAGCATCATTTTCTGCTGGGGATACCTGCAGAGCACGCATTCATTCGTTTAGGATCTCAGGTAAGGATTACTGTCACGGGTTCTTGCTATCCGTTGCAGTACGTACTCAATAAAACATTTGCACCCCATTTTTTCTTTGTGCAAGCATCAAAAGCGCAGCATAAAATCTCATTTGTGTGAGCGCTCAACGGCTACCAAGGCACACATTCCCTTCGGTTTAGTGTTTTATACCTTCTTTTGATTGTTACCGACTCAAAACACATGCTTAGAACACGTTGAAACACTGGGCCGAGTGCAAAGGCTTTCGCACGGCTTTCTTCTAATTATCGTCTGCACCCCCGGTCGGCGGAACCAGCCAAGCTGCGGCGAGCAGAAATCAAGCAGACAACCGGTTACGGAAGCTGCCGAGAAGGCCCGAGAAGGAGCCGAAGAGATCCGAACACCCCCGAGTGGGCGGCACTGGGGCAGCTTCTTTTCTCTGCCGCTGGAGGGCGCTGCAATCAACGGTCTCAGCGACGCCAGTTTGGCGACTTTATCCAAACAAAGAGCACACGTTTGTTTTGTAAGCTGTGTCCTCACCTAATAATATATCTTACACCGTGGCCACTATGCATCGATGGTGTCCTCGTCTTCTCAGCCGCAGGCTCTCTCATTTCGAGTACGCGTCGCCTCGTGTGGGTGACATCGTGTTCGGGAGCCACGTCAGGTTTGGATGTGGTCGTCTGGCTGAGGGGCTGTCGTGGATCACGTGTTTGGCGAATCGTTGCGTCGTTGGAGGGTTTTCGTTTTTCCGCCGTTGTGACATTTCACCCCCAGAAGTTGTTGCTTGTAGTTTCCCCCGTGTGCTCTTGGGGACCTCCCTCGTGAGAAGTCAGCATTGCTGCGGCGGCTCGGCGATTGGTATAGGTAAGCCGACGGCGAATAGTTGAAACGGGGTGGGCCATTACTTGTTTGAGATAGATACTCGTCGATCTAACGCGGTCGTTGACCAGGTAGAGGGGGAGGTGCGTCGACGGAGAAACCACGCAGTCAAAGCCTTGTATGCGCAGCGACGATAGATGTGGTTGGCTCCTCCGCAATCGTAGCACAGAGGAAGATTATCCGGGGTTCGCTCTAGGTCCATCTTCCTCTGCGTCTGATTTCGGACTACAGAGTATCGGGTGTGCGACTGTGGGTGGTGGTACGGCGGGGCCTGTTGACGACGTGTTGTAGTAGCGCGGGGCCGACGAATAGCTGCGTAGTGCGTCACAGCTTGTGGCTCGCGGGGTACTTCGGATGGCGTAGAAGTTCCCAAAGCGTGTTCAGCATCTTTCCGGATTGTGTCATTAGAGGGAAGTGATTTGGGGTTGTGGCATAGTCGGGAAATGTTTGTGCAGTTCCTTCCTCAGCAGTTGACTGATTGTGTCCCGTAGTGTGTCGGAGCTAATGGCCCGGGCAAAGATATTCTCCAATACAATCGCATTGGCTGAGCGGTTTTACTGATCTCGTTCAAATTTCAACCGTCATATTCATCACGGCCGCCTCAGACAAGAACTCAGGCACCCTTTAAGGAGGGTTACCGAGAAGGCAAGCAGAAAGCTCTTGCTTTACCCCTCGCATGAGGAGCCGTAGTTCCTTTTGTTCTGTCATTTCGGGGTACGCCCGAAGAAACACTCTTTTCATATCCTCAACAAAGATGACTGCCCCTTCGTTGGGGTGTTGCGTGCGCGTTTCTAGCAAGCGCACGACTCGTTCATTTTGCACGACAGTGGCGAATGTTTTGAGGAACTCGCTTTTAGAGAGAGTCCTGTGAGTCAGGCAGCGTTCATGGGTCTCGAACTAAGTACGAGGTGTATACTCCAAATGGAAGAACGCATGCCGAAAAGTTTCTCCGTCCTCGCAGCTGTTAAAGATCTGCACGCGCTCTGCTTTCTCCAACCAGTTCTCAGGGTCTTCCCGGGGGATCCGCGGAACGTTAGTGGTTCACGGGGCTGTTGCAGGACGATAGGAGGAGTGGTTTGTTGCACCATGTTGTCGGTTTCAGCGGTCTTTTTCTGGGTTAGTTCTGGTAGGAGACCAAATTGGGCTGGTAAGCCTTCAAGTCGGCGTCTTTTTCGGCTTGGGCTAGTTTGCCGGTTTCCCGTAGGCGCAGGGAGCATGAAGGGTGCGTACCCAGGACACGAACCAGATGACACGTCGCCAAAGACGACACATTTGACTCGATGGAAAAACAAGCGTATCGGAGCGAACTTGTGCTCCCGTAACCCCTCAAAGAATGCAGAGTTCGCGAAGCAGCAGTCAGCAAAGTGACGTGTGCAGGAGAGTGTCGGCGGATCGAATACCCTGGCGTCCTTTCGGCGGGTGTTCGTGTTTCGCGGCGAGGGCTTCTCGAACCGTCGAATTACATGCAGAACACTGTAGATCAAAAGATTATTCTATGCTCATGACGTCAGTTCAAAACTATCCCTATCAAAGGCGATAACACATGTGGCACAAAAAATAAAACACGGAGCACGTGCTTCACTTGCCCACAGATAATACCGATAACACATCCCTGTGCAGCTAAATGGCAATGCCAAAACATAAACAAACATACCCAATGCATTCTTCAGGGCAATATATACGATGAATTGTTGAGAACCTCTCCCTATTCAGGTTGGTAATGAAGGTACCGGCGGAGGATTCAACAAGGTAAGGTAGGAAGATGGTTGTAATGTGAGCCTAACAGTTTTTCTATTGCACTAACAGCGGAATGCATGTATACGTGATGCAAAGTAGGCGTAGGCTTCTAAGTCGTTACTTTCTTCGTGCGCAAAAATTGAAGGCAAAGCACACCGTAAAAATTAGAGCAGCTTTCAGAGGGACCATTTTATGATTATGTTCATTTATCTTTGTTTCTGTTATTAAAACGTATTTATTTCTGCATTGTACAGGTTATAAACCTCCCGACAGAAATTGGAGATATATGGTGGAGGGGGAGAGGGGCCGCTGTCGACGTCTTCGAGGTGGGGTGATTCTGAAGTCGGCTCTGCAAAGAAATGGCCGGGTCCGTTGTCGTCCTTGGAATATTGAAGAAAATCCTGCCAGAGCCGGAATGCGTCCGATGCTCCTACGTGCGATGTTGGATCGATCCACTTCTAGGGGATACCAGGTAGGCATACGACGAGAAACTGAAGTGCAGTCTCCCGAACCGCGGTAAAGCTAGGGCAATGCCACAAAAATGGGCAGTTGTGCCTGTTGCAGGGCATAACGGGCACTGTGGGGTCACGTATGAGCGCGGGTTGATGAGTTGTAGCCGCGCTGGGGACATAAGTTGACCAATGTGGGCTCAGCGGAGAATTACCACCTCTATCCTTGGAAGAGTGCTGAGTGGTCACCGATATTTTTTCTCCTGGTTGCCAAGTGCCGGAGAATGCGGCCGCAATAGCATTGAGCAGCAATGCCATGTCTCGGCCTTATCCATTAGAGGCGACGGTGGGTGTGCAACATCGGCAATGGCCGAAAAAGTGGAAACGACTGCGCATCCAGGCAAAGGTGCGGAAAGAGCTGCAGCGCTCGCTGACTGGCGTGCCTTTTCGTTCCCAGTAATTCCCTCTTCCGGAACAGGAATTCATTTGATGACAATGCTGTAACCTTCCCAGCGTAGGCGACTGGCTTCTTTCCGAATTGTGTTAAGAACGAAGTAGTCCACTCCCCCTGCGCGGGAGGCGGTGTACGCTGCTTGCGAGTCGGTGTAAATATAATAGGTGCGACATGACGGACCCCACCTTTCGAGTATCCGAGTAATGTATGCTTACATTTCGTAGTACAAGGTGATGTTGTGTAAGAATCCTGAAAAACCACAGCTCTCAAGCATTTTAACCTCCATCAGGGGGAAATTTTGCATAGGAGCTGTTAACTGCTAGGGCGGCATAGATGTTTCATGTCCGCCAACAAATCCTACCTGAAAAAGTGTTTGCGGCTGCGTGCAATCAGTCGCGAAAGCTTGCACAGAATCACTGTTACTCTCGTCTTTTTAAAAAAAGCTAACAAGAACAATTTTATAAAAATGGGGGCTAACTTGACTTCATTATAACTAGAGTTTTATTTGTTTCTCGGTTTTGGTTTAGAGTTACCTTACAAAAGGCAAGGAATTCTCATCGGCTGTCAATGAGCCTCTGGGGAATAAAACCAGATCATGCCCGGTGCGCTGGCTCAGAGGCAAAGGCGTTGTGCTGTGTTGTGCAGCAGCGGGCGCTTTTCTCATACAGGCGAAAAGAAAAAAAAACCGCCGGATGTCGAGATTTTGGCGCATGTAAAGCTGCCCAGATACTCAAAAGTTAGGCGCAACCCTCAACTCGGACGCCCGACATACCCCACCTGTGAGTTCGGTGCTTTAACTTCACAATCAATCAATCAATCAATCAATCAATCAATCAATCAATCAATCAATCAATCAATCAATCAATCAAGCAAGCAACTGTGAAATAAATAAATAAATAAAAAATTCCTAAATAAACAAAAAAAAAATAAATAAATAAAAGAATGACCATACTATTGACAATACTATTATAAACTGGTGAAGAAATTACTTCCGTTTACATTGTTTATTTATGGGCACGGTATGATTTTATACAGATTTTTGGGCTATATCGCCACACAGAGAGAATGTCTCTCTATTGTGGGACATGTTGACATTGCCAAGCGTAAACCTAGCAGGGGAATGTGGCTACTTACTACACCATAAACATTTTGATTTCTAGCAATACATGTAGAAATAACAACCGTTGCATCTCTGTGTTCTTGCGTAGAAAGACGTAGTAAATCTGAGCCGTCAACCTAATAACCAAACTTCCCGGCGTGGAGCATAATATCCTTATATTTTTCTGACAGCCCAGTAGAGATATTGTAAACGAGTAAAGCCATGGCCATGCGGAAGGTCAGTATTACGGAAATTGCCTTAGATGCCCCATCAAAAGCGAAAAGCAACCGTCCTCGTTGTCCGTCTACACGAATGGCACCACAATGACCGTCACTAAAAACGACAAGAAATAATAATACACACGCTTTTGTGTGGCTTTATATCCAGTCAGACAGATGAGAACCCAAGCGCATTGCAGCTTCACTAACCCTGAGGACAAGAAAAATAACAATCGACATTCACGAGATGCTAAACGTGGTGGGAAACAAAAGAATGGAGAGGCAGTTTATACCGGTGGTAAAGTAGTACACAGAGCCACACAGATTGTTAAACCAGAATCCATAGGTGCCACGATGTAGAAGTGTGTAGGGGAACACCGTTTTGCGAGATTAAGAAGCAAACGGAACCGTGCGCATCGCACCAAGTCTCCTGTCCACGAGAGGGAGAAGAAATATAAGTCGCCCTTGAATAAAACCCTGCCCAGGAATCTTCAAATTTTTTTTGTTTAATCTGTATATTGTGATGCTAATTTGCTCTGCGGGAATCATTAAAAAAGAAGAACCCGAAGTTACCACCCTGATCAAGCGGGCTGACATAAAGCCCCCAGGATGCCACCCATCGCCTCGACCGTGTACTTCATGGAAATCGGACTCCGTCACGCCACTAGCGAACTAATCCAAGCCCACTCATCGAAGCGAACCAAGAACGACTAACTTAC
Organism: Haemaphysalis longicornis; assembly: GCF_048455015.1. Classification (NCBI taxonomy): domain Eukaryota; kingdom Metazoa; phylum Arthropoda; class Arachnida; order Ixodida; family Ixodidae; genus Haemaphysalis; species Haemaphysalis longicornis. The sequence goes on along the minus strand of NW_027526355.1, from coordinate 861,307 downwards.
AACCCGAGTGACAGGCCCATACTCGGCTCCCCCGCAACTGCATACGTAAAGACGGCCCTACCAAATTCGCATACTTTAGGCAATACGCGTGAGCATACGTATCCACCTATGCCAACAAACATGCATCCCATGCGCATTCCACATTGCCTAAATGACAAACCTAAAAACGCAGGATCTCAAGGCGCACGCCTTGAGCTCGAGGGCTCAAAACAATTTTCTCTGTTGCTTTATTGACTGCCGTAACCTTCCGAAAAGTGTTGCCATTTTCTTGATCTTTTATGATTAAATTACAAATGAGGTTTGTTCAGCTGGCAGCAGTAAATTGTTCTACCACCTCCTGAACCCGTTAACGTTGTCTATGCTGCAATAAAACTAAGTGGTCATAAAATATTTTTCTCTAAATTTTAAGTGACGTTGACTTACTTTGTATTCGGCTATGTGTGTTCAGTCATTATGGTTTGTGAAGGTGTCTCTCTTGTTCGAATTCAGACACACGCATACCCACTGGAACTATAAGGGAGCGGCGTTTTCTTGCATGCTTCAGAAACACTACGACGTTAAACAGAAATTTAGGGACGAAATCTCAGGCGTAATATACTTTCCCAAGCCAGGAAGCTTCACAAATCGAGAAGCATGTCTTTATGGCCCCAATTTATAGCACTATTCGTTCATTTGTTACGCAACTAGGATATTCTGCACTTCTGTGACTATGTACTACGTTAAAGGAAGGCCAAGAGCAAAGTTTAGCCAAGAGCTAAGTTGTTTCACCTATTAGCAATCTCATATTGCCGGCCAAATATAATGGTAAATATTCGTGTTTGGCAGAGGTATATCAGCACAATCTTTCATATACTAGGCTGCCTTAAATAAAAGTGCAGAAACCACATACTTACATCCCATGCAGCCATGTAGTCAGTCCCTCGCACTGTGGAGGAGCATCGTTCATCGAGGGGGAGGTTTGCTAAAGCCTCTTGAAATGCGACTACGAAAAAAGCTATTGCAATCATGGTGCAAGCACAAATAAACGGATACCAAAGGTGTCGTATGTGCTTTTCAAATATGTAAGCCTACTTAAGGGATCACTTCATATAGGTACTTCCTCTCACGCCAGCACCTGCAGAGTACCCTACCTTGTTCAATGCCTGCCGCCTCTAAGCTCCACAAATCGAATCTGTGAACTTTATGCACACTTTTGTGAGACTATGTGCACTCATTCATCTTGCAGAGACAGCTGTGTTTCAAAGGTAATACTTTATGCAGGCATTCTTCCCGAACACAATGGGGATGCACCGCACAAAAGTCAGAATATTTCTGTTTATGGAACGCTTTATAATAACTGATATAAACGTTTTTTTAAGGTCAGCTACCCGCCTTGACAAGAAATTCTTTCTGTAGCCAACGATGATATTGTCAAGTAAGAAGGACAATGAGCTTTAATTAAAAAAAATATTTTTCTGATCTCAGATATTGAGTGCACAGTTTTGTGGAACTGCTATTTTTTCTCAGAAAGCGGCACAGCCAATAAAAAATACAGTGGTTTGGTTTACCTTTGCCACCAATAAACATTCCGGTACGGTTGCTTCATTTCAATTCTTCCAGCAAAAGGTTTGTTGCCTCAACGAGACTCCACGAACCACATTCTGTTTAAATACACAATCAAAATATTACGCCAAGACGTGCGTATATATATATATATAATGTAATGAACCAACGTCCGATGCTACGACGCCATGTTTATTCCCTCTCTGAACGAGCCCCGCGGTTCTTCTTCCTTCGCTTCCAGTTGGCCGCCGTCCTCGTCGCTCTGCTGGTGGATTGGCCGCTGACTGCGCTTGCAGCTTTTCTTTCGCGAAGGTTCGCGCCTTTACACTCGGCCACACTGCGATGGCGAGCACCAACGAGCTTTTGGCGTGGGTCCTTCACTTTGACACCAGGGTCGTTGTACGTGTCGTCTCGGTAGGCCTGTCTCATGACTCGGTTTAAGTCTTTCTTTCTGGTTCGATCTGGGGCTACGATGTTTCCCGTTGACGAGTGCGTCCTAGGTTTTTCAGCAAGGGTCTGATATTGCCGGCCAAAGGCACGCATCATGCTGTCCTTGCTGTGTGGTTGCTTTAAGCTGGTACTGTGACTTTTGTTGACTTTGCCGTTGTCCTCTTCGACCACAGTCGCTGGAGCCCACTCATCAGTGACTGCAGCATTCTTGTGTTCATTAGTCCTTTCGTCGTCCGTTCCGATGTCTGAAGCTACTTGGTTGCTAGCTTCCCCCGACATGTCTGTTTGATCATCTTCATGGGGCTGAGCTTGAACGATGACTGGTTCTTTAACACATTCTTGAGAGGCGATCGCGGACGAGTTGCTCCGGGTGCCCATATCGATTGTGCTATCGCGTCCTTGTGGGTACAAGAAGCACTCCGCTCGGTAGTTGGAGTCGCAGGTCACGGTGAACGAAACGTTGTCTATCGGGGCCATTTCGGGGAATTTTGGACGTGGTTCGCCGCTTTCTGTGACCTTCGGGGTCGTCCGGCTGTTCACCTCCTCTTCTTTTATCGACTTCAGTTCTGGGCTGATCTCTTTGTCGATCCAACTCTGGGCGACTTGTTGTTTGTCTGCCCCCATCGGTTCGTCTTGGGCTTCCAGAAGGCAGAGGGTGAGTGACGGTGGTGACCGGCCCTCCGTCCGCGACAAACTCTCCGAACCTTCTTTGGGAGCCGAAGGTGGCTCATCTTTAAGGAATGCCTCCATCGGCAAGGAGGAAACCGTTGGCTGGTTACAGTCCTGGTACGGAGACTCGGCACACGTGGCTATTTCATCAGTCACAATGGAAGTCACGTTGGTGATTGCCTCCTCCTCTTCCACTACCATACTATTCAATTCGGGACCACGACCACCGTACTCCTGCGGGGTCTGCAGCGACGCCTGTAGATGAGGTTCCTTTGCCTGCCGGGTTGCACTCTGCTGCAGTTCTACAGCCAGACGGACGAAGGCTTGTGGGGTCAACTCCGGCGGCTGCACGGCCAATGCTGCAGCTAGAATGGGGTCAGCCAGGCCATCTATGACGTACCGCTTCGCAACAGGAGACGCCCAGGCGAAGTCGCAGCCTGCGAGAAGGCGGAGCTTGTCGTAGATGTAGACCGCAACGTTCTCGCTAGGGCCTTGCAGGCGGGCACGCATTTCCATGAAGCGAGAGTCGTGGCTGGCTGACAATCCACTGAACGCCGCTATTAATGCCCTGCTCCAGCTTGCCCAGGTGGGATGGGAGTGACCTTCGTAAAGGTTCCACGCTCGGGCAGCGTCGCGCAGGCGTTCTTGTGCAACGAACAGTTTGGTATGGTCGGGCCAGGCATGATGAGTAGCAAGGGCGTCAATTAGCTTCACCCAAGAAAGAGCATCGTCCTGGAACCCTCGGAAGACCGGGACTCCCGTGTGGGCGGGCGATGGAAACGTGCTGGGAATGGCGTCGCGAAGCTGCTGACACATCTCTTTGAGAGCCTGGGCAGTCCAAAACCGGTGGCTGCTACGCGCAGCACTGGTCGCCATCGGTAAATGTTGGTCACTCTCGGAGAAGAGGCCAAAGTCCGCCGAAATCACGGCGCGAACGGCGGACGCAGCGCCGAGTCAAGAAGACGTCGGCCGCTTGGAAATGTCGCGCCCACGGCTGGCTCGCCGGGGGGCTGTCCTTGCGTTCGGCGCTCGTGCTGGGACCGCGGCCCCACCGATGAACTCGGGCAGCAGGGCTGGAAGGCGTAACAGGCCTTGGCAGCTGCTGAGGGGCGTCCCTGCGGCTGGATCGCCGCGAGGGAGAGCAGGTCCGGAGGCTGGGTCGCCTCGGTCTTGAAGACTTGTCGGCTGCGCCACTTGTAATGAATCAGACGTCCGATGCCGACGACGCCATGTTTCTTCTCTACCCAGAGCGAGCTCCCCGCTTCTTCTTCCTCCGCTTCCAGTTGGCCGCCGTCCTCGTCGCTCTGCTGGTGGATTGGCCGCTCACTGCGCTTGCAGCTTTTCTTTCGCGAAGGTTCGCGCCTTTACACTATATATATATATATATATATATATATATATATATAGGCGAAGGAGAACACAGTCGCCCATATAGCCGGATTGGTAAGGCTTTCGAGATCTAAACGAAAGGCGTGGGTTCGGTCCCCACTTTGGGCGCGTGTTTTTCTTTCTTTCTTTCTCACGTAATTAATAAGAAAAAAATAATGTAACGTCACTAACGGTAAAAAAAGTCAAACCATACCCCGATGCCTTTTTGGCGTTGTAGACTGCTGGCATTTCTTTCTGTATTTCCTAACGAGCCCCTCATTTCCAAACCCTATTATCGCGCGAAAGCTTAGCGAGGTCCTCGGTTCTGGCAGCCTTCATGCCAAGGTAGCATAAGAGGGTTTCCCGCCAGTTGCCCGCTTATGACTTGCTGTAGACGTTCGCGTCACGCCCCGGGGGTTGAAAAGAAGGTCCCCTTCTCCCCGTGTAGTCTGAGTGGCGCTGGCTACCATCCTCAAGCATCAGATACAGTTGTAGTAAATATAAATACTCCAGAAAGTGAAGGAGAACACAGTCGCCCAGATAGCCGAATTGGTAAGGCATTCGAGATCTAATCGAAAGGCGTGGGCTCGGTCCCCACTCTGGGCGCGTGTTTTTCTTTCTTTCTTTCTCACGTAATTAATAAGAAAAAAATATTGTAACGTCACTAACGGTAAAAAATAGTCTAACCATCCCCCTATGCCTTCTTTGGCGTTGTAGACTGCCGGCATTTCTTTCTGTATATATATATATATATATATATATATATATATATATATATATATATATATATATATATATGTATAGGAAATGAGGGGCTCCATGAAAAAAGACAGAAAATAAGGGTTGGCAGTCAAGAAAACCTCGGAAAGCAAAGGGGAGGTTGTGGTGGCTCATAGAAGGCGGTGAAGAATTTTTTGAGTCAAGAAGAAAGTGGTGAAAAAATGTCCGCCGTGTGGGATCCGAACCAACGACCTCCAGAATACCGGTCTGGTGCGATAACCACTACGCTACCGGCGGGGCTGGCGGCAGGGCTGCCACCCCCAAGTGCAGGAAACAAAAATACCTTAACATAAATACCCGAGAAAGTGCTGGGGAAACAGCCCCGCCGGTAGCGCAGTGGTTATCCCACCAGACCGGTATTCTGGAGGTCGCGGGTTCGGATCCCACCCGGCGGGCATTTTTTCACCACTTTCTTTTCGACTCAAAAAATTCTTCATCTCTTTCTATGAGCCACCACAACCTCCCCTTTGCTTTCCGAGGTTTTCTTGACTTCCAACCCATATTTTCTGTCTTATTTCATGGAGCCCCTCATTTCCCATTTTCTCATTCGCTACATACTTAGCGAGGGCCTCTGTTCTGACAGTCTTGGTGCCAAAGGGAGCTTAAGAGGGTTCAACGCTGGTCGACCACTCTCGACATGTCGTAGACACTCGAGTCACGGCCCGGAGGTTAAAAAGAAGGTCCCCTTCACCCCGAGTAGTCCGAGTGGCGCTGGCTACCACCCCCAAGTGCAGGAAACAAAAATACCTTAACATATATACCCGAGAAAGTGCTGGGGAAACAGCCCCGCCGGTAGCGTAGTGGTTATCGCACCAGACCGGTATTCTGGAGGTCGTGGGTTCGGATCCCACCCGGCGAGCATTTTTTCACCACTTTCTTTTCAACTCAAAAAATTCTTCATCTCTTTCTATGAGCCACCACAACCTCCCCTTTGCTTTCCGAGGTTTTCTTGACTGCCAATCCTCATTTTCTGTCTTATTTCACGGAGGCCCTCATTTCCCATTATCTCATACGCTACATGCTTAGCGAAGGCCTCTGTTCTGGCAGTCTTGGTGCCAAAGGGAGCTTAAGAGGGTTCAACGCTGGTCAACCACTCTCGACATGTCGTAGACACTCGAGTCACGGCCCGGGGGTTAAAAAGAAGGTCCCCTTCACCCCGAGTAGTCCGAGTGGCGCTGGCTACCACTCCCAAGTGCAGGAAACAAAAATACCTTAACATAAATACCCGAGAAAGTGCTGGGGAAACAGCCCCGCTGGTAGCGTAGTGGTTATCGCACCAGACCGGTATTCTAAAGGTCGTGGGTTCGGATCCCACCCGGCGGGCTTTTTTTCACCACTTTCTTTTCGACTCAAAAAATTCTTCATCTCTTTCTATGAGCCACCACAACCCCCCCTTTGCTTTCCGAGGTTTTCTTGACCGCCAACCCTTATTTTCTATATATATATATATATATATATATATACATACACACTTATATACCTGCGCGAATGGTCACGTGAGTCCTGCGCAGACAACGGACGTTGTCCAGAAGAGTCGGCAGGTCTTCGAGGCGTGTAGTTACAGCGGACATCGCGTTCGTAAGGTGCGTAACCTTGCCGTTCATCTTGCAGGCGGCGTCGGCAGAAACGCGTGATGTGGCCCCTTATGCCGCAGTAGTGGAAGGAATGTCAAGACGTGGCCGGCAGGTCGGATACACACTGTGATCGGGACGCCGGGGTGAGGCGGCTGCTAACCTGCCGAGCATGGTCGGCGGTCACGAAAGTTCAACTGGCGCAACCGGTGGTCGTTGCAGTGCATCCGCGTAAGAAGCGCCGATGGGAGCAACTTGGTGACCGTTGCGAGGACTGCCAGTCAGTAGTTCCAACTGTTCTTTGACGACTTCTCGCAAGTCAGTTGGTGGCTGGGAGCAGCGGTCACCGTGAGCGCAGGAGCTTAGACAGCTTTGCTGCTGGAGCTTCTCGCGGATGACGCTGCGTATTAAAGCTCGCAACTCTGGCTCTGGCAGAAGACGAGCGAGTCCCGTAGTCGGCTGCAGGCGAATCGCGTGAAGCTGGTCAAAACGCTGACACGCGGCTCTTATTCCTTAAACGCTGGTTGGAAATCTAACTCAGCGATTCCCTTGAGCACATGCTTGACTTTGTCTGCTTCCGACATATCCGGGATAACCCAACGGCGAAGAGCGACAACATCCTAAATATACGATGCATACGTCTCATCGCGATGCTGCATGCGGGTTTCAAATTTCTTCTTTGCTACATCTGAGCGAGCGCAAGAAAAGTCGAAAATCTTGCGAATCTCTTCGGTGAAGGTAGCCCAATCAGTCATCCTTTCCTTGTTATTTAAATACCATGTTTCGGCTACTTTAAACAGGTAGAATCCGACATTTTGAAGCTTGAAACCGTCGTGTCACCTGTTAAACGTACTGTACCTGTTGTACTGTTCCAGCCAGTCCTCGTCATCTCCTCCCTGAAGGCCACGGAAAGACGGCTGGTCGTGCGGGTGGCAGGTCACCAGGAATGGCGACGAGGCAGAAGCGGGTGCTTTGGGCGCGCTTTCTCGCTCCATTGGAGGGGTGCGCGCCGACAAAAGGCGGGCAGAACGCAGCTCGAGGGGTGCAGCCGGACTAGGTAGAGTTCTGGAATAAACGCAACATCCACCGCTTGTAAGGAGACAGGACGCTTCTCTCAGGGAGGCAGTAGAGCGAACAGTTCTGTCCATTACTGTCCAGATCGCGATTCCACCCCCAAAAGAGTTGTGATGATGAGGGGCTCGGGGAATTAAGACAGAGGGTTGGCAGTCAAGCAAACCTCGGAAAGCAAAGGGCGGAATGCGGTTGGTCATAGCAACAGATGAAGAATTTTTTGAGTCAGAAAGAAAGTGGTGAACAAATGCCCGCCGGATGGGGTCCGTACCCATGGCCTCCAGAAAACTGGTCTGGTGCGATAACCACTACGCTACTGGTGGGCCTGTTTCCCCACCACATTCTTGGGTATTCATGTTAAAGTATTTTTAGTTTCCTGCACTTGAGGGTGGTAGCCCGCGCAACTCGGACTACTCGGCGTGAAGGGGACCTTCTTTTTAACCCCTGGGCTGTGATTGGAGTGTCTACGACATGTGGAGAGTGGTCGACCAGCGTTGAGCCCTCTTAAGCTACCTTTGGCACCAAGACTGCCAGAGCAGAGGCCCTCGCTATGCATGCCGCGAACCGGAAATGGGAAATCAGGGGCTCGGTAAATTAAGACAGAGCGTTGGCAGTCAAGAAAACCTCGGAAAGCATAGGGGGGAATGTGGTTTGTCATAGAAACAGATGAAGGATTTTTGAGTCAGAAACAAAGTGGTGAAAAAATGCCCGCCGGGTGGGATCCGAACCCACGACCTCCAGAAAACCGGTCTGGTGCGATAACGACTACGCTACCAGCGGGGCTGTTTCCCCACCACTTCCATGGGTATTTAGGTTAAGGTATTTTGTGTTTCCTGAAATTGAGGGTGGTAGCCAGCGCCACTCGGACTACTCGGGGCGAGCGGGACCTTCTTTTTAAACCCCGGGCCGTGACTCGACTGCCTACGACATCTCGAGTGTGGTCGACTAGCGTTGAACCCTCTTACGCTACCTTTCGCACCAATACTGCCAGAACAGAGGCCCTCGCTATGCATGTAGCGAATCAGAAATGGGAAATGAGGGGCTCGGTGAATTAAGACAGAGGGTTGGCACTCAAGAAAACCTTGGAAAGAAAAGGGGGAATGCGGTTCGTCATAGAAACAGATGAAGAATTTTTTTGAGTCAGAAAGAAAGTGGTGAACTCACTGGTAAGGGCGGCATGTGCTTTGTAGTTTTCCCCTCTTGGAGTCACCGGATGTTTTTCGGCTGTTTGCCACCCATGAACTTGTCGCATTTCCTGTAATACCCACCACTCGCGTTCATGCAGTATGTTCCTTCTCGCCCCCCTTTTTCTTTCGTTTCTTTTGTTTGTTTGTTTGATTCGTTTGTTTTGGGGGGACTTTTTCTCTTGCCTTTGGCAGAATAAGCTCTGTATGGTGTGTGTGTTGTCGGTAGTGTGTTTGTTTCCCATGTGGCTTGTGTTTCGGGGCACCGCCGCCACCTTGAGTCTATACGTTTTTAAATGCAGAGCATTTCAGTAACTCACGATGTCACCGCGTTGACGTCCGTCGTAGTCCGCACCGTCGTTGTCCGCACCCCTCCCCCTACATTATATAAAAAAAATACTATCCGGCGCCTGGTTTCGACCCCTCAACCTGCGGGCGGAACGCAATGTACATGGTGCTCTACCCACTGCGCCAAAAAGCCGACACGGAATGGGAGGCTAAGAACGCGCCTTATATCCTTGACTCATTCAAACTACGTCAAGAAGGTGCTGATACAACGCATTCACTACCACCAACTCCCCAAACACTAAACGTTAACGCAATACACCCACCCCCTATGCGACGCATTTACTAGTCCCCCTCGCGGGGAGATGGGCCCAATTTTTTCGTAACGCTGGCGCTATGGCCGAATAAGGAAAGGGGTTGGAAGGAGGAAAAGATGGTCGCATGTATGCACGTTTAGGTCCTTCCTACTACTATGCTCGCAGACAACTGAAGAACGAACGGAAGTTGCCTATGCGCCTATTCGTCTTAGATTTTTCAATCTTTGTCGATTTTCTTGAACTGACGTCTTTGTTCTGATAACAATAGAGTAGAATATCGATATCTCTATCAACGGAAATAGCCTAAATGGACTTGCCGCTTAAACAGAACAGTAGCGTTTAAGTTGTTTGGTGTTGTATTCAGATAACGTAAATAAACTCTCAGTAATCGAAACTAAAATTTCCTCGTCACCGTGTAAACGGAACCAGAAATGAAACTTCTTGTGCAACCCGTTGGCATGAGAATCTGCTTTTTCCCAAAGCTTTCATTCCTGAGGAACACCTGTCTCAGGTCGAAACGTTGGAGATAAAGTATCCGAAGACCGTACTTTTACTTTGTGTGCAAATATAAGTATATATAAATATATATATATATATATATATATATATATATATATATATATGTATATATATATGTATATATATATATTTATTTATATATATATATATCTTTCTTTATCACGTAATTAATAAAATAATAATAATAATAATGTAACGTCACTAACGGTAACAAATAGTCCAACCATTCCCCTATGCATTCTTTGGCGTTGTAGACTGCCGGCATTTCTTTCTGTATATATAAATATATATATATATATATATATATATATATATATCCAGAAAGAAATGCGGGCAGTATACAAAGCCAAAGAAGGCATGGGGGAATATTGGACTATATTTTTTTACCGTTAGTGAAATTATGTATATATATATTTCTTTCCTAATAATCGAAGCGAGAAAGAAAGAAAGGAAGAAAAACACGCGCCCAGAGTGGGGACCGAACCCACGCCTTCCGATTAGATCTCGAATGACTTACCAATTCGGCTATCTGGGCGACTGTGTTCTGCTTCACTTTCTGGGGTATTTATATTTACTACAACTGTATCCGACGCTTGAGGGTGGTAGCCAGCGCCGCGCAGACTACACGGGGAGGAGGGGACCTTCTTTTCAACCCCCGGGGCGTGACGCGAACGTCTACAGCCTGTCATAAGCGGGTAACTGGCGGGAAACCCTCTTATGCTACCTTGGCATCAAGGCTGCCACAACCGAGGCCCTCGCTAAGCTTACGCAGGATTTTATTGTTAGGAAATGAGGGGCTCGTTAGGAGGGGCCCGCATTTCTTTCTGTATTTCCTAACGAGCGAACGCACCGCACCGGTTATGCGGAGATGTGGGTTCGAGTCCCGCTCCCGCAAAAACGGCGGATTTTTTCTCGACTTATATTTTCGCTTATTTATCAATGAATCAAAGAAACGTGACAACCACACGTCATTCGGCCCTATTAAATATTTCGAGAAAAGCTGAATAGCACTGGCAATGACGACTACAACCTTGATATGTATCTTTACCGAGTCCCTCGTCCCGTATCTCTCTGTTCTGCTACATGCATTACGAGGCACTGGCTCCAGCAGTTCGGATATGCCAATTGCTAACCCTGACCTCCGAACACGTTCTACGTGGCGGCCGCTGGGAAAGAAGACGTTCTACGTCTCCCGCGGTAGTCGAGGGGCGGCGCTAGTTGACCGGCCTCAGAGCTCTTGTAAATATAAACCCCCGCTTTAAAGTCGAGAGAGAAGCCGCTGTGGGATAGCATAATGGCGAACGCACCGCACCGGTTATGCGGAGATGTGGGTTCGAGTCCCGCTCGCGGAAAAACGGCGGATTTTTTCTCGACTTATATTTTCGCTTATTTATCAATGAATCAAAGAAACGTGACAAGCACACGTCATTCGGCCCTATTAAATATTTCGAAAAAAGCCGAATAGCACTGGCAATGACGACTGCAACCTTGATATGTATCTTTACCGAGTCCCTTGTCCCGTATCGCTCTGTTCTGCTACATGCATTACGAGGCACTGGCTCCAGCAGTTCGGATATGCCAATTGCTAACCCCGACCTCCGACCACGTTCTACGTGGCCGCCGCTGGGAAAGAAGACGTTCTATGTCTCCCGCGGTAGTCGAGGGGCGGCGGTAGTTGACCGGCCTCAGAGCTCTTGTAAATATAAACCCCCGCTTTAAAGTCGAGAGAGAAGCCGCTGTGGGATAGCGTAATGACGAACGCACCGCACCGGTTATACGGAGATGTGGGTTCGAGTCCCGCTCCCGGAAAAACGGCGGATTTTTTCTCGACTTATATTTTCGCTTATTTATCAATCAATCAAAGAAACGTGACAAGCACACGTCATTCGGCCCTATTAAATATTTCGAAAAAAGCCGAATAGCACTTGCAATGACGACTGCAACCTTGATATATATATATATATATATATATATATATATCGCACCAGACCGGTATTCTGGAGGTCGTGGGTTCGGATCCCACCTGGCGGGCATTTTTTCTTCACTTTCTTTCTTTCTTTCCAAATTCTTAATCTGTTTCAATGATCTACCACATCCTCCCCTTTGCTTTCCGAGGTTTTCTCGACTGCCAACCCTTATTTCTGTGTTATATACATATATATATATATATATATATATATATATATATACAGAAATAATCAAGAAAACCTCGGAAAGCAAAAGGGAGGATGTTGTAGGCCATTGAAACAGATAAAGAATTTGGAAAGCAAGAAAGAAAGAAAGTGGACTAAAAATGCCCGCCAGGTGGGATCCAAACCGACGACCTCCAGAATACCGGTCTGGTGCTATAACCACTGTGCTACCGGCGGGGCGATTTTCCCCTCCACTAACTGGGGTATTTATTATTAAGTATTTTTGTTTCCTGTGCTTGGGGGCGGTAGCCAGCGCCACTCAGACTACTCGGGGTGAAGGGGACCATCTTTTTAACCCCCGGGCCGTGACTCGAGTGTCTACGATATGTCGAGAGTGGTCGACCAGCGTTGAACCCTCTTAAGCTTCCTATTAACGGCCATGCCTATGAATTCAAGCCCGAGCCCGGCCTGTGCCCGCCTATAATCGACTTCGGATGCCCGGCCCGCGGACAGGGTCGGGCCCGGGCTTTCGGGCCGGCTCGGGCCCGTGCAGTGCTCTACTACACCATAACTGAGAAAGACTGCCTAGCCGTTGTTTGGGCCATGCAAGAATTTCGTAGTTATTTGTATGACCGCCATTTCTCAGTGGTAACAGACCATCATGCGCTGTGTTTGTTATCGTCATCAAAAACCTATCGGGGCGCCTTGGCCACTGGGTACTCCATCTACAGGAATATGACTTCACTATGACTTACAAGTCGTGAAGAAAGCACAATGATGCCGACGCTTTTTCCCAACAGCTGACCACCCACTGCTCAAAGCCATCGTCCCAAAGTAACTCATTGTCACGTCTTATGTGGCAAGTTTCGACCAGCTCAGAAGAATGGACACGGGAGAATCGTTGGCACGTACCACAACACACATTTATTATGCACAATTAAAATCCCTAAGCCAAATAAACAACAAAGCAAACAAAGAACTCAACCAAAGCAATTCCTAAATACTGATCGGCAACAAAAACCCAGAAACGCCAACAACCCAGACCAAAAGTCACTATAATGAAGTTCCTAATAATGCCACCCGTCCTAGTTCCAGTCTATACCACGTCAAATGTTAACAATCCTAACAACAATGGTAATCTAATATCAAGTCCCTAGCGGACAGGCCTACCGTTGTCTCAAGCGCTGACGTGTCGTACTCGTAGCGTGACCGGGACACGCTGGTAGTCGTAGTTTTCCGCTGCCGCCGTGCCTGTGTTGGTGGTACCGACGTAGTTGGGCGTGGTAGTCACACGGTGGACCGCTTTTCAGCTACTCCTCGTGGTAGCCCTCGTAGCAGGAAGCAACCCCTGGCGTCGGGGCCGTCGCCGTGGAAGCAGGTAGTACCCCGGAGCTCCGGGAACGTCGCCGCGTGGGGACCGCCAAGGCGTTAGTTGACGGTGCGTGCTCGCTGAACGCACGCGCCCGACCGTCACCGCTGGGGCCACCAAAGCACAGGTTGGTGGTACGACGCGGAAGTAGGAGCCGATGCCACGTCGGTCCGCTCCGGCCCAGGCTGACGTGGCTCTGGTCGATGGTGCGGCCTCGTACCCCCGGCTTGTTCCTCACACTCGTGCCACCTGACCTTCCTGCTGTGGCGTTCTTCTGATCTCTCTCCCCCTCTCGGCCTGTGCCCCGGGAATAAACAGTCTTTGCCCGGCCGTCGCGGCACTCTTGCATTCGCTGTGCCCGTGTCCGCCGCACGGGTCACCACCACATTGGTTATTTCTCCACGTGCCTCCATCGCGTCCCCTCTTCATTGTTCCGCCCTCTTCACGGGAAATTTGCCTTCTCTTTCTTCGTCTTCATCTTCGTTGGCCTCTCCCTCTACTATAACACGTCATCTTTGCCCCCTTAATCATGACAATGGGCCCCCTCTTCAAGAGTTTTTTCCCAAAAAAACTGCTCACTGGTCGCCGATGTATCTTCTGATGACTACCACTGTTCACTACTCACACTTCACCTCGCCTTCTCTTTTTCCACACTTGTCTGTAGTGCACTGTCTAAATAACACGCACAGTTTGTTCGCACAATGTTCCCATTCACCCACCAATACACCACTTTTTCAAACACCAATCTACTCAAACACTACGCCCTAGCACATCATAAAAATCAAACACATCAAGGATCGCTTATTCAACAACACTTTTCCTCAATCCACATAAAAAAAAAGTATTTCCTCTTCCACTCCTCAATCGTTCTTTGCAACCACTTTTATATCTACACGTCATGCACTTACACCACTCTACTCATAGAATTGGGCTTAAACTCATCTTCCAATACAAGACTTCGATATTCTAATTTAACACTACTTTTTCTCAAGCTGTGCTTCATCACTAACTGAATCATATCTCCAACCTTGCCTTTCACACTACAATATGCATGTGACTATACACAACTTATTCGTAACCAGTATAGGTCCTATTCTTGTGCAAGTCAACTCCGTGTTTTCCATCAGGTTTCTTGACCTATAGCTTCATCTTCACCTTTTTCCGCCTCAACCATTTCGCACCTTTCGCTACACCACCCGCTCGGATATCACAACCAACTTCTTTAACATTGCTCGTGTGCCGCTGGGTCAGAGCCTGGCTTGAAGGTTTCACACCAAACTGACACCTTACGATTTCAATCATCATTCTGCACTTGCGCGCTGCTCTTTGCCCTTTACGAGCTCGCAAGTTGCTTAGCGGGTCCCCTCTTTGTCGTGAGCTACCTGGCTTGCCACGCTCCCTGTGGGTATTTTTATGGCCTACTCTCATCTTAGCCCTTCGTCTGCTCATTGGTCGCACCATGTGTACGAACCGGGCAGCTTTTCCAGTCAGACATAATTTCATTTGGCTATCCTCCGCGCATTTTGAGACCGTACTACCGCTGAACGATTCTGCATTCCTGTGCTCCCCTTCATTTTTGGTCTGTGCCGAGCTGACTTGTGTATTTTGAGCGCCCAGGCCATTTTTGCTTGGAACCACTACCTCCTGCACTGCATCTCTTTCATACTGCTCTAGTTCTCGCTTTCCATCGACCGCCAATAGCTCGGTCTGAGGGTGCTGTCCTAGTTGGTGTACACCCACCGTACTCTGCTGCGCCCTAGTGGCTGCATTGACAATCGCAGAGCTGAGTTACCAGCTTCACTGGCTAACAGCTTCGCAGTGGCCTTTTCGAGGATTAAGGTACACTCACTACCCATAGGCGTTTTCAAAGGACTACAGCCCTCTTGCCGGCCTCCATTCGTACCCGCGCGCGGAGCGGCAGGTGCCTCAGTCTCAATTACTGAACTTTCACAGTACGTCAAACCATCTGAGTCACCAGCGCTACTAGGCGTCAGGAAGCTGTCCTCACCCGGCCTGTTCTCGGTGCGCTCACCTCCAAGCGCCTGGCCTGCCGTTGAGCCACGCCCGGCCAGTTTACTGTACCGCGCTAAGAGCGCGCCTTTATCCTCAGCGGTCCTTTGCGAGAACCCTTTTCATTTTTTCATTGCCATCATAGCGGTGTGCGAACCGCGTTCTTTCAACCGCAAGTGCTTCTTCGCTGTCGGCTACCTGCGTGTTTTTTAAATGCATAGCATTTCAGTAACTCACAATGTCACGCGGCGTTGGCGTGCCTTGTCGTCGTAGTCCGCAGGCGCGCCTTGTCGTAGTCCGCAGCCAGGCCACTACACTATAAAAGAAATAACAGTTTCCGGCGCCCGGTTTCGAACCCATGACGCCGCGGGCGGAGCGCAAGGTGCCCGGCGCACTACCGACTGAGCCACGAAACCGACACAGATTACGATGCACCGAACGCGCCTTATATCCTTCACTCATTTCTGGTTTGTTTCGAAAGCGCCACAAGTTGTCCCGCGCCTCCGAAAGATGGCGACACGGGTCCCGCGATCGAGAGATACGACTTGCCGGCGCACCCCCTCGGAAATGCTGTGCATTTGATCGTGCCTCTCGCGAGGGGGATGTCTTTTTTCTCACGTGCCTCATAGAGGTCAGCGACCCGCGTTCCTTCAGACTCACGTGCGGCGCGTTCACCGTTCTCATTGGATCTTTGTTCTCGCAAGATCCGTCGTGAACGCCCCTTTTCTTTTTCTATTATTTTGCTTTGTTCTATTCCTCTCGTGCACTCATTGCTTTCTGCCATGCGCGTGCCTTCATCCCAGTTGCGACGAGTGCGGTGCTGTGTGCTGTTCTGTAACTTTGTTGCACCAGAGGCCGCTTCGATTCGGCCAGTTCTATCTTTTGTTCCAATATTCTTTTTTCTACCTCAAACGCCTCTTCCGCTCGGCGTCTCTCTTTCTCAATCAGTTGAAACGCCTGATCCTTGTTCAAACCGAGCGTTTGAACTATTGTTAGAAGATTTCCCCAATTCATTCTCTAAGCAGGCGAGACACGTGACTGGGCCAATCCTGGCAGTTAATATGCCAAGAATCCTGGCAGGCTCGCCAAATGTTTGTCACGTCTTATCTGGCAAGTCGCGACCAGCTCAGGAGAATGGACACGGGAGAATCGTTGGCACGTATACCACAACACACATTTATTATGCACCACTAAAACCCCTAAGCCAAATAAACAACAAAGCAAACAAAGAACTCAACCAAAGCAATTCCTAAATACTGATCGGTAACAAAAACCCAGAAACGCCAGCAACAACCCAGACCAAAAGTCACTATAATGAAGTCCCTAATAATGCTACCCGTCCTAGTTCCAGTCTATACCACGTCCATGTTAACAATCCTAACAACAATAGTCATCTAATATCAAGTCCCTAGCGGACTGGCCTACCGCTGTCTCCGGCGCTGACGTGTCGTACTCGTAGCGTGGTCGTGACACGCTGGTAGTAGTAGTTGTCCGCTGCCGCCGTGCTTGTGGTGGTGTTACCGACGTAGTTGGGCGTGGTAGTCACACGGTGGACCGCTTTTCAGCTACTCCTCGTGGTAGCCCTCGTAGCAGGAAGCAACCCCTGGCATCGGGGCCGTCGCCGTGGAAGCAGGTAGTACCGGGGGGCTCCGGGAATGTCGCCGCGTGGGGACCGCCAAGGCGTTAGTTGACGGTGCGTGCTCGCTGTACGCAGGCGCCCGACCGTCGCCGCTGGGGCCACCAAAGCACAGGTTGGTGGTACGACGCGGAAGTAGGAGCCGATGCCACGTCGGTCCACTCCGGCCCAGGCTGACGTGGCTCTGGTCGATCGTGCGGCCTCGTACCCCCGGCTTGTTCCTCGGACTCGTGCCACCTGACCTTCCTGCTGTGGCGTTCTTCTGATCTCTCTCCCCCTCTTGGCCTGTGCCCCGGGAATAAATAGTCTTGGCCCGGCCGTCGCCGCACTATTGCATTCGCTGTGCCCGTGTCCGCCGCACGGGGCACCACCACAATGGTTATTTCTCCACGTGCCTCCATCGCGTCCCCTCGTCATTGGTCCGCCCTCGTCGCGGGAAATTTTCCTTCTCTTTCTTCGTCTTCATCTTCGTTTGCCTCTGCCTCTACTATGACATGTCATCTTTTCCCCCTTAATCACGACACTCATCGCCTTCTATCACATTGCTCACGTTGCCCATGGCTCCTTTGCAACCCGCCGGTCAAGATATCCTACCAAACTTTGTTACTCTCCAACGAGGTAACCCGTACGGTCGTCGGCTACTGGACCTTCTCGACGGTTCAACGGCGCCACCTAACAACCGAACACGCCGTCCAATCAGTAAATTTCGCCTCTTCAATGGTGGAATCTTTTACTACCCCAAATACCACCGTACCGGAGACCGATGAGTTCCAGTCATCCCTTGCTCTCTTCGAGACCACATCTTAGGAGTTTTCAACGGTGACGCTACAGCTGACCATTTTTATTTCTACAAGACCTACGACCGCATCAAAAGCAGATTCTTCTGGCCAGGCCTTTTCTGAAACGTCTCTAGATATGTTGCGTCCTCCCGTTCTTGCCAGCGTCATAAACGCTTGACCCCAGCCCCTACAGGTATGCTAAAGCCGCTGCATTTACCTTCTGCCCCAATCGAAGTTGTGGATATTGATTTGTATGGACCTCTGCTTTTCACTTCAACTGGTCATCGATGGATTGTGACCTCTGCCGATCACTTGACGGGGTGTAAAGAAACTGCCCCTCTACGCACTGGTGCGCTTGTGAGGTCGCATATTACTTCCTGCAAGCCATCTTCTTACTGGCTGGACCACCTCGTACTATTTTAAGTGATCGTGGCAGAACCTTTCTGCCCCGCACGTGGCACCTTGAGTATTTATTGTGACTGTGAGCAGAGACACCGCGGACCCCGAGCTCCCAAACATAAGCTGTGTCCAACCATGGCGAGGTGTTTAAAGATGAACGGTAGAAGCCGTAAACGGTGGCCGTCGGAGCCTTGGTCAAGCTCCGGCCGATGGGCTCCCTGCCTGTCTACCAGACAGGGAGCTCCGGGACACTTTGACTACCAGGGTAAGGTCAAAGGAGAAAGTATCCCCGTCTCCCTGCTTTTTCCTATGTCATATGGATGATTCAACCCCCCCCCCCAAACCTGTTCGGCCCCCTAGAAGGGACCGCACCGAAGTTTCCTTTCCACCCCTTCTAACAATCCACATTCCGAAACCTGACAACCATCCTCGATTTTAGTTATCGAGGCAGTTTACAAAACAAACCCTATTTCTTCCATGTCCGTATTTTTGATCACTAAGTTCTGGAAGGCATCCTCGGAAAATTGTTCGATGCCAAGAAACTCCGTACCGGTAAAGTCCTAGTCAATGTCAAGACGCAGCAACAAGCCATTAACCGCCTGTCGCAAACCTGCATGGCAGATCTGGCCATCAGAGTCACTACCCATCGTAGCCTTAACAGCTCTCAGGGTGCGATTTCGGAGACCGATTTGTTGAATGAGACCGAAGCCGATCTATTGGAAGGCCTGAAAGATCAGAGTGTAACTGTAGTGAGGCGTATCACCATCAGACGAGATAAGTAGGAAATCCCCACAAAGCATATAATCATGACTTTCAACCACTCCACACTTCCTGAATCCATTAAAGGAGGCTGCATCTCGTGCTCCGTCCGAGCGTACATCCCGAATCCGCGTCGCTGCTACAAGTGCCAGCGGTTCGGGCACGGTACTAACTCGTGTCGGGGCCAGCCAACCTGCGCCACATGTGCGCAACACCATCTCACTGAATACTGTTCATCCAATCAATTGCTCTGTGCCAACTGCCGAGGACCTCACGCCGCATATTCGCGGAACTGCGACCGGTAAAAACTTGAGAAAAAAATAATAAACATCAAGGTCACCGAAAACATCACCTTCCCAGAGGCGCGAAAGAGGTTTGCCTCTTTCCAATTGGGGAGGTACGCCGACGCAGCTCGCCGGGGGGCGCAGCGGCGTCTGGTTTCGGCGGGAACCCAGTACCAAAAGTCGGACCTGGTCCCGCCGCAGCCCCCCCCCCTGGGTTGCCTCTTGCAGCCCAACCGCCTGCGCACCGCTCGCTGAGCCGGCAGCGGCTTTGGTGGCAACCACGTCCGGTGGGGATGCTGCTGCACCCATTGTTTCCTCTTCTCCACCGGCTCGAAGCACACGGGAGGGCCCGGAGGAGATGTAGACGGAGGCACCCGCGGCAGTTCCCACCCCACCGCACCGCCTGTGCCACCCGGGGCGCTCCTGCGCCCTCGTCCGATGCGGCTCCAACGAAGGGCATCGGGAAGGGTGCCATGTTCGGGGGATCCGGTACGCCAGGTACCCCTTCCAAATTTGATGACGACATGGATGTGGGACCTTACCTGTCTCTTTCGCACCGGAAGAAGCGGGTCCCTCCATCTAAACCTCCAGATAAGGTAAAAATACCTCTCCCAAGAGTGCAAGCCCCGAAAAACCCTACATAAATAGTCACACTCAGGTAGCTCTAACACATCATAATGGGAAGACAAAATATTGTTCAATGGAACTGCAGAGGCCTTCTGAATAATCTTGAGACGTATATGAGATTCTGCATGCCAATCAGCCAAGTGCAATGTGTGTCCAAGAAACACATCTGAATTCAAAACACAAATTTCTTGAATAGTTACCTGGTATACAGAAAGGACAGAGATGGCTGCACACACTCTTCTGGCGGTGTGGCCATAATCGCACGGAAATCCTTAGCCTGCCACCCTGTCACTGTGAACACCATCCTTGAGGCCGTAGCGATTCGCACAGTAATATTCAATAGGTTGATAATGGTATGCTCCATATCCCCCTCAGGCGCAACGTCCACATTTGTGGACACCAAGTTCACTCCTCCGTATCTAGAACATAAGATTTTATTCTCGCTCGCAAACAGGGCTCCCTCAATGTCTACATTTTGCGGCCTGAACCCTCGGCGCCATTTGTTGCACTACCTCAAAATAAAATCTTAAAGCAAAGTAAAAAAAATGCACGTATCCACTTTTTATGACGGGGCACGTAAGTAACTCTTATTTTTGAGTCTTTTGCGTCATACCCTTCAAAAGGCATCACATTTTGCATTTGGCAGTAACAGCTAAGATAGCCATCATGCTATAAAACAAGTATTTGGCAATAGGCAACTCTTTAGAATGTCGGAAAGGCACAGCAAAATTTTTCGTCCACGATAGTGCGCGTTGCACCTCAGCGCCTCTTTTTTAAAGGGCTTCTATTTCGCAGTTTCACGGATCCGCCTGCTGCAAATGATGTTTAAGGGGATACGTTTTGTTTCCTCGACTTCGAGATCATGCATCGACACGTCAGGAAGTCGGTGATGCTACAGCGGAAAACGTCTTGATGAAAATAGCCAATGGAGATGTTTTAGATGGCGACTTTGAGATGTTTTAGACGACCGCTGGCCAGAGCAAATGAAAATCACTGGCCACAGCAAAAGCTCCTACCCAGTGCGCAACGCTGCAGGAAAGAGGAATGCTCGTTCAAGACGCGCGTCCGCTGCAGGAAGTGCGACATTTTTCTTTGTTTGACGTCTCCGAGCAACTGCTTCTACCTACCTAATTCTAAATAGACTTTTTCTTTTGAACTAGTGCCAAACTGACAACCTAAGTACTTTTCCTGCAATGATCGTTTGCGAGTTTCAGAAATTGTAGCATTGGTTTTCTTCTTCGTCGGACTTAAGTCATATTACTGCTTTGAGGCGCAATGTTTAAAAATGTTGACGCTAAGAATAAATTTTAACCAATAAACATTTTTTGCACTTCTCCTGGATTCATTGTTTTAAGTCTCAGGTATTCACAATATGAGCGGAAAATATTTTTCACCAAGTCAGGTTTATTTCGCGCCTGAAGGTGATATACATACCTCCGCGTCTTGCACTTTCGAGCTCTGACTTTGAGGCGCTGGTCGACCAGCTGCCCGAACCATATATCCATACAGGTGACCCTAATGCACACAACTCTCTTTGGGGCTCTTCTCGCATGGATGCCCGAGGTCGCCTGATGGAGAAATTCCTTACATCTTCAGGAGCATGCCTTTTCAACAATAAACAGCCTACATACCATAACATAGAACACAACACATACTCACATCTTGACTTGGCTATTGGTTCTGCAAGTCTCTTTCCATGTCTTGAGTGGGGTGTGGGAAGGGACCCATAAGGTAGTGACCATTTCCCCACTTCATTAACGTATATAGGCACAGCCCCGAGCACATCATCTTCCCATAACAGGTTCAATGAATCAAAAGCAAACTGGAATACATTTACAGGGACATCCAAACTACACCACACAACCATTAGACACCTACACATTGAAGCATCTTCCCAACTACTCTCGGCGCACATCCTCGACGCCGCCGAAAAGTCTGTTCCCCACGCCTCTGGTGCCCCGCGAAACCAGCGGAGGCCGTCGTTGAATGAGGACTGTAGGCGGGCGCGAGAGGCCCAGAACAAGCCATCGGGTATCCTTCGTCGGTACCCCACGTCGGGAAACCTCTTCTTGTTCAAACGGGCCAAGGCGTTTGGAAAACGTGTGCGCCGCGAGGCAAAACGCGATAGTTGGCGTACATTCATAACATCAAATAACTCCTGCACAGACACATGGAAATTATGGACACGAATACGCAAACTCAAGGGACAACAAACACACAGCCTGCCTCTGGTCAGCACAACAGGGGACACACTCGAAGACAAGGCTGACATACTCGCACAACACTTCCAACTCGTTTCCAGTTCAGCACACTACACAAACATTTTCATGAAACACAAACTCGTGGCCGAAAAGAAGCCTTTACATGACAATGACAGGTCAGCCACATCTTATAACTCTGAGTTCACGCTTAATAGGCTGAGGGGTGCTCTGAGCACGTGTAAACCCGCTGCTCCAGGCCCAGACCACATTACATATACAATGAAACAGAACTTACACACATACACTCTTGTAACACTTCTTCGCCTTTTCAACAAGATATGGCTTTCGGGGCGAATCCCAAAGTCTTGGAGGGTTGCCATAGTCGTAGCATTCTTGAAAGAAGGGAAGGACTCTTCTTCTCCCGCTAGCTATGAACCCATTGCCCTGACCAGCTGCCTGTGCAAGCTTCTTGAGAAGATGAAAAACCGGAGGCTCGTGTACTCTTTGGAGTACAACGGCCTTCTCGAGAGCTGCCAGGCAGGCTTCAGGGAGGGGAGACCCACAAACGATATACTTAGGGTACTAGACTCATACATCAAGAGTGCTTTCATTCACAAACAGTTCTGTTTAACTGCGTTTTTCGACCTCGAAAAGGCCTATGACACCGCTTGGTGTTATGGGATCCTTAGTGACCTCAAGTCATTCGGTTTTTCTGGTAATATCTTTAACACCCTTGCTAGTTATTTGTCGGAGAGAACCTTTCGCGTGAGAGATGGTTCTTCACTGTCAAAGGTACATGTGCAAGAAAATGGCGTGCCGCAAGGTGGAGTGTTGAGCTGCACGCTCTTCGTAGTTAAGATGAACTCTCTTGGAAAGGCATTGCCACCCACAATCTCTTATTCCATGTATGTAGATGACGTCCAGATATCATTTAAATCATCGAACATGTCCATGTGCGAACGTCAAGTCCAGCTCGGGGTCGAGAAGCTTGCCGGCTGGGCAGACAAGAATGGTTTCAAAGTTAATCCCGGAAAGAGCTCTTGTGTTGTATTGACCAGAAAGCGTGGGGTCCACCCGGACCCAGACATCACTCTTGCGAATGTGCCGATTCCTGTGAACAAGGAGCACAAGTTTTTAGGCATTTTATTCGATGAAAAACATACATTCATTCCTCATTTCCAACAGCTCAAATGCAAATGCTTAAAAACAATGAATATTCTTAAGGACCTCTCACGTCAATCCCATGGGGCCGACAACCAACTCCTGCTGCGCCTATACACAGCGTTGGTGGTGTCTCGGCTCGACTGCTGCAGTGTCGTGTATGGGTCGGCGACAAAGACCGCACTGAGAATGCTCGACCCAGTGCTGCATCTTGGCCTTCGCCTCTCATGCGGCGCTTTCCGCACTAGCCCTGCCGAAAGTATTTATGTCGAGTGCGACAAATGGTGTCTAGAGCAGTAGCGGGAGTATGTTGACCTGCTATATGCATCTAAGATTTTGTCTCTTACCAACCATCCGTTTAATCCCATCATGAGCAATACATCAAACTTGCAACTCTTTTTAAACAGGCCATCTATTTCCTTACCATTCTCTCTCAGAGTTAGGGAGGAGGCTTCTGCACTCACGGTCCCTCTCTCAGCCACGCACCAGACACTCATCCATAATTTAATTCCAACATGGCATCTACACCTATATCATGGGACCTATCATTCACATTAGTAGAAAAAATAGGGTACCCAGGAGTGCAATTGTGCAGCACTTCCTGTTCTTACAGGACTACAGGTGCCGAGAATTCTATAGCGACACGTCAAAAACTGGTTTTACTGTCTCTTGTGCAGCGCACGGACCAAACTTTACCGTTACTAAAACAATAAATTTTTAAAGCAGTATTTACATGGCAGAAGCGTATGGCATTTTAGTCGATTCAAATCAAATCCTCGAACATAAAATTCCAAAGTTCATCGTCTACACAGATTCTCTAAGCGTTGTGTAGGCACTGTCATCAGGACAGTCATCTAAAAACTATGTGATCAATGCTCTTTTCAAGGTAGTAATGGCTGCATATGCCTCAAATCTTGAAATGCCTATATGCTGGGTGCCAGGTCACTGTGGGATCCCTGGCAGTGAGACTGCTGGTCAAATGGCTGGTGCTCCTGCTCTCATGACCACACTTGAGATAACAACAGTACCTTACACCGACCTAAAGACACACATCAGACGACTGCTTCGTAACACATGGCAATTATGCTGGAGTAAACAAACAGACAACAAACTACACGTAATAAAACCACAACTGGGGCGCTACCTAACTGACTCACACAACAGATACACTGAAGGCACCCTGGCTAGGCTGCGGATAGGCCACACACATGTGACGCACTCCCACCTGCTAACTGCCACTTCGGGACCCACGCTTAGCAGGTGTAGAAAGGGCCTATCCGTAGTCCACATACTAATCACATGCAAGGCACTTGACACAACACGACAAAAAATTCCCTGAATTATACAGACGACATAATCCTTTGCACCCATCATACTTTTTAGCCGACGAACCAATGTTTTCTACTCAACTTGTTTTTAAGCTTTTAGCTGAGGTAAACTTTCTGCAGCTCTTGTCATATCACGTGTAATCATCCTGGCCCTATACACCAGCCATTTCCATTGTCTTTTGTTTTGCATCACCTTTACTTTTAGTCACATGTTTTAGTATTTACAGTCTGATCAAAATTCAATAACTTCTTCTTTGGCGCTCTTTGCCCAAAGTCGGTCTTGCGGCAATAAAACCCCACCACCATCATCAAAACTTTTCTGCCAGCAGTTCTTGAGGAAATTCTCCAAGCTGTTAGTACTGCCCACAAAAGCACGTCGAGGTATCATCCACAGACAAATGGGCTAACAGAACGGTTCTATCGTACCCTTTCCGATTTGATTGCTCTCTATATGAACCCCGACCACAGGAACTGAAATAGCATGCATCCCTTTTTCACATACGCCTATAATACTGCCGTTCAAAGCACCACTGGATTTTCGCCATTTTTTCTCGTTTATGGCCGCCACCCACCCTCCCTTCTAAACGCATGTTTCTTTTCCGGTCCCGTGTATATTACAACCAACATTACCGACCAATTTGTTTCGCGGCTAGCGCAGTGCCATAACCTCACGCGATTAAACACCGAGAGCTGCCAAATGACCACAACTCTCGCAATGAAGCAGACAGCCGGGAAGTTACATTCAACCCTGGGGAAGAGGTACTACTTTCGACGTCGCTCCGTGCGCCAAGAGTCTGTGAAAAGTTTATGCCGGGCTTTATTAGTCCGTACACTATACTACAGCGAACATCTCCCGTCAACTACGTCGTTGCTCACACTTGTGCATCACTTACTGACGGTTCCATGGCACCGGAACTGTCCATGTTTCGCGCCTAAAGCCGTATCGGCACAGGTCATCCTCCCTTTGGCGGCCAGGATGACCACTTCAGCCACCGGGAAAACTAGTGTGAGCGCTGTCCTTACACTGATTGCTTGAGTGTTGATTCTCTCTATTGTGTACAAACACACTATCATCAGCACCGTCTCATCCATGCATCGTTTGTTGTCATCATCGTAGTCGTGGCTTCGCGCGATCATAATCATCATCGGAGTTTGTTGGTTCTGCTGGCTGCTTGGCAAGGACCGCCGGAATAAACACCACCCTGCCTCAGGTCTCCTGCTCTGCTTTGCATTCTCAATATATATATATATATATATATATATATATATATATATATATCAGCTACCTCTGACCTCTCGCCTACTCACGAGGCAAACTGGCGGAGCATACTACATAAGGCATCGATGGATCTTTTGAGCATTGTAATCGAACATGACCAGTGTTGCCTCGATGCCTTAAAAAAGGAAGAAACCTCTCTACTTAAAAAAATTCATTTGACTACGCAAGAAAAGACCGAACTAGAAATGTTTAAACTGAACAAAACAAGCCATTCTTCCACTCTCAAGGTAAAAAAATGCTCCGAGATGGTGTTGATTTATCCCTATCCGAACCTAGCACATCATCTTCCCATAATGATGTACCCGAGCCCGACATTCCTGTTAATGTAGTAAAACTTTCCACCGTTACTCTTTCAAAGGATGAATTGAGCGCATTGTCTAAGGGGCTATCCTTTTGTCCCTCCAGTGCAAACTAAATGAGCTGCAACTCTACAAGGATCTTGAAAATTTCTCACGCTCACTCCGATTAAAAGAGTACTATCATGATGTCCCCAGAGATGATAACACAAGACCGAGCCTTCCATCAGTCAGCCATTGGACGCCACCACCACAACGTGACAAGTATATGGATACGTACATCAAGGCGGTTCAAAAAGGTGTCATAGCGGAATATATAAAGCGCACCTCCTACCGACCGAATCTCACAGGAAAGGTACAGAGGGCACTAGAAATCCTTAGCACCCGGTCTGACATCATTAAAAAGCCCGCTGATAAAGGGACCCATTGCTGTCATGAACCAAACGGATTATAACACTGAAGCACAAAGGCAATTAGGTGACATGTCTTTCTACCAGCCCCTTGCGGCCAATCCCGCATTAGAATACAAAGAACGAGTCCGCAGTACCATAATTGAACTTAGGGATAAAAAACTGATAGTCAAAAAAACTGCGTGAGCTCTTATTCCATTGCACTGCACGCCAGGACTTTTTTACCTCCTTCCCAAAATTCACAAATTCAACAATCCGGGCAGGCCCATAGTCTCTGGCATAGGAACTGTGACCGAGAACATTTCTGGCTATGTCGACAACATTATAAGGGAAATCCCGCCCACATTCAATTGGTACATAAAGGATACTACTCATTTTCTAAGTGAAATAAAGGACGTCACGATACCAGATAACTCCTTCCTAGTAACATTAGATGTAGCCTCTTTGTATACAAACATACCTCACGCCGGTGGAATCGAATCCGTCAAAAGAGCCAACGAAAATTCAGAAGGGGACAAATGTATTGACAGCAACACTTTTGCCAAACTATTAACTTTAATACATGAATTAAACAACTTTGAATTCAATAACCAGCACTACGTCCAAATAAGTGGCACATCTATGCGGACAAAATAGGCCCAAATTATGCAAACATATTCATGGGAACCCTTGAGACACAGTTCTTGGAGAACTTCCCTTTAACACCACTGTTTTACAAGTGGTACATCGACGACATTTTCTTGGTTTGGTCTCATGGTGAGGAAGCCCTGAATCAATTCATATCCGATTTCAACAGTGCTCACAGTGATATCTCATTCTATCTTGAGTATTCAACTTCTACAATAAAGTTCCTTGACGTGCAGATAACAACTAACGGACACAGACTGGATACTTCGGTGTACAGAAAACCCACCGACCAACACCAATACTTGAACTTTCACAGCAGCCATGTGAGACACTGCAAAACGGACATTCCATACAGCATTCCCTACGCTTGCGCAGAATTTGCTCTAACCAAAATGACTTCGCTTCTAATTGTGATCAGCTCCACATTGACCTCGCACGACAAAAATACACACTACCACTCATAGAAGATTGAATCAGGAAGGCACCAGGACAGGAGCGTTCTACACTTATTAGTGGCAATAAAACCTCCACTTCGAGGTCACAAACCAATCTGATTCTGACATATTCGGTATCTGACCCAAACGTCAATGAAATTTTAAGAAGACACCACAACATCTTGCTCCAGAGTGAAAGAATGAAGCACGTCACTCCAGAACCACCACGCGTCGTGTATCGCCGGGCAAGAAACATCAGAGACATTGTAACATCATCTCGATGAAGAGAAACTAGTTTCAGAGGTTCCACACCATGTGGAAAACCCCGGTGCAAATTGTGTCTGATGATGACACCAACAACATGCGCTCAGAGCAGGGAATCTGACTTTTCCATGCAGATCAGGGGCAACTTTAATTGTGACACTGCAAATATAGTTTACCTCCTGGAATGTGGTACTTGTGGTGCGCAATATATTGGACAGACTGAAAATCCTTTTAGAACTCGCATCAATAATCACAGATCCGATGCAAAAACAAAACCTTATCTCCCTCTTCCAAAACATATCAACTCTTTGAAACACCCGTTCGACCAATTTAGGGCTACAGTGCTCCAATCAGGATTTAAAACCCATTCCGACAGGGAAGCCTGCGAATCTTATCTGATTCACAAATATAACACTCTCACAAGAGGTATCAATGAGTCTCCGGGAAGGCTGTTGTGCCTTCAAACCTAGACCTTGTAGCGGCACGTATCGCATGTTACCACTTCTCAAGCGTTGGATGGTTCATCGTTGTCAGCAGGTTACTTTTCCGTATGCTTTAATGCTTCTCATGCCCGAAATCTTGCTGTATCCTATCATTACACTTTCCAAGCACTATTCGGTCTAGTGTTGTGAATAAGTTATTTTCTCCGTATGCTTCATTGCTCTTTTACCCGAAATGTCACTTTGTAAGCTATTTTTGTTCACTGCTATGGTTCCCCGTGTTCTACGATTTGTACGCGTGTATTCTGTGTTTGTTCTTTCGTTTTTCAGTTTGTTTAAAGAAGGCTGTGTGCGAATTCATACTGCCATTGATGACTAGCTACGAAGTGTCATTTTTTCCTGGATCACTGAAGATTTGTTCTCGTACGTGCGTCACTTCTTTGTTTTACTTTTTTCTTAATGTACAAGCCCTTGTTACTTGCAAAAATATCAAACGTAAGCTAACAATTTGTTGTATCTATTCATTTCCTGTCATGAGCCGCGGGCTCATTCAACTTCGTTTTTCTGTGTGCTGTTTCTTTGTTTATTTCCTGCCTTTTGTGTCATTTCTCAAAATCCTCGCACAACCTGCGCTCTTCTTGGGTGCCACACGCACACCTATTTCGGCACCGGCGCCCATCGAGGGGTCGTCATTGCCGGCCTTGTGACCAGGACGCGGGCCGCGGATAAGCCATTTGTGGCTATTATCTAGTCTCCTCGGGAAGTGGCGGCATTTTCCTTTGAGGACGCGGCCCCTCGCTAATCCGCCCGCCTGCATTTTTGAACTTCAACGTTGCCTTCTGCCATTTTGCGTTCCCCAGTGTAAGGATGACTAATTGTCGATTCTACGCTTCCGCTTTATGCGGCAGGTTGTTTCCGCTCCTTTGGAGTGAGATGCCCAGTACCCCTTCCTTATTTTTTTACTTTTCTTAATATTGCTGTTCGTGGGTGGGCGGTGGCTGAAGGAAACACACTTCCTAAGTGCCTCGCTTTTGCTTTTTGCCGCTTTGTATATTGAGATGGATTACCTGCACGCCCAGTCGTGCAGTACGTTTCTTTCCACTTTTTTCTTGCTGTACTTCCTTCTTGTGCACTTTTGAAATCATGTGTCCACGTGCTCACAGCGTTCCCTACGAGCCTACATATACCCTGTATGCGACCCTTGTACTTCACTTGAAAAAGGCTGGATCCCAGCCGAAGCGTCGTATTAAATGTTATCTTTTTCATGGTGACTCTAATTTAATGTATATAGAGCTGCCAAGCCCTGTACTGTTATATATATATATATATAGATCTATATATAACTTGGAAATGAGGGGCTCGTTAGGAAATATAGAAAGAAATGCCGGCACTCTACAACGCCAAAGGAAGCATAGGGAATGGTTAGACTATTTTAATAAAAAATATGTATCTTCACTAACGGTCAAAAAATAGTTTAACCATTCCCCTATGCCTCCTTGGTCGTTGTAGACTGCCGGCATTTCTTTCTGTATATATATATATATATATATATATATATATGTATATGTATATATAACTATATACACAAAAAAATGCCAGCAGCCTACAACGCCAAAGAAGGCATAGGGGAATGGTTAGACTATCTTTTTACCATTACTGACGTTACACCTTTTTGTAATTATTACGTGAGAAAGAAAGAAAGAAAAACACGCGCCCAGAGTGGGGACCGAACCCACGCCCTTCGCTTAGATCTCGAATGTCTTACCAATTCGGCTATCTGGGCGACTGTGTTCCACTTCACTTTCTGGGGTATTTATATTTACTACAACTGTGTCTGACACTCGAGGGTCGTAGCCAGAGCCACTCAGACTACACGGGGAGAAGGGGACCTTCTTTTCAACCCCCGGGGCGTGACGCGAACGTGTACAGCCTGTCATAAGCGGGTAACTGGCGGGAAACCCTTTTATGCTACCTTGGCATCAAGGCTGCCAGAACCGAGGCCCTCGCTAAGCTTTCGCACGATAATAGGGTTTGGAAATGAGGGGCTCGTTAAGAAATACACAAAGAAATGCCAGCAGTCTACAACACCAAAGAAGGCATAGGGGAATGGTTAGACTATTTTTTACCGTTAGTGACGTTACATTTTTTTGTTTTACCGTTAGTGACGTTACAGTTTCCCCTCCGTAAACTGCAGCATCTAGTTTTTCGGCAGGTGGCTGACTTCGTTTGAAACGGGGCGAAGAGGCGATACGAAACGACGTCCAGGCGAAGGGGAACGGCGTCTGGGATTGTGTTGACGAGGCGAACGGTCTGGAGAAAACTGAGGCGACAGAGAGCGGTCGTGAGGTGGATATCCAGATTGTCGATGTTCGTAGCTGGAGTGAACGTCGCGTTCGTAGGGCACGTAGCCTCGCCGCTCACTTTTCTGGCGCTGTCGGCAAAACCGCGAGATATCTCTGCGGATTCCAGAATAGAAGCTGACGGGCCGTTCGCTACGACGGAAATCCTGAAGAGGTCGCAACTTGTAATATCCATTCTAAGCATGGCGCGGTGAGGCAATGGCCGTTAACAGGCCGACCGTGGGCGGGGCAAAGGAATTCCGATCGGCGAGACCGGTGGATGCAAAACTGCGTCCGCGTACGAGGGCGCGCCAAGAACCGCTTCTTAAATAATTCCCCTTCTAAGCGCTTCTTAAATCATTCCCCACAAATTAGTGGCAGGGTGGGTGCAGCGGTCACCAAGAGAACAGGATGGGTCTTGCTGTTTCAGCTCCTCTCGAATAATATCGCGTATAAGAGCAAGTAGCTCCGACT
Source organism: Haemaphysalis longicornis (assembly GCF_048455015.1). NCBI lineage: Eukaryota > Metazoa > Arthropoda > Arachnida > Ixodida > Ixodidae > Haemaphysalis > Haemaphysalis longicornis. The sequence continues at coordinate 830,303 of NW_027526355.1, read as the reverse complement.
CATGCGGAAGAAGAGCTGATTCCTGCCTTGGCAGCAGGCGAATTGCTTTTAGCTGATCCAGGCGCTGACAGGTGGTCTCAACATAATCAACACTAGTTGGAGTTTGCAGGGCAAACGAGTTAAATGTAAACTCTGCGGTTCCTTTGAGAAGATGGCGAACCTTGTTAGCCTCTGACATGTATGGGTTAACCCGACGGTAGAGAGCGAGGACGTCCTCAACGTAAGACGAATATTGCTCGTCTGGGCTCTGCCAGTGGCACTCTAGTTTCCGCTTGACCTCCTCTGACCGAGCAGACGGTATGCCAAATATCTGTCGGATCTTTTCAGTGAAGCACGCCCAATTCGTTATGGTTTGCTCTTTTTTAGGTACCACCTCTTCGCAACTTCATGGAAGGAAAGACTGAAATACTGTAGGTTGAACTTGTCGACCCACCTGTTAAACTGGCAGACATGGTTGAACTGGTCAAGCCACTCTTCGACGTCCAGCGAAGATGGGGGGTCGCGCTGGGGGCAAGTCACCATTCATGCCGGCAAGATAGAAGCGCCAGCATTCGGTGGCCTTCTCCCTTTGTGGGTTGAGTTAGCCGGAGAACCAGGCGGCCGGAACAGAGCTCCAGGGATGAAGCTTGGTCAGGATAAAATGAAGCAACCTCCACCACTTGTAAGGCGAGAAAACACCCCATACAAGTCGGCAGCAGTAGCAGCAGTCTTGGTTGTAATCCGCCCGTTGGTGACTCGACAGAACAGTCCACTCGTGACGATGAGTATCTACAGATGATGATTATAATGGGCATGCACAGATAAGAATATATATATATATATATATATATATAGATTGCGAGAAGGGCTGTCTTTGGTTGCCGTAGCAAATAGTAAAAAATGGGTATAGCTTCTAACAAAACTGTTTATTGGTCGACGTTTCGATCGGATGCCGATCTTGAGAAAGATCAGCATCCGATCGAAACGTCGACCAATAAACAGTTTTGTTAGAAGCTATACCCATTTTTTACTATATATATATATAAATCTATATATATATATATATATATATATATATATATATATATATATATATATATGACGAAATGGTTGACTTACGGTTCAAAACAACAACGTCAGTTAACCACTGCTTTTGTTTTTAATCGCGAGTCAACCACTTTCTCAGATATTTCTTCTGGCTCCTCGAGAAGTTTCGTCTACTGCTTATATATAAAATAGTTATAACGTGACAATGCAGAGATAGGTGTTCAGGAAGAATGTGTATGCACAAAAGACACCGTAGTCACCGGAGAAAGAGGCGGGCTCAGGGCGCAAACCCAGTCCAGTGGGAACTCGGATTCGTCTACCTTCTCTTCATTTTGTCGGTCTTCGACCAGCGCCTTTCCACCGGAGCACATACCCAGATAGGGATACCATATCGAACAGGCAGCGCAAGAAGGACGTTACAAAAGAAGAATTATCAGCGACGCAGCGCTCAACTCTGAACTTTTCTTTTATCCCGTCTTTCTTGCGCTGCCCGTTAGATATGGTCACTATGAACCAACTAGCCCAACTTGCCATTCTTCTGTAGATAGGGAGACACTAGCCACATGGATATGCGGTTATGCTCCGTGTAAGTTCCTCGGGAAGCTGACCAAAGTCTGACACAACCCCCCCGCCGCAGAAGCACCGTCCTGGTGCGTGTTATTAAGGAGTAGCAGTAGCTGGTAGATTCTGTCAGTGGTATGGCTCGAGGCGGCTCACGTGAATGAGCTAATGTAGTGAGTGCCCCGGCGAGGTCAGAAGCAACACAGGCACAATTTCGTAGGTGATGGAGGTGAGGGCGTGCTCGACGTGGTAGGAGCCAGTGAAGGGGGACATGAGCTTTTCAGACAGTTCAAATTGGCGAGAAGGGGTCCACAAAAGAACAAAGGAGCCAGGGGAAAAGTGTACGGGTGGTGGCGCTCGTCGTATTGAAACTTTTGGGATGTTTGGGATGCCAATAGTCGTTCTCGGGCAACCTGGCACGCCAGTTCAGCGTGGGCATTGACGTCATGAGCATATGTAGAGGTCGGCTCACTTGAATTCGGTAGGGTAGTTTCGAGCGGCAAAGCAGGTTCACGGCCAAAAAAGAAGGAAGAAAGGAGAATATCCAGCAGTGTCGTGCGGAGAGAAAGTATACGCAAATGTGACATAAGGCAGTGTAGTGTCCCAATCTCGATGGTCTGTGGAAACGTACATAGGCTGGACGAGTACAGAGACCATTTACCCACTTTCCATGAAATCATTTCCCATTCTCAGCTATCCCGCAGAACACCCTCCACCTCACCCCAAGCTCACGCAATCACAATCCATAGCTTTCCAAATGCTACACAGGAATACGTTCCCCACTAGGAGCCGGTTCAGCCTTATCCTGCCTTCAACCGAACCTTATTGCCTTAACTGCTTAGAGGCTTACTGCAATCTTAAACACATGCTCTGGCAATGTCCGGTATTACGTAAGGCCACGGACTTCAGCACCGAGCACAAATTGACGATTGCGCTCTCGAGAAACTATCGTCATAAGCAACTCCTGGCTGTCGAGAGGGCCTGGGAGAGGGCAGAAGACCAAGGTCTCTCACCCCCTACGCGGGTGTAGCCAGTGACAACCTGAACAGGACCCTTACCGGCCATCCGGGATAGTCCCTCTGGACCATTACTAAAGTTCTTTGTTGGTCTGTCTGTCTGTCTGCAAGCATGTCAGTGAGCGTTTTCTTGAGCTGCTCAGTAAGGCGATTTGTTCGAGGATGGTTTGCAGTCGTCAGTTCGGGCTTTGTTTAACGAGAGCGAAGAAGGACCTCGACAACCTGTGACAAAAAGTAACGGCCACGGTCCGTAAGAAACTGGCGCGGAGCACCATAACGCAGGATGACGTCCTCCAGGAGGAAATCGGCGACATCTGTGGCACAACTCGCAGAGAGTGCATGGGTGATACTGTAGCGGGTAGCATAGTCTGTGGCTACCGCAATCCAACGATTCCTGGAGGAGAACAACCGAAAGGGTCCTAAGAGGTCTAAACCAACACAATACAAAGGTTTGGTGGGAAAGTCCAAAGGTGGCAACTGGCCGGCGGGCCATAATAGGGGGTGTTTTTCGACATTGGCAAGGATCACATGCCGCGACATAGCGACGCAGAGTCCGGTATATCTTTGGCCAGTAAAACCGCCGGCCGACGTGGTCGTATGCGCGAGCTGCGCCAAGGTGGCCAGCCATCGGATCGTCGTGAATCTGGCGGAGGACATCCGGGCGAAGTTGCTCTGGTACCGCCAGACGAAGGCCATGTCCATCAGCCCGGAAGATGCGGCTGTATAGGATACTATCCCGCAGAACGAATGCGTTCAGAGAAGGGTCCGCTGGCTCTGCTTGGAGACGGTCAATAATAGGCCGAAACTTGGGAACACGGTGCTGGTGATACCAATGTCTTTGAAGTCTGACAACAAAAAGACACAAATATCCGTGTTGGGCTCATCAGTGGGAGGCTCTCCTATGGGATGACGAGATAAATAGTCGGCATCTCTGTGCAGTGTACCGGACTTGTAGACAACCTAATAATCATAGTCTTGGAGGTATACAGCCCAGACCGCAAGCCGACCTCTTTGATCTTTCAGAAAAGAAAGCCAGCATAAGGCGTGGTGGTCGGTTACAACTGTAAACTGCCAGCCGTACAGATATGCTCTAGTTTTGCCGACGGCCCACACCAGAGCAAGGCATTCACGCTCAGTTATAGAGTAGTGTCGCTCGGATGGGGACAACAGACAGCTTGGGTTAGCTATCACCCGTTCGAGGCCTATGCGGATTTCCGTGGGAGCAGAAGGGAGTGGGCCAGGACTGGTGGGTTTGATAGGTGGCCGATGAGCGCGAAAAACGCCGACGGTTACGCTTCACCCCAACAGAACATTGCATCTTTCTAAGAAGATGAGTGAGGGGGCGAGCGGCGGCCGTGAAATCCTTGACAAAGCGGCGGAAGTACTAACACAGCCCAATAAAGCTGCGTACGTCGGGCACTCAACGCCGAATGGGGAAGTCTTTGACTGCGCGTATCTTCTCGGGATCAGCTTGAGCACCGGTGGAGTCGACTAGGTGACCGAGAATTTTGATTGGGCAACATCCGAAATGGCATTTTTGGGCGTTCAGTTGAAGACCGGCTTGCGGAAAACACCCAGAATGTCCTAGAGATGTAGCAGGTGAGTCTCAAATGTGGGAGAATAGACGACGTCGTCCAGGTAACAAAGCACGTTGTCCACTTGAATCCGCAAAGGAGAGAGTCAGTCATCTTTTTGAATGTGGCAGGCGCGTTACATGGTCTAAATGGCATGACTTTGAATTGGTAGAAACCATCAGGTGTCACGAAAGCGGTGTTTTCTCTATCTTTTTCGTCAACAGCTATTTGCCAGTATCCGGACCGCAAATACATGAATGAAAAGTAGGAGGCACCATGGAGGCAGTCAAGGGCGTCATCAATTCGAGGGAGCGGGTATACATCCTTCGCGGTAATTTTGTTCATATGCCTGTAGTCAACACAAAAGCGCCAGAGCCATCCTTCTTTTTCACCAAAACAGTCGGTGATGCCCATGGGCTAGAGGCGGATTCAACAACATCCCTTCTGAGCATTTCGTCCACTTTCCGCTAAATGACACCACGCTCGGTTTCAGACACGCGATATGGTCGTCGTCGTATAAGACTGTTATCCCCGATGTTTATCTGATGCGTCACAACGGATGTCTGACCTAAGGGCCAGCTGTCGAAGTCAAAAATGTGACGATGGCTGGCAAGAAGATAGCGGAGCTCGTGAGCTTGGTGCGCTGTAAGGTCTGGGGAACTTAATGTCACAAACTTCTCTGATTTTGCGAGGTTGTGGTGGTTTGCTTTGTCAACTTGGGCTGTGTCAAGGGGTATGGGAGAAATCTCGAAGTTATCCAAGGGCGAAAGCAGGGCAAGCGCTGTTCCTTGCGGAAGGACTTGTGTCGGAAGTGCGAAATTTAGTAACGGCAGTGTGATCCGATTCTGGGCAACCGTTACGACCGAAAACGAGAGAGACACGTGGTGGTCCAGCAACACGTCTGTAACCGGTGAAACGATGTAATCCCTATCCGGCTAGGGCAGAGACGAGGTGAGCGGAACGTAGGTCACTCCTTCGGGGCCAGGCGAATCTACTCTGTAGAACAAAGCCGGGGATGAGGTTCGACATCAGTAGCAAGTGGGCTCAGTAGCTCGAGCCGAAGAACACCCGAGGCGCAATCGATTAAGGCTGCGCTGTCCGCGAGAAACTCCAGGCTGTTAATAACGTCATGAGGGCACGTGTCCACGACAGCAAACGTAACAGGGATTACGTGGCTGGCCAGTCCAACACGCGCAGTACACATTCCAGCTACGGAGGTCATCCCACCATCGGCAACTCTCAGAACACGGGACGGGGCAGGCGTGAGGACTTTCCCTAGGCGGCGGCGAAGGGATGAGCTCATGACGGACAACTACTCACCTGTATCGACTGAAGCCGTTACCGGTACACCATCGACATGAAGGGCGAATACGTTGTGCTTTCCAGAACGAGGAGGTAGAGAATTTTCGGGCCAGGTCGGAAATGCAGTGTAACCTGTGGGAGCTGCACTGCCCAGTTTTCCGAGGAGTATCGGGCTGTCCCGGTCGGGCACCGGGGATGAGCGGTGAGGTTGCAGCGGTCGGGACTGGTGTCGTCGGGACGAGGGTGAGCGGTTAAACCAGGTGTGCACAATGTCTGCATTCAAGTACTGGGTATCCGAGCTTGGGGGAGTACGGCGCTCCGCATCGGGTGTGTGGCCGCAGGAAAAAGACCGAGAGCCGTAATGAGGCGACGCATTGTGAGGGGGTGGTGTCCAGCGGTTCCTACAGTAACGAGCGATGTGGCCAATACACGAGCAGTTAAAGCAAATTGGTCTGTCGTCAGGCGTTCGCCATTCACCAGGATTGCGCTGGCGGCTACGAAAAGGCGCTTGGGGGCGTATGTGCGTGGTCGGCCGAAACAGTTGGGTAAAAGGAGGATGGGGATGTCCGGTACTGCAGACTAGATGAAGGCCCATGCTTGCCATTTCATCGCGAATGACGAACTGGACTGCAGCGATCGTAGGGAGTTGGCAGCGATCATCTGCATATGGCATTGTGGGAGTCGGGACGATAGCTTCAATTTTGCGACGCACGATTAAGGTGATATCTGCAGACGGGACGACCGGGTCCGGCTTGCGTGGAACAGGAGCGGGTAGATGGAGGTCATTGCAGGAATGCGTCGCAACAGTGTGCGGGAGCAGGGAAAATGGGTGAGCCATCCGCCGTCCCTTGGCCTGCTCAAATTGCCGACACTCCTTGATGATGGAATCCATGGTAGCGCAATCCTTACAAATGAGCAGGTGAAGGGCGTCGTCAGCGATGGCTTTAAGGATTTGGACAACCTTGTCCGTTTCTGGCAATCCTGGGTCAACTTTGGAGCATAGCCCCAAAACGTCGTGGATGTAGGTGACGTAGCATTCTGTAGATGTTTCAGCACGTATAGAGAGCTCTTGCTTTTCCTAAAGTAGGCAACCAACGAGCTTCTGATCCAGGGGATCCAGGCTCATTGGTCGGTATCGCGTGGCCGCGAGCCTTGTGCCCACTCCGAAGTTCCGTGTTGGTATGCAGCCTCGCTGGCAAGAGGTACAGGAAACAGGAAGTCCAGCACCTTCACCAAGGATGTCACATCACAACGCACAGACAGGTTGTCATGAAGAAGGTGTACTTACAAAAGACACCGTACTCACCGGGACAGAGGCGGGTTGATGGCGCGACCCCAGTCTAGCTGGAGCTCGGACTTCGTCTACCTTCTCTTCCTTCCGTCGGTCATCGACCAGTATCTTTCCACCTGAGCACATACCCAGATAGGGACAGATTGGCCACATAGATATGCTTTTGTACTCCGAGTAAGCTCCTCGGGAAGCTGGCCAAAGTCTGTGAGTATATATCTATATGTCTATATATATATATATATATATATATATATATATATATATATATATATATATATAAGTAAAGAGTCGGGTACACAGCAAGAACCATAACAAAACAAGGTTTACTTACGTAGCGGCAACGGGACTTGCCTTCATCAAAGTAAGGTTACATGATTTTGCTGTCGCAAACATTTCGAACACATTTCTTATATAGGTTTGCAGAAAACTGTGAGAAGGAGCGGAAAATGTTTCGGAAATGGAGAGTGTGGATACAGTCGGGCTACGCCTATGTTACAACAACAAACCAAAAAAATGGGGGGGTGGACCGAGAGAGAAAAAAAGGGGTCGTGTTAACAAAGCAGCGGTCAAGGTTGCACCATGACGGGTCAGCGTATGCCGCGCGGGCTGCAAGTTCAGACAATGCGGGGAACTGGACAACCGCGGTTTCAAAAGAAAGGGAAGAGTATACAGTAAGGTATTCAGTGGCTGGGGAGACTGGTAGGGGTGGAAGCGAAGATGGGTGTGGCCCCCGCGGATGAAGAGAATAGATAGGGGGCACAAAAGAGCATTTCACAGAAGCTAGCAACTCAACAGGAAATAGGTAGGGTCACAAAAGGTTAAACATGAATAGATCACAAAGAGTTAAACATTCTTAAGTGGTGGTGGGAACGAGGCCTCCTTCCCCAGGACAAATGGCATTGTTGAGCCGCATTAGGCTAATAAAGCTGCTGTATTAGGAGAGTTTCTGCGAATTCTGATGGGAAACTCGAGGGTAGGAATAATGATCATAGTTATAAAAATTATGAAGCCGCCAATTTTAATCGAGGGATAAGCACGTCAGTTTTCCGTAACTTTCATTAATTCCAAGTGTGGCTGACCCAAACCTATAAATGAGATAAGATTCCCGAACCTCACGGTCGTGGTGCGTTTTGAAGGCGGATTTTAAAATCGTTGCTTTAAGATGTTCAAATGCATGCCCCGGACTGTTCACAGGTCTTGACAGGGGCAAATAAGGGCAGCTTTTTGCATGAGAGCGGTGATTATTGAACCGTATTCGGAAAGGCGTTTCAGTTTGGCCGTATATTGTTGCCTACAAACACTGCACTCTAGAAGATATACGGCATTAGCGGAGTCATAGTTAAAGTTACCTTTTATATTTACGTAGTAGTCTGAAGCCGTGCTGGTGGCGCGCTGTGTAGTGGTCATGTGTGGGCATAATTTATATCGGGGTTTATTTCAGGGCATGCAGCCAGTAGTTGCCGGTCGGTTGATAGGAGAGTTAGTAAGAAAGTCACCTAAATTCTTATTACGCCGGTAGACAACGCGTGGTGGTTCGGGGAATATGCTTTTTAAGCGATCACTTTGCATTAGTATATTGTGCTGTTTCTTTAGCACGGTTGACACTCTTGGAGCGGAGGATGAGTGTGTTAAAACTAAGTTAGTTTGCGGGTTCCGCGTTCGGGGCTTTTTTCTTACAGATTTCGTTACGGTCTAATAGGCTGGCTCGCACAATAGCGTCGTCGATAACCTTTTCAGGGTATTTTTTATTCAAGAGGGCGGTCTTGAGTTCTCGACAGTTTGAGTCAAAGTCGGCTTGGTTTGAGCCAATTCTCCTAAATCGGTGGGCTTGGCTGTAAGGTATTGCTGTCTTGCAGTGTCTGACATGGCTATTTCGGAAGTGCAAATACTGCCGCGTGTCTGTCGGTTTTCTATACAATTTAGTTTGAAGCCGACCTTGGAAGGTAGTAATGGTGACGTCCAGAAAGTTGATGATGATGGTTGGTGTTTCATGGCGCAAGGCCAACGAGGGCAAAGAGCGCCAGAAAAGAAGTTATATAATGAAGCGAAGAGATTACCACAAAAAGGTAGGTATAAAAACATGTAAATGGGACATAGTAAAATCAATTAAAGGTAATGGTGATGGCTGGTGTATAGGGCCACATTTGATTATGCGTGATATGAGATAAGGTTTAAAAACTTAACATCTGACAGATACTCAAACACACGTTTAACAGAAACACTGGCATCGTCACCTAGAAACAGCGATGGATGTAGTGGGATATGTTGTCTGTAGAGTTCTCTGAAGTGTTTGTGTCGTGTTGTGTGAAGTGCCTTGCAAGTTATTAGTATGTGGACTACGGATAGGCCCTCCCGCACCTGCTACACAGGGGTCTTGGAGATCCCGTGAGCAGGTGGGAATGTGTTGCATGCGTGTGGCCTATCCGTAATCGAGCCAGGGTAACTTCGTTGTGTCTGCTGTGAGTATCAGTGGTGTATGCCCCCAAGAGTGGCTTTATAATGTGTAGTTTGTTGTCAGTCTGCTGATTCCAGTGTGCTTGCCATGTTGTGCGAAGGTGTTGTCTGATGTGTGGTTTCACGTCGGTGTAGGGTAATGTGGTGATGTCTACTGCATTCGAGAGTGTAGCAGCAGCGGCCATTCGATCCGCGGCTTCGTTCCCGGCTATACCACAGTGGCCAGGGACCCAGCACAGGACGAGTTCAAATTTGTGGACATACACCGACATAATACCTTTGATGATAAGATTTACAACGTGATTTTTTGAAGACTAAGTTGATGACAATGCCCGCACAACCCTGAGAGAATCTGTATATATAATGGATTGTGGGATGTGGCTTTGAAGGATATGATTAACAACCAGAAGTACACCATAAGCCTCTGCCGTAAAGATACTTGTATTACTGTTAAGAGTTCTACTGACACTAAGGCCGGACCCATGCGCCGCGCAGGACACAGAGGTGGCAGTTCTAGAGGCGTCCGTTAAAAATTCAGAACACTGATACTTCTGCTGCAAATACAAGAAGTGCTGCAGGATTGCACATGCGGGAGCTCGCTTCTTATCTAGATGTGTAAAAGATGTGTCGCATGATACAGGGCGGAGATGCCATGGTGCTATAAAATCCGTTAGAGAACTTTGGATTGTATCTAAAAAGGAGACAGCAAGCTCTGACGCTTCCTCTCTAACTCTGTAAGAGAAGGGCGCAGAGAACGACGGTCGATTTAAAAGGAGTTCAGTCATGGAGGCATCATGAAAAACTGATTTAAAAGGATGGTGAGGCATGGATGAAATTTTAAAAGCATAAAGGCGATCTGTGTAAGCTCGCTGACGTTGTAGGTTCCATTTGTTGCACTCTACATACAGACTTTCGACTGGACTAGTCCGAAAGGCGCCACACGACAAGCGGAGCCCTAGATGAAGCACAGGGTAAGCATTCTGAGGGATGTTTTAGTGGCTGACCCATCGACAACGCTGCCATAGTCCAATCGTGAACCTATCAAGCTGGTAAAAACACGTAACAGAAGTTGTTTGTCAGCACCAAAACAGATGTGCGAGAGAACCTTCAGGATATTCATTGTTTTTAAGCATTTATGTTTTAGTTGTTTTATGTGTGGGATGAATGTGAGCTTTTCGTCAAATATTATACCTAAAACAACATCCCCCTCGCGAGGGGCACGATCAAATGCAGAGCATTTCTGCGGGGGGGCGCGCCTGCAAGTCGTATGAATTACGTATTGGTTGTTGTTGTTGTAATTGTTGTCTTCCAGCGTAGACATTGTCGATGAAGTCGATGGTGAAACTTGCCGTGAACCCCCTGCCGCGGCTATGACGCAACGTGGAGCGGCTATGACGCAACGTGGCGTGGCTATGACGCAACACAATCCACTTTAATCCAATCCAATCCCAATCCAAGCCAATCCAAGCCAATTCAATCGAATCCAATCCAATGCCCCTCGCGAGAGAGTGTTATAGCGCCGAAATCGCCACCACACGAACGCGTGATGCTGACGTCACGATCACGCCACAGATGTTAGCGACCGCAGCGCGCGCGAACGACATATGTGGTTTAAGCGCGAACCGACCGCGGCGAGAGAGCGCGATGCGAGCGCCCCACCTGTTCTTGCGCGCGAACCTAACGCGGCGAGAGAGGGTGTTGCGAGCGGAGAGAAGGCGAGGAGGACGCGGGGGAGAGGGCGCACCTCTGGCCGACGGTTGAATGAGTCAAGGATATAAGGCACGTTCGTAACCTTCCGTTCTGTGTCGGCTTTGTGGCGCAGTTGGTCGAGTACCGTGCACCTTGCGTTCCGCACGCAGAGTCGTAGGATCGAAACCTGGCGCCGGCAAGTATTTATATAGTGTAGGGGGAGCGATGCGGACGCGGACTACGGACGCCAACGCGGGTGACATCGTGAGTTACTGAAATGCTCTGCATTTAAAACTTGTGTTCCTTTTTTACAGGAATCGAGACACCGTGGAGTTGAATGTCTGGATCCGGTCGGATGCCACGCCCCTTGGAAAACAAGACACAAGTGCACTTCCCTGGATTAAATTTAAAACTGTTGCTATCTGCCCAACCAGCTAGCTTGTTAACACCAAGCTGGACCTGGCGCTCACAGACAGACAAGTTACAGGATTTAAAGGAGAGCTGAACGTCGTCTACATAGATTGAAGAGGAAATCGACGGTGGCAGCGCCTTCCTACGGGAATTCATTTTCACAATAAAAAGGGTGCAACTTAAAACTCCACCTTGCGGCACTCCATTTTCCTGCACATGAACCCTAGAGAGTGCAGTTCCAACTCTCACACGAAAGGTTCTTTGAGACAAGTAGCTGGCAAGTGTGTTCATCATGTTACCTGCCATGCCGAAGGACTTGAGGTCGCTTAGGATGCCATACCGCCACGCGGTATCGTACGCTTTTTCTAGATCAAAGAATAATGTCATACAGTACTGCTTATGGAGGAAAGCATCTTTTATATACGCCTCTAATGCAATGAGTTGATCGTTGGTAGATCGCCCCGCCCTGAAGCCTGCCTGGCAGCTCTCCAGAAGACCTTTGTACTCTAAGAAGTACACGAGTCTCCTGTTTATCATCTTCTCAAAGAGCTTACACAGGCAGCTTGTCAGGGCAATGGGACGATAACTGGCGGGAGAGGAAGGGTCCTTCCCTTCCTTCAGAAAAGCCACTACTATGGCCTCCCTCCAAGAGCGAGGAATGTTCCCCGAAAGCCATATGTTGTTGTATAGATGTAGGAGTGTTTCAAGAGTGTCTGGGTGTAGGTGCTGTATCATGGTGTATGTGATTTTGTCTGCACCTGGAGCTGAAGGCTTACATGTGCTCAGAGCAACCTTCAGCTCATGAATTGAAAAAGGAGAATCGTAAGAAGTGTGCGACTTGTTGTTATCACGCAGGGACTTCTTTTCAACAGATCTTTTGTGTATAATGAAAGTGTTGGTGTAATGTGCTGAGCTGGACACGTGTTCGAAGTGTTGTGCAAGCGTGTTGGCCTGGTCTTCGAGTGTGTCTTTTGTTGTGCTAACCAGGGGCAGGCTGTGTGTCTGTTGTCCTTTTAGCTTGCGTATTCGTGTCCAGACTTTGTGAGTGTCGGTGTATGAATTGATGGAAGTGAGGAAGGCGCGCCAACTCTCCCTTTTCGCCTCACGACGCACACGCTTCCCAAGAGCCTTTGCCCGTTTAAAGGAAATGAGATTATCTGGCGTGGGGTACCGGCGAAGGACACTCCACGCCTTGTTCTGGGCCTCTCGCGCCCGCCTACAGTCCTCGTTCCACCAGGGCCTCCTTGGGTTGCAGGACGCACTGGAGGCCTGGGGCATAGACTTTTCGGCGGCGTCGAGTATGTGTGCCGTGACGAGTTGAGCTGCTTCCTCTACGTGTAGGTGATTTATGGTTGTGTGGTGTAGTTTAGATGTTTCTGTGAATGTGCTCCAGTTTGCTTTTGATTCAATAAACCTGTTATGGGAAGATGGACTGCATGGGCCTTTACCTATGTACGTTAGGGAAGTGGGGAAGTGGTCACTACCATATGGGTCCGTGCCCACGCCCCACTCAAGACATGGAAAGAGAATTGCAGAACCAATAGCCAAGTCAAGATGCGAGTATGTATTGTGTCCTAAGTTATGGTATGTAGGCTGTTTTTTGTTGAAAAGGCATGCTCCTGAAGATGTGAGGAATTTCTCTATCAGGCGACCTCGGGCATCCATTCTAGAGGAGCCCCAAAGAGAGTTGTGCGCATTAAGGTCGCCTGTTAGGATGTATGGTTCGGGCAGCTGGTCGACCAGCGCCTCGAAGTCAGACCTCGAAAGTGCATGATCAGGAGGAATGTAAATGGAGCATACCATTATCAACCTATTAAATATTATCGTATGGATTGCTACAGCCTCGAGGACGGTATTCAAGGTGGCAGGGTGGCAGGCTAAGGATTTCCGAGCGACAATTGCCACACCTCCTGAAGAGTGTGTGCAGCCAACCCTGTCCTTTCTGAATATCATGTAACTATTTAGGAAATTTGTTTGTTTAGAATTGAGGTGGGTTTCCTGGAGACACATGAGACTTGGCTGACTGGCATGCAGAATCTCATACACATCGTCAAGATTTTTAAGGAGGCCTCTGCAGTTCCATTGGATGATGTTTTCTGTTCCCATTATTTAGATTGAAGAATAACTGGAGTGTGTGTGTGTTTGTTCATGTGTCGTCTTTCGGGGCTGTTATTCTAGGACTTCTAGGCCTTTCTGTCGGCTTGGACATCGGAGGCCGCTCCTTGCGCTGCGTCGCAGGCAGGAACGGCGCGACATCCTTCTCCTCGTCGGATGCCTGAAGGGTGTCCGGCGGACCAGGCCCCTCTGACTTGGCCCCCTTTCGGGAGCCCTTCGTTTGAGCCACCACCGCCGAGGGCGTCCGGGACACCAAAGGTGGCACGGGAGGTGCGGTGGCGGTGGAAGCCGATGCGGGGCCCCCGGTGTCCATCCGGTCGGCACCCTCCAACGCACTGGAGGACGAGGAGGTAGAGGAGGGAGCGGCACCGGTCCCTACAGAAGAGGGTTGTCACGACAACCGCTGCTGCCTCAGCAAGCGGCGTGGCGACGGATTGGGCTGCCTGAGGCACCCCAGGGGGGGGGGGGGGCGGAGGAGGGACCAGGTCAGACTCGCTGAACTGCGTCCCTGTGGACACCAGACGCCGCTCCGCCCCCCGGAGAGCAGCGTCGGCGTACCTCCCCAGGGGGAAAGAGGCGAACCTCTTTCGCGCCTTTGGGAAGGTGATGTTCTCAGTTACCTTCACATTTATGATCGCCTTGTCCTGCTTAAACTTCTCGCACGTTCGAGAGTAGGCGGCATGGGGTCCCTGGCAGTTGGCGCAGGTGAGGGTTGACGATGGACAATTATCAGAAGGATGATCATGCTGAGCGCACATAGCGCAGGTCAGACGACCACGGCAGGAGTTGGTTCCGTGCCCGAACCGCTGGCACTTAAAGCAGCGGCGCGGGTTTTGAATGTAAGGACGAATGGAGCATCGGATGAACCCGGCGTTGATATGGTCCGGAAGTGAGGAGCAGTTGAAGGTCAGGATAATATGTTTCGTGGGGATTATCTTATTATCTCTGCGCGTCGTGATGCGGCGCACGGCTGTGACACCCTGATCCTTTAGACCTTCAAGAATGTCGGCATCTGTCTCGTTAAGAAGATCTGCCTCAGAGATCACACCCTGCGAGCTATTAAAGGAGCCATGAAGAGAAAACAAAAGTTTGTTTTATTCGAAAGATTAGGTGTTTCATAGTACCCCAAGCGCTTTCCCAGAAGCAAATGATGCTTTATTCACTGAGAAATAAGGCAATTTAAGCCAAAATTTTAAATCTCCCGCTAAAATTGAACATTCCGTGACGTGTACAATGGCGTCAGAGAGCCGGTCCATGAAACAGAAACTTAGTATGTCGAATCCATATAGCACCCGCACGCGGGAGTCGATCGATACGGCGGCCATTTTAAAAATACTAGTAAAACCTAGTGCACCCGCAGCCCTAGTCATGGAATCGCCTGATCCGGAGAACAAAACTCTCGCCGAGGAGCTCGGGCTTGCATTTAACAACCTCACACCACTAAAACGCTCAGTGCCTCTAAGTGCACGAGCGGCAAGAGTTGTGGTATACGCGGTGGACGGGAAAGCGACCATTCCGCGATAGCCACAACAGACGAACGCCCAGCCGTCGGCACCGCTGCCTCGTCAGCCCCGTCGCGACGGACGAATATAGACTGGTACGTACGTGCCGTATTTTGATTACGGTTAATAATAGTTCAATTTCAGTAGCAGTATCAATTATGCCAGTTGGCCGGTGTCGTGTATGGAAAGCCGTTAGCGCGAGCTCTCTGCTTCGACCAGAAAGATACGAGCGTCAATGCGCGGTGTTTACGACATTTTTTCCCCAAGGTCAGAGTGATTTGACGAAGTCGGCAACGAGCGCCAGCATGTCCCAGGAGTGAGCTAACGTAAGGGTCCCTGCCGGAATCACTTCCTCGGAAATGAAGCGAGCACACTCGTACTTCCTTTAGCTCTCTTTCTCCTCCGTTTGCAAAGTTCACAAAACGTAGCCACTTGCTTCGCCTAGGTTCGTCGTTGGGCAGCACATAAAAGGAGATCTCCTAACCGGCGGGAATGTCGCACTCCCTCGACGATTTGCCCGTACTACATGGGCATTTCAAAACGCAGCAACGAAATTTCATTGTAAAGTACTCGAACAAACTGAAGTTTTCAGTGGTTGTAAACTGGAAACGAGCTCGTAACGACAGCAGCAAGCCAACACCATTCGAAACTTACGCGACGACTGGCACTATCTCGTCGCTCCTTACTGTTCCTTACTCCCCTCGTTTCTATTTTTACCTTTGCTGGTTGGCGATATGACGGCCAACCTCCTGTGAAGGGATTACGATAGGAAGCAAGGTCGCGGCTGTGCGTGCTGGAACGGTTCGTTGGCCCCGAAGCGCCCGAAGAGCCTCGAACCCGAAAAATCGTCTGCGCGACGGCGAGATGTCGAGCTCGGCCGGCGCTAGTTTCGTACGCATTGGCGCACACGCTTGCGTGTTCGTTCGGACATTCAACCGTTTACTCCACCGTTCTTTGTCATAAAAAGAATGTGCAGTATGTTTCACGGGCATTTAGCTCGCTATGCAAACTGTACGCGCTGCCTAACATGCGTTTGCTTTTTCCGGCCTCCGCCAATCGCAGAGCATTCCCAAGTGACATCACAGGTTCTGTTGCGGAAAATGAGCTGGTGGGTCGCATGGTCATTTCCTTTTTTCCTAATTTTGTAGCTTATTTGAGCGAAGTTTGCGTTATAAGTGGTGTCGTTATGGTTCTAACGAGGCAATCTTTCGAATGAACCAAACTTGTGTTTTCTCTTCATGGCTCCTTTAAGGCTGCGGTGGGGTGTGACCCTGATGTCCAGATCGACCATTTTCGTCTGACCAAGAAGTGTGGTTGCCTGCTGCTGGTTTTTTACTTCAACAAGGACTTTTCCTGTGCGTTGTTTTTTGGCATTGTAGGTTTTCCCAATTATTCCTTCAAGGTATTTTGTAATCAAAAATACTGATTGTGAAGCAAGAGGGTGGGCTGAGTCAAGAGATTCGATAACAAGGAAACGAGAGTATTTGTCTGGCTTTGGGAAGCTCATGCTTGAAAGTGGAGGGAAATATACTTCGGTGCGGCCCCTTTTCAGGGACCGATCACGTTTGGAGGGGGGTTTTGAATTTTCCATACAGCATAGAAAAAAAGCAGGGGACGGGGGTACTTTCTTCTCAAACCTTACCCTGATAGCCTGAGAGGTCCCGGAGCTCCCTGCCTGGTAAACAGACAGGGAGCCCATCCGCCGGAGCTTGACCTGGGCTCCGACGGCCACTGTTTGAGGCTTCTACCCTTCACCTTTAAACACATCACCACGGTAGGTTACAGTTTATGTTGGGGGCTCGGGGTCCGCGGTGTCGCCAACACCGTCACCATGAAATCCAGAACGTTTACACTGTGTTCCGAATAGGAATGAGCAAGGGAAATACTAGGATGGGCTAGGTTAAATGCCTCAATGAAGGTGAGGAGCTCCGCCTCACCGTGTTGCCAGATCATGAATATGACCTCAATATACCTTTTATAGTACATTGGTTTTAAATTTTGGGTCTCAAGAAAGTTTGATTCGAGGTGAGCCAAAAAGATAGCGTAGTTAGGTTTGATTCGAGTTCCCATTGACGTTCCGCTGACTTGCACGTAATGAACTCCGTCGAATTCAAAATTGTTAAGTTCAAGAATAAGCCTAAGGAATATTTGCAGAGCAGAAGAATCGATAGGTTTGTCGCACGATGACTGCTCATACGCAAGGGATACAGCGGCGATGCCATCTTCATGGGGGATGTTAGTATACAGTGACGCAACATCAAGGGTGACTGGAAGGCAGTTATAAGGAATTTCAATTTTTGAGATGTCTGAGAGAAAGTCATTGGTATCCTTAATGAAGGAGGGAAAGCTGGGCGGTATGTCGCAAATGAGATTATCCACATAGCGCGAAATTTTTTCTGTAACAGTGCCAATACCAGAAACAATGGGGCGCCCTGGGTTGTTCACCTTGTGAATCTTTGGGGGAAGATAGCATTTACGGGCTACTGGGCTTAAGGGGATCACGGAACGAGCCGTAGTTTCATTTATTGTTTTATTTTTAACGAGCTCAGCAAGTTTATCTTTGACAATTTGCTTATAATCTGGAGTGGGATCATTGGGTAGTGCTTTATAGAACGTCGATACTGATAGTTGCTTATTGGCCTCGTTAACATAGTCGGTTTTGTGCATTATGTCGGGACAGCTTGCGAGTTCCTCTAGGGCTGTCTTTTCGTTGGTAGTCATGTTGTGGTGGAAAGAAATTTGTGTTTGGTATGCTTTTCGCACATCGCGTTGGACAGCTTGGATGTACATGTCGAGGCAACTATCACGCTGTGTGGGAGGGGTCCAGTGCTTATAGCTAGGTAGGGGTCTGCGGGCTTCTTTCGTCGCGGGGTGATCGTAGAAGTATTCTCGCAGCCTCATGTTTCTGGCGAAGTTATCTAAGTCCCTAAAAAGTTGAAATTCATCAAAACCACCAGTAGCCGGGCCAAAGTTTAGGCCCTTTGACAAGACGTTCATCTGAGCTGGGGAGAGGGTTATACTTGAAAGGTTCCTTACATTCCCGGTAAGGTTTTCTTTTGTGACGGCAGGCGAGGGAAAATTATTAGTACAGGGGTTTAACTGAACGATTTGGGGTGCAGTAGTCGAAGCATTTATTAGAGTCGTAGTGACATTATCGGTCGTATTGTCAGAGGGGGGGCAGTCACTAGTGCCGGAACTTGTTAGGTTCTTACGCATGTGGCCAGTGTTAGAAATCTTATCTCGGTTAAATTTTTGGTCTTTTGTTCGGGATATGGCGGAGGCCGTCTTAGATTCGTAGTTGCTTAAAAGGTTCAACTCTCTTTTGCTTAGTTCCTGGCTAAGTAGTTCCTCTTTCTTTCGGAGAGAATGGGCCATAGTTTCGTAGTGATTGAGGATTATTTCAGTTAATTGTAAAGACGCTTTATCGAGTACCTGTTTCCACTTATTTATGTTGGACGGGGAGAGTTTGGTAGTAGCAGGTTTCGGTAGTAGTTCGGTAGTAGCGCGGCATACGTTGACCCGTCATGGTGCAACCTTGACCGCTGCTTTGTTAACACGACCCCTTTTCCTCTCTCTCGCTCCCCCACCCCTTTTTTTTGTTTGTTGTTGTAACATAGGCGTACCCCGACTGTATGCACACTCTCCATTTCCGAAACATTTTCCGCTCCTTCTCACAGTTTTCCGCAAACCTATATAAGAAATGTGTTCGAAATGTTTGCGACAGCAAAATCATGTAACCTTACTCTGATGAAGGCAAGTCCCGTTGCCGCTACGTAAGTAAACCTTGTTTTTTATTGTTCTTGCTGTGTATCCGACTCTTTACTTATACTATTTCTGCGCGCTTTCTGAGTTTATCTTTCTCTAGATTTATATATACATATATATATATATATATATTGTAAGGCACGCACCAGGAGTCTTGGGAGACGCCTTTATTGGGCGAACCATGTCCTACGTGACAGGGATCGAGTCCCAGAGATCAGCCAAGCCGGGCGTTGATGACGATAGACAACTAATGACGATGAAGCATGCTTGCGTGTAGAAGAGAAGCCTGCGAAGTACCAGTCCACTGGCGCATACCCCTCGGCTAGTACTTGGCGCATAGCGTTTGCGTACAGCTACCGGGGATCGCCCGGATGCATATTCTTATGGCGTCGTGACCCTTACCGGCGCTTACAATATCCCCCCCCCCTGGTGGAGCGGCCGACTCGGGCGCTGAGAGTCCGTAGACCGAGAGGAAAATGCCTTGAGCCGGGAAACGTGCGTAATGTCGAGTCAACGACAACGACGGTCGGTGACACTAGCGTTGGGCGTCACTCCTTTTAACCGGGGAAGTCTGCTCTACAATGGTGTAAGGTGTAATGGTGTAAGGCAAGGTGTAAGGCAAGGTGTATGGTGTAAGGCAAGAATTTCTCACAGAGCCCTGGGGCACAAAGGGGTATAGAAAATAGAACTTGATCACCAGCTTTGAAGGAGACAACGCGATGTTTGGCGTCATAAATGGCCTTGCGCTCTTCTTGTATAGCTGTTGTCCCCAGACGAGCTAGATGACTGCAAGACCCAGTAGAGAAATGAACTCATCGGGAATGTTGGTTCTGGGAAGTACTGGTGCAGAGAAGACAGACGTATCAACAACAGACGCTGATAGGCGACCATAAACAAGGAAAAATGGGGAATTCCTGTGTTACTTGCAGGGCGGTATTATATGCGTACGCGACGAACGGCAGAATAACGTCCCAGTTTTTGTGGTCCGGTTGAATGTAAGAAATCATGTCGGAAAGACTGCGGTGGAACCGTTCCGACAGGCCGTTTGTCTGAGGATGGTAGTTGGACGTGGTTCGGTGAATGGTCTCGTCTGCACGAAAAACCTCCCCAAGCACGGCAGAAAGAAATACACGGCCTTGGTCACTAAGGAGCACTCCGGGCGGTTTATAGCGTAACAACCTATTTTTCAAAAAGAATTCAGCCACCTCGGTAGCGCAGCCTGTGGGAACAGTAGCCGTTTCCGCGGAGCTGGTGTGGTGGACTACGCCGGTAACAATCCACCGATATCCTGCCGAGGTAACGGGGAGAGGGCCATAGCGATCAATCCCTACAACTTCAAAAGGTGTTAAGGGACAATGCAGGGGTTCGAATGTCCCTGCGGGGCCGGAAGTGGGTCGCCTGCGATACTGACACGCGGTGCACGACGGAACATATTTCGCCACGCTAGCGGATAGGCCGGGCCAGAAGTATTGGCTTCTTATGGGGTCAAATGTCTTGTGCAAGGCCAGAGGACCTGTGACAGTATCGTCGTAAAATTTCTCCTAAGTTGTGTGATAAAGAAGACGGGGAATGACTGGCACCCATCTGTCGTCGGTTTGGTGGTAGTTGTAGCGGTGAAGAGTGTCGTTAATAATTCGAAATTTGTTGAGCTATCGTCGTGACCGGCTATTGCTGGGTCGGCTCGCACCGCTCACTTGGTCGATGAGGTTCCGGCAGTAGCTGTCGTTTTTTCGAAAAGCACTCAAATCACTGGGTGGTTCAACGCAAGAGTCCACTGGCGCAATATTTAAGGATTGCGTATTTTTAGGTTGAGGATAACGGGCAACATGAGAGGGCGTCTGCATCTGTGTGCTTTTTGCCGGACTAGTACGCAACCTGATTGTTGTATTCTTGCAAACGAGGCACCCAGCATCCAAGCCTCCCAGTTAAGTTCTTGATGAAACCCAACCAACAAAGAGCGTGATGGTGAGTGACCACAGTGAAAACCTGCCCGTACAAGTATGGCTGGAATTTCTGGAAGGCCCAAGCTACTGCAACGCACTCCTCTTCTGTTACCGTGTAGTTCCTCTCCACAGCTGTCAAAGTCCGACTTGCGTAGGCAATCACTTGCTCTACGGAGGACGATCTGCGCTGTAATAACACAGCCCCAATTCCGTGTCCGGTGGCGTCGGTGTGAAGGACGTTCGGTGCTTCTTCATCCAAGTGGCCGAGAACAGGTTCGGAAGTGATTGCGTGCTTCAATTTTTTAAAAGCTGTTTCACAGTCATCAGACCACACGAATGGTGTACCAGATGCCAGGAGTTTGTGTAGGGGCGTAGCAATTGAAGCGAAGTTGCCGATGAAACGACAGAAGTAGGATGCCAATCCTAAGAAGCTGCGGAGTTCTTTTTGGCGGTCTGGGCGCAAAACATTCAGCACGGCATTCACTTTATCGGGGTCGCGCCGGATTCGTTTCTTGCTAACCAGACGGCCCAATACTTTATTCGATGTACTTGCGAAGCGGCATTTCTTCGTATTGAGGGTCAGTCCGTCATTGGCAAGGCAAGTTAAAACGTCGCTGAGGCACTGAAGGTGTTCTTCGAAAGTGGTAGAAAGTATAACTATGTCATCAATATAACATAAGCATGCCTTCCCTTTCAAGCCTTGCAAAACCATGTCGATCATTCGTTCGAACGTCGCCGGTGCATTGCACAACCCGAACGGCATTACATTAAACTCGTAAAGACCGTCAGGAGTGGCAAACGCGTTTTTTTTTCTTTGTTTTGTGTGTGCATAGGTATTTGCCAATACCCCGATCATAGGTCTAGACTTGAAAGGTATTCTGCACCGCGCAACGTATCCAGAGTATCGTCGATACGAGGCATGGGCATACATCCTTGCAGGTGATGTTATTTAGCACCCGGTAATCCACACAAAACCGCATAGAACCATCCTTCTTCTGGACTAAAGCAACAGGCGACGACCATAAACTCGTTGAAGGACGAACTACGTTGTTTTTGAGCATGTCGTCGACTTGTTCCTGAATGATTTTTCGCTGCTATGCTGACACGCTGTAAGGGCGGTGGCGAATGATTCTAGAACCATCGGTTTCTTTTCGGTGGGTGGCTGCGGATGTTTGCAGCAGAGCGGAGGAGGAGGAGCAGGAGTCAAATAGGGTTTCGTGTTTTCCAAAAGATCCAGTCGTGTTTCCTTTTGCTCCGGTGTGAGATCAAGACTAATAGTATCATCAATGGCGAGCGATGGGGATTTAGAACCGGCCGAGCATTCTGCAGATAAAATAGACTCAGATGAAACGACACTCACTGCTTCGTCGCGCGGAACAGAAGCAATTGTCGCGTCTTGAAGTAATAAAATAGCCTCGGTCGAAGTATTCTGTGCGACCAGAAGAGAAGTTCCAGGAGAAAAATATATTAAGCAGGGGGGGGGTACAAGAAGATCTTGAAGAGAGAACTTTCCGGTGAGAGTAATAAACACATCGCCATTGAGAATTTTGTCACAGTGAACGGAGAGCATGGTTTCTTGTCCAGAAGGCAGAGAAAAATCGCAGGCGGCGGCCACCAATTGTAGTTCTGGGGAATTAAAACACTGTCCAGGTCATTTTAGGTCATACAAAGCAAGGGTTCTTTGCACGAGATCACAGCAGACGCCAATGTGAGAACGTCCCAACCCAATATCATCTGATGACCACCTGAAGGTAGTACTGCGAGCTGAATGGGATATCGAATGCCGGCCATGGTAACATGGGCTGTAAAGAGTGCGGAAGGTTGAATGATGGCGTTGTTAGTACCACGTAGAGAGGAACCATGGTAGGGGTTCGTACTTTAAGCAATTTGAAACACATGTCTTCACAAATTATAGAAACACTAGCACAAGTGTCGACAAAAACTTCCACGTCAGTTCCTTCAACTACAACCGATAACGTTTTTGATGGCCGATGACGGGAACTTCTAGAAATCCATTGCAACGCAGTTTGGCCCCCAGAAACTGCAGTTTCTAGTTTCCGGTTTGGTAGCTGGCGCCCTGGGAGGACGGACGAAGCGACGAGACAGAGCGGTGGCGGAAGTCGGACGGCGAACTTTGTCTTGGGACCCTTGGGCTGCGTCGATGATCCTGAGAGTCGTTAGGCGAATGAAAGCGTCTGGCGTCGTGTAACCGTTGGGAGTAGTGCTCGTAGGATGGATGACGGCTGCCTTGTGGGATGGTAAAGTGGGCAAGTCTTTCGTCTTGTTGGCGCCGTCTAGAGAAGTGAGCGACATGCCGCCGGATGCCGCAGTGGAAGCAGGTGGGTCGTGGAGGATGCCAAGCCAGGTAGACGCACGCAGCGTTAGGCGGGCCAGCAGGTGGTACTGGATAAGAATGGACATGGCCTGGATGCGAAGGGACGGGCAGTCGAATGACAGGGGCAGAGACAGTTGCCAGGGGTGAACATGCAGGTTCAGGGAGCGGCGCGGTTATAACTGGAGCAGTAGGAGCAATACGTATTGGAGCCATTGCGGCGTGGTCAAAGACTTGGTGAACGTCCGTTCTAGGTTCCGAGAGAGGCACAAGGGAAGCCAGTCCTTGCTTGATTAGCTCGCGCAGACCCGGTGCGGAGGCCTCGCGGCGTCATTCAGAACAGCCATGCGATGTCTGCACTGCCAGTTCCTCGCGGATGATCGAACGTATCAAAGAGCGCAGATCGGCTTTGTCTGTCGAGGCGCGATCATTCCACGATATTAGCTGGCGACGGAGGTACGAAAGTCGTCGTGGCGGTGGCACATCATGGCAATCTCCATAATGGTGGTGGGGTTTTGGGCGGCCAGGGCGTTTAATGCCAAAGGTGAAATTCCTTTGAGCACATGGCGAACTCGGCTTTCCTCCGTCATGTCTTCATTCGCACGGCGGCATAACGCGATGAAATCCTCAATGCACGACGTGTAGGACTCACCAGTTCGTTACACGCGCTTGTCCAATTTCTTCTTGGTGGCTTCTGCACCCGTAGATGACGTGCCGAAGACTCGCCGCAGATCAGATGTGAAGCGCTGCCAGTCAGGCAAGTCGTGCTCATTTGTGTAGTACAATGTCTGAGCTATCCGGTCAGGGTAAAAGGAGACGTGCATCCGCTTGAGGGAATAGTCCCATCGATTGAAGGAGCTGGCAAACTCGTAATTATCCAGCCAGTCCTCCACGTCGTCATGGGGAAGCCCAGTAAAAGACCGAGGGTAACTGTCCAGGCTGGCATTGATAAACTGGCCGCGGAAGCACCAATGGTGTTGTTCATATCGATGGAGCCATCTTGCGTCGTAGTGAAGGTCGAACGTTGGACACGCCGACCTGAGCGGAGCTCCAGAGGTAAGCTGGTGTTCGAGGTACATGGGGTTGAAGAAGCTTACCTCCACCACTTGTAAGGTACACACCAGGGGCCTTGGGGGACGCGTTTATTAGGCGAACCTTCTCCTGCGTCACAGGGAGCGAGCCCAAGAGAACAACAAAGCCGGGCGTTAATGAAGATAGAAAACTAAAAACAATGAAGCATGATTGCGTGTGGAAGACAAGCCTGCGAAGTACCAGTGCATTGTCGCACAGCCTTCTGCTAGTATTTTGCGCATAGTCTTTGCCTACAACTACCGGGAGATTGTCCGGAGGCATATTCCTCTGGCGTCGTGGCCCTAACCTACGCTTACAATACATGTATGAATATATATATATATATATATATATATATATATTGTGGTACCGGGGTTCTTGCACCCGGCCGCGGTTCCCCAGAGAGACACTGAGCCCCCTCAATCCCACCTTTACTGGGAGTCCCGCTCCGCCAAGGTCCACTGCTCAGCCGATCCAAATGCGCACACCGAGCCCAGACCAGTCCGCCATGTTCTATCCTAGCTCATCTCGCGCCACATCTTCATACTCCGCCGGCACATGTCCATCGGGTGGGATTGTCCACCGCCACTATTGCCGGATTACCACACTCTCCCCCCCTCCGAAGAAAAGGCCGACGCACAGTCCTCGAGCCAACCGACACAGTCCTCCGTCACCACAAACAAATAACAATTCCCACGCGGGTTGCGGGGGTAAGGGCCCATGATATCGCAAGCAACGATTTGCCAGCGGCTCTTACTCTCAACAGACTGCATCAATCCGGGCGGGCAACCGACTCGGGGTTTCGCTGTCTGACACACGTGACAGCTCCTGGCGTACCGCAGCGCATCCTGCCTCATTCCCGGCCACGTGACAGTCCGACATAACTTCTCATAAGTTTTGCTGCCAGAGCTGTGTCCAGCCAGAGCTGAATCATGAAAGTAACGGATGAAAGCCCTCCGAAGCTTACGCGGTACAACAGCGCGGAATAGGGAATTAGCTTCGTATTCGTCATGCGGGATATACCGTAGCAGGAGACCGTCTTCCGCCAACACATATGTATCAAATTCACAACTGTTGCTGGTGGGAGCTGCGCCCTGTGCCCCGACGTGCTCAATGATCTTACGGCAGAGTCCATCGGCACGTTGCGCCGCGAGAAGATCTGCCCTGCTCACCAGCGTACCCCAGCGGGCGTCAGCATCCACTGCAGCCACCAGCGCCGGCGCTTCCGCGTCCGAAGATGGCGGCAGGGGCGCGCGCGTCAGCGCGTCAGCGACTTGGTTCTGCGAACCCTTCCTGTGCTGGATAGTAAAATCGTAGCGCTGAAGCGCAAGCACCCAGCGCGCAAGACGACCAGCAGGATTCTGCAAACGCTGCAGCCACGTTAATGCCATGAGGTCTGTCTGAATGGTGAAAGAGGAACCGTCAAGATACATGTCAAATTTCTTTAGTGCAAACACAATTGCTAGACACTCACGTTCTGTGACCATGTAATTGCGCTCAGCCGGAGTGAGCGTATGGCTAGCAAATGCGACCGGACGGAGAACGCCCTCAAACTCCTGCATCAGCACTGCGCCCAGTCCATGGTCGCTAGCATCGGTCTGCAACACAAATTGTTTGTTAAGATCCGGTATCCTTAACGCCGCTGTTGCCGCGATTGCGCGAGACAGTGCTTCAAAAGCTTGCTGTTCAGCCTCTTCCCATTGCCATTTCACGCCTTTCCGTAGTAGCTGGTTTAGCGGACGTGATAGCTCCGCACAATGAGGGATGAAGCTGCGGTAAAAGGCTATCATGCCCAAGAAGCGCTGCAAGCTCTTAACGTCACGCGGGCATGGATACTCTGTAATTGCTTTCAGTTTGGCATCGTTAGGACGAAGCTCTCCCTTGTCCACGACAAAGCCGAGCAAGTCAACTTTCCTTGTCGCGAGTTGGACCTTTTTAGGATTGATGGTGAGACCGGCGCGTTTCATGCGGTCAAGCACATCTCTGAGATGCACGAGATGCTCCTCAAAGGTGCGCGAAAAGACGACGACGTCATCCATATAGGCCATCGCGTACTTATAACGTACATCGTCAACGACGATGTCCATTATTCTTTGAAATGAGCTCGGGGAGTTCTTCAGCCCAAACGGCATGCGTACAAATCCGAAAAGACCCCTGTGGCATGTGAAAGCTGTTTTAGGAATATCATCAGGGTGCATTTCAATTTGCGAAAAGCCGCGCGAGCAATCTAGAGTGGTAAACACGCGGGCACCACCAAGCGAGGAAATGATGGGTTCTACAGCAGGAAAAGGATATGCGTCTCTTACAGTTACGTCGTTGAGACGACGGTAGTCCACGCAGAGACGCACACTGCCGTCTTTTTTTGGCGCCAACACGACTGGAGATGCATGGGCACTCTGCGACGGCCGCACAACCCCCGTGTTCAGCATCTCGTCAAGGGCGACATCCAGTTTAGCCTTCTTCTGGATGCTGAGCGGCCGTGGATTGCAGCTCCAAAGAGGGGCGTCTCCCGTGTCAATGCGATGTTGAAGGACGGTTGTCCGTCCAGGGGCCTCCGTGAACATTGCAGCAAACGGCTCCAGCACATAGGCGAGCTGCTCCCTCTCATAGTCACTGCAAGGACACTCCTCAAGCAACTGCCTGATTCGCTCAGGCAACACGGATTTCGTTGCGACTGCGGCTGACCTTGGCACGGTACAGATATGCGTTGACGCCAGAAAAGGTATCAATTCTGAGTCATTGCCCAATCTGTAACCACCTCCCGCCAAGTCAAGCAGTAGGCCCTCGCGAATAATGAAATCCCGGCCCAAAATCATGGCTACCGCCAAGCCAGGGCAGTACGTAAAGCGCTGCCGACACCTTCTGCTTGCGTAAGAAATGTGCAAGCGCACAGCCCCACCCGCTTCAACCACAGCACCATTGGCCACTTGCAACCGGGTGCTGCATTGGCGCAACTTAGCACCACGTGCTCGGCAAAGTTCAAAGACAGTATCACCAATGAGCGACAAACTGCCGCCGGTATCAACTAATGCAGAAACATCCGTTCCAAGAATGTGAACAGAAAGATGTGGTGCTATGGGCTGTGTGCGTGATTCAACACGGCAAGCAGTGGGTAAAAAGCACCAGTCCTCGCCACCAGCCAATTCTGGGCCACTCAGTGATGGGTTAGTCACCATCATTGCCTCGGGCTGCATTCCTTCATCTCGATGGCTATTTGCATTTCGGCGACCAGCCATCACACGCGGACACTCACGACGGATGTGTCCTTATCTGTCCACATTGGTAACAGCCGCCAGCTTGATTTCCATTGGGCACGTAGCCCCGCGACCCTCCCGTCTCGACGACCGGACGAGAAGGACCTCTGGAGTTCAGAGGATTTCGTTGCCGACCCCCAAGGGAGAGACTCGGGTCGGGGAGCGGTAAGCCTGCCAGTAAAGAGGGCCTGTTTTCCCAACGCAGGAACCCTGGCTCTAACCGCTGCGGGGAGTTCCCGCCGTGGGCTGCACCATCTAGTGGTCTTCCGCGCTCCAACTGCCAGTCGCCAAGGGCAGAAGGACCTCGTGCGCGGGGGGAATTCGAGCCCGCCGCTGCCGTACGCGGCTGCGGACTTCGCTGTGGCGAAGTCTCATAGGTGTCTCTCCATGCGCAAGCTGGCTCAAGTGCCTCCCCTACTGGCGGAGGGGGTACATAACTCAGCTCTGATATTAGAGCGTCCTCGATTGCTCGAGCTGATCGCGCCATCTCCTCCAAACTGGAGCAATCACGACCGTGCAGGAAAGGTCGGAAGCGCGGATGGCAACGCCGCAAGACGTGCTTGACCATTTCCGCGTCAGACGCACCCGGGATAGCTCGCTTGGAGAGCTCCTGGATAGCTCGAATGTATTCGAGCAAGCCTTCGCGCGGGTGCTGCGTACGTGCCTCCAGCTCACGGCGGATGCGGTAGTCATAGTCGGGAGGTAAGAATTCATCGCGGAAGCGCGCCTCGAAGTCAGCCCAGGACGCAAACGGGGTCTGGAGGCGCCACCAACGACCAGCCGATGCCTCCAGGGCAACCGGCAGGACACGGGTCAACACGAACTCGTCCGAAGCACCCGACGCCGTCTTGTAAACATTGAGATCGCTCAGGAAGTCCGCCACGGTTTTGCGGTCATCGTAGCCCGTGAACCGTGGCACCACAATGCTCGGCTGGAACGATGGCCCATGCTCGGACCCACCGCCTTCTAGCCCGAGACCCGCAAGCCGGTTCGTGAGGTCCTCGCAGAGGTCCATGATCGGGCGGAGCACGCCGACGGGCCCAGTGGCGTCCGCATCCCTTGCGGGCTCACGCGGAGCAACCAAGTGGTGCCGACGGGTAGAAGCTCCACGGCCAGGCATGTCCCTGGGAAGAAATGCTCTTGCGCGCCGCGAAACGAAAACGGGAAGAAAAAATGGTTATAAACAACAGAAACCACTACAAAGGCGCCTCAAATCATGAGGAGGGCTACCGAAAAATCCCGAGAGCCACTCAAAAACGCCAACGTAATTCGCCCCGCAAAATGCCCACCGCGGAACACCAAAACAAGGAAGAAGACCACAATGCCCTTCCCAGGAACCACGGCCGGCCCCACGTTCAGGGCGCCAAATGTGGTACCGGGGTTCTTGCACCCGGCCGCGGTTCCCCAGAGAGACACTGAGCCCACTCAATCACACCTTTCCTGGGAGTCCCGCTCCGCCAAGGTCCACTGCTCAGCCGATCCGGATGCGCACACCGAGCCCAGCCCAGTCCGCCATGTTCTATCCTAGCTCATCTCGCGCCACATCTTCATACTCCGCCGGCACATGTCCATCGCGTGGGATTGTCCACCGCCACTATTGCCGGATTACCACAATATATATACATATATATATATATATTTATTTATTTATAACAGAAATAAGGGATGGCAGTCAAGAAAACCTCGAAAAGCAAAGGGGAGGATGTGGTAGGTCATTAAAACATGTAAAGAATTTGGAAAGAAAGTGAAGAAACAATGCCCGCCAGATGCGTTCCGAACCCACGATCTCCAGAATACAGGTCCGGTGCGAGAACTACCACGCTACTGGCGGGGCTATTTTTCCGTCCACTTTCTTGGGTATTTATGTCAATGTAATTTCTTTTTCCTGTGCTTGGGGGTGGTAGCCAGCGCCACTCTGATTTCTCGGGGTGAAGGGGACCTTCTTTTTAACCCCCGGGCCATGACTCAAGTGTCTACGACCTGCCAAGAGTGATCGACCAGCGTTGAACCCTCTTAAGCTCCTTATGGCACCAAGGCTGCTATAACAGAGGCCTTCGCTGTGCATGTAGCGAATCAGAATAGGAAATGAAGGGCTCCTTGTAATAAGACAGAAATAAGGGTTGGCAGTCAAGAACACCTCCGAAAGCAAAGGGGAGGATGGGGTAGGTCATTGAAACATATAAGGAATTTGGAAAGAAAGGAATTGGAGAAAAAATGCCCGCCAGGTGGGATCCGAACCCACGACCTCTAGAATACCGGTCTGGTGCGATAACCACTACGATAACGGCGGGGCTAATTTTCCATCCACTTTCTTGGGTATTTATGTCAGTGTAATTTTTTTCCTGTTCTTTCCTTTCGTTCTTTCTTTCTTTCTTTCGCTCTTTCTTTCTTTCTAACTTTCTTTCCGAATTCTTTATCTGTTTCAATGACCTACCCCATCCTCCCCTTTGCTTTTCGAGGTTTTCTTGACTGCCAACCCTTATTTCTATCCTATTACAACGAACCCCTCATTTCCTATTCTGATTCGCTACATGCACAGCGAGGGCCTCTGTTATGGTAGTCTTGGTGACTTAAAGAGCTTAAAAGAGTTCAACGCTGGTCGATAACTCTCTACAAGTCCTAGACACTCGAGTCACCGGCCGGGGGTTAAAAAGAAGGTCCCCTTCACCCCGAGAAGTCGGCCTGGCGCTGGCTACCACCCCGAAGCGCAGGATTAAAATTACATTGACATAAATACCCAAGAATGTGGAGGGAAAGATAGCCCCGGCGGTAGCGTAGTGGTTATCGCACCAGACCGGTATTCGGGAGGTCGTGCGCTCGGATCACCACTGGCGGGGATTTTTTCTCCACTTTCTTTCTTTCCGAATTCTTTATCTGTTTCAATGACCTACCACATCCTCCCCTTTGCTTTTCGAGGTTTTCATGACTGCCAACTATTATTTCTTTCCTATTACAACCAGCACCTCATTTCCAATTCTGATTCGCTACATGCACAGCGAGGGCCTCTGTTCTGGCAGTCTTGGTGCCATAGGGAGCTTAAGAGGGTTATACGATAATCGACCACTCTCGACATGTCGTAGACACTCCAGTCACGGCCCGGGGGTCAAAAAGAAGGCCCCGTTCACCCCGAGAAGTTGGAGTGGCGCTGGCTACCACCCCCAAGCACAGGACAAAAAATTACATTGACATAAATACCGAAGAAAGTGGAGGGTAAAATAGCCCCGCCGGTAGCGTAGTGGTTATCGCACCAGACCGGTATTCTGAAGGTCGTGGGTTCGGATCCCACCTGGCTG
Organism: Haemaphysalis longicornis; assembly: GCF_048455015.1. NCBI lineage: Eukaryota > Metazoa > Arthropoda > Arachnida > Ixodida > Ixodidae > Haemaphysalis > Haemaphysalis longicornis. The sequence goes on along the minus strand of NW_027526355.1, from coordinate 799,704 downwards.
GCATTTTTTCTCCACTATCTTTCTTTCCAAATTCTTTATCTGTTTTAATGAACTACCACATCCTCCCTTTGCTTTCCGAGGTTTTCTTGACTGCCAACCCTTATTTCTGTCTGTTTACAATGAGCCCCTCAATTTTTATTTTTATTCGCTACATGCACAGCGATGGCCTCTGTTATGGCAGTCTTGGTGCTATAGAGAGCTTAAGAGGGTTCAACGCTGGTCAACCACTCTCGACATGTGGTAGACACTCGAGTCACGGCCCGGGGGTTAAAAAGAAGGTCCCCTCCACCCCGCGAACTCGGAGTGGCACTGGCTACACCCCCAAGCACAGGAAAAAAAATAACAGTGACATAAATACCCGAGGAAGTGAACGGAAAAATAGCCCCGCCGGTGGCGTAGTGGTTATCGAATCAGACCAGTATTCTGGAGGCCGTGGGTTGGGATCCCACCTGGCGGGCATTTTTTCTCCACTTTCTTTCTTTCCAAATTCTTTATCTGTTTCAATCACCAACCACATCCTCCCCTTTGGTTTCCCAGGTTTTCTTGACTGCCAACCCTTATTTCTGTGTTATTATAACGAGCCCCTCATTTCCTATTCTGATTCGCTATATATATATATATATATATATATATATATATATATATATATATATATATATATATATATATATATATATATATATATATATATATATATATATATATATATATATATATATATATATATATATATATATATATATATATATATATATATATATACTAAAAAATGGGTAAACTGTTTATTGGTCGACGTTTCGATCAGATGCCGATCTTTCTCAAGACAACATTTCGTATTTCTGTGAACGTATTTATAAGCTCGTCATCCAACGACGCCGAAAAAACGGAGAGGGGGATTTGGGGAGAAAAGCAGCAACAAACGCACACTCCCGGCGAGGTGAGGTGAAGGTGTGTAAAAAAAAAGAGAGCAAACGAAAGAAAACACAAAACCAAAACAATCCGAAACATACAGACAAGAGAGAGTAGTACACAACTCTTTCAAAACGCTGTCCTCCATCGTTCGTCAGCTTGTAGAAAGAGTGACAGGTAGCGGCCACTTCAGAGGGGGCTGCTCTGCTCAAAAAGCGAAAGCGCAAAGCACTAACAGGGACGTTCTCAGAATTCCAATGGTCACTGACATTACGGGAAGAGTTGACAAGAAGCGGTCGCAGCCGCACACATGTTTCACTGACACCAACGCTACAAACAGATAGGACAGCTCGTTAAGAGTGTAGGTACGATCTCCGCACTGTGGCGTAAAACAAGCAAGATTCCGCCTACCGGCAGGGCGGGCGAGCGCCATTCATCATTCTTAGCTCTATTTTTCTGCCCTGTCCGGGCAGCCGACAGGGTCATCCCCGACCGTGAACCAGGGAAAAGGAGCTTGACTAATCCTCTAACCGCACGCGGTTGTCGCGCGGGTCCTTTGTTGGAGTAGACGGCGGCGGGCGCCTTGATGTTGTTTGTGGCATATGCCGCCTGTGCGGAAACCCCAGGAAGGGAATAAATAAAATAAGAATAGCTTGATTACTTGTTTAAACAACAAAGAAACTTACAATTTAGATAGGGGATTATTCTGCAGCCAGATTATCAACAGCATGTATAGACGACATAATGCCCGGGCTAACATTCATTCCTGCTTTTACTGTATTGAATTTGTAAATAATGTAAGATTCACTTTGTTCGCGTTATCTTGTAGTAGAAAATCCACTCTGTAAAAGTCTGACCCTGATGGAGTCGAACGGGTGGTTTTCGGAGTTAATATGTCGTGATAATGGTAGATCCGGGAGTGAACGAACATGTGCGCGATGGTTGTTGAAGCGCATGCGGAATGCCGTGTCCGTCTGGCCAATGTATTGGATGCCACAAACACCGCACTCCAGAAGGTACACCACATTAGAAGAGTCGCAGTCGAGTGTCGCGTGAATTAGATGCTTGAAATGGGAGTTGGTGCTTTCTGCCACCGTGGTTGTCTGCATGTGTTTACATACGCGGCACCGTGCCTTTCCGCATGGTCGACACCCACCCTTGGGTGCCCTCTCAGTTTTGGCGTGTACAAGGTAATCTTTGATATTTTTGGGGCGTCTGTATACTACCCGAGGAGGAGTGGGGAAGATTTTTGAAAGCCGTTCACTCTGTTGAAGCATGTTGAAGTGCTTTTGAGTGCGAATGCACTTCTTAAGCGAGCCTGAATCGTCCGCCGCCGTCGTCCGCATAGCAACAGCTGCGGGTAAGTGCGCTCCTCGTCTTCCCTAGCAACGGGGGGAGATGGGCGCGCGCTACTCTCCTCCTCCTCTCTCCGCTCAATGACTGCGGGTGTTGGGCACCTCCTCTCCACTTCGTGCGGGAGAGCTCTCGCGTAGCGGGCGCTCCGCATTCCGACGCGTGAGGGCGCTCCTGTAGCCCTCGCCGTAACGGCGGGCGCTACTCTCCTCTCTCCGCTCAGTGACTGCGGGTGTTGGGCGCCTCCTGTCTCCTTCGGGCGGGAGAGCACTCGCTCGCGTAGCGGGCGCTCCGCATTCCGACGCGTGAGGGCGCTCGTGTAGCGGCCGCGTGGCGCGGCAGGGTATTAGTCGAGCGCGCGCTGTCGTGGAGAGCGGTCGCTGGTCCTGCATCTCGATAACGATGATGGCGTACCGGGCAACGGTACCAGCAATAACGAGTGAAATATCTTTCTTTGTAGTTGTGTGCGTGTGTGTGATCTCTGGACTACTCATTAAGATCACGATATCCACCGTAATCGCGCAATCAACAACCGTGCATTCGCACTTACACACTCTCCCCCTCGGGGAAGTGCGAGGGAATTTTTTTCAAGATTTTGTTTATGTTTGCAGAATGGCCCCCGAACGTCAAAACTAGGTTGCCTCTCCCTTTCTGGTTTAGTTCTTTTTCATGGTGCAGCAACTCTTGGCGATCAAGGTTGACCGCTTTGCAAATAGCGTCGTTGACTATGGGTGGTGGGTATTGTTGCTTCGCGAGTACATTGCGCAAGTTTTCTGCGTTTGCCTCGAAGTCTTCAGTACGGGAACGAATTCTCCTAAATCGGTGGGCCTGCGAGTATGGGATACTCGTTTTGCAGTGGCGCGGATGACAACTGTCGAAGTGCAGATACTGCTGCCTATCGGTAGGTTTTTTGTACACGGTAGTGATCAGTTCTCCTTTGTCTGTAATTATATGCACGTGAAGGAAATTGATTTCCGTGGTTGAATAGGTATAAGTAAATGCGATGCTGGGATGGGCCTTGTTGAAACATTCGATGAAGTCGATTAAGTCTTCCTCCGTACCGGTCCAAATAAGGAATACATCGTCCAGAAAGCGTTTGTAAAAAAATGGCTTAATTTCACGGGTTGATAGGAATTTTGTTTCGAGATCGTTCATGAATATATTAGCGTAGTTGTGTGCCATTCGAGTACCCATCGCAGTGCCGTTTATTTGTAGGTAATACTGATTGTGGAATTCAAAGCTATTTAATTCCAGCACTAGCTTGGTCAAAGTTTCAATGACTTGTGGGCTTGGCGACTCGTGATCCCGATGTGTGCTATAGGATTCAACCAGGGCTTCGATCCCATCTCGGTGAGGTATATTAGTGTACAGAGAAGTTACATCTAGAGTTACAAGGAAGGCGCCATCAGGGATTTTTATGTTGTCGATTTCCCGTAGGAAGTGGTTAGTATCACGAAGATATGCCGAATGGGTAGCGGGTATTTTCTAAGCAGGGAGTGTATGTAGCTTGATATTGGTTCGGTGAGAGTGCCTCTTCCCGAAATATTTGGTCTACCAGGGTTCCCTTCTTTATGAACTATAGGCAGCATGTAAAACCTTCCTGGCGTTGCGTGTGCTGCTGTAAGTGCTTTACAGAGGCGTGGCTCTATTTCCCCAATTTTGACAAGATTATTTAGTGTTGTTGTTATTATTTCCTGATGTTCTGCGTTGAATCTGTTGAATCTGCGTCAAGTTTTTGGCAGAAAAATTCAATATTTAACTGACGGTGGCCTTCTTGAATGTAGTCTGGTTTACTAAGTATTACAATACCTCCACCTTTATCGGCCGGTTTTATGACAATGTCTGTTCGATCACCCAGTGTCTTATGTGCCTCGCGCTCCTCTTTAGAAAGGTTCTGGGACCCTGGTTTGCGAGCGTTATAAGCCCGCAGGACGTCTCTTTGAACGGCCTCAATGTACGAGTCCAAGTGCTTTTCCCGCTCTGATTTCGGTGTCCACTGCCGCCCTACATTGACGGAGGTTGGGGCAGTGCGCTCTTTGTCCGGCTTGTCGAAAAAATATTCTTCGAGGCGTAAATTCCGTGAAAAATTGTCCAGATCTTTCAACAAGCTAAACTCATTGTATCGGCCGGTACTTGGGCAAAATATCATCCCGCGCGAGATTAACAACCACTCATGAATAGTAAGCTGTACCCCGGAGAGGTTAAATATGTTTTCATCTATGTTATTTTGAGTTTTTGACATTTCTTCCGACTTGCAGGGTCGGATTGGGGGTGTAATTTTAGGATTTCCAATGTCCGTGTGGTGCGGAGCTGAATTGATTTGAGAAAACTCGTTTGAGTATGGAACTTTATCCCTTGACAATTTTTTAATTTTGATTCTCATTATTTCATCTGTGTTCTTTTTCTCGAAAAGTTCCAGTTGGCTGGCCTCCAGCGCAGAAAGGACAATATTATTCCTAGCACGACGCTCCTCCGCCCTCAGAGATGCGAGTGTATTCTCACAATGACCCACTACGATTTTAGTTAGCTGAAGTGAAGCGGATGTAAGAGTTTCGTTCCAATTTTGTGTTTCACGTTTGTTAAACGTATGCATCGATGGTGTTAATGCTAGAAGAAGGCCCCGGGGGGCGATCCCAGCCTTTAGATATATTTTGAGTGTACGCACATGTAGGTCATGGCGCACCCGCTTGTCAATTGTTTTCCTTATGATAAAAAAATTAGGCGTCACCAGCTGATCATGTGTGTCATCTGAGGGAGAGGAGGTCGGAACATTTGCGCGGCCAGGATGTCAATTCATGCAAATGCGACGTCCAGAGCCCCAGTGTTTTCGGAGATCGTACCTTTTGACGGCGGGGGTGGCAGGGCTTTTCTCGTTTTCTGGACTGGATTCCAGAATCCCGCAGTCTCTCGTGCTCGGCTGGGGGTCATATGGTTGTGACCCCCAGCCTTCTTACCTTCTGACCCCCAGCCGAGCGCGAGAGACTGCGGGATTCTGGCCACAGCTGCTCTCGTATTGACCCCACTTCGACGAACCTGAGGAATGTAGCAAATCTTTGCCGAGCGGAGAGCGAGCCGCAGGACAAGTAACACTGGGATTTGGTTACGTTTCCGGCGGTATTCTTCAGTTGTTTGCCTGTCGGTGGTGCGGCGGTCATAATTCAGGCCACTCTGCGTCGAGGGGCCCCGCGGGGTGCGCTTACAGCCGTTCAAGACCACTGAGGAGACCGGTAATGGTTGCCCAACGGGCGGGTGGGGTGGGGGCAGTTCTATCGCGTCTGTTTTCCTTGGCTTAGTCTCTGAAACAGGGTTTCCTTTTTTCTTTCCTGCTTTCTTTTTTCAAGTTCTATGCCCGATCCGGGTTCCGCACTCACCCCCTCCACCGCCCGCAAGGCCCCCACATTTCCGCCTAAGGCGCAGCTTTTTCCCCCAAGAATGAGAGCCGGCCCAGATCCTCATTGATGCAGTGAGTGAATGCCTGGAATTTATGTATAAAGTAAGACTCCCTCTGCTCACGTTCGACGGAAGTGCGGAAGCCGGACTGGAGGAAATTCGGATATGCTCAAAAGAATGGTCCGGCAGGCGCATATGTGTAGAGAATGGTAGATCCGCCTGTAAAGTGACGTAGGACTTGTGGTTGTTGAATCTGAGCCGGAATGCATTCTCGGTCTGGCCAATATAGTCCTTGCCACATATTTCACAGTGCAGTCTGTATACGACGTTACTGGAATTACAGTCGTGGCGTTCTTTTATTCGGAAGTAATATTTAGAAAAGTTAGATTTCGCCGTGTCGGTTGGGGTGATGAGAAAACAAATTTTGCAGCGCATTTTCCCACATGGGCGGCCGCCTGAATGTTGTTTCGTGACTCCTATTGCAGCCTTAACAAGCATATCTCATAAGTACTTGTCTTTACGATACACTACACGGGGTGGTTCGGGAAAGATAGCTGACAGCTGCTCACTTTGTGTGATCATATTGAAATGCCTGCTCCGTATGTTGTTTACTCGCGGCATGTTCGCACCGTATGCTAGTACCAGGTTAGTCTGGGCTGTTTCCTTTTTTGTGAATTGGCTTTTGACTATACTGACTGGCGGTCTGTTCGTCGAGCCTGATTGATTGCGCCATCGATTATATTTTCTGGATAATTTTGATTCAGAAGAATGTTCTTCAGATTTTTCGAGGTTCTGTCAAATTCCTGGACGTTAGAATAGATTCGGTGGTATCTGTATGCCTGCGAGTATGGTATTCCAACTTTACAATGTCGTGGGTGGATGCTCGCTCTTCTACTCACAGATTGTTGCACACGGGTTGGTGCTGTGCATAGGCCCGGACAACATCCTTCTCTAGAGCGGCTATATACGTATCTAAGTGCTGGTCTCGTCGTTCTTTTGGTGTACAGGATTTGTTTGACGCACCAGGAAGTCGTGTTTTTGTGTTGCGGCGGTTATCAATGTATTCCCGGAAACGCAGATTACGTGCGAATGTATCCAGATCCTGATAAAGTTGAAACTTATTCAAATTTCCGCAGGCTGGGAAAATGCTAAACGTTTTGAGAGAAGTTTTTCTTGAGCGAGGGATAACGCTTTGCTTCACAGATTTACCACGTTCGTTTGTTGTGTGTTCACAGGGCGAGATATAGCATCGGGACCTGGGGTGACGCCTACGGGATAGGTTGGTTGCACGGGGTTGACTACAAATTGAGGGGAAATGTTATCGCTCAGCAATTTCTTGATCTTTTGTTGTGATATTTCTTTCCTTTTTGTCGTCTCAAAGTTTTTAAGTTCATTGCATTCTAGCTCGGATAGATTCGATTGCGACCTCTTTAGACTTTCGGCATCTAGAAGCCCCGTGGACCATCTTCGGCTGTGCTGCGAAACAATCTCCGCGAGCCCAACCGACGCATCGGACAGCACTTTCTCCAATTTCGTTATTTCGTCCAGATTAAATCTGCACATCGAGGGTGTGCAGGCTAGACGAAGGCCTTTTGGTGCAGTGTTCTGGTGAACGTATATTTCCGAGTGAGCAGCAGGCAAATCAAATCGAACACGGTTGTCGATTAATTTCCTAATTTACGAAAAAGAGGGGGACCATGCATGATTAGCGCGATCCGTACTTGTCTCCACTACAAGTCACTTCTCAGCCTCCCAGCGTGGTTGCGACGCCGCCTGCGTGGCCAGGCGCGTCATGTAGCGGCGTTCTGGGACGTGAGAGTCTCGGGAAGGCCTGGTACGGGGCGGGAGTTGTGGACACGGCGGGCGTGGTGGGCACAGTGGGCAGGGGGGCAGGCCAACCGGGAGTGACGCTTGGCCATGGTTGTCCGTTTCCTCTGTGAGTAGAGGCGTGGAGCCCAACGCCGGCGATGACAGCGCAGCCGTTCCTTAAAGTGTTGCGCCAGGACCGCGACGCCCTCGAAGCTCGCATGCAGCGCGTCGGCGGCGAGGAAGCGCCAAGGGGGAAGTGTCAGGAACCCATTATCTGTGTATAAAATCCGGGGCCCCAGTACTCCTCTGCGGCACAGCTGCCGAACCTACCGGGCGCAGCGCTGGGGCTCCGCATTAAACCAACGAACAAAGTTCCTGTTGGCACTCCGTCTGCGACGGTTGGGGGGCGGGATAAGGGAGTATATGAAGGATGGTCTTCATATTCGATCGACGTTGTCATGTCCGCTACACCGTTCACCTCAACTCCGCCACGGCCGCCGCCCTCCGCGCAGGATATGTCCACCGTACCCACGTGTAGGACCAGGATCGCCAACGATTGCTGCTTTGATTTTGAATTTGGGAAATCTCCGATACTGACATTCAGTCACCGGTTTGCTGGCAGCCATAGCAAAATGTAGAGATCGTGAGGTTTAATGGGCCAGTATAAAAATAGCGATGAAGTCGACTGACACGTTCCCCGTTTTTCGTTGCCAACAGTTTCGGAGTTAGAAACTCCTTCTTCAGGGCTGAATTTTAATTGCTCACATTTATCCTTCATACAAAAATGTATGTGAGGGAGGATGACTTCTCTCATCCCTCCTGGAGAGTTTGCGGGTGAAGAGTGTTTCAAATAGTTTGAGCAAGTGGATCATTCCGATTGGCTAGAAAGGTGTAAGGTGAGGGAAGGGGAATTTGTTTCTTTTACTTGGCTTAGTCCCAACAACGAGGTATCCTTTTTTCTTTCTTGCTTTCTTTTTTTTTAAGTTCTATGCACGATTCCGGTACTGTATGACCCTCATAATTCTGCCTAAGGCGCAGCTTTTTGCCGCAGAAATGAGAGCGGCCCGGATTCTCATTGATGTCATTTCTGTATTAAGTAGGACTCCCTCCACTCGCGTTCTAGGGAAGAGCGGAAGCCGAACTGCAGGAAAGTAATTCTGATATGCTGAATAGAATATTATTAATATACATATATATATAAATAAATAAATAAATATATATATATATATATATATATATATATATATATATATATATAGCGAGTCAGAATAGGAAATGAGGGGAAATGAAATAGGAAATGAAATAAGAAAGAAATACGGGTTGGCAGTCACGAAAACCTCGGAAAGCCAAGGGGAGGATGTGGTAAGTCACTGAAAAAGCTAAAGAATTTGAATAGACCGAAAGAACGTGGAGAAGAAATTGCCGCCCGGTGGGATCCGAGTCAACGACCTCCTGAATATGCATTTGGTGCGATGACCACTACGCTACCGGCGGGGCAATTTTCCCCTCCACTTTCTGGGGTAGTCATGTTAAGGTAGTTTTGTTTCCTTCTCTTGGGGGTGGCAGCTAGCGCCACTCGGACTACTCGGGATGAAGGGGACATTATTTTTAGTGTCTACAACATGTCAAGAGTGGTCGGCCAGAGTCGAACCCTCTTAACCGCCCCATGGCACCAAGACTGCCATAACAAAGGTGATCGGTATGCTTGTAGCGAACCAGAATAGGACATGAGAGGCACGTTAATTAAGAGAGGCATAAGGGTTGACAGTCAAGACAACCTTGGATAGGAAAGGGGAAAGGGTGGTAGGTCATCGAAACAAATAAATAATTTGGAAAGACAGAAAGAAAGTGGGGAAAAAATGCCCCCCCCCGGGTGGGATCTGAACCCACGACCTCCGGATTACGCGTCTGGTGCGATGACCAATACCCTATCGGCAGGGCTACTTTCCCATCCACTGTCTGGGGTATGTATGTTAAGGTATTTTCGTTTCTTGCGCTTGGGGGTGGTAGGTGTGTTTTGGGGTTGCAGCTGATGACACCAACCAGAAATGGCTCGAATTTCCCAAGACGAGGTAACGCATACGGATTATTTTTACCATGTGAAAATAGTGCGTCATGTGCATTGAGAATTATCTTCATGTCCCTTTTCTCAAAGAGGTGTAAAATCAATGATGTTCAAACGTGACAAGGAGTCATGTTGGAGTTAAAGCACGTGAGGCACCAGGTACCTGCGACGCAAGTGTTTGGCTGTAGGTCGCTAGCTACAGTGCGCCGTCTTCTCTATATATGCTGCTCAGGTATTCGAGTTTCAGATTGCCTTCTACTCGACCACCATGGAAGGAAATTCTGGATCAGGATTCAAGCGCGATACTTTCCAACTTTCGCAAATACTGCGGTCCGGCGCCGTGCCGCAACAGTCGGCACTCAGCTGCTCCCGCCTCGTGCGGTCATTGCGTACGTGCGGGATATTTCCGATTCTCGCCACTTCTCAGTGCCGGGCCTTCGCGCCACACGGCTACAACACGCTTGCCAGTTCCGTTTGACGGTCACCATCACTGTATATTAGATGCGACGCTGAGAGCATCTCTTGTCGGCGGCCCTATCCTTCCTGCGTGCGTCCGGTGTTGTCCGCACCGCTGCCTTCCTGCGTGCGTCCGTTGTTGTCGTCCACACCGCTGCCTTCCTGCGTGCGTCCGTTGTTGTCCGCAAGGCTGCGTCTATCCTCCACTCTCTCCCTCTCCTCTCCGATAGCGAACACTCTCTCGCGAGGGGCATTGTATTGGATTCGATTGGATTGGCTTGGCTTGGCTTGGCTTGGCTTGGCTTGGCTTGAATTGGATTGGATTTGGATTGGATTGGAATAAAGTGAACCCAGGCGGCACAGAAAATGTGCCCCAAGACCGGCCCGTCTATGGCCGCTTTCTGGCATGTCCGGCCAGCATCCAGGTTCTGGCAGCCACTGATCATGCGTTGAACGGCCAACATTCGGCAACCAGCGCTTCGGCATTTTTCCGTCCGCCCGTGTCCGGATGCACAACGGCAGCTAACCGGCTGCCAGATATTAAGTTCTCTTACGGCTGCCGATGTTGAGAAAGAGAACGGCCGAAGTACCGCCTTAGGGCATCCGTTTTTTCTTCGGAAAGCGGTAATCGGCCGAAGCACGGCAAGCGACCGGCCACAGAATATGCGTATTCTTGCGGCAGTTGGCGTTCGAAAGGAGACCGGCCGGAGCACGGCTGCCGTGCATTCGTTGTTTCAACGGTGAACCGCGCGTCCGGCGGACGTACGGCCCCAGAATATACGTTTTGCATTCGGTTAGCTGTCTTCGGCCGAATTACGGCCAGCGAATGGCCACAGAATATTTGGAAACCGGTGTTCAAGAGGAGACCGGCCTACGTAAGGTATCTGGTTATACGTCCTTTTTTCGGCAAACGGCATCCAGCCGAACAACGGCTCGCGCCTGGGCGCCGAGAATTCATGCACAGACGTGTTTGGAAGGAGACCGACCGGTTTTTCCCTGAGGGGACAAAAAGCCGTTAGGGAGCCGAACAACGGGGACGCGTTTTTCATCCGCTCCGTGTTTCTACGTTTTAAATGAACGAACATCGTTTGTCAAACAGTAATGAGTGTTCTCGGTGAACGGGCAAGGTGCAAGGACTCACTGGACATTAGCAGGGAACCTTTTAGGCCATCGAAATGTCATTTATTGCCACAAGAAGACTGTGCCACACCGACGGGTGAGCTAAGCCTCGCCAGTCATCGCCGTTACCACGCTTCTGCCTCCGGCTTCGTCGACGCATCATCTCGAGGCTATTCGCCCGCTCAAGAAATGGAGAGCATTGGAGACATCGATCCGCCAGAGATGTCCGATCCGAGATGGAGATGGTTCACCAAAATAACTGGCCTTCAAGGGCGTCGAGCAAGCGGCAACCACGCAGGAGCTAAACCGCCACCATGTCAAGGACTCCCCACCAAAGAAAGGCAAGTGCGAGCAAAAGCGCAAGTTATTCTGCTTACAATTAAACTGCGACAAGCAATGTTGCACTGTGTTGTTGGTGATAAACGTAGAAGAGACGCGCTCGTGCATTGGTAGGATCAACTTCATGCCCTGCACTATGTTACTTCAGGGGATTTTACGACTGTCTATTTAGAAAAAAAAAATTATTTTAAATTTGCGATAACAACAGAGCCTTGTCACTGACGAAGCCTAGCTGTTAATTTAGTTCCGATGTTTGAAGGTGAGCTTAGCTACTCTTGGGATATGACTCATTTGGGTAAACATAATCGCCAGCATCCTAGCAAACACGGATTTTGTCAGGATTTTCTTGCTCAACGCAGATTGTTGAGTTCACGCACGATTTGGCTCTTGCAATAGATAAGCTTAAAGTGGTTGACTGTATATTCTTGGACTGCAGAAAAGCAAATGATGGTGTTGCATATCACCTTCTGCGTAGTACATTTCATCCTATGAACTGAATGAATCGGTTTTTGCATTGTTATTACTATTGGCCCTATAGCTTTGTTCAAAAGTACTGTGTAGTTAACCGGACTATAGCGAATGAACGTGATTCCGTATACCTGCAGCTTTATTCGCATTTAATAACATCCTGGTGTGCTGATTCAGAAAAGTTTTTGGATGTTAAACAGTGTGTTAACGGCACCTTTACAAGAAAACCTTCATTCCAATTGGATACGTATACCGTAAATTATGTTGCTGTGACAACGGCCGAGGAATATAAATACCTAGGAGTTTATTTAGGGAGTGGTTAGAGGTTAAATAGGCAGGTTCACACCATAAACGTTACGGCTGCATATGTTTTTGGCTTTCTGAGACGAAATTTCAGTGAACCTCCATCTAACTGAAAAGAACAACCGTATTTCACTCATGTGCGCTCAATCTTGGAGTACGCATGTGTTTTCGTGGATCCCTACACCAAAGAGCTCGTTGATACGCTCGAAAACATACAAAATATGTCAGTACAATTCGTATTAGGTAATTGGCACGCTCAACTTAGCATGAGAGAAAGTAAAAGTAAACTGAAATGGCAGGACGTGAAAGATCACAGATGAAACCACATGTTTAACTTTTTTCGTAATATCTATCATTCGAAAACTGTTGTAGAAGGGGAGAAGTATGTCCAAGCGCCATTCTACATATCGCAAAGTGGGACCGCTAGCTTAAAGCAAATTATTAACTTTCCCTTAAAGGTGACGCCTTGCGCGATTCATTTTATTTTACATCAATACTGCAGTGTAATTATCTTCGACGTATGATTGCGTTAACTGTTTATATTGACGATTTTCAGCGCGCTTTGTTGAATTGTTCTGTTATTTTGTCTCATATTTAATGCTTAGTGTTATGTATCTCCCTTCTGTAATGCATGCAAAGGAAAGGAGGCATCAAATAAATAAATAAATAAATAAATAAATAAATAAATAAATAAATAAATAAAACAATGAATAAAAATAAATAAATAAATAAACAAATAAATAAAACAATGAATAAATAAATAAATAAATAAATAAATAAATAAATAAATAAATAAATAAATAAACTTCCAGAGGCGCAAGTTTGCCTCCGACTGGTTGAGAACCCTACGCATTCAACCTTGACTAATAAAATATTTATTGCCCTATTCGTTGCAGTATGCAAGGTTTCCTGTATACATGCTACCATTGCTATGTTATTGGTTTGAAACAAATGATGTAACTCTAATTTTACGCCTTTCCTTGCGTGAACACAAAGGGATACAACTGCAGCCACCTGAAGCAGGGCGTCATTCGCGACGCGTCTAGAATTTTTTGAACGTAGTATGACATTAGAAGAAAATTAAGCCCTTTTGGACTATTAAGTGGTGTGGACGTATACTCATGAAAACAACATTAAAATAGATTGAAAATTAAAGTACCTGTTCGCTCCTTCTTAGGATCAGCCCTGCGCAAGATCATCAGAAAAGTTGATCGAGTAGAAAATGTCTTTGCAAGAAAAATGGGCAAAAACTGGACATACTTTTTTGTGAAGGAGTTATATTAAATGCTCCTGAGTGTTTTGTTGAGAACCAAAACGCTTCGTAAAGGCATTCACGCCGGTTTTATATACATCAAAATTGGTCAAGCAACTGTTATAAAAATAGTTTATGTAGTCATACCATGAAAGTGTTCCGGAATATTGCCCTAAAAGAAATTGGCTAAAAGCGGCGCAATTTATCTCTCTGAAATTCAACCCCACTAAAGTATGCGCCCTCCGCCGCCCCCCCCCCCTCCTCTTTCCCCGTTTATTACAGGTAAGCCGCCCCACAGAGGATATCAGGATCTGGACAATACATCTATTCAAGCTCTACAAAGAACTGAATATTTTCTGTGTTCGGCAGTAAAAGAGGCACAGCAATTAAAGGACCGACAATTTGTGAGCACTGTTTAATAAATGAATTTTGCTGTCAACTGAGGCTGGTAATTAAGCAAAGCTGCGCTGAAAGCTTGACGGCTGGTGCTTGCGCGCGAACTCACTTTGATGTGGCTGCATTGGACCCAAAATGCTGGGTTTGTGCTGCTTCTGCACTGCGCGAATAAGTCATCTGCTTGCGCGACATGCAGTGACCGGCCTCAGTACAGCTAACGTACTGTGGCTGAACTCCAATGCCCGTAGCACGGCCGTATTTCCGGTTGCTGTAGTCCGGCTGGAGTCCGACGACCGCATCTCGGCTGTCCTCCGGCGGACGTACTTCGGCCGTACACGGGTGGCTTTGGAATGGCCGGTGCCCTACGGCTGGAATCTGGCCGTATGACCGTAAGCCGGTCGACTGGCCGACGGACACTGGCCGTTGGACAGCAATGGGAGTACGGCCATATACGGCCAAAAGGCCCACATTTGGACATGGGCCGAACATGGCTGCCGGAAAACGGCCGGACAGAAAATCACCGGCCAAAGTACACCGGCCTGTTTTAGGCCGAACAGTCCTGTGCTGCCTGGGATGAATTGTGTTGGATTTTGTTGCGTCATAGCCGCCGCAGACGCACTGGCGCCGGCGCTTGTCCAGGTGAGAGCGAACACTCCATCTCAACATCTGCGGGTGTGCGGCCCAGCACGCTCTCACTCCGCCGGTGGGCGGCGCTGCGCGCGGTGCTGCGCATGTGCAGCTCTCTCACCGCGGTCTCCTCTCCTTCGGGCGCGCTGCGCATATAACCGGTGTGCCGCTCTCCGGCGGCCTTTAGGTCGACGGTTGCTCTCCGCTTGCGCGTGAACCCCCTTCAGCGTCGCATCACACCAGGGTTCCCGCGAGAGGAGGTGGGCGTAATTTTCTATTTAGGAGCCTTTCGTTACTTTCCTTTTTTATTTTGTCAAGAAATACTTCGAGCGGCTGCTGTTCTGCTACACAATGTGTGCGTACTACTCTTTCGTTTCATGTCTTCCACGTTACGGATACAATTTTGCAAGCAGGCTGGCTAGCACACGCCATGACCACCCTAGAGTCCCTATACAGGGTGGCTTGCGAAAACCTATTCTACGCATGCGTCATAGCGTTCAAGTCTCACGTAGCGCGAACTATTCTCTACTTTTTACGTTTTGCGATTCATACAATTGCAAATATCCTGTCGGTGCCAATTAGCCTCTGAAAACACCTTACTCCTCGTATACCCTTGGGTTCCTTTATTGAACGATGAAGCAACAAATACATTTATTCCAGCGCGGCAACATGCCGAGACAGCACAGTGGGAGAGCAGTGAGCTGCCACTGTGGAGCTTCGCTTCACATACCACCGCAAGAGCTGTTTTTCACTTATTCTGCACAGCTGTGACCATGTTTATGACCTGACTACAAGAGCAATGGTTTTTCGCAGAATATGGCGCCTAAGCCCTTTGCCCTAAAAAATAGAGTTGTATTAAAAGTCGGCGACTCGGCTTAGAAAGAATTGTTAGAAGAAGAAAACAAGATGGAAGAAGGACAAGAAGCAAGAAGAAAAAAAGAAGGATTTTTCCGCATTAAAGTTTGTTCACAATAAAAAAACTGATTATTCGGCCTTAGCCACCCACGCAGAAAGTGGCCCTATACAATAAAGATTTCAAGTATATTTGTCGTAGTAAACTACTTAAAAATAATAAAATATAATAAATAAGGTACAGCGAAGTAATTACTCCGAAAGGCAGGAAGTCACATGAAAACATGATTTTAACGGTGACACTCAATAGTGCTAGTGGCAATTTAACACAGTGTAAATCAGGAATATGAAAAGGATCAGAAATGCAATATGTGAAAAAAGAGGAACTACAAAAATTGCATGTACAAATCATGATCCGAGCAAGGTAAATGGTCTTAAAACTGGAGAACATATGAAAACTTCATCGAACAACTGGCAATGATCGGCTCTGATTATTAGGCTGAAAGCATTTTGGTATGCAATAAAACCTCAAAGCAATTTTGAAGTAACAGCGCCTATCTACGCATGACTGAAACCGAGTCACCTTGGAAATATTTCTGCATCGTTAAAGTGATTAGGTGTACATGCCGCTGGGGATATACAGATTTATGCGTCATGTAAAGCGGGCTTTAGTTATTGTATGTAAAGGCAAGCAATGTAAAATAATTGTCCGAAAAGAGGCAATGGAGCGTTTATTATATTCGTTTAGTACAACTGGCACGCTGATGCTCTAATTTGAGCAACTTCGTGTTTGAAGCTGTGACCAGATAAAAATTCAAGGTTGCCACAAATTTTTGTGTCCCAGTATATTTTTACTCATACTCTATTTTAGAATTCTTTCCTTCCTTGTCATTTTGGGTAAATCTTCGAAGACTACTGCGGAACTGTAATTTACTTTTGAATGGAACATAATCGCAGCTGCTATTTGTTGTCAATTTGTGGCACAACTGGGATATGTAGAGTGTATAAGGCCACAAGTCTCGACGCAATCAGCGATTTTGAAATAAAAATATCACAAAAAATTTGTAAAATTTGCGGGGAAGAACATAACTCCATGGTTTTAATAAAATAAAGCATGATCGAGCTAAGTGACCGCGTAGATGTGAGATGTGCTCTCAAAGTTAGGATTACAATCCGAAGTGTTTCAAAGGCATGTGTGTTTACCCGCTTTTTAAAGAAATATGCTGCCTTGGAAGAAACGTCTAGTCGGGTTACTAAATGCATTACAAGGGCAGCTGCAGATTATTATATCTTTTGTTTCTTAGACATATATATTTTGCCCACTGTGTTAACCGCTGTTTTTATTGTGGTTTGATCTTTAACTCAGAAGGATACTACGGTACAATCTACATACATGTTTTTTTTCACGTTAAGGAGCTAAATGAATGTTATTTACAGATAAAAATAGGTACGGGTCCCAGAACTGGTCCTCGGGGCACAGCATAAGTAATTGATTCGGCACTTCAGACACGACTGCCTACCTTGATTTGATTGTAGGGTTTGAGGCGCGCCGTAGTGGAGGGCTCCGGTTTAATTTCGACCACCTGGGGATCTTTAACCTGCGCCGAAATCTCATACACACGGGCGTTTTTGCTTTTTGCCTTCATCAGAAAAGCGGCCGCCAAGGCCTGGAATCGAACCCGCGACCTCGTGCTCAGCAGCGCAACGCCTTAGCCACTGAGCCACCGCGGCGGGTACGACTGCCTACTTTGACAAACTGCTTACACCAAGTAAGGCAACTTCTGAGAAACTGGAAAAATACGCGTGTAAATTCATGTGCTTGGAGCTTCTGTAATAGAATGTTCTCGTTGACGTACCGAATATAAATAATAATGCCTACTACGTATTTTTTTCTCAGAGCGTGATTTACTAATTCACTAGTACGAGGTTACTGCTGTAGCGTAGGACTGATTTTTCGAAATCCGGGCTCGTTGTGTGCCAGGATGCCCTGTTTTTCTGGTACACACGTTATGGAAGCTTCGCGATTATCATATTTACTGAAAAAAAGATAGATATTGTTCTGCAATCATATGATTCATTTGTATGCCCTCTCGCCTATGTAGCGGTACGACTTTACCTACTTTGACCGACCGTATAACTAGTGAGAAAGACAAGCGCGTTGAATGTGACTGCTAGAGGTTCAGCTACGTCCTCAGTGTTGGTTAATGAGTTATCGGAATACCGCCCGCTCCAGGGCTTTTTCTCCCGACTTGGCTTTAACTCTTGCGTAAATTTCAGTGGATTCTTTATTAGACTACAAAAACGACTCACATACTTACGCCGTCTATTAAGAATTATTTTGAGATAGAATTTGAAACGACATGTCATAACATATCGCAGAAAATTCCTTAGAAAACTTAGGGACAATCCTATTTCAGAATTGTCAGGAACAACGACACCATAAAATTCTTTGGGTGTTGTTTGTGTTAACTACGCATTTAATGGCCATCCACTATTTCTTTCAGTGTCTGTTGGTTTATCCCAATCGGTTTATTGTAAAATTGCTTCTTTGCTTCTCGCAGCAACGCTTATGTCACGCAGAAACCCCAATTCAAAGATAAAAAACACCGCCCACTTTCTGAAGTGCAGGTTTCGCTTTTCGGTCATCTATCTTATAGTTGCATTGGTGTATTCCCGAGAACCAGGAAACACTTTCCTGAACTTCACACCAAAATGCTTAAATTTTATTCTATGTTTTTTTGCATCGCCTTTCGTTTGTGGACACGTGGACACGCTAGATAATTTCTGTACTTCCACACATTATGAAGGACCTTCCTAAACTTCACGAGACTATGAATATATATAATCCTTTCTTGTTTTCGGATGGCCACACTTATATTGCAACTAAGTTCCTCTAAGCATAATTCAGAGACAACGGATGTTCAAAATATATTACATACAATAAACTTGACCACAGAGGCGTTTAGAAAGAAAGGAAGCTTTAACCGTAGCATTCTCTCTGACACCCTAGGACCATCATGGACATTTGTCACACATACATTTTGCTTTATAAGGAAAGTGTTTCGCCCAAGCTCATACTAAGAAGATTTAAACTTATCATATTTAGAGTGTTTTACAGAAACCGCGGTACTCACAACAGCTAAACGATCGTGTTGGCGACCTTCCCTCCGGACAATGGTTGAAGACCCTTATCCATCGGAATCTCGGACCCCCGGCGGAGAAGCTGTTACGAATCGGCCAACGGTGCCGTATTGTCCCGCATCACTCCACGGCCGGGCGGCGAAGCCACCACGTGCGCCTTTCTGCCGTCAGGCGCAAGCGTGTCGGTGAATCATACATTCACGCCTCGACATGCCCGGCCCAGCCGCCTCGATTTCAACGCGCTTCAAACTTCGACGGTTGCCGTCCCGGCGAGGCATGTCTCAGCATGTTTCAAAGACACTCTCTCCCCTCTCTCGGACTCAACGTGTGCCGAGGCTACTGATGACTCACAAACTGTGGAAAGAGCGTTGTGTGTGCTTGTGACATTCGTGGCGTGTTGCTACTTGTTGGCGTTTTGACCGTTGCTGCTTTTTGTTATAAATAGAAGCAGCTCAAGCGCTGTAATTCATTCCTGTCTGAGCAGCGAATCCGCGCTGTCGCTCTGCTCGAGTCCTGTATTGTAACCTCGCCTGTTGGGGCATTGTTTTTTTTTTGGCTTCGGCTCACATCTCGCTATTAAGTACACAGTTACGTGAGCCTACGGCTTTGGACTTCTTTCCGGCTGCAGTCGGCCTTCAAGGTATCAACAACTGGTTGGCAGCGGTCGGATGACAACTTCGTAACACCTGGAGCCAGCGGTGCGAGACCCAACAACACGGACGTCAAGGCGGCTTCGGACTTCACAGAATTAACGGCGGTCAATGGTGAGTGCGGGACTTGCCTTCACTGAGTTTTACCAGGCTTCTGAGGATAGCTGGTAAGGCGTGTGTTTTTGTCGCGTGGGTTATTCGCGCAAAACATTTTTGGGAGCAGTGGAAAAGCAGTACTCTAGACCGGCCATGAATTTGAAGTCGTTGAAAAAACCGCAGTTGTTGGAGCTTGCAAAATAGTTGCGCTTGGATGTTACGGACGCGCTGAGAAAGCCAGAGCTGATACAGGCTATACTCGCTGTCGGGGCTGACGATGAGGAGCTGTCGGAATGCATTCAGTTGATCAATGGCAGGGAGACCGCGAAACGTCAGGCCGCCGAGGCAGAGGCGGAGGCTGAGCGCCAGCGGGAGGAGCTCGAGAGGCAGAAACGAGAGCAGGAACGCGAGGAAAGAAAACGACAGCACGAGGAAAAGATGCGATGGTACGACCTCGAGCTCAAGCAAATTCAACGGGAAAGGATGAGGCTCGAGCGAGAGAGACTCCAACAGGAGAGTAAGGCACTAGAGCACGAGATTCAACTCTTGCGAGAAGAAGCGAAGTTGAGAAACCCAGAGTTACAATTGTTGGTCGTAAAAGACCTCGTTTTGGAGGAAAGCACCGTGCCAGCGCTGTCAGTAGCAGACGCTCGGGAGCGCGAGTCGGAGGCGACCGTTGCGGACCAGCAGCGTGACAAGGTTGCTGAGAGAGATAACGAAGGCGCATTAGCTCAGACTGTCGGCGGAGGCGGCAGAGGGCAGTGGGTGTCCACTGAGTGCGATAATGTGTCGGCGTTTGTTTCGAAGATCTCGGCAAAGTGTTCAGGTGGTTCAAATTCGCGGGAGGCCTTGGGAGTGGCTACCAGTCTGAACATGAACATTTCCCGAGATAGCGAGGTTTCGCTGGAGTGCTTAAACCATGAGCTTACCGAGAGGCTGCATGAGTCCGCCGAAACGGAAGTTGTTCCTTCGGACGGTAGTGCAGAGACGAGCGACGTGGTGGGAAAGCCTGCAGCCACGGCAGCGATCGGTTTGCACGGTTCAGTTGGGAGAAATGATGATCTCGCCACTGAGCAAGCCGATTCCGTCCTGCCACCAGCTCGGGTAACCAACCTCGAGCAACGGCTTGCCGAGCTCGTAGAGATTCAGGTGTCTGGGGCGGCTGAGCCGTCTTTTGAGACAGGGCAGCCTGGTTGTAGTGTAGTTGTGGCAGTGAGCAAGGAGAACGGGAACACGCTTCGGGCTTCGCGTGCTGAGGCTGTCGCCGAAAGCGCGAGGGACGACGAGATAGTGACTGTTGGGAACTGCACGGTGTCTAATGAGTTCGTCGTGCCCTTGTCACTCCCAGCTGATGCTCCCGACGATAGGCCAACATCGGCTGAGCTAGTTGAGGTTCCGGTGTCTCCTGTGGCTGAGCCGGAGTCGGGAACCGACCAGCCTAGAGAAGTGAACGTACACGCGTTCCGATGTTCGCTTGCCGAACGCGTTCGCGAAAAGGTGAGCAACGAGGAGAGAGGGAAATCTTCTGCGCGTACTTGCGGCACGTGTTTCAGTGCGGGCACGCCGAGGGGTAAAGCCGTGAGCTCGCATCGCGCAAGGAAACGCCGCCTAGAAGCAGTGCGCGCCTAACGTACGAACGGTGGAAAATCCCGCGCGCTCGACCTGTGTCGAACAAGGCGACCGGTGTCATTTCACGCGGTCGCAGCAGCGTTGAGAGAACGGCTGCACCGAAAGTGCGGCGCAAAAGGGGAAAAGCTCAAGGCAATGACGAGAGCTCAAATCGCAGTTCTCAGCGTGAGGCGTTGCCTGTAGACACCTGACTTTCTGAAGTTCAGTGTTTTTCCTGGCACAGGTTTCGCCCTTTACGATTACATTCCTTTTTGTGTCGGACATTTACAATCACGCGAAATGTCACCTTTCAAGTTTGTTCACTTCTCTAAAGTACTGCTGGGCTAAAATATAACGAGAATAGTTAGTTATTAGCGTATTTTATCGCAGCTAAAACCTGGTAGATCTTCAGTGTGGATTTGTTTTCGCACTTGCCAGCGATGTAGTTGTGTCTTCCTGTGTTGTTCTGTTGCTTGCCTGACCAAGCCAGAGATGTTCTTGGGGAGCCACTACTCATCCAGTGATGGGCCCTGTGAAGCTCCAGCACGGTGTCGTACATCCCAGGCCTGGAGTCGAACGTCTGCCGAGCACTTAACTTCGAAAGCATCCCTCCGGACAACGGTTGAAGACCCTTATCCATCGGGATCTCGGACCCCCGGCGGAGAAGCTGTTACGAATCGGCCAACGCCGCCGTATTTTCCCGCATCACTCCACGGCTGGGCGGCGAAGCCACCACGTGCGCCTTTCTGCCGTCAGGCGCCAGCGTGTCGGTGAATCATACATTCACGCCTCGACATGCCCGGCCCAGCCGCCCCGCTTTCAACGCGCTTCAAACTTCGACGGTTGCCGGCCCGGCGAGACATGTCTCAGCATGTTTCAAGGACACTCTCTCCCCTCTCTCGGACTCAACGTGCGCCGAGGCTACTGATGACTCACGAACTGTAGAAAGAGCGTTGTGTGTGCCTGTGACGTTCGTGGCGTGTTGCGACTTGTTGGTGTTTTGACCGTTGCTGCTTTTGGGTATAAATAGAAGCAGCCCAAGCGCTGTAATTCATTCCTGCCTGAGCAGTGAATCCATGCTGTCGCTCTGCTCGAGTGCTGTATTGTAACCTCGCCCGTCGGGGCATTGTTTTTTTTGGCTTCGGCTCACCTCTCGCTATGAAGTAAACAGTTACGTTAGCCTACGGCTTTGGACTTCTTCACGGCTGCAACAGCGGCTGGCCGCTGGCATTATACACTCTACCACACGTATGTCGGAGGCCACGGAGCTCGGATCGGGTGCCCCCGCCCGGTCCCAACAACTGGTGTCAGCGCTGGGATGAC
Organism: Haemaphysalis longicornis; assembly: GCF_048455015.1. Classification (NCBI taxonomy): domain Eukaryota; kingdom Metazoa; phylum Arthropoda; class Arachnida; order Ixodida; family Ixodidae; genus Haemaphysalis; species Haemaphysalis longicornis. The sequence continues at coordinate 777,548 of NW_027526355.1, read as the reverse complement.
ACGGTTGCAACAGCGCCAAAGAGCGAACAAAACACAGTAAAATATACATACATCTGTGACGTTTACAAAGTTACACGCTGCTAGGTGCAACATATTACCCGCGCGTTGTTCACCCTCTGCATCCAAACACCCAAACATTCTTCATCCAACTGCTAAAAAACTGACTTGCAGCCAGCGGAGATTTACCGAAACCACTATCTGGGAATATCTGCCTGATTTATCCTAAAATACCTTATTGGGTAATCAGCTAAATGATTAATTCTTACAACACCTCCATATGTAAGTGCGGGGTTATCGATAAAATTAGTTGTCTATGCTTGATCCTGTCCGGAACTTCCACCGTATTTGCTAAGGGTGTTGTATTTTCTCGTGTCGTAATTTGTTTCCTACGCCTGCTGCAGGCGATGCACTCTTGGTGTCACTTCGTATAGCAGCAAACGTACTCTCCTCTTCAAAGCATAGACACCCACCCGTGTCCCATTGTTGTTCGCCCTCTACACTCTCAGAATGTTGGTCGTACTTGAATGCACTGTCCAACAACAGCGACCTAGAAGCACTGTTTATTCTTAAAATAAATGAAGGGTAAGAAGATGCTAATTGCGCAGTAATGGTTATGAGAGCAGATGCTAAAATAAAAGCGTCCTACACACGGTGTCCGGAAATTGTCCTAAACGGCATACCACTGCAAGCTTTCGTTAACAAAGAACTTTTGGTTAGCAGTACCAACCTCAAGTACAACAAAAATATTGCCGGAAATTGCGTCTCGACTCCGATTCTCTTCTCATCACGCCGCATATGTCCAGCGTCTTCTGAAATGCCCTCTTCTCGTGTTCGTGTTGCAACTTTCCTATCCCAGCACCGGACAATAAAGGAGGGGCGTTTCTTCACTGCAGCCCTGTGGAGGTTCCAGAACGCAGTTTTGTGAACTATAAAGTCAAAATTTCGGCTCTAACGGCATCTATGTCAGTAAGATTCTCCCGGTTATTTCCCTCTCCGTCACGCTGAGCTGCCTTTGTCCCATGCTCTGTCACATTTGAACAGTGACGGCACTTTTTTCCCACACATATATGTTTTGCGTACTCTTGGCGTTGTGGATCCCAAAAATTTGGTTAAACAACCAAACAAACGAAGGTTTGAGCTGTGCAATCACAATTACTATATTATTTTCGCAGACTTTTACTCCAGCCTTTTGCTCCTCCATGGGTGTCACGTCCTGCACTCTCCTCAAACAAAATGAAGCTTAATCAGAGAACCAAAACATAGTACAGCACGAACTGGCGGTAGAACTTTGCTAGAATTTTGCTAATAAAGTAAGAAAACATGAAGCAGATGCGGAGGTTGGCAAAGCAACAGCTGACATTTTAATAGCAGCTGCCGCACGGTAGGTTACTTTGGAAGCCATGTATAGTGATTTCCAAGTCCTTCCCAGAAATATATGTTTACTCTGGAAACATAAAACCTAAACAAGGGTTTTTGACTGTGAAGGAGCGCACCGTTAAGGTGATCAATTACTTAGATAGTGCCCAAACACTTCATTTAATGATGCCTTAAAATTTTGAGAACTCTTTTCGACACAAGGTTATATCTTGAACCTAGACACAAAGGGCAGTTCAAAGCGAAAGTTGGCAAAGCACGCATATGCTGTCGATGTGGAATTTCTATAAAACATGTTTTTAAGATTTCATTCAAGCCATCGTGAACTAAAATTGCTTGTGGACTAAAGTTGCTCGATGCTGCTAGCAACCAAAGCTTGTAGAAAGTCACGAGCCCTGAGCTACAATTTAGAACAGACACGAACCTTTTACATTAGAGCATGCTGCAGGGAAAAGAATAGAGGAGAAAGGAAAACAATATTGGCTCGCGAATAAATTAGTGCCAAAGCACCAGACGGGAAGTTCCGATCATGCTTTTATGACTGCTGCGATGCAGAAAGATTTCTGAGGGTAGAGATCGGCATTCTGGGGGTAGGAAGGGGGGGCGTAAATAGACGGCGCGGAGACGGGACGCTTGGAGAGCTGATGCGCTTTGACGACAGAGGAGTTCTCATTCGTGTAAAGCGTTGCCTTGAAACGGTGGTGTCGTTCGGATAGCCAGGGACGTGGACGTGCGTGGCTGCGACATATGGCAGTGGCAGGTGAAGACCTTAAGCAGAACCCGTAAAGAGGCCTTGATGACCACGCTCGACGTGAACGGCACACCGCTCAGTCATCGGACGGACTCCGCGCTCGGCGGCCAGCTTCGCATACGATTCTTGGCCCAACCGCCCAAAAAGTAGCCGTCATCTTGCTGAAAACAGGGCAATAGCTTGTTTGGCAATGTAGAGAATGGTCTTTGGCTCTACAGCGTCAACGAGTAGCCATCGTGCTACTTTCATGATGGCTGCCGTACCTAATCGCTTCTCTTCCGCACCATATCTCTTCATTATGCCTGCCGCACCATATCTGTCTCTAAAGCTCACTGTCTCCTGGCAGGCACTGAGCCAATCTTCCTGAGGATTGTCGACTACACTTAACCGGACCCTACACTGCAATACTGTTTCAAGGAATTTCACAGGAGAATCATTCTATAATTGTAGGTTATGGTTACTGCCATTCAGTGCCCGCAATAGGGTGTCCTCGTGTGAAGGAATAAAGCCCAGAACAGCTGTTATTTAAGATTCCGGTAGTTAGCAACAGTCACAGTCTCGCATGTTGGACGAGTAAAAAACGGGCCAACAAACGAAACATTTGGAAGTCACTGTAGTACGTAAGCAAGAGAACACCAAAAAGGTTTACCCTAATGTTTCGTAATCTGTGTTAAACAATGTTCTAAGAAAGAGGAATGGTCTACGGCGCATTTTAAAAGCATTTCTGTTTACGCTTCCTCATTGTACAGTCAATAAACAGGAAAATACCAAGAAAAGTCAGACCATGAAGAATCACCCAGGAATCGGGCTTAGATTGAGCTAACGCTCCGGCTTCACACAACTGCAAATTACAAATATCGGCATTTGAATGAAGAAACAGCATGTAGTCACAAGCAAGAATTGTTAAAAAAGATTTGGCAGTAGAAGTTGGACAAAACGCTTTTTGGACTGGAAAAGAATAAAAGCTCAAACCGCACCCGCCTAACCTCAGATGGTTATCCAGGCTTGCGAATGGGCTTGCGCAACATTAGGGGTCACAAAATGAATGAAAAAGTACCGAGCGCACATTCCAGTCGGCACTTAAGGAAACCGCATCGCCGACAAAACCAGTGTCGTCTGTTCCTCTCATCCCTCACTCGGCGTTGCAGAAGCAACCACCTGCACTCATAGAACTCCGAGTTGGCGCGGCGGCAACGGTGGTGGTGGCAGCGGCATAATTTCTCCGACGCTGTGCCACGCACTTGGGTATAGGGCGGCCAAGGAAGATCCAGACGCCAAGGAAGATTCAGAAGAGGCGGCTTAGTAGAAAATCGCCGCGCTGTCAGGCGAGAATGCAATCGCCCAGAAAAACAAGAATAGGAAGAATTCGCGCTTCACGAACATTTTGATGCGGCGGACGACTAACTTACGAAAGCTTAAGCAAAAACTGTACAAAGAAAGCCCTTATACAATTTACTTTGCTTTGAACTGATCTTCTGCTGACCAGCACCATACATTAAAAGCGAAGGTCAGTCTTCAACGTAGCTAGATGTGCGCACACCAGCTGATGCTATTGAGCGGGAAATTTCCTTTCTCCTTTGTAATATAATGAGCGTAATGAACAAGCGTGACGAATTATTATCTCTTGTTCATGCGTGCCTGGCAGATATAATCATACTAACGGAAACTTGGTTGTCAGCGAAAATTGATAGCAGGGAAATTTTGCATGGTGCAAAAAACTACGTTCTTTATCGGTACGACCGGGGTAGCCGTTCAGGCGGAGGTGTCTTAATTGCGGTATCAAATGAATTTGTTTCTTTCAAAGTTATTGTCACTTCTGAACTAGAATTACTTTGTGTGTGCATTCGCATGTACCACAAAGACTTCATTCCTTGTGCCTGCTATCGGCCTCCAAGTTCTTCTTCAGGCTTTTCCGAGATATTTCATGATGTTTTAAATAAGATACATATTAGATTGCCTGCTTTAATCTTCCTTGTTTTGGGAGCCTTCAATCTGCCCGATATTCCTTGGTGTATGCCCCAACCAAGTGCGAGCACCAGTACGTCTGAAAGCGCATCTTTTGTCAGTGTGTGCTCAGATTTTAATCTAATACAACTTGTTAAATACCTGCCCCGTGTTACAACTACAAGCTCAACTATTCTAGACTTGGTCCTCACAACTGACCCAGATCTTGTTACATCCCTTTCTGTGATACCTGGTCTCAGTGACCATTCAGCAATCCACTTCACTATTCCCAACAGGAATCCCAGACGACAGAAAACCTCGAAAAAATTCAGAGATTACAAACGAGCGGACTATGCTGCAATAAATAGGGAGCTGGAATTGTTCACCGAAGAACAGTTTCATAACTTTGATCAGCGTTCTGTAGACGAAAATTGGCATCTGTTCAAAACCAAGGTGTCCGAGTTAATAGACGATTATGTGCCCCTGCGTAGAATAACGAATACCGTTCAATCCCCTTGGTTCACACCGACCCTAAAGCGACTACGCAATAAAAAGCAGCGCCTTTTTCGGAAAGCCAAACGCTCGAGGAACACAGTGTAAACTTTCTGGACGTGCCGTTACTACCTTCCAAGGTCGGCTTCAAACTAAACTGTATAGAAAACCGACAGACACGCGGCAGTATTTGCCCTTCCGAAGTAGCCATGTCAGGCACTGCAAGACAGCAATACCTTACGGCCAAGCCCACCGATTTAGGAGAATTTGCTCAAACCAAGCTGACTTTGACTCAAACTGTCGAGCACTCAAGACCGCCCTCCTGAATAAAAAATGCCCGGAAAAAGTTATCGACGACGCTATTGTGCGAGCCAACCAATTAGACCTTAACGTAATCTGTAAGAAAAAAGCCCCGAACGGGAACCCGCAAACTAACTTAGTTTTAACCCACTCATCCTCCGCTCCAAGAGTGTCAACCGTGCTTAAAAAACATCACAATATCCCAATGCAAAGTGACCGCTTAAAAAGCATATTCCCCGAACCACCACGCATTGTCTACCGGCGTAATAAGAATTTAGGTGACTTTCTTACTAACTCTCGTATCAACCGACCGGCAACTACTGGCTGCATGCCCTGCAATAAACCCCGATGTAAAGTATGCCCACACATGACCACTACACATCGCGCCACCAGGACGGCTTCAGACTACTACGTAAATATAAAAGGTAACTTTAACTGTGACTCCGCTAATGTCGTATATCTTTTAGAGTGCAGTGTTTGTAGGCAACAATATATCGGCAAAACTGAAACGCCCTTCCGAATACTGTTCAATAATCACAGCTCTCATGCAAAAAGCTGCCCTTATTTGCCCCTGTCAAGACATGTGAACAGTCCCGGGCATGCGTTTGAACATCTTAAAGCAATGATTTTAGAATCCGCCTTCAAAACGCACCACGACCGCGAGGTTCGGGAATCTTATCTCATTTATAAGTTTGGGTCAACCACACTTTGGAATAATGAAAGTTATGGAAAACTAACGTGCTTATCCCTCGAAGAAAATTGGCGGCTTCGTAATTTTTATAACTCTGTTCATTATTCCTACCCTTGAGTTTCCCATCAGAATTAGCAGAAACTCTCATAATACAGTAGCTTTATTAGCCTAATGCGGCTCAACAATGCCATTTGTCCTGGGGAAGGACGCTTCGTTCCCACCACCACTTAAGAATGTTGAACTCTTTGTGATCTATTCATGTTTAACCTTTTGTGACCCTACCTATTTCCTGTTCAGTTGCTAGCTTCTGTTAAATGCTATTTTGTGCCCCGTATCTATTCTCTTCATCCACGGGGGACACACCCATCTTCGCTTCCGCCCCAACCAGTCTCCCCAGCCACTGAATACCTTACTGTATACTCTTCCCTTTCTTTTGAAACCGCGGTTGTCCAGTTTCCCGCATTGTCTGAACTTGCAGCCCACGCGGCATACGTTGACCCGTCATGGTGCAACCTTGAACGCTGCTTTGTTAACACCACCACTTTCTCTCTCTCAATCCTTCTCCGCCCCCTTTTTTTTTTCTTTGGTTTGATGTTGTTGTAACATAGGCGTAGCACGACTGTATGCATACTTTCCATTTCCGAAACATTTTCCGCTCCTTCTCACAGTTTTCTGCAAACCTATATAAGAAATGTGTTCCAAATGTTTGCGACAGCAAAATCATGTAACTTTACTCTGATGAAGGCAAGTCCCGTTGCCGCTACGTAAGTAAACCTTGTTTGTTATTGTTCTTGCTGTGTTTACGACTCTTTACTTATACTATTTCTGCGCGCTTTGTAAGTTTACCTTTCTCTAGATTTAAATATATATATATATATATATATATATATATATATACATATCAAGTTTGCAGTCGTCATTGCCAGTGCTATTCGGCTTTTTTTTTTTTTTTTTTTTTTCGAAATATATAATAGGGCCGAATGACGTGTGCTTGTCACGTTTCTTTGATTCATTGATAAATAAGCGAAAATATAAGTCGAGAAAAAATCCGCCGTTTTCCGGGAGCGGGACTCGAACCCACATCTCCGCATAACCGGTGCGGTGCGTTAACCAATTACGCTATCCCCACAGCGGCTTCTCTCTCGACTTTAAAGCGGGGGTTTATATTTACAAGAGCTCTGAGGCCGGTCAACTAGCGCCGCCCCTCGACTACCGCGGGAGACGTAGAACGTCTTCTTTCCCAGCGGCCGCCACGTAGAACGTGGTCGGAGGTCGGGGTTAGCAATTGGCATATCCGAACTGCTGGAGCCAGTGCCTCGTAATGCATGTAGCATATATATATATATATATATATATATATATATATATATATATATATATAGCGAATCAGAATGCGAAAATGAGGGGATCGTTGAAAATAAGACAGAAATAAGATTTGGCAGTCAAGAAAACCTCGGAAAGCAAAGGGGAGGATGTGGTAGGTCATTTAAACAGATAAAGAATTTGGACAGAAAGAAAGAAAGTGGAGAAAAAATTCCCGCCAGGTGGGATCCGAGCCCACGACCTCCAGAATGCCAGTCTGGTGCGATAACCACTGCGCTACTGGCGGGGCGATATTGCCCTCCACTTTCTGGGGTATTTATGTTAAGGTATTTTTGTTTCCTCTGCTGGGGGGTGGTTGCCAGCGCCAGTCGGACTATTCTGGGTGAATGGGACCTTCTTTTTAACCCCGGGACGTGACTGGAGTGTCTAGGACATGTCAAGAGTGGTCGACGAGCGTTGAACCTTCTTAAGCTTCCTATGGCACCAAGACTACCAGAAGAGAGGCCCTCGCTATGCATGTAGCGAATCAGAATGGGAAAATGAGGGGCTCGTTGAAAATAAGACAGAAATAAGATTTCGCAGTCAAGAAAACCTCGGACAGCAAAGGGGAGGATGTGGTAGGTCATTTAAACAGATAAAGAATTTGGAAAGAAAGAAAGAAAGTGGTGAAAAAATTCCCGCCAGGTATGATCCCAACCCACGAACTCCAGAATACCGGTCTGGTGCGGTAACCACTACACTACCGTCTTCGCGATATTCCCCTCCACTTTCTGGGGTATTTATGTTAGGTTTTTTTCTGTGCTTGGTGTGGTAGCCAGCGCCACTCGGACAACTGGGGGTGAAGGGGACCTTCTTTTTAACCCCCGGGCCGTGCCTCGAGTGTCTACGACATGTCAAGAGTAGTCGACCAGCGTTGAACCCTCTTAAGCTTCCTATGGCACCAAGACTGCCAGAACAGAGGCCCTCGCTATGCATGTAGCGAATCAGAATGGGAAAATGAGGGGTTTGTAAAAATAAGACACAAATAAGATTTGGCAGTCAAGAAAACCTGGGAAAGCAAAGGGGAGGATGTGGTAGGTCATTTAAACAGATAAAGAATTTGGAAAGAAAGACAGTGGAGAAAATGTATATATATGTATATATTTATATATATATATATATATATATATATATATATATATATATATATATATATATATATATATATATATGGTAAAAGTAAGCTCTTCGGAGACTTCATTTCCAACGTATCGACCTGAGACAGGTCTTCTTCAGGAATGAAAGTTTGGGAAAAAATTGTATGGACTCAGGGTGGGGGCGGCGCACCAAAACACAAGCCACATGGGAAAGAAACACACAAACGACAACACACACCATACAGAGCTTATTCTGCAAAACGCAAGCGAAAAAGCCCCCTTAAAACAAACAAACAAAAATTAAAACAAAAGTGGGGGGGAGGGTTCATGGAGGAACATACTGCATAAACGCGAGTGGTGGAGATGATGGGCAATGCGACAAGCTCATGGGTGGCCAAAGCCCGAAAAACATCCGGTGTCCTCAAGAGGGCGAAAATACAAAGCACATGCCCCCACGAGCAGTGGGTGTACGTGCGCGTCGATGGTAACAAGGATTGACTACCGACCGTCTTTAGCGGCAAGGTCAAGAATGCAAGCGGGGCCCTTTACTGTATTTTGAGTCCATGAAGCTTCCGCGACTTTGGGGGGTCCTATAAAAGCCAATGGGGGAGACCATTTGAGGCTTCCCCTTCTCCGCCTTCACCTCCTTCTGTACACGGCGTAGCGGCGTGTCGCGCAAGGTCAACGCACGGCGTATTAACTGTTAGCGCTCGGCCTGTTGCCCGCACGCGTAGACCCCTGGGCTTATTGCGCGAAAATATGCCGGAGCGCAACAATTTGTAAAAAAATCAAAACAAGAAGAGAGAGGCGACAGTCGGTATGTGCAGTGCCTCAGGGGCAACCAAAAAATAGAAAAGAAAAGGAAAAGAGGGAAAAAGGGGAAACTAGAAGCAAAGCAAAACATGAGCGAAAATATAAGAAGGACACGAGCACCCCGTGAGCACTAGCATTGCGGTTCACAATGTGGATCGAAACGCTGGAAATAAAGTCTCCAAAGAGCGTACTTTTACTTTGTGCGTATTCCTGCAGCAACTAAGGACTATACTTCACGACTTTTTCTACAATGTCTCCTGCGTGCGCCTCTTCGAGGCTCATCTGGAAATTCCCTTCTCACGTGTGCCATCGATGGCGATTCGCAAACCAAGTATTTACACAAGAACTTGGACCCGTCTAGTCCTCACTCACCGGCGTTTATCCCGCTACGGGAGCTGGCATCCGCGGCGTTGCGAACCTCTTGGACTTCACGCCACGAGGTGTGACAGAACTTCTCCTACACGTTGGGACTAACGACGTAGACAGCCCAAATGGCCATGTTGCCAAGGAGAGATACTCGAACATTCTCGATCACATTGCAAGGGAAAGACCTGATATTGCGGCAACATTTGTAATTCTGCTGCTCCCACGGTCGCCAAGCCGTGGACGGAACCCCTTTAATTGCCGCGCTGCAGCTAGATTCAACAGAGCAGCCTACGCCTTCAACTGCCTCATGGTGGAGTTGTGCGAAAACCGAGAAAATGCCTTTTTCTTGGACCACTGCTTGCATCACTTCCCCCCAAAATGGTGCTGGCAGCCGACGGACTACACCCGAGTTTTGTTGGTGTGTCGGTTATGGCGTGGAACTTGTACATCCTCCTTCTAGAACTTCGACGGCCTATGTTTGGAGACTGGCAGGATTATGCGTCACCGACACCAGCTCGTGAAACGCAACAGGAGCCTACGTTCGCAAAGGCCACACTGCACACTGAACAAGTCAGCAGTTGTATTCGGACTGGCCCCCACTGACCCGTGTAACTGCCCCGAATCCAGCTACTGGTCCTCACCCTCACCATTCCCTTGACGCAACGCCCGCCAGAGGCGCAACTGCCCATTCTTAGGGTCCAGCTCCATAACCGGAGGTACTTCCCCCACGCCGACCCCGACGGCAGAGTGCCAGCCCTGAAGCCCTTCGAGTGGACCCGACCCCACGACCTGATGCACCCTTCCTACGCCGCCGACGACGAAAGTGTTCCAGCCCTGGCCCCACCCTAGAGTTCCGACGGGGTAACGGACCCAGGTCACCCGAGTTACCCACAACGAGCACCCACCAGACAACACCGCAGCAACCCCTGTCGAGGATAGCACCACAAGATCGCGTAGCGCTGCACACACTTTCCATGGGAGACAGTGAGGACGCTGTAAAAACTCCAGGTCCAAGGTACAACCTTAGGAAATGCCCTGGATCGGCCCGCCAAGTGCAGAGTGATTGACGTGTTGGCACCGAGCACCAGCCGACTTCCTATTCCTCAGGTAACGTAACGCTAAAATCAAAACAATTCCTAAAATCAGGAAAATTGTAGATAAGCACGTCCGCCATGACCTTCATGTTCGTACCCTTCAAACGCATAAGCTAGAACGTATTGTACCTGAAGGGCTTCGTATTTCACTGCCTCCTTCAATTAAGAACCTATCTAACGAGAATGTAGAAAAATAGAATCGCATACTAAATACCGCTTGTCTAGAATTGCTCCGGGTTACAATAGAGCACTCCGATAAAATGTTAACGTCACTTATGGGAGAGGAACCTCGAGTCCGGGAAAGTGCCTTACTTTCAGCGCCGAATTTCGAGAAGCTGAATTTGTTTTAGGCCATAAAAACCCTCGAGGCGTCAAAAACAAAGTTAAAAAAACTCGCAAGGGATAATGTTCCGGGGCATGACGGGTCGTATGCGAGGAGTGTCAGTCAATAACTGAGTTCCTCTTGTGGATCCGGTTGACCGCGAGGAGATTGTTGACAGCATGCCGGGGTAACCGCGGCTAGAGGTTGGCTGCGAGGGCGGGGGCGGCAACATCGTTAATTTATCGTAGATTAAATTAGGTGCCGCTAAGATATCTGCTCTGTCCCGGGGTCTCACATTTTGCCCGAGCAACGGGAAGTACTCAGAATTAGGAGAGAGAGAGAGTGAGAGAGAGAGAGAGAACAACTTTATGGAGTTGCCAGCAGAAGTGAACACTTCCTCCACGCAGGAAGGGAAAATGATGCTCCAACGCGGCCTGTACGTTTATCTCGACTTGCTGCTCACAGAGGTCAAGCGCACTCGCTACTCCCGTGAACTCGAGAGGGTTGCCGCCCCTTGGCAGGAGGACCGCGTCTCTTGTCCGTGGTTTCGTTTGGTCGCTGTCGTTCCAGGGCTGCTGAGACCTGCTGGACGGCCTGAAGTTTTATGTCTGGGTCGTAGCTCCTCGTGGCAGCTTCTAGCTGTGGAGGGATCGTCGTCACCTCGTTCGCTTCGCGCGGGTGAGTTCTGCAGTCCCGAGGATGTGAGCCGCAGTGGCTTGCTCCTTTACGCACAGTCTAAACACATCACTGTCGTGCACGCTCGGGCACACGTGTTTTGCTAGCACTGGGATCAGCAGGGACCCTATTTGTAATTGTGTGTATAGCACGGCGTAATTACGGGACAGGCCCGGGTGGGGCGGTGGCATAGTCTGTCTGTCCACGCGGTGCCATTTCACGATTTCGTTGTAGGTTGTCATCTTGCTTCCAGCACTGCACTGCGGGTCACACTCCGGAGCGGTCAAGGGTGCGGCCACGTGGTTGGTAATTCCGCGCCGGACCATGTCGGCCGTCTCGTTGTGTTTCGTGTATCCACGGTTCGACACTGCACTGCCCATGTGGGCCGGAAACCACTTAATCTCCACTGGACTGTCACGTCTGATGGCCTCGGCTTTGCGCAATATGTGTGCAACCTTACTGCCCACACGTACCTTGGCGTAGTTTTTCACCGCTCTCCGCGAGTCTCACCGCACTATGGTGCACCCGGGGTCGGTGATCTCCAGGTCGCTGGCTGCCCCCACTGCCCGATGCGCGTCTCCTGAAAAATCTAGATACTTTTGCTTGTACCCTACGTTTACGAGAGTACTTCTTCGATAGAAGTGATAGGGAGAACGCCAAACTACCTTTTGTCGCCAAGCACCACTGGGCGCCCAGCAATATCTTTACTTATATATTCGCGCCGCCCAGAGAGACGTTTTTCAGGCACGTCAATCAAGCCAAACGCTTCATCACACCATCACAAAAAAATGAACAAGATGCTCTCAATGCATTGAGTAACCGACAGGACATTGTAATCAAACCGGCTGACAAGGAAGAAGGGATTGTTATTCTCGACCGAAATGATTCCGTAAAAGAGGGGGATCGGCAATTAGGCGGCCACAAGTACTATAAGCCCCTTCTATCAGACTCTATAAAGAACACCAAAAAATAGTAAATAACGTACTTGAGCAACTTTTGGGGGCCCGAGAAATTGATAGAAAACATGCTAAGGCGGCTCACCCAGTGGTTGGCCGCTTGTACATGCTTCCAAAATTATACAAAATTGGAAATCCCTGCCAAGCAATTATATCTGGAATAGGCACCATCACGGAGCCAATTTCCAGTTATATAGATTACCTCATTCACAATATACCCCCTGACTTTCTATCATACTTACGGGACAGAAACGATTTTCTTCAAGAACTCGAGGGCATGGCTCTGCCGGATGGTGCATTTCTCGTAACATTGGACGTGACCTCTCTTAATGCGAACATTCCGCACAGCGATGCCATCAATGCCCTCATTCAGTCGTACAATGAACACCGCGAAGCCGAATCTCCCAGCTCGATGGTTATTGAGGCATTAACGCGTCCCGGAATAGAACTCAACAGTTTTGAATTTGCAAACAAGTACTTTTTCCAAACAAGTGGCACTGCGATCTGAACAAAAATGGCATCCAAATATGCTACCATATTTATGCACAATATTGAAACAGAATTCCTCTCTACGTCACACAGTTCACCTGCACTGTGCAAACAATTCCTTGACGACATTTTCATGATCTGGACAGAGACTGAGCAACGAATTATTGCCTTTATAGGAGAATTCAACACAGTTCATCCTTATATTGCATTCACCTAAGGGTGCTCTCGCACCGAAATTAGTTTCTTGGCCATTCCGGCTCATGCACGGGCGGGCTCCCTAGGGACGAATGTGTACAGGAAACGTACAGACCGCCAACAGTACCTGCACTTCGACAGCTGCCACCCACGTCCTTGCAGCACGGCCATCCTTTATTCCAAGGCACATAGATTGAGAAGAATTTGCTCCAGAGATGAAGACTTTCGTTAAAACGCCTGCCGAATTCGGGGCGTTCTCGTCAAACAGCATTACCGCCGGCCCTTGTTGAGGATGCCATATCCAGAGCGGCAAGTTTAAATCCTAACACACTGCCACAGGAGACACGTAAATAATGGGAATAATTCCCGCGCTAATTTAGTCTTAACTTTTTCTAGTAGCCCATCAAATGTGAATAAAATTTTTAAAAAATTCACTTCAACATTCTCCAGCAGAGAGAGCGACTTTCCAAAATTTTCAGTGATCCTCCGCGTGTAGTATACAGGAGCGCAAAACACATAGGGGACTATCTTGTCCGCGCCAGAGACCGGCACACCTAGAAATTAGGCTGCCCGCCGTGTGGCAAAAAAATTCCCTCGCACTTCCCCGAGGGGGAGAGTGTGGAAGTGCGAATGCACGGTTGTTGATTGCGGGATTACGGTGGATATCGTGATCTTAATGAGTAGTCGAGAGATCACACACACGCACACAACTACAAAGAAAGATATTTCACTCGTTATTGCTGGTACCGTTGCCCGGTCCGCCATCATCGTTATCGAGATGCAGGACCAGTGACCGCTCTCGACGACGGCGCGCGCTCGACTAATACCCTCCCGCGCCACGCGGCCGCTACACGAGCGCCCTCACGCGTCGGAATGCGGAGCGCCCGCTACGCGAGCGAGAGCTCTCCCGCCCGAAGTGGAGAGGAGGCGCCCAACACCCGCAGTCACTGAGCGGAGAGAGGAGGAGGAGAGTAACGCCCGCCGTTACGGCGAGGGCTACACGAGCGCCCTCACGCGTCGGAATGCGGAGCGCCCGCTACGCGAGAGCTCTCCCGCCCGAAGTGGAGAGGAGGTGCCCAACACCCGCAGTCACTAAGCGGAGAGAGGAGGAGGAGAGTAGCGCGCGCCCATCTCCCCCCGTTGCTAGGGAAGACGAGGAGCGCGCGCACCCGCAGCTGTTGCTATGCGGACGACAGCGGCGGACGATTCAGGCTCGCTTAAGAAGTGCATTCGCACTTAAAAGAGACGTTCCGTATGTAAACACATGCAGACAGCGAGGGTGGCAATCACCACACATTCAGACTCCCGATATTCTGTACGTGGTTCATTTGATTGTTACTCGTTCAATTTGGTTTACCTATTGGAGTGTGGCTGATGTAATATGCAGTAGCTAAGACAGACTGATGGATCTTTTCGAATGCGATTTAACAATCACCGCTATCACACCAAAGCACTCCCAAACCTTTCCTTGTCCAGACAGCTAGCTATGCATAATCACTCTTTCGATCACATTAAAGTCACACTTCTACAGAGCAGTTTTTCTATCTGTAGGAGCGAGGACAGTGTGAGTTTTACTTAATCTATAAGTATAATATCCTGAAGTGGGGTCTTAACGAGAGTCCTGGAACGATGACTGTAATTGGTAGACTGCATGACCACTGAGGCATTGCATGTGACCCCGGTATATACGAGACCTGGTAGTTTTGTCCTTTTGCTATGCCTTCATTAAGCCCTTCGTGTACATCGACTTTCCCGCGCATGGTATTGCATGGTCTGAGGTGCACAGGCAACCTCTTGCTCCCGCTGTGAGGCTGCGCGTTGAAACGCCTATAACCTAGCACTATATTCCGCGGTCACTTTAGTTCTCTCGTCCTCTTCTGACCCCCTACCAACAATTCCCTTCCCGCCCCCCTATTTTTGATTCCTTTATCTCTCATTTTCTTGCCTCAGCGTTTAGCAAGCATAACACGCCTCATCATTAACCAGATTGTACCTATTGTCTGTTTACGTCACCATATGTCATACCCATTTTATCCTTGGTAAATGTGAAATCGAATGTTGAAGCTTCCAATTTTGACCGAGCGTGTAAGAAGTATTTTATTTTGGTGTCAGTTGTGTCTTCTGCTTTGGGTGTTTTTTATTCCCACTGTGATCCCCAATGCCAGTGCTCACGGGGTACTCGCTTCCTTCCTATCTTTTCACTCATGTATTGCTTTGCTTCTCTTTTTCCCTTTTTCCATCTTTTTCTTTTCTTTTCTATTTTTTAGTTGCCCCGGAGGCACAGCACACACCGACTGCCACCTCTCTCTTCTTGTTTTCAGTTTTTTACAAATTACTGCGTTCCGCCACATTTTTGCGGAATTAGCCCAGGGGTCCACGCGTGCCGGCGACAGGCCGAGTGCTAACAGTTAATAAGCCGTGCACTGACCTCAGCGAACCACGTTACGTGGCGTAGATATCCTGAAGACGTCAGCAATAGACATTGCAGATGTCCAGGAGACGTACCGTAGGGGTCAAAATTACATATATTCAACGTTGCTACAACTGAAAAAACCCATCCAAGTCACACAAAGGATAACGTAGAATCTACGTTTCAGGGTACCTTAATATGCTGTTTATAGGATGTTACCTTAGTGGTACAGCTTTTGGATATTGTAGTGTTACGCATGCAAGACGTATATGAACGTCTACAGGATTTCCCGCTCAATATAATCCAAACGCCAGTCAATATAATCCCAGCTCCAGTGGATATAATCCAGGTGCCAACCAATATAATCCAGGCGCCAACCGATATAATCCAGGACCCACACAGTGCAGAACACATGCCAGCGCTTTGTAATTTAGTTGACAACCAATACAAATCTGGGCGCAGTGTATTTTTAGCCAAGTTAGATGAACTAGTTTACGGGAACAGTTTAAGCAGACGACCTAAGAACTGCGCAATAAAACAGTCACGTGACTATACAGCACTCTCGCCAAATTACTATACTTAATCTGAGGAGGGTGTCATGGGTATGTATTATCGCATTTAAATTCCTCACTTATTCGAAATTTTTGGATAAACTTACAGAATGCCTAACTCACGAAACCAATACGGGCGCGAACGTGGGACAGGTGGCGGTGCTGGCGCCGTTCAACAGCGCCACTAGCGGAATAAAATCGCGAAAATGGTCGGAACCTGCCCTTTCGTGTACGCGTGGAGAACGCGCGTTTACGTTGTTTAAAGGGTCAACCTCTCGTTACCGTGATGATGTTAGTCATATGAAACTCACTTTTTTTTGTCAGAAATAAGGTCCGGGTGACACGGGTGTTAAATAAAGAGAAAGAAGCGCGCCACGAGGCAGGCAGCGGGGGCTCGCTCCACGAGCGCGGCTCTCGCGGCAGTCGGTCGCAGCCATCTTGGATAGCAGCACGTCTGGTCTCCTCGTTCCCTTTCGCTACACAATTCTCTGGTGCCGAAAACCCCCAGCCGTCCGGTCCCATCGACTCGCGCCATGGAATCGCTTCGTCGCCGCCGGGGAGTTGTTCGCGCCACCGTCACGAAGAAGATGACGGCACTCGACGCGCTCCTGCAGAACCCGACGGCACCGACTCTCGAATTTCAGACACTCCTGGACATAATTCTCGACAAGCAGCGAGCCTTGCACGATATGGACAGCCAGATTCAGGCGGCTCTCACAGAAGAGGAATTTGACGCGGACGTTTTGGATGCTATTGATTGCGACGAGCGCATCTGCGCCCTTCGCACGCGCGTGCGCTCCGTCACGAGCCCGGCCCCTTCAGCCAGCGCAGCTACAGCCGCGTCTGGTGAGCCTTGCGGGAGCGCACCTTCTCAGCCTCGACCGCGCACCCCTCAGACAACGCAGGGGACCCGCTTCGCCGCACTCCCGAAGCTCCAGATACCGAACTTCTCGGGCGACCGACGCGACTGGCAAGGGTTCTGGGACCAGTTCGAGTCAAGCATCCATTCGAACGCGACTTTGCCACGCATCGAGAAGTTTAAGTACCTTCTCTCGTACTTGACCGGTGCCGCCAAGGACGCGATCGAGGGCATCAGGCTGGCCGACGACAATTACGACTTCGCCGTCAAAATTATTACCAACAGATTTGGGCGGAAAGACCTACTAGTGGACGACCACCTGGACAAACTACTCGCCTTGGAGCCGGTGCAGAATTCGGCCGACACCGACAAATTGCGGGTCCTCTACGACACGGTCACGTTTCGCAAAAACGCGTTGGAGGGCCTGGGCGTTTCCCCGGACCAGTACTCCGTCGTGCTCCATCGCGTATTGCTGCGGACCTTGCCGCACGACCTGGGCCTCCTGTACCGGCAAAGGCTGAAGGAGGCGCAGCAGGACGCATCCGAGGTGTCCGTGTCCCCTTCCGCCAGATCCAAGGAAATCAAGGTGATCCTGGACTTTCTCCGCGTTCAGGTGGAGATTCGAGAGGAGAGCGCCTCCGATCGTTCTGTGCCGTCAACGCACCGCGTCCAGGAGAGGGGTCAGTCGTCGCCACCGCGTGTCGTTCTTCCAACGGCAATGACTCTGAGCGCCCAATGTCCCTCTGCGGGGCGGCCCAGGTGTCAACTTTGCAACGCTCAGGACCACGTCCTCGCCCACTGCACATCGGCGGTATTACCCGAGGAGAAGCGAAAGCGATTGCAGGCCAACAGGTGTTGTTTCAGGTGCGGAAAGCACAACCATTTGGCCAGACACTGCAGAACAGCCAACAGTCTTGTCTGCAGCCACTGTTCCCGTCGCCACCTCACGTCGCTGTGCGACATCCAGCTCCCTGCGAAAGGGTTTTGGCCCACCAGTCCAGAGTCGGAGAAAAGTCGCAGCAAAGGTGCAGCAATCAATAATGCCAGCGCTGTGACATCCGCGTCAACCAGCGGTGCAGGACCCATGTCGGTGCTTCTCCAGACAGGCCGTGCATGGGCCCTCGGCAAGAGTCACCAGCTGCTCGTTCGCTTTTTGCTGGACACCGGGAGCCAGCGAACGATCATTCGACGCGACGTGTCCCAAGCACTTTGTTGTCCGGTCAACGGTGTCGAACGTCTAACGCTTTCTACGTTCGGAGACACTCGCCCGAGAGCACCTGTTACGTGCAACAGAGTCTCGTTGACACTTAAAAGTCAGCACGATGGCCAGAACATCACAGTCGAGGCCCTGGAAGTTCCAAGCATCTGCACCATCACAAGCCCGCCCCTCAGCAAAGAAATCGTTCGTGCGATGGCCGATCAGGGTCAAGTTGCAACGGATGCCCGACTTGCGCCCACGTTTAGAGAGAACCAGGTCAGCGTGTTGATCGGTTCAGACGCGTATTGGAAGGTGGCAACAGTAAACGTTTCGAGAATTTCCCCCACTCTGATGGCCGCGGAGACGGTTCTGGGCTGGACCGTTCAAGGTACTCAACTCGACAGCTCAAGCCTTTCGACCGCTCACTCGAGCGCACTCTTTCTTTCCCTTGGAGAATCGTCCACGGAAGACGCCGCCGTAGACAATGATCGATCGTCCATGTGCCGCCTGGAAGTCAGCGAAACTCGGGGCACTACAGAAAACTCCACGTTCAACGACCCCGCCGTCCAACCGTTCGAACTTCAGGATCGCAAAGAAAACCACCGGGATTAGGTGTTGCTCCGCAACGAAGAGCCAAGAAGCGATGTCGCCAACCATCCGTCCTTCCAAAAGGTGAAACTTGATTTTAAAACGAAGAGGGGTGACTCCTGCATTATGAAAGTGCTCGGCACGCAGTGGAAGGGCTCAGACAGACTTGTTCTGAGGGAGGACAATATCGCCATGTTTGTGTCGGAAAAGCCTGTAGCAAAGAGCGAAGCCATGCCCGCTATTCCAAGCGCACTCCTGGCTAAGCAAAGGGAACACGTGCCTTCAGCAGAAACTCTCCCTTCTGGAACTCTTGTTGACTCGCAGCGAGCTGCGCATACTGTGACAACACCGTCAAGCCACCAAGGGGTATCGTCTGGGGCACCGTCCGATATGGGAATACCTCCTGCTGCTTCGATTCACCCACGAGGTAACAGAACAGCCGCCAGCCAAGCTCGAAGTAGAGGACGTCGTGCTTCTAGAAGACAAGCCGATGCCTGCCGTCTAACAACTCGACCACCATCGTTACCGGTTTCGGTCGCGACGGAGTTGTGCGACCATGCTCCTTCCGCCAGTGGATTTCCGTCCGCCTGTCATCGGGACTTAAGATACGGCGACAGGTTCAGCAGATATTATGGTGCAACAAGTCCCTGCTCACCTTGGGGGCCGCGGGAGTGTGTTAAATAAAGAGAAAAGCGCGCCACGAGGCAGGCAGCGGGGGCTCGCTCCACGAGCGCGGCTCTCGCGGCAGTCGGTCGCAGCCATCTTGGATAGCCGGACGTCTGGCCTCCTCGTTCCCTTTCGCTACACAATTCACGTGGGGCAAAAAATAGCTTCGTGGTTGTAGTCATGCGATAGTCACGTGAGCCCTAGATTTGGTTAAAAGTCAAACTGATGGTACTAGGAGCTTGCGAGGTATCAAATTAAAGGTCTCGATGAAAGAAATCTTGTGCGAAAGTTAAAAATTGCTTCGTGATTATAGTCATGAGGTAGTTACGTGAGACATAGATCACGTTAAAAGTCATCTTGATGTTGCTAGGGCTTGTGAGGTACCAAATTAAAGGTCTTGATGAGGGAAATAACCTGGGACAATTTAAAAATTGCTTCCTGGCTACAGCCATGAAAATAGTCACGTGATTCACAAATTGCGTTAAAAGTCAAAGGGGCACCACTAGGGCGTTTGAGGAATCAAATTAAAGGCCTCGATGAGGGGAATCGCGGAGTACAAAAAATAAAATTGCTTCCTAGTTATAGTAATGAGATAGTCACGTGAGTCAAAGATTTTGTTAAAAGTCAATATGATGCCACTATGGCTTGTGAGGTATCAAAATAAAGGTCTCAATGAGGGGAATCACGCGGGACAAATTAAAAATTGCTTCCTGGTTATAATCATGAGGTATTCACTTGAGTCATAGACTTGGTTAAAAGTCAATATGATGCCGCTAGGGCTTGTGAGGTTGCAAATTAAAGATCTCAATGAAGGCAATCCCATGGGACAATTTAAAAATTTTTTGCTTGGTATAGTCACGAGATATTTACGTGATTCTCAAAATGGGTTAAAAGTCAAAGTGATGCCAATAGGGCTTGTAAGGTATCAAATTAAAGGTCTCGATGAGGAGAGTCACGTGGTACAAATTAAAGGTTGCTTCCTGGTTATAGTCATGAGATAGTCTCGGGAGTCATAGATTGGCCTAAAAGTCAAAGTGATGCCTCAGAGCTTGTTATCGTCCGCCCGAATGTAAAAAGAAAGTTGCACATGCGAGAAAGAGGCTAATGGTGTGTTGAAAAAAAAGTTAATTGGATTTCTCATGATGTCGCGTGACTCTACTCCGGATGATTAATGAGTCACGTCACTTACCATGACGTTTATTTTTCACGAGTAATAGCTTCATCGGTATAAATGATCGCCATTCATTTGCTTGGTTGCGGTGCGTGCAAAAAAATTTGTCATTGCAAACAATATCCCAATGATGTCAACTCATTTCCATGCATCATGATTTCGTCACATGACTTATCATGTGTTTAATAACATCACTAGTATTGGCATCATTGGTAAGAAAAAAAACCCTGTTGAATTGCTCGTTTACGTGATGCGCAAAAACATCTTGTCATGGTGAACATATTTCCTTTTGATGTTGCAGGACTCCTATGGATCATGAATTAGTCACGTGACTTACTATGGGCATTAATACACGACGAGTATTGGCATCATGGGCGTCAAATAAACGCTGTTGAATTTTCCTTGTATTTGAGATGTGTACGAGAAACTTGTCATGGTGAATAGGGTTCCTTATGATGACGCATGACCCCAATGGATCATGAATTAGTTGCGGGACACATTGGAGGTGTATTACATCAGGAGTATTGGCGTCATGGGTGTCAAATAAACACTGTTGAATTGCTTGTTTTCGTGATGTGCGGACAAAGCCTGTTATTGTGAACATGTAACCTCAGAACTGGCATCACACTATTGATCGTGAATTATTTATGCGACTTATAATGTTTATTAAAGCCCGAGTAATCACATCATATGTATGAAATAAATGCTCTGCTCTTGAATTGCTGCTTACGTGATGGCAAATTTTTTTCTTGTTGTGCACATGATTACGTATGATATGACATGACTCCTAATTATCATAAGAAAGTAATGTGACATACCACGACACTTATGACGTCACGTGTAAAGTCACCGTATATATCTAATATAACAGTATTTAATCGTTTCTTCACGTGATTCAATACGTGAATTGTTTAATCACGTAACCCAATCTATGATTCACGTGACTATCTCATGACTATAATCAGGAAGCAATTTTTAATTTGTTCCTCGTGATCCCCCTCATGGAGACCTTTAATTTGATACCTCCCAACCCCTAGGGGCGTCACTTTGACATTTATCCTATTTTGAGAATCACGTGACTATCCCATGACTATAACCAGGAAGCAATTTTTAAATTGTCCTCCGTGATCCTCCTCATCGAGGCCTTTTTTTGATACCTCACAAGCCCTAGCGGCATCATGTTGACTCTTACTCCAATCTATGACTCACGTGACTGTCTCATGACTATAACCAGGAAGCAATTTTTGATTGTCTCACGTGATTCTCCTCATCGAGACCTTCAATTTGATACCTCACAGGCTGTACTGGCGTCACTTTGACATTTATTCTAATCTATGTGACTATTTGACTATGTGACTCACGTGACTATTTCATGACTATAACCAGGAAGCAATTTCTTATTTGTCCCACGTGACTCCCCTCACCTAAACTTTTAATCTCATTCCTCACACGATCTAGAGGTGTCCCTTTTACTTTAACCCAATTTGGAAATCACGGCACTATTATTATGACTAAACGCAGGAAGCAATTTTTAATGTGTCCCACGTGATTCCCCTCATCGAGACCTTTAATTTGGTAGCTCACAAGCCCTAGTGGCGTCACACTGACTTTTAACCCAATTTTGAATGACGTGACTATCTCTGACTATAACCAGAAAGCAATTTTTAAATTGTCCCCCGTAATACCCCTCATCGAGACCTTTAATTTGATACCTCACAAGCCCTAGTGCCATCGCTTTGCCTACAACACGGAAGCTATTTTTTATTTATAACTCCACGTGATTCCACTTATCGAGACCTTTATTCTGATACCTCACCAGCCCTGGTGGTATTACTTTGACATTTAACCCAATCTATGACTCACGTGACAATCGCGTGACTATAAGCAGGAAGCAATTTTTGATATCTCCCACGTGATTGCCTTATCGAGACGTTTAATTTCATACCTCACAAGATCTGGTTACGGCGGTTTGACTTTTAACTAGATCAATGACTAACAAATAATGAATGAGGTACCTATAGTAGGTAATTAATTAAACTGATCGCGTGTCGCCCGGGCCTTATTTCTGACAAAAAAAATGTGTTTCCTATGATTAACATCATCACGGGAACGATAGCTTGACCCTTTAAACAACGGAAACACACGTTGTCCACGCGTACACGAAAGGGCATGTCCCGATCATTTTCGCGATTATATTCCGCTAGTGGCGCTGTTGAACGGCACCAGCACCGCAACCTGTCGTACGTTCGAGCCCGTATTGCTTTCGAGAGTTAGGCATTCTGGCAGTTTCCCCTAAAATTTCGAATACGTGAGCAATTTAAATGTGATAATTCATACCCATGACACCCTCCTCGGATTCAGTATAGTATTTAGGCAAGAATGCTGTATAGTCACGTGACTGCTTAATTGCGCAGTTCTTAGGTCGTCTGCTTAAGCTGTTCACGTAAACTAGTTCATCTAACTTGGCTGAAAATACACTGCGCCCGGATTTGTAGTGGTTCCCAACTAAATTACAAAGCGCTGGCTTGTGTTCTGCTCGGTGTGGGTCCTGGATTATATTGGTTGCCGCCTGGATTATATTGGTCGGCACTTGGATTATATTCACTCGCGGTGGAATTATATTGACTGGCGTTTGGGTTATATTGACCGGGAAATCCTGTAGTCTACATTGTTTTGCTGTCTTTAGCGCAAACATTGTGTTGTGTTGTAGTGTGTTGTGTTGTGTTTTATGGCACATAAGCAACTTAGGCTATCATGCGCCAAATAGAAGGTTTTGTGTATTTTGTGGATAATAACACTTACAGCACGTTACAGCTTGCTTAGAATCCCTGCTTCTTTTATAAAACTAAAAACGGAGGAAATTTTAACAAGTACGTTTTCTCCTAAAAGTATACTGGGGTGAAATGGAATGTGTTCTTCGTAGAACAGCCTAAAATGTTTTTTCCTCAGGACCTCAAATTTCATACATGAGAGTAACATGTGGTTTACTGTTAGCTCTTGGTCGCATTCCTCACATCTAGGTTTATCTTCTTTCATTAGAAGGAAGTTATGTGTCAGGTGTGTATGTCCGATGCGGAGACGACATAAAATGACTTCTGTGTAGCGTTCCTCATGTTTGCTTGATTCCCACTCTGCTATAGTGGGCTTAACTATGTGAAGTTTCTTGTTTGTTTCGTTATCCCAGAAGGACTGCCATGTTTCTCTGAGTTTACTCCGTATAAATTTCATACAGTCGCTATGAGGAATATGTACTTGTGTTACTGTTTTACTACCAGCCCTTGCAGCACATGCATCGGCTCTCTCATTACCGTTGATTCCAACATGGCTAGGAACCCAGCACAACTTAATTTCCTGTCCCTGTGTTTTTGCTGTCACTAAATTGTGTATTATGTCTCCTATTATGGGTTGAGCTGCATTTTTGTAATGTAGAGCTGTGATGGCGCTGAGCGAGTCTGTGTCGATAACACTTTTAGGAATGCCTTCCTTCCTTATTCTTTCCACCGCCACTGCAATTGCATAAGACTCCGCTGTGAAAACCGAGGTGCACTGAGGTAGTCTGATCACCTTCTCCCATTTACCTTGTATTATTGCACAACCAGCATAGCATGCTGTTTTGGAACCGTCTGTGTAAAATGAGGTGTAGCCTTTGTATTTTCCGTTCAGTGCCAAAAACTCCCGTAATATGTGTTCACGCGGTGTTTTCTTTTTTTGAAAGTGTGTCAGTGTAAAATCGCACACAGCAGGGAATGTATACCAAGGTGGTAGTTGTTTTGTTCTATGGGCAGTCCCCGGTAATGTGTCCAGTATACTAAGTTCTTGGCATTTCTCTTCAAACCGAAGGAGCAATGGTCTAACAGCTTGGGGTTTGTTATTAAACAGTGTCCTAGATGGGCATTTCGTGACGATGGGATAGCACAGATGTTTCGGTAGTGAACGGATATTTAGGATGTATGAGCACGTGAGCATGAGTCTTCTGTGTGTAAGTGGTGGTTCATTGGTTTCAACATAAAGACTGCTAATGGGTGATGTCCTATATGCACCAGACGAGACTCGTAAACCTAAATTATGTACGGGATCCAGTCGTTTTAAGTAGGACTGCCTTGCTGAGCCATACACAATACAACCATAGTCTAAGCAAGAGCGCACAACGGAGCGATAAACTTGTAGGAGGCATGATCTGTTGGAACCCCAGTGTTTACGAGACAGAACGTTAAGTATATTTAGAGCTCCGGATGCTTTCTTTTTCAAATTATTGATGTGAGGCAGGAAGGTGAGTTTTTTTGTCAAATGTTATGCCGAGAAATTTGTGTTCATTTTGTATAGGCAGATGTATT
Source organism: Haemaphysalis longicornis (assembly GCF_048455015.1). Taxonomy (NCBI): domain Eukaryota; kingdom Metazoa; phylum Arthropoda; class Arachnida; order Ixodida; family Ixodidae; genus Haemaphysalis; species Haemaphysalis longicornis. The sequence continues at coordinate 752,850 of NW_027526355.1, read as the reverse complement.
ACTTTTAGGTGTAGGGTGGGGTCTGTCTGCAGGCCTCGTTTGAGTGAAAAAAGGATAGCGACTGTTTTATGTGGTGAAAACTGGAAACCATTTCTGTCTGCCCATGTTGTCAGTTTATTTATGGTCAACTGCACTTGTCTCTCGCACGTCGTTACATTGAACGATGTGCAAGCTATTTGAAGGTCGTTAACATAAACAGAATACATAATCGACCTTGGAATTATTTTGGATATGGCGCTCATTTTGACGACAAACAGTGTTGTGCTAAGAATGCAGCCCTGAGGGACCCCGTTCTTCTGTACGAAATTCCTCGACAGGGTTGAGCCCAGGCGCACTTGAAATGAACGATTCGTCAAGAAGTCATTTAGGCAGTGCAGCATTCTTCCACGTATGCCTAATTCTACTAAATCCCGCATTATTCCAAACCTCCATGTAGTGTCATAGGCCCTCTCGAGATCAAAAAAGACAGCAAGACAGTCTTGTTTGTGTATAAATGCTTCTCGTACGGCATTTTCGAGGCGGACAAGATGGTCAGTTGTTGAGCATGCTTTTTTGAAGCCGCACTGGTGAATGTCTATAAGTTCATTTGATTGTAGGACAAAATTTAACCTGGTATTCACAACTAGTTCAAAAGTTTTGGCCAGACAGCTCGTAAGGGCTATTGGTCTATAACGACTAGGGGAGGTTGGCGGCTTTCCGGGTTTTAGGAATGCTACAATAAAAGCTTTTTTCCATGCTCCCGGCATTTTTCCCGACACCCAAATTTTGTTAAAAAACTTCCGAAGTGGTCCTACAGCAGGACCAGATAGATGAGCGAGCATTTCGTAATGTATATCGTTTGGCCCGGGGGCGGTCTGCTTACCAGCCAAAAGAGCTCTTTTTAATTCTTCGAGTGTAATTAAAGTGTTGTATGTTTCGTTTGTGCCACCACATGTTGGCAGTCGTTGTTTCTCAGCTGTGTTTTTATACTTTAAGAAAGCTTGTGTGTAGTGTGCGGAACTTGATACTTTGGCGAAGTGTTCACCCAGTATATCTGCCTGTTCTTCTATGCTTGTTTGCACATCTGGTGCTGTTAAAAGCGGAAGTGTGTAGGGGGAGTGCGTCCCGTTTAGCTTATGAATTTGCTCCCATACCTTCTTTGATGTTAAGGAGCTGTTTATAGACGAGACATAATTCTGCCATGAGGCTTTCTCAGATTTTCGGGGAACGTACCTTGCTTTAGCTCTTACATTTTTAAAAATTATTAAATTTTCCTGGGTTGGGTACCTTCTAAAGACTCCCCATGCTTTATTTTGCTGCTTTTTTGCCTCCTTACATTCTGGGGTCCACCATACTTTGTGGTTCTGCCTCACCACTCCCGTGGACTGTGGTATAGCTATGCGTGCAGCATTAACAATGCGGGATGTAAACACTTCATTCAATTCGTCAATACTAAGAGTGTCTGAAAAAACTTGGTCTCAATTTGCTTCCGAAGCAAACAGTCCCCAGTCGGCAAACTGAAGTTTCCACCTGCGTGGTTTCGTCGGGATAATGGTTGGGGATGATGTTACGCTAATGAGTACAGGCAGATGATCGCTCCCATATGGGTTGTTTATGATATCCCATTTAAAATCGCTAAAAACAGATGGTGAACTAAAGGATAAATCTAAACAGCTCATCTTTCCTGAGCTTGGGGAGCAGTATGTAGGCTTGCCAGTATTCAGTAAGCAGACATTATTGGTCAAAATCAAATCCTCTAAAATCTGGCCTCTTACATCAGTTTTTTCACTTCCCCAAAAGGATCAGTGGGCATTAAAATCACCTACTATTAAGAACGGTTCTGGTAACGGATTTACTAAGTCTTCTAGATCAAGCAGTGTTACCGGGAGTTGTGGTTCCAAGTACACACAGCAGACTGTGATTGTTTTGAATACAAGCATGGTGGCAGCCACTGCTTCTAGCTTAGTTTTCAGTTTGTGTTCTTTAGCTGCAATACCATTTTGCACAATTATGGCGACACCACCAGAGAGCCTATTCGCCTGCTCTCGGTCACAACGAAAAACCTGGTATCCTTTCAGTATGTTCTTATGTTTAGGACCCAAGTTTGTTTCCTGAACGCACAAGACTGCAGGTGAATGAGTCGCGAATATTTCTTTCACGTCATTTAAATTATTTAAAAGTCCTCTACAATTCAAGTGGACTAGGAATGCCATGTAATATTTGTGAGAACTACGTTTTCGGTCCCGTGATACGGTTTTTGCCTTTCTTTCCATTTTCAAGGGAGTTCCGCCGCACCACCGAAGTAGACGGCCGAGAACCTCCCTCACTTGTGTCCATTGTCTCCTCCGAGACGCTGGAGGTTCGTGCAGAATTCACTGGTGTTGAAGAGTTGGACCTCGCCATGGGGGCAGAGGCCTTCGGGACTGCCAAACCAGGGGTCCGTGCAGCCCGCTTTAGGGGCGGTGGAGCAGCACTAGCTGCTTCCACCGAGGGCGCGGGGGGCCTTGCTTCAGCCTCACTCTGTGTGGCTTCAGCAGGCGCCGAAGACAGCTGTGATGCCGCGCCCTGTTGCACCACAACGGAGTAGGATCGGGTATGCGCTGGTGTCAGTCGCCTCCGTGCTTCGCGAAATGTAAGGTTTTCAGTCACTTTCAGCGTGATGATCTCTTTTTCTTTTTTCCACGCTGGGCAAACACGAGAGTATGCTGCGTGGTTGCCCTTGCAGTTTACACAGAGTTTGTTGTTCGGATTCACAGTTCTCAGTAAGGTGTTCATTGGAGGCACATTTGGCGCAGGTATCTTGGCCCCGGCAGCTTAGCGAGCCGTGACCGTATCGTTGGCACTTGTAGTATCGGCGAGGATTGGGAATATACGGTCTCAGTTTCATTTTTGTGTATCCTACCTCTACGGATTCTGGAAGTATGCTGGATGCGAAGGTAAGGACCATGTGTTTAGTCTGAATTTCTTTGTTTTCTCTTCTGATTTTGATTCTGTACACATTTGTGACGTTCTGTTCTTTCAAACCTTTCAGAGGTTCCTCCTCAGACACGTACTTTAGGTCGTCATCAGAGATGACTCCGCGGACCGTGTTGAGTGGCCTGTGTTCGCTTACAGTTATAGGGATCTCACCAAAAGATGTTAGTCCAGGCAGTTTGTCACACTGGTGTTTGTAGAGCAGTTCGAGTAGGAGGTCTCCATTAGCTAGTTTTTTTACTTTCTAGCCTTCGCCAATGGTGGCAGTTAGGGTTTTTGCGACCAGAAATGGTGAGACAAGTCGGGCAGTTTTCTCTTCATCGTTGCTGTGAACCACGTGGAAGCGTGCGAAGTTGGTAACGTTCTTCGTTAAAAACTTAGCAGTTACGTCGGTGCCACCTCTTTTACGAGAGAGATCAGTTGTGCGAAAAAAAGCAACCATAAAATGAAAAATCTGTTCGGCCATGGTGCCAGCCGCCCGCCATGGAACCCAACAAGGGGACGGGACAGGAACTCGCGAGCAAGTCCTGCCCACGCCAGCTGTACACCACGACTATAACCTAATATGGCTGAACTCAGGGTCGTCCGCCACACAAGGTTAACCCTAGCCGCCAGGAAAAAGGAAAACTGAGAAAGAATGAGACGACAGGAAAGTTGCTAGAAAGGAGACAGGAAAGCGAAAGGTGAAGGGAAGGACAGGAAAAGGCGACTGCCGATTCCCCCCGGGCGGGTCAGACCGGAGGTGCCGTCTACGAGAAGCGGAGGCCAAAGTGGTGTGTTGCCTTCGCCAAGGGGCCTTAAAGGTCCAAGCACTCGGCGTCGGCTCAACCACCAGGACCCTCTTTTCCCCGGTCACGGCGCTGCCACGCATGGCTAAACGTGGGTGCTCGGGGTCCGTGGTGTCGCACAGTACACGCAAACATCTGCTTTAGCAGATGCCCCCTGCGGGGGCACAAACATTAGTTTGTTATATTCATGTCATGTATGTTAGTATACTGTTGAGATGAACCTGTATGCTTTAAATTTACATTCTTTATACATTATTTGGGAGTTTGCCGAGCCGCCTTTCCAAGGTTGCCTTTGTGTTGTGGGCATTCATACTTCAAATACATGTCTTGCTAGTTATTCAGCACTGTTTGCTGTTACTTGGCACCTAGTTTCTAGAAATATGTGTTTCCATTTTTGAAGTGCTGCATACTCTATAAAGTCTGATATGTGAGGTGCAAAGCTCGCCACACACTCTTGCAGAAGCACACGAAGCACAGCTCTAAGCAAGAAATGTCGCGCCGACAACAAGTGGCAGTAAGTAACAGCAAACCAGTCCTGATCAGCACAAGCGCCCTTGACACTAAGGCAACCACAGTAGCGCCATCCCATTTGTACCACGCAGCAAGGCTGCACAGGCCTTCTGCAAATAAACTATCAGAAAAACAATTCAAAAATTAAACTAATAAATTACAGTCTTGCAACCTAGCTGTAAGAAAGTGCAGCTGGGTAGTAAGAAAGCTTTCAAAGTACACAAAACACAGAAGAGTTCAGGTAAAACAGTTTATATTGACTTACAAATTATGTAATATGCTTTCTCAACACCACAACTTTAATTTTGATTCCTATCTGCGGTGGCCCACAGGGTAAGGATTGTATAATTACAAGAACAGTACAAATATTCATGACTATAAAAAGGTCAAACACAGCAGAAAGGTTGACAAAAAATAAGAAAAAAAGAAAACATGTAATCCCAGGGTACAAGCACACGACAGTTATGCAACTTGAAATATCTCAAATTATGTGAAATGGGTGGGAAACAACGCAAGAAAGGGGTGCAAATGAGAAATGATTGAATAATGGTTACAAAAACAAAGCAAAGTTACGAAACGAGATATTTAACGTCTAGTGCAAAGTTTGGGGTACAATAAAACAAAAGCCCCTTGGAAACACAGAAGTGGTGTTGAGTGGTGGCTGTGAGTGCCATACAATTTAAGCTACTTTAAACAAACCAACATTTAAGGAAATGGTTATGAACACTACAAAATGTGTGCATACAGAAATGACTGTAGGGAGGTTACAAAAGCAGCAGATATTTATGTGATGAAATGATTCACACTTAGTGAAATGGCAGGACCACAATAAAACAACATAAAAACTTTGGAAATAACTTATTGAACTGTGGTTCGGAAAACAATACAAAGTTACACTATTTCAATATTTCACACGCTGATATGACTTGGGAACAAAAGAAAAAAATGGGGAACACGGAAATGATCGAATAATAGTAACAACAACACAGATCTACACGACTTTGTAATTCCCACCAAGCGATACGCTCAAAGAACAATAACACAAAATAAAACGCATGGAATGACGGAAATGTTTCAATGGTGGTTCTATGGTGCACGCCTCCATCATCAGTTATTCGACGGATTCCTGAACAGTTTCCGTTCTTCGCTGTGGTGCCAAAAAGTGCCAAAATAGTTGCAGACCGGATTGGTTGAAAAGTGAGTAAAAACTTCATGGTCCAAAGGCGGAAAGAAATTTAATACCTCTTCTAGCGATAAAAACTAAGAAGCCGCAATTTGTCGACAAAGCTGATATTTGCACAGGATGTGACTGACAATAAAAATTTGGGAACTATACATTGTCTGGTGAAAGAATTTGATGTCTGTAACAACACGAAGATATCTAGTTACACACAATGCAGGATGGCGCTCGCAGGTGGAAAAAGCGTGCTTCCCTTTTTCCCAAACCATGAAAACTCCTGCGCCAAGTTGACCATGAACAGTAGCTTGAGCAGGCGCCTTGTGCAGACTGTTGCAGTAGCACCTCCCTTGCAAGCCAGTTCATCAATCTAGGCATGGGTACAGGAAAATTTGTGTTGTTAATACAGATTTTTAGGACTCGTATAATACAGAATGGGCGCCTACCACTGTCCATGAAGAAGACAGTGTATGACAGCTGCATCTTACCGGTACTCGCCAAAAAGGCAGAAACTCCCAGATTAACTAAAAGGGTCTAACTTAAATTAAGAACGACTGAGCAGGCAGTTGAACACTAGATGATGGGTGTAACATTAAGGGACAGGAACAGAGCGAATTGGATATGATTTAATCTCAGCGTTGGCACTACTAAGGCAACCTTAAAACTAACTATGACTGCCAATGTGAGGTACCACTATTTATAAGAACTATATTTTGTGAATATAGACTCTGAGGACATTTTAGCCAAGCTACAGGTTCCATCTGAACTTGAGAAATATTTTTCTGTGTCTACCATAACCGCTTGGTTAATTCAAGTGATAACACGTATGAAGCCATGTCCACAAAATGTGGCAAAAGGAAACATGCACAAACCCGGACAGGGTCACTGGCATGGGCTATACATCCTGCCACAGAATTGCGAGGTGGGCTAGTTGGTATGTATGCATAACTAAACCTTCAAAAAGCATATCACTGAAAAACTCGTCCTGTTGTCTTGTTCGCCTGTGCTGTTAGGCATACATTTTCAGTTGAAGTATACGTTGTAGAGCAGTAAGCATCGAAGTAGTGCAAAAACGTTTGACTGCACAATCACATTCCAACGTAGCTTTCCCTTAATTTAAAGTATATGTCAAATTTCCAGTGGCCACTCTATTCGGATTGCCGAGGTTTAAGTTCGATTGTGTTCAGTTGTATAGGCAGGCTTTCATTAAATTAGGTGCGTTTTGCTTATGTTCTTTCAGTGGCCTTTACGTTTAAACAACGGCCATGTGACGGTGGTGACTGCTGCATTGCTTGAAAACCGGGTGGGAGTGAAACCAAAATAATAGATTCCCCCCTCACTTTGGCTACTACTGCACCTATTATACCCTGATCCCAAGAAAGCTGAATATTTTTGCAATTCAACTTTGCATTAATGCAGACTTAGAGGCCACATAAAAACACCTACCGCACAATTCCTACAATTCAGTGCAGGGTTGGGCTTGACACGGCTTGAGACGGCTTGCACCAGGAGCTACACGGGGAAAACAAGTTAACAAATCTTTCTCTCAGCAATGAAGCACATGCAAAACAAGGAATTGGGCGGCATTTAGACAACCAACATGACTGGCAGACGGAATAATCAGGACGCAAACAAGATGCACGTGAAGTAAAACATGATACACGCAATCTGCAATTGATACTGGCTAAATTTTACGTCATACAGCAGGCTTTGTTTGTTGCATAGGTGGGATGACTTGACTGTATAGCATGCTATTCGGGGTAGGTCTTCCCCGAGTAAAAGTTCGCAGTCAGTCTTGTTACGAGTTTAGTGTTGCATTTGCACTTCAGCGCTAGACATAAAAGAGACCAACTTGTGTTAAAACAAGGTTGCTATATTCAGCATAACGGGGTGCAAAAATAGAAATTTCACAATTTCATTCGTTTAAGCTACTTATGCTTAAAGGGGCACTGACACGAAACTTTCGTGTAACGTTTTTTTCGCTCCAATGCATGCCTACCACCCCACTAATCATAGAATGACAGATAAGACGGTCGAGCGCAGCGTAAACATTCATTTACGGCGTCGTTTATTCGTGTCAGTTTCGGTTTCGACAAAACGAATGCCGAGTGGCCGCCATGACAGGAGGTATCACGTGACGTGACCATTCTTGCAGTATCGCTGCCGCACTGGAAGCGAGCGCACGCGCCCGTCCAGACCGGCCGAGGTCTTCGCCGTCCCCACAGGCCCGGGCACCAAGACGTTAGTCCCAAAACCATGACTTGTACACACGCCCGAGCAGCGCCCGCCAACTACAGCCAGGGCGTTGGCTTCGTCACGGGAGCCCCGACGTCGGCAGTTTGGGGCAAGTAGCAGATGATGTCTTGTCGGTCGTTTGTGGGCTTTCTCGTGCGGGCGAAGATTAAAATGGATTTTAAATATGTTTCGCTAAACGGTTGCTGTTGAAACTTGCTGGGAGATATCTCCTGATCAGAAGGAAGTGTTCTACATAGTTATCTCAGCTTTGAACTTTTTTGTGTCAGTACTCCTTTAAAGTGGTGAAGGACTGAAAGTGAGTCATCATTATCACCAGCCAATCTACGCCCACTGCAGGGCAAAGGCCTCTCCCATTGATCGTCAATTACCCTGGTCCTGCGCTAACTGCGACCAATTTATCCCCGCAAACTTCTTGATCTCATCTGCCCATCTAACTTAATATCTGCCGCCCCCTGCCGCGCTTGCCTTCTCTAGGGATCCACTCTGTTAACCTTATTGACCAACGGTTATCTTGCCTTCGCATTACATGTCCTGCCAACGTCAATGTCTTCTAAATTTCTTCTAATATGCCTTTAACACGCGTTCGTTCCCTGATCCAATCCGCCCTCTTCATGTCGCCTAATGTTCCACCTATCATCTTCCGTTCAATTGCGCGCTGAGTGGTTGGGCGCTTCTGTTCCAGTGCGTGCTGAGTACCATCGCACACATTTTGTCATTCTACAGTTTCTCCGCCCAAGTTGCAAAAATATATACACAGAGGTTATAAAAATGAAAATGCCTGCCACTCGTGTGTATTACATCACTGCCGCGCATCAGGGTTTCCCATTCTGGCGAACAATGTCTGGTTCTGTTTTTTTTACTCACTGTACAAAAAGCAGTTTCTATGCTCCGAACACAAACAAATCCCGAAGACACTTGTAAGGCGTTGTGCCTTTAGGCCTGAGTGGGAAACGAGGCTGCGCTAAAGAATATGGACAAAACATCCACATAGTTAGGCCACTGTCGCAAATCAGCATTGCGTCGCCAGTAGGAGCAACGGGTGTAGCTCGCTGTGTGCGAGATGATGTTTACGTCAGGTGGTGTTGTCATTCCTATCGGATATTTCCCGGTTTATGTCGTTCTTTTCTTGTCTAAATAAAACTCAGTTACAGTTCAGCGCTTTGTCCTCTCTTCTCTTCTTGTTATGTCCTTGTCTACTTGCGCTGTTAATCCACTGAAGATCGCGACGCCAACAACCGTTTTTGTTGAGGCATACTTCACAAGAGTTTAAACTTGGCTGGTTGGTACATAACTTCGAGAAAACGCGGAAATCAACGGAGCGTACGGGGCGGAAAGTGAAGAAACAAAGCGCAAGTGTTTATCTACTTATCGCTCCGTCCCGTCTGTAACGCCACCGCTTTACTTCGAAGGCACGTTTCAAACAACGCCAGCAACAAAGTACAACCTATATGCCTTTTCACAGATATGCTGGAAACACCAATAAGCGTGATATTTCATTAGTAGTGACGTTGATATGCACAATACTTACGAGGGAAAGGCGATGAACAAGGTCGCAACGGCAACGGTCTAAATAGAGTTGCATCGGTGACAACTGTCGTCGCGCTTTAGACTCGCTGAGTTCTTGCACACGAATTGAGTTCACAACACAATTCACGCGGCTTCACAGTCTTCATTCATTCACAGTAGTAACAGTAGGCATTTCAATAAAATTCGAGGCTCTCACCCTGCTACAAGCTTAAACTGAACTGCCCAGAACAAGCGTGATATTGCTCGTCACTCTGAGGTTCATGACAAGTGGATTGGATTGGCTCATAAGATCTGAGTTTATAGCACCATCGTTATTTTGCGGTCTCAAAACAACATATGAAACAATGAACTTTTCAACGGTAGAAACTGCAGCGTTAGTACATATTTGTGTATTTTATGTAGTTTCATCTTAACAAGGGGAGCAATTCCTGCGCCACTTTGCAGAGTTACTCAATATGTACAGTTGCGAAACTCCGCTCCAGAATCCGGGTGCCCCTAGCCCCCGTGCTCTGTGGAAGCTGAGGGGCAAGTCGACACGCGCCGCGCCTACAAGATAAAAAATCAACTTCGCTAGACTAATATTAGTCAACATTTTTTTGTAAAATAAGGAGTGCTTTTAATTAAAATACACCATTATACGGGGACAGTTGGGCGCAGCGAACTCAGAGGAGTAGGTCTTGTGGAGGAGGGATCGACGGGCGAAGCAGTTGTTCTGAAGGAGTCGCCATAGGCGCTTCTGAGCGTTGGTGAGGGATGCGTGGGCAATGGGAAAACGGCGGCGGGAGAGGCGATAATGCTCGGTGGCTTCTTGTTACGAGAGCAGACGATCGCGTGCCGACCGAGCACTGTGTTTGAGAGAAGGAGTGAGCCCAGCACGGCTGTTTTCTTCTTGTACTGCTTCGTTGGCCGCCTCGTTGCCTCCCACCCCAGTGTGGGCCGCGTTCCAGATGATGTCGAGTGGTTGAGTATGGGGATTTCTTAGAATCTTGCGTGCCGTAGCCGGAACGCTACCACGAATGAAGTTTTGAATGGCCGTCTTCGAATAAGTGATCATAATATGTGGTGGCAGCCTTGTGATGCGGGCCAGGGCTATTGCCGCCACTTCCGCCGTTGCGGGGTAAGATGTCCGTGCGGTGACGAAAGTGACTGGGGGAGAGTTCACCAGCTCTCCTGTTGCTCCAGCCTTTCACCATCGGTACAAGCTGGGGAACCTTTTTTGTTAACATAAGTGTCTGAAGAGTGTCGCCATCGATTTGTCATGTCAGCATTTGTATTTTCATCATGTAGGTAGAACCACCAAGTAAAATGTGGTTTAACTGAATACAAACTCCTATGAGCATCAAATTTTGTTCAATACATATTTATGTAGAGTCTAATTTTTTATTATGTCCTTTGCATTTATATTTCCGTAGAAGCAATATTGGTGGATTACAAAACTCACACAAAACCCCTTGTTCCAAAACCCACACAAAACACGTACAAAATTCCCCGGTAACTTCAAAACAGTACGCCTGCGGAGAGTTTCAAAATAAAGTACAGCAGATATAGCTAAAATAAATGTATGTGCGATAGACATGTACGATGTAAAAGACTGACATATCAGCAGCATCAGAACGTCAGCAAAATATGTTTAAATACCGCCCACAAATGAAGCAGCAGCAACATCGAGACTACGTATTTAGCATAGTTGAAAGAACGCTCGACATTAGGGTAACAGCAACGTTACATCAACGTCCAAAAAATTTCACAAAAATATTGCACAATGTACAGTTGTCTTATAGAGATACTGCTGGGACATAGACGTTCAGATCTTTTTGGGACGTCGCAGAGATGTTAGTGGTTTGCTGGGACCTTGCCCGACACGTCGCGACGCCGTGTACAGAGGGAGGCGAAGGTGGGGAAGGGAACGCCTCACATGGGCTCCCCCCTTGGCTTGGGTAAGACCCTCCAAAGTCGCGGAAGCGGCCTGGGCTATTAATACTGTAAAGGTCCCCGCATACATTCTTGATCTTGCCGCTGAAGACGGTTGGTAGTCAATCCTTGTTACCGGCGACGCGCATGTAGTACATGTTAGGAATTCCTCCGTTCTCGGAAAGCGTGTCTAAAGTTTACACGTCGCTGACGGGGAAGAGCTCGGGAGGACTTTGGAGGCCCCGGATCAAGTAACCGAAGACGAGGATCGGAACGAAAAGCGGCCTCTGTTTACACCATGCGGCGCAACCGAAGTGCCACAGACCCCCGGACGGTGCGGCGCTAGCGAGCGACGTGTTTATATGTGTGCGCGCTTGCCGACGAACCGACGCCAACCATCGCCATTTGAGGCACCGAGACTCTCCTCTTTGTTCGGACCCTTACCCTCTTTCTGTAGTGTATACCTGTGCGTATAATAAACAGTTCTTCAAGTGAACCCCACACTGTTCGCATCGTTCCTTGGAGATCTCCTGCGCGCTCGGCACCAGCCGCCCCGTTAAGTTACGCGCAGTCGAGCGGGAACTCGCTAATATCTAAAGGCAAGTTCACGCCTGCGGTTTTCCGTACTGTTTTCGACAAAGAAAACACTACTCAACATTTTGGTGCCGAAACCCGGGAGAAGTCGACCAAGCGACACCGAGAGCATCATGGATCGACTCCAGAGAAAGCAAGCAGCAATTCGCAACAGCATCGACAAGACCATGGCAACCGCCAACGCGCTACGGCAAGCGTCACCAGCAGTGATCGGTGAGCTTGAAGAATTGTTTGGCTTGCTTATCCAACAATCTGAAGAGCTTAGAGTAGCTAACGAGAACGTCGAAAAGAAGATAGACATCGACCAGCTTGATGAAGAATTGGCCAGCTGTAGTGCGTGCAGCACAAACATAAGCTCGATGAAAACAATCCCCAAAAGAGCTATCAAAATAGGAACAGCTAGCGACATTTCCCCGGCGGTTTCATCGCAAGTTAACACCAGTTCAACGAGCAACACACAGTCCCCGGCTCCCGCGTCAAGTACGACGTCGTTTCAAACACAGGAGGCAACCACCAGACTTCCGAAGCTCGAAATTGCAAAATTCAACGGAGACGTGCGCTCATGGCCGAAATTCTGGAACAAATTCGAGTCGACAATCCACAAGAATTCAGCGCTTCCAGCCATTGACAAATTTAAGTATCGCTCAAGCTATCTGACCGGACGAGCTGCCGCTGCAATCGAAGGCCTTACGTTGACAGACAGAAACTACGAGATCGCGGTCAAAACCCTTTTGGAGAGGTTCGGCAAAGATGAAGTGATCATCGAGGATCATATGTCGCGGTTGCTGTCGATTCGACCCGTGCTGAACGTCGAGGAAACAGGGAGGCTGAGGATGCTGTACGATGAAATTCAGGCTGGTGTCCGAAGTTTGGAGGCGTTGGGCGTGCCGCCGAGCGGCTACGGAGTGCTGCTGCTCAGGGTCCTCCGAAAGAGCATTTCAAAGGAACTTCGCTTGGAGTACTGTCGCAGGAAGACAGCTCGCAGTGATGGAACCGAGGATGAGCTACTGAGTTTTCTAGACTTCCTGCGAAATGAAATCGAGAGCAGAGAGAGAGCAGAGTACGGTACTTGTCGGTTTCAAGAGTCTCATTCGCCACGAAACAAACAGAACCGCATGGGAAACGACCAAAAGCAGGCATCGTCGTCAGTCCTTTCAGAGTTCGCGGATAAGAAGGAAAATGCATGCGCCTTTTGCAAACCACGTGATCACCTGACAGCCGACTGCCAGGCGGGTCTTTCTCTCGAACAAAAGAGCAACATACTGAAAAAAGAGAGACGTTGCTTCAAATGCACCAAACGAAACCATCGAGCAGCTAAATGTTGTACGGCAAAATGGCTCACTTGCGCGAAGTGCTCAGCTCGACACGCCACTGCTCTTTGCGGCCTCAACAACAGACCCGCCCGGGAACCATCGAGCCAGGTTGCGGCCCCGCCAGCGCCTACCGCAGAGTCGTCCTTTCAGGCAGCAGCGACGGTTGCCGCTGTCCGCATTATGCTGCAAACTGCTCAAGTTTGGGCAGAGGGACCTCACGAGCGATCCAAGGTGAGGCTCCTTCTCGACGGCGGAAGTTAGCGCACATTTGTGAAACAAGAACTATCGCGACGGCTAAAACTCCGCATCCTGGGAGAGGAAAAACTGACAATTATGACCTTTGGCAACGAGAGGCCCACTGAGCAAAGAAAATGCCGCCGCGTCGAGCTGTGGCTGCGCAACCAACACAGCGGAAACAAAGTCCGAGTGGAAGCGTTGGAGGTCCCTCATATTTGCTGCGACGTGATACCAGCTCCTGAGATGACCACCGTGGCATACCTTAATAAACAAGGAATGGAGGTCGCCGACTGCTCGGTCGATGGGTCCCGTCTCGACGAAGTAGGACTCCTCCTAGGAGCCGATTATTACTGGAAGGTGGCCACCGGTAACATCAAGCGCCTACAAAGCGGGCTCGTCGCCGTGGAGACGGTTTTCGGATGGACCTTGCAGGGAAGTGCGTCAAATTCGTCATCCGCTGTTGCCTATCACGCCAGCACCGGGGTCTTGCGCGTAACGGTAAGCGCCGACCTGGATGACGACAATCTTTCCAAGCAGCTAAAATCATTCTGGGAGCTGGAGCACATAGGCATTACGGACAAGCCAGATAACACCCACACCGAGAAGCAAGTGCTACAGGACTTCAAAGAAAACGTCGCTTACAAGGACGGTCGCTACTGCGTTGCCCTTCCCTGGCAAGAAAACATACACGAGCTTGCGGATAACAAGACGACGGCTCTTGCGAGGCTCTCCTCTCTGACTACAAAGCTTTTGCGCAGTGAAGGCACGGCTGAGGCCTACGACAGGGCGATACGGGGCTACCTCCTTACCGGACACGCTGAGGAAGTTCCCGACGCGGGTGAGTCCCCGAGGGGGCCTGTTTATTACATGCCGCATCGTGGCGTAACGCGCCCGAGCAGTGAAACTACCAAATTAAGAGTAGTTTTTGATGCTTCGTAAAGCGCACCAGGTCAGCGGTCTTTGAATGAGGTACTATCTGCTGGGCCGAACCTAAATCCGCACCTGTCGGATATCCTCATTAGGTTCAGGATGCACAATGTGGCCATCATGGCTGACATTGAGAAGGCCTTTCTCCAGGTTGGGCTTGCGGAAATGGATCGCGATGCACTACGCTTCCTTTGGTACGAAAGTGTTCCCAGACGGGGAGAAGTTCTTCCTCCGATCAAGGAGTATCAAATGACAAGAGTGCCCTTTGGAGTTACCTTTAGTCCATTTCTGCTCGCAGCTACCTTAAAGCACCATCTCGACTCTGAGCATAACTTGTTTCCTGCAACATCAGAGATGCTACGTGACCACTTGTACGTGGACGATCTTGTAACGGGAGCTGACAACCTGGAGGAGGCGGAAAAGATTTGTCGAGAATCACAGGAAATCATGCAGCTAGCTGGCATGAACCTCCGTAAATGGAAATCGAACGAATTCAAGCTGGAAGAGGCATTGTCGGAAACAGATCGAACCCAAAGCGGATTTTCCGACGTGACGATGACAAAAATTCTTGGAGTCGAGTGGAGGCCAGAAAGTGACGATTTTGTGTTTGAGATGAACACGCTGATTGACTATTTGAGCAAGCGACAAGACACGAAGCGATTTCTTCTGCAGGCATCTGCACGCGTGTTTGACCCCTTTGGCTTCCTCGCGCCAATTTCAACTACTGCGAAAGTGATGTTTCAGAGCCTGTGAGAACGAGGGACAGACTGGGACGAAAGTCTCCCGCCCGATATAGTTGAGACGTGGGACAAGTGGTGCCACCAGCTGCCTATGCTGAGGCAGATCGCAACACAGCCTGCTCGCTCGTGACCTCAGCCATGCGTGCACAGAAGTGGAGCTCCATGTGTTCTGTGATGCCAGCCCAAAGACACACGGCGCTGTTGCTTATGTTAAAGCAAGGACAGAAAATGGATGCACCACGGTGACATTGTTGATGGCTAAAGCGAGAGTGGCTCCTCTCAAGCGACTGTCACTACCGCGACTGGAATTGATGGGAGCCGTTATCGGCGCACGGCTGGCAAAAAACCTGACGAAACAGTTGGGAATTGAAGGCATGACAGTTCACTGCTGGACAGACTCAACGATAGCCTTAAGCTGGATCAAAAGTTCCGCCTCCAAATGGAAGCCTTTTGTTTCAAACCGAGTCCAACAGATACAACAACTGACCAATCCCGCAGTGTGGAAGCACTCTCCCGGAAAGGAAAACCCGCAGACATATTACCCAGGGGTATCTTACCATCAGTTTTGGTGAATGCTAAGCAATGGTGGGAAGGGCCAGAGTGGCTCAACAAAAGCAAAACGTACCCGCCTTCGAACCCTGCCTTGCTGATCCACAACTCTGGCAAGAAAAAATCAGAACGCCGGTGCTAAACACCATAACAGACGGCGAACCAGCTGTTCTGATAAACCTAAGCGAAAAGAGTTCCCTCACTAGAGTGCTTCGGACAACAGCGTGGATCAAGCGCTTCCTCTACAACTGCCGAACCTCTTCGGAGAAAAGGATGGGGGGCCTGTCAGCCGAAGAGATGACCGAGGCGGAGAGGTACTGGCTGAGGATTTCACAGATGGAAACATTCGGAAATGAAGTACGGACCCTAAGTGCATCCAAGCCGCTCGACCGGAAATCCCCGATTAAAGATTTGAACCCGTTCCTAGACAACGAGGGACTGCTACGGGTTGGAGGTCGGCTGCAAAACAGTACAGAGCAAGAGAGAACAATACATCCGCTCATTCTGTCTGCGAGGCACCCTTACGCTGGCCTTCTGATTCGCGGGAAACACAAGCGGCTTCTACACGCAGGAGTACGAGATACGTTATCCCACCTCCGTGAGAACTACTGCATCATTCGTGCAAGACAAGCCGTGAAATCAGCCATAAGGCGCTGCGTGCCGTGTCAAAGACATAGTTGTCGACCTGCCGCGGAAGCTCAGGCCCCGCTACCAGCTGACAGGGTGACTCAGGCGGACCCCTTTGAGGTTACGGGTGTAGACTTCGCGGGCCCCATATTTTACACGGAGCAAGGAAGCATGCGGAAGTCTCATATAGCGCTCTTTACTTGCGCTACAACCAGGGCGGTACACCTACAGCTGGTAAGAGACCTCACTACTCAGACATTTCTTATGGCGTTGAGAAGATTTATTGCGAGAAGAGGAATACCGAAAACTGTGTACTCGGACAACGCTCTCACATTCAAGCGAGCCTCAGCGGACATGAACAAAATCTTCCACGCCATCAAGGGAAGCGACACTCAGGCATACCTAAGTGACCATCGAATAACTTGGAAATTCATAGTGGAAAGAGCAGCATGGTGGGGTGGTTTCTGGGAGAGAATGGTACGTACAGTCAAGAGCGTTCTCCGAAAGGTTCTTGGAAGAAGTGCACTCGACTACGACAGCATAGTAACCATTCTCACTCAGGCAGAAGCGGTTGTCAATTCTCGTCCGCTCACCTACGTGCAATCTCAGGCGGAAGAACTCACGCCTTTAAACCCGTCGCACTTACTCATCGGACGTAGGCTTACAAGTTTGCCCTCCCCCGGCGGTAATATCGTAACGACATCTACGAAAAGTACAGTCACAAGGCAATCGAAGCGACGCAGCGCCCTTATGTATTTTTTTCTGGAGACGATGGAGACGCGAATATCTGCTGGAGCTACGTTCGGCGCACTTCGCAGCGGGGCTCCCGCAGAAGAGCGTCAAGGAGGGAGACATTGTCTTGCTCGGCGAAGATAAAACACCTCGCCAGCTGTGGAAACTTTGCAGGGCGGTCGAGACGTTTTCAGGACGAGACGGAAAGGCTCGGGCCTGCAGAATAGTTCTTCCTAACAAGAAAGAATTACGGCGGCCAGTTCAAGCGTTTTACCCTCTGGAGCTGTCATAAGAATGAGCAAAGGCTCATTGGGGGGGAGGATGTTAAGAATTCCTCCGTTCTCGGAAGGCGTGTCCAAAGTTTACACGTCGCTGACGGGGAAGAGCTCGGGAGGACTTTGGAGGCCCCGGATCAAGTAACCGAAGACGAGGATCGGAACGAAAAGCGGCCTCTGTTTATACCATGCGGCGCAACTGAAGTGCCACAGACCCCCGGACGGTGCGGTGCCAGCGAGCGACGTGTTTATATGTGTGCGCGCTTGCAGACGAACCGACGCCAACCATCGCCATTTGAGGCACCGAGACTCTCCTCTTTGTTCGTGCCCTTACCCTCTTTCTGTAGTGTATACCTGTGCGTATAATAAACAGTTCTTCAAGTGAACCCCACACTTTTCGCATCGTTCCTTGGAGATCTCCTGCGCGCGCGGCACCAGCCGCCCCGTTAAGTTACGCGCAGTCGAGCGGGAACTCGCTAATATCTAAAGGCAACTTCACGCCTGCGGTTTTAGTACTGTTTTCGACAAAGAAAACACTACTCAACAGTACACTCACTGCTCGTGGGGGCATGTGCTTTGTAGTTTTCCGCTCTTGGAGACACCGGATGTTTTTCGGGCTTTCGCCACTCGTGAATTTGTCGCATTTCCTATCCCCACCACTCGCGTTTATGCAGTCTGTTCCTCCTCGCACCACTCCCCTTTTTTCGTATTATTTGTTTGTTTGTTTGTTTTGGGGGACTTTTTCGCTTGCCTTTAGCAGAATAAGCTCTGTATGATGTGTGTGGTCATTTGTGTTTGTTTCCTATGTGGTTTGCGTTTCGGAGTGCCGCCCCCACCCTCAGTCCGTACGATTCTTTCCCAAATCTTTCATTCCTGAAAAACACCTGTTTCAGGTCGAAACGTTGGAAAGTCTCCAAAAGCGTACTTTTACTTTGTGCGTATTCCTGCAGCAACTAAGGACTATCCTTCACGACTATATATATATATATATATATATATATATAAAAAATCACAGCCAGAAAAAAATCACAGCCAGCTTGCACAACGGTGCAAGTATGATGTCACAGGGAAGCTGTGTTCGTCCAACATGCTAGGCCCTGCGAGTGCCATATACGTTAGTGGAACCATTTACCCTGCATATATATATATATATATATATATACAGGGTGTCCCAGCTATCATGCACCAAGATTTACACAAAGAGTAAAGGCGTAACTCGAAAGAAACCAGGTGAATAATGTTTGCAGTACTGTGAAGAAGCGCACAGTATTTTTTTCTTTAATGAGACTTAATTAACTAATTGTAATTAATTATCTAACTCGAGAAATACTGTCCTAATCACTAAAGTGCCAATGAGGCACTTGTAGGTAACCACAAGGGGCATCTAACTGCGATATTTTCAGCGATTAACTAATTGCGTACACATTTATTCTGACTAATAAAGGAAACCCGCGAAATATGAAAAATACCACGTGACGGCGCCTCCACGCGCACCGTAAAGCAACGCCCTCAAACAGGCTGCCTCTGAGTTAGCCAGAATGAAATAGACAAAAGAAAGAAAGAAGAAATCGCGACCGAGTTTGTTCTTTATCTGCACACGCGTCCCGCGAATCTTGCTGCTGCTGCTCCTTCCATGCATGCTTTTATCAAGGTAATGCGCTGTCTCTTCGGGTGGGTAACACGCGAGGCAGTTGCTTTCAATCAGCTTTGTTTGGGTACGCTGCTTTACAATGCGCGCGTAAGCGTCGTCACGTGGTATTTTTCATATTTCGCGGGTTTCCTTTATCAGTCAGAATAAATGAGTACGCAATTAGGTCGTCGCTGAAAATAGCGCAGTTAGATGCCCCTCGTGGTTACCTACAAGTGCCCCATTGACACTTTAGTGATTACGACAGTATTTCTCGAGTTAGATAATTAATTACAAATAATTAATTAAGTCTCATTAACGAAAACATTACTCTCCGCTTCGTCACAGTACTGCAAGCATTATGCACTAGGTTTTCTTCTTCTTACGCAAATTCTCTTTTTTTAAATCTTGGTGCATGATAGGTGGGACACACCCTGTATATATATATATATATATATATATATATATATATATATATATATATATATATATATATATATATATATATATATATATATATATATATATGCAGGGTAAATGGTTCCACTAACGTATATGGCACTCGCAGGGTCTAGCATGTTGGACGAACACAGCTTCCCTGTGACATCATACTTCCACCGTTGTGCAAACTGGCTGTGATTTTTTTCTGCTTTCGCGCACCATCACGGAAAAGCGCAGGACGGTTCATACAATACCATTTCGTCAGCCGGAAAATAGATTCAGATCATTGCTTTGACGTCTAGGTGTGCTTATATGGAACGAAAGACTTCAGCGGCTGGGACATCTCGCGCTTTTCTGCTCCTAGCAGCACGACCCTTTGCTGTAAAACACACTTCCTTCTTCAATTACATTTTTACAATTACGCTTGCATTTTTTTCCAGAATTAAAACACGTTAACACACAATTCTCTCTCTAGAAGAATCACTTACAGGTCTTTTATGCACCTTCGTGGCTTTCACATCCGTCTGCGTCAGTCTTAGTCTAAGACAGTTTTTGACCGGAGGTTTTACGCACTGCGTATCCTGTCATGGGTAATTCTGTGTTGAGGAGGTACGCCTAATGTGGGGTTTTTGCAAGCTTAGAATGTAACTGAATGATGAGCAACGAATTTTTTGTTGAATGTTCCATACAGCCTCCCCTTCATGATTTAGACCGAAGCTTCTGTAGCGCTCAGCGTTGCGACGGCTAAGAATGCCACACTACGCTTGTGATTGGGCCACGATGCAATGTGTACCACGTACAGATAGATTACTCAATAAATGAACCGCAGCTTTCTGGTAATTTTTTTTGGTTCACGATAGCTTTCAAGAAAACCGGAAGTCTCCCGAATGTTCGGAGATTCTTCTGCATTCATAACGACGTAAGCGTTGTTCCCATATCTTTGGACGGCAGGCGGGGGTTGTGTCTGTTGCGTTTTATAACGGCCGTGCAGACGCCATAGGTCTCACAATCTACGAAGAGCAAAATAAAATCTAGAAGTTCATAAAAGCGGCAAGTCATCGAAGGCTTGCCTATGCAAGTAGTGTTCGGCGTTTTTCTTCTGATAAGTGTTTCCTTGCTTTTAGCTACTTTGATGAGGACATCACATTGGGTCTTTGTATACCGGCCAGTTCTTTTTATATTTGTTTTTAGCAGGCACAAATGTACCAAATATGCGACAACGTTCTGGGCGTGGCACATGTTCGGTCGTGAGAGATATGTGATCAGCATGAACGGAAAGTAAGAGAGGTTCAACACCTGCCAACGTAACTTTAAAATGCAGCTTCCGCGCCTTCCGGCGACTCGCTTTTATTTTGATATTCTCAAACGCCTTCATTTTCTTCTCATCTTTGCCCAGCTAACATTGCGTCTGGATCACTTTGAAAGCAAAGCTTTATACCTCTACCAGCAAATGGTTCGTTTGTGGGTCATTCCATGCCAAACGTCCCAGTCGTAAAAACGACTACCACGGATTAGCTCAGTAAAAATTGTGGGTCATCCTCGCATGGCCCAGAATGCTCCCTGAAAGTGTTCTTGTCCAAAAAAAATTTGTTCTTTTTCTAGCGGCCCTTCTACCTCCAGGGTTTAAACCAACCTTACGCCTGTGAAAAAATTCATGAAAACGTAACTTCTATTACAATGTCCACTATGTTTTGTGAACATCATGTTGACACCCTGCGCGGCTCCATGGCGCATTTTAAAAATATTTTCCCTTTTTTTTTTTGCTGTGATTACGCCATTCAGAAAATACACGATGTCGAGCATTTTCAAACATTTTTAGCAAATGCGAGCGCATTCTCTCAGCCAATGAAGCATTTGTACCTTTATCTCAGCATTGTGGAAAATTGTTAAAAATAGTAGTTACACTGAACAAAGGCGAAATGTGCGAGAAAACGTTTGTCAAACTTCGAAAAATCTTCTTTCTGGCCCATATTCACCTTGAAATTGCGCATTGTTGTGCTCGTAGTAAAAATATTAAATACAAGCCATTCACTAGTACAAATGATCGCAGTTTATTTCAGAAAGCTTATTCAGAACAGTTTTTGTTTTAGCAGAGAAAAATTTTTTTCAATTTGTACGGTGACACTACTTCACACCGTTGTTGCCCAGAGAGTCTTCTTTGCACGGCATGCACCGGCCTGCATGAAACACGCGCGATCCAGCGAGTTTGCGCAACAAGAATACCTTTCGCCGCATTGGTATTTGTAGCGTCAGTACAGGAAAGAGGAATAATTCGCATGTTAGCGGAAAAAGTACAACGTGGAGCTAGCGGTGGTGCGCACATTCCATGAGTACGGGTGACTAAACAGCAGGCTGGATATGGACGTGCATTTAAAGAAGCAGGTTATTTTATACGTGGTCTCTTTTAAGTATGCCGAAAATTACGACATAAACAGCGGCGGAGTCATCGAGTTAAACGGATTTATTTGTATGCGTTAGCGGGAATTGCATAACCCGATGTTTAAATGCACATCTGATGTCCGGCCGTTGAGTTACCCGTACTCATTGAATGGGCGCACCACCGCTAGCTCCACGTTGTACTTTTCCCACTAACACCGGAATTATTCCTCTCTCCTGTACTGACGCTACAAATACCATTGCGGCGAAAAGTATTCTTGTAGCGCGAACCCGCTGGATCGCGCGTGTTTCATGCAGGCAGGTGCATGCCGTGCAGAGAACACGCTCTGCGGAACAACGGTGTGAAGTAGTGTCACTGTACAAATTAAATTTTTTTTTCTCTGATAAAAGAAAAACTGTTCTGATTAAACTTTCTGAGAAAACTGCGATCATTTGTACTAGTGAATGGCTTGTATTTGATATCTTTACTACGAGCACAACAACGCAGAATTTCAAGGTGAATATGGGCCAGAAAGGAGATTTTTCCAAGTTTGACAAACGTTTTCTCGCACATTTCGCCTTTTTTCAGTGTAGATAGTATTTTTACCAATTTTCCACAATGCTGAGATACAGGCACAAATGCTTCATTGGCTGAGAGAATGTGCTCGTATTTGCGAAAAATGTTTGAAAATGCTCAACATCGTGTATTTTTGAATGGCGTAATCACAGCAAAAAAAGAACATGCTTGAGATCCGAAGTTATTGTTGGATGGGCATTAATGTCTCTGTAAACGCCATACCGCGCTTCTGTCGTGTTGCCGCCTGTAAGAAACGCAAATCCCTGCGGAGTTGTTAACTAACTAACTAACTGACTGACTGACAGACTGACTGCCTGACTGCAACGGCTTACTTGCACGAATGCTTTGCTCTGTGGACAGCCAATGCACTCGCCATTTGTACAAGTGCGGCACGCACACACACAGCTGGCTGGCGCCGCATATTTTCAAAGTGCTACGAGTTGTGCCGCGCCTCCGCCAGATGGCGCCACGGGTCCCGCGACCGAGAGAAGAGGCAGTGAAACATCCCCTCGCGAGGGGCACGATCAAATGCAGAGCATTTCCGGGGGCGCACGACGTTAAGTAGTTTGCGTTACGTTAATGTTGTTGCACTTGTGGCAACTGCTGACGAGACAGCGCTCGTCAGCAGTAATATGAATGAGTCAACGGTATAAGGCGCTTTCGTAGCGTCCCATTCTGTGTCGGCTTTGTGGCGCAGTGGGTAGAGCACCATGTACATTGCGTTCCGCCTACAGGGTCGGGGGATCGAAACCGGGCGCCGGATAGTATTTTTTTTATATAGTAGGGAGGGGTGCGGACAACGACGGTGCGGACTACGGACGTCAACGCGGGTGACATCGTGAGTTACTGAAATGCTCTGCATTTAAAATATTTTAATAATGCGCCATAGAGCAGCCCAGGGCGTCAACATAATGTTCACAAAAAATGGTAGCCATTGTAAGAGAAGGTACTTTTTCATGAATTTCTTCACAGACGTACGTTTGCTTTAAACCCTGGAGGTAACAGGGCCGCTAGAAAAAGAACAAAGTTGTTTTGGACAAAAACATTTTAAGGGAGCATTCTGGGCCATGCAAGTATGACCCACAATTTTTATTGAGCAAATCTGTCATAGCCGATTTTACGGCTGGGACATTTGGCATGGAATGACCCTTGTGTAGTGCGGGACAAGGA
This sequence comes from Haemaphysalis longicornis, assembly GCF_048455015.1. NCBI lineage: Eukaryota > Metazoa > Arthropoda > Arachnida > Ixodida > Ixodidae > Haemaphysalis > Haemaphysalis longicornis. The sequence goes on along the minus strand of NW_027526355.1, from coordinate 729,544 downwards.
ACTCCCACAGCGGCTGAAGAGGGGGAGGGCGCTTTTCACTCACAGAGCCCGATGTATATAGCGCGGCGGCAGGGCGCTATTACGACTCGTTCCCTGTGCTCCCCCCGGCTGGCAATTCTGTGCGACCCTTCCGTCGGCTTCGTGTTCTGTTTAGCGACGGTGTTGTGCCTCTTTTGGCGCATCTTCACGTTCTTTGCGCACTTACTTGGCGCGGTTTATTTAACTTGTTCGACAGCACCTCTAGGGTAACCGGGACCCGACAGAATTACGTGGCCACGCGGCAAAGATACTTGAAGGATTGGTTGCTGAGCGGGAAAACAAAATGGTGTAAAAATCACTTCTTGTTAGCATATCCAACCACTCTCTACTCGTCCCGTCATACCGATCACGCGCTTAAATTATTCTCAACACTTACGCGCACAAACGTACATCAATATAAATCTCTCGTACTGGCAATAAAGTAGTCCATAGGCCTGATATATTTCACGACAACGATGCGCATTCCACTCATTTATCCAAATTATAAACACCAAACTTGTTTTGGTGTTTATAATTCGTCCTCACTATTTCTCTGATTGTCCTGACTCAAGTACAGAATGGACATTTGCCCGTTTACCCATTTAGCCAAGCCATGCTCGCTTCTACCGTTCGCAATGGTTCTGAATGCTGTTACGTGGCGGCAGTGAGAGGACGGCATGAACTATGAAGGATGGAAGGATCTATTTGTAGAATGTTAAAAGCAGCTATGGCTCAGAGTAGCCCAAGCGACGTGCAACACTCAGATTCGTATTCGTCGCAAAACGCTACGCGCCGTTGGCGTATTCCTCGTCTTCGCTAGCCGTGCAAACATTTTTTTTTCTATTCCGGCATTCCTCCGCTAGAGGGCCAAGCAGTGGAAACCCGATTCGCATGGGCTCCCGCATCAAAGTTGTTTCACGCCAAAATACTGCCCGACACTAGCTGAAAACCTTCCATCGGATCCGTAACGTCATCCGACGCGCCAGGACACCACCCAAGGTCAGTTCGGTCCCCTCACGGGACCGCTCCACTCATGCAAATAATTCCTCATTTCCGAGGTACCGTCTCTACAACATTTTATTTAAGAAGTATCTAAGTATGTGCGGCGCCTACGCTACCTTATAGACCTTTCTATGGCACGCGAACGCCAGGAGCGGCCGCCAAAGTGGTCATGGGAAATGTTTGAACGGCCCGCTCCGACCCATCCAGCCCGCTTCTCTTTTGACTCACTTGCAGCTTCCAGCGTGCAAGTTTAGAGCAGTAACTCGAATAATCCTATGAGATGACTCCTGTTACCGCCTAAGTAAACGAAAAGTAGACACCCGTTTTTATGCATCCATATTCGACAATCTCTTGTCAAATCTATCGAGGGAAGTCGCTTTCCATGGACTACCTCGGTTAAGGTTGCTTCTACGCGAGGGCTTTGCGCCCGACTGTTCCTTTCTGCGTGAAAACAATAAGAACTCACGTCGCCTGACATTGCGGTATGCAAGCAGTTATAATTTTCAGACATGGGAGCGTTTTACGACCTTGAGCGCATAGGAGACATTTTTGTATATGAATAGTGGCTGATTTGAAAAGGAAGGATGAGGCATCGCGTACGCAGAAGGCGCGGGGGGAGGGGGAAAGCCGCCTGCACACATCCTTCGTATTTGTAGCCAATTTTCCAGTTTAAAAACGCGTCACGCGCTGGCGTGGACCATATGGTACATATTCACGCAGTCACCTGTATCACGCCGCGCGCGCCGACCTTTTCTACCATGTCGTTCTGCTTCCCGCTTGTAAACATTGCCGGGGCTGCATAGCGAGTCCTCATCATTTGTAAATAATGAGGCGGCCCGCCTTGCGGAACAGCTGTTTTGAGCCTGTGAATAATTGAAAGGTCACCACAAAAATATGCAGGAATCTTGCGTGGCGGCATTTTAGTGTGAAGGTTTAGGGATTTACGTATGGCCCAGTAAACATTTAGGAGAATTGAGTGCGGGGTTGGGAGTGGGGGATAGGATACACGCTGAACATATACCTGGGCTATGGCACCCGTGGTACGGTATTACAACATAATGTAGACCACGTAGAGCCATTTCACGTGTTCCGTACTCGGGAGAATCGGGTGTTTTCGTATTTCTGCCACCATCTAAAAACCGGTCTAATATACCGTGGTGGACTGCCCACCTGGGCTCAGCAAATGGGAGAAAAGTAAATGGTTCAAAAAGTTGTGCTTGGCAGGTTTAAGAACGGCCAGTAGTATAGTAGAAGGCTGCATGATGTTTACGCCATACATCATTCGGCTGATTGTTCGGATTTTGCATTGTTTTTTATCTATTGATGAGCACAACGCCTGTAATTAATGCTGTGTAGTGCGTTTCTGCTCATTTAGATAGCCCGATTCGGGGGTAAAGCGCGGACACCTTGGGTGTCCCCGCCTGCGACAACACTGCGAAAAGACAGGGGTTGTCTTCGCACAAATTTCCGCATGACCCTGGTTTTAAACAGGGTATGTCTGAAGCGTATCAACCGGAAGGGGCGCGGCGGAAAATTGTGCCTGTGGACGCCAAAACTCAGCCAGATAATTTGCGGGGCTCTCTTCAACAAAACGGGGCGGATGGCGTGTCAGCGCAAGGTCTCACATTTCCTGTCCACCAAGACCTACCCTGAATGGTCCAAAACTCCCACGAAGGTGTAAGTATTGCGACAGTGAAAAGTCGTTATGGGGTGTAGAATCTCATTAATGCACACCACTACAAACAGCATGCTTTCTGTTGCTGAGCTACAGCTGTCAACTCAAATAATACTTGCCATCTTGTTTGATTTTTATGAAGCTAAGGCAGAAAAACGGTAATGAAAACAATTATTCTTTTTGGCTGTATGAAAGCAGAAATGGAGGGGTGTCACCCTTTATTGGCATTCTTAAAACATATAGTGCAGCAGGTTCCCTACGCACATTTGTGAGGCTGCATCAAGAAAAACGTGCTGTCGTAGAAAGGCAGAGCTGAAACGATGTGAATTGCCCGTCTGACATATGCTGATAAGCAATTTTTTCTGCTCAGTGCCATTGGATTTAGACGTGAGCATTTCTTTTTCGCTTTTAACACAGGAGATTTTTCGCTTTGAATATAGAGGAGATTCACAGATATCAGGGAAAGATGAAGGGAAACAACAGAAAGTAACTTGCTATATAAAACAAAGACATGTTAGTAAAATGGTGGTAGTGCTGAGTCAATTGTGATGTCTTATAAGAAATTGTGTCTATGTCGCCTTTGTACAAAGGGGGAAAAAGCTGTGACTGCCTGGTGCTGCATGGAACGCATCCCTGCAAGTAGGATGATGCGAGCAGTGCTGACGCATCATGTACCTGAGGGTGGCTCGTACTATATAATGTGCACGTTGAATTTCAAGGCGGCCACCACGCAGTGCGGTTATCGCAATTCCCGTGGACCGTCCGCCCCAAGAACTTATGGTTCCTCCAGGGCTTGATGTGGCCAGCATGGTCACTGTTGGACCTACAGCACACCCAGCTAGTCCGGGCAAGGTTCGTGAGGAAAGCTCCGAGCATGCACAATGCATTGGTAAGAACCGAAGATTTTCACGAAGAAAAAATAGGTTATTGTGGTATATAAATAATATGGTTGTTCCCTCTTCCATAGGAACCGGTAAAACACAAAAGTGAAATGTGCCTTCACAGGAGCAGGTGAATGTTTATTGTGCATCAATATAAACTTGCACGTCGCTACTTATATTTCGACCGCATGGCACTTTAGACGCATTAACTATGGACACTGAATTGCACACGTAGGAACATTGCGTAAATCCGACTGAAGTCACAGGCGCTCGCGAACCGTCCGTTTGAACGAAACCAAACGGGTGTCAGCGAAAGGAGCAGCGGACCGTGTCACGATTGCGACATCCGAAAGTAGACTCCTCGGCAGCTTACGCTGAGCGTACCCCGTAAACATAGGCGCTGGCATCTGGCATCGAGGTGCTGCCATCGAGGCGCCAACTGTGGGCGCTCATTAGCGTCATGATGCACTACTTGCTTCGCCTCTCCAATATGGCAGAACCATCTGGAAGAAACGCTATAAGGCGCGTTTGTCGTCCTATTCACGCGTCTGTTCATAGCGCAGTCGGGAGAGCGTTTGGTACCTCCCGCTGCGGCGAAAAAGTTCGCGACTGGAATCTCGGCGCTGCCGCGTGAATTGAGGTTCTTCTGGCGATGTGATTTCCGTGATGAATATGACGTGAGTTAGATCTTCGTGGGCCCCGTCATAAAATACTTTCGTGTTAATATGGTAATCACTTAATTGAGTATCATGGCCACGTGTATTATTCAGATATAAAGCTGAAACTAACTCGGTATTACCCGCAGAAAGCCTGTTATGTCTTCTGCTGTACACATTGAATTGCTTTTCAAAACTTGTTGTAATAGCTTCAGCAAGTTTTCATACTACATCTAACAGAAGAAACTGCTGCCGCACAGGGAGCACAACCGAGGCTTCACATCTTAGGCTTCTGCACTTTTCCTGCTTTTTTTGCAATGGTTACACACAAGAAAGAGTCATAAATTTTGTTTTATGCCCCGGCCATTTGATAGCCTTTATTGTTTTGTTAAAATTTTTCTTGCCTGCCTTCGGAGTAGTTTTTGTGCCATCGAGCAACCTTATTTATATAAGCGTTGCTATACCTGTACTTCAGCGAGTCTTCATCCAAAATAAAAAGAAAAGAAAAAAATAATCTCCCTGCCGAAATTACTTTCACGCCCACATCATTTCTAGAACAAGTTAGCCCGCTAAAGGATGTGGAGGAAAACAAAACACAGGCCGCAGCCCTCTTTATAACCTCCAGCAAACTGGAAGCTGAGGTTTTACGCTTGGAAGAGGAAAAAAGGCTCCCTCAAGACCAGAAAAGGCAACTGGAGATCAGTGTTGCAAAATATAAGTGGAGACCCTAGAGAGGACAGTGGCTAGGAGCCACAAAGCTCTGGAGATTCTTAATTAACCATAAAAGCCGCGCTTTTAGAGAGGGTTTGAAAACTCTGAAAGTTTTATTTTTTTTTTGCACCTCTGTGAATGAAAGCCTTGCCGAATTCACTGAAAATGGTTGTAACGGCTTACCATACGTCCTCCTTACGATAGACCAAATGACGTGCATGTTGATGCCGTTGCGGCTGGGCCTCCCTGAAATGAACTTGACCCACAGGTTGGCCATAAGTGTCTGCAGCGTGAGCCGGATTGGTGTCACCTGGGTAGAGTTTCTGGACACATATCTTAAAAAAGTTTCCAAGTTGCCGAATCATGAGTTCGTGGGTCATTTCATGCCGGAGGAGTTTAAGAAACAGCACCCAATATGTAGGGTTATCTTAAATTGCACAAAGCATTTTACCAAAATTCCCAGTGACTATGAAAGACAGAGTCTACTTACTCACCGTAAAAGCACCATAATACGGTCAAGTGATTGCTTGATGCATGCCCTAATGGGATGCGGACATTTGGGGCTAACGTGGCACTTGATAAATTATCAGTCAAAGGGCCTCCCGATGGAGTGGATTGTGAAAACTCCTTGATATTGGGGCTGGTGAGAAATTCATTTTAAAATAGGACGGCCGATAGGCTCAGCGCTTTGTGAAACGTTTGCACACTGCTCTGTGACTTTTTGAAGGAATTGTTGGTGGACCGGTAGTGTTGACACAATGTGTGTTGAGAACTTTTTTAACATTTTTATAGCAGCAAATTTACGATATATACCTGTCTTTGCAAGCGCTCTTTGCCAAGGAATAACAATGGGGGATTTCATAGCAGGTAGTTTTTATTTTATACCAGATCTATACGAGTGTTTGAAAGGACATTTGAGTGGAATGGGCTTTGACACTTGAGATGTCATTCGAACTTGCAGGACTTCCGTATCTGCACGACAATACGCAAAGGCAGTTGAAAGTTTCGGCATTTACCCGCCGTTTTCGGGGTCGCCGTTGCTGCCCAGTTTTGTTTTCATAACTTCGCAAAAGAATTTTAATGTAACGCAAGAAAACGCCTTTCTGAGCAATAAATTTTGAAATAACATACATACACCAACACAATGAGCCCGAAATAGGTGGTTTTGCCTTTTTACACCGCTGGTATTGAGAGCACGGGCCCACTTATTTTGTAGTCGTAGTCCGAGCGATAGTAAAAAGATACAAAAAAATGATTAAGAGCGTGCTTTTTAAAAACCAAGTTTCTCATCAATTAATACTTTGGTAAGTACAACATGCAGGAACTGACTGCGAGAGTATAAACGTTCACGTTTCAAAGGCATTTCAGATTCTTTAAGGTGACTTGTGCTGTTTGCCTCAATTACCGTTTATACCAAATTCTCTTAAAAGACGTCGTGTCATTTGGGGCAACTTTTTATTGATCGAAGGTGCCATTTGCGGCAAATTACATTCCATTCAAGTACCTTTGAAGCGCCCGTGTAGGACGGGTATTATTCACCTGAAACCATTTTTTTCGTATCGTGAAGATGTGCAAGAGCGCCATTGGGTTCACCTTACTACATTTGGGTGTTGAGATGACGTCAACAGACTTCCTAAAGATAGTGTGTGCCGCTGTGAGTGCAAGTTTATGCCAAACAACAGTGTGTTACATCGCGTGTTTTACACAAGGGCCTTGGAAAAAGGCTCATGCGAAGGATGTTTTCGCTTGATTAAAGTAATGCAGCACGTGAAACAATTCTAGGACTTCAGGGCACTTTGTTATGTAGTCAAAGTGAACGCATTAGAAGCAAATTGCAGAACATATTTGACGATTTTGTGTGTGCTGCCATGTTTCATCCCTGCTGCTCACGGAGATCGTTCAGTGTCCACCGCCACATGTGTCACAGCAAGGAAATGTGCATAATAAGTGTCACGTGGGAGGCAGTGCATTGATTCTGTCTACAGTAATGTAATGGTGCTTCCAGTTGCGTGTATTCAGGGGTATGAATCTCTAGTGTCTCTATCTCGGTCATTCTTTTCCTTTAGCGATGTTCATTCCTTTTATGATTAGTATGACTGAGAAGCTTGGCCTATCAACGTTGTTGTCTCTACATACGTGCTATAAGAATAATTGTGCATTGCTACTCACGTAAATATTGCTCGTGTGATTAGGTTCCCCAAATATTTACTTGTGTACTGAGAATCTCTAACATGGTTCAAATCAAAGATCACAGCCCTTTCACGTGATGCACCCTAAGTTAGCTGGAATCACTGAGTCGTTGTGGTTCGGTCGTTCTGCGCTCACTATCCATTCTAGAGGGGTTTGGTTGTAAACCCACCCGGCGCAAACTTTAGCGTATTTTAAACTGTGTTGCGTTGATTACATGAGCTTTCCCAAGAAATGTATCACCGTTCTAGGCATTCATTTTCAGGTTTTTTATCCAGTGAGCAGTTGGCTATTTGATGTGCCATAAACAGTAGACTTTCCGCCAACATACTGAAGTAAATCTTTTGCATTAAAAATCTTTGGTGTGTAAACGCTATATAATTGTAATAAAATTGTGAATTTCAGATTTGTTGGCTCTCAAAAAGTAAACCTGACTGCAGACACGTAAGAGGAGCAATAAATTTTATAACGCAGCTTCTTGGCTTCACTGCTGTGGTTAATCATAAAGAACAGTACATTCTTTATGGGGGACACTATTAGACCTTCCGAACCCACCAAAGACAATTTGCCTTAATAGGAAATAACCAAAGATTGCTTTGCTTTTTAACATTTCGAAATGTAGAGCTATACACCCGAAACATCAAAAGTACATGATGCTGTTGGCCTTGCAGAGTGACAGAACATCATAGCAGAGACGCCAGAACCAGGAAATGTTCCGTATACCTTACCTAAACACTCACACATGCACACCACCTGTGTCATGCAACTTGCTTTAGTAAGCAGCTCCTCATCAGACCAGATATATTTTTGTGCATAACGTTCTTTCAGAAATGGTGATGCACAACTCATAGGAAAAAAGTAAACATTCTCAGGCAGCTGCCAAACATTCTTTGGTAATCCACTATTCCAGTGAACGGCCGGGTAAAAATGTAAAATATTCCAAGGACAATAAACAATCCTATCCATTTCACAAGTACACAAAAACATTCTTATAAACAACGTAGCACTTTTCAAAGACATGACAGCTGCAGAATTTTCAAAATTCCTTCTGTGCACAGAATATATTTTGGCACTTGTACAGAACAAATTCCATGAGCAAGTTCAAACGAGCCCAGGACAAAATACCAAACATTTCTTGAAGCAATCCTCAAAACAGATATGAAATGTTCCACTTGAAAACATCAGTACAATAGCGACTGGTGAACGCAAAAATCAAGCACGTTTCACGAAGAGCAATAAAATATACGTGCAAACGTTCAAAGGGTAATTGATATTTTTTTCAAATAATACCAATTAGATGCTGGCTAGCTCAGCCCCGTCTCTTCTCTGCCTACCTTTCGAAGATATTACAACAGATACGTATAGGTGGATTCATCTGTTGAAAGGGGGCAGTTCAATGATTGTAGTGACGGTTTTTACGATCTCTAACGGTCGTTCACATATTCACACAGAATACCGGGTTGTTTTCGTTAGGTTCAAGGTGAGTGGTGTAAAAACACTCCAGGATAGAAAACGCGTCCCCAAACCTCCACATCGAAAATGATGCGCTGGACTTAAAAGTCGACTCCATTGTCGATGATGAGATCACACCTCGCCTAACCTGTGACACCAATCTAGCCCTGGATTTGGTACTTGTCCCTCTCACTTAGCTTTCCTTCCTTGAAGAAGGCCGCACACGAAGCCGTCTTGGGAGTTACGAAGAAATGGATCTCCAGGATTGACGCATTTTGACACTGCCTGAACCTCTACACGCTACAGTGTTTTGCGCTTTGTTGTCGCGTTTTCTACATTTTCGTGGCACATCTTCATGTAGTGTGTAGTGCAGTTGCCCCGCTTAACTAATGAAGTAACCACTTTTTTAATTCATTGCTGCTTTCCGTAGGACTGCATCCTCGAACCGAGAGGCCGTGATTCTTTTCTTGCGCTCCTACAGCCATACTGGCGTGGTTTGACCAATGGTATTTGCTCCAGCTCGTGTGTCTCCTCCTATTATAAGGAGCATGCCATGTCAACTCTGATTCAGCTGCCAAACACATAGGGCGCCAGTTGATGGGCACATCCTCTTCAATCCACGACTGAGTAGGCTAGCAGGTATAGACAGGCTGGCAAATAACTTCATTATGTGAGTAGCAAGCTTGAGGGAGAAGCCACTTTCTTCTAGGCCGACACAAGCAGACTTGGCGGTGGATTCGGTCTCCAGAACCTTAGCGCTGCCGAATGGTTGCACTTGTGCCTTCGGTGATTTCCAGTTACATGCTTTTGAACTACAACTTTGAGAATTCAGAGAATTGTTGCTTTCACTGGCGGAGGCTTACGGAGCCCCACGTTCTTTTTTTAGATAGGCAGGACACAGACCGGTGTACCATTCCCTTGACCTCCAGCATGTGCCATGGCATAGCCGAAACGTGTTTGGAAACGCCCTTCACCATTTGCACACAACCAGTAACCTTTCACTCTGACGAAGGTTTGTACAATACACCTCACATTATACAATTTGCCAATGCTAAGTGATTCCGCAACGTTGATTTTTATTACTTGACCTTATTTTCGTGATACGAGTATGCCTAAAACTTTGTCGGCGTTGAACAACTTGTACCCAGAGGGCGTGTGCTTAATAGCCCCTGCTTCTTTTCGACGCTCTGTAGTGCTACCTCCACGAACCTTTCTGGGAAGTCTTTCACCTCTTTATTCCCTGAACGCTCTTTATTCACTGAACGCTTCTGTGAAGCCTAAAATCGCAGTGAATAGAAGCAAAAGAACCAAGGAATAAACATTGTAAAAGTGCAGCCTAAATTGAAACCCAGCACACTGTGCAACAATCCGCAAGGTGCTTTTAGATGGCTTCTACACCATGTTTTTGGCGACAGCCATATTACGAATACGGCGCCAAGAAGTTTTTAAAGCAAACCTTTCTATTCTACCTGCCTACGGTTCTTTGCGAGCGAGACAAAAAAACTCCAAACTCCTCGGAGGCGGCGGCGAGAGGGACGGAGTGGTGGCGGATGTTTTCACTCCCGGAGCACACTAGAGAGGGCGCGGCGAATTTACCTAGCGTTCACAGTGCGGAAGTGCTTGCTCGCCGGTGGTGGCGCCGGCGGTACGGCTTTGTCGTCTGCTTCAGCGAGTGTTGTTTTGAAGCTGCTTTGTTGCAGCTTCGTGTCCTTTACGCGCTGCCTTCGCATGGGTGGATCAACGTGTCCGACAGCACCTCCAGGGCAAGCCACCCCCGAAGGAGATAGTGGTCGTACCACAAACATAGATTAAACATTGGTTTGCAGGGCTTGAAACCAAAATGCAGACCACATACACACATCTGGCCGCTAGAGAAACGCTACCTTTTGCGCACTGCTTCACACGAATGGGACTACGCTTTTTAAATTGTTGATTACCAATTTGATTGTGTTTTAAGACGCATTAAAAAAAGGTAAATTAGCAACTTGTTCTGATAAAAACCGATTATAAAAGTTTCCTCAGCTTTCTCGCAATTCTCGAACGTACTAAATAAATAGTTTATATTTGTATAAATGGGAAAGCGGCCCGTAATTTTTGGAGTCCTTCATGATACCTTTCCTATAGATTAGAATGATGTTCGCGTTCTTCCAAGATTACAGTACACTCGCGGCTATTAAGCATTGCGTACACAGGTTTGTACGTTATTTTAGTACAATTTGCGCGCCTTCCATAAACAGGTCTGCTGTTATTTGACCATTACCAGGTGGATCGCCCCGGTGCATTTCTCTCAGAGCGTTCTTCACTTCCTCTGTCGTTACTGGTGGAATGTTTATCTCATTTGAACTACTTTTTCGTAAGGTATTAACAACGGTGTCGCGGCTACTGTACAGATCTCAATCGAACTGCTCGACTATTATAACCATTTTATCCCTATTTGTGATGACATTGCCTAGCTTCTTTCTAAGTGCATACTTCTGATTTTTCACAATGCCTAGGCGCTTCCTCACTGCTTTCAGGTTAGTTCCGTCATTTGCACCAGGGTCGATTCTCTCCATGTTACATTTCCGTATTTCAGCTGTCTTCCGCTTACTCATTCACTTTGAAAGGTCAGCTAGTGCTGTTATGTTAGTTGGGCGGCGATTTTTATGCTTTTCGTTTTTTTAAATTATTCGAATCCTGGGAAAGTTCACCAGTATCCTGTCTAGCGAGCGAACCTCCAACTTCTACTGCACACTCCGTTATAATGCCTGTAAGGTTGTCGCTGGCTTCCTCTGCCGTAAGCTGTACTTCGTCGGCGTCGGTTACAGCTGAATATCGTTTCTGCAGTGCGATCCTGAATTATTCAACGTTGCGTCTTACTGTAAGCTGATTGATCAGATTCTTTCATACTTTATTGTTACAGTCCCTCCAAAAATCTAGCCTAATTCGAGATCTTACCATAAGGTGGTACTACACCTAACCCTTCCGAGTGCTTCCACATTCTACACGGCGCCATGGTTATCGCGCAGTATGAAGTCCCATTTTTATGCTCTCCATTTTGGCTACTCCACTTTCACTTCCGGCTCTACCGCTTTCAGAAGAATGTATATAAGATGCGGCGAATATTTTGTTCAGCGAACTCAAATGATGAGTTCCATTTTTTTATTTCTACAACCCACACCATAGTTCCCAACAGCCTTGCCTTCAGCCTGCTTCTTGCCTACTTTAGCATTGAAGTCTACCATAAATACGGTATCTTGTGTTTTTACTTAAGCCGTTGCCGATGCCATATCTCTATGCAAGCGTTCAAAATGCTGGTCATCATGGCTGGATGAAGGTGTGTAGCCCTCTACCACCTTGAATTTGTACCTCTTATTAAGACTAATTACAAGACTGGCTACCCTTTAGTAATGATACAGTATTCGTCGGTGTTGCCAGCTATGCTTCATTGACTATAGATGCCACTCCCGGTTGTATTGTGTTCGCCAGACCATGATAACATAGCACGTGTTTTTTCTGCTCTGTAAAGGCTTCACATGTCCACGCCAACTTGCTAAGCCCTATGATATCCCATTTATTACGCTCTATTTCCTCAGAAAAACACCGCTACAATCACCTCGCTAGAAAACATTCTCGTGTTAAACGTTGCCAGGTTCAGATTCCAATGGCAGCCTGTCCGAATCCCGGCATTATTAGCATCTCTGCTTCGTTCCAGGTCTGACCGCCGCCGTGGTCATGTACTTCCTAGGCACTGGAGGTTGAAGGGCGCAGGTTTATTAGCGTATTTATGCGAGGTGTATGCCAATACTACACCAGGGTGACCAATCTGACCAATCTTAGAAAATTAGAAATAAAACAAGCTAACAAAACACACTTGGTCATTAGGGAACAGTCGAAGGCGAATGAATAGTTCGATGCCCATAATCGCATTGCCTTTGTTGCCATCTCATGGCAGTACAGTCAGGATGCCGATGCAGTCATCACAGATGCGGCGGCATGCCCCTCCTACCCAGCGTTCACCCTGGCAGTAAGCCCCGCCGAAGGAGGAGAGACTAGCCCTGTCTAACAAAACACGCTCACCATCTGAAGCCGAAGAGACAGCAATCGCGCGTGTCATCTTCTCTACGCAGGGTACTACTGTAGTGACAGACAGCCAACGGGCCTACCAGCACGCTGCGTCCAAAGCGATGCTACTCCGCCACCCCCACCAACGACAGATCCAGATAATGTGAACACATCCCCATATGCCAGTGAAATAGGGCGAGTCGGCCCACGATCTTGCGCGACAATTGACACGCCACAAGAGGAGTGAATACACCGCCTCGGAGAGATTTACTCCCTTGCTGACATACATAGAAATAAATCAACATTTAGCCCGGCCCCGACGAGCCCTTCCACCACCCCACCGACACCAATTTACTGAGCAGGCACGCCACTACCGCACCTTCACAAGGAAAACATTTCCCCGCCTTAAAACGTCTGCCACTATTCCGCTCAAATTATTTGCCCTAGCTACCCCTTCTTGGAGCGGACGGCGACCTGTTCCACATGGTTGGTGGATGCCCCTCCCACTTTCTACCTGGACGAAATCCTTGCACCTCTCCCTCGCTGTACCGGTGGGCCCTGTTCAGTTTATGGCTGTCCGACCACCTTCAACTTTTGGTGCGGCCTGTAGTGGCTGGAAACGTATATGTGGTCCTGCAGTGAGCACTCCACCTCTTGAAGACGCTATACATGTCTCGTACACAATAAAGGTAATACACAATAAAGCATTGCAGCGCTCGCGAAGAGTAGCACATCCACCTCGCGTGCAGAAGGACCGTGGTTCGAATCCTGCTGCCGCACAATTGCCACCAGAATAAAAAATGCCCGTGCTGATGGTCCTGTAGAACAAGGCTTGATTCCGACTACCATTGGCGGCAACGTACTCCTTCACCAGAGCAAGATTGGTCACCCTGGTGTAGTATTGGCATACACCTCGCATAAATACGCTAATAAACCTGCGCCCTTCAACCTCCAGTGCCTAGGAAGTACATGACCACGGCGGCGGTCAGACCTGGGACGAAGCAGAGATGCTAATAATGCCGGGATCCGGACAGGCCGCCATTGGAATCTGAACCTGGCAACGTTTAACACGAGAATGTTTTCTAGCGAGGTGATTGTAGCGGTGTTTTTCTGAGGAAATAGAGCGTAATAAATGGGATATCATAGGGCTTAGCAAGGTGGCGTGGACATGTGAAGCCTTTACAGAGCAGAAAAAACACGTGCTATGTTATCATGGTCTGGTGAACACAATACAACTAGGAGTGGCATCTCTAGTCAATGAAGCATAGCTGGCAACACCGACGAATACTGTAGCATTAACTAAAGGGTAGCCAGTCTTGTAATTAGTCTTAATAAGAGGTACAAATTCAAGGTGGTAGAGGGCTACACACCTTCATCCAGCCACGATGACCAGCATTTTGAACGCTTGCATAGAGATATGGCATCGGCAATGGCTTAAGTAAAAACACAATATACCGTATTTATGGTAGACTTCAATGCTAAAGTAGGCAAGAAGCAGGCTGAAGGCAAGGCTGTTGGGAACTATGGTGTGGGTTGTAGAAATAAAAAAATGGAACTCATCATTTGAGTTCGCTGAACAAAATATTCGCCGCATCTTATATACATTCTTCAGAAAGCGGGAGAGCCGGAAGTGAAAGTGGAGTAGCCAAAATGGAGAGCATAAAAATGGGACTTCATACTGCGCGATAACCATGGCGCCGTGTAGAATGTGGAAGCACTCGGAAGGGTTAGGTGTAGTACCACCTTATGGTAAGATCTCGAATTAGGCTAGATTTTTGGAGGGACTGTAACAATAAAGTATGAAAGAATCTGATCAATCAGCTTACAGTAAGACGCAACGTTGAAGAATTCAGGATCGCACTGCAGAAACGATATTCAGCTGTAACCGACGAAGTACAGCTTACGGCAGAGGAAGCCAGCGACATCCTTACAGGCATTATAACGGAGTGTGCAGTAGAAGTTGGAGGTTCGCTCGCTAGACAGGATACTGGTGAACTTTCCCAGGATTCGAAAGATTTAAAAAAACGAAAAGCATAAAAATCGCCGCCCAACTAACATAACAGCACTAGCTGACCTTTCAAAGTGAATGAGTAAGCGGAAGACAGCTGAAATACGGAAATGTAACACGGAGAGAATCGACCATGGTGCAAATGACGGAACTAACCTGAAAGCAGTGAGGAAGCGCCTAGGCATTGTGAAAAATCAGAAGTATGCACTTAAAAAGAAGCTAGGCAATGTCATCACAAATAGGGATAAAATGGTTATAATAGTCGAGCAGTTCGATTGAGATCTTTACAGTAGCCGCGACACCGTTGTTAATACCTGACGAAAAAGTAGTTCAAATGAGATAAACATTCCACCAGTAACGACAGAGGAAGTGAAGAACGCTCTGAGAGAAATGCACCGGGGCGATCCACCTGGTAATGGTCAAATAACAGCAGACCTGTTTAAGGAAGGCGCGCAAATAACGTACAAACCTGTGTACGCAATGCTTAATAGCCGCGAGTGTACTGTAATCTTGGAAGAACGCGAACATCATTCTAATCTATAGGAAAGGTATCATGAAGGACTCCAAAAATTACGGGCCGCTTTCCCATTTATACAATTATACACTATTTATTTAGTACGTTCGAGAATTGCGAGAAAGCTGAGGAAACTTTTAGAATCGCTTTTTATCAGAACAAGTTGCTAATTTCCCTTTTTAATGCCTCTTAAAACACAATCAAATTGGTAATCAACAATTTAAAAAGCGTAGTCCCATTCGTGTGAAGCAGTGCGAAAAATGTAGCGTTTCTCTAGCGGCCAGATGTGTGTATGTGGTCTACATTTTGGTTTCAAGCCCTGCAAACCAATGTTTAATCTATGTTTGTGGTACGACCACTATCTCCTTCGGGGGTGGCTTGCCCTGGAGGTGCTGTCGGACACGTTGATCCACCCATGCGAAGGCAGCGCGTAAAGGACGGGAAGCTGCAACAAAACAGCTCCAAAACAACCCTCGCTGAAGCAGACGACAAAGCCGTACCGCCGGCGCCACCACCGGCGAGCAAGCACTTCCGCACTGCGAACGCTAGGTAAATTCGCCGCGCCCTCTCTAGTGTGCTCCGGGAGTGAAAACATCCGCCACCACTCCTTCCCTCTCGCCGCCGCCTCCGAGGAGTTTGGAGTTTTTTTGTCTCGCTCGCAAGGAACCGTAGGCAGGTAGAATAGAAAGGTTTGCTTTAAAAACTTCTTGGCGCCGTATTCGTAATCTGGCTGTCGCCAAAAACATGGTGTAGAAGCCATCTAAAAGCACCTTGCGGATTGTTGCACAGTGTGCTGGGTTTCAATTTAGGCTGCACTTTTACAATGTTTATTCCTTGTGTGTTTTTGCTGCTATTCAGTGCGATTTTAGCCTTCACAGAACCGTTCAGTGAATAAAGAGCGTTCAGGGAATAAAGAGGTGAAAGACTTCCCAGAAAGGTTCTGTGGAGGTAGCAGTACAGAGCGTCGAAAAGAAGCAGGGGCTATGAAGCACACGCCCTCTGGGTACAAGTTGTTCAACGCCGACGAAGTTTTAGGCATACTCGTAACACGAAAATAAGGTCAAGTAATAAAAACCAACGTTGCGGAATCACTTAGCATTGGCAAATTGTATAATGTGAGGTATATTGTACAAACCTTCATCAAAGTGAAAGGTTACTGCTTGTGTGCAAATGGTGAAGGGCGTTTCCAAACACGTTTCGGCTATGCCATGGCACATGCTGGAGGTCAAGCGGATGGGCCACCTGTCTGTACCCAATGCTGTGTCCTGCCTATCTAAAAAAAGAACGTGGGGCTCCGTAAGCCTCCGCCAGTGAAAGCAACAATTCTCTGAATTCTCAAAGTTGTAGTTCAAAAGCATGTAACTGGAAATCACTGAAGGCACAAGTGCAACCATTCGGCAACGCTAAGGTTCTGATGACCGAATCCACTCTCAAGTCTGCGTGTGTCGGCCTAGAAGAAAGTGGCTTCTCCCTCAAGCTTGCTGCTCACATAATGAAGTTATTTGCCAGCCTGTCTATACCTGCTAGCCTACTCAGTCGTGGATTGAAGAGGATGTGCCCATCAACTGGCGCCCTATGTGTTTGGCAGCTGAATCAGAGTTGACATGGCATGCTCGTTATCATAGGAGGAGACACACGATCTGGAGCAAATACCATGGGTCAAACCACGCCAGTATGGCTGTAGGAGCGCAAGAAAGGAATCACGGCCTCTCGGTTCGAGGATGCAGTCCTACGGAAGGCAGCAATGAATTAAAAAAGTGGTTACTTCATTAGTTAAGCAAGGCAACCGCACTACACACTACATGAAGATGTGCCCCGAAAATGTAGAAAACGCGACAACAAAGCGCAAAACACTGTAGCGTGTAGAGGTTCAGGCAGTGTCAAAATGCGTCAATCCTGGAGATCCAATTCTTCGTAACTCCCAAGACGGCTTCGTGTGCGGCCTTCTTCAAGGAAGGAAAGCTAAGTGAGAGGGACAAGTACCAAATCCAGGGCTGGATTGGTGTCACAGGTTAGGCGAGGTGTGATCTCATCATCGACAATGGAGTCGACTTTTAAGTCCAGCGCATCATTTTCGATGTGGAGGTTTGGGAACACGTTTTCTATCATGGAGTGTTTTTACACCACTCACCTTGAACCTAACAAAAACAACCCGGTATTCTGTTTGAATATGTTAACGACCGTTAGAGATCGTAAAAACCGTCACTACAAGCATTGAACTGCACCCTCTCAACACATGAATCCACTTATACGTATCTGTTGTATTATCGTCGAAAGGTAGGCAGAGAAGAGACGGGGCTGAGCTAGCTAGCATCTAATTGGCATTATTTCAAAAAAATATCAATTACCCTTTGAACGTTTCACGTATATTTTATTGCTCTTCGTGAAACGTGCTTGATTTTTGCGTTCACCAGTCGCTATTGTACTGATGTTTTCAAGTGGAACATTTCATATCTGTTTTGAGGATTGCTTCAAGAAATGTTTGGTATTTTGTCCTGGGCTCGTTTGAACTTGCTCATGGAGTTTGTTCTATAAAAGTGCCACAATATATTCTGTGCACAGAAGAAACTTTGAAAATTTGCAGCTGTCATGTCTTTGAAAAGTGCTACGTTGTTTATAAGAATGTTTTTGTGTACTTGTGAAATGGATAGGATTGTTTATTGTCCTTGGAATATTTTACATTTTTACCCGGCCGTTCACTGGAATTGTGGATTACCAAAGAATGTTTGGCAGCTGCCTGAGAATGTTTACTTTTTTCCTATGAGTTGCGCATCACCATTTCTGAAAGAACGTTATGCGTAAAACTATATCTGGTCTGATGAGGAGCTGCTTACTAAAGCAATTTGCATGACACAGGTGGTGTGCATGTGTGAGTGTTTAGGTAAGGTATAAGGAACATTTCCTGGTTCTGGCGTCTCTGCTATGATGTTCTGTCACTCTTAAAGGCCAACACTATCATGTACTTTTGATGTTTCTAGTGTATAGCTGTACCTTTCGAAATGTTAAAAAGCAAAGCAATCTTTTGTTATTTCCTATTAAGGCAAATTGTCTTTGGTGGGTTCGGAAGGTCTAATAGTGTCCCCCATAAAGAATGTACTGTTCTTTATTATTAACCACACCAGTGAAGCCAAGAAGCTGCGTTATAAAATTTATTGCTCCTCTTACGTGTCTGCAGTCAGGATTACTTTTTGAGAGCCAACAAATGTGAAATTCACAATTTTATTACAATTATATAGCGTTTACACACCAAAGATTTTTAATGCAAAAGATTTACTTCAGTATGTTGGCAGAAAGTCTACTGTTTATGGCCCATCAAATAGCCAACTGCTCACTGGATAAAAAACGTGAAAATGAATTCCTAGAACGGTGATACATTTCTAGGGAAAGCTCATGTAATCAACGCAACACAGTTTAAAATACGCTAAAGTTTGCGCCGGGTGGGTTTACAACCAAAACCCTCCGGAATGGATAGTGAGCGCAGAACGACCGAACCACAACGACTCAGTGATTCCAGCTAACTTAGGGTGCATCACGTGAAAGGGCTGTGATCTTTGATTTGAACCATGTTAGAGATGCTCAGTACAAAAGTAAATATTTGGGGAACCTAATCACACGAGCAATATTTACGTGAGTAGCAATGCACAATTATTCTTATAGCACGTATGTAGAGACAACAACGTTGATAGGCCAAGCTTCTCAGTCATACTAATCATAAAAGGAATGAACATCACTAAAGGAAAAGAATGACCGAGATAGAGACACTAGAGAATCATACCCCTGAATACACGACACTGGAAGCACCATTACATTACTGAAGACAGAATCAATGCACTGCCTCCCACGTGACACTTATTATGCACATTTCCTTGCTGTGACACATGTGGCGGTGGACACTGAACGATCTCCGTGAGCAGCAGGGATGAAACATGGCAGCACACACAAAATCGTCAAATATGTTCTGCAATTTGCTTCTAATGCGTTCACTTTGACTACATAGCAAAGTGCCCTGAAGTCCTAGAATTCTTTCACGTGCTGTATTACTTTATTCAAGCGAAAACATCCTTCGCATGAGCCTTTTTCCAAGGCCCTTGTGTAAAACACGCGATGTAACACACTGTTGTTTGGCATAAACTTGCACTCACAGCGGCACACACTATCTTTAAGAAGTCTGTTGACGTCATCTCAACACCCAAATGTAGTAAGGTGAACCCAATGGCGCTTTTGCACATCTTCACAATACGAAAAAAATGGTTTCAGGTGATTAATACCCGTCCTACACGGGCGCTTTAAAGGTACTTGAATGGAATGTAATTTGCCGCAAATGGCACCTTCGATCAATAAAAATTTGCCCCAAATGACACGACGTCTTTTAAGAGAATTTGGTATAAATGGTAATTGAGGCAAACAGCACTAGTCACCTTAAAGAATCTGAAATGCCTTTGAAACGTGAACGTTTATACTCTGGCAGTCAGTTCCTGCATGTTGTACTTACTAAAGTATTTACTGATGAGAAACTTGGTATTTAAAAAGCACGCTCTTAATCATTTTTTTGTATCTTTTTACTATCGCTGGGACTACGACTAGAAAATAAGTTGGCCCGTGCTCTCAATACCAGCGGTGAAAAAAGGCAAAACCACCTATTTCGGGCCCATTGTGTTGGTGTATGTATGTTATTTCAAAATTTATTGCTCAGAAATGCGTTTTCCTGCGTTACATTAAAATTCTTTTGCGAAGTTATGAAAACAAAACTGGGCAGCAACGGCGACCCCGAAAAGGCCGGGTAAATGCCGAACCTTCCAACTGCCTTTGGGTATTGTCGTGCAGATACGGAACTCCTTCAAGTTCGAATGACATCTCAAGTGTCAAAGCCCATTCGACTCAAATGTCCTTTAAAACACTCGTATAGCTCGGGTATAAAATAAAAACTACCTCCTATGAGTTCCCCCATTGTTATTCCTTGGCAAAGAGCGCTTGCAATGACAGGTATATATCGTAAATTTGCTGCTATAAAAATATAAAAAAAGTTTTCAACACACAATGTGTCAACACTACCGGTCGACCAACAATTCCTTCAAAAAGTAACAGAGCAGTGTGCAAACGTTTCACAAAGCGCTGAGCCTATCGGCCGTCCTATTTTAAAATGAATTTTTCACCAGCCCCAATGTCAAGGAGTTCTCACAATCCACTCCATCGTGAGGCCCTTTGGCTGATAATTTATCAAGTGCCACGTTAGCCCCAAATGTCCGCATCCCATTAGGGCATGTATCAAGCAATCACTTGGCCGTATTATGGTGCTTATACGCTGAGTAAGTAGACTCTGTCTTTCATAGTCACTGTAAATTTTGGTAAAATGCTTTGTGCAATCCAAGATAACCCTACATTTGGGGTGCTGTTTCTTAAACTCCTCCGGCATGAAATGACCAACGAACTCATGATTCGGCAACTTGGAAACTTTTTTAAGATATGTGTCCAGAAACTCTACCCAGATGACCCCAATCCGGCTCACGCTGCAGACACTTATGGCCAACCTGTGGGTCAAGTTCATTTCAAGGAGGCCCAGCCACAACGGCATCAACACGCACGTCATTTGGTCCATCGTAAGGAGGACGTATGGTAAGCCGTTACAACCATTTTCAGTGAATTTGGCAAGGCTTTCATTCACAGAGGTGCAAAAAAGAATAAAACTCTGAGAGTTTTCAAACCCTCTCTAAAAGCGCGGCTTTTATGGTTAATTCAGAATCTCCAGAGGTTTGTGGCTCCTAGCCACTGTCCTCTCTAGGGTCTCCACTTATATTTTGCAACACTGATCTCCAGTTGCCTTTTCTGGTCTTGAGGGAGCCTTCTTTCCTATTCCAAGCGTAAAACCTCAGCTTCCAGTTCGCTGGAGGTTATAAAGAGGGCTGCGGCCTGTGTTTTGTTTTCCTCCACATACTATAGCGGGCTAACTTGTTCTAGAAATGATGTGGGCGTGAAAATTATTTCGGCAGGGAGATTATTTTTTTCTTTTCTTTTTATTTTGGATGAAGACTCGCTGAAGTACTAGTATAACAACGCTTATATTAATAAGGTTGCTCGATGGCACAAAAACTACTCCGAAGGCAGGCAATAAAAAATTTAACAAAACAATAAAGGCTGTCAAATGGCCGGGGCATAAAACAAATTTTATGACTCTTTCATGTGTGTAACCATTGCAAAAAAAGCAGGAAAAGTGCAGAAGCCTAAGATGTGAAGCCGCGGTTCTGCTCCCTGTGCGGCAGCAGTTTCTTCTGTTAGATGTACTATGAAAACTTGCTGAAGCTATTACAACAAATTTTGAAAAGCAATTCAATGTGTACAGCAGAAGACATAACAGGCTTTCTGCGGGTAATACTGGGTTAGTTTCAGCTTTATATCTGAATAATACACGTGGCCATGATACTCAATTAAGTGATTACCATATTAACACGAAAGTATTTTATGCCGGGGCCCACCAAGATCTAACTCACGTCATATTCATCACGGTAATCACATCGCCAGAAGAACCCCAATTCACGCGGCAGCGCCGAGATTCCAGTCGCGAACTTTTTCGCCGCAGCGGGAGGTACCAAACGCTCTCCCGACTGCGCTATGAACAGACGCGTGAATAGGACGACAAACGCGCCTTATAGCGTTTCTCCCAGATGGTTCTGTCATATTGGAGAGGCGAAGCAAGTAGTGCATCATGACGCTAATGAGCGCCCACAGTTGGCGCCTCGATGGCAGCACCTCGATGCCAGATGCCAGCGCCTATGTTTACGGGGTACGCTCAGCGTAAGCTGCCGAGGAGTCTACTTTCGGATGTCGCAATCGTGACACGGTCCGCTGCTCCTTTCACTGACACCCGTTTGGTTTCGTTCAAACGGACGGTTCGCGAGCGCCTGTGACTTCAGTCGGATTTACGCAATGTTCCCACGTGTGCAATTCAGTGTCCAATGTTGATGCGTCTGACAGTGCCATGCGGACGCAATATAAGTAGCGACGTGCAAGTTTATATTGATGCACAATAAACACTCACCTGCTCCTGTGAAGGCACATTTCACTTTTGTGTTTTACCGGTTCCTATGGAAGAGGGAACAACCACATTTTTTATATACCACAATAACCTATTTTTTTCTTCATGAAAATCTTCGGTTCTTACCAATGCATTGTGCATGCTCGCAGCTTTCCTCACGAACCTTGCCCGGACTGGCTGGGTGTGCTGTAGGTCCAACAGTGACCATGCTGGCCACATCAAGCCCTGGAGGAACCATAAGTTCTTGGTGCGGACGGTCCACGGGAATTGCGATAACCGCACTGCGTGGTGGCCGCCTTGAAATTCAACGTGCACATTATATAGTACGAGCCACCCTCAGGTACATGATGCGTCAGCACTGCTCGCATCATCCTACTTGCAGGGATGCGTTCCATGCAGCACCAGGCAGTCACAGCTTTTTCCCCCTTTGTACAAAGGCGACATAGACACAATTTCTTATAAGACATCACAATTGACTCAGCACTACCACCATTTTACTAACATGTCTTTGTTTTATATAGCAAGTTACTTTCTGTTGTTTCCCTTCATCTTTCCCTGATATCTGTGAATCTCCTCTATATTCAAAGCGAAAAATCTCCTGTGTTCAAAGCGAAAAAGAAATGCTCACGTCTAAATCCAATGGCACTGAGCAGAAAAAATTGCTTATCAGCATATGTCAGACGGGCAATTCACATCGTTTCAGCTCTGCCTTTCTACGACAGCACGTTTTTCTTGATGCAGCCTCACAAATGTGCGTAGGGAACCTGCTGCACTATATGTTTTAAGAATGCCAATAAAGGGTGACACCCCTCCATTTCTGCTTTCATACAGCCAAAAAGAATAATTGTTTTCATTACCGTTTTTCTGCCTTAGCTTCATAAAAATCAAACAAGATGGCAAGTATTATTTGAGTTGACAGCTGTAGCTCAGCAACAGAAAGCATGCTGTTTGTAGTGGTGTGCATTAATGAGATTCTACACCCCATAACGACTTTTCACTGTCGCAATACTTACACCTTCGTGGGAGTTTTGGACCATTCAGGGTAGGTCTTGGTGGACAGGAAATGTGAGACCTTGCGCTGACACGCCATCCGCCCCGTTTTGTTGAAGAGAGCCCCGCAAATTATCTGGCTGAGTTTTGGCGTCCACAGGCACAATTTTCCGCCGCGCCCCTTCCGGTTGATACGCTTCAGACATACCCTGTTTAAAACCAGGGTCATGCGGAAATTTGTGCGAAGACAACCCCTGTCTTTTCGCAGTGTTGTCGCAGGCGGGGACACCCAAGGTGTCCGCGCTTTACCCCCGAATCGGGCTATCTAAATGAGCAGAAACGCACTACACAGCATTAATTACAGGCGTTGTGCTCATCAATAGATAAAAAAACAATGCAAAATCCGAACAATCAGCCGAATGATGTATGGCGTAAACATCATGCAGCCTTCTACTATACTACTGGCCGTTCTTAAACCTGCCAAGCACAACTTTTTGAACCATTTACTTTTCTCCCATTTGCTGAGCCCAGGTGGGCAGTCCATCACGGTATATTAGACCGGTTTTTAGATGGTCGCAGAAATACGAAAACACCCGATTCTCCCGAGTACGGAACACGTGAAATGGCTCTACGTGGTCTACATTATGTTGTAATACCGTACCACGGGTGCCATAGCCCAGGTATATGTTCAGCGTGTATCCTATCCCCCACTCCCAACCCCGCACTCAATTCTCCTAAATGTTTACTGGACCATACGTAAATCCCTAAACCTTCACACTAAAATGCCGCCACGCAAGGTTCCTGCATATTTTTGTGGTGACCTTTCAATTATTCACAGGCTCAAAACAGCTGTTCCGCAAGGCGGGCCGCCTCATTATTTACAAATGATGAGGACTCGCTATGCAGCCCCGGCAATGTTTACAAGCGGGAAGCAGAACGACATGGTAGAAAAGGTCGGCGCGCGCGGCGTGATACAGGTGACTGCGTGAATATGTACCATATGGTCCACGCCAGCGCGTGACGCGTTTTTAAACTGGAAAATTGGCTACAAATACGAAGGATGTGTGCAGGCGGCTTTCCCCCTCCCCCCGCGCCTTCTGCGTACGCGATGCCTCATCCTTCCTTTTCAAATCAGCCACTATTCATATACAAAAATGTCTCCTATGCGCTCAAGGTCGTAAAACGCTCCCATGTCTGAAAATTATAACTGCTTGCGTACCGCAATGTCAGGCGACGTGAGTTCTTATTGTTTTCACGCAGAAAGGAACAGTCGGGCGCAAAGCCCTCGCGTAGAAGCAACCTTGACCGAGGTAGTCCATGGAAAGCGACTTCCCTCGATAGATTTGACAAGAGATTGTCGAATATGGATGCATAAAAACGGGTGTCTACTTTTCGTTTACTTAGGCGGTAACAGGAGTCATCTCATAGGATTATTCGAGTTACTGCTCTAAACTTGCACGCTGGAAGCTGCAAGTGAGTCAAAAGAGAAGCGGGCTGGATGGGTCGGAGCGGGCCGTTCAAACATATCCCATGACAACTTTGGCGGCCGCTCCTGGCGTTCGCGTGCCATAGAAAGGTCTATAAGGTAGCGTAGGCGCCGCACATACTTAGATACTTCTTAAATAAAATGTTGTAGAGACGGTACCTCGGACATGAGGAATTATTGGCATGAGTGGAGAGGTGATCTTGGATTTGACTGTGTAGAATATTTTATTATCCCGCGCCCACACTGCTCGTACTCAATAAAATGGGAGCCAACAACGTGCCTTGTTTTTGTGTACCTCCTTTTAAATATGCTATCCTAAAAGCGCAATGACCCAGTGAGCAGGTATTTTAAATAAACAACTCTCCTTATGCTGTTCATGTAATACCATGTGGTCTGAAACACACGATAGGTTTCTTGAGTGCTGCATAAATTGAATAGTTACAACAAAACAACCCAGATGTGCAGCACCAGAGGTATGTCTCCAGTGACTAAAAGTTGGTGATCGTACCCCCTTTTCTCGTCATATAATTCCGTAGCCGACTGCTTTATCAAAGCCGTACGTATGACTGCACGAACAAAGCGCGATGGTGACGGAGGATGGTGGTTATTGCGTGTTATGGCAACTTGAGCGAACCTCGCAAAAATTGTCTGTTGCATGCTATCATAGAACTACCATAAAATGAGTTGCCCCCCCCCCCCCCCCCTAAGGTGTGCGCGAATTTGTTTTACTAGCCAAGTTCATGAGTGCCTATTTGACGGCCCGTTCCTATTTCTGTGGTTTCTAGTTCATTTCAAGTCATTTATTGTTACATGTCGACGGGACGAAAGCGACACAAACGAGGTGTAGCGGGACAAACATTTATTAGAAAGTACAATAATTTCACTTTGGCCAGCACGACCATTCTTAAAATATAAACACTCAAATAAGTTGGCCATTTAAACATTAGGCCGCTCATATATCTGTTGCTTTCAGGTTCACATAAAGTCATATCTTATTACTTGTCGATGGCACGAAACCGACTCGAACAAGGCGTAGAGGGACAAACGTTAAGCTGAAAATATAATTAAAACATTTTCGCTTGCGCCGTGTTGGCCGCAAATAACATTCAGCAAGCAAGCAAGCACTGCTCCGCTTTTAGCCTACTTTGACAGACACTCAGCTCCTGGCCATCCGTGTCCTGTTCAATAGCCCCCAAACATCCACCTGTGTGTGTGCCCTCATCAGGCGTGCCGTGTAAATATTGTTAGGATGAAAATGAGGCGCATTTGCGATATTCGCGCAATCTTCAATGGTTGCATGCAGCAACGCATAAACAAACAGTTCGCAAGCTGGCCGATCAACCTCCTCGATGAACCTCCCCGTCTTCCTCGTCCCAGTGTCTCTCGTCGTCTTCGTCGTTTGCCTGTATTTGGTGCTTCACGTAACATGAACCCCCGACCGGCGGCGAAACCACCGTCCTGGTGTT
This sequence comes from Haemaphysalis longicornis, assembly GCF_048455015.1. Classification (NCBI taxonomy): domain Eukaryota; kingdom Metazoa; phylum Arthropoda; class Arachnida; order Ixodida; family Ixodidae; genus Haemaphysalis; species Haemaphysalis longicornis. The sequence continues at coordinate 703,424 of NW_027526355.1, read as the reverse complement.
GGCTAGGAGTCTCTATCGGCAGGCGCCCAATAGGCATTGAGGCGAGATACGGGAACAATTTCCGACGAAGGAGACGCTTGGGATGTGGAGGGAAGTAAAGCAGAAATTTCGTACGTGACATCCGTCACCTGTCGCAGCAACTGCTAAGGTCCGGCGTAACGAGGCATCAACTTTGCGGAAAGGCCAACACGGCGAAGAGGCGTCCACAGGCGCACCAGAGAGCCAGGCGGAAAAGACACAATGCGGTGCTTATCGTTATAACGGGACTTTTGGGCCACGTGGGAATCGCACAACCGCGCGCGAGCGACGTTACGTGCCAGCGCAGCCCGCGTGGTGGCGTCGTGGGCGTACGCTGTCGGTGAAGAAGCGGGAGCAGGCAGTCAAGTGTCCATTTGCAAAGCTGGTTCTTGACCGTACAACCGATAAAAAGGGGAATAGCCGGTGGTATTATGGCGCGATAAGTTAAAAGCGAATGTGACATATAGAAGCATGGCGTTCCAGTCTTCGTGGTCAGGTGAGACATACATGGGCAGCATTTGGATGAGTCTTCGATTAAAGCGCTCGGTCAGACCAATTTGTCTGGGAATAGTATGCTGTAGTCAACTTGTGTAAGGTGGAGCCCGAGCGAAGCAGGGCGGCGACGACTTTGGAAAGAAAGGTTTGTGAGCAGTTCCCGAGGAGCACCGTGCTGCAAAATGACTTTTTTAAATGCAGAGCATTTAAGTAACTCACGATGTCACCCGCGTTGGCGTCCGTAGTCCGCATCGCTCCCCCTACACTATATAAAAAAATTATACTTACCGGCGCCAGGTTTCGAACCAACGACTCTGCGGGCGGAACGCAAGGTACGTGGTACTGTAGCCACTGCACCACAAAGCCGACACGGAATGGAAGGTTACGAACACGCCTTATATCCTTGACTCATTCAACCGTCGGCCACAGGTGCGCCCTCTCCCCCACGTCCTCCTCGCCTTCTCTCCGCTGGCAACGCCCTCTCTCGCCGCGTTCGGTTCGGGCGCACAACAGGTGGGGACGTGCGCAACACCCTCTCTCGCCGCGTTGGGTTCGCGATGATCAACAGTCGGTTCGCGCGCAAGAACAGGTGGGGGCGCTCGCATCGCGCTCTCTCGCCGCGGTCGGTTCGCGCTTAAACCACATATGTCGTTCGCGCGTGCTCCGGTCGCTAACATCTGTGGCGTGATCGTGACGTCAACATCACGCGTTCGTGTGGTGGCGCGATTTTGGCGCTATAACACTCTCTCGCGAAGGGCATTGGATTGGATTCGATTGGATTGGCTTCGATTGGCTTGGCTTGGATTGGATTGGTTTGGATTTGGATTGGATTGGATTAAAGTGGATTGTGTTGCGTCATAGCCGCGCCACGTTGCGTCGTAGCCGCTCCACGTTGCGTCATAGCCGCGGCAGGGGGTTCATGGCACGTTTCACCAGCGACTTCATCGACAATGTCTACGCTGGAAGACAACAATTACAACAACAACCAATACGTAATCCATACGACTTGCAGGCGCACCCCCCGCGGAAATGCTCTGCATTTGATCGTGCCGCTCGCGAGGGGGATGTTTTTTAGGAGGAAGTTGGAACATCAGTGGCACAGCATGTTGACAGGGCACCAGTGATGACATATCGGGTCGCGTAGTCGGTAGCAACCGCAATCCACCTATTGCCGGACAGCGATGAAGGGAAAAGGCCAAGTAGGTCCAAGCGGACGCAGAAGAATGGTTTGGTCGGAACATCTACGGGCTGAAGGGGACCTGCAGGGAGCACTGACAATGTCTTGCGGCGCTGGCACAAATCGCAAGCGTTGACGTATCGTTTGACCGTCTTATAAAGACCAGGCCAGAATAATCAGTGGCGGGCGCGGGTATGAGTGCCCGAAACACCGAGATGGCCGTCCTGAAGCTGTTGGAGGGCATCTAGGCGCAAGTGTTTAGGTACCACAAGGAGGACGTCAGGCCCATCCGAGCGGTAGTTACGACGGTAGAGGACTCCCTCACGGAAGAGGAAGGCTCGTAGCTATGGGTCAGATGAGTCCCATTGGAGGCGCTCGATTATTGCGCGAAATGAAGAGTCACGGCGTTGCTCTTCGCCCATCTGGGGGAAATCGGATATTGCCAAAAGGTACGCATCGTCGGCGGTGTCAGCGGTGTCAGGGGTGCCGACGGGGTAACGGCAGAGAAAGTCGGCGTCTTTGTGCAAATATCCAGACTTGTGAAGGACGTTGAAGGTGTACTCTTGTAGTCGTAGTGCCCAAAAACCACGCCGCCCGGTGGGGTCTTTTAAAGACGATAGCCAGCAGAGCACATGGTGGTCTGTACCTACAGTGAAATCGCGACCATATAAGTACGGTCAAAATTTTCTGACAGCCTACACCAGCTCAAGGCACTTGCGTTTCGTGATAGAATGGTTGCGTTCTGCCGGTTACAAGAGGCGGCTCGCGAACGCAATCACCCGTTCGTGACCCCACTGGACTTGGGCGAGCACAGAACTTATGCCATGGCCACTGGCATCAGTGTGCACCTGCGTGGGAGCAGAAGGGTCGAAGTGGACCAGGGTTGGTGAGCTGGTCAGTGTGTCGACGAGGCGAGAAAAGGCTGTGGCTTGCTCAGTGCCCCAAGCAAATGAAGTATCGTTCTTGAGAAGTTCGGTAAGGGGTTTGGCAATATCGGCAAAATTTCGGACGAAGCCGCGGAAATAAGAGCACCAACCGACAAAACTGCGCACATTTGTTGCTGAGCGTGGAACGGGAAATTTTTGCACAGCGACAATCTTGTCGGGCTCAGGTTGCACTCCTTTAGCATCAACCAGGTGGCCGAGGATGGTGATTGGACGTCGTCCAAACTTGCATTTGGAAGAGTTAAGTTCAAGTTCGGCTCGGCAAAAAACGACCAGAACGTCCGACAGGCGCTGGAGGTGGGTCAGAAACGTTGGAGAAAAGACGATAACGTCACCAAGATAGCAAAGCCAAGTCGACCATTCAAAGGCGTGCAGGATAGAGTCCATCATTCGCTAAAACGTAGCTGGGGAATTACAAAATTCGAATGGCATTACTTTGAATTGGTAGAGTCCGTCAGGTGTGATAAAAGCCGCCTTTTTACGGTCCTTGTCATCGACAGTGACCTGCCAGTTGCCGGAGCGAAGATCAATGGAAGAAAAGTACGGGGCACCATGAAGGCAATCGACCGCCTCGTCGATTCTTGGAAGGGGATAGACGTCCTTTTTTGTGATTCTGTTAAGGTGCCGCCAGTCCACGCAGAATTGCCATGTTCCTTCTTTTTTTTAACCTGGATAACTGGTGACGCCCAAGGACTTGAGGATGGCTGATTTTATGTCTCTACTAAGCATTTTGTCCCCCACTTTTTGGATAACAAGCCACTCATCGTGGGACATACGATACGGCCGTTTCTGCACAGGGCTGGCGTCTCGGGTTGTAATACGATGACGGACGATGGATGTCTGGCCCAAAGGACGATCGCCGAAATGAAAGATGTCACTGTATGACTCAAAAACGCAACGCAGTCTTTGAGCTTGCATTGGCGTTAGATCAGCTGCAATCATCTTCGAAAGTTCGGGATCCTACCGTGGAGGAGTCGGGCGAGGTGTTTCAACATCGATTGGAGGTTCGCCAAAGGTTACTGCGGAAACGTCGTAATCCCAAACCGGCGCCAACGTGGCCTGTGTTATACCGTGCGGAAGAACCTGCGGACAGAAGCTGAAATTCAGGAAGGGCAATGTGAAATCGTTGTTGGTAACTCTTACTACGGTATGAGGTAGGCTCACGCTGTGCGCAGGCTGCACATCAATGATCGGTGACACTACGTAATCACCGTCGAGAACTTGAGACCTGCGCGACAGGGGAAGATAAGTTATTGCTCTCGGTGCCTAGCGAATGTGCTTTTTGGAGGAAAGCCTCTCGTCGGGCACGTCGTCGGGAGCTGAAACAAGCGGCATCTCGAGGCGAAGGACACCGGTACAACATTCAATGAGGGCAGCGTGCTCAGATAAAAAGTCAAGCCCAAGGATGAGGTCATGCGAGCAACGTCCAAGCACCGTGAACAAAACAGTCGTTTTATGACCAGCCACAGTAACACAAGCAAAGCACATTCCGATCAAAACAGGTGTCCCTCCATGAGCGACCCTAAGAAGATGTGATGTTGGTGGCGTCATAACGTTGCGTAAACGGCGGCGAAGATGAGCACTCATAACAGATAAATGCGCTCCTGTATTTATGAGGGCTCTGACAGGAACGCTGTCAACTTCAACGTCCAGTAAATTGTTCCGGGTAGCCGAGGTCAAGAGAGGATTTTCAGGCGGGGTCGGCAATGCAGCGTCACCTCTGGGAGCTGCATTACCTAGTTTTCTGAATGAGGGCGAGCGCAGTCAGACGTCGCGGATGGGCGGCGAGTCTGTGGTGAGCGGGACTTATGGCGTTGGGGCGACGGCGAACGTTTGAATCTGGTGGGGAGACTGTTAAAGTTGGTCAGGTTCAGCTCACGACGGGTAGAGAAGCAGTTCTGCCTGTCATTGGAGTAGCCAAAGGGTGGTCGAGGACTATAGTCGGAGTAACTGTTGCGCGAGAACGAGACCCGGCGGCTGCGACACTGCCGGGCAATTGGGCCAACTCTGGAGCAATGGAAACAAATTATGTGAACATCTTCGAGAGAACTCTGTCTGGTTGGGTTAAACTTGGAGAGGCTAATACACCAACCAAGGTCGTTTATTCAAAGCGGTCTCTTTGAGGCAAATACACCAACCAAGGGCGCTTATTCAAAGGAACCACTTTGAATAAACGCCCTTGCTTGTTGTAATTGCCTCTTCAAACAAATTGGTTTATCGTCCTGGGTACGCCACTCAGCGGGGTTACGGCGTCGGTAGCGTGGAGGAGGACGTTCGTTGTGGGGACCGGGCGACCTGAACCCTTGTCCGAACGGAGATCCAATCGAGTACACAGGGTTAAGGCCCATGTTGGCTATTTGTTCGCGGACAACGGCCTGGATAACGGCAACGGTGTGGAGGTCGTTCCGATCGGGCATCTAGGGCACCGCAGTAGTAGGGGTCATAGCCTCCAGTTCTCGGCGCATGATTTTCGTGATATACGACGACAATGAAACGGGATCTTGTAGGCGGGGAAGATGGGGCTTGCAGGTTGCCATCTTCACATGAAGAGGTCGCTCCTGTGTGTGGAAGTCGTCCCTTACGAAAATGCCATATATGACCCATATATCAATTATATGTGGCCATATATAGCTATATATGTGTTCATAACAGGCTATAACTTGCCATATATGGGGCCAAATAGGGCCATATATGGTGTGGTCAGCCCATATATGGCGCCAAATATGGCCATATATGGCTCCACGTGGAGCCATATATGGCGCATCTAACCCATATATGGCTTCAATTGCATCCACATATGGCGCCAAGTACAACCGTATATGGCGTGGTCAACCCATATATGGCGCCTTCTACATCCTTATATGGCGATACGTTCTTCGTTATACAGGGTGTCCCAGCTATCGTGCACAAAGGTTTAAAAAAAGAGCAATTGCGTTACTCAAAGAATACCTAGTGCACAATGTTTGCAGTACCATGGAGAAGCAGACAGTATTTTTTTGTTAATGATACTTAACTAATTAATTGTAATTAATTACCTATCTCGAGAATTACTGTCCTAATCACTGAAGTGTAAATGAGGAACTTGTAGGTACCCACGAGGGGCATCTAACTGCGGTATTTTCACCGACGAACTAATTGCCTACTTATTTATTATGACTGACAAAGAAAACCCGCGAAATATGAAAAATACCGCGTGAAGGAGCTTCCGCGCACATTGTAAAGCAGCATCCCCATATAAGCTGATTGAAAGCAACTGTTTCCCTTGTCACCTGCCCGAAGAGATAGCGCATCACCTTGATAATGGAATGCATGGAAGGAGCAGCCACAGCGAGATTTGCGGGGCGCGTGTGCAGCTAAGGCACAAATGATGATGATGATGATGATTCCTATTGGTTTCCCCTTTGAAGCGGGGTGATGACATGTCATCTTACCAAAAAGGACTAATATAACCATGTTTTACACTCTTGGTTTAATACTAGCGCTGCTTATGGCAGGCCCTAAGGCTTATTAGGCCCGAAATACTTTCTTTTCCCTGTTACAGGTGGTAACTGTCCTAGGCAATATTCCCCTCTCTGCTTTTCATCCACCAGCATTCTAATCTTCTTTTCGTCCCCTCGACAGCCTTGAAGTTAACTTCCTCACTGATACCCTTAAATCCTAGGGCTTCTGAAAGCCCAATATTCCCTTCATGTAGATTTGGATGGATACCCTCACATTCTAACACTATGTGCCGCATAGTTTCTGTTTCTTTTCCGCAGACCACACATACCCCATCATTTTTTGAATACTTCCCCACAAAACTCTTAGTTCGCAGGCACCCTGCTCTAGCCTCAAAAAGCAAAGCACTGCCCTGGGAATTATCGTATAAATTTTCCTTTCTGATGTTCATCTTCTCAGCCCTGTACATCTCTAATGACGTTTTAGCTTCCATTTTTTCCCTCCATTTATTCGTTTCAATCTGCCTTGCCTCTTTTTTGGTTACCTTGGCTGTTTTGGATTCCCCACTGTTCTTTCCGTATTTCATCGTTAGCCGTCTAGTCTTCCTTAACCACTGCGTGTCCACGCTTTTCAAGTATAGGTACCTGAAAACCTTAGTTGCCCACCTTCGTTGATCCATTGCCCTCAACCTCATCTCAAAGCATATTTTACTTTGAGCTTCTCTAACTTCAAACGACGCCCAGCCCATATCTCCCTGAACTGCTTCGTTAGTTGTTTTTCCATGCGCGCCTAAGGCGAAACGTCCTACCGTTCTCTGGTTTACTTCAAGGCCTGATAGAACGTCTGATTTTAAGCAGAGTACAGCATTCGCAAACGTGAGGCCTGGAACCATTACTCCTTTCCACATTCCTCTTACTACTTCATATTTGTTATACCCCCACAGAGCTCTATGCTTCATTATAGCTGCGTTTCGCTTTCCCTTAACCTTAAGTTGCTCCTCGTGAGTACTTAAGTAGTTATCCCCTTCGTTTATCCACACTCCCAAATACTTATATTCCTTCACTCTAGGTAATTCGCCTTGCTGGATAGACACTACGTCGGTGGTAGCGTCATTGAAAACCATTTTCTGCACTGAAATTTAACCCGAGGTCAGTGGCTTCCTGGCCGCAAATATTTATTAGCCGCTGCATATTGGTTTGGTTATCAGCTAAAAGAACAATGTCGTCTGCGTATAACATTCCCGGAATATGCAGTTGTACCACTTCGCCTTGCAGCATATGCGTTAGGCTAAACCCTACTTGACTTTCTTCCAGTTTCTTTTCTAACCCTGCCATGTAAAGCATGAACAGTATTGGGCTCAAAGGGCATCCCTGTTTCAGTCCCCGATGGATGTTGACCTGCTGGGCGCATTTCTGTCCTTCCCAAGTAAGGTGCACTCTATTGTCTTTATAGATTGCTATAAGGAACTGTACTAACTCGTCATCTAATCCCTGGAGTTTCAGCATTCTCCACAGCCGTTCTCTGTTTACGTTGTCATATGCCCCTTTTATGTCCAAGAACGTAATCCATAGTGGTCTATTCTGTGCTTTCGCAATTTCAATGCATTGCGTTATCACGAACAGATTGTCATCCAGTCGCCTGTCTTGTCTAAATCCATTCTGCAGTTCCCAAGTATTTCATTTTCTTCCATCCATGCTTGAATTTCTGATTTTATCGCCTGCATTACGAATCTATACACCACTGACGTTACTGTGAGTGGTCTGTATGAATCAATACTGGCTTTGTCTCCTCTACCTTTATATATTAAATTCATCCTACTTTCTAACCAGTCCTCTGGTATTTGTTTGGTTTCTATCACCTTATCTATTGCCCTCATAAATGATTCCTTACTTTTAGGTCCAAGTAGGTTTATCAGTTGCATTGGTATTCCGTCCGGGCCCACTGCTGTCTGTGGGGAAACCTTTTGCTCTGCTTTTTTCCAATCAAGGTTGCTCAAACTTATTTCCCTTTCCGCAGTCTTTTGTGGCGCTGATGTTATCGGTGCAGGTTTCTCTAACACTATTGTCCTAAACTTCTCACTAATCACTCGATGAATATGCGCCAACGCGTGCTCTCCTTCTAAATGTTCCCCCTCCTCATCAATCAGGAATTTTTGATGGTTATCGTTTTTTGAGCTTAGTGATTTTACATGGTTCCAAAACTTTTTGGATGCGCTTATGTCCTTCTTCCGTATTTCTGCCATCCATTGTTCGCTTTTCTGCTTGATCTTTGCTTGCACCATTTTCTGCACTTCTAGTTTTTTCCCACGGTAGACATCCCACTTTTCCTTCACTACCTCCGGTTCCATACCAGTTCTTTTTGCTTCTCTATGTTCTCTCGACGCCTTTTTTCGCTGGTCAATAGCCTCTTTTATTTCGTTATTCCACCAGCTTCTCGGCTTTCTCTTCCCTTTCCATCGGTTTCGTTCCTTTGCTTCATTCATCTTACCCTTTATGAACGCAATCATTTTGTCGTAATCCCAATTTTTGCCTGGGTATTTATTGATTTCATCTTCCAATCTATCAGCGATGATCTTTAACTGCTCCTTATTCAAATTATTTCCTCCTAATGTACCTATTTCTGCATTCGTCCGGGTTGCTCCTCCAAAGTGCAAGCTAAACCGCTTGTGGTCGCTTCCTAAGCTGTCTGTTCCATTTTCATCTATCCTCATTTCCCGCAGCCTTCCGTATACTGTCTCGGATACTAAACTGTAGTCTATGCTGGACTGTCTGTTACCGCTTTCCCACGTTATTTGTCCGTCACACTTGCTTTCCGTGTTTACTATTACAAGCCGATTTTCCTGGCATAGATCTATCACTGGAGAACCGTTGTGGTCTGTGTATCCATCCAAACCTTCTATATGGGCATTCATATCTCCAACTATGATTATTTCGCCCGAATCTTTGAAATCGTTTATATCTCTTCGCAGACAGTTTACCATTTCCTCATTTTCCTCCCTAGCACTACTTCCGCTCCACAGATACACCACTCCTAACCATGTATTTCTCCCCTCTATGGTGCCTCTAACCCATAGATGCTCTTTACAACTTTCATGCACTCTCTGCCAGTCGGTCCCTTGTTTAATGAGCATGCCAACACCTCCCCCTTTCTTCATTCCTGTGGTCCTGTTGCAACCTTCCCAGACATAATTGTCTATGATAGGTGGGGCTTCTAGGTCCCGGAGGTGAGTCTCGGCTGAAGCGTACACGTCTATTCCTTCCCGTTCAAGTTGCTTTTGAATTTCCACCCACTTATCTGGCTTTCTGCCTCCCTGCATATTTATGTAGCTGATTAAATAGTTATTGCACTTGTTTTTCTCTTTCCGCTTACGGGGTCTGTTTTTGTCTTTTTCAGAATTGTTTGCTCCATTGTTTCCACTTAAATGGCTTCTGTTAACGCTCTCAGTTACGTCCGTAGGTTCTCCGTTTAGCTCTAGGCCTGGCTGCCTCCCAGCGTTGAGTGTGCAAGTGTCTCTTGCTTCCCCTTCGTCTCCTAGTTTGCCTTCCTTAGCTGCGCGGGGCCCCCTAAAAAAGCTACCGCTCTCCCACCTAAGCGCCACCCCACCTTGTTTCCTAGCCTGGGGCTGAAGTGAATCCCGTCCCACTGAAAAGCTTGCCTATGTCCGATGCTGCCCACTACCCTGTTCACGTCTATCACTTCAAGCCCAAGTTCCCTGCCGCACCTCACGATCTCGCTGTTAGCAGCGAGTACTACCTGTTCGGTGTGCACGCCCTGCTTCATCACCTCCGGCACGGTGCAGACTGCAATGCGCACATTTGGGGCCGTCACCCGCAGGTCCTCTACCCCCTTCGCTATCTCCTGGCCAAGTTTTCCCTCCTCTCCCTTTAGAACATCGTTAAGCCCCGCGGCAATCACCACAAGGTTTCTAGCTTTACTAGACAAGGCCAGCTGCCCCTTCGCTGCAGTCATCACCGTCTGCATCGTTTGACCTGGGAAACACCCCACTTTCACACGCTTATCCCCCATTACCCTTTCCACTATGGCAGCGCTGCTCCTCTTCATGTTAGAGTCACCCGAAATGATTACCACGCTATCATCTGTCACGTGCCGCTCGTTACTGGTACCCGGGTTATCGACTGGTTTTGCTGTCCTATTTCGCAGCACGTGGGAGTAGCTGTTGCCTATTGTTGCTTCCATCCCCGGTGTCACCTCGGCGCATGCCTCCGCTGCGCTGCATGGGCCGAGGTGGTCGTCATTTGTTGGCGAAATGACGCTCCTTTCTAGCTTCCTCTCAGCTGCTTCTAACTTTCCCTCAACGGCCCTCCATTCATCGCGTTCCTTACTTAGCGCTGCCTCCAGTTCTGCAACCCGCTTAGCTAACCCCGAGTTATCCGCTTCTACGCGTTCTAGCCGCGACACTACTACGCATAACTGACACGTACCTGCCCCTTCGTCTGCCTCGCCGCCATCCCGCTGAAACTCCTCTGCGTCTACGTGCCGCGGACAGCTACCACACTGTACCAGCTTTCTACGCGTCATCTCGGCTGAAACCCCGACAAAACGAGAAAGAAACCGTGCAGGTAAATACTCAGCTTCGGTTGTCCTCCGCTGTCTCTGCCGTTTCGCTGTCCTTCACTGTAGAAACACGCTGTTGTCGGAGCACCAGAAAAACACGTCCGAACAGGTCCTAATGTGTTTCCAAACTCGGTCGCGATTTGCTCTTTCTTTCTTTTGTTTATTTAATTCTGGCTAACTCAGAGGCCGCCTGTTTGAGGGCGTTGCTTTACGATGCACGCGGAGGCGCCGTCACGTGGTATGTTTCGTATTTCGCGGGTTTTCTTTATCAGTCCGAATAAATGAGTACGCAATTGGTTCGCCGCTGAAAATACCGCAGTTAGATGCCCCTCGTGGGTACCTGCAAGTGCCTCATTGACACTTTAGTGATTAGGACAGTACTTCTCGAGTTAGAAAATTAATTACAATTAATTAGTTAAGTCTCATTACCAAAACAATGCTGTCCACTTCTTCACAGTACTGCGAACATTATGCACTAGGTTTTCTTCGAGTTACGCCATTACTTTTTTTTAATCTTGGTGCATGATATCTGGGACACCCTGTATGGCTTGAACAACAGCTATATGACACAATCAGATTTATGTTTTACACTAAATGCAGCCAGATATGCGGCCAGTTACTGATATATACAATTGATTAACGCAGTTCCAAAGTAATATATATGCAAATTCTCCAACTATTTAATTAAAAATCACAGGAATATGAATTCCCTGTCAATATAAATTCTCTGAAAACACTTTCTCTTTAATTACGCAGTTACGTTGCTGATAGTTTTCTACTATACAGAGATCTTTCCTTGCGTACTTCAAAACTGCAATTATATTTAATGCAGCTGCCTTAGTTCTTTATTTGTCATATATGCAACAGCACCACAAACAGTTTTTATTCTTTCTTTTTCAACACAGCATTTATGTACAGCATCGTCCAATAGCTGGTTATGCTTGCTGTGAAAAACATTTCGCAGTTAACAGCCTTAATTAGTTACGAGAAAAAGATATTTTCAGTATAAAAATTAGTGGTGGCATTTGAAAGCTTGAAACCTGTTTATTAATCGGAGCGCTCTCGCGAGTAGGTTTAAAATTGCGTTCAGTAGACAAAGAGAATGTTGACAAATCACACTCTGGCCTAGAACTCTTCCCGTGTGTACGAGATTTCGGCGCACGTTAAAGATCCTCAGGTGGTCAAAATTAATCCGGAGCCCTCCACTACGGCGCGCATTATCGCCTGCGTTGCGTCGGCGCGTTAAACACTACAATAAATCAATCTAGAATTCTTCTGCTATCGTGATTTTTTTTTCCAGTTTGAGAAAGATATGGTGTTCTTCCACATAAAATCATTGCCTCTCAATAAATATCTCTTTTAAGTAGTGATGTGTCATATTGCACTACTTTATTGCCATTGTGAAAGCATTTGTGAATTGCTTTCACAGCTAAAGAGATGGCATTTGGGTAGAACCGCTCAATTTGTCCTCCATTATAGCTCCGTGCCGGTGCGCACCGCCGCGGGGCACTGTACAACGCGCCGGATTTGGGGGCAAGCCTGGTGCATATTTATCGAGGACGCTACACAGTGACGCAACTCGATCGGTTAGCGATAGCTAGAGCACGGCGCCGAAGCGGCGCCGCCTGCTGCGCCTACCCAATATCGCGGTCGCTACCTACAGCATGACGTGCGTGGCGTGCGATTCAGATCATTCAAACAGCCCTACAGCGCATGGCACCTTGAAAGAAAATGGACCTTTTCCAGCAGCGATGGGAGCATGTGGGCTGCCGGTCCGCCATTCCTGGAAGGCGTCTCCCGCAAAGTAAACAAAGGGGCACTCCTCAGCTTTCCGCTTGGGGAGCGGCTATGCTGTCCAGCCTTGCAGGTTTTTCTTTTTTCTCTTTCGGCAGCTCGCGGTGGGGTCGTAGGGGTCGTAGGAACACCGATTGGAAAAGGAGAAAGGCTTTGTGCAGGTGCACCCTTTCCACTCGCGCTAAGAAGCCCCGCGGAGGCGATCACCCCTCTTGTCACTGCGACTTCTTGGAATCACACGTTGGGCTGCAGGATGCCCCCTCTGCATCGCACATTCCGCATTCCCCAGCGTGTTTTTTTCCAGGTGCGCGTCTTCGCCGTCCAGTCGCTCGCTTTCTGTGCGTTTCTGTGAGTGTTTCCGCGTCTGCAAATTTTGGCAATGTCAAAGTAAGTACGCTTAGATGCCGTGCAAGTTGCTGTGTACAACGATGCCGCGGCGGCTACACCGCGGACACGAAGGTACACGTGTTCACGTTCCCGAGGGAAGAAAGACTCAGAAATGCATGGATACACGCGGTGCCGCGAGAAAGATTCACCGAGAATTCCAGGGTAAGCTTTTTTTCATTTTGGTACAGAATTGCGCTTTCATTTCAAGAGGATACACGTGCACGTGTAAGTGGCTTTCAAGCCGCACTTTTGAATGACAAGCACCGAAGGCTTTGCTTATTGGAGGTAATATTTTTTCTAGGTGTGCGAGCTTCACTTCGCGGATGCGGATATTATCCGTGTAGCCACGCATACAGATCAAGCCACTGGCCTACGCTCTCGCGGGTACAACAAGTGCACTCCAACAACTGCTGTCCGAGCCTCGACCGGTATAAACACGCTAGAACCAGTGGAACCGGCGTGTGGTTCGAGAATCGCTTAACCTGGGTGGTGCGTCTGATGCGTTCTTACACTTGATGCTTTACGCTTCCGAATTCTCTCGAAAAGTTTCCGCAGAAACCCTACTTTTTTTAATAGAAGCGCTTTTTTACAGCTCACCCTCTCCGTTCCCTCCTCCGCTGAAGAAAATCGTATTAACGTAAGGGCTTTTTCTCGGAAATTTGTCGTGCGCGTACGTACGTGTTGAGGTTGCAGCTAATGCGTTTCCAAAAGTTGTAAGGGTGGTAGCGCTCAGTTTTCTTCAGTGCTGTTAACCTGGACACTGTGTTTCCCTGTTTTACCACCTTTTCCTGCATCTATTTTTCAAAAACTTAGTGCGGGCCACTAGTTCGGTGGAGGTACAGTCGAATGCTTTATGTCAGTAAACACGGGAGCGCGTGCCGCTCAATACATGCACAGGACTTTGTTGGGAGGCTGACGCGCCCTCGCAGTTTGTGCACTTCGTGGGCGCACTCCCTGAAACCGCTTTATCGCGCGGCTGCCTGATGCATTAGTTACATCGTGGAAGATAACGCATTTTTTATCACTCAGTAGGGCAGTGAAAGTAAACATTTTAATGCCTTCGCTGGGTAATTGACCGGAACATGAGCACGTGAAAGAACAACAGCATCGCTTGTTTGGCAAAACAGGTTTGCGGTCTCATTTATTTGAAGGATGCGGTTTTTATCCGGTGGCTTTTCACAGCTCGGATTAGGATGAAGTTTTTCACGGTGTCCACGCACAAAAGGGCGTTTTCTACTTGTGCTGTTTCGGACGTCGGTAGTTTTTTCAAGTTTCTTCAAAATAATGTCTTATCTCAGATTTTTTTATCCGTGCTAGCCAAATATTGCTTTATTACAGCCGATATAGCACACGGCTTAATGTTTTAGTTTTGTTATAAAAAGAATGTGCCACTGAATTGGAGCGTGACCACACAAAGTTCGTATCAAGTCCGCTGCAGCAGATAATTCGCTATATTAGCGTTCGTTATAGCGTCGTTCATCTGTACTCCGCTGGGCATTTAAATATAGCTTACGCGTCTTAACAAAATAATATCCATGGGGCTCTCACTTACACTTAAAAGAAAAATCGGTGAATATAAATGCATGTTGATGAAATCTTAGTAGCACTATCGCCATGTCAAATCTGCCCGAGAAATGTGCCCCTTAGCATGCTCTCCTGCTGAATGTGGTTAATGAATTTTCGCTCATTTCTGTTTGTTGTTTTCGGTATTAGCACTACAGTGGCATTGAATAATGAGGTGCTTTTTTGCCTCATCGCATTCTCCAGAAAGGGTTTAAAAGCCAAATGTTTGCACATTCCAGCCATCCAGCAGACACCTCTCCATGCAGGAATTGATGCCATTTTGGACCGCTTTTTTTCTTTTCAACATAAGCAGAAAAAAATGTTCAGTGGGCTGCAATGTGCATTTACATTTGACGAAGCGAATAGCTGAAGTGTATTAGTTTAAACCTCAAGCTGAATTGTCAAAATAAGGAGTTCTCGATGTAAATAAATAAAATTTATTTTTAAAAGTTGCATAAAGGTTCAACATGACTATGGTGACAAAATTGCAAGCAATTACCTTTCAGCATCACTAATAACAATTGCGTTCTGTATCCTGTTGTGAAGAATGTAAGGCAGAATAAATATATTAGCAAGGGGGAGAATTGGTTCAGGCCCTCTATATATTTGAGGACGTGACAGTAGTTTTTACGAAATTTATTTTCAGGATTAATGAAAAAAGAACTTGGACATTGACTAATGATATAACTCTATTTGTTTCATTTCATTTGCAAGATTTAGTAAAGCCACAGCTAGATACAAGAGGTAAAAATAAATAAATGCAGTGAGAAACTTGTGCTTCCATCAAAGGGGCCAAGCTGGCCAAGAAGAATGCAGCCACTGATCCATCGCCACAACAAAGCAACCTGCAACCACCTTAATTCGCATGCACGCGCATCATTTTTGTTATAAAATGTGGAAGGTATGTCATGAAATATTTGTCAACATTTAGGGTGCAGCATTAATTGCTGCTGTTAACTGAAGTTCATTATATATGCTATGCACGTGGTCATAAACTCAATCCATATATAGCCATATATGATGTTAGGTCGCCATATATGGCTTACCCATGTATGGCCTCGCCCATATATGGCCCCGTAAGGAATTGGGCATAAAGGCCATATATGGCCTTCATCCATATATGGCCCCACCCATATATGGCCATGTCAGGAATTGGCATATATGGCCACATATAGCACACCCATATATGGCCACATATGCCCAATTCCTGACGTGGCCATATATGGCAATTTTTATATATGGCCATATATAGCATTTTCGTAAGGGGTGAAGTTGTGGGCTATATGGCGTCCTTTGGCCTCCTCGAAGCGTCGACTTTGCTTAATGATGGAATCTACAGTGGCACAGTGTTTGCATATAAGAAGGTGGAATGCGTCGTCCAAAATTCCCTTCAGTATGTGGCCCACTTGTCGGCCTCCGGCATTGTGCTGTCAGCCTTCGAGCACAGGGCCAAAACGTTCTGGATGTATGCGACGTACGATTCAGTCGACGTCTGGGCGCGCGATGCCAGCTCCTTGCGTACAGCAACCTGGTGACCAAGGGGCTTTCCGAACCCTTCTCGCCGCATCGTTCTGAAGACTTCCCAGCTGGTCCACTCGTTCTCGTTCGTCTCAAACCACTTGCGCGCAGGACTCTTCTCTTTCAGATAAAAGATGACATTCGCAAGCATGATGGAAGGATCCCCCGGTTGTGAGCGCTAACACACTCGAAGAGGCTGATCCAGTCGTCCACATCAGTGTCGTCTTTTCCGGTGAATATGCCAGGCTCTCGGGGATGAGACACGATGACGAGGGGGGTCGGCGACGCGGTCGCTCCATCACCAGGCATTGTTACGCAAGGAACGGAGCGTACACTCCGAAGCTGCGTGGTTGGTGTAGTACGCCCGGGCGAGCGGTACAGGATGAGGTGGCGATACCCACTCCGTAACCTCCACCACAATGTTACGATGAAAATGAGGCGTGTTTGCGATATTCAAACAATCTGCAATGGTTGCATGCAGGCGCGCATAAATGAACAGTTCGCAAGCTGGCCGATCAACCTTCTCTTCTTTCTCGAACCGAGCACCGTCCAGTGGCTCTCGTCTTCTTCGTCGGTTGCCTGTATTGGAGCTTCGCGTAACAATATTATTGTTATAAACAATAACACAACCCGAAATAACCAATATATCAGACACTCAACTTATTAACCCTATGCAAAGAATTGTATTTGTGGGTCCCATGCTTCTGCCAATACCAGTCTTCTCCATTTAAACTCATTGAAGATAGACTTGTGAATATTTGGGAATATATGTTCGCCCATCCATCTAGCTCGCAAACTAGAGGTTCAGTTCTATACGCTGGCCTTCCTGTGGCTTCGGAAACCCGGAACCCGACGGTTTGCGCACGCCCTTTGCACAACTTTGCAGCTGTACTTTGGGTTTAGCGATCTCAGTGTGCTCGCGTTTTCGCGTTGTTACGAGAATTGTCTGATTTTTCTCACTTTTTTTGTTTTCCAGCACTTTCTGCGGGTCGCATGAAATCCCATCCCTATTTCTGACGCAGCCTGCGCGGACTTCCACTTTCAGCAAACCGAATATTACGTTGGACACGGGGCGACCAGCATGGGCCATCGATTGCTCATGCACTAGAACGAACGAACAATAACCCCGTTTTACCCAAGGGGACTGCACTCATTTTGCAAATAACCATATCAAATATATCACATGCACCAACAATTAGCTACGATGTTGAAATAATGAACATTTATGCTCAAGAACGTGGAGCAAGTCGATTAGCAGCAGCAGGGTTGACATTTATAAAGAACGTGATAGCCTGACCGCCTATGTTAAAGAGAAAACTTCTTGGTAGAATTTATTGCTACAATTTATGCGAAAGCAATTTTTGGGTAGTGTTCCTTGAACACGAGAGGCTGAATGAGTGAGTTAACTCAAATTTGAAGGAAGTTACGCTGCTGTGTCAGCAAATAGAGATGAGCCGCAGTCAAAACTTTGCGAGTTAGTTTCAATGTTTTTTCGTTGAAATACAAATGAAGGTTCTGAAAATCAAATTCAAGAACTCAGATCTTGCGAGAAACCCTTCAGCTGAATACTTGCTATATTTTGTTATGATTTATTGCGGCCACCGTTTATTGCCCTTTTAAAATGCTACACAATAGTTTTATTCAGGATTGTATGATAGCTTTCTTTAAGTTGGTAGGTGGTCTCACACCCCTGTTATTGTCTTGCAATATTCTTATGGTTCAATGACTTGTGCACAGAAGCTACGCTTAGTTTGCTAACAGCGTAAACGTACCTTAAAAGTCAGTGAGACGTAAAATGGCATAAAATGCATTTGAACACTCCTTAATTGGGCATCAACGCTTGTGGTCCAAACGTGAATGCAGTAGGGCGTGTTAGCCACTCATTGCGTTAACACGCATACAGGATTATAGTTGCTTCCGACGAAGAAAAGAGGCTGGAAACAAAATACACAAAAAGAATGTTATCATTTTCCTGGAATGCGGCAAAGGTTTTTTTATAAGCAAAAGAGGAGGGGTTTATGAACGGCCCCAGAGAGCTTCCTTGGCCCAAATTCGGGAATGAACACGCTTTCATTACATAAAAAATCAATCAGCCTGGAAGGTATAGTAAGAATTCCCCATACAGTGCTTTATAAAGCTCTGCTTACCGAAACTCATCAGTTCCAAAATAGGGTGCCCAATAAACCACGCCATGCAATAAACTAAACCGTGCACAAGCGCCGATGCACGGGTTCCCGCAATTATATTTCAGCATTGACCTCAATAAAATAAGTCAGGCGTATATACTTATTGGTTCATCGCCTAAGATTTACTGGTAAACATCGCCGGTATAACCACGACAAATGCCGTAACTGACTATTGAAGTTCTTATTAGAAAGGCATTGGTAATACTACAGCAGACACAGATACTCCTGTTTCTGTAAAAGTAAGGGTGTGAAGCGGGGAAAGTCCGTGAAAATTCTTGGTGAATACCGCGCAAGTAAAAGAGATAGTAAAAAACAGAGTACGAAAAGTTTGCGGCAAACTCTGTGCGTACAGTTTGGGAGCAATCAAGATGGCCTGCCTTTGTTGGCTCATTACCTTCATGTTGAATTTACAATTGACTATCGCTAATGCATTCCGATGTACAGCATGGTGAGTTAGAGTGTTTTTCCTGGTAAGTATTGAAGAGACCACTATGCTGACATCCTCAACCAATCGTGAGTTTTGCGGTGTTTTGTTTAACGTTCCGGTTATTGAAAACTGTTTTTGTGGCTGCTGCTGTAATGATTCTTAGGAGTAAGTAACGGTAATACAATTAGTGTACAACGAATGCATACCTGTTTTAAACCGACAAAGAAAAGTTCTCCTTTTCTTTTCTCTTTTTAAAAGTTTTATAACCACGGCAAGAGAACAGCGGTAGTTCTTGCTGTAGGTTTTTTTTCTTTTTATGGGCTTTTACCTCTCTTTAACTACTCTAGAAGTTTTCGGCCAGGCTAGTTTCACCACCAATGTACCTGTAAAGCAATATTTGGTTTTTCATACGCGGATATTTTTCTAAAGAATCGCACTTGCTTTGTCGGAAAAGTGCATGGTGAAATTTATTTTTTCCAGTTTAGTTACTCTCAACCGAAATTTGTAGGTATATGCGGGTGAGTAGAAGCGCATGCAGATTACAGACCATTGTCATCAAGCTTTCGTTCAGTCTCTCCATTCAGGAAAGCTACCTGCCCCCATTTTCCCACCACGGTGCATCGTGTGTATTCAAGGGGACGGTATTGGAGATACCGCCGACCCCGCGCCCCATACATCAACTGCAACCAACCGTCACGATATGTTGATAGTGGAGGGTAGATGCCTCGAACGGTGGCCTTCGGATCTTTGGGTCCAGCTCCGGCCGATTGGATCCCGGTTTGTCTGCCCAGCAAGGAACGCCGGGACCTCACTCGGCATCTGAAATATTAAGGAAACAAAACTTCTAGAATTTAGAACCATTGCAAATTAGAAGACAAAAATGAAAACTTAAAACTATATTTCGTGTATTCCAAGCGCTATGAAAATGCTTAAAGATGAGTAAACACGCCTTCCCGGACAGCATAGCACTACATTGAATCATAGTGTTCCCCTTAAACGTTTTCAGGCTGGCACATTTCCCGGTGGTCAGTGACTGGTCACCAACGGTGGTCAACAACGTAGCAGCGGTGTTCCACTGCAATTAGGCCAAGGAATACGATCATAAACAATGTAACCGTTTACCGCGTCATGTTTTTATTATTGACGATGTGCAAACTTTTTACAGCGAAAGTGATGCTTATTTTAGTCCCGATTGAACTTTTGAACTACTGCCAATTCTGTTTTCTTGTGTGCACTGCTTTAATGTGATTGCCCTTTCTTCTTTTTCTGTTTTCTATTTGTACTCACTATTAAAATCTCTCCCTGCTATGGCTCTCAAGTGAGGCTTTACAGTATGAATAAATAAATAAACTAGCCATGCCTCGGCATTTTTAGTGCGTCATGTGACACCAGGAGCACACGACAGGTGGCGCGCTCGTTTCTATTCATTCACGGGCAACCAATTCTCGCTTGTGATAATATGCTCTTTAATTCAAATGCTTGAGCTTGTAATTAACAGTTTCGCCCGATTTCTGGCGAATCCCTTACGTGCGTGTATACCATTTTACAAGGAACATCCGCAGACGCAGGATCATGCGCGCTCGGAATTTTTTTGACATTTGGCAGCGACCGCCCAGTTACCTCTGGACTGGGAAGACCCCCCATTGCCAGGAATCCAAATATAAAGTTGATACCTGCTCCTATTTCTGTTTATTGAAGCGCAACCAAGAGTTTAAAAAACTTTGTTAAAGCTATTTTCTTTCACGAATTCACGAAGATCTCGATGTGCCCCCAAGAAAGACCTGTGCCGCTATGTTTTTATGTACAGACCTAGCACCAAGCTTAAGCATATGTGAGAAGTACCTCCCTTCTTGGAGAGCATTTTTCTGTCATCCATGAACAAAGACCTGGAAATAACGTTTAACAAATGCAGTGGTGAAGATTTTTAGGTAAATTGAAACCATTAAAGTAAAATAAATATGCAGTCGTTACGGCTGACTCGCATAATCAGGCAGAGGCTGCATTCTTCAGCCTTAACCTACCTAGCTACGAACACTTTAAGGTATTAAAATTACTATCACATGCTACTCAGCCATGAGTGCTTGTGGTGCGAGATTCCCACTGTAGTAAAAATATTATGTAGCTAACCAAGTCACCGTAAAGGCCGTATGGGAGTTATCTTGACGTCGTATTTGCAAGTAGTAAATTTTAAAATGTTGTATGGCACTTGCCGACAATAGCTTCAAACATGATTTGTATGTACAGTGAAACCCTCATAATACGAATTTCAAGGGACCGTGAGAAATCGTCGTATGACAGCGGTGTCGTACGACCGGGGTGCGGGTAAATTCCGGCTGAGTAGACGGTCTCACGCGACAGGTAGGCTAAGAACTTATTTAAACTGCTATATTTAGCGCGTTCTCGCGTTATTTGCGAATCTTTAGCTGAAGTCCCAAGTTTAAAAAAACCAACGCCTATGTTGTGCCCCCCTCCCATTGATGGCGTCCAGTTAGCCCACCAGCCAATCGCCACACGCTACGCGGTATAAGCCCGACATGGTGGAGCAAATTGAGAAACGAAAAGCCCAGTGTGAAACTTCTAACGCCAAACAAAACGAACCATTGAGCCAGGCGGAGATGAACAAAAAACAGCATTGCCGTACATGGTGGAGACATCCTTTGATCAATCACGTGCCATCGCTATTGGGCTATAGTCTCAACACAGCGGTTTTCGTTTCGCGCAAGACCATGCAATGCGAAATCGATAAGATAATTGAACCTTCGCGAGTACACCGTGTGGTGGCGAACATTAAAGCACTGTCTTGCAACGGTGAGTTGCTGCGGCGGCCAGCAAGGGACCGAAAATAGCGATGCCAACTGGTACGTGTCTTCCCCCATCACCTCCTGTATCGTTCTTCGGCGGACGCGCGTGAATTGAGGTACTCTAGCAAAGAAAAGAGCGGAGAGACAACGCAGCTTTCTGATAAGCAGAGATATAGGGAGAAAGACCGTCGTGAAAGGAAGAAACTTAGATCGAGCGGGCGGGGAAAGCGGCTGTCCGGCCATCGCCTTTGGGCTGCGTCTTATGTTTCCGCGTGCGTCGGCGGCTAAACGGGAGCTCTAAATTCACGCTCCACCTGCCACCTGAACTTCAACTTCTCGCGTTTGGCGCGTTAGCGTACTGCTGCCGCGTGGGGCCACCGCTGGTTAACTCCCGTACACGAGTACCCGCCTGCTTGCTTGCGTCTTTTCAGTAAGGAGTCTGACCCGCCTGCGGACCTTTGCACATCAAGCAGCGACAAACCAACGGGGCTTAAAAATATAGATGTTCAGAACGGGTGGCGAAGCGGTGCGAAATATGGGAAAAACACCGATTTATCCGGGCCAGGGTCCGTCGTATGAAGCGGATCGTGTTCACCCGAGCGTCATATCATCGGGGTATTAATACATTGTTTCTATGAGGTCTTTGCCGGGACTGAGGTGATCCGTCGTAAGAAGCGGATCGTGGTAAGTCCGGGGGACGCTCTAACAGGGTTTTACTGTATTAAAAAATATATAATATCTTGTGACAGTGCTCGCCACAGCATTTCAAATTCTTTATCAAAAAGCGAGGAAAAGTATCACCGAAGGTTAAGCCCGTGGAGAAGAAAATGCCATTCGGGAGCTAGAACCACAAGTGTGCACAAAATCCGGAAATGTTGCCAGGGGGTACAGCGTAGCGCTGATGTTTTCCCCTTCCAAAATGCGTAACCCCCGTGCACGGCACCAAAGAGTCATAGACGCGCTGTGGCGCCAATTGCGGCCAGAGTTGGTGTGCCAAAAAAGACATGCCAGACCACACCAGAATGAGGAGTTCAAGTGGAGTGAGGGATACCGCTGACATTCCGCAAAGCATACGTAGGACAAACTGACACGTGGAGAAGGGAGTGCATAGGAGACAAATGCTTTCTAAGCCACAACCATAGGCTCAGCTCCTCAAATACTGTAGAAGCCTCGAATGGACTTAATAATTCTTGAAAAAAAGATTGTGGGTAAAACCCGTGACTAGGCAGTGTTTGCTATCACCGAGCACTAGCGCGTGCGAAAGGGAGGTTATAAGTTTGCCACGGATACATCTGTATGTATGCGGTAAGTTAAGGCCTTCTTTCTACTTTTCGGGTGATAAAAGCCGTGAATAATGTCCGCAATGTGAAAGAGCTCTTGTAAGCTCATTTTAGAGGACTCTGCTATGCCTATTAATGCAGTAGATGTTTTTAATTCATATAGAAAAACATTAAATTATCTGCAGCTGTAGTTCGTCTATCCGCCGTAATATTTCTCACAACCCTAACACGTAATTTAGGTGTTTTTAAAATATATGAAAAAGCAATAACTCAATTTCAAGCCTCTAAGCCATAAAGTTTTGGTTGAGATGCTTGTTGGTTGAAAAAGTGAACGTAATACAGTGAAACCCTGATAATCCGACTTTCAAGAGACCGCGAGAAATGCCGGTCTTGTAAAAGGTCTACACGACAGGTGGGCTTTATTTAAACTACAATACTTAGTGTGTTCTCATGTGATTTGCGAACATTTGTCTAAAATCCCAAGTCAATAAAAAGAAGCGCCTATGTTGTGCCCCTTCCCCTCCACGACGTCCGAGGTAGCCCACCAGCCAAGGCCCGCACGCTACGCGACACCCATGCCAGCCGGCGCTATTTAGCCGTGCGCCAACGTGATCGAGCAAATTTAGAAGGGAAAACGAGGGTGTGGAACTGCAAATGTTAAGCGATACGAACGATAGTACAAGGCGGAGATGGAAAAAAACGGAATTCCCCTCAAGAACGACACACCCTTTGAACGGTCCCGGGCCGTCGTTCTTGGGTCAAAGTGCTCAACACATGGATGTTTTCGATTCCCACAAGATCCAGAAACGCGAAACATAGATAACATGATTAAAACTTCGCGAGTAAACCGTGTTACGGCAAAATTATAGCGCGGTCTTGCTACAGTGACTTGCTGCGGCAGCCAGCGAGTGACCAAAAATGGCGGTGCCAACGTATACGTGTCTTTACCCCTGCGGACGCGCGTGAATGTAGGCATTCTAGCAAAGAAACCAGCGGAGTGACAACGCCGCTTTGAAAATCACTGATAAGCAGAAAGCAGAAAGAGGGAGAGAGAGCATGGTGAAAGGAAGAAACTTGGATCGAGAGGAAGAGGAAAGCGGGTTTTCAGTCATGGAAGTGGGGTTGCGTCCTAGTGTTTTCGCATTCGCCGGCGGCTCGAGGGTAGCTTCAAATTCACGGAACGCGAGCCACCTGAACATTGCACTATGACTTCTCGTGGTTGACGCGTTGGCGTACTATTGCCCCATGAGGCCGTCGAAGGTTATCTCCCGCTCACGAATACCCGCCTGCTTGCATGCGTCTGTTCAGATAGTCGTCTCGCCTGTATGCGGACCTCTGGTCATCAAGCAGCCTCAAACAGGGGTTTAAGACTAAAGGTCGGAATGAGGCGGCGAAGAGGTCTAAAATGTGGGAAAAATGCCGGTTTATCCCAGCCTTGATCCATCGTATGAAGCGGACCGCTTGTATCCGAGCGTCAAATCATCCGGGTTTTTAATGCATTGTCTCTATGGGGTGTTTGCCGGGACCGCGGTGATCCGTCGTAAGAAGCGGGTCGTCGTAAGTTTGGGGGACGTACCAGCGGGGTTCCACTGGAATTAGGCTAAGGAATACGATCACAAAACCGTGACTTTTTTTGTTTGCACCTTACGCTGCTAATCACAACAGGGTATGTTTACTGAATGAGCGTTTTTTTTTGTCCTTCCATTTCTTGGCCCCTCAGTACCTGGAGAAGTACCTGGAGTTTGCCTTAAATTTTAGGGGTGGTGTACTTGCTAATTATTGACCGACCACTGCGAACTGGACGTTCCCTTGTTGAAATATCAATTCGCGACCTACCCCAAGGTTACTCATAGTACAGGCGTGTGTGATGCTACGCTTGGCAGGGCGGTGCCGAGTATTACCGGACCCACAATTTCCTGGTGATCCACCAGTTGAGTGCTACCGGAGCACCTTTGTATCATTCCTACGCGAGACGTGGACACCTTTCCCTCAAGGAACCAAGCGACCGGAAATACAGAACAGTGTAAGAACGATAGGATAGCAAAGTAATGAAAGTAACTGAGAAGGAATAATGGTGTGCAGAAGCTTGAATTACGTAACCACAAACCATTTAAGTTTTTACAAATTATCCCTGCTAAACAGCCATGCCACACATGGAGGGAGACTAGCAGGGGAGGGGGGGGGGTGTACATGAAGAATGAGCTGAAATTCTCTCCTAGTATTACTTGTTGTCGCGTGCGTCATTCATCACCGTCACCAGCAGCAGCAGACACCTATTTAAGTTCACTGTAGTATAAAGGACCATGATTCAAAACTAGCCGCCAAGACTTGGACGCAGGGAGAGCAAGGAGCGCTAGCGCTAATCCGCACATGGTATATTGGGCTAACAAATGTGAACAGTATTAACAAGAAATGACTTTAAATTTGCTTAACATGAGCTTACATATCTCTGCCTGCCACAGCCAAAGCAGACCTTGAGAGGCAGCGCCGGATGTGTGGGTAATCAAGACTATAATAAGGTACAAGGCGGAAAGCTGACAATGATGATGATGTTTGGAGTTTAGTGGCGCAAGGCCGACTAAGGGCAAAGAGGGCCAAACAATAGTGATTACATGAAAGTGGCATGGAAGTAAAAGTAGAACATTTCCGTAAAAATAAACCAAGTAAAAGACAACGTAATGAAGATGACTGGTGTAAAGGGCCAGGTTGTCAACATGCATGATAAGAAATTAGATGTAAAAATTTTACGTCGGTAAGAAACTCGAAAACGTGTTTGATTGAAAACATAAATTCATCTCCTAAGAAGTATGACGGGTGTGGTGGAATATGTCGCGTGTGTAGTTGTGGGAAGTATTTGTGTCGTGTTCTGTGAAGTGCCTTACATTGTATAAGGATGTGGATCACGCATAGAGCCTCTCCGCACCTGCTGCACAGAGGTCTTGGAGACCCCGTGAGAAGGTGCGAGTGCGTTGCATGAGTGTGCCCTATCCGTAATCTAGCCAAGGCGACTTCAGTGTATCTATTACGCGTGTCGGTGGCGTATGGCCCCAAGTGTGGTTTTATTACGTGTAACTTGTTGTCTGTCTGTTCACTCGAGTGTGATTGCCATGTTTTGCGAAGTTGTTGTCTGATGTGTGGTTTCACGTCGGTGTAGGGTAATGTGGTTATGTCTACTGCATTCAAGAGTGTAGCAGCAGCAGCCATTCGGTCCGCTGCTTCGTTCCCGGCTATACCACAGTGGCCAGGGACCCAGCAAAGGAGGAGTTTAAATTTGTGGACATACACAGACATAATACCCTTGACTATTAAATTTATAACGTGATTTTTTGAATACTTTGTTGACGACAACGCCCGCACAACACTGAGATAATCTGTATATATAATGGATTGTGGGATGTGGCTTTCAAGGATATGATTAACAACCAGAAGAACACCATAAGCCTCTGCCGTAAAGATACTTGTATTACTGTTCAGAGTTCTAGTGACACTAAGGCCGGGCCCATGCACCGCGCAGGACACCGAGGTGGAAGTTTTAGAGGCGTCCGTATAAAATTCAGAACATTGGTACTTCTGCTGCAAATACAAGAAGTGCTGCAGAATTGCACATGTGGAAGCTCGGTTTTTATCTACATGTGTGAATGATGTGTCGCATGAGACAGGGCGGAGATGCCATGGTGCTATGAAATCTGTTACAGAACTTTGGATGGTATCTAAAAAGGAGACAGCAAGCTCTGACGCTTCCTCTCTAACTCTGTAAGAGAAGGGCGCAGAGAACGATGGTCGATTTAAAAGGAGTTCAGTCATGGAAGTATCATGAAAAACTGATTTAAAAGGATGGTGAGGCATGGATGAAATTTTAAAAGCATAAAGGAGGTCTGTGTATGCTCGCTGACGTTGTAGGTTCCATTTGTCGCACTCTACATACAGGCTTTCGACCGGACTAGTCCGAAAGGCGCCACACGACAAGCGGAGCCCTAGATGAAGCACAGGGTCCAGCATTCTGAGGGATGTTTTAGTGGCTGACCCATAGACAACGCTGCCATAGTCCAATCGTGAACCTATCAAGCTGGTAAAAACACGCAACAGAAGCTGTTTGTCAGCACAAAAAGAGATGTGCGAGAGAACCTTCAGGATATTCATTGTTTTTAAGCATTTATGTTTTAGTTGTTTTATGTGTGGGATGAATGTGAGCTTTTCGTCAAAGATTATACCTAAAAACTTGTGTTCTATTTTTACAGGAATCGAGACACCGTGGAGTTGAATGTCTGGATCCGGTCGGATGCCACGCCTCTTGGAAAACAAGACACAAGTGCACTTCCCTGGATTAAATTTCAAACCGTTGCTACCTGCCCAACCAGCTAGCTTGTTAACACCAAGCTGGACCTGGCGCTCACAGACAGACAAGTTACAGGATTTAAAGGAGAGCTGAACGTCGTCTACATAGATTGAACAGGAAATCGACGGTGGCAGCACCTTCCTAAGGGAATTCATTTTCACAATAAAAAGGGTGCAACTTAAAACTCCACTTTGCGGCACTCCATTTTCCTGCACATGAACCCTAGAGAGTGCAGTTCCAACTCGCACACGAAAGGTTTTTTGAGACAAGTAGCTGGCAAGTGTGTTCATCATGTTACCTGCCATGCCGAAGGACTTGAGGTCGCTTAGGATGCCATACCGCCACGCGGTATCGTACGCTTTTTTTAGATCAAAGAATACTGTCATACAGTACTGCTTATGGAGGAAAGCATCTTTTATATACGCCTCTAATGCAACGAGTTGATCGTTGGTAGATTGCCCCGCCCTGAAGCCAGCCTGGCAGCTCTCGAGAAGACCATTGTACTCTAAGAAGTACACGAGTCTCCAAGGAGAAAACGTTTGCAGCGTACACCATTGCGCTTATGTTACTGAGTACAGAAGCTAAAAATACAGGTCCTTATTTTGTCCGTCCATTGAATGGAAACTTCTAAATAGCCAATTTTTACACCGAAGTAACAAAAATACACTAAACGATCACCTAATTGTGTGCGTGCACAAGCGAAACACACTGACTACGAGGCCGAGGTATCCATGCAGCGGCATAAGTGATACAAAATTATCTTCCCCATATATAAGTGAGCACAATGGGCTCAATAATAATAAAGGTATATTTAAAATACGCGATGCCCAGAATATGCTGCTAAATCGTTCATGAGAATACTGGGTAGATACTTTGTATAAAATTTGTCCATTTTTTTGCACTAGCCGGCATGTCTCAACTTTGTTTCTGTCGGTGTATAGAATGCCTACTGTTAAGTACCTCGGACTCTTTCTTCAATGACGTTTCAAATATAACAATCATGCTCAAACTCATGGGTATAGCGGATTGCATTGTTGTCTGACCTTTCATCAAAAGGGAGTGGTCTAGAACACTTTTCGCTGGCGTCGAAATGATCATAGGCAACATTCGATGGCCCGGGTCAGTAAGCCAGAATGCAAGGAAGGGAAGCCACGCGTTGGACAAGACGAATAGCCGGCTCGATATCTGTCTTCAAAAGGGCGCTGGGGAAATAACCTTCTATACCTATAACGAGAAGTGCCAGACTGACTGACTGACTGACCGACTGACTGACTGACTGACTGACTGACTGACTGAATCACTCACTCATATCCTCACACCCTGCCTCCTTCCCTCCTTCCCTCCCTCCCTCTCTCCCTCCCACCCTCACGTTTTCATCAACGCCCAGGCAAAGCAGCTACGCGTAGAGGCGTGAAATTTTTGGAGTGCATTTGTCTCACGGCGCAGGGAGTCAATAGGGCGGAATTTTGGGAAGTTGTACTCCTAGCCGAGAAAAGGGTGAAATAGTGTATTGGTACATTCAGGATTATCTCGTTCATCTTTTCACATATCGAAGTGTTTTAGCTGATAGGTGTCGCCCTTAGGAAAATCTAAAAAGGCGTTTTACTATTTCGTTCTAACCAACACTCGGTCGATTCTGCATTTCGGAACATCGGTCTTCTCAAAGATTCTCAAATAAACGTTTCACTGGGCAATCTATCCCATGAATATTCGCCAATAAATGTTCCTGACACAAATGCACAAAACCAATCTAGTTGTGTTGCCCTGTAACACCCGTAAATAGGCGAAAATGTTTTATATGACAATTCCTCGGAACCGAAAAGGCCTAAAAAGTGATATCAACGCCGTTGTCGTTTATATCGAATTGAGTGAGGCTTTTGATATCATATGCCCAAATATACTATTAAACTCTGTCTCAACTCCATCTCAACCCATCCCTCACATCCTTCGTAGGTAGTTATCTGTGGAGTAGGTCATGATTCGCCCATGCAAATGGGCAATCTTCCCTCTGCAACGAGGCCACCAGTGTTCTCCCTCAGGGCTACGTCGTGTGGCCATTTATTTTTTTAATGTTTATCAAAGATGTTTCTCCAGTATTTCATGACTGCCCATTTCTGCTTATTGGTGATGATCTCCAATGACTTAAACCTGTTTCAAAAACTGCCAGGTGTTCCGCTCTGCAGAGAGCAATAACGTTTTTTTCGTAAGGAGCTACTGCCACTAACTCCTCACAAATACATCTGAAACTAAGGTGCCACCACACACAAAAAACCGAGGACATATTGTTCTATATTTTTAACGATGAGGCACTTCCACGCGCGGTGAAGGTGAAGGATATTGGTGCCACTTTTGACAGTAAGTTGAGGCTCTCACGGCACATACTGTCTTCCTGGTCGGGCCCTTTATTCCTCGGCATTGTGTACCGCCTGGCGAAAGAGCTCGCCCAGCCGAGCTCACTGCTCAAGCTGTACACGACTGCGCCGTCTGCAGCTTGAGTTGCTTCTGCGGTATAAAATCGTACAAAGCAAACGAACTGCATGCTTATTGACTGTGTACAGAAAACATGTATGCTTATAAATGTATGCCTATGCAAAAATAACCATTGCTTCGCTGCTTACAATATTGTTACGAGACATCACCATCAAGTCGGTATCATCATCAAGGAGGGAAGAGAAAGAAGACGCTGAGGCGGACACGCGTGGACTTCGGCCCTTGCTTGGACGGCGCTTAGTCGGTCATACTGTGCCTTCTGTAGATACCGGACTACCGCGTATCATTTGGTGAGGTGGAGGTCCGTCCTACCGCCACGTAACAATATTGATAACTCTGGATTATCTTCTGTGCTGATGCTCGTGTATTTAATCTTCTACTGAGACCATTCCACAAAGAGAAAGTGAAGAAAGACTACAATAATATTAATCTAATTGAATGCTTTCGTCTATAGCTTTCGAGATAGAGGAAGTATTTCAAAAAAGCACAGCCTCTTATTGTACAAAGTATGTCTTGTTAAACGCGGCCAGTTCGGATTTCGTGGTAGTCTAGGCACTAGCAGTTATGAGAAAATTTAATAATTCTGTTCGTAAAGAAATAGACCAAAACAATATTTATCGCGCTTACCATCTTCGTCGATTTACCCAATTGATCATCGATTTTTTATATATACACTTTGTAGGTTTTGTGTTAAGGGCCAATATAAAGGATTTTTCCAGGTCTATTTCACCATTCCGGTGCAGGGCGTGTTATGCTAAGAATTATTTAAGCGAAATGTTAAAACTAATTTGGGAGTGCCCGAAATATTCATCCTCCGTTGCCAGTATTATCTACACGCTAACGACGCCGTCCTAGCTCTCCCTTCGGCAGCCTAAATTGAAGTTGTCGTGTATCTGCAAAATGTTGTCGTTCATCGACTGGTTACGTGGAAATCACATGGTGATAAATAAACAAAGCTATAATTCATTATGTTTTCATAGCCCTTACAACAGCATAACATCAACCCAGCCCCTTTATTTGCACTCCAATACCTGCGGCAACTGTTCCTGCACACCTATTCAGCTACACAGCAATGTTTGACACTTGGTAATGCATTTAAACGATGCATTATCTTATACCTTAAACATAAAGCACGTAGAAAAACGCTTATTACTTCTAAGAGCTTATATTTACATTGCATGATCAGTTCCTGATTTTCGATTTAAAAAATGGTTTTTCAGAGCCTCTGTGAGTCACTTATAAACTATGGGCTTAAAATTTGAGGTGTTGGCTCTGAGCGTCCTACTGAACGTACAGCCGGTAAAACGCTTGTCTATAACAGCGATTTCAACTTCAACCAGCTACATCCGAAAACTGCCAAAACATACTCGTTCCAAACATGTCGGAGGCAAAAGCGAAGGGCTAAGACTTCAGAATTCCGCAGTAGTTTTATTCAAATCGCGCACCGGCGGGACAGGATAGGGCTGAGAGTACGAACGCGGTGTTATAGACAAGCGTTTTACCGGCTGTACTCAACAAATATAAAAAGGATTGCCCGGAATATGATTTATGGCACTTGCTCTCATGGGGAGGACCCCTCAGTTAGCCCGGACTTGGTTGATTTGTTACCCGTGCAAAATCAGTTTATTTTCGTACTCTCCAGAAATGTTCCTTCTCGTCTGAATTCGACCTATCAGAAAACCGTGGCCTCTCCGTTCAATATAAAAATTAATGTTACGTCGGGTGTCACAATTTGCGGAAAGAAAGCAAAAGCATTTATGTACCCATTCATGTTACTGACTTACCCTTCAATCCCCTGGTGACATCTTGCAACCAGGCTTCAAATTTATTTCGGTCATGAATAACAAATTCAAAAACGCCCGTGTGTACGAGCTTTCGCCGCACGTTAAAGATCCCCAGGTCGCCAAAATTGATCCGGAGCCCTCCACTACGGCACGCCTTATCGCCTGCGCTGCGCCGGCGAGTGAGGTAAGACTATGGCAGAAGAGGTGTGTAAGTGGTATGCCCAAACGGTGCGACACGCTCTGGGGTGGCGACGCATTACGAAAGTGTGAGCGCGAGGCGTGAGGCATACTGCGCCGTGACGACGCGCTGTGAGGTGACGCCATAGCAGCGTGAGCCATCGTGCGCTCGATGATGACGCGTTCACTTCCTAAGGTGCAGTTCGCGGTCCCTTCCCAAGACGCAGATTGCGATTACTTCCTGAGGCACAGTTCCCCCCACCTACGCAGTGGCTTGCTATCGCGTACATTTGCGCGGAAGGTTTAAAAACGATTACAAAAGTATGTCCGGCCGTGACGACGTGCTTCAAAATAACGGATGAGTACCGCAGCGCCGTGCGTGCCTAATCATCACTTCCTGAGCGCACCAGCTATGCGCCGTGACCGAGAATGCTGCCGTTCGCGCTGCGCACAAATTTCCTATTAGGGAGTATAGTATTTGTCAACCAGAGTTCCTTTGCGTGCATGGCTAAAGAATTTCTAGAGATGGGGACTTGACATAACCTGCTGGTTTTGTGGACGGCAAAACATGTAAAAAAAGCTCTGTACCTAATTACAACAATGCTTTCGTTAAACTGCGGCAGGTGGGAAGCTCTCGTATAACCTTTGGGCACATATTTGATTTAACCATTCATTGTGGAGACCCCATACGACTCAAGCAAAGCTTTACAGCCGCCTTCTCAGACACCGAGCAGGATTTCTGTCAGGCACGCTGTTTAGCAGCCAGACAGTTAATTGGCAGGCTTGCGCGACACTCCTGTGCATGCATGCTTAATCCCGTGCACGCAGGTAACACAACAGGGCCTCGCTCATGACGAAGTTAGCCCCTTTTGTTCACATGCCACAAGGCGGCCGCTGACGAAGGGATTGTTCTTCCTGTTGAGGTGGTGAATATACAACTTTGGGAACTTAATGTTTTTTTCTTCTGCTTCTAGCTTTCGACGCAAAATCGTAAACGTCACTTACCTAGCAGCACCGGCATTTCACGGCTTTCCAGAAGGGAATTCTTCAAAGCACCACATTCTGCAAAGCACCAAATTCTGCAAAACGCCGGAAACGATTTCAGCAAAGCCAAGTGACGTCCTGTCACGCAATACACGTCTTCCCTAGGTGGCCGTGCTGAAAACGCTTCACTGGTGTAAAGCTCTACGTTAAACCCTGCTCAGTTAATCCCTGCTCAGTTAAACCCTGCTCCTCAAATTGGGGTTTGCCCGAAAAGTTTGTCCTTAAAGTGTCGTAGGGCGAAAAACAACATACGCCTTGCTCAAAGTTTCTACTGTGTTCGGAAAAACGTTGGCTGTTTGATCAAGTACAATATGGGGATTTGTTTCTACATTTTCGCGCTACGGCCGGCAGAGGACCAAAACATGTTGCGGATTGTTTTAAAAGTTTAATTTACCCACAACACTTCGGATTAAGTAAAACCTCTTTTCCCCTTCAGCGCATTTCTTCATGACCGCAGTCACGCACACTTGTTTCAATATGCTATAGCAGCCTTTGATACCATAGGTACGGAGTAAAACAAATGAACAACGAAACAGCAACAGTCAACTAAGTGCGAGAACCGCCAACACCGGCTTACACCGAAGTTGTCCATCGAGTTCCCACAGCAAAGAGCCCTACTGAGAGGAACATTGTTGTGCAGTTCGCCAGCCGCAAAAAACGAGACCTGTTCCTTCAAAAGGCTTGCCTACTCAGACTTACGAGCACCGGTCTCGGTTTTGATTCCCAGGCCTGAGCATTTGTGCGCACCCTTGAAACGGCTCCTAGGTCGAGCAATCGCTCGTAAGCGTGAAGTAAATTGGAAGTACATGAGCAATGGACAAATCTCTGCTCGGCACTCTGACGGGGCACCTTGCATCAAGATCGTTCGAAGTGACATTACCAGAAAGTGTACGCATGCGTGAGATAATGCGCGCAAGGGGCTTTTTTGCAGTTCTTATCACCTTTTGGAGCAAAGGTAACTGCGCTCACCGTAGTTTTTTTTTTTTTGCGCAACGCAACATGCGTACTTATATCTTGTGTAGTCACATACGCCTGCGATTCCGACGTTATCCTGTTTGGCTCTGTCCTTTTTAGATATGAATCACTTGCGTGCTTCCACGCCTGCTATTCCCTGTAAATATTCTTCATTTCATTGCCCTTCGCGGTGCTGCTGTCTGTTCGTTCCCTCATGGCTGCTGTCCGGGTCATGCCAAGCGACATTCGTTGCAGTGCGAAAGCCAGCAGCATTTCTGCTGTCATTTCAACATCCGGTCAATAAGAAACCAGCACGACCAAATTCCAAGTTTTTTTAAATTCAAACTTTGCGATATCAATTGATTGTATTTTATTCGCCGAAACGGGCTTTCAGAACGACGTCGACCTAATAACATTGCCATCGTACGCTTGTTTTTTAGATCCGACGCATATCTTTAACTCGCCTTGTCCCGCGCCGTTGTCGCAGCGTAGTCCGCATCCTCGGCGCAGCAGCTGTGCGCTCCGCCGCTCTCACCGCAGCGCCATCTGTGCGTCAGCGTGGTCAGCTCGCTCCCGTCGCCCGCCATGCCAGCTGTGCGTTACCGCGCAGCTTGCGCTCGGTTAACACATGCGCATGCGCTGCTATGCGCTGCTCTCTCTCATTCCGCTCCATATAAACGCGGTAAGTGCGCCGCTCCGCTCAGTCGTTCCGCCGCCGGCGCTCCGGTGACATCGTCCGATGATTTGAATAACGCAACGGCAACCCCCGATGCGTCGCATCTACCCCATGGTTCCCCTCGCGGAAAGATGGTGTAAATTTTTCCTAAATAGCCCGTCCCGCGGAAGTGGTGTAGCTGTTTATGTTAAATCTTCTTTGACTTGCACCACCATGAGATAATTTTCAGTTACCGCTGACGACTGCGAAGTGCTTCTGCTACAATACACCTTCATTTATTTTGCAATCTGCCGGCCCCTAATAAAACTCATGACGGCTTTTTCAAATTTTTAAATACGTTTGTAACGTACTGCTCACAACATAAGTATACCTTACTGCTTGGCGCAGATTTCAATATTAAATAAGTGAAATTACCACTCATTGTGCAGAGCTTACCGCGCCAATTGAATCCAACGGATTCACAAACTTTATCACTTCTCCAAGGAGGGTCCCGATTTATTCATCAAGCACTATCGACTTCTTTATTACTAACATTGATAGCACAGTCACATCGTCAGGCACAATTTCCTCCTATCTTCGCGATCACTGTCCTATATTCATTGCTATTGAAACTTGCCATTCTACACCAGCTCAAAGTAGATGCGCAAGGTTCCGACAATTACGGATGCGAAACTAGAATCCTTCAGGCAAATGATCGCTGAAACATCCTGGACACAATGTCTCAACTCTCGTTCAGCCGACGAAGCTTACGATGCTTTTCTTGATAAGTTTAAAAAGCTTTACGACATTTGTTTTATAATATTAACATGTAAACCGCACAAAATTGCACAGACATAGCTTCCCCTAGCCTTTTGAGAATGGTAAGAAGAAAGACCATCTGTACCACAGTTTCTAATCAGCAGAGATCCTAGTGACTACGTTGTGCTTAAGAAGCTTAGGAAAAATAAATAATAAATTTCGGAAGGCGATGCGTGTCTGCTACTCGGAAATTACCGCAGTAAATAAGAAAGATTCCATGCTAGTTTGGCGTTCAACAAATGAGGTAATCAACAAAAGAAACGTAAGAAGTGATATTGCAGAACTAATTAATGATGGGTCACCAACATCGGGCATGCCATTGGCTGATTGTATTAATAACGTTTTTACTGGGAGTATAAGAACGAACTATAACAAAGATGCGTGTTCCAGGATTTCGAATAAAACAACGGGCTCAGAGTTCCTGAACTCCACAGATTCACAGGAAGTTTCTGTCGCCATCATGTTATTAAGAAATAATTACTGCACTGACATTGAAGGCATTACCATTGAGCCCGTAAAAAGTGTTCCTGGCATACTTTCATTACCTTTTTGTCATATCCTTAACCTTTCTCTATAATCATCGGTCTTTCCGGCACGAATGAAACTAGCAAAAGTTAGTCTTTTTCAACTCAGGCTCAAAAGACGTCATATGTAATTATTGCCCAATCTCTATTCTGCCTGTTTTTTCTGAAGTGTTAAAAAAAATCTACCCACACGTTTGCAGAACTTCTTTGGTGCGAATCAGGTAATTTCGCAATCTCAATTCGGCTGCCGTAAAGGTTTCTCTACAGAATCCGCTTTATTATACCAAAAAGAAATTATATAACAGAACATAGAAAACCAACTTCACCATTAGGAGTTTTTGTGGACTTGAGCAAGGCCTCTGTCTGTTTAAACCACGATAGTCTCTTAAATAACCTAAAGAAACACGAAGTGAGAGGAGAGGCCCTCCAAATTTTCAGTTGATATCTTAACGATGGTCAACAAAGAGTGCATACTGATGAATTTTCTTCGTACAAACGTTTCCTAAAATGCGGTGTTCCCCAGGGCAGTATATTGGGACCTTTTCTTCTCAATGTTTACATTATGACCTGGTTACAATTTCTAAAGAAACTCTATTTGTACGCCAACGATACCTGCCTATTTATCTCTGGTCCTAGAACGAAAATAATTCCCGAAGCAAATTATACCCTAAAATGCCTATTAAAATTGTCTAACGCGAGCATTCTAACAATAAATATGATTAAGTGGAAAGCTGTCCTGTTCCGCCCTATAAATCGGCGCGTAGGAACGCATTTATTCATTAACCTTGGTAATAATATTATTGATGTCGTTAGCCACCATAAAACACTGGGCGGTATATTTGACAAGCACATTTAATGAATTGAACACATTACTTACGTAGCCATAAGTTTGTCAAAAGATGCAGGAGCCCTTTTTCAGTGTCATGGCACTCTCAAAGTGATATTAAAAGCAGATATACGATCCATTATTTCAATCTGATATTACATATTGTCATCTTGTTTGGGGTACCGCATCTCACAAGAACATGAATACACTTGTAAGCTTGCAAAAGAAAGCGATTTGCACCGTTGCACGCGAACAGTACCGTGGTCATACTAAACCACTCTTCATTCGCTTCGAATGTCTACCCGTTCACATCATGCTGCAGTACATTATTGTTTCATTACTTACTTCTAGAACCTCACTCCGCACTATGTTCCTAATGAAAATGGCAGCGTTGCAAGAACGAATACCGGACACTAACAACCGAAACATAGAAAAGTGGCTTCATCCCAGAACGCGCACAAACGACGGTCAACAAATGTTACAATATATAATACCTTACACCTTGAAGACTAATACACTTTTTTGATAGTCCCAAAATTAATAAACTTGACTTATTTAAACAATTTTTAAACAGATTTTCTTGAAGGTAGAATATAGCAGCGAGTTCTCACGTGGAGTGCTACATTGTTTTACTTTTATCAGTCCAAAATGACCTGTCGGATTAGCCGTTGAATTCCACGTATGCGCACCCGTGTTATTATTTATGGCGTTGTCCACAGCGTTGTGTGAACGCCTGGTGCTTCCGGTTTTATTTTTTATTGTTGTTTTGTTACAAAGTGTACCAACCTTTTTTGTCAATTTTTTTCGATAGTAACTTGCAATAAATTGTCATTTTCCCTGCAGGTATGCATGCGCCCTATGGAGTTTTGTGTACATGACATACGCGTGTATACGTTTTTATGCCGGTGTGTATATGATCAAGGTTGTTCTACAAATATTTGCGCTTGTACGTGTGTTTATACAACGCCGCCTCTATAAACATTGCCGAACGCGCGAACGAAAAATGGCCGAACAGCCTCTCTCCTGCTGCTCTCTCCTACCCTCTCCCGCTCCGTAGCCTTCCTGCGTGCTTTCATGTCCGCCAGTCAGTGCCGCTTCTCAGAAACTATGCAAAATAGTAGACAGTTTGTCTAGCGTTACCCAGGCCGCGCTCCTGCGCATTCTTGTTATCGCCATGCCAGTGTTTCTCTTGGTCTGTCGCTGATTGATTGATTGATTGATTGATTGATTGATTGATTGATTGATTGATTGATTGATTGATTGATTGATTGATTGATTGATTGATTGATTGATTGATTGATTGATAAATCTTTATTTGCGAGCCTGAGGCGCCTGATAAAACTGCCTTTGCAACGGCGGACGCAAAATCACTTGAGCTGCCGCAGGGTAATGCCGGCTTTCCGAGCTTATCTACTTGGATCATGGGCCCCGAAATTCTGTGAGCTGGGCATCATCCCCCGCCTGTCCCCTCCGCATTTGGGCGTCGTGGTGTCCACGCTGTTCGCACTTCGCATCGGTACGCCGTTTCAAACTGAGATCTGTTATATAGAAGCGCCCGCACAGCGTGGCTGGACTCTCAACTGCTTATCCTTTTGTTTCCTATATCTCCTGAAATTTACAAGCTCGCGATATTTTCTGGAAAGTAATGGTAGTAGTGAACGCTTGAACAAAAAATTTGCACGCATTTTTCTCTTCAATAAATCCCCCAGAGAAAGAAATATCAGAAGCAAGTAATGGCTGTACTATCCGAAATATCGTTTTATGTTTGCTATTTGTATACCCGACAATTGTTATGTCCTTACAATATTTCAGTTCGCCCTCCAACAGTGATATTTCGAAAAACGCCCAAGGTATGATGTGAGTGACACGTTGAACGAGGTCCAGAGTGCTCCCCAGAATTAGAGCCCCGTCACGGCTAAGATGTGAGCAAAACCGCTCTTGAAACCCAACAAGCAAGCTGATACACACACGTCGTAGAAGTAGGTGGAGCGTTTGCGTCTCGCGAGCCGTGACGTAAGGCTGAATATCTGCCGGCGCGTGTCACATAGCGGATGAGTGCCTGAACTAAGCGTCCCTACCGTTCCCATTGGAAAGCGGCCGACGCGTTAGGCAATGTTTATACAGGCGGCGTTGGTTTATACTAAGTGAGTTTATTGTAGTGTTATATTTATGTTTGTATGTGTGTAATTATTTCCTCTTAATTTATTATTCTGAATCACCCCTTTTTTGGAACAATTACATTTTTTCTTCGCTCTTTCTCCTTTCTTATTTTTTTCGAGACGGCTTAATATGTTGCTATCCCGCCGCTGCCAACTTGAGTGTAGGGCTTTAAGCCTAGTCAAGCTGCTGAATGAGGAGCTTTTTGTCTGAGGTCCGTTTTCTCAAGTAAATAATAAAGGGGTGAAGAAATGCACGGAACTCTATGTGAGGATGTCAATGCCCAGTTGCTCTCTTCGGTGTTTTCGAGGTTCAGTTGCTATTAGACAACGCAGCTTGCGGTAAACTTTCTGAAGTAAGACCAAGTTACAACGCTAACATCGGATATTTTATATTGTTTAGCCAACGTGCCTTTAAAACTTGAGGGACGTCGTCGCCTATAGCAGTGCCGAACCGCCCGGGTTTACCGACTTCTGCTCCTATATACTTCACCGACAGCACTTGGGCCAACTACCTATCAGTGATGACGCCGTTGGGCGTACTGTTATGTCTGCGTCTCGCAAGCGTACAATTACAATTTTCCCTCCCGCTGCACTGCAGCACTTTTATTGGTCGCTTACCAATGATGCGTTGTTGCTGTGATTCTTGCTGTTGTTTTTTTTTCAGCCTCTGCTGGCGAGGGTTTCTCGAGGCCACGGAGAAAGTAGGTGGGTGGTATGAGACTTTACTGCAAGTGGCCGCCTTAGCGGAGCATGGCAACACAGATACTTGGAGAAGGAACTTGAGAAGTCAAAGAGGCGATGTTCAACGCCGGTGACCGTGCAGGGGTAGACGCACGTTACACTGCTCATGATATCACGCTTTTAATGTGCGATTCTTCAGGGAGGATCAGTGTGTTCTGGTGTAGAATATGTGGTTCACAGGGTGGGTGGAAAGGAGAGAGCGCGATGAAGACTTCCGGTGTAGAGCGAATTACGAGCAGTGTAAAACAAGATGATAGAGATTTGCTGCGATTTGGGAGAAGCCACCAGAACATTTCGTCACGCAACGTGCGGTATTCTTTGCGGAAACCTGCGAAGCGCATACGCACTTAAGCAGCCAAGGTATATTTTGCTTTGAAGCCACGTGACGCCACTGCCAGAAAGGCGCATACCCGCGCTGGCAACCCATGGGAGCTTTGCTTTTTTAGTTACGCTTTCTCCTTGTAGCCCAAATACAAAGCGTGACTAACACCAAAAGTGCGTTATGTGACGTTTTGGTGTCACATTTACAAATACGTAACTGCACCCGGCCCTCTACTGCATAGTTTTTCCTTCTGAATTGTTTAAGTGCAGTGTCGATTCTCGATCGCGGGAAAGGCCGTGTGCGTGGGAACTTGGGGGAAGATGAGAAAGAAGTGCGCGGTGTTTGGCTCGCGCTCGTGCTTGATCGTACGAAGTAAAACTTGCCCGTCGCACTAACCAGTTTTCGGCCCTAGTAACCCTAGATGTAGCAAAAGCTTTTGATAGCGTCGAATACCCTGTGTTGTTGTCCCGGTTACAAGTCTTAAACTTCCCAAGGTATATCATAGCTTGGATTTGTGAATTTCTGAGAGACAGGTAGTTCAGTTGTGTAAAATTTATTGTTACCTCCTCACAGCGGCCACAGTCTAGGGGCGTACCGCAAGGGGCGGTCCTTTCCCCTGTTCTTTTTAGCATCCTTGTAAGCGCTATTCCGGTGGTTTCTGGTGTTTCTACATATGTATATGCCGACGATATTGTGTTTTTTGCATCAGCACCTGACATTCAATCTCTTCACAAATTATTGCAGTCTTATCTGAATATTATTGCCTCGTGGTTGGACAGTATTTGTCTCTCTATGAATGTGAACAAATGTTCCTTATTAGTTTTTCCAATCTCAGGTCCTGTTAACATTACTCTCAGTTACCGAAAGTGCATAATTCCTCAGGTTCCTTCTTTAAAGTACCTCGGAATTATTTACACCAGTGAACTTGACTGGACCCCACATAGCGCCCTCATTGAGGCCAAAGGTGCACGTGCTGTTGGGATGTTGAGAAGTCTCAGTCATAGAAAGAAGGGCATGCGCAGAGAGACCCTTCTTATGATATATAGAATGTACGTTCGCCCCATTTTAGAGTTTGGGTGCGTGTTATTCTCTGGGTGCGCCGCGTATAAGCTTCATCGTCTGGTTATTCTGGAGCGCCAGGCTCTTCGCTGCTGTTTAGGGTTGCCTAAGAATGCAGCAAATGCAGTAGTTTACTTGGAAGCGCGCGTTCCTCCTCTGCTTAATAGGTTCCGGATTCTGACGGTTGAAACTTTTCTGAGAAATTATAGCTCTGAGGTGAACAGGGAGCAGTTTATCTTTATTGCAGAACCAAGTGTGTTTATGGTGCACCAATGGCCCAGGCCCTTATGTCCACAAAGCACTTTGATACAGATCTTCCTTTCTCCATTGGGTGTAGCAATAAATCAGATTATTCCATATACTGACAGGAGTTCACCTCTTTTATCAATTTCCGGAACATTTTCCCCAAAAATGCTCAACTTTTACCAGCCCGGCTACTCAATCGCCTTCTCGAAGATTATTTGGCCTCTATGCAACCAGGTGCTGTAATTTATACAGATGCCTCTCAACGAGAAGAAAAATCCGGTATCGGAATATTTTCCCTTTCCCTTAACTGGACCTTTTCGGTTCGTCTGCGTGATTTTATCCCCATATTCTTTGCGGAATTCCTGGCAATTGTCCTGGCGCTACGAAAGCTGGATGTGTCAATTACATCTCCAATGATAATTTCCGATTCTTTTTCTGTATGCCTAGCCCTTTCTTCCCCTAAAGACACTCCCCTTCTGCGGACGTTTCGGTCACTCCTTCCACCTCACTTCACTGAAATTCACCTTCTTTGGGTTCCTGGTCATGCAGGGATCACATTCAACGAGACTGCCGACTCTCTAGCAAGGGTAGCACTTTCTGGGCCTGTAGTAGACGTCGTAGAGCCGACACCTTTAATAACAGCAGCTAGGTACCGTAGGATGCTGAAACTCCAAGTACAGCAATAATCGGTTTTATTATCATAAAGGGATTTCAATCATCTTACATTTTCATGGAAACCTGAATGGTGCCCTTCACGCAACTTAGAGGTGATTATTACAGCCTTACGTTGTCGAGTACCCAAGTTAAATAGGTATTTGCACATGTCTCGTCTGGCGCCAACAGCTCTGTGCAGCTATTGCAACGAAGACGAGTCTGTCGATCACTTCCTTTTGACATGCCGACGTTTTTCCCGAGTCAGACGTCAGTCCCTGGAGGTGCCGCTTAACAGTTTGGGGGTATCCCTAACAGTGCCGGCTATTCTATCGTTCGGGGCATCCGAAACGGGGTTCTGCCGCCGGGATGTATGCTCTGCCCTCCTGCGCTACATTGAAAATTCAAAACTATTCTCTTTATGATTGCGATTGGTCACCCTCGCTTTGATTTTTCAGGATTTTTTTTTTCCTTTTTTCTCAAAAATTTTTCAAACCGGTCTAAATTATCTTTCCTAAAAGTCGCGTGATTAGAAAAGAATTTCATTCATTTTAACCATCCTCTGTTGATTGGCCGATCCCCTGATTTAGTATGTGCCATACCTAAAGGCGCAACAACAACAACAACAATAAACGTTCAAGGTGTTCCGAACGGTAGCGCGGCGTCGGGTCTTCTCGAGTTAATATTTCTGGTGCCGTGAAACCCGGAAGAAGACCGGCATTGTGTCCTGACCGATGGACAAGCTCCGCCGTCAATGAGGTGCTCTCCATGGAGCCGTCACAAGGCTGCTCAAGGCAGCCACCGAGCTCTACGAAAGCCCCTCGCCGTCTCTGGATGACCTGCAAGAGGCCATAGACCAGTTGTCAAGTAAAGAACGCTCACTCAAAGAACTTGATGACAAGATCGGGGAAGCACTCAAAGGCGACAAGTTCGACCACGATATTGCCGGCGTGATAGAAAAGTAAGAAAACATATGCCATGCGATCATCCGGCTGCGCTCAGCCTTGAATGAGCTGCGGGCGCCCGGCACGAGAGCTTCCGGCGGAGGAATTGCAAAGGAACCATAACCCGTTCAACCACACAGCATCGTGCTCGAAGGCGTTCGCCCTGCAGCCCATCTGAATCCGCCGCCGCACGTCGGCTCTCGTCCATTGACATCGCGGGTTGTCCTACCGACGCTGTAAGTCCCCCACTTTTCTGGAGAACCACGCCAATGGCAGAGCTTTTGGGACAATTTTGAAGCGACCATTCATAACCGCCCCGACCTACCCGGCATAGAGAAATTGTGTAATAAGTTTGAAGAGCTTTAGCGCTGAAGAGCTCTAGCTTTAGCGCTGAAGAGCTATGAAGAGCTTTAGCGCTGAAACGCTAAAGCTCTTTTCTAAGCAAGCAAACCGCAGTGAAATCTTGGTGTATCAAATAGGTTGCCCCTGTTTTGCAGCAGGAATTAGTGTTATGCGGCGGCAAACATTTTACTTTTATGAGCATGTACAGCCGGTAAAACGCTTGTCTATAACAGCGATTTCAACTTCAACCACCTACATCCGAAAACTGCCGAAACATACTCGTTCCAAACATGTCGGAGGCAAAAGCGAAGGGCTAAGACTTCAAAATTCCGCAGTAGTTTTATTCATATCCCGCTCCGGCGGGGCAGGATAGGGCTTAGACTACGAACGCTGTGTTATAGACAAGCCTTTTACCGGCTGTACATCTACGACCTGCACAGCTAATAGAGTATTTCAGGGCCTTGTTTAACAAACAGCTCAGTATAAGGTTTGGGAGCACGCATTGAATGTCGACACGTTCGTGCACCGACAGCAGCAAGCCATGCTTGGAAATTTGCACTATCGCGCGCGTGATCGGAGGCAGTCGCTGATTGCGCCAGCTCATTTACTTCTAAGCGTATGCGTAGGGGACATATCAGCCCAATAGTTAATAAGCTGTTTCATGGGAACACAGGCTTGTTGATAGATGTTCAGTGCTGCAATGTGTCGAACCAACCACAAATGGTTTTTTACTTAACTGGTCATTATGCAGTGCCATGATTTCCGACGGTTGTATCCGATCCACCTTCCTTCACCGAGACAAATATTTGGATGCCCTACACGCCCTATCAGCATCACTTTAAATTTTAATACAATTTGTGACTAGCCATGACTGTATCATGACGATATGGAGGACGCATTTCTTTGTTTATTCCACGCGATTTCCCTCATCGAGACCTTTAACGTGATGCAAAACAAGCTGTATTGGCGTCACTTTAAATTTTTAATCAATCTATCCCTTAATACGACTATCTCATAACTATAACCAGAAAGCATTTTTATATTTGTCCCACGTGATTCCCCGCAACGAGACATTTCATTTCACACTCCACACACACCCTAGAAGGAATATTTGATCTTTTATTCAAATCTGACTATCCATGACTCCTATGGCTGAGCAGGACGCATTATTTTTATGCCCCATGTGATTCCCCTCATTGAAACCTTGAATTAGATACCCGATATGCTTTAGCGCCCTCACCTTGAGTTTTACCCAATCTATGACTCACTATGACTATCTATGCCCTATGTGCTTTGTTTGATTGTAGGTTTAACGCGCCGACGCAACGGGGGCGATGAGGCAGACCGTAGTGGAGGGTTCCGGATTAATTTTGACCTCCTGGGAATCTTTAACGCGCGCCTAAATCTGGTACACACGGGCGTTTTTGCTTTTCGCCTCCATCAGAAAATCGGCCGCCGCGGCCGGGAATCGAACCCGCGACCTCGTGCTCAGCAGCGCAACGCCTTAGCCACTGTGCCAGCGCGGCGGGTACCCGATATGATTTAGCGACCTCACCTTGAATTTTAACCCAATCTATGAGTCACCATGACTATCTGATGATTAGAACCATGAAGCCTT
This sequence comes from Haemaphysalis longicornis, assembly GCF_048455015.1. Classification (NCBI taxonomy): domain Eukaryota; kingdom Metazoa; phylum Arthropoda; class Arachnida; order Ixodida; family Ixodidae; genus Haemaphysalis; species Haemaphysalis longicornis. The sequence continues at coordinate 659,130 of NW_027526355.1, read as the reverse complement.
TTTTATTTGTCCCACGTGATTCCCCTCACCAAGATCGTAAATTTGATACCCTACACGCCCGACCGGGGGAGGGGGGGGGGGAGTGTCACTTCGAACTTTAACCCAATTTGAGACTGGCCATGACTATGTCATGACCATAACCAAAAAACCTTTTTTGTGTTTGTCCCACGTGATTCTCCTCATCGAGACCATTAATTTCATACCCAGCACACCCTACTGGCATCAGTTTGAATGTTAACCCGAACAATTACTAACCATGACTCTCTCATGATATAGCCATACCGCAATTTTGTCCCATGTGATTTTCCTCCTAGAAACCTTCAATTTAATATCCCGCACACCCTAGTGGCATCAGTTTGATTTTTAGCCCAATTCATGACCCATTATGACTATGCCATATGATAATAATCAGGACGCATTTCTGCATTTGTCCCACGTGATTCCCCTCATCGAGACCTTTAATTTCATACGCTACACACCCTACCACTATGAATTTGAATTTTAACCAAATCTATGACTAGCCATGAGTCGGTCATAATCATAACGCATTTTTGTCCCACGTGATTCCCCTCATCTAGACCTTGAATATGATTCCCCACGCACCCTCGCGACATCACTTGTATGTTTACCCAATCTATGACTTATTATGACTGGCTGATGACTATACACAGGAAGCATTTCTTTAATTTACCTCGCCTGATTTTGTTAATCGGGACCTTATCCTGATACCTTACACGCCTTAGCGGCATCAGTTTAAATTTTTGCACAATCTATCTCATAATGCGGTCATTACTCTATCTAAGCGGGCGTCGTCGCCCAGTCAATTCAGTTGAAAACTCATTTGAAGCAACGGAGGGGACAGCCGCCGCCGCGCCTTCCCTCCGGCTTTCACCTCTTCTTTTTGACCATAGCAAATGAAACCGTTAGCAGAAGCAGGCAAACAACCAGCAAGCGAGCGCTGCCGTGTGCTTTCCCACCACCCTCTCCCCCCTTCTTAGAGGATCCATCAAGAGGAAAAGGTGAGATAACCCTTTTTTGTGACCTCACCTGTCGATTGCCACTCACGCGCCTAGCCGCTAAATAAGACACCCCCCCACTACCACCCCCCACCTCCCCACCAACCGATTCTGCACTTCGCGAATGCTGCCACACCCGCACGTAACCTGAATTGCGAGCTCAAAGCGACTCATAAAACCTAACCACCAACCATAGCTGCCTCCTAGGATACTCATATAAACTCAGAACTCAACATGGACTCAAACCTCATATATACTCAGAACTCAAAATGTACTATATGTATGTATCTGCTTGTTTTATGGCGCAAGGGCAACGATGGCCAAAGAGCGCCAACGCAATAATTGATAATTTTGAATGATATTTCAGTAAAATGTACTGCGCCATAAACATGATATGAAAAGAGGTTAGTGTGGGGGTGTATACAGCTCCTCAATTAAAACAACAATAAAATTGGGGAAATGGGGATGGCAGGGTAAGAATGTGAAGAATAATAGACACTCATAGCTTCCTCCCACACTGAGGGGCCCTTAGGTAACACGTATGCGGTTTAGAAAGCCAATGTCTCCCAGGTGAGCGAAAAGGCGTTTACTTGGAATTATGGGTTGATCAGCTAAAAAACATTCAAGGATGAAGTGGAATCGTGTGCGTGTATTGTTCCCGGAAGTGCTTTTTCCTTGCCTTGTGGAAGTACCCACACTCAACTAAGACATGCGTGACTGATAGGCGATGTCCGCACCTGTCGCATTGTGGCGGCGGTTTTCCCTGCAGAAGGTGCGAGTGAGTAGCGTGTGTATGGCCTATTCGTAACCTGCACATGTATACTTCCGTTGTTCTGTGGTGTTTTTAACTCAAAATGTACTCATACTCAAAATGTACTCCAATCTCAAAATATACTCAGACCATAAAATGTACTCAAACTCAAAATATACTGAAAACTTCAAATGTAATCAAAACTCAAAATGTACTCAAACTCAAAATGTACTCCGTACTCAAAACGTACTCAAAACTCAAAATGTACTCAAAACTCAAAATATGCTCAAACTCAAAATTTACTCAACTTAAAATGTGCTCCAACTCAAATTGTACTCAAAACTCAAAATGTACTCAAACTCAAAATGTACTCTGTGCCCAAAATGTACTCAAACTCAAAATTTACTTAGTACTTAAAATCTACTCAAATTCAAAATGCACTAAAAAAACTCCCACCTTGCCTCGCGGGAACCCCTGTGTAGATGCGACGCATAGGCGGAGCGGCGAAGGGACCGCGTTTTATAGCGCGCATAACGTTGAGGGGACTGCGTAAGCCGGTCCCAGTCGATGACGACGTTGGCGTACTTGTAAAGCGGCGTGGACTTGGTGTTTGAGCCAAGCGTGGATGTTGCTTCGCCGGAGAACGGCACACCAGTTATATGCGCAGCGCGCCCGAAGGAGAGGAAACCGCGGAAGAGAGAGTACTGCACATGCGCCGGCCCCAGCGCGTCTGCCGCGGCTATGACGCAACACAATCCAACACAATCCACTTCAATCCAATCCAATCCAAATCCAATCCAATCCAAGCCAATCCAAGCCAAGCCAAGCAAAGCCAAGCCAATCCAACCGAATTCAATCTAATCCAATCCAATGCCCCTCGCGAGAGAGTGTTCGCTATCGGAGAGGAGAGGGGGTGAGTGGCGGAGAGCGCAGCTGGCGCGGCAAGGGGAATGGGGGAGGGGTGGACAACGCCGACGACGACGATGACGACGCCGGAGGGACAAGGCGAGTGAATCAGATGCTCTGCATCTAAAATTTTAAATGTACTCAGAACTCAAAATGTACTCAAACTCAAAATCGACTCAAAACTCACTCGGTATCAGGTGTACTCAAACTGGGTGGGGCTCAAACTCACTCAGTCTCAAAGTCACCATGCCACACTAGCCTCGCGCTCACTTAAACTCAAACTCAAGTGTGAGTTTGAGTCCAAATGAGTCTGAGTGAGTGGACTCATGAGTGAGTCCCCCGACCTCTATTGCTGGCCGCTTCATATTGGCCCTCGGCCGGCGCAAGCACGGGCTGTGGTCTCGAGCGCGTGCCGCCGTAGCTGGGGCAATGACCTTGGCGCCGCGGAGCTTGCGTCGTCTTCTTTGTCATATTCTCGTTGAATTTCAGGTATTTTCTTCTTGGGGTGGTGTTTCCTATGGTAGCGATTTCTTCGCGAGACACTGCGGCAATTTATCGTGATTACACAGCAACTGCAGCGCAGAAAACGACGCAGGTCCACCCTCGATGGAGCTTAAAATTGGCCAAGTCATCGTTTTTATGGAACCCAGGATTCTCACTGAGATCCTAAGGGCCTACAAAAAATTGTTACAGGAAAATGAAAGCCTAAGAATTGCCGGCAGTGCTTTCGACTGAGTCTCGAAATTACAATGTTCCCGATTGAGGACTATACCGGACCTCATAGTTTAGGCGCAGCTAATGCTAAAATATTAATCGACCTTACACATTATAAAATATACCGAAGCTTGAAAGTATGTACCTTACGAGTCGAAACTTCCGGCGTTGCGGACATGGGATGATTGGAAAAACTTGAGATAGGAAAGCATGATTTGAAAGAACCGTTATCTAACCTAAATGAGTGGCAACTTAGGGCACCACACAAGGCAACTAGCTATAAAACGCAAAAGATTTAACTAATAGAGTGCCCTGATGGCATATAGAAGACGCATTTTATGATCCACTACGTCTTTTCTACACGGAAATCGCTTAGCTGGAAGCGCAGTTGTGTTACAAGCTCTGGAGGTCTAAATTTCAGTGTAATCACAGCAATCTGTCTCCGATGTTGGAGAAAGAGAGAGAGAGAGAGAGAGAGAGAGAGAGAGAGAGAGAGAGAGAAGACTTTATTTAGTGGCCCGCTAATTTCTCAGACGGTTGGCAGCCGAATCCAAGTACCGCTTATAACGATGCCAGCTTGCCGTACGAAGAACTTCACTACAATGAGGATTTGCGATTCTCTAAACATAAACAAAATAGTGCAAAGAGAAGAAATAAAATGTCAGAAGAGTGCGCTCTCTTGTTAGCTTGATAGAACTTGCTTGCAGCGAATGTGAGCAACTTTCCCGCAAAGGGGGTTTTTATCTTGGGCGGAAAGATAAATCACGCGGCGCGTAAATTCATGCAGTTGTACCACAAAAGCAAGCGACCGAACACAGGCGGTAGCGCAACCATCGAGATAAAATTATTAAATCTGTTAAGATTGTCAGAGTACAAAATATCTGGACCAAAGACACTAAACATTTTTACACCCTTATTGCCTAAAAAGGTGTAGTATCAGTGAAATATTGGTGTGCGGAAGTCATTACGGCCTTTTTTTAGATTCTAACACCCCAATTTGTAGCTTTACACACTTTTTGCGTGGGAAAGAGGGCATTGATCGACTGCAAGATGCTCGGTTTTCTGCAGGGTGTTGCAATGGTGAGAAGTGGGTGTTCAGTCGAAATAAAATTACAGCGCAACTGGGTGTCCACCTAGCTTCTTCCGTTATTGCTGTTTTTCGCTAGGTTTTGCATGACTTTGCTACGTTTTGCCAAATTTTGCGATGTACAGCCTCCCAAATTTCTAATAATATAGCGGGAGCGACGACCGACCGGCATGTCAGCGCCTTATCACGGTGTTCAGCAGCGAAGTAGGTGAGAGTACGCGCACGCGCACAGGGCCATCTGCTGTATGAGTGTCGCCTGCTTCGCTGTTTCCTTGAGAGTGGCACACCCCCCGTCACTGCATCTGAATGACTTTGTGCCCCACGCTGCTTAGCTACCTCTGAGGGTAACGAAACGGCCTTGGAAGATACGAAAAACAGGGGGTGTTTCGCCCTGAGAAGAACAGCGGAGCAGACAACGTGGACACAACAGAAAGTTCTATGCGCGAGCACGTACCCCCGCCTTTTTTGCCGGTGAACACCATGATAAGGCGCTGACATGCCGATCGGTCGTCGCTCCCTCTATATTATTAAAAATTTGGGAGGCTGTACTTGATAGGCTAGGCTAAGCGCTCAGGAGCGAGGTCAAGTTTAACCGGATTTTACGAAGATGTTCTAGTGTGTCCCGCACACTCACAGCGGATCCGAGGGGGAAACAAAGTAGGTCAATCCCCAGCTCCGCTGTTTTTCCAGCATTGAACCACTATAGTTCATCTCACAAGCTAGCTGCAGCACTGTGGAGGCTACATTGTTATCAATAGTGCGCCCACTGAGGGCGCCTAATCCGCCGTGAAGGGGGTCCTGAAAGGACACTCCCTTCTCCCCTCTCGGCAAGTGGCACCGCACGGCCAAGGCGCCTTTTGTCGCTTCCTTCGCGGTGAGTTAGGCGCCCTGAGGGGGACAACAATGTAGCCTCCACAGTGCTGCAGCTAGCTTCTGAGACCAACTATAGAGCAAGATGCGCCAATTTTTTTGCGCTTTAGTATCCCCAAAAGACTACCGCATTTGAAATGATATAGTGGGACGTGCGCGTACGTATGTGCCAATTGTGCTCACACTCGAACAGGCGCGAAATCCTGCTTCACAGTTATAATACCTTTTCTGCCCTGGTACACCCTATATCGGCGGGGCAGTTTTATTTCTTGATATCTTTTGGTAACGCCAAAGAAACATCGCTCAAGATTGAGAATTTCCGCTTTTAATTATTTATGCCAATTCATATTGTTTTAAACGTCGTTAGCTACAATACATCTCCCGATTGTAGGAAATAATCCATTCGACCAGTGTAAAAAGAAAGTATGCATTCTTGCATCTGCCGCATTCCATGGGGACGATTTCTCGTGCAAGCTGTGTCAAACAGGTAGAAAACGGGCAGGAAACGCTTCCAAACTTGGAGGTCTTTTACACCCTTCTTCTTAGTTAGATGTCTTTTCTTTCTTAGTTTCCCCTTTCCTTTCTTAGTTTCCAACACCTTAATTTGTAGCTTTACAATAATGTGCGAAAAGGGGTGTTGAAATAAAGAACAGCCTTCTTGGGTAGTTTTGAAAGGGTGTGGTATAGTTGTTCGGTATTCCATTAAATTCTGTGGCTTATTGAGCATAATATTCACCTCACGATTAAATAGCTTTGCAAATCCACTTGCTGTCTTGTATATGCTCACATCAAAGCCCATAATTTAAAATTGCCACCAAAGTATCTGATGTTTGCGAAGAGCCTACCGACTCTATCAGAGGACTTTGCTCTGCTGGCTATGAAAGTATGAAGAGAAAATGTAGTTTTAAGTAATTATGAGCTCGCCCTTCGCATGAATCACGTTGGTTTCCTTGCTCAATTCATTTGTGGTCCAACTGCGACTTGTGCGTCTTGAATGTGTCTGTATGTGATGCTGCGCGCTCAACCGATCCACATTGCCACAAGTAGCCCACTGCCATACTCCTAATTTAGGGTGTTAAAAACTTTACACCTTTATTTCGGGGTGTTCACAAGCACACTTTTTTTACATCCTTACACCCTTTTTTATCCATAACACCTGTTGAAAGTGTTTACAATGGGACAAGGTTATTACAGCCTTTTTAGCCAAAAATGGCGTACAAAGGTGTAATGCGAAGGTGACTGACTCCTTGTTGCATTTCCCGCATGCTCAAATTTCTGTGTGATCATTAGGTTATCTGGTGAATAACAAGTTGAAAGCTGTGCTCACTTGTTATTCCTCGCCATTTCAGTCATTAATCTTATGCGCGGTAACCCGATTTTACAATGCTCTCGTAGGGTTTCCGGCAGATCGCCGAAACTAAGTGAAATTGGCTGCACTATCATAATGCCACATGTTGAAGCCGGTATTTCGGTTTTCAACTCTTCCGAACAGTAATCGAAGTTTCATAATGGTGCCCCCACGTAAACGATGTATACTGAACAATTCCGACCGTCTACAGTAATGTGGACGGTAAGATATAGCATTAAAAATGGTGAAGAAATTTTGAGAACTCCTTACTAACAAGTAAGCATTCTTTTTCACGCTCTGCTAAAGACCGACCATTTTATGTCGATTTTACTGCTTGTCACAAACGTTTCTCTGTGAGGAAGTTCCACCAAAGGCCATGTAGGCAGTCTTGCATCAATGTATGCGGGTCCCAGAGCGCTTGTGAGCTGTGATATCCCCAGTCGCCAAATAGCGACGGCACTAATATGCACAAAGCTTTTGCTAGCACCCTAAAAAATTAACAGTTAAACCACAATAACAATTGCATGTGTTAATTTGGAAAGTGTGCATGTCCTTTGCATATAGAAAGCGCTAAGGTTAACCACTTTGTGAGTATATTCAAGTAAAGTCTACGATTTTTTATTTCATGAAAGTACCGGAATTACTGTCATCCTTGCCCTATAAGAACCCACTTGGAGGAGTGGGTCCTTAACACATGGCTACGATCTGTATCGTGCTTAGTACGTACTCAATTCACTAGGCTTGCTTCCGCGAATTTTTTTTTTTGTTACAATAAACGCGTACCTTAAAGGGGTAGCATTAATTAGAACCTTCATAGCACTCGAAGACGTACCAACTCAATGCCCTTTGACCTTAATTGGAGGCGTCTCCTGTCGTTTAATTCGGGCTCATTGAATGTCATGTTCATTTCTCTAACAATACCCACGTTCGGAAAGCGAAAGTTACAAATGCCTTATTAGGAGAACAATAAGCGTCCGCCATCGGCATGTGGTTTTTCTTTTTTTCATGTGCGTTTTTTTTTCTGGCTAATGTACTCATTTTAAAAAGTTTCCAAGTACTGCTAAGCATCTACCTCTATTACGCGGTGAATATCAATTTGTCAAATCCAAAACAAAGGATTCTCCGGTATCAGCCCTTCACTCTTTTAGGTACTATGATGACCACCAATATTTAAGCCCTGACTTAAATCGGGTCTGAAGTCAATCCTAATTACATTGCACGCACAAATAATCTACATGTTAAGGTAAAAAAGTATTAGATTTTTTAGATGGTTTGTGACGTTTTTGCGTGTTTATTTATTACAAAGAGTGATTTACATTTTGTTTTATAATCCTCGACCTTACAGAGTACAAAATATTGTAATACTCCGAATAACCATATTGAAAGAAATCAGTATGTTGCGTTATTATTCCTCATAAAGTATGGTTGTTGTTCGGCATACTAAAACACGATTCTTCAAAACGCAATGAATGTGGGTCAGTAGAAACGTAAAACACGGCCGATTTACGAATAATGTCCCGTGGAAATACCTTGAAAGGTCTTGCCGTAAGGTGAATATTTGACGCCTCTCGGACGCAACTGGTTGTACGCCGTCGCCGTCGGTACTGGAGGTAGAACGCTCCTCTTGCTACCCAGCTAGACCACAATGCGCGTTTTCTTGTGACTTGTAGTTCTTCCCCAATCAAGGAGGTTTTCTTCGCAAAGTTGTTGCTAGCTTGGTCGAGAACTTTGGGCCGATGTAGCGTTCCTGCGACAATAACTGCGAGCACCAAATTGGCCATTAAAGCTAGCAGGAATGTGATTGTTTCTGCATTCTTTAAACACGACGCGTTGACATCAGGTCGCTTCTGAGGCATAGGGGGAGGAGTCTCCCCGAGAAACCTAAGGACACCATCACCAGTTGCAGATCCGTGATGTGCAGGGTCGTGGGCGCAGAAGTGGTAGAGCAGCGACGTTGTGATCTGCACGAGTCCTGTGATGGCGGTGGATAGCGCGGTTCACCAGTGTCACCGGACAGCCTTGTGGGATTTAAATACGTCGTGCGCAACGCGACGCCGACAAGAAGACGAAAAAATCATACCTCTGCTGGTAACACTCACGAAAAAACCTCGACGGGAGTTTTAGCTTTTCTCTACCATCATCAGATAGGCAGCCTCACGGCCGGTATCACACCCGTGCCATTGTGCCGCACAGCGCATCTTTTGCCAATGAGCCTCCGCGGCCGCTCACTAGCAAAAAGTGTACATTGTTAGCACCCTTGTTAGCACCATTGTTGGCAAAAACGTGTATGTTGATTGCACCCTTGCCTTGTTTCCGTTGTTGCTAGTCGCCAACCGCGGGCTGTATTTGTATGGCGGTGTTCACACATAACCGAACATGGCGGACACGCGCGTGGTCACCACAAGATGGTGCCAGTTTTTACGTAACGTCTGTAAATGGTTTACAGAGTGGTGGCCTGGGGGCAGCCATGTTGGGCAATGGGACATCACTCGCCATTACTGACCTTTAAGAACGCGCTTCTCACCTTGGCCTTCATAGGGCTGGGGCGCATCTGCAAGCGCCGCAGCGGCCTTATGGCCAAATTGTGCAATTATTTTTTAGTGTAGCTGTGAATGAGGATGTATTGGACGATTACATATTGTTTTCCAAACTTCATAGATGACTTAGTCGCGAAAGATGGCCTTTACAGATTCTTAAAGCGCTGTTCCAACTGGAGGCCATCTCTAAATTCCTGTTCACGTGTTTCATAGCTGTTTACAGCTTCCTTTCTCTATTTCTACGTACACAGTAACCATGCGTACCAGTAGTGGCACCTGCGGCCCGCGGGCGTCACCCTGGGAAGTATTTTGCGGCCACCCACTTAGACTGAAGCCACGGCATCTGCGGCCGTTTCCAAAACGAAAATCTCGTATAGTTCCGTGACGCCCGTGTGCCCCTACATATGTTGCCACTTTCTTTTCTCCTCATTTGCTTTCGACGTGTTCGGACGCCAGTCACAGCTGTTCACGGCGCCCAATCACGGCGACCACAGCCTCATTTAAGGCGTAGTGGTATTGGAGCAGGAGTTGCTCGCGCCCGGCAAGAACTTAAAACACTCAAACCTCACTCGTTTTTTTTTTTTATCTCGAAATAATGTTTTGCTTCTCGGAATACATTATGTTTTTATTTCTCGCAGTTGTGGTGCAATTAATGTTCAACTGCTTTAGTTTTTCTTGAGTGGACACTTATATCGAAATACCGCTTACAACAAAATCTTTCGCCGTCCCGCTGACTTCCCTACCACGAGGGATTACTGTATTTCAAATGCTTTTATATTTGTGGAACGGACATTGTAGAAATACGCCATGAATACAACAAAATATATATTTGTTGAGGGGTTTATTGGTGCTCAGGAACACCGAGGAAGCAGTCAGTAGACAAGGGGTGATGCCGAGCCAGCTGAACCTCTTCTTCACAAGCTCCTTCTGATGATGATAGATGAGGTGTGCCAAAAGCACGGCAGTGATGATGATCCACGATAATGTGCGGCAATGGCGCTGTCAGGGAATGTCCCGTAGTCTTCGCTACAATTGCCCCCCGTGGAAGAAGACGCCATCCTGGCGGCGAATTACGGAGCAGACGAAACCAGAGGCTCGTGATAGGGTTTTAGGCGCTGCACGTGGACAGTCTCACGCCCACGGCGGCGGAGGTCCGTAGAGAGTTTACGGGTGACGTACGCTCCAAAATGCGGTAGGGGCCATGCTACTTGGCGAGAAACGTCGTAGACAATCCCGGAGTGGTCGAGGGAATCCATAGCCAAACCAATTACCCCGGCGAATAAGTCGGTGCCACAGCTGTTTCGTCGTGGCGAGATTTTTGCCGCCACTGGTCTTTAGCTGTGAAGGTTTTCGCGAGTTGTCGGCACTCTTCCGCGTGTTTGGCGGCTTCTGATGCTGGGGTGCACTCCGAGACATCCGGACGATAAGGAAGCACGGTGTCGAGAGTGCACGATGGTTCTCGTCCGTAGAGTAGGTAGAAAGGGGAGAAGCCGGTTGTAGCCTGTCTGGCCGTATTGTATGCGTACGTCACATAGGGGAGCACAAGGTCCCAGTCATCGTGGTCGCAGGAGACGTACATGGACAGCATGTCTCCAAGAGTTCGATTAAAACGCTCAGTGAGGCCATTAGTCTGCGGGTGGTACGCAGTTGTTGTGCGGTGGATAATACGGCACTCAGTGAGGAGCTTCGCGACAACAGCGGATAAGAAGACGCGCCCTCGGTCACTTCGGAGTTCTCGAGGCGCTCTGTGGCGCAATATGAAGCGACGTAATAGAAAGGAGGCGACGTCTCGTGCTGTGGCGGTAGGCAGTGCAGCGGTTTCAGCGTAGCGCGTGAGATGGTCGACCGCAACAATGACCCATCGATTCCCGGCGGCTGTGTAGGGCAAAGGCCCGTACAGGTCAATGCCTACATGGTCAAATGGTTTCGCCGGGCAAGGAAGGGGCTGCAGCGGACCATTAGAACGTGACGTCGGTGACTTGCGGCGTTGGCAGGTAGCACATGATCGGATGTACTGCGCACAAAGTTATACATGCCTCGCCAATAATAGCGCAGGCGGATACGGTGGTATGTTTTGAGCACCCCTGCATGGTCACAGGTGGGATCGGCATGAAGAGTGTCACAAATGTCGATGCGCAGATGACGAGGAATGGCAAGCAGCCACTTCCGTCCTTCGTTGTCGTAGTTGCGGCGATACAGCAACTCGTCGCGAATCGTGAAGTGCGAAGCTTGCCTGCGCAGAGCCCGAGATCCGTGAGCGGGTGACGTGCCAGAAAGCAAAGAGATGAGGGAAACAACCCAGGGGTCTTTTCGCTGCTCTGTTCAGATGTCGGAAAAAGTGGTGACATGTCAGCGTCGTCAGCACGGAGGCACGCGGAGTCGTGGAACACTGACATTGGAGAACGGGAGAGGGCATCCGCATCGGAGTGTTTGCGGCCAAATCGATATACAACCCTTATGTCGTACTCCTGGAGCCGCAGAGCCCACCATGCGAGCCGCCCTGACGGATCTTTTAGTGTGGACAGCCAACAAAGTGCGTGGTGGTCTGTGACCACGTAGAAAGGGCGACCGTACAAATAGGGCCGAAACTTGTCCAGCGCCCAAACAATGGCCAAGCACTCCTTCTCCGTACCGGAATAGTTGGATTCGGCTCGGGTCAGGGTGCGGCTGGCGTAGGCAACGACGTATTCATCAAAGCCTGACTTTCGCTGGGCCAGTACAGCGCCAAGGCCGACCCCGCTGGCACCACTGTGGACCTCCGTAGGCGCGTCAGGGTCAAAATGTCGGAGAATAGGAGGGGACGTAAGAAGTCGCCGCAACGTCGCGAATGCCTTTTCACATTTAGGGGTCCGCGCAGAGAGATCGGTGGAAGCATTACTGAGTAGCTGCGTCAATGGCGACACAACGGTGGCAAAGTTGCGGACGAATCGTCGAAAGTAGGAGCAAAGGCCTAGGAAGCTTCGCAGTGCCTTCATAGAGGTCGGCTTGGGGAACTCACCAACAGCCTTGAGCTTAGACGCGTCGGGCAGAACACCGTCCTTCGAGACAACGTGACCCGGTATGGTTAACTGCCGTGCAGACAAGTGGCATTTTTTTAGGTTTAGTTGTAGCTTTGCGTCGGCAAGACAGGTCAGAACTTGCTCCAGGCGCCGTAAATGAGTGTCAAAATCTGGGGAAAAAATTACGACGTCGTCCAAATAGCAGAGACATATCTTCCATTTTAGTCCCCGCAAAATGTTGTACATCATGTGCTCGAAAGTGGCAGGCGCATTGCAAAGGCCGAACGGCATGACGTTAAACTCGTAGAGTCCGTCGGGTGTTATAAATGCCGTCTTTGCGCGATCAGCCTCTGCCATAGGCACCTGCCAGTATCCCGAACGCAAATCAAGCGCCGAGAAGTACTCAGCTCCCTGTGGGCACTCAAGTGCGTCGTCAATACGCGGTAGAGGGTAGACGTCCTTCCTGGTGATCTTGTTGAGGCGGCGATAGTCGACGCAAAAGCGTATAGATCCATCCTTCTTCGTCACTAGAACGACTGGTGACGCCCAGGGACTGTTTGAGGGCCGAATAACGTCGCGTTGGAGCATTTCATCCACGTGGACATCAATAATGCGATGCTCTTTCGGAGAAACACGATAGGGTCGTTGTCGTAGCGGTGGGTGCGAGCCAGTGTCTATGTTGTGTTCCACTGCTGATGTTCGGCTGAGCGAGGCTTTCACGCAGTCAAAAGACGATCGAAATCGTTGAAGAAGTGCCAGCAGCTTGGCTCGTTGAGTTGGGGCGAGGTCGTTGTCGATGGCCTTACTTAATACGTCAGAGTTAGGTGCGTCTTCTGCTGACACTGGGCTCAACTCCAGAATATCAAGGTGAGGTGGATCATCGAGCACGTCAACTACAGCATTATGATCGACAGGTTCAATCCAGCCGAGCATTTCACCTTGCAGCAGCAAAGATAACGGATGGGAGTACAAATTTGTAACCAGCATGCGGCTAGCACCAGCGTGGGTCGATAAGAGTATTGAGGAACTAGACCCGCGCCATGGCTCTGCTGAGAACACCTCTTTAATCCTCCTTCTCTTTACTATCTAATGATGATGATCTGTACATTGGCAATCGATCCTCTTCCTTTTCGCAACATCCTCCCGCCCGCGACAGTGATGCATGTACGAATTAAAAAAGACTTGAGGAGAAAAAACGTGCCAGAAAATACAATTCTAGTCAGTTCAGTAGCCTGGTTCGAATCCTTCTAGCCGTTCGGTAACCGTTCGTCAGCAGCTTAATTTTCCATCGGTGCTTTGACGACTGATGCTGTTTTCTAATGACGGTCTTCGTTAGGATCGGCGTTGAAGGTAGCGAAGCACTCTGTTGTGTTGTAGCGAAGAAAGTTCGGGCTGTCTTGCGTCGTCTCTCGCATTGTCTTTGTCGGGATCGCACTTGTCTCGACCGAACCACCCGGGTCTGAACACGCCTTGTAAATGTGGAGGAACTAGTTGCCCCCCGCCTGACAGAATTGGGTCGTACCTTAGGCGAATGTCCACAAACTCTGCGTCTCGTCTTTAGCTTGGCAGTCCTGTTCTGTTTGCTAGGCTTGTCCCGAAGTCTTCGCCTCTTGCGCCGGTCCATGTTGGTGTTCATGGCATCACTGTTCGTGATCAGATGCGTCGAAACAACGGGCTTTTGATGATTGTGCACGTACTCTGTAGGTTCTGCTGAGAGTTCTTCACTCTTAGCGCAGTCTATCCGTGACCACGGCGTAGCATGCGTGGAAGCGCTCAAGTCGTCTGCTGGCAGGGGGATGGTTTCCGTTCTTGTCGTATTCGTTATGAGTAATAGGTCTGCGCACTCAGATACCTTATCACGGGCAGCTGTAGACGTAATCAACGAGCTCCATGATGGTTGGACGGGTGTGACTTGAGTGGTTGCCGATGGCCTCTGTGGAAGACTGTTCTTCGCGACATGCTGCGTGGTTATCTCTTTCGGGATCAAACTCATCTTGGATATCTTCTCACTAAGCAGCCACTTCGCGCGGAAAATCATATACAAGTATTTGTCAGATTCTTCATAATCCTTTTCGTAGTCTTCGATATCTAGGAGATCCCGTACCTGTCTGTCAAGAATATTTATGTCGTCCAGCACTTCGGGTAAAGATTCGAGGAGGATATTAAGCGTACTTATCCTCGGTGTCGGTGATTCCACAAGGTTGTCCGTTGTTCTGACGAGTTCGGTTATCCTCGCACGGAGAGTTTCCCTCAGCTCTTTCAGTTCACGCACGCCCTCCCTGTGCTCAGTAGGCTGACGGTCCGCAGGGAGGGTCTTCTGTATACGGTGCTGCTGCTGGACACTACCGGGTTCCCAGCGGTCGGTGCGGTGCGGTGCGTCGAGCAGTTAGCCATGGGGGGCGCCGTTCGAGGGCAAGGCCCACGGGATCAGGACATCAAACGGGTTTCCCGGGCCTCGCGTGCCTCGAAGTCGCTGTGCGCCGTCATCTTGTGTCCACTGGGCCGTTCCTCTCGGGTTTCACGGCACCAAAAATATTGAGGAACTAGACCCACGCCATGGCTCTGCTGAGAACACCTCTTTAATCCTCCTTCTCTTTACTATCTAATGATGATGATCTGTACATTGGCAATCGATCCTCTTCCTTTTCGCAACAAAGAGAGCGGACGGCAGCGGAAAACGCCTGCGGCGGTTGAATACCACAGATGGCGTAAAGAGCACAGTGGCGTCAGTATAAGAGGCACAGCCCAGAAGCACGGAAACAGAGCACTGCGGCGGAATGGTAGTGTCCTCGCTGACGGCAAGTTTAGCGGCGTTCGCTTTGTCACTGTACACCTCACACTGTGAAGTAAACTCAACCTCTGCACGCGCACAGTCAATGACGGCATTGTGGCGAGCGAGGAAGTCCCAGCCCAGAATAACGTCATGGAACACGAAGGCAGCACGATAAGTTCGATTATGTACAAGAGGCCTTGGATGGTGACACGAGCTGTGCACGCCGCCAAGGCTTGGATGTGTTGCGCGCTCGCGGTACGCAGCGAGAAGCCACCCAACGGCGTCATCACTTTTCTGATCATCCGACAAAAGTCTTCACTAATCACTGACACAGCAGCGCCTGTATCGACTAACACCTGTGTTGGTCTGCCTTCTACTAATACGTCGGTAACGTTCAGGGGAGAAAAACGAGGCCTTAAGAGTTCGACCGTAACGCAGTTCTTGCCTCAGGAACTGCGGTTGCTAGTTTTCCTCTTCGGAAGCGGGTTGCCGTCGGCGCATCGGAGAAATAGAGCGGCGACGCGGAGACGACGAGCGACGATTCCCAGAAGCGCGGTGGTCAGCAGGTGAGGGACTGATGTGATATCCATCGGAGACGTCGTTGGGGATTGGCGGCCTGTTGCACAAACCATAAGTCGGCGGTCGGAGAACAGCAGTGGCTGGCGGTATGCGGCGGCAATATTTCGCGACATTCCCGGCATAACGGCAAATGACACAAATTGGGCTCGTTGTCCCACGTTCGCCAGCCATTGTTAAGCTGGGCAGGAGGCCGAACTGGAGGAAATCGGGTCATCGGTGGTACCGGGCGCTGATAAGATGGTGCGGCCTGACGTGGAGGGACTCCCATGGTGTCAGCACACGTCATAATCGGCGCCGGGGCCGACCGGGCGACAGTTTCTGCATACGTCATCGGCGCGGTTAACGCAGTCATGTGATGAGGATCCACAACGGCAGTACGCGGCAGGGCTTCAGCTTATTGCTCCTGAATCACCCTCCTGAGTGTCGGCACAACAGGGGACGGAGTCTCGGCAACGCAAGGCAGCAGAGAAAGCTGACGAGCGACTTCCTCACAGACAAGTTCCTTTATGCGCGACAACACGGAAGGGCTTTCGGGGTGACCAATCAAACTTGCTAAAATGTCGTCAGGAGCTGAAGGCCGCCGCGTGAGGCTTCGCTCCTCGAAACCCTGGCAGAGGTTTACTACGTCAGCAATTGAACGTGGGTCCCTCGCCAAGAGCATCTGAAAGGCATCGTTGTCTATACCTTTCATGACGTGCTTGATTTTATCAGCTTCGGCCATGGATGGATCGACACGCATGCATAGGTCCAGAACGTCCTCGATGTAACTGGTAAACGTTTCACCAGTTTTCTGCGCACGGGTGCGCAAGCTTTGCTCTGCGAGCAGTTTGCGCACGGCGGGATGGCCAAAAGCTCTCAAGAAGCGCGTCTTGAAGTCGGCCCAGGTGTCTATGCCCGCGACGTTGTTATTAAACCACGTCTCGGCGAGTAAAGTTAAGTAGAAGCCCACGTTGTTGAATTTCATCACATCATCCCACCTGCTGTACTTGCTCACGCGTTCGTACGCCGACAACCAGTCCTCGACAGCCTGGTCTTCCGCTCCGCTGAACTTGACAGGATCCCGTTGCCGGGTGGCGCCAGAGCAGATGATGGTTTGGGCCGCAGGAACCACGGGCGGGTCAGGCATGTCCGTAGGGATGGTCCGACTGCGAAGTTCCAGGGTGGGGACAAGGACTCCGCACTCTCCACCAAACTGTTAAGGGGTTTATTGGTGCTCAGGAACACCGAGGAAGCAGTCAGTACACAAGGGGTGATGCCGAGCCAGCTGAACCTCTTCTTCACAAGCTCCTTCTGATGATGATAGATGAGGTGTGCCAAAAACACGGCAGTGATGGTGATCCACGATAATGCACGGCAATGGCGCTGTCAGGGAATGTCCCGCAGTCTTCGCTACATATTGAACGTAATTTTAAATGCATTAAAAAGCTTTGCCAAAATACATTTCAAATGCACTACAGGCGCTGCTTCAGTTGCTGAATCTTAAAATTTTAAGATTCACGTAAAGCATATCTTAAGGGCCGGATAAAATAGATTTGAAATAAATAAACGCAATGCAAATTTTTTTTTCTCAATGTTGTTACATATGTAATAGAAGAAACTGATGGAGATACATTCGCTTACTGCGCTCTTTAAGGTGAGCTTACAAATAAAGACTGCGTGTTAGAGGGAAACTCAGCGTACAATAATATAAGCGGCGGTCGTTCAGCGCAATCGGCAAAGTAAAAACATCGGCAAAGTAAAAAGTAAAAACTTTGTCGGAACGACTATACCTATATATGTATGAAGAAACTTGCACAGCGCAAGCGCTGTTAGGACAGCATCGCTGTAGAGGCATTGAAAATTTTCTTTTTCGACAAAATATTGGCCTAAGAACGACAACGCTTGGCCTAAGAACGACAATGCGAGCAGGTTGGCGCCTCTCACTGCCGCTGACTACCTCGTCCATAGCCTCCGAGATCACCCCGCACGCGTTTTGCTCGCGGGAATCTCGGAGGCCATGCCTCACCCTCAGTGCCGGGTACCTGCGGCACGAGATGGCGCAGCGCAACCGAACCTGATGTTTTGTCTGCCCCACGGTGTAAGAACCCGCGGTCTGCCCTCGCTACGTTTCCCTGGCCTGTCCCGTGGTGTCACAAGTTTGCGAATTCCTCAACGTGCGGTCGTCGTGCGGACGCAGTCTCTGCTTGGACGGCGCGTTGCAGCGGCGCTTTTCTGAGGAATGCCGTTTAGCCAAGGTAAGCCCAATTTACCTTTCACAAAAAATTCACAGAAGGTGAAAAGACTTTTGTGTTGGTTTTAAAGATGCGGCGAAGCAAATTATAGCGCAAGGACGACGTATTTTCCGTTGCCGTGAAAGCTGCTCAGTGGCGAAAAGTTGCTACGAAATTTTAACTACGTCTTTGGTGTCACGAAAGGCGACCCGGCACGACTGAACAATGCTGGAACAACACGAAGCCAAAGTGGAACGAGGAAAGTTTTCGCGGAAATCAAGACGAATTGAAGGCCGGTAAGTAACACGTTCGCAATTTCATTACACGACCCTAGCATGCGCTACCGATAGATGTTACTGCCATCGTGCCTTATGTTCCAAAACTTCGTGTTTCGTTCACGTGCCCTGCTGCGATTTTTTTCCTGTGCTCAAAAAACGTGGCCGGTTCTTAAGGGCCGCGGACGTTATGTCACTTCTGTTTCGCTCTTGAATATAATAATTTGTTTCGACATAGCCGTATTGTATATTTTTAATTTCAAGCCTTTCAAGATACAAAACCTCGACTCAATAAGGGTATATAAAATTTAGTAACCGAACCTCTTAAACACAACACATCATGTGCACTAAATGAAATGCGGTGCAGGCAGATTCAGTAATATGTATCTCAACCCTGGCAGATATTCTGTCCACACCCAAGTACTGAGACCTTGTCGGCAGTACCGTGAAACCCCAGCATACTGCAGTACATGGAGGCCTGCCCTAGCTACAACCCAACAGCCTTGAAGTGAAGCATTCATTTTCACATTTCGACTACTGTAGTTCGAAAGAGAAGTCAAAATGTGATCACTGAAGCACAGGTATATGTGTGTTTGCGTGTGACTATTTTCGCTGGAATGCTGCTGTTAGAGCCATTTCAATGCTCACATTCACTCCAGCCTTTTTTTCACTGACGGTGCGTTACGCATTGCTTTCTAGGGGGACGACCACTACCTCGACCGATGTCGCCGACCATGGAGATGGTTGGCATAGTAGCAGGTTACACGGCCTGAAAACAAGAATTACTTTGTCGGAACATGCCGCCTGCTGCCTGTGCAGAGTCAACTGGTCCTATAGTTGGTGCAGACAATGGTGGACGGCACCAAGGACAAAAAACAGTGTTTATGCCACAGGTAGGTGCAAATTTTCTATCTTTAGGGGAAAAAACTGTTCATCTCGGAGCTTCAGTGCAGTGAGGGTTCATGGTTTAATTAATTAGCTAATTAGCTTTCGTTTTTTAACAGGGGCCTAATCCCGTGTGAATGCATTTTGCCTCAAAAGAAGGCAAAAATAACGGTCATCCGCATTATGTAGCACGCAGGTTTAATGCAGTCCGCTGCAGCCTGTTTTCTGGTAGAGGCTGGAAAACGAAAGGTCAGCCCACGTTGAGGGGGCCATGAAGACAAAATTAAAGTTTGGTTGACTGGAAAGATTTCCTCGTTTGAATAACACTGCACCAATATTAACACAGACTTCACTCAAATAAATGACATAATGAGGAAAACAGAGAATGGGCATGCAATACCCTAGCTACTTTTACACACTTAATTGACGACGTACTATTGGCAGCTCGTTGCAATTCGCTGAGTCAAAAAAAATCCAACGCCAATTATAAAGCTTGCAGAACACGATATCTGCATTTACATTTAGGGAACATTCTTTTTAAAGCAGTAACAAGTGCTAGGTAAACAATAGAAGTTACAAGTGAATACATAAACACAGAACAAACGTGTATTTTGTCTCCATGGCCCCTTTGAGGACCCCAAGGGGGCCTAACTTCTTAGCTATCCACTACGGTGCATCTCGTAATCATCTCAGTTGCACTTCGGTGTAATGATGGAATGACGTGACCTGCACAACCACCTCACGTGTGGCATACTTCTCTGTAATAGACGTTTCTCACTCGGCCCCTTTAATTCCCCGTACATACTCAAATGGCTGTGTAAGGAGAACGGCAGCCCATTTCTGTATCGTGGAATAGGCAGTGGCATCACCCTTGCCTGGAAAGGAAGATCCCCTCCAACTACCCTTCGGTGCACTAACATATCGCACAAGCTTTTCCATTCAACAGATATGATTTGCTTGTTCATTTCAGATGACTCATTCAAGGCAGACTCATCCCCAGGGGAAACGGGGGCGGCGACAGCACCAGAGTCTCTTTCGCTGCCATGAGAGTCTCTTTCGGAGGCAAGTCCGGTGGCGGCAGCTACAGCTTCGGCAGCTGGCAGTAGCGATGGCAGTGATGCAACAGCGCCCGCTACGAATGCCGCACGGCACCCAAACGGTAATATGGCCCTCCTTGAGTGAAAGCGCGGAGCTGACGATAACACGAGGGTGGAGCTCCTGCAGGATGAGCACAACCGGCATCCTATGCTGATAAGGAGGTGCGCCTGAGAAAATAAAGCTAGAGGACCAGCTGATAAAAGACCTTGAGGAAAAGCTCCTGAGTATAACATAAAGCGTGAGCAAACTTTGCTCGCCCAGGCTTTGGAGCCAGAATTCGACAGGAGCCCGTGTGGTCAAAATGAAGGGAGAGAGAATTTATTGTACTGAGAGCAGGAAAATGTTGTCGGGGCCTTGTCCTTTCTGGAGTGCGTTGGATACCGGCCAAAGAACTTTGCATTTTGGCTTTACTAGAGGAGGTTTGGAGTCTTTCCTCTTATACCCAAACATCTTGTTTGTCTTTGAAAAGGTTTACATCTCTTGTTGGGCCAGTGTTTATTTTTATGGCCGAGGCTCTGCAACAGAAATAATAAAGGTATGTGTAAGCTCTGTGATTTCAGGCTGCTGCATTTATTTTACAAATGTGGCTACTAGAGGTTTAGGAGATTTACTTGAACAAAAACAAATGCCAGATTACAGGCATTTTGTTACTGGTATGGTATTTTTTCTTGCACGCTGCTGTGGCCCCTTTTTGCTATAAGGGCAACAGAATGTCCAGCAATTTAAAATAAAATACAGAAGTACTTAGTGAACAGGAAAACTCTTGCTTGATTCGTATTAAAACGTGGATGTTCATATAGGCACGTTGCAGTGATGTTTACCGCTTGAACAACATCAGCGTTTTAGGCATCATGGTGTTGTGGAATGTACCTCTTTGCGAATATGTGCCCCGCCAGTTAACAAAATTGAATCTACGTAGGAGTCACTGTCCAGCTTGAGTCATCAATGTCTACTTTTATCACTCGTCAAGCTAACAAACCCCACAAGAATACTATAGCATGATAATGGAATTCACAAGAAAATATCGGTTTGAGGAACTTGTGAAAATCACACGATATCAGTGATGGAGTTTGCGGTCGGCCAATCCGGTTGTTACGAAACATCTATTTGAGCCGATTAAAATCAAATAAATGTGGGTGGCCTCTTTAGGTCAGAAAGCCAAGAACAATCACTGCTGTTGTAGCCCGGAAGATCAAGTGTTCCTGAGTCTTGATGTGACAGCTGGTCAGGCGGCAAAAGAAAAAAAAGTGACACCGGAGCATTCCCTGGAATCTTTTTTGCTTGCTTAAAAAGTGGCACTTCAGTGCGGTCTCCACAAAACCGTGTGCAGTGCCAGGCTTTGCATGATAACTGTTAAAGAAATTACCACCCATTTATCAAAGCTTTAGATTGCATTGCAGGTGGATTTATTAGGAAAACTGGTGCATTCTCAGCAGCCTCTGTAAAGCAAAGGATTCCAATGGGACTTCTGCCTCATAGCATACTGTACCAGTCCTATATTCCATTATAGGTCAGCTGTTTTGTCTGTTTGCGCATCAAATTGCTCCTGCGCACAAAGCATCTCGGCAAAAAAGAATGCCAAAATGAGATCTGCATGTTTATCACAAATGCATTACAACATCACCTGCCAGCCCCCCAAATTCCTTTTACATGTGCTTCTGAAAGCTTCAGACATACAAACCAGAAATAAATCCACAATCAACGCGAACTTTACCGAAATCTGCTATGGGATGCCCTCGCAATAAAGTGCACTTGTAGCACATTCGACTTGCGCTGTTGTCACACTGGTGCAACATGTGGCATAACACATCAAATAGCCCAGAACACCACAGAGTGTTTAAATAGATATCCTATAGCTTTGTTATAACGGGTTTAATGTCAGTAAAAATTTTAGCGAGCACGTCGGACCTGGTAAGTGTGGGTTGGCACACACAGATGACGGAGTAGAGACTAGCCAGCAACTCGTACTGCCCCTGTGTCGTCACTGGGACGGGACTAGTGGTGTAGCACAAGGTCGACAAAAGCCATTTATAATAAACATGACTGTGTACTTGTATTGGGCTCTAGAATCCATTCAATTGTGCTGCCTGAATGCTAGCATGCAGTTAACACACTGACTACGCTGTTTGGTACCCTCACAAATGACCTCAATGATTACACCATAAAGTAAAAAATTTTGAGCTGCAATAACTCTTTGTGTATGTGAGACCACCTTTGGGGCCAGAATAGAGCTGGGTGTAACTGAAGGACAGTCGGTTAAAGCAAAACAAAGATGTATGCTGTATTTATGGTCCCTCTCAAGGAAAAACTTGTGCGCACTCTAACCTGCACAACATTCCTTTTTCTCTGGATTTACTGTGACAGACCAAAATTACGCCCATCTTCCCGCCAGGGAACCCTGGTGTGAAGCGACGCATCGGGGGGTTCGTTTGGAGTGACGCTGGTATTGGATTGTGTCACACCACTCGCTGAAGGGACCGTCGCTTCCATCACGTCTTCATCGGAAGAATCAAGTCAAGCACGCAGTCGTCAAGCAAAGTGACGCGAAGTGGAACGAGAGCGAGTGCTGACTGAACCGCCGCAGCGCGCTACCCGCTTTATAATGACAGCGCCTGAAGGAGAGGAGACAGAGGGGGAGAGTCGCGCATGCGCGCACTTGCGCGGCGGTAGCGGAGCGAAGCGAGCGAAGCGCGCGCACGCAGCTGTTGTTTATGATAATGAGATGGAGTGGGAGTGTTGCGCACAGCTGTCGGAGAGAAGAGCGGAGGAGAGTCGCGCATGCGCAGGTGGCGTGCGGACGCCACCGACGCCGACGCAGGAGGGACATGCCTCAGAGCAAGAGATGCGTAGCATCTAAAAACACTTAACAATCACACAATGTTGCATCAAAAAGAAAAAAACATGAAATGTTCAAACTAATCACGTGAAGACACTTTCCCGCGGGATGAGACAAGGTATACTCGGTGACAAGTTCAAGCGACATCGAAGCGCAAAATCAAGTTCGCTAATATCAGTCATCGCAGTGCCGTGAATGGCAATAATTGCACTTGCAGCACTACCTCGACGCGTCCGGGAAGTGAAAAGGCCGCTCAAACAGTGGCTTTTTCCGATCAGCTTTATCACCATCCTTAGGGTGTGGCACACAGTAGAATTCACCAGTGTTCTGTCGCTGCTTGAAAGGAGCCAGCGCCGTAAAACCGGAGGGCCAGCATCCGCTGCTGCATTGTAGCCAGTAGCAGTCCCTGGCGATCATCGTACACCGGCTTTGTTGGCCGCTTATCAATTACCGCGGTATTTTCGGCATCTTGTCGTATACGCGTCGCCATAACAAAACATCAGTGGCACGACAGACTGCCTCGACGCCGGCGATCCGTCGCACAACGTCGCGGCGCTGCCTGTGCCGAGCCGCCGTGTTGGAATTATGAAGTGACGAAGTTGCCTTCAAGGTAGCTACGAAACAGACTTGAATTTTGACCGACAAAGGTCAGTCGAAGTACGATTGAAGTACGATCGATGAGCGCGTTGGGTCTATGAAATGAGGGAAGCTGACTTAGACGGCCTCAAGTTAAGCTGGGATTAAGTTGAGAAGAAGATATAGTATTTATGAATTTGGGAATAAGTGGTTTGTGTCGAGGGACTTATAATGATTTATCGATCTAAGACAAACTGTACAAGAGTCGCTGGTACGTTGCTGCAGTATTTTCTCACAGTTGCCGTTCGTACCGCCACAGAGAACCAAGAACCAGCAAATAACGAAGGAAGAAGGAGGGGGGGGGGACCCCACCCAGTTCCGTGCACGAAGCCCAGCGGTTCCCGCTACGGGTGCCCCTACAGCCGCGTTCGTCTCTCTTTGTTTATTCAATGGCTCCACCAAAACTTCCTGACACGTCAGGACCTTGCACCCTTCCTCTTTTGTGTTTCTTAGCAGCTCGTTCCTTCTTTGCTGAATTATTTTCGTAGTGCAATCACGACTAACACGTGTTCGCGTTTCGAGAGGCCCTTCGGACACTTGTGATCAAGTGAAAATTACAAAAATGTGCCCAAAGGCAAGGCATAACTGTAAGTGAGCGTGCACGCGTGGGCTGCTTGGCGGGTTGTGTGTGTTTAGCAGCCGCAACTGCTCATTTGCGTCTCAGCTGTATTTAAACAAGTTTCTTTTATATACCAAATAATTTGAGGCGCTAAACAACGGCGACCAGAAGAAACACGTAGACACAGACAGGTGCTTCTTCTGGTCCCCGCTGTTTAGCGCCTCAAATTATTCAGTATGTTCAACCAAGTAGCCCTGATCAGGCTTTTGTTACTTAATATTTCTTTTAGCAGTCTGGAGTAATAATGAAGCCACTACTTTTTACTTGTTGGTACCTGACGCTTACTGTACTATATTATATTTTTTCTGTGTGTTAAAGACGCCAGCATTTACAATTATTTTCCGCTTTTGTCCTTAATTAAATGATTGAGTTTTCTGTGGACAGTAAAAACTATAAAATTACCCTTGATGTGTGGTGAAGAGCAAGAATAGCGGAAAGGCCGGAGTGATTTATTACGCATTTGGCTCTAAAAAGCAGTGTTGCACTAACAGTTTTTCTTGTTTTCTTTTCACTGCAGGTGCAGGCGAAATTCCCCGACTTGGGGAACTCCAAGTACGAGGACTTTGATGCACAACGCTGCATCTTTGCCCATACAGGGGGGGCTGAAACGCATTCATTCTATGCTGCTTAGTAATTGCGAAATTGGTCCCTCAGTTGAAATGTACGATAAACAAATTTCAAAATGCCAACCTGTGTGCGTACGTTCTGTACTTTTCGGTCATTTGCTGGCCCCCATTCAGGGCATGGCCGGTTTAGCTTTTGACAATCGAGCTTATCTTGAGGCTAGAGCCTATTAAAGTTTTCAAAACCTAAAAAAAAAATTCTAGCTTGAAAGTTAACAAAATCCACTACGACACATTGCAATGACATCTCTCTATGCATTTAGGGTTTTTCTTATTATACACTAGCCGCACATTTTGAGCATATTGAAAGCAGTATTTTTGGTCTCTTTAAATGTATTACTAGCGCATTTTGTATGTGTTTAAAGTGGCATTTTCTATGTATTTAAGATGCGTTACTAGTGCATTTTGTACGCCTTTATAATGACATTCTCTGTGGATTTTTAATGAATTTAAAATGCACTGAATGTATATTTTCGCTGCACTTTTAATGTATTTGGGCAATTCATTTGGAATACATTTCCAATGTACTGAAAATGCATATAGAATGTGGAGAAAGTAATTCAAAATAAATACGTTATTAATACAGGCATTAAATGCACATTAAAAGTACGGCTTCTTTCACCCATGGCTACTGTCGAGAATCCAATCTAATTCTACACTTCAGTGTTCCTTTGCGTTGAAGCGATGAATTCTTTTCCTACCTTTCAGATAGATCTGCATTCGTCTCCAAGGAAGTACTTTGCACCAGGGCAATGGGTAAAAGCAATTTTTGAAGATAATGCACAACAGATTAGCCCCCCGCTGGAGGGACTTGTACAATTTGCTATGACAGCCCTGCTTTCCCTTTTCCGGTCAAACCAAACAGTCAAGATGGAAATTATGCATACAGAAAAAAATGGGCTCCAAGCCACGCTGTGAAGGTGGTTGGAAAGCAAAGCTTTAAACGACACCAACAACAATTGCTCATGCGACATCACTTGAATTCAAAAGCGTGGCTCTATAAACAGTGAAGCCAGAGGTTCTGCCAGCCGTTACCTAGAATTCGCGGGGGCGGCGTCCCGAACACAGCAGCAGCGTCATCCACGCCAGGCCTAGAGCGGCGGACGACGCCGCTGTCCCCCGGCCATGCATCCGCAAAAATAAAACAAAGAGAAGCGTCCTTCGAAGGGTGACACAGCGGAACCTAGCCATCCTTGTGTGCTAGCTCAGGGCTACGCCATTGTGCGACAGAACCGCAGACACCGAAACAATTCGGCATGTGAGCTTAGCGATCCCCATTTATACCAATTTGAACTAGTTATTTTGGTAATTTAGAGAATTGCGAGAAAGCTGAGGGAACTTTTATAATCGTTGTTTATCAGATCCAGTTGCTGCTTTCGCATTTGTAATACTTCTTTAAAAACAGAATTGGTATTCACGATTTTAGAAAACGGTGTCCCATTCGTGGCAAGTAGTGTGCAAAAGGTAGCGTTTCTGTAGCGGCCAGATGTCTGTATGTGGTTTGTACATTTCGTTTTCCCGCCCTTCAAAGCAGTCTTTAACGTATGTTGGCCGAACGACCACTTAATTCCGTCGGGTGCGGGTTACCCTGGAGGTGCTGTCAAACCAGCTAATCGCGCAACGAAGGTGAAGTAGCGCCATAACATGCCCAAAACGGCCGTCGCTAAAGCAGATGACAAAGCCGTACCACCGACTCCAGCGAAGAGGCGCCACCGCGCGGGGAACACTAGTATAAATTCACTGCGCCCTGTACAGTGTGCTCCGTGAGTGAAACTCTCCGCGACCCCTCCCTTGCCTCCCCCCGCCACCGCCTCTGCCGCGTAGGAGTTTGTCCCGCACGCAAGGAAAGAACCGTTGGCAGGTAGGGCTAGAAATCTTTGCTTCAGAAAGACGAATAACGTCAAGCAATGTTCTTTTTGTGTCTACATTAAAATTTTAATTATGTACTAATACTGTTTTCTGAAATAAACAACGAAGTGGGGAAAAATGCAAGCGACACAAGGTGGCAATTGTTTTGTGTCTACATTATAAAACTTTTAATTATGTACTAATACTGTTTTCTGAAATAAACAACGAAGTGGGGAAAAATGCAAGCGACACAAAATGGCAATTGTTTTGTGTCTACATTATAAAAATTTTTATTATGTACTAATACTGTTTTCTGAAATAAACAACGAAGTGGGGAAAAATGCAAGCGACACAAGGTGGCAATTGTTTGGTGTCTACATTATAAAAATTTAATTATGTACTAATACTGTTTTCTGAAATAAACAATGAAGTGGGGAAAAATGCAAGCGACACAAGGTGGCAATTGTTTTGTGTCTACATTATAAAAATTTTAATTATGTACTAATACTGTTTTCTGAAATAAACAACCAAGTGGGGAAAAACGCAAGCGACACAAGGTGGCAATTGTTTTGTGTCTACATTATAAAAATTTTTATTATGTACTAATACTGTTTTCTGAAATAAACAACGAAGTGGGGAAAATGCAAGCGACACAAGGTGGCAATTGTTTTGTGACTACATTATAAAAATTTTAATTATGTACTAATACTGTTTTCTGAAATAAACAACCAAGTGGGGAAAAACGCAAGCGACACAAGGTGGCAATTGTTTTGTGTCTACATTATAAAAATTTTAATTATGTACTAATACTGTTTTCTGAAATAAACAACCAAGTGGGGAAAAATGCAAGCGACACAAGGTGGCAATTGTTTTGTGTCTACATTATAAAAATTTTAATTATGTACTAATACTGTTTTCTGAAATAAACAACCAAGTGGGGAAAAACGCAAGCGACACAAGGTGGCAATTGTTTTGTGTCTACATTATAAAAATTTTAATTATGTACTAATACTGTTTTCTGAAATAAACAACGAAGTGGGGAAAATGCAAGCGACACAAGGTGGCAATTGTTTTGTGACTACATTATAAAAATTTTAATTATGTACTAATACTGTTTTCTGAAATAAACAACCAAGTGGGGAAAAATGCAAGCGACACAAGGTGGCAATTGTTTTGTGACTACATTATAAAAATTTTAATTATGTACTAATACTGTTTTCTGAAATAAACAACGAAGTGGGGAAAAACGCAAGCGACACAAGGTGGCAATTGTTTTGTGACTACATTATAAAAATTTTAATTATGTACTAATACTGTTTTCTGAAATAAACAACGAAGTGGGGAAAATGCAAGCGACACAAGGTGGCAATTGTTTTGTGACTACATTATAAAAATTTTAATTATGTACTAATACTGTTTTCTGAAATAAACAACGAAGTAGGGAAAATGCAAGCGACACAAGGTGGCAATTGTTTTGTGACTACATTATAAAAATTTTAATTATGTACTAATACTGTTTTCTGAAATAAACAACCAAGTGGGGAAAAATGCAAGCGACACAAGGTGGCAATTGTTTTGTGTCTACATTATAAAAATTTTAATTATGTACTAATACTGTTTTCTGAAATAAACAACGAAGTGGGGAAAATGCAAGCGACACAAGGTGGCAATTGTTTTGTGACTACATTATAAAAATTTTAATTATGTACTAATACTGTTTTCTGAAATAAACAACCAAGTGGGGAAAAATGCAAGCGACACAAGGTGGCAATTGTTTTGTGTCTACATTATAAAAATTTTAATTATGTACTAATACTGTTTTCTGAAATAAACAACGAAGTGGGGAAAATGCAAGCGACACAAGGTGGCAATTGTTTTGTGACTACATTATAAAAATTTTAATTATGTACTAATACTGTTTTCTGAAATAAACAACCAAGTGGGGAAAAATGCAAGCGACACAAGGTGGCAATTGTTTTGTGACTACATTATAAAAATTTTAATTATGTACTAATACTGTTTTCTGAAATAAACAACCAAGTGGGGAAAAACGCAAGCGACACAAGGTGGCAATTGTTTTGTGACTACATTATAAAAATTTTAATTATGTACTAATACTGTTTTCTGAAATAAACAACGAAGTGGGGAAAATGCAAGCGACACAAGGTGGCAATTGTTTTGTGACTACATTATAAAAATTTTAATTATGTACTAATACTGTTTTCTGAAATAAACAACCAAGTGGGGAAAAACGCAAGCGACACAAGGTGGCAATTGTTTTGTGTCTACATTATAAAAATTTTAATTATGTACTAATACTGTTTTCTGAAATAAACAACCAAGTGGGGAAAAATGCAAGCGACACAAGGTGGCAATTGTTTTGTGTCTACATTATAAAAATTTTAATTATGTACTAATACTGTTTTCTGAAATAAACAACCAAGTGGGGAAAAACGCAAGCGACACAAGGTGGCAATTGTTTTGTGTCTACATTATAAAAATTTTAATTATGTACTAATACTGTTTTCTGAAATAAACAACGAAGTGGGGAAAATGCAAGCGACACAAGGTGGCAATTGTTTTGTGACTACATTGTAAAAATTTTAATTATGTACTAATACTGTTTT
Organism: Haemaphysalis longicornis; assembly: GCF_048455015.1. Classification (NCBI taxonomy): domain Eukaryota; kingdom Metazoa; phylum Arthropoda; class Arachnida; order Ixodida; family Ixodidae; genus Haemaphysalis; species Haemaphysalis longicornis. Next base: position 629,893 of record NW_027526355.1, on the reverse strand, counting down.
CTGAAATAAACAACCAAGTGGGGAAAAATGCAAGCGACACAAGGTGGCAATTGTTTTGTGTCTACATTATAAAAATTTTAATTATGTACTAATACTGAAATAAACAACCAAGTGGGGAAAAATGCAAGCGACACAAGGTGGCAATGTGAATGCTTAGATGCTCTGTGCGGTGTTTTCCGAGAATGTTTATTGGCGACCTAGGTTTGCATGCAGAATTCTGTCACGCCATACTTGGTTTGCGGGAATGGCCAAGGGGTGAATGTTTAGCTTCTGTTTCGAAGGACCATGGTTCAAATCTTTAGAAAGCTTACCTCTACTTTATTTTCTCTCTGTTTTGTTTTTTCGAGGAGGGTCCCATATGCTTTTTAACGCGGTATGTGCCTTCTCCTTCCCTTTAAATCTGAGAGTGACTTTCAACTCTAACCTCAGTAGCAAGGCAACGCTGAAGATTGGTTTAGTTCATGCTTTGAATTCATAACGCAGAGTGCACATATCATCAAGCTACGAAATCAAGTACCGAAGGAAAAAGTTGTTCAGAGTGCGTATTTTTATCATGCTTGCTGTCTTGTTATTTGGTGGTGATGGCTTGAAATAAATTTCGCAGCATTTCAAATTTCGCCTGCAAATATTTTTTACAATGCATGGAGACAGGCAAGTGCTTTTTAATGGTGAAGCTAAGGCTTGTATAACTGCAGTTAAACAATAGAAAGTTACTAATTATAAACAATCAAAATTAACTTTAAAAGGATATCAGAGTACATACAAATGTAACCAGCCACGCAAGTCGACGCAGCGGCTTACAAGTGACTTCGCTGGCCTCAAGCGGTTACTTCACCTTCCTCCTTGTCAGTGCATTGCCGCCGAATGTCGCCGACACTCACGCGACGCGTGATTTTAGTACCGAGTGGCTGGGCCTTAGCACTCAGCTTTCGCCTTTAATGTCTAGCTTCACTGTGATCGCCAGTCAGTTTCCAATGCCACTGAACGAAAACGAATTCACTAACCAATTGGAACGCCATGATGTAACATGTGCCCACACCATCCTAAATTTTTAAATTTCAATCCATTCCTTGTTTGAAGTGGCGTTTTCGTTGTGTGAATTCTAAAAACATTTTTAATCCTTTCCTATTTTTTAGCTCTTCCCTTCCCCTTCCCTGAATGAAATTGTGCTTACACTACCGGTTGCAACTGAATTAATGATAGGCGTACTCTCTAATGGGAAGTGGTCAATCATAGCAAAACTTAAGCACAGGGGACGAGGGCATACAGAGTAGACAGGAGACTGCGATACTAACAACTCTATTTTCACTGAGAGTTAGTCGATTCTATACAGGTGTGAACACAGCAAATGAAAGTAAAAATTTAAACAATATAATCTAGAAAGTTGATTGTAAAAGTGGGTGATATGAAATGCGACAGCAAAAAGGGGCCCGTCCTTGCTGAAACGTAGTGATTGGAGAAAAATTGCAATTCGTTATGTGTAATGAATATAAGCGCTGCTAATGCATTTGTCATTCAAAGAAACAATTTGGTAGGCCTTTATGGTTTTTACTAGTCGTCTGATCTCTACATCAAGCTACGACGTTGGTCTTATTGAAAGGTAGCTTACATGCACAGCATCTGCAATGAGAGCCCTAATATTTATGAACTGCATTTTGCCTGTAAAGAACTAACTCATGAACGTCTGGGTACCCGTTGCAAAATAAGACAAATATGCACTAATTATTTTTTTTCATGGTGCAACAAAAATACCATTATTTTTATGTTGTACATTGCAGGCATTTTTCATTTGTTGCAAGGTCTGCGCATGTAAGCTGCACTTCAGTATAACCACTGTTGTACCTTAACACAGTGATCAGTTCACTAGACAAACCGTTGAGGCCCACCATATAGTTTTTTTTCAATAACAAATGCTTTAGCACTCCTTGCATATCATTAACACAGAACGAACTGCAGTTCTTATCCGATTTCTAGGTCTCACTATGCACGAGCACCTTTTTACCACGGCCGTTTCGTGACACCCATCTTCACTCTCAACTTTCTAGATTTTATGTTGCTTGTGCTTTCGTTTTTCGTTCATTGTCTGAATTCACACATGTATGAAGTCGGCCAGATCGCGTTAGAAATAGAGTTGTTTGTAGCACAGTGTCCCGCATACTCTATATCCCTTCTCCGTCCCGCACTTAATTTTGCAATAATTAGGCTGTAAACCACCTTCAAAATTAAATAGGACCACAACACAATAACCTGGGAGGAAATTATTCCTACTGGAAATAAAAATGGATGCTGACTCACTTCTTCTCTTTCATTCTTTTGCTAGAGGGCCATGCTTGCAGTTGAAGCGCAGTGCTAGTGAAACAAAGAGCACTAAAAATACACAAAATGCTTTTAGAAAGTGAAAGAAAACTAAAGCAAAACAAAACTAAAACAAGACTAAAAAATTACGCCCACCTCCCCTCGCGGGAACCCTGCTGTGATGCGACACTGAGGGGGCTTCAAGCGAAAGCGGAGAGCAACCGTCGACCAAAAGGCCGCCGGAGAGCGGCACACCGGTTATATGCGCAGCGCGCCCGAAGGAGAGGAGACCACGGAGACAGAGAGTGCCGCGGCTATGACGCAACACAATCCAACACAATCCACTTTAATGCAATCCAATCCAAATCCAATCCAATCCAATCCAAGCCAAGCCAATCCAATGGAATCCAATCCAATGCCCCTCACGAGAGAGTGTTCGCTATCGGAGAGGAGAGGGGCAGAGTGGCTGCGGACAACAACAACGGACGCACGCAGTCAACAACGGACGCACTCAGGAAGGACAGGGCCGCCGACAAGAGATGCTGTCAGCGTTTCATCTAATAAAAAGTGAGGCGTACACTTAAGTGCACAACTCCCAGCAGTTTGATAAGACGGAAACCATCATGTATGCTGTCCAAAGTATGAAGGATGGGTAGATAGCGGTGCGTGAATAGGTATTCGCTAAGAGGTCATTCGAAGTAGAGTGACGACATCTTTGCCTTATGTTTATCAAATAAACATACTTGTTTGATACAGGCACTAACTTATTTCTAAACAAGAACTGGGGCAGACGAGATGAGCATTAGGATGATTTGATTGTGCAATGTCTGTCTTTCGGCCTGGCCCTGTTCTGTCAGCGTATTAGGTTTGGGGTGGCGACCATGCCTATAGAAAAATTTACTATCTAGGGCGTACATTTTAAAGCAAACCTTTCTACCTATACCAGACAGCGGTTCTTTCGCGGCGTGCGGGACAATAAACTCCCAACGCTGCGCAGGCGGTGGCGGAGACGGGAGGCGGGGAGGGTTTCACTCGCGGAGCACACTGTAGATGGCATGGTGAATTTACCCAGCATTCCCCGCGCGGAGGTCCCTGCTCACCGGCCGGTGCGTCGCCGGCACGCCTTTGTCGTCTACTTTAGCGACGCTTGTTATGGACCTGTTTTGGCGCAGCTTCGTGTCCTATGCTGGCTTCCTTCGCACGGATTGATTAACTTGTTCGACAGAACGTCCTGAGTAACCGGGACCCGACGGAATCAAGTGGTCGTTCGGCATAGATACGTTAGCGATTGGTTTCAAGTCAAGGGAGGGAAAACAAAATGTAGAGCCCCCATGCTGACATCTCGCCGCTATAAAAACGCTACATCTTGCGCCCTGATTGCCACAAATGGGGCTCCGTTTTCTAAATCGGCGAATACCAATCGTTTGTGATTTATTATGCATTGCAAAAGGCTAAAAGAGCAACTGGTCCTGACCAATAGCAATTATAAAAGTTCCCTCAGCTTTCTCACAGTCCTCAAACTTACTGGAACTAAATAGTTTAAATCGGTGTAAATGAGAATCACTATAAGCTCTCATGCCAAATTGTTTCGGTGTCTGCGCCTGTGTCGCGCGCTGGTGTAGCCCCGAGCTAGCACATCAGCATGGCTAGGTTCCGCTGTTTCTCGCTTGGAAAGCTACCCCTCTCCGTTTTCTTTCTGCCGACGAACGGCCGGGCTGCGGCGCCGGCGTCCACCGATGTTGCATTACCGTGGCCAATGCTGCTGCGTACGGGACGCTGCCCCTGGGTTTCTAGGTAACGGGGGGAAGAATCACTCGGTTTCACTCTTTGTAGAGCCGCGTGTGTGAATTCAAGTGACCTCGCATGGGCAATTGTTGTTGGTGTCGATTAAAGCTTTGCTTTCCAACCACCGGAGGACTCCCAGAACGGGGCTGAGCGGAGTAGTCATGCGATGCATGGGCTCCCGCGTTGACGTCATGGGCTCCTGCGGTTCTTCTTAGGGCGAGCCGATTCGAGACATAACCAACTCGCCGGTGAGTGGACTTTTCAACCGAGTGGACTTTTCAACCCCGACAGCAGTATCGGGCCAAACACGTCACTTGAATCGAATATTGTGATTGCTTCGTCCGACCTTATAGTACTTTTTGTTTACGCTCAAACAGCTATTGTGGTAATTTGAGAAAGTTTGAGTTTATTTCCCTCAGCATGGCGCATATGTTGATCTCGCTATACTTAATCAGCCAGCAGCCGTAACGTTTATGTAGACGCAAGCGCAATGGAGAGCTTCCCATAAACCGGTGCATGCCCGGCGATGCTGCAGCTTGGCTCGGGCAGGGTCACTGTGGCTCGGGTTATGAAGCGGCGACGGCGAAAAATATATTCTTCCCGTTTTTCCGAATATCATGCGGCAAGACTGTTCTTTGAAGCATAACCGCTCTCCCAGCGATGTAACATGCGTCCACGTACGTAGCAGCGCTCTATGATTACGCAGAAACAAGCTCTCGATCGTTCAGCGCATCGCATTCTGATACGGTGCGCACGGGCTGTCTATTTGTGTCCTTGCGGCAAATCTTAGCGCTTCTTTCGTCAACTGCAATGAGCGCTGGTATTTTAAATTCTGCAACGCAGGGTACAAAATTTTGGTATAGGAATATCGGCAGCATAGTTATTACCTTAACATGGTGTCCGCATCTCTTAAACACATATTTACGTACTCATTTTGCGATTACGCGCCTGTGGAACTACAGCAGCCAGCGATCGCATTTAGTAACTCGCAAAAACCGGAATAGTTCCACCGACCGGCGCCGCGGTGTTTTCTTTTCTTAGTTTTTTTAATGGCGATGCCGGCTTTGATCTTTGTGTTCTACAACGAGATTACCTTTTCTGGACGACTGTACGAAGGCTCCCATCCAGGTCAACAGTTTTTCTTACTAAATAACTTCCACAGAAAACACATTTAGGCACATTTAACGCTTTGCTGCATGTTTCAAGTACATTTGTTTACAGTTAATTATGCTGATTCGGACACTACAGATTTTGTTTGCAAATTAGCACAGGGTTAGAGCCTGGTCCGGGGTTTGTAAAAACAGGCGTCCATACACGTCTGCATATGGCGGCCATACAGAACGCATGAGCGATTCATACAGCAGAATGGAAGTTTTTTTTTTATCCCTCACAGGAGCAGGCCAGTCCCACCACCTGCACTTACTGGGGGGTAACAGCCGTCTGGCCAATTTAATTTCAAAAAATTAATTCACATACTGCTTTCCACCCTCCCCTCTCCTTTCTTGCAGCCTGATTTACTGCTTGTTCATCGGATTGGAGTGGATAGCTGACATTTTCCCCCTACTTCTAATGGTCCCCATGGTAGTGCCCTTGGTCTTTCCTTTAAATTTTCTGTAATGAATTATTTCCATTGTAAATGAACCTGGACAGATTTCGCTATATACTAGCAATTTCCCTATTTCTTATAATATCCCCTCCTGGAGTCATGTGTGGGTTACGGGGTTAAAACCGGATGACTGCAGTCTCCCTTCATATCATCAACAAAAAAAATCCACTCACACTTTTTTACCCTTTTTCAGGAAAACTTGCCCGAAGCTCAGAAATGTACTCGTCTAGCTATTGTATAAACTAGCAACTTGAGCTGAAGTCATATAAAAAACAATGTTTCCTCATCTTGTCGTGAAGTCGGTTTTATAAAGCATAAACTCACCGATACTCCAGCAAAAGTTAGATTATTTTTTGTACCCTACTTTAATTTGATAGAAACAAGTATGCCTGCACAGTCTCAGACCCCTATAGAGGAAATAATATCGAATTGGTTGAAAAGGCTCTAAGAAAGGCTGTTGACTTTATTTATTCTAAATATAATCGCACAAATTCTCTTTGTGAGATCATGCAAGCTTATTGGATTCGAACATTAGTCAACGAGAAAGTTTTTGCATCTTACGTTTCTTCACTGTTCAGAATTCTAACTATGGTCGCACGGATTCTCTTAATAAGCTCATGTAAACTGGTGCGATTGAAGCACTAGGGAAAAAAGAAGTCTTAATGCCTTAAATTTTTTGCTGTTGTTTTGCTACAAACTTGGCCTAGATAAAAGACCACGACATACTTCAAAATAATATTAATCATTACCATTTTCATTCTTTCACCCGTTCTACACACCGGTTGAAATTTTTTTTCCCACATGTACTATCGACTGGAAAAATACACCTGAACATATGTCTTGGTTAATTTGAATAAATAGAAGCAAATGTTTATTTTAACCTTTTGTTCTTTCTCATTGCTGCCACGTGTAGTATCCTGAACTGCTGGTATCTCTGATCTTGTTCACACCTTTATGCCCCTCCTTCTTGGGCCTCTGGTTCGCAGTATGCACTTCAATAAAAATTAAAAAAATTAGTGACAAGGGCAGCTCGAGGTGCTCAAGGAAAATTGGCACCACACAAATTGCAGAAGACTCACGGCAGAACACGACGTGTATACCCCACACAAAAAAAAACTCGCCGATCAAATTTTATTTCAAAACAAGACAGCTATGCACAAAAACAGATAGGCACGAGAGATTTATAGATACATGAATTAATAAGTCTTAGTTATAAACAAAGCTCGCTACGTTTTGTTAAGAGCAGTGATGCCTCAATGAGTTACCAAGATCCCTTTTCATTTCCGTAATTTCGACTTATAACGCGGTCTTCTGTTTTGAAATGAAGCCTTTTTCGGCCAAAGTTAGGCAAGTAAAGGCACAGCAAAAAGAGTTCCTTTGTTTAATGCTACCAAATGTACTAAGTATTACAGACTTGAAACACACAAGGTTAAGTGAACAACACTACATACAACAATAAGTTAAGTTTATGCAGACTTGGAAAAAAAAGATCAGCACTAGATGACGCTAAACTGCAGCACGGTATATTGACATTTCATCGATATGCACACAACTCGTAATGATCAAGTAGTCCCATGCATGTTGAACCCTTTCATTTTGCACCATTCATATTTTTCTTCTCCTGGGTTCCTTAAATATAAATTCATACTTGAGCATCATCACATATACTATGTTCTTGCAATCAGTAAAAATTCTATGCACTCAACACCAATACAATGGCTTAGAGAGAGAGAGAATAACTTTAATGGAGACCAGCGATGTTAGCCGAGCCGTCGGGCTGGCTTGCTACGCTAAATGAGACAAGAAAAACAAAAAGAAAAAAAAACGTGAAGACGAAAAGGTGTCATTTGATGCGGCCAAAATTTTCAATCACAAAACTTCAAAAGAGCTTTGATTGCACGTGCAGCCTGACTGGGACCCAACCATAAAAGCAAAAAGCAAAAATGCTCATGTCGAGATTTTGGCATATTTTAAAGATCTTCAGGAGGTCAAAATTAATCGAGAGTACTTTAATACGGCGCGCCTCATAGTCGAATTTACAATCACAGCTAAAACAGTCAGCTTCCGACCGTTCTAGTGCCCTTTTCCACTTCGCCCTACGCTTGGCGCCAGACAGAAGACAAAAGTGCTACACCCGTTCATTTGTGCTTCTGCACCTGGAATGGCAGGTCGACACACAGCCCAATCTAGGCATTCTCGAGCTCAGGACACCTGTCGGTTACTTTATGCACAAAGCGCAAGCACATGAGCTTTAGTGCAACAGGGATGGTGTAGTGGAAGAACCACGCAAGGCAGACCGAGGCCATTGCTGCATGAAATGGGGCTGAAAGCTGTAATTGCGCGGGAGCCTTCCAGATGATGATAGTGATGTTAGATAAATTATTTGGGAAATGAATACTGAAGACATTAGCTCCACAAATGGCGTTGCTTGCTGCGTCAGATAGGGTGAACACAGTAAATGAAAAAAAAAATGTGGAAAGAGTACGTAGAAACATTGAATAAGAGGGAGAATGAAATAAATCAGGAACATTTGAAAAAACGGCAGTAGTTGGATAACAGAACTCAGGATCTCAAGTTATAGAACGTCGACCAATCTAGAGCCTCTGTCCGTAGCGCAGTGTCAGCATGACTGCTACTGTTCACAAAAGTGATTCAGTTCTGAAAAGTTTTTTCGTAGCAATCGCACAAGAGTTATTTTCGCTGTTTCGTGTTGGGTTGCATGCTGCGTGCAGTAGCACAAGAGATGACACATGTTCTCTTTCATAGAGTAAGGGCGTTCTGCATTCTGCAGACCGTCCAGCCTCTGCATAAGTGTTTTGAAAGAGGGTGTTCACTTTGTGGAGTGATTTTTTTAGTTTATTTTCTGATCTTCTGCTGTTGAATGAAGCTAGACCCTCAGGCAGGTGGACAAAAGGCTGAAAGTTGGAACACATAAAAACTGAGTGGAAGAAAAATGAGAAGTGAGCAAATGGTGTGTTAAAGCCAAGAAAATCTTGATGTCATTAGCGATGGACTTGACCGCCACCGCCTTTGACACTTCTGAAACCTCTACCAGTTGGTATACAGTTGTTCATTTATTTTTAAGTGTGATAGTATGACCGCGTGTTAAGCTTTTCTGCACAACTTCAGCGTCATGCAAAAAGTCAACGAAAGAGGGCATGCCATGCAGTGAAGCTAGAAAACTTGAATGTCATGCGGCAAAGCCAACTTTTACTGCTCAATTATTCCCGAATTTTCAATACTCGAAAACATTCAGCACTTTCAATGATAAAAGTGCGCTGCAAATCGAATAGCAAACAGCATTCGCAAAGTGTTTGAAATTTCAGAAATTTCCACGCCTCTATTGTACTTTTCTGTGTTTGGCGGGACCATCAAACAAATGGATGGACATTAGGAGAAGGCGCTTCCTTGGAAGCCAATGTCACTATACCACTTGATAAGGCACTTTCTAAACTCCCCAGAATTGTGTCAGGACTACCGACGCTGTGATCAGAAACTACGACCAGCTAGGGATAGCAAAACTTACGGACAGTACGAGTGAAGCTGATGCCGTTTACTACATGCTGCACTAGGCTGTTGCACGTTACTCTCCCAAGCTTCAGGTGGTTTTTGACGCCTCATCGCACAGTAACTCACCGAAATATTTCAACAACTTTGAAAGTGGACTGAACCTGACCTCCGATTTAGTCAGTCTATCGGCGTATGCAATGTGCTTTCGAATGCGTGGTGGTGCTATTTGCTTAGCTGCCCCGATGCCATCTGCACGGTTGCATTTTGCTGCATGGGCCGCGGCGTTCCTGATGTGAAATGTGGTTCGCAGTGTGGTGTTGGCAAGAACGTTCAAGTGGACAGCGTTTTTTTTTCGAGCGATTTGTGGGTTTGTGAATTCCTTGTTACAAGTAGTAGTCAGCATTGTTTTTGCGTTGAAATTCCAGACTGCGCTGTGCACGCTTGCTACAACCGAAGATCCGAAGAAGGCCGCATGGCAAAAGCAAGCGTGTCGCTCTCTTTTTTTTTTTTTTTTTGCTGCTTCGGAGCCAAGGATAGAGCAGCGCTTGACGACAGTCCGCCTTCATGCGACGAATTTACAATGAAGTTATCGATAATGGGACTAATCAGTACTGAATCTGTTGCACCCGTTTCGTTTCAAGTGGAAACGACGGGCCTTGAAGCTTTCACCTCACACTTTGTCACATGCTTGAAACATTGCGCAGTGCTCTCTGCACCGCTGTCCGCACCTGTCTAACCGTTGGACAGGGGCTGATAACGTAGTCCGCCTTGCACTATCTCCATGTGATCCCCATGCATTGATTTTCTTATTTTTGGGTTGCTTCAAAGGACCGTGTCTCGAGTTAGGAAAATTTTTCCACCCAAAGCTGCAACAATATTTGATATGGTGACGGCGTGCGGGACGAGGCACTGGCTTTACCGAGCCACCCAGGCATGCTGCGCGCTTCTTGGGGAGTGCGAGAGACGGTGAGGTGCTCTGGCAACAGTGTTCTGGTGTGTTGAACGTATGACTGTCGTCTACCTAAGCTCCCAATGACGGTGAGCAATTACGCAGAGGTGACCCGCCGCGGTGGCTCAGTGGCTAAGGCGTTGCGCTGCTGAGCACGAGGTCGCGGGTTCGATTCCCGGCCGCGGCGGCCGCTTTTCTGATGGAGGCGAAAAGCAAAAACGCCCGTGTGTACGAGATTTCGGCGCTCGATAAAGATCCCCAGGTGGTCAAAATTAATCCGGAGCCCTCCACTACGGCGCGCCTCATCGCCTGCGTTGCGTCGGCGCGTTAAACCCCACAATCAATCAATTACGCAGAGGTTCTGGGTGGAAGCAATCGCGACATATGTATATAAAATTAGGTGCAGCCACGTCGACAAAGATTCGACCGATATTTTAAAGCAAAGCTTTTCACCTCTACCCCCCAAGGGTTCTTTCGCGACCGTTGGTGTCACCAGAAAACTCCAGCGAACAAATAAAAAAAAGCGCGCCAATCCACCCCGTGAATGTGGTTGGAAAGCAAAGCTGTAAACGGCACCCATAAGGATTACCCATGCGACGTCACTTAAATTCACTCACATGGCTCTACAAATAGCAAAACCAGAGAAAAGTGAAATGCACTTAACCACACAATTTACTGCTTAAAAGAGATATTCTTGTTATGTTTAAATCAATGCATGAAACATGAACCGTGTTTGGTTGAGTTGTATTGGTGTATCACAAGAGTGGAAACTTTTTTTATAAAATTAAAGTAAGCTCCAACCCGGGGTTAGACGATGTGTCTCCTCGTCTCTGCGCCGCGGATGGAGGCGGCGAGATTTGCGGCAGAGAAGGAGGAGAAGGAAGAAATACTTCTGTTCAGATTTCTGAACGGCCCAAAGTGCAGTCCTGGGGAATGATTCCTTCTTCTGTGTGGCGCATATGCAGTCTGCGCGGCCTGTGTTCTGTCCACCCGCTGAAGCTGGGTAGGTAGAGAGGGCCTGGACAGCAGCCGCTCCCATTGCTCTTGTTGGGTAGTTGACGGAAAGAGAGGAGGGTGCTCAGGGCTAAAGTCGCACACCCTGATTACGGGGTGGAGTGTTCCTACTTCTGAGCAAAATGTACATTTAGCGTCGTAGCGATTCGGATACATTAAGTGAAGACGCGTAGGCTGTGGGAAGGAGCCCGGATTGTATGAGCCGTAGGGTAGTTTGTTGTTCTCTGGAAAGGTCAGGGTAAGGCGAAGGTACGGTCTGTTTTAGAAGGCGATAATGCTGGCTTATCTCCCTGAACGTGACAAGCGGGTGACTGTCCTCGTGCAGCTCCATAGCACGGGAGGTAAAAGCGCAGGCTTGTTGGGTGGGCGTATTTGTTTCCCTCCATTGAAGCGTGAGGGGGTGTCCAGATGAGCTGGACACCCCCTCCACCGCCGGGAATCGAACCCGGAACTAATGAACTAACAAAGCGAGAGCCCGTTGTCTTACCGAGTTAGCTACGAACCCACGCGAAGATGAGGAAGACAGGTGGTGTATACTCACCAAGCACATCTACGGGTTTACCCCATGCGTTCTCGCTGAATGCCACGTGAAAGCGTCACGCGACCACTCACGCCCGTCTAGCTGCCCTGTGCGCACCTTGCTCATGTGCTAAGAGTTACAAAAATTAAAGGAAGCTCACACCAATGCATGGCATCTCACTTCTAGTACGTCAATGTGCTAAAGCCTCTGGCCTGCAGTGTTCACGTAAAAAATCACAGCTCCTTGTCGTCCGCCCTCACGCCATATCAAGGAATGCATTCAAATACTCCTTGATGGCCAGGCCATCACTCCAAGCCCCAGCATCAAGATCCTGGGCCTACATCTCGAGGCTAACACCAAGAGTGACGTCTCCTTGCAGCGCCTCAAAAACGGCAATAATCAAATCATACTCATGATCAGGCGAGTTGCCACCAAGAAGCGAGGCCTAATGGAAACCGGCACCTCTCGATTAATTGAAGCTTTTGTCCTCTCGAGAGTCACTTACGTCAACCCCCTGTCTTCTTTTCGACAAGGAAGACATAGAGATGATTTATATAATGATTAGAAAAGCGGTCGAGCAGGCCATTAGCCTTCTCATGAGTGCGTCCACACAGAGGCTGCTTAGCACGGGGCTCCACAACATGGTGGAAGAGCTGATAGACGGCCATCTTTCTAACCAGAATGTCCGACTCAGAACTGCGGTGGGTAACCGCATGCTTCACTAGATTGGCTGGGAAGCCCAGAATGTCACTACGCTTGACGTACTCCCAGACTCTTGGCGACTAAAACTAAAGATGCTCCCTTTGCTTAGAAATATGAACCCCTCACATGACGAGGGTCACCGAAAAGCATGCGCTCAAGCGCTAAACACCACCCTCGGTGGGAATCATGCAGTTATCTACACAGACGCCTCCAAACATCGAGGGCAGCAATACGCCATCATCGTGGCTACCTCTAGAACCAACTTCCTTGGGTGTACCTCGCTTAGGGCCCAAGAAATGACGGCAGCAGAAGAGGCAGCCATCACCTTGGCTCTCACTCAACCAGGGGTTCGGAGGGTAGTCAGCGATTCCCAGCAAGCCTACTGGAATTACCAGTCGGGTTGGGTGTCCTGACCTGCACTTCGCGTGGTGGCCAACTTTGCTGTATGCCACCACACCAAGCCAGCATTAGGTAGAGCGCTTCCGACGGAATGTAATGAAAGGGAAAAGAACTCAGAAGAAGTTTCCAGGACGATGAGGACAGTTAGGGGGGCTTGGCTTGCTCTGAATGCCTCGCGACGTGCCCTGAAATGTTGCCAAAAAGTTAAAGAAAAACAGGTAGTTTGATGAATAAAATAATGACTTCGAAAAAGGGGATGTCATGGTTCCTGGTAATTGTCGTCCTATTTCATTAACTTCACCTTGTTGTAGAAATCTAGAACACATTACAGCTAGCTACATTTCAAAGTTTGTAAACGATAACGGTTTATTATCCTGCTTCCACTATGGTTTCAGAAAACGATTTTCTACTGTCACCCAATTAACCTGTATTGTCAACACTTTTGCTGGCGTCATTGATAAGTCTGGCCAGGTCGACGTAATTTTCCTAGATTTTCGAAAGGCTTTTGACCTTGTTCGACACTTGAAACTCATGCAGAAACTACAGTTATTTTGGCTTCTTGCCTTCATAACAAACTGGATTTCTTCTTATCTATCTGACCGCACGCAATATGTTAGTATTGATGATAAATGTTCCGTATCTTTACCCGTCACTTCTGGCGTGCCGAAAGGTAGTGTACTGGGCCCTCTGTTGTTTCTGATATATATCAATGATATTTTTGATGTAATTACCAGCCCACTACAAGTTAGACTGCTTGCGGACGACTGCATTCTTTTTAACGAAATAACTTGCCCCGAGGACCAAATTCAATTAAATTCTAACCTTTCTAGCATGCAGACAAGGTCCAAAAAGTGGAAAATGAAGCTAAATGCCCAAAAATCAGTCTTCAGGAAAATTACTAAGAAGAAAAACAGCTCGTCGTTTTCCTCTGAGCTCCCTGCACGGCCCCTTTGTGAAGTCAGCTCTTTCAAGTACCTTGGTGTGACCATTACAAACAAACTAAGTTGGGATCACCACGCTCTGAGGAGGCAGAGCTTGCGAAAAGAGGACGCACAGACATTGGAAAATGTCTGTGCGTCCTCTTTTCGCAAGCTCTGCCTTCTCAGACACAAACTGAAATTAGCGCCTCTAAGTGTTAAACTTCTTGCATACACATCGATTACAAGGCCGAAACTCGGATACGCATGCTCAGTTTAGGGCCCGTCGAGCAAGATACTATTCAGGTGCTTTAAATGATACAGCGAAAGGCTGCTCGCTTTATCTACTCAAAATATCGTTTGACAGACTCGCCTACTAATCTGATGAAAGAGCATGGGGTCCAAACATTGCAGGCACGCCGTAAAATAGAAAGGCCTAAATTTCCTTACCAACTTAAGACCAACAAACTTGGCATAAACCCTGACCAGTATATTCAACCATTAACTGCTCGGCGTACACGACACTTACAGAATGCATCTCTGGCTCCTTACAGCGCCAGAACAAACGTCTTCAAATTTTCCTTCTTCCCACGACTGGAATAATCTGCTTGCATCGGTTGTCTGCAACATTGATGGGATTTAACACAACAAAAATCAGGCAGTATGTTTTCACAAGTTACTGTATTTTACCCGGTGTTGTCGGTTTGTTTATATTACAGTGATTATGCCCCTCCTGCTTGAGCCCCGTGTGGGGCCTGCAGTATGTAATGAATAAATAAATAAATAAATAAATAAATAAATAAATAAATAAATAAATAAATAAATAAATAAATAAATAAATAAATAAATAAATAAATAAATAAATAAATAAATAAATAAATAAATAAATAAATAAATAAATAAATAAATAAATAAATAAATAAATAAATAAATAAATAAATAAATAAATAAATAAATAAATAAATAAATAAATAAATAAATAAATAAATAAATAAATAAATAAATAAATAAATAAATAAATAAATAAATAAATAAATAAATAATAAAATAAATAAATAAATAAGCAAGCAAGCTAGTCCGCAGCAACACATGCATGTACAGTTAACTCTTAAGCCAAATACAGCCACCATAGCATATTGTTTTCACCCGTTTTGCAATTCACACAGTCAGAGCAGAACTGCTTAAAGATGCTTACTTCTGGACTTCTTACTTCGCGTCTTTTGGGAAACTGGTCATTAGGAATGCAATATACATCACTTCAAAGGCTCTGTGACAAGCTTAATAACACTCACGCTTTGCAATTGGTCTGCTGTACACTGAATTTGCACACCAGACACTCTCTTAAGCGGTCACCAACGACAAAGAAAAAGGGGGGTGGGGGGTCAGAAGAGATTTGAACCCCGGAACAACATATTGAGCAACGGAAGCGCACACCAAAGGGTCATCCTGTCTGACTGAGGCAATCGTCTGAGCAGTAGTAAATCATTGAAGGACTCAAGCCAGTTTTCATTGCGCCTGCCGAAACTTTAGCGAGTTACAACTGCCGTTTCGTCAGCACGGAGCGCTAGTGAAGAAAAAAAAAGAACGAAAGCAACATGGTCATTTGCGCTATCACAGAAAAAATCGGGGCAGAAAATGCAATTTCCGGGCCAAAGGTTGAGCCGATCACACGTAGGGGGAACGGTAGATCCACGTTTGAGAAACAGCCGTTCCAACTACGCGGCGACTTACGAACAGTTGAGAGGGTTGCGGCACTTCGAAATCTACAGCGTCGGGCAACACCCGAGAACGCGAAATCGCGCACAGAGGCCCGGTTGAAGCACTGCACGTAAGAGCATGAAGAGAGAATACGGTAGAGCGCCCACTGCGTATCCAACCACTTGCCGCTTCACGTAAGAGAACGCGAAATATCCAACACAGGCACGGTTGAAGCACTCATAACTTCATTAGAATACGAAGGATTAAGCGTTCAATCCGCAGCGCGGCCGTAGCAGAGAGCGAAATAATATACGCGGATTGATGCACTTGTCGCTTCACGTATGTGCACGAGCAGAGGCTAGGGCAGAGCGCACACTTCTCCGGCGATATTCAACGCCGGCAGGTCGGTCCCAGAGCGCGGGGAGTGTGCACAACGGCGGAAAAGCCAAGTGTCCTTCGCCTTTTCCACTCGCACTCCTCCTTTTCACCCTTTCGTGAGCGAGCGTCCGGGCATTTCATTTCACGCGTACGGGGCAACTAGACGGATCCTGCATCGGGAACAGAGTCCCGGCCGTCGTTTCTCGAGCGGTTTGCGTACGCTCCGAGCATAGGCGAGCTAGACGGAGTTGAGAAGCTCGGGTGACTTGTACGCACTTGTAGCTGGCAGAGTACAGTGTAGAGTGACTTGTAGCTAGCGTCTAACTGGAGTTTGAAGTTTCCCCTTTTATTAGTCAAGTACCCAGTTCTCCTACTGTAAATAGCTGTATATAAATTCTTCGTTGCGTTACATCAAATCCAAACACCTCGAGTTCATAAATTCGGCCACCATCTAGGAAAACTTCAACACCAGTGCCCTGCGAGCCTCCTGCCAAATCAACTGGACCCCGGGCGATTGGGTTCCTGATGGGCACTGGACTTCGGGGAAACGAAATACAATTATTTTTACTGTGGGTGTTGCCGAAGCCTTGCTGCAAAAAGCCAAAGGCCAAGTAGGTGCGAAGCGGCCAGAACAACCTAAGTCGAAGCCTGTTGTTCTGCCCTATATACATAGAGTCACGCACAACCTGAAAAAAACTGGCGGAACGGTACAAGGTGCCGGTGGTGTTTTCTGCTCCACAAAAAATTGGCCGCCTCTGTGAGCTAATTTCCGGAAAGCTCAAACCGAAAACGTGCGAAAAGAAGCAAGCCAATCGATTTGTGCCCTGTGACGTCGAGTAGTTTACGAGATACCGCTTTCATGCGTGGAGGCCTACATCGGCCAGACGGGCAGATGTGTGAATGACCGGGCACGCGAGTATAGTTCTTCTCTTAACAGTAATACGCGCGTGCATTTACCCGCACATTGTGAAGATTGCAGGGCTGTCAGTCCTTTCGAAAAATGCAGACCTTTCTTTGAGCAGGTTGCGCTGCTGAGCACGAGGTCGTGGGTTCGATTCCCAGTCACGGCAGCCGCTTTTCTGATGTAGGCGAAAAGCAAGAACGCCCATGTCTACGAAATTTCCACACACGTTAAAGATCCCCAGGTGGTCAAAATTAATCCAGAGCCCTCCACTCCGGCGCGCCTCATCACCTGCGTTGCGTCGGCGTGTTAAACCCCCCAATCAACCAATCTTTGAGCAGGTTAGAATTCTCGACAGGAGTGATAATACAGTGGCCAGGATGCTCTTGGAAGCAGTTTATATTAAGCAGAAAGGGGACAAAGGCGTCCGCGATACATCTGTGCTTTTAAGTGTCAGCGAGTTTGAGTTTTTGAAAACGTCACTTTGATCATGTCATCTGTTTGAGGCCTTCCATTTAGTGTACCCTAGGGCGCATGCTCCTAATGATAGATGTATAAATATGAGACGATGCTTCAATAAATGTTTGTTGCAAGTGAGCGCTTGTCCCGTCGTCGTTCTTTACTGTAGCTGTATAAGTCGCGCTCTATTTTTTAATCATGCTGTCTTCTAGGCCACGGCACATAGCTCCTGCGTGTCGTGTCACCAGCGAACGCATGTCGGCGCTCTCCAGCCTTGCGTCATGTCGCTGCGCGTCGCCGCCGCCGAGCATTTTGTTGCCAACCGTGTTTGATCCTACTCCGGAAAGGTCACCTGTTTAGGATGATCCAGGCAACCAAGAAGACGACGAAACACCGATATAAGCGCAGCACGGAGCGCGTGCTGGGCTTCCGTGCTTTTTTGTGAAGTTGAAAGAGCAAGACGCTTGCTTTCCATGACGCCTACTTTTGTGACTCTTTTCTGGGGCCCCACTAGACGCCAAGGCGCAGTTTTCACACACGTGTCTTGTGAGGCCTTGGTATACTGCCCTTCTCATCACACTTTTGGCCATAATTTTTCCACCGCTTTCCTGCTTGCTCTATCTGGCATATCTCCGGTGTCCTCTTCCCTCGATCGGTTACATCGAGTGATGACAGGAAACCAGTGGCGCTCTAAAGAGTCTCGTCTAAAAAGCCGCGTTCTAAAAAGTCGTGCTCTAAAAATTGAGCTCTAAATCTTGTGGCACAGCGTACCTTCGGGTGAATTTTCTGTATGTATTGTTGTCAGAAACTCGAGCGTACGACGTCTAAAAGTACCGTATAGTTTTTTCATATCATTGAACCGCGCATAATTCTTGTTACAGTCGTCCGATTCGTTCAGTTTCGGTTCTATTCACCCCAGGAAAACCCTGGAACTCTCTCGAACGAAGCGGCGGTAACTCCGACCACTCGCCGGCTCGGCGGAAAGAAAATACCAAAATAACATCTTCGCCGCTCAGTTTTCAACAAACCTTCGAGTTCTTTCGAGGGGGCGACCGTAGCTTTGCTAGTGCTAAGGCGTGCCAATGATTCCAGAAGGCAGTGAGAGGGAAATTGTGCGCTCGACTGCGGCGGGCGCATTGTGTGTTGTGCCCTCGCTCTCCGCGCCGGCGCAGTTATAAAAAGAGAATCCGCGCCGAGGCAAATTAGCTACGTTTGGACGTCGTGATGTAACAACGGCTTCTGCCAGTTTGTGCACCACACCATCGGCGATCCGCGCCCTGGAGGAGTTCAACTTACTCCCGAGTCTCGAATCACCGTAATCGTTTCGGATGGCCCGGCTTACGACGAAGTCACGCTTCACAGGTCGCCGAATCGCCTCCGACAGCGGTGCATCGTCCGGCCCGGTCGGTGAATATTCTGAGACTCTGTCTCTCATATGCATCTAACTGTCTTTCTTTTAGTTACTTCTTTTACCTCGTAATATTCCTGGTCAAAGCTCCCTGTTGCACCTTTTGTATTTGAATTGTTTCCCGCATTTGTATTCATTCAAAGTTACCTCGCGTTAACGTAACATGTCTTCGTGCTTGTACCAGGTTTTGCCTGTCCAAATATAAGTCTCTCTGGTAGTTCGTTCACAGCTGTGATTCATTCTTACCGCTCTGGTCTGGGAAAGCCGCACATCAGACGACCACCCTCTTTGTCACCTGTGCCCTGTAGATTCGGTGGGGTTGTTTACTCGCTTGAGTCAACTCCCCACACCTTCTATCAGCGCACTCATTAAGGAAACGGTGACAATTTCTGGCGTCCGCGACAGGACGTCTGATGTGAGCAGTAAGGAAAGAAAGAGGCTGGAACTTTTGCGGCATAGGTTGCTACTGCCTTTATAAGTTGGTGTTCTGGCTAACTTTCTCAAGGAATATATACCTAACTGTAAGCTAGAGTATTGTGTCTAAATTGCGGTAAATTTTCAATCATGGATCTAGAGAAAATTCTATCGTTGGGCTGCCAGCTGCGCTTGTCAGGGGCCGAACTACGAAAGTGGGTGGCGCCGAAAGAAAGATACGAAAACGAGAAAGCTGAGAAAGCTCGTGAAGAGGCTGTGAAAGCAAGACAGGTAGCACGAGAAGAGGTTGAGAGGGCTGGAAGAGAAAGAGAGAAAGAATTTCAGATACGACTTCAGTTGGAGCGAGAGAAAGAGGAGCGAGAAGACAAAGCCCGCCAGACAGAGGCCGAAAGGGAGCGAGAGAAAGCGGAGCGAGAAGAGAAAGCCCGCCAGGCAGAGGCTGAAAGGGAGCAAGCGAAAGCGGAACGAGAGGAGAAAGCACGCAGAGCTGAACTCGAGATTCTAAAAAGGCGACCCGAGATACGATGGTTGAAGGCAGAATCCTCATCAGATGAGGCAAACGCGAGAGAAGAGAACAGTGGCCGAAGTACTAAACTTGAGAAGGCAAAGAAACGCCAGGACAGCTCCAAAAACGAAGAGGCGTGAATATCCGCAACCAGCAAGGAGTAAACACCTCCAGAGTTGTGCGAAAGCGCACCACTTCAGATATCGAAGGACGATGATCCTACGGATCGTGACGCAGGGCTTGGGGATGGCGATAGCATCCCGGTTGTGAATACCGTCATGACATTGGAGCCGAACGCCCTAGACGAGAGTGGACCCGATATTTCGGGGCGAGTGCTTGAGGAAACCGTGTTCTTTCCTAAAGACATGGGTAGAAGCACGCTTATTGTGCAGGAAGTGCAGTTCGGGACTGCGAACTCGCTGGGCAGACTAGCGCCGTGTGCGTAGCTGACAGCTCGAGGATCAAAGAGACCGACACTACGGTAAAAGTTGAGATCTCCGTGCGAAGCGGGGCCACACTTCCACATAGAGGGCTCGCTGCACATCTGCGCCTGCGACGATCCACTGACTTCAGCGCTGGAAGAGAAACCAGCCGCCGCTTCGAAAGAAGAGCAGCCGGTTATTGAGGAACCCCGTTACGATGCCTCGGATAGAGGTGAAGCCGTGCCCGTAGTAACACGAGCTCCGGCAAAAGCGAAGCCAGCACGTTTCCGGCACTCAAAATCTGCGGCTCTTGCGACGGTGCCGCCTCGAAGGCAGAGGAGTGTCGAAGGGTGTGTAAAGAATAATTCATGGAAAACCGGCCATGCAAAGTTCGGCAAGCAAATGAACGGCCGTAAGAATGAGCGCACAGTTGATCTCGAGCGCAAGAGCAAACGTGTGTGCCGACATTGCCCAAATCAGACAGGTGTAAAGAAACACCGGTCAGTTACTACACACGGGAAGGTGAGGGAAGGCCAAGTTGCCAGACGCTTCGTCGTTCGCCAGATAAAGGCCCTGACACCGGAGAAATTTTGTGGGCCCAGTATCACGGCAGACACGAAAGAGTTTGCCGCTTCGCGCGACATTTGGAAAGGAACTTCTCGAAAGAGAATTCCGCAGGTGCAGCTACGCAAGCGCCCGATAGACACGAGCTAAACATGAAGAATGCGAATTCAAGTATCCATGTGTTGTAGGAGTAAAATTTTATTACCGAATTGTATCTTTACGTCGTGTGCTGTATACTCGAACATTGAATTCTTTATTTGTCTCTGTCGTACTGTACACGAAGCTTGTACTTATTTTATCACTCTGGCTGTGAGAGAGAGAGAGAGAGAGAGAGAGCTCTTTATTAGATGAAAGCAGAGAGGTTTGCCGGCATGTTCCCGCCTGCATGCTACTCTGCGGGGATGGGGAGAAGGGAGCAAAGGCCCTAAAAGAAGTAGGGCAGAAGAACGAGGGGAAAAGGAGAGATTAAAGGAAAAAGTGAACACGAAGCTTTGCGTGGTGACTTAAAAGTCCACATGATCTCACACGTAAAGTTCTAAATTGTCTCTGCGAGGCCGATTCCGTGTAAATAGTCAAATAAAGCAAGCAACACTTTTCTCTGGGACGATGGAGAGGGTCAGGGTCCAAGGAGACCTTTCAAAGATATAGATGCGTTATTGAGGCACTCAATCTTTTCTGCGAGGTGAATTCTTTCTTGGATGTATGCCGGACACTCTAGAAGGACGTGCTCTACTGTTTCGGGTAATCCACAATTATCGCAATAGGGGTTTGCAGCTAGACCGAGGCGACGGCGGTAAGAGTTCGTGAGCGCTGCGTTATACATTGTATACGATGGGTATTCACGTACTAGTTGCGTATTGCGTGAACTTTTTCATTACTTTGGTACAGTAACTTTAGTGTGTATTATTGGCGTACTAGTTGCGACATTCTTGAACTTTCCGCTTGCATCTTATTGTACTCTTTATATTGTTGTGAACAGCATATTATGTTCATTATTAGTTTTATTGCACCAGTACATTGTTTGTGTTACTAGGTACTCACTCGCACTCCTTGTATGTTAGCCTACGAGACTTTTGCACTACATTGCACTTTGTATTTTACACACGTTTCGCACTTGCAGTGCTTTTTGCCCGTAACTGGGTC
This sequence comes from Haemaphysalis longicornis, assembly GCF_048455015.1. Classification (NCBI taxonomy): domain Eukaryota; kingdom Metazoa; phylum Arthropoda; class Arachnida; order Ixodida; family Ixodidae; genus Haemaphysalis; species Haemaphysalis longicornis. Next base: position 608,283 of record NW_027526355.1, on the reverse strand, counting down.
ATGATGACTAGTTTGTTCTGCGTTTTCAGTTGTCTCAGAAAGACCGTATTCTTCTTGCACTTCTCATTTGTACGTAGGCTGTGAATGTAGGAGGAATCTGTGCCAAACGCTTGGGCTGTATGCAAAATATGTGCGCGTCATTATTTAATACTTAGAACAATTGTACTGTACTTCATTTTGTGTTAACACGCACTGCATATTTTGTTCACTACGTGGGAAGGACGCGTACGCATGACTTTGTGAGTTTTGGGAATATCATTGCATAATATTCTGAAACTAAGGGGCTGTCGCACAAACTCGAGCTTATGACGTCTAAAAGTACCGTAAAGTTTTTTTCATATTATTGAACAGCGCCTAATTCTTGTTACAGTCGTCCGATTAATTCAGTTTCAGTTCTATTAGCCCCAGGAAAACCCTGGAACTCTCTCGAACGAAGCAGCGGTAACTCCGACCACTCGCCAGCTCGCCGTCAAGAACATACCAAAATAAAAGCTCCGCCGCTCAGCTTTCAACGAAGCTTCGAGTTCTTTCGAGGGGGCGAATGTAGCTTTGCCAGTGTAAGGCGCGCCGATGCTTTCAGAACACTGAAAGAGGGAAGTTGTGCGTCGACGGCGGCGGGCGCATTGTGTGTTGTGCCCTCTCTCTCCCCGCCAGCGCAGTTATAAAAAGAAAATCTGCGTTGAAGCAAATTAGCTACATTTGGAAGTCGTGATGTGACAACGGCTTCTGCCAGTTTTTGCGCCACACCATCGGCGACCCGCACCCTGGAGGACTTTAACGTATTCCGGGGTCTCGAATCACCGTGATCGTCTCGGATAGCCTGGCCTACGACGAAGCCACGTTTCACAGGTAGCCGAATCGCCTCCGACAGCGGTGCATCGTACGGCCCGGTCGGTGAATTTTGTGGGACTCTGTCTCTCATATGCATTGAACTGTCTTTCGTTTAGTTACTACTTCTACCTCCTAATATTCCTGGTCAAAGCTCCCTGTTGTACCTTTTGTATTTGAACTCTTTCCCGCATTTGTATTCGTTCAAAGTTACCTTTCGTTAATGTTACATGTATTCGTGCTTGTACCGTGTTTTCCCTGTCCAAATGTAAGTCTCTGTTGTTGTTCGTTCACGGCTCTGACTCATTCATACCGCTCTGGTCGGCGAAAGCCGCACATCAGATGGCCACCCCCTTCGTCGCCTGTGCCCTGTAGTTTCGGTGGGGTTGTTTGCTCGCTTGAGTCGACTACCCACATCTTATATGAGCGCACCCAAAAAGAAACGGTGAAAATTGTTTAATCTAATGCAAGTTTGATGGTGAAAAAAGCACATAAAAACGAAGACACAGAATAAAAAACAAACAATAGGGCGCTGCTTTGTGTTTCCCTTTGCGTCTTCGTCTTTTATGCGCTCATGAAGATTCACGAACTTGCCCAGTTCGCCTCAGTTGTTAATATAAGTTTAAGTTTACCTAGAACAAAATAGGGCCAAAATAGCTATTTGCTTGCAAAAATTACTTAGTTCACGGTTAAGTAATAAACATTACTGAATTCCCGGCTGCTGCCGATCAATAGCCGTCTACGGCGCAAATGTGGTTAGGGAGAACGGCTGTAACTGCTATTTTACTGATACTACATCAAAAAAAATCGTAGCATCCTTTAGCAATGAGATGACTTTAACATTACGCCGCAGTTAAACTATTTTATGTAATTACGCATTTTACCGTGAGGCTGTAATACTGTGGTATTCCCATGTCCAGAGTACGCGTACGCTTCTATTGGAGAAAAACCGACAGCACCACCTTCGCTTATAATAACAAATTTCAAGTTCCCCAAGTTTCCTTCAGCAAATTAACTCCGAAGTAACTTTTTCACAAACAACCAACGTTTTTATTAAATTCTTCGGCTGAGCCCAGTTTTATTGGTCCTCCTAATTCACAGGGTGAACCGGCACAAAATTGGGCAAATTTTTAAAATTGAAGTTTCCTTATTGCAGCGTTAAGGAGATCTTTCGTATGTCTCTTTACTTTATTAGGGACAGGTTTGCAATGAAGCACTACCTACTCGTCTTGTTTAAAGGGATGTGAATTAGCTTCGCATGTTGCGTTTCCAAAATGTTTAAAGAATTTTTTGTGGGAAAAAGTTCAGCTTCAGTAATGCTGACATTTTGTATTTTAGATTTAATCTCATTTTTGAATTTATTTTTGAATAACACGCTTTTACTTGGCGCTAATTTGCAAATACGTAAACGCGGCCATTTGAGAGAGATCAGTTTTAGGGCAACTGAAATGTTACCAACTATCCACTCTCTAGTGAAAAATGTGCAAATGCCTTGCAGACTGACTGAAATATTCTATTTAAATACTTTTCTGCAAAAATGGTAGTTGGCTCAATTTATTTCATCATACCATTTTTGTATATTCAACACGACGGCATTTACCTAGAAGGCTGTGCCTGTTCCATGCAACCCATGTCAATTTGCTGGATTTCTGTTTCTGCAGGGAACTGAATCTGCATTTATTTCATTACGGTTGAGGTTTTCTACAAAAAAAAACAAAAAGTCATCCGGTGCTTTTCTTTGTTTGGCACTCTTCGCTTGAATAAACTTTATATATTTTGGTCGGGCGGCACTTATCATAGAAAGTCTTGTTGCACCTAGGAGATTCCGTCCCAATAGCTTCCTCTCTTACCCACACACCACATAGGAGTGTGTCTGAGTCCAACCTTTCAGCAACCACTCCTTTACCTTTAGTCAGCGCTGGAAAGGTAAACAACAATGATTTGTTATACACAATCGAAGAAACATCAGTGAATCACGCATGTAGAACAGCTAACACCTACATCGCTCCCTAGTATATACTCCTGCGGTACATTTTGCTTTGTACCATATCAACACTTGCTTAGAACACACGACATCTTGTTGCTTTAGGTACGTTACAGTCCGTTTGTGTGGTTTTGAGTTATAAATACTCAAAGTTACATCATTTCATCCCGCGGGCTCCACACACACACGATTGAGGAAAACCAAAGCTAGTAGTGTCGATGCGTCATCAAACGCTTCACTCAGAAGCTATATTGGCACTTCAGCTTTCATGTTACAAATGTAACTCCCCGAAGTGCATTTGAAAGTTTTTTTAACTGTGTACGGCAATTAGTGTGGTGGGAGGACTGCATGAAAAAGTGCCACTTGCAGTGACGCTCTGGAATAAAGCGAACGCGCAGTTTTTTACTAGCAATATATGCTTTCCCCTTTCTAAAACAAAGACAGCATTGTGAAATGTATGGTTAACACCATTAAGTGATGCTTCCGTAAAACTCCATTCATGCCATATATTTTGTGAGGCAAAACGGACAGTTCCTCTATTGCATTTTTGGAAAAAACCTGAAATATTATCTGTGTCTTCAAGAAAACATCAAACTCGATGTATTATAAACATACAAGGCGAGAAACAGTCTACCACTGCATACTCTGGCGCAAAAAAGCAGGAAGCTCTGTTCCGGTCAGCGTTTTCAAAGATACTTAGACTGAGCTAAAGCTTAGGTGCAATTGATATACAATATCTCCGATTGTTTAATCTTTATCTCTTCACCCGCAAGTTCGACTACGAGTGATTGCGGAACATAATAATGTACGCATATATTACAATAAATGTGCACAAGAAGTGACCACTGCTGGGTTCTTATGAAGCAAAAGTTTTAAACAAATCGCTTAACAAGGAACATTTTATATCCTAGACTTTTTTATTTCAACTGTAACGTGCAGCGATGAGGGATTAAGAATAAACACTCACCTACGATTAAAATACCTTGATGCAACGGCCCAGACCTCCTACATACGACTTTTGTTTATTTCGGAATATCTCGACGCAAACAATTCGAGGGGCCCAATGAGGGGCACGAGGGGCCCAAAAAAGAGGACGGAATATTATTTTTTTATGTATCACTGTTTGCAACATTGCGAACGCGGTCGCCCCGTGCCTGGCGCTAGCAGTGTTTTACACCATGTCCCAAGCGGCTAAGTGTGTCGCGGTTGCCTGGGTAACAGAAAGGGGCTTTTTGGGATAATTTGGAGTGCACTGTATACCACTCGCCACAAGCAGACCCCAACTAAGCGAACGAATAAAGGTGCGCTACTCGGGCGCCATTACCCACCACCGACCTCCGATCATTTAATGCTCTCTTCTCAGGGTCACTAATCGCCCCCTCTACTTTCCTTAATTTTGCTTCTATTGTATTTCCTCCCGCTGTCCTCCTCACACTTCCTTCCCTACCACCGTCATCCGGCGTGTGCTGCACTTCACACTAGCTCTGTTATTGTAGAGGAGCAAGGACAGCCGGGCTAGTTTAGTAAGATGGCATTTTGAACATTGCTATAGAGAAGAGTACACGGGAAGGAGGACAACCAGGAGCTGACAGTCGATTCAAGTTTATTTCTAAATAAGAATAAAAGCTTATTCGGCATTTCACTTATTCCAAGCTGCTAAATAGTGGGCGTGTTTATTATTCTGAGGAGCCCGGCGGTTGGGAGTCGCTGTGCAGCACCGTTTTCGATTCACTAGCGTTTGCTGCTTGAGATCCAGAATGTGTACTGCACTTTTCAAATCTAGGAGCTCGGCTGACAGCAGCAAATCCTTCCAGGCTCACCATTCCGCTTGGGACGCTTTGCTGGAGGCTTTTCCTGACGAAGATTTCTAGTTTTCCTCTTTGCTGACATTGCCGACACTATGTGTTCTAAATAATATTTCAATAACGTAGGTATAGCATCGCGCGGACTTGCAAGTTGCAATGCGCACCCTTCACAGTAATACCGAATATGCATAAACGTACATGCGTTCGATAAAACTGCTCTCAAAATTGTTTTCCCAATCACTGTAGCCGGGATCAGCCCGCTGTATTTTCTTTTGATGCTTCGTTCCCTGCAAGCTCCCTAGCATCACAAGGTGCAGCAAAAACCAAACATGGAAGCAGCCTACTGGTTTGGCCGGTAAGCTCTTTTGCACAACAAAACAAAGCATGTTTTTTTTTTTTTGCGATGTCGCTTTGGCACTGTCATCGTATTCTACAGTTACGCAAAGCTGTTTCAGTGACAGGCACGGGAAAACAACAACCAGGAACTCAATCCACAATTTGACGGCGTGGATGCATGCGCGAACCGAAGCTATGCAATCAGCACGCAACTGCAGCGAGAGGCTGACGGAATGGCTTGCATGTGAAAAGAAACCACACAGAATAATAAACGCTGTATCGTCGAACAAGACAACGCCCGCGGCTTAGATCAGCTAACTCTGGGTATGCACAGCGAAAATTTATTTAAGCCTGCACCGCTTATGGTGGTTTGCGAGCCGAACAGCTCACTCTTTCTCAGTCTCTAACGCTTGCTTCGCGAAATGGGCATTCCGGACCTTTTTCTGTGAAGCATTTCGCCAGGCGATATCCGCGGGGTTTGCGGACACTGATGGACGGCTACGGCTCAGTCTTTCGCTCACGTGCAGAGCTCATATAAGACGGTGCGGCCTCGTTCTTATCCATGGCCAAGATAGTACTGACTACGCGAGTGCGGTGCTCCTCTTAGTCATGCACGCGGCGATCATGTAGTGAGGCGGCTACCCAGCTGCGGAAACGTCATGTTCCAAGCCAGCGGAGGCGGCTAGCGCACGCGGCGGAGGCGGAGCGTGGCGCTGCGCGTGGCGTGCTGCGTTGACAAGGCTACGGCGCAGCTGCGGTCAGATGACGGTCAAAATGCTGGCGACGGGGAATCACGGCTAGGCTACGAGAGTAATCAGAAATGGCACATGTTGGGCTAGTTGGTGGTGAAATACAAAGGAAGCAACAGTGCACATTTTGAAGAAGGGCGGATAGAAACACATACCACGAGCGCTGGCTGTCAATTTATATCTTCATTACAAGTTGCGGAAAATAAATAGCACCTAATGTAAAGAACAACAAGCGGGTACAGAAGAGAGGAGAAGATTGCCTAACCTGTCAACCCATTATGACATCACCGAAGTTATCACCACATCAGTTTTCTCCCTGGCGTCAAAACTGCGATTTCCTTTTGGTAATAGCTATGGAAGGTACGCTGACACAGTTATCACCAGCTCTTGCAACCCTTGCAGCTTCAACAAGTCCCCTCGTGGTTTGGTTTTTGCTCTTAAAGATTACTGTTGTTCTTTCAAACTCGGTAGTACCATCAGCACAGAGCACAGCAGCACACGACCAGCACAGGACAGCACGTACGTGACTGCATGCTCAAACTCTTGCATACACCTACTACAAATATATGAGCGCGTGCAAAAATTTATCATCTGCTATGCATCCTCGGCGAGCAAGGCGATTGGCTTATAAGTAGTAAACCGTGTCATTGACTAAACGCGTCTTGTAAACATCACCATATGACACAAGAAGCCTGCAGAAACTATTACCCCGCTGCGGTGACTAAACAGCGTGAAAACGTGGGCGAGTTGGTGATGCGTGTTGAACCACAGCGCAAACGACTAGACGATAGCAAGGACGATAGCAAGAGGGCACACGAAGCGCTGTGTGTTCTCTTGCTATTGTCTTTTGTCTAATCGTTTGCGCTGTGGTTTAACAAACGGTGGCACAGTGGCTAGTAGTTGTGCTGCTCAGCCCAACGACCCGGGTTAGATTTCCAGTCACGGTGGCCGCTTTTCTGGTGCAGGCGAAAAGCGGAAACGGCCGTAGGTTTAAGATTTCTGCGCATGTTACAGATCCCGAGGTGGTCAAAATAAATCTGGAGATCTCCGCTACGGCACGCCTCATCACCTGTGTAGCGTGAGCGCCTTCAACCCCACAATCAATCAATCAATCAATCAATCAGTCAACAAACAAATGAGTCAATCAATCAGTCAATAATTGCGTCATTTGAGGTTCGCAGACCACATACTCTTGCTCAGTGAATCTGTAGAGGAACTCCAAATAATGATTAAAGAACTACAATCAAGGTTTTTCGCTGTAAGGCTAAAGATAAAAATTAATAAAACTAAGGTAATGACAAATAAACCGGTTGAACGCGCCTTTTTCAGCATAGATGACGATATACTGGAACAAGTAGGAGAATAGAACTACCGTGGCCAGACGGTCAATGCACATCCGAACCACGAAAAAGAAATCCGGAACCGAATAGGAATGGGTTGGGGTGCTTTCGGCAAGCACTAGCAACTAATGAAAAGTAAGCTACCTCTATCTCTAACAAGAAAGGTATCCAACCAGTGCATGCTGCCGGTGATGACATACGGAGCGGAAACTTTGCACCTTATTAAACAACACAAGGCAAAGTTAAGTCCGCCCAACGTGCCATAGAGCGCATAATGTTAGGCGTAAAGGTTGAGGACAGAAAACGAGTAACCTGGAACAGTGAGCAAACTCGAATAGAAGATATTATAGTTCAAGTTCAGAAAAGGAAACAGACTTGGGCTGGCCATGTAGCGCAATTAACTGACAACCGGTGACCACAACGGCAACAGAATGGACACCGTGAGACGGAATCAGGAGAAGGCGAAGGCCATTAACTCTATTGAGAAACGAAATAAGAAAATTTGAAGGCAAATAATGGACTCCGGATTCACGGGACAGAAGTGGGTGGAATTCAGTGGGGAAGGCCTTCGTCCTGCAGTGGACCTAAATAGGCTGTTGACAGTGATAATGTTAGTTTACCAATGTATGTGTGTATACAAATTCAAATGCTTCTCCTCCGATTATTATCCTATTGTGAAAACGAATATGTTCATACCCGCCCGGGTGGCTCAGTGGCTAAGGCGTTGACGACGCCGGTTCGATTCCCGGCCGCGGCTGCCGCTTTTATGATGGAGGCTAGAAAGAAGAGCGCCCGCGTGCATGAGATTTCGGCGTACGATAAAGATCCCTAGGTGGGCAAAATTAATCCGGAGCTCTACACTACGGCGCGCTTCATCGCCTGCGTTGCGTCGCCGCATGAAGCCCTACAATCAATCAATTGACTAATACGTTGATATCGAGTATTTATTTCCGAGCTGACCACTTTTTTAAAATACTTTTACATACAGTTCATGCCTAAATAAAGACTATCAAAATATCCAAGACATTTACAAGTCAGGTAAGACTATACAAATAATACTCATCCAGGTAAGAAAATATAAAGTCGGAAAGGAAACAATGGTGAAGAAAATGTTATTTTCTGCTATTTTTGCACTCGCACATCGTTGCTTCTTCTTTCTACAGACTGGGTTTACCCATGAGCAAAGCTCTAAATCTGATGTGTAGATTGTCATACACACTGCATTGACATTAAGTACAGGGCAATAGACGCCCACCGGTACCACCTGACTAAGTAGCTTAAAAACGTAGGAGAAAAAAAGACAACAGAGAAAAAGAAGGCAGGATTTTCAAAAGAAAGGAGAAAGGGAAAAGGAGTGCTGAATAATACACAGCGTCGAAAAAGTTTGTGAAAAAGCATAAAATGCGGATGGAAGAGGGGTGGGTGTGGAAGAAGGAATAGAATGAAGGAAGAACTTACTACCGCGAAGCCACCAGACCCGGGGATGGGCAGGACAGAATGCGTCATGTATAAAATCCCTATTTAGAACTGCGCCGCTGAAGGTTTGACTAAGTCGATTATGCACTTTACTGCGGTGACATGAGTACCAAGAGTGAGTTTTCTTTAGAGATAAGAAGGAATTATTAGTATAGTTTAAGGACAACACAGCTGGCAATTGTTGCCTCTCAGCTCCTCTTGGAGATACAAAGACGACCGCTTATGCTCTAATAATAAAAAAAGTACCCACTATAACATTAGGAGCGCAGGTTCAAAAGAACACGACACTCGAACAGCGCCATCTCCGTTACCTGGTTTACTGTAGACAAGGTTTACTAGTTGCAAGACAGTGCAGTTATCATCAGTGTAAAGGAAACGGTAGGCCGCTTTGGGACTTCCTGCAAAGAATTAGAATGCGTATTAAAACTGCAAGTCGTAAACAAATGGTCAAACTTTTACCGGACTATAACCAGGAACTAAATCAGGGAATAAAATGTACACCATGATCATGAAATTGGTGTTGCGTTCAGGTGAGTATTAGGTTGGTTTGATTAATTACTACTCAGAGACATGCGGAATGGCTTAGCGTGGCTGCTGTTCCTGGCTTACTAAATTCGATCCGCACGTTAACATAGTACGGTCAGCCTGGAGTTTCTGGGTTTAGCAGTACGGTTATTCTGCAGGTAAACATCACAGTTTGCCATGTGTAGCACAGCGCTGAAAAACCCAGCACGAAACAAAAAAAGCACCAAGGAGAACAATGCAAATTAGTTATGTCGCCGAGTCACGTATACTATTACATTGGCATGGAATCGCGCGTGGAAGGCACGGTGCCTCTCCAAAAATGCAAATGCATCGTCGGCTGCTTTTTATAGCGTCGCGCACCCTGTGTCGTTAAGGGGCCCGTAAAGAGTGACTATGCATGCGGGCGCACTTGTTGCAAACCACAACCGGCGCCGATATATAGTTACATTTTGCTAGAATGTAAATATATGTGCTGCAATAGTAAATTGACGTATCTGTAGCTTGCAAACTGTCTTTGAATGTGTATTGAGTGGGCCAGAGCTTCCGAACCTTGTTTCTAGCTTTCCGTTGCACAGCCAAAAACACTTCTAGAGTGAGAGTGATTCAAACTTGATTTGGTAGTATGATGTTTTGATGTTAGGCAAATGTTTTGCAGCTGTAACGAGAGTAAAGCCACCTTTTTTTAGTTTATTCCTAAACTTGGACAAGTAACGTAACTAGAATGTTTAAGAGTCCGATCCTAATATTCGAACGACATGGGTCCGCGCCCTAAATGTGTGGCAGTGGGAGCGAATAATTGGCGCTCGCTGTTCTCGTGATTCCGCAACACGCATTTCTGCGAACATCATTATCGTATATCGTATCGTACCGTATAAATTAAAGGTCGGCATAACGCAGTTGTAATTAGTGAACTTGTCGCCAAGATGCACGTGAAAAGGGGCCTGGCAAGATGTTGGAGGTATCACTGAATAATGATGTATTACGCGTACCCCCGAATAGCCATGGGGTAAACCTCTTAACTAAAAATCTGCACTCGTGACACTGCTTCAAAAGCTCGCAACAAAACTTGAAACAGGAAAGCAAGCTCCAATAAATATTTCTTAGTAGAAACTTTTAGTTCTGTGTCATATCCTTATTCACATTCCCATCTCAAGAGTTTGTTTTCATGTGAACGTTCAAAAGACTGCCGTTAGGGTAATGACAGCCACTCCACTAAAACTACGTGCAACCTGCCATCAATATTTGTCAGCTACTTTTACATACTGAAGTACCTGCCATTTACATATTGTTCAATACTGAGCATCTCTGTGCATGCATACCACTTCCGGCAGTCTTGTTCATAAAATTGTATCTTGAATGTCCTCGCCTGGTCTCTTCATAAAACTGAAATGTCCAGTTAAAAGACATCCTAGAAAGAAAACGACGCAAATTATTAGCAATGCACTCAATTCCTCAACCAAACTCAGTATATACAAGTAATGGGCGCTGATACCAGGGAAACCGAAATTACCTAACAATTCAAAATACCCACGCTTGATAAACATGATGAGTCTTCGCGTAATTGTTTTGCAGGGTGAAAATTCAATTCTACCTTCGCCAAGGTACCCAGCTAACAAAAATAGTTTTTTCACGTTAGCAGCTATCAGATGTACCGAAATCATGAACCTTTATTTCAAATTATTTTCATTCAAAATACGGTAAGAAAACAACGAGTAATATGAGGCAACATACCACGTCTTCGATGTACCATTAAAATACTTCATTGCTTCCGTCACCTGATGGGTCTCGTTGTTTTTGACGATTGTGGTAGCGCTAAGGCAGGGAGTAATCCTTTCGCTGATATCGTAGTTTCGAATTAGCTGCTGAATAGTATTTCCAGCCTGCAAAAACTAGACAATGGATGTCGTTGTATGTTAGCTGTATGTGAAGGGTGTAGTTAGGCAAGGCAGCGGTTGTTTTAAATCGCGTGTATAACGAAGGAGAATGAAGTTCAAAGCAATGATAGAAAAACCGAAGGGCATTTTGGTTCACGTACAAAAAATATCCCCGTTTTTGAGTAAACACCATTGCCACATGTAGATTTCGTGCAGGACTTCAATTGAAAATACACGTGGCGTCGTTGCAGCAACCACTGGATCCTTCCTGTATGTATAAACCAAAAAACCCAATACGTTTTACACCAAAACCATTCTGACGGGATAAAAAGAATTCTGGATATTTGTTGTGCCATTGTACATCACGGTAACCATCGGCGAATATGCTCGAGTAAATTTGTATACTAAAACCACGTAGAAACAAAGCAAATACACAATGTTTTTCAAATTTTTAAATTTTTTCGCGCAAAAGAGCTGTAATACAAAGGAATCGTTTGTTGATTGCTTGATTGATTGTAGTGTTTAACGCAGCGACGCAACGCAGGCGATAAGGCGCGCCGTAGTGGAGGGCTCCGGATTAATTTCGGTCGTTTCTGGGTATCTTTATCGTACGGCGAAATCTCGTACACACGGGCGTTTCTGCTTTTTGCCTCCATCAGAAAAGCGGCTGCCGCGGGCGGGAATCGAACCCGTGACCTCGTGCTCAGCAGCGCAAAGAAATCGTTTGTTTCTTTCACTTACAATTTGGAAATCACCATGCACACTCCCGGCATATTTGTGACTCTCAAGAGAAAAAACAACCTCGTACGTTATTTCTATATCTAGTTTAATATCTACTACACTGTTATATAACACGCATTACGGAAATATCACCTTTGGTTTTTAACGAGCGTTATTCTAGGCAGTATTATCATTACACGCATATTTTACTAAACCCATACAACATAAACTTCGAGCATCTTTTTAGTACGTTTACCGGCAAATTTGTTTTACCTTGTTCTATGAAAATTACCTGTACTGGTTTGAAACGTACCCGCAGACTATTGTTAGGGGTGAAATGTGTAGGCCTGCAGCTATATGTTGTTTCCAAGACTGAACTTTTGCCACCGCGGGCAACAGCCTTTTAACAGCAGAGCTTTTTAAGCTTTTGGTTCCGTTGTGGAGCGCTACCAGAAAAATCAACACAGGCGAGCGCACGTGAGCTTGCGCCTCGTGAGGAGCGCCCGGCGTCATGCAGGCTTGCGTGTGAGCTTGTACCACGTGAGGAGCTCGAATAAAAGTACCAAGAAAAAATACCGACCGCACGGGAGCCCGCGCCCTGTGAGGACCACCCGGCGTGGGCGAGCTCTACCTTCCAGAACACCCTGCACGGCGTTCGTGGCGTGATCTCTCGTATTCTGCTCTCCTCGCCAGTTCTCGTACATTCGCGCCTGAAATGGCGAGCACGGACGCCGCGTCCGCGCTATTGACGCCGAGTTCACGAAGCCGGTTGCTGTGGGTTCTAGCACGCTCTAACGTGGTCAACCTTCGGAGAGATGTGAAAGTCTACACACTAAAATTTCTTACATCATTTTGGTCGAAAAGGGTGTACAAATCTTGTGCCATGGCGTACACCTTTCAGAGGTGTTTTCGCTAAAAAAGGGTGCAAGCATGAAAAAAGGGTATTCGTGTTAACAACCCAAAAATGGTGTAAGGTTGCTTAACACCCTAAAGTAAGGGTGTTGGCAGCGCAGCGATGCGTGCAAATGGGGATCGGTGGAGCGCGCAGCATGCCATACAGGCACATTCAACACGAACAAGTCACCATTGATAACATAAATTAATTGAGCAAGAAAACCAACAGGATAAATGGATACAGCAAGTGCATACTCACTAAGAAATACATGTAGAGATGCGTCGATCAGGAGCGATCCGGATCTTTTGAGCCGCTCATTTTGAAGTGCGGGTGAGCCATGTCTCAGTAAAAGTGAGGGGCGGTTCTTTTGGAGAGAGGGATCACCTTCTCGCTTGCTCAGTGATCCGTGTCAAAGGGGGCGAGCCACAGCAGAACCAACCATGTAGGAAGAAGAGCCAACTTAGCCGAAGAGCCGTGTCAAATAAGCCTGCTTTTTGGTGCGTGTTTCGCGCCATTTACCATCGGCGCGAGAATTCGCGCCACCTGCCCTGACGAGCTAGGTGGGGCTAATTTTCCAAATTCCTCCAGCGCCTTCCGTCGTGGGAGCAACAATCCGAGTCAGGAAAGTCGGATCTTTTGAGCCGTTCTTCGGATCTTCCGCTCAGTAACTTAGCGGAAGAGCCGAAGAGCCGGGTCACGTGAGCCGGGTCTTTTGGGCGACTTTCGCGCCATCTATTATGGGCGCGAGAAAGGAACTGCCCTGCCGGGCTAGGTGGGTCTAATTTTCCAAATTCCTCCAGCGCCTCCTGTCGTGTGAGCAGACAGTGCGAGTAAGGAGAGCCGGATCTTTTTAGCCATTCTTCGGATCCCCTGACCCGCTCTTTTCGAGAGCCGTTCTTCTCGGAGCCGGATCTTCTGAGCCCCTTTTTGCCAACGGCGGTTGAGAGACCGCAGCGGCGGCGGCGGCGGTAAATGACAAATCGGGAGGCCGCAATAGCAGCAGTGAACGAAGCTCGTCTGCATTTTGAAAGTAATAAGAAAATGGACTCATGTCACCTATATGATTCACCACAGTTACATCTGAGCGCTCAGCTATAGTCCGAGTCAGAAACTAGCCGGATCTTCTCAGCCACTCAGTACTGCGGTGGTCCTCGCCTACCGGCGGTTCTTTGGCAGAGCGGCTCTCCCAAAGAACCGCCCCTCAACGGCAGCCAGCTCGATCAGAGAACAATTATGAACCAGGTGGCTGTGGACGAATCGTGTAGCACGTTCTGGTGAAATTAGTAGAGGCGTATCGGCCGACCCAGCCCTGGTCTTGTATGCTACTTTCGCGTCATCTGTTATTGGTGCGAAAAAAGCGGACCCGACCCGCTTCGAATGAACTGAGCTAGAGGTTGCTCATAAACCACAATTTACATTTCTTATATTACTATTACATTTTTGTGTCATGTTTTCAAGAAACATTTTTTCTGGCGTCACAGTTGACTAGTCGAGAGCGTGATTGTGAGCTTATAAACTTGACAAAAAAATAATTTTTTCTTTATATGACGTCCGAGAGAATTCTTGAAATACCACCCACAAAAACTTTTGTAATAATGGTGAAGCCTATTTTTTCTTTACAACTACACCGGATGATGTGACAAAAGAAGGATTTTCATAACGAGGAAACCCTTCCCACTCTTCAATTAGGCAACAATTTCGATTACGGTTAACACAGGTTAATTAACACAGTTAATGAATGAATGACTGAATGAAACACGAAAGCATTTTATGCCGGGATACACCGAGAATTTACTGACGTCATATCCATCACGGAAATGACGCCAGTACACCTTTGCCGAAGCGACCTACGAGCAGGACGTCGCTCTCTAAGCACACCCACAAGAAAGCCGCCGACCCGCAAATCAAGCTCAGCTGGAGATTTCACTGCACATTTCACTTTCGTGTTTTAGATGCGAAACATCTCTTGCTCGAGGGGATGTCCCGCGTCCGTGCCCCGTCCGCAGCGCCTCTGATAATGATTTTGGCAGGATGCCCCTAGGGATTGGCCAACCAAAAAAATCCATCACGAGATAGCTTAGCGTTCAAGCACCGTCGTCTTCTTTCCGTAGGGGAACCGCTGAAGAAGAAGAAGGAGAAGAAGACAAATCTGCGAAGAGGAGGGCGTGTACGTTGCTCTCGCCCCGTCCGCAGCGCTTCTGATCATTGCGGCAAAATTCCCCTAGGGATTGGCCAACCAAAGAACCCATCACGAGATAGCTACGCGCTCAACCACCGTCATCATCGTCCCGTAGGGGAACCGCTGAAGAAGAAGAATGAGAAGAACACAAAGCTGTGAAGAGGAGGGCGTGTATGTTGCTCTCAGCCGGTGCACCAATGTCAACAACCTTTACCTCACCAACGCTGACGAAGATTACCGATTCTACCGCAGAGACAACAACATCGACAAGACCATGATGTACGAGTTTCGGCGCCCCGACAACCACCACCTACTCACCGTAACACAACAGTACTTGCGTGCCTTTGCCACCGGTGTGGACCCGGACGCGGAGTTCCATCTGGCGCTACTAAGTCACTCAACATAACGGCAACACAATGGAATCACACGGAACCCCCATGATGCTTCGCATCCTCATCAGGGTTCCCCACGGGAAGATGGTGTAATTCTTAAGTGCGAATGCACTTCTTAAGCGACCCTGAATCACGCGTCCACCGTCCGTCCGCAGCCTAGCAACGGAGCTAGCTAGCGTGCCTAGCAGCGGCGCCGGATTTCCGACGCGTGAGGGCGCTCGCGTAGCGCCTCCTCTCCCCCCTCGCCTACTCTCCAGCTCGCAACACCCTCTCTCGGCGCGCCAGCCAGGCCACTACACCATATAAAAAAATAACAGCATCCGGCGCCCGGTTTCGAACCGAGGACGTAGCGGCCGCAGCGCGACGCTCTACCGACTAAGCCACGGAAGCCACTTTTTTTTTTCTTTACTGCATGGAAAACTACCCTTAATACAGCCTACAAAAGTTATGAGTCATCCAAGAAGATGCATATCACAGCAGCTAAAATTAGCCGTTCGTTAAAACTCTGGCAGGCAGACGCACGCGTCCAACAGATGCAGCCATTCTGGTGGGTCACTTTGCGCCGCATAAATGCTCCGCACCAACGCAGTTTGCTCCCGAAAAATGGACTTCGTTGGGCGAGGGGGTTCCGCGTGCCTGTCCGTCATGCGGCACTTCCACAAGCTATACAATCCGATCACAACAAATATATCATAGGGCACTCCAGTAACATCTCTAAAAGGCAAGAACCGAATTGTATAAGGGGTAATGTCTATGTCCTTTTTAAGAGTTCGTTGCAACACATCCCAGAAAAACACCGCATCCCGGCACAAAACAAAACAATGATCAATGGTTTCAGGTTGATTGCATAAACGGCAATTGTCAGACCAAGGAATAGACATTCCTTTCTCGCGCAACCATGTTTTCACTGGTAGTGTTGATGTATGCAGCTTAAAGAAAAACGTTTTTGCATTTGGAGGAAGACACATACGTGTGACCCGCTTCAAAACACTGTCCTTATGGTGGCCAATGTAAGGCTGGCGATAAACCGGCACTGGGAACAGACTCTCTAATAAAGTGTTTGTCAAAGCCTTCCTGGAAAGGGTAAACAGATATTGCAGGGAAAACCTCGCAGTAAGGAAATTGAAGGTGTCGACCACCTCCTTTAAAAACCCCTATGGCGGCTTCGTACTGACTTCACCAGTGGAGACAAGCAAAAACGGTAAATGAAAACTTATGCGCTGTTGAATAACGTTGAGCAGAAGTGGATGATGCGTCACCTTATAGAAGAAAAACCGAGATACAAGCTGGTGTACAAACAAATGTATCAGCCCAGCACCCCCAGACACTAATGGAAGAAACAAATTGTCCCTACGCATAGGTTCCCATTGGGACCCCCACACAAATGTCGCAAAAACTCTATGTAGAGCTTGTACTTTAGAACGCGCACAGTGGAGTGCTTGCAGCACATAAACAAGCTTTGCGACAAGGAAGACATTACAAACGTGCGCACGCGCAAACACAGAAAGTTCTCGCCCCATCCATGCCTGCGAGGCTCGCTTGACTTTTTGGAGTGCCAATGACCAATGAGGCCCGGTGTTTCGTATTTGGTGCAAAGGTACACCTAAGTATTGAAGTGCGTCCTTATCCCAAGTAATGCCACCAAATAAGGACGGTTTGGCACCCCATTCACCAAGCCAAAATCCCTTTGTTTTTTCCATATTCACAGCTGCTCCAGACACGTCACAAAACTGCCTGGTGAGATTAAGGGCTTCTTGAACGCTTTTTTTATCAGAACAAAAATAGGCAATGTCATCCGCGTAAGCAAGGACCTTAACCTCACAGGATAGCGATGAAAAGCCCCGTACTCTTTCACTCTGCTGAATACTAAGGCACAGAGGTTCGAGATATATGGCAAACAACAAGGGTGAAAGGGGGCAGCCCTGTCTAACAGACGACTTAATCGAAACTGGCTTAGACAGAACGCGGTTGACGACCAGTTGTGTGGTGCACTGTTTGTAACAAAGCTGAATGCCTTTTAACAACACATCCCCTAAATTTACCGCTGCCAATAGTGCGAATAGAAAATCATGAGAAACGCGATCAAATGCCTTTGAAAGGTCAATTTGGATAAGGGCCACCTGCTCTGCCGAATCAGACACACACTCCAATATTGAACGGGCAACATGTATGTTTGTTTGAATGCTCCTACCTCTAATACCGCAAGTTTGATGAGGTCCTACTAAACTAGTGATGACAAGTTGAAGGCGCCTAGATAAAATTTTTGCGAAAATTTTATAATCTACATTGCAGAGAGATATTGGCCGATAGCCGTCAACCGATTTCAGCTTTTGTTCATCTTGCGTTTTCGGAATTAAAACTGTGTGTCCTAATTAAAAGGTTGGCGGCAAAACATCATGGTCGTATGCTGCTGTGAATATGTCTAACAGAACGGGAGCAAGGATAGCAGAGAACTTTTGATAAAACTCTCCGCTCAAACCATCGGGCCCCGGGGTCTTGTTTGTCTTGAGGTCAGAGATGGCAGCCTTAACTTCTTCGAGTGTAATAGGCCCAGAAACCAGAGCGCACTCATCGTCTGTCAGCTTTGGCAGTAAATCAATGAGAGAACTAAATTCTTGCCCCCGAGCTAATAGACTTGACCCCGCAAATAGCGTGCTGTAGTGGTCATGGAAAGCACTAGCAATTCCAGCTGCTTCAGTGTACTTAATACCGTTATGTTGAATTTCGATTACCTCCTTCGCAAGTGCTGACTCCCGCTCATCATTTATTGAACGACGAGTGGGGTAACTATCAAAGAATTTTTCAGTTCTCGACCGAATTAGAGCGCCATGGTATTTTTTGGTAACATATTGCTGAAGTTGTGCCTTAACAATGCCAATTTCCTCTACACCCGATCCCGGACTGACCGCTTCGAGTTCATGAAGCCCTACCAATGTACGAGTTAGTTCCCGTACATAAAAACGTTTTAAAAACGAAAGGCGTGCGGACTCTTCTATTGCGCAATCCCTTACCTCCTGTTTGAATAAATCCCATTTCTGATATAAGGAAAGACTGTGTATTTCAAGAATACTAGTCAAGCAATCGGATATACGTTTACAAAATATTCCATCGGCCAATAAAGAGGTATTAAGCTTCCACAGATCCCATTGAGGCAGCACGCTACGCGGTCTTGAACGTCCTAAGCAAACAGATACCATGCAGTGGTATGTGAAGAAGATCGGGCGTACAATATAGTCAGAAATGCTAGGCATCTCTTCTGCTGAAATGTATATGCGGTCAAGACGGGCAACAAAATGGCAAGTGTCATAGCATTTCACGCGGCCACACTTAACGTGAGAGGTCTAAGAAACAGGAGAAGGCAATACCAGCTTTTACGCCTCCTTAAACGGATGGGCGTGGACATTGCGGCCATCTAGGAGACAAAGCTCTGCAGTGATGAGGACACGGCGGCTGCATTAGAACCCTTTTTAGAACATTACAACGTATGTGTTAGTCCCTCTGCAGGCTTGTCTGGTGGATGTTTTTTGGTTATTAGCAAGAAAGTTGAGTTTTCCAGTCTCTCCTGTAGTATAGATGATGCTAGGCGTTTTATTTGCTGTGACCTTGTTATGGGGGGAAGCCACGGAAGCCACGCTAATTTCAGAGTTAGGAACGCTCCTTATATCTTTAACGCATTCAAACTACGTCGTCAGCGGCGTTGCCTTGGCGACTCAGCGGCGTAATAGCGGCTTGATAACTGCGTGGTGTACACTTGATACTACAAACCCGATGGAAGAGATGGAAGAGGCGGTGGGCTGCGGGTGCCGAGCGCAAGCGCCGCAAGCGGGCCGACAACCGTGCATTCGCACTTTCACATTCTCCCCCTCGGGGAAACGCGGGGGACTTTTTACCCATTCCTACGACAGAGGAATTAACCACAATTTTTTCGCAACTGAACACTTATTTCACACCCTTTCAACACCGTACAGAAATCCAAGCGTGTTGCAGTCGGGCAACACCCTTTTCGTCGCAGAAATATAGTCTTTTTAATTTTAACAGTTGAAATTGATGTTTGACTCGACAGAGCTAAACTTGGGCAATGAGGCTCAACGTACAGGGGGGATTAAAAGAAATACGAACAACGGAGCACACAGCCTCCGTCGCATGCCGCACCGTCTAGCTGCACTGTTAGTAAAGTCCGCGCATGCGTAGTTCTTTCCGAGCGTTTGAGAGTGCTGCCTACTGTTAGGGGAAATGCTTGATAAAGAAGCGACGTGGGTTATTTATTTTTAAGCGTCCCTTTATTCTCTGTCGCCACTCAGTGTTCTGTCTTCTACTACATTCGGCAGCCAAGCGCGCAGCAGACCGATTGCAGCTAGCATGATGCCCTTCAACGATCGTCCTGCTCAGTGGCGACGCAGCGGGAAAAGGCGCCTCAATATAAACTACCGGCGTCTCTTCTTGGTGAAGCATTTCCATTAAACGTAGGCCACACTCTTAAACGCTCTTGAAGAAGTGCGCATGCGCGCAGTTTACTGACTTTGCAGCCAGATGGTGCAGCATGTGGCGGAGGCTGTGCGCTCCGTTGTTCGCATTTCTTTTAATCGCCCCTGTACATGATACGAGCGATCATTGCCCGCGAACAATGTTTCTTTGCTTTTGACCATTTTTTACGAGGTGGAGAGTATGGTATGAGGGTATCTCTCGACTTCACAGTGTAATTATACATGCATGCATGGCGGTAATCAGTCAAAAGCTGAACACGTTTACCACACCCTTTCAACACCCCACAAAAACCAAGGGTGTACAAGTTAGTAAACACCCTTTATTCAACACAAAAAGGGTGTACAGCTATGAAAACGGTGTTTAGCTTCAAGAAAAAGGGTTTAATGGCCTCCCAATGCCCTTTTTATAGTTCTATTATACGCCTTTTGGCCAAAACGGGTGTAAAAACGTTTATTGTGTACGGACAACACGGTCCCGACCAGCCAGTTACAGAGACGTCTCAGCAACAAGGTCGGAAATCCATGTGAGGTGCAATAGCCCGGTCTCCGACGGAGGGAAAGAGCTACCAGCTCTGCTATTTTTCCAGCCTTGCACCAGATGTAAACGCTGCGCCAAAATGTTTAAGCATGCACTTAAACGGAAACGAAGTGCAAGACACTAGCCGCGTTGCATACGTAAAATGTAGGACCATGTAAGCAAATTGATGCAATACTCCTTGTCGAGCAAATATTTTGGGATCAATTATAAATAGAGGGTGAATAACCAAAAAACAATTTTCTTCTGGCTTTTAAATTTTAGGGTTTGAAGAAACCGGCGGGTCGACACTTGGTTTTTTAAAGACTCCTACAATCTTTCGCAGGAATAATCAGGGTGTCTTCTCTAACACCAGGACGCACTCGATTTTTAACGAACAGTTCAGATCGAAACAGGTGTAAAACAGCTGCTTTTTTCCTCCATATATTTATAAATGAATATTCACAGGGATAATAACGCACCCACTACAAAGAGCGAAAGAGACCCCGAAATTTAACCGGTTCGCCTACCGGCGCTGAGCTTGCGAAAGTATTTGCGAAGCAGTTCGGTAGTTGTTTTAGTCTAACTTAAACTGACCGGAACAAAATGCATTCTCCCAAACCTGAACCGCAGCCGAACCGGTGGTTTGATGGTTGTGCATATTGCACGTATTTCAAGTTTTCAGAGAGCTGCCGTTATGAAATAGACACTATTGTTAGCTTTCAATGCCGTTTGTCAGCACTGGTTTCTTAGTGGGCCCATTTCCTAAAAGAGCCCAGGTACTAAACAGTAGAGTACGCCTTTCTTGGTAGGAGGATTGCCGGCACAAGACTGCAGGATTGCAGGAGGATTGCAGGATTGGAGGATTTGATAGGGATCGTCGGCACGCCTTCGCGGCATCATCGATATTGCCGTGTGAGCTGTACTCTGCAAAAGTCCGTGCCCAGCTTTGACCCGCTGCCCTAGCCTCGAGGGGGCAGATGTAGATCGGACTAGGGGCAAAGAAGAACGGTTAGGAGACATACCCACGTAAAATTCCCAGCTTATTAACTACATCCCACATCGTAGCCACGAGATTGCACGCGCGTGCATACTGAGCATCACGTACACGTGTGGGGCACGGCGCAGCCACCTCGTGCCATTCAACATCACGGTCACGTGCGCCGCCTTTTTTGACCACACGAAAACTGTTAGATGCCGTCCCTTATCGGCGAGTCACCAAGAGAAATTCCCGAAGAGGGCGCGTAATTTATAGTCTAAGTATAGTGTCCCGCTTACTCGTGCTCTGAAAATAACTCCGTCTCATTCATTTAGCGGGCCCTGGTTGACCCATGTTTACATACTTTGTATTAGAACTGATTCTCGAAAAAAACTACTATTAAATTCACACATCCAGAGCACCGGTAAGATAACGCTTGCCGTGTGTGCCTTACGTTGTTCCTTATTTAATGGTCGTAAGTCGCGAAGCAAACACCGCATCCTGCGGGCCTGTAAGCTCCAAGTCTAGTATGACTTATAGCATTGCATGTTTTAGCGTCAGCCATAAGAACGGGAGTTTCTTGTATACAGATTTACTTCTGTTAAAATATTTAGTGTGCCCAGTTCCTGCACAGTTATAGACATTTTCATCACTGAATAAACGTTACGAACATAAAGGCAGCCCAGCCACCACGATTGATGCTACTACAATATTGTTATCGTCGCTGGTGTGGCCTTACACATAAACTTCAAGTTTTACTAGCCTTTCCTGTTGATTCACAACTATAAATAATAAACGTTGCTGCACACAATTTTGTGCGGCTCTGAGTAGACAAGTTTACGTTTACGAACGCTTCATGTACCAACGCTTACGGTAAGAATAAATGGACTGAAATTCGTTTTCGTTCAATCAAAGAACAAGAAATCTCTTGAACTTGAATGGTCAGTCACCTACCTTCCATCCATTAGGCACTTCATGGCAAGGCTTGCGAGGTCTCAGAAATATGACCAGACCAATTCTCAGCAAAATGGCCGACAACGCAGCCATAGTGTTACATAGAAGGCTGCAGAACGCTTATGTTGAGGCACAAACACTCGAAGTGGGCAAGACAATAACGTGACTACGAAGACGTAGGTTCCGCTTTCCGAGTGTGTCTGCCAGCGTGTAATATATATTTGTCATTGTTCATTGGAGGCATTGAGTGTGAAATGTTCTTGCGTATTGTAATAAAAACGGAATATAACACCACTAAATTTAAACTGCTGTAAAAGACTGAAGTTTTTTTTTTGTTCAACCGAAATAGTTATCGGTTCTCCTTTAAAGAAGAAAATTTTGTTTATAGTTTGTGTAGTTGCTGTTGTTTATTACTTTTGAAAGAAATACTTCCCCTGCTTGCAAAAGCGGAAATAGCTTCACGCTTGCGCGTGAACTTGTTCCGTCCAAATTTATCCATGGTAACCGACTTTTTTAGTTTCCGTAAATTTTTTTCAATACTTCTTTCTTGAGAGAGTTTGCCTTGAATAAAGAATGTATATTACATTTTTATGTCTGGAGCGTAGAATAGTTGCACTAACGGGTATTCTTAGTTGCATTGATCATGATTGTTGCCGAAGGTATTTCGTTTCACTCATGCATCCAAAAAACAATTGTGCGGGATTTGGGATTTCTGGCAGTCGTGGGTGTACCCAAACATATCTTTCTGTTTGAAAATAACATAATATCAGGATAACAAAAAGTCCCTGGGAGTTTTGCAAATTACCTTTCTGTTTTCACATACCTTACTATCACGATAAAAACTCCCGAAGGAACTCTTCTGGGAGTTTTCTACACAACGCGGAAGTATCTGCTCTGGTTGTCCAAGAATTTTTCTCTAGTGAAGTGAACGTCTCGACTGGGAATGTTCCATTCCCTATGGCCCACGATCCTCAACTGTGTGTCTTGCCTCACTTGAGGTAAATACTTGAAGAATATCTGAGGAGAGTCGGTTCATCTGGCTGTAAAAGCACTCAAGACCACAAACGAAGAAAGAATCTGATAACATGGGGCCTAATTATATATTGTAATGATATGCGTAAGCTCTCAAAAGCCAAAGAAAAGCAACTAATAAAAAGTGAGGCAGGCGTTTAGGGGCGCAAGAGCAAACAAAACGGGTGTGGATTAAAAAGTCCACGAAAACAAAAACGCAAAAAATACTTGTACTGCGTGTGACTCGAATGGGCGTACAGTTCGTCTGTTACAAACATTGAGGGAGCGCTAACGCACCCTTCCCTCCTCTTTGTAATTTGTAAGTCGTCTATGAATTCCCCAGTCATTTGAAGTAACAAATGCGTGATGTGGCGAGTTGGTACATTATGCTAAAACATTTAGCGCCGAGTAATTTTTTTACCCCAGTCAGTTGTTCTCGAGGTCTCCACAAAATGGGCCTATACCAAAACAAAGTGGTAAACGGTCACGCGTGCACGAATGCTGAAATGTAATTCAACTTTCCGTTCTGCTGCAGACCTGATTTTCTCGGCGATTTCGATCAATAGGGGGGGGGACGTGGGGGGGCGGGGGCGCGCAGGACACCGTGGGTAGTGAAACCAGTTGCTGTGAGAGAGGCGAGAAATTGTGCTACCCCCCGGGGAGCCTTTAGACATTGACTATAATCGAAAGTATCTGTCATTGCTTGACCTACCTCTTCTGGGGGGTTTAACTGTGATTTTGCGAAGTCGGATCCAAACAACAATATGTCGCAAGGCTTCCACAATGCTCCACATTCGTCTTCCAAAATCGTGTGCCCAACGTACAAATCGCGAGAATACTCTCACTGCTGTTTCTGATTACGGGCGTCTACGCGCTTTTAAGGACGCAATTCTGCGTCCTTTTCCTCTTTTACCCGAACTTGTTCCTCACAACTAGCTCTTTTTTGCTAGTGATGATTGCTGTTCCGGGTTTGTACACTCTCTTCTCAGTCATCGTTCAACTTTGTACCTTATTGGAAATCGCCCTCAGTACCATACCTCTGTACTTCTCTGACATATCCTGCCTCATTACTTTCCCTGCCCTACAGCGCCATCGTAGCTTTTCATTAGAACAACACCTCTTCTTTCCGCTTACTCTGTTAGTCTTGGTAGCACAAGCATCTCTTTCTACCTCCTGCAGTTGTTTCGTTCCAAGCCGGTACGCTCTCTTTCCTCCAATGGTAATAATGCCTCTTTGCTCTTAGTCAGTAAGGGAATGCGGTGTAGAACAACGAGACGCAGTGGCTCTTTTTCACCCCGTGCTGGCAACTTACAACTCTGGGCACTAGTGCCGCGAGGAACAGAACGGATGAGATGAGTGCGCCCTGCTTCGGCCGGCCGGGCTGGCCGCAATAATGGGACGCCCTCGGAAAACACGGGTTATCCTAATGGGTTAGTATCTTAGGAATTCAGTAAACACTGGTTCTGCAAAATTATTCAGGAGTACCACAGCAGAGCTATAGAACCCCCTAGATAGGTTTGTGTTATTAATACTTTACTAAAACGAACAGTTAGTGCAGTGGTCAAGAATCCTGCATACGAACAGTGTTGCCATAGTAAACACGGTAACATATTCACCCGCAGTGAAATGTTTAAGTTTGTACTATTTTCGGTAATGTTTATAATTTTCCGTTTTCTCACGCGCCCGAGACGTGATCTATTAATCACTACACACAAAGCGATGGGTGTTCTGATTTTTTTTTAATGAGAAACTTTATAAAAACACGAAGTATGTGCAGACACTGTTTGGACCGATAGCTGCATAAGCTAGTGGCCTGTTCAATACAAAAAAACAAGCAATTCAAAAGCAATTCACAAGCACTTCAGCGTCAGAGCGTTGAGGGTCAAGAAAAATTGATATGTACACAAGGTTACATGTCATACAACTGGAATTGTACATATTCACAGATAGACACAACAAATCCAACAGAAAAATAATGTCACTACAAAGATGTTCCACATAGCTAGAGTTTCAGATAACATTTCTCAAGACTTGGAATGCTGTTTAGCGGCAATCTTAAAATTTCTCGCTGTTTTCACCTCTAACCGAAGATCGTTCAATATTTTGACTCCACTGTACTCGATCAAGCGTTCACCATATACATTGCTACATTTGGGAAGGTTGCAATCGAAATTAAAGGCTTGCCTTGTACTACGAGAGGGTAAGGTGAAAAGGCTTAATGGAAAGGAAGCAGTCCACATAGAACTGCTTTTAAATATAAAACTGAGTGACGCTAACACTGCTGGGGGGTGGGAATGCAAAACTATTGTATTTTATTCTAACCTATGTTTCTTGCAAATCTAACATTACCTCAGTGCAATTTATGTCACCTACGGTTCCGAGACTGCACTTATAATCACGAAAATATTTCTCGCGTGTAATGATGTTTTGTTTTCCGTTGCGGGGCGTTTCTACTGCACCGAGATTCTGCCGCGTTTCTCGTCTTGCAGAATTTTTCTATTTGTTTCCATCTTCCTCAGAGGCGTGCACTATGGTGCGACCACGTTTAAATGCGTCCGCTGATGAAGACGCTTCTGGGTGCGTCGCAGTAGAGCCCAAAGAGGGATTTTCTCTTTCTACGTGTACTCCCAGTACAGTCGCCGGAAGGCTTTTTTTTACTGCGCCAATTTGTTCGATTGATTTGTTACAGCGTTTAACGCGCCGACGCTACACAGGCGATGAGGCGCGCCGTAGTGAAGGGCTCCGGATGAGTTTTGATCTCCTGGGGTTCTTTAACTTGAGCCGAAATCTCCAACGCACGAGCGTTACCGCTATTCGCCTCCATCCGAAAAAAATGGCTGCGGCTTAGCTCAGCCAACCTTGGATATGCAAAGCAAAAGCTTGGCTTTGTCTGAGTCGTCGTTTCACTTGGTTAACCTTTAATTTAGCTCTATTGCCCACCACGGATCAACGCCGCTCGGTCCCGTGCTACGCTGACGGTAGAAGGCCGCGTGGTTTTTGCTCGCGGCGAACGCGGTGTTCCTCCTCACCGGGCGTCGCCGAGCGGAAGATGAGTGACGGAGCCAGAGACGGCCCAGAGGCGCTTGCGTGGGAGGCGGCGGGGTTGGTCGGGTGGCGATCAGCTGAGCGCCCGCAACCGTGCGTCGCTCAGCCTATCAGTTGAGCAGAACGACTGAAAACGGGGCCTTGTGCGCAGCACCAAAAGGGGGTCCGGCGAATCACGTGATGAGCTTCGAGGGGTGTGTCACAGGGGTTGTTCCCGAGGTCAAAAGGTGAATTTGCCCATCCGCGGCAGAACGGCTGGACGAAAGTAGTAAAGCTGTGAATTAAAACAGCCGCCGCGGCAGGCAATCGAACCCGCGTCCTTCAGCGCAGCAGAACAACGCCT
This sequence comes from Haemaphysalis longicornis, assembly GCF_048455015.1. Lineage (NCBI taxonomy): Eukaryota > Metazoa > Arthropoda > Arachnida > Ixodida > Ixodidae > Haemaphysalis > Haemaphysalis longicornis. The sequence goes on along the minus strand of NW_027526355.1, from coordinate 581,850 downwards.
CAGGCCCTTTTGTTGACCAGTATGTACGCACACCGCACTAAAATAAACATAAATATTTCATTGTGACTGTTGCTCTAGTAATATTCGACTCTAAAGATATCGCATTAGGCCGGGTTTACTAAAAGTTGTGAAGTACTAAGTAATAATGTTTATGTGTTTCAGAAGAATACATCATCTGAACATTGCTAATATTACAAACACAAAATAAGAATTTCATTTCTAAAATACATAATCCTGTGTTATTAGCATTTCAACTTTACTCCAAAATCGTTTATGCTACAATGAAGCATTTGTCATGCCAACGGGCATTCTATCGCAAAAAAAATGATGTCAGCCCACCCTCGAAAGCCTTAATCTGAATTTTTTAATAGTTTACTCGTAATAGAAAGACACGTACGCACGACCGTACGTCGTTAAATTCTTCTTGAACGTCACCAGTAATAATTCCGCTACATTTATCCCAAAAACTTCGAGGAGCCTTGAGGAGCGTCCTTGTGTACCATTTTCTACAGAAGTAGACGCCAGTAAATTATTACTTAGCTGATGATCCATGTCGCTTCAAGGAATCAGTGGTAGTTTTCATATTTTTTTTCTTAGACTTGCGCTTCTTGCTACCTCGTCTTCAAAATTCAATAAAAATTAATCACGACAATACCCTCTCGCATTGGTAGAATTAACGTGTGTCATTTCATTAAAACAGAGAGGCAGTGAGTGCACTAGAAGCTTTGTCCCTCTTTAAATAAATACCAATAAAAATACAAAACGAATATTAGGATTCTTGAAGCTTTCGGGAGCTTTTGGGCTCTTATTGTATCAACAATTGTCGTAGGAATAAGAGTACCCACACACTGCATCAGACGTCTTATTGGGAATTAAAATTTTTTGTATCGCTGATCTGTGTGAATGCTGCTCTTTGCTGGTATTTCTATGACTTTGTAAACTTTAGAGATGCATTTTACTAAATTGTTTGTTGTAAGCGCCTGCGGGTATAATTTCAACTTCTCTTAAAGCGAAACTACTTTCTGTCCAGAATACGGAAGAACACACTCCAGAAAGCCGACTTTACACATGTGCCTCAGGAAAAAAACTTTCCACGTGGTCCCAATAAAACCTGGATCCCTCGCCTTCAGAATCCAACGTTTATATGATGGCGCCATTTCGACATGGTCGAGAGGGAGCGCAACTTCAAAAGCGGACGTTTAAACAATAGGTTTCATAGAAGAGGTAGAGAAAAAACGTTCATTGAAACAACGGGGACGGGGTAGAGAAGTAAAATTCTTAGGAGCTGTGGGCGGCCATCCCATTCCGGTCGCGTAACGCGGCTGCCATCCCCGCCCGAGAGATCAGGGCCTCCTGGCCTTCGAACTGGCAGCTCTGCAACGCGCACTCCCACTGCTCAAGGGTAGGCTATCTGGGTAGTAGAGGGTTGGTGGGGCACGTCCACACGAGATGAGCTGTGGTGTTAGGCTCATGGCATTGGGGGCAGTTAAGTGGGTAGTTATTAGGAGATACGTGGTGGAGATGGAGGTGATTGTAATACGTGTTGGTCTGAAGTCGGCGTCAAATGCGGGCGTCAGCGGTAGAAAGGAAAGAGTTGGGATGCGGATAGGTGCGTCGGGTTGCTCTGTAGTGATAGAGGAGGTCAGTGTTGGCGAGGACCCGTAAATATTATCAAGCACTCCATAAAACAATGGGGGCCAAGATACACAACCCCCCCACCGGCATAAAACTAAGATCCACATTCACATGGCAGGATATACAATGCGCTGCGTTTCCGAGGAAGAAACTCTATCCGTCTACCACAGGGCGAACAGGGCCACACTGTGCAAGTCTAAAGTCGGCGATTCAAATGAGAACTTGTCAATGAGGAACACTTGTGATTTCAACAAGCGCAATCTCTTTAAAACGTGTATTCCTTCCAATTTACGATTAAGTGCTACCCTCATCCATCACTCCACGGCATTTATTCTTGGTTGCACTTTGGCACTTTGCCATTTAAATGGCACGCAAGAAATCTTCGCATTTAAGCCATCGTCGTCTTTGGACGGAACCGTGTTTGATTTTTTGAAATGGTACAAGCCGGCTTGGTTGGTAAAACACAGCAGCACTTTTCAGCAATAAATAATAATTAATTAGAAGTCAGAGCTCAGCTATTGTTCAATATTTTAGCAAATCTATGTTTAGGCAGCACTTAGAAAAACATCTTGTCATGTAAACTCTGAATTTCAAATCAGCAAGTCCGAAGCACAAAAACGCAACTATGGAAACTAAGAGTGGACCGGTTTTGAGAGCAACGTTCTGTTCTAGTGAAAAAAGCTATTACAAATTTCTCAGTACAATGGGAATGGCAAAACCAACCTTTCCTGTTTTATCTGCCGAAAGGAAAATTTTAGGGAAAGACGCGTTAACAAACATTTGCTGTCTAGACCCTGTAGCAATATCTCTTAAAGCTAATATCAATGAAAAGTATGGGCGTACGCAGTCTCTTCTTGAACTTAGAAATGATAACATACGTTTTAAGCCAACCTTTAGATATTAATTTTAAACGCTTTTCGTAATTTGTTCCGTAATGTAACAAGTTCTCCTGGCCGTTGCATGCCCTCGGACATAAGAAAACACCCGTTCGATACAGCATGCTGTTTTTTTTTTCAAATAAACTGACCAACACCCGTGTCTCTTCATACAGATCATAAAATATTTTCGGATAACACGCAATGTATGGGCGATCGTACTACGGTTGCTATACTTTTGATCGGAAAATATGCCTCAAAACGTGAATCTTTGCTGCAGTCACTGAATAACTGCTGTTGCCTACGTACCGGGGGCCATAGCTGCAGCTGATAATGCTGATGCTGAAAACATCTGCATACGTTTTATTTTTATTCTGTAAGGACACCACAATTGTTGATTTGTGCCATCTATTATTCTTAAAAACTTGTCTATGGACATCCCGATCGGTTCACCTTTCACAATTGGTAATCCATTTTGCTAGAAACCGTCTGGTCGTATTGTATCCTCTAGTCCACGGCAGTGCTGTTTTTGTGCGCATCTCTACGATACACAAAGGAAATTGTTTCTACGTAGGACTGCCGCACTCGAAACTTCGCCTTTTTGGCTTGTGTTTGGAAACAGACTGAATTTTTGGACATTTCTTTGCAGCACACTAGTACATATGGACTCAAAATGGTAAAATTTTATAAGACGTTTTTTGTGGAATTAAACATATTCTTGCCTAAAAGCGTTGCAGAGTTGGCACTGTGGACTTTTAGAAACTTGAGAAATATTCCGGGCCATCGGGGCTTAAGGACTGCAACCGGAAATGCAATCATTGAGTTCGATGTAGAACAGGAAGGGCAACGGAAATAGACTATTTATTCACAAGGGGATGTATACAGAATGATTGAATTTTTGCACGAACTGTACAAATCTTCAGGTATAATCTAGACAGCCGTCGCTTATATCTGAGCTGGCTTTGAGAAATATATGCGCGACGAAAGTGGCTGACTACTACCCAGAATGTCCTTCTCTGTCCATGCGGACTCGTTGAAGAAATTACGCCTTCAAATCAAAAGATGCAAACAAAAAATGCGTAGTTGTGGCAAATGACGTAATCTGGCGCCAGGTAACACACCAAAGGTGCGCTTGCGTAGCGCTATTTTCGCAAGCGAACGATAAGGAGAGCTCAGAGTAGGACTACCGAGCCACACTATAAACTCTTCCGCATAGGTTTCTTTACCTTGGATGTCGGGTAGTCATCTCATTCGACTACCTATCAAGCGAAACTTTTATGCGCCTCTTCAGCCAGACAGGAAAAAACCCTATGACAGCATTTAGAAATGAGACGTGATTATGGTTATGCCGTCAAAGTTTTTGGCGTGTACCCACAGGGGGGGATTGGCTACAGCTAATTGGGCTGTTGAAATACGTGGACACCTCAAAATACCCATTTATTTCCGGAAGGAGGCCGTAAAAGGAAACTTCGTTATGAATAAAACCCGAATTACCCATTAATTAGCACCCTTCAGCAATTCAAGCTACCTGAAGCAGAAAGAAAACCTTGAATGAAATATATATATCCCTTTTTGCATACCCGGAATTTTTGCGGCAATAGATAATAGCAGACAGCCGCCTCCTGAACGCGCCGCGGCGGATTTACGACGGCCACAGCGTAGTGTTGGCAGTGCTGTGCCACTAGACCGAGCGGCGGGGATCTACCTTTCACACGCAAGGCAGGGGTGCCTCACCACTGGCCTCGTGAATGGACCTTACAGATGGTGAGAGAAGGCGGCCCGCATATGCAATGACGTGATCGCAATCGGCTTGTCTTTGGTGAGAATGGCTCTGATATCTTCCCCGCTAGCATAAGTGCAAACCTTAGTGGCGGCGGACATGTCCGGTGGGCTAACACAGGGACAGATGTCATCCGGAAAAACCGTCATCCGAGAAGACTGATTAAAACACCGGAAACGATTTCTCCGAAGACAAGTCCCGCTTTTTGGTGTATTATTGATCTGCCTAGGCCGCCGCGCTGAAAATCCTTTACTCGTGCAAAACTGCGCTTAAACACATCTTCATTTGCGCGATTTCTTTTTTATTAAAAAGGCCAGAACTTGGGGTTTGCCGCGGAATGTTTGCCATTAAACGTCGTTGGGCCACCACAACTCACGTCCCGCTCAAAGTTTCTACTCAGTTAAAAAAGCGATTGCTCTTTGAGCGGGCACCATACCAAGATTTGCGGTTACATTTCCTGCTAAAGCCGACGTCGGGCCACAACACGTTACCGATTGCTTGAAAATCGGAATTTGCCCGCAATACTTCGGCTTTAGTAAATCCTGTGTTAACCTATTTCTTGATAACCGCAGTCAGGCTAAAGAGTTTGAATTTGGTAGAGGAATCTTTGGTACAGTAGGTACAAGAGCAAAAAAATTAACAACAGAACTGTAACAGTGAATTTAGTACAATTAGAGATAGCAAAAAACTGCCAGATAACCGTTCACGCTAACAGTGCTTGCGGAGTACCTTTAACAACTTTCTAGTAATAACATTTTCAGGGACACGCAACACCGTCTTCTCCTCCAAAACGCGTTGATTTCTGCCTACACATATTCTTTAAATGCAGCAACTTATTCTTCGGTTTGGCAAAAACGTTTAGCGAATTCCAAACACGCGCTTTCCCCATTCGTGATTTGTGATATCAGAAACCATATTGCGGAAAGGTGTACGGTAAGGGAATTTGAATATTCACTGTGTTGAAATGTTACAAATAATAAGAAAATGATACTGCCAGGAAAGTACAGCTGCTGTAAAAGAAATGTATTCTACTGATGGGAGCCTATCTACTTTATTACTTCAGTGACCCTTTGCCTTGAAGGGGCAAATCCGAAAAGCTGTTTCGTGGGATATTTTTGTTACTGTTTGAAAAGATTGCCACTCTTCTTTAACGAGCTACTTCGCACCAGGGCTATGCGGAAAAGCAGTATTTCAAATATTTGCCGAACAGACAAGCCTCAGTTTGACTGACTCACACACTATGCTATTACAGGGCTGCTTTATCATTTTCTGAAAAACCAAAATGTCATAATGGACTCTAAGCTACTAGAAAAAAGCAAGTTGACGTCAAGCAATACTATTTCCCTGTTTACTACATACAAATATAAACTCTGTACTAATACCGCTTCCTCAAGTAAACAATGAAGTGGTGAAAAAATGCAAGAAACTCCAAGTGAGGCTGTCAAAGTCCAGCTGCAATGTTCAATATTCGCGAAGTTCTGTTGCCATTTGACAAAGCAACCTGCGGTCAAATTTCTGATGTACAACGGAGTTACAATGCTATGCTTCGAAAATGCAATATTTTTTAGGCAACGCGCCTTTAAAACTTGAGGGACATCGTCACCTAGAGTACTGCCGAACCGGGGGCGTTTACCGACTTCATCTCCTATGTGCTTCACCGCCAGCACTTAGGCCAACTACCTAACAGTGATGACGCCGTTGCGCGTACTGTTATTCCCGACGTCTCGCAAGCGCCCACTTACGATTTTCCCTACCGCGGCACTGCAACACTTTTAAGTGCAATGCACTTCTTAAGCGACCCTGAACCTGCGTCCACCGGCGATGTCCGCTCACGTGGAGATGGGCGCGCGCAGCCTGGCCGCTGACATGGCACATACTCACGTGGGGGATTGGCCAGGAATCTCCTCGTCTTCCTTGGCAACGGGGGGAGATGGGCGCGCGCTTCCTGGCCGCTGACATGGCACATACCCACGTGGGGGATTGGCCAAGAATCGGGCGTGAGAAGGGCTAATGCACCTGCTTAAAGGAGTACTGACACGAAATTTCAAAGCTGAGATCCGCTCTAGCAATCAAGTACAACGACAACACAAATAGGTTTCTGTGAATAAATGCATCTTTCTTTCTTTGTAGTTGTGTGTGTGTGTGTGTGATCTCTCTTTCGCGAACATTACCGAACCGCGCAAATTCAACTCGTGCATTCGCACTTTCACATTCTTCCCCTCGGGGAAATGCGGGGAATTTTTATTGGTCCTTTACCAATTATGCGTAGTTGCTGTAGTTCTTGGTGTTGCTCTTTCAGCCTCTGCTTACTAGGGTTGCTCGACGCCACGGAGAGTGTGGGTAGGTGGTATCAGACGTTACAGCAATTAGTGTCTTTAGTGGAGGATGGTAACACAGATGCTTGCAAAAGGAACTCGAGATGTCACAGGCGATGTTCACGACGGGTGATCGTGCAGGAGTAGACGTGCGTTACACCGCTCGTGATAGACCGCTTGTAATGCATTAGCCCTTTTAATGTAATATTTCTTAATATCCCGCTTAAGAGAGGGCCAGTACGTTCCGGTGTAACATATGTGGATCGACAGAGCGATTAGAAGGGAGAGAGTGGAAGAAGAATTGCGCGAAATGCGAGCAGTGTAAAACAAGATGATATAGATTTACTGTAGTTTGAGAGAAGCGGTCTGGTCATTTCCGTCACACAACGTGCTGGATAAAATGGGGACACCGACGCAGCGCATACCCACTTGAGCAGCCGAGGCAGTTTTCGCTTTGAAGCCACAGGACGCCGCTGGCAGCGAATTCGTCAGACAGGGACATATCCGGGCTTGCAACCCGTGGGAGCTTTGCATTTTTGTGGCGCTTCCTCCTTGTAGCCTTATTACAGGGCAAGACTATCACCAAAAGCGTGTTATGTAACGTTGTAGTGTCACATTCACACATAAATAACCACACCCGGCCCTCTGCTAAACACAGTTTTTCACTTTTATCAATTATCAACTTTTACGTGTATCAACACGAGCTGGTATTAGAACAATCACGCATAAAATAAATGACCCCCGCACGGGGCACCTTGAGAAACCTTGGTGACGGTACTGGCAATACCATGGACCCCGAGCCCTCATATTCACGCTGTAACCGACCGTGGTAATGAGTTTTAAGGTGAAGGGTATAAACCTCAAACGGTGGCCGTCGGAGCCTAGGTCAAGCTCCGGCGGATCGGCTCCCTGTCTGTTTACCATGCAGGGAGCTCCGTGGCCTCTCAAGCTATTAGGGTAAGGTTTGAGAAGTACCCTCGTCCCCTACTTTTCCCAATGCCACATGAATAAATCGAAACCCCCCCTTAAACCTGATCGGTCCCTGAAAAGGGGCCGCACCGATGTTACATACCCACCCCTTCCAACTTTTACTCTCCCGAAACCTGATAATTATCCCCGATTCTTGATTATCGAATCCCTTGAAAAAGACAAGCCAGTTGCCTCAATGTCCGTGTTTCTGATTGCATCATTCATAGAAGGAATAATCGGTAAACACTACAAAGCCAAAAAGCAAAGAACTGGAGAGTTGCCGGTAGAAGTCACCACCCAGCAACAGGCCACAAATCTCCTGAGCCAGACCCGTATTGCCGATCTTGGCATCAAGGTCACGCCCCACCGCAGCCTCAACAGCTCGCAGGGCGTGATCTCAGAGTCAGATCTGGCAAACGACACGGAAGCCGACCTTCTAGAAGGCCTGAAAAATCAGGGTGTGACGGCAGTCAGGCGGATATCCATAAGGCGAGATAATAAGGAAATACCTACCAGGCACATCATTCTCACATTCGACCGTTCAAATCTTCCATACCATATTAATGCAGGCTTCATCCGGTGCTCTACCCGAGCGTACATCCCGAATCCGCGGCGCTGTTACAAGTGCCAGCGGTTCGGGCACGGTACCAACTCGTGTCGGGGCCACCTCACCTGCGCCAAGTGCGCGCAACAAGGTCATCAGTCTGATAATTGTCCCTCTAATCAATTGCTTTGTGTGAATTGCCAAGCACCTCACGGGGCGTATTCGCGAGCCTGCGAGACATTCAAAATTCAAAAGAAAATCATCAACGTCAAAGTCACGGAAAACATCACCTTCCCGGAGGCGCGAAAGAGGTTCGCCTCTTTTCCCATGGGGAGGTACGCCGACGCAGCTCGCCGGGGGGCGGAGCGGCGGCTGGTTTCGGCGGGGACCCAGTACCGCGAGTCGGACTTGTTCCTGCCCCCCCCCGAAAGTTGCCCCAGGCAGCCCAACCAGCCTCTGCACCGCTCGCTCACCCAGCAGCGGCTGTTGTGGCAACGTCTGTTGGGGATTCCGCTGCATATCCATTGCTTCCTCTCCACCGGCCCAAAGCACATGCAAGGGCACGGAGATGGAGACGGAGGCAGTCGCAGCGACCCCCTTCCCTACCTCACTACATGTGCCATCTTTGGTGCTCCCGACGCCTTCGGCACTGGCAGCGCAGGCAAAGAATACCCGAAAGGGTACCACGTCAAGGGGGCCCAGTCCACTGGGCACCCCCTTGCCTTTAGATGTCGACATGAACGCCGAGCCCTTCCGGATTTCACCGCAGCGGAAGGAACGGGCTAAGACGTCCAGGTCAGTAGAGAAGGCCAGAAAACCCCTTCCAAGAGTCCAAGCCCCGAAAGACCCTACATAAATAATCACACTCCAGTAGCTCTGAACACATAATAACGGGAAGAGAAAATATTGTTCAATAGAACTGCAGAGGCCTTCTGAATAATCTTGACGATGTGTGTGAGATTCTGTATGCTAATCAGCCAAGTTTAATGTGTGTCCAAGAAACACATTTAAATTCCAATCAATCAAATTTCTTAAATAGCTATATGGTATTCAGAAAGGATAGGGTGTGCTGCACACACTCTTCGGGTGGTGTAGCCATAATACCCAGGAAATCCCTAGCATGCCACCCTGTCACTCTGAACACCATCCTTGAGTCTGTAGAAATACGCCCAATAATTTTGAATAGGTTGATAACGGTATGCTCCATATACATTTGTCCTGATTTTGTGCTTTCTAGCTGTGACTTCGAGACGCTGGTTGACCAGCTGCCCGAACCATATATCCTAACAGGCGACCCTAATGCGCACAACTCTCTTTGGGCCTCTTCACGCACGGATGCCCGAGGTCGCCTGATAGAGAAATTCCTTACATCTTCAGGAGCATGCCTCTCCAACAAAAATAAGCCCACATACGTTAATATAGGACCCAACACACTCATATCTTGACTTGGCTGTTGGCTTCGCCGTTCTTTTTCCTCTTCTCGAGTGGGGTGTAGGCACTGACCCATATGGCAGTGACCACTTCCCCACATCACTAACATACATAGGTAAAGGTCCATGCAGTCCATCTTCCCACAACAGGTTCAACGAAGCAAGAGCTAACTGGAATACATTTACAGAGACATCCAAACTACACCACACATCCATAGGACACCTGCACGTTGAAGAAACTACCCAACTCCTCATGGCGCACATCCTCGACGCCGCCGAAAGGTCCATTCCCCATGCCTCTGGTGCCCCGCGCAACCAGCGGAGGCCGTGGTGGAATGAGGACTGTAGGCGGGCGCAAGAGGCCCATAACAAGGCGTGGGGTATCCTTCGTCGGTACCCCACGTCGGGAAACCTCCTCTTGTTCAAACGGGCCAAGGCGTTAGGAAAACGTGTGCACCGTGACGCAAAACGAGAGAGGTGGCGCACATTCATAACATCAATAAACTCTTACACAGACACACGGAAAGTATGGACACGAATACGCAAACTCAAGGGACAACAAACACACAGCCTGCCTCTGGTCAGCACTACAGGGGACACACTCGAAGACCAGGCTGACACACTCGCACAACACTTCCAACACGTTTCTAGTTCAGCACACTAAACAAACACTTTCATAAAACACAAACAAATGGCCGAAAAGAAGCCTATACTATATAACAATAGGTCAACATCTTCTTATAACTCAGAGTTTCCACTGCATGAGCTGAAGGCTGCTTTGAGCACGTGTAAACCCTCAGCTAAATAACCCTCAACGTGTAAACCCTCAGACAACATCACATACACAATGATACAACACCTGCACGCAGACAGACACTCTTTTAACACTCTTACACCTATATAACAAGATACGGCTTTCGGGGCACATTCCAAACTCTTGGAACGAGGCTATAGTTGTAGCTTTCCTGAAGGAGGGAAAGCACCCATCGTCCCCCTCAAGTTACCGTCCTATTGCCCTGACGAGCTGCCTGTGCAAGCTCTTCGAGAATATGATAAATCGCAAGCACGTGTACTTCCAGGAGTACAACGGTCTTCTCGAGAGCAGCCAGGCAGGCTTCAGGGTGGGGCGATCGACGAACGATCAACTGGTAGCTCTTGATTCGTACATCAAGGATGCCTTCGCGCATAAGCAGTATTGTTTAACTGTGTTTTTGACCTTGAGAAGGCATACGACACTGCTTGGCTTTATGGGATCCTTAGTGACCTCAAGTCATTCGGTGTTTCGTGTAACATGTTGAACGCTCTTGTCAGTTACTTGTCAGACAGAACATTCCGAGTAAGAGTCGGTGGTGCACTCTCAAAGGTTCACGTGCAAAAAAATGGCGTGCCACAAGGTGGTGTGTTGAGCTGCACTCTCTTTATAGTAGAAATGAACTCTCTTGGTAAGGCACTGCCACCTACAATCTCTTATTCCATGTATGTAGATGACGTCCAGATATTCTATAAATCGTGCAATATGTCAATCTGCAAACGTCAAGTCCAGCTTGGTGTAAAGAAACTTGCCGGCTGGGCGAAAAGAATGGTTTTAAATTGAATCCTGTAAAAAGCTCCTGCGTTGTGTTCTCCAGGAAGCGCGGGGTCCATCCGGACCCAGACATTCATCTTAATGGCGTGTCGCTTCCTGTGAACAAGGAGCACAAGTTCTTAGGTGTTTCATTCATTCCCCACATTCATTCCCCACATCAAGGAACTTATAAATAAATGTCTCAAAACAATCAATATCTTTAAGGTTCTCTCCCACCAATCCTATGGTTCCGACAAAGAATTCCTGCTTCGCTTGTATACTGCTTTGGTTGGGTCTCGTTTGGACTATAGCAGTGTGGTGTATGGGTCGGCGACTAAGACAGCCTTGCAAATTCTGGACCCAGTGCTACACTTGGGCCTTCGTCTTGCTTCGGGTGCTTTTCGCACTAGCCCTGCCGAGAGTCTTTATGTCGAGTGTGATAAGTGGAGCCTTGAGAACCAACGAACGTACATGGACTTGCTTTATGCTTTTAAAATTTCGTCGCTGAATAATCATCCTTCTTATCCTGTCTTTAACGATACATCAACATCTCTGCTCTTTGTAAATCGCCCATCCGTTTCTCTGCCCTTTTCACTTAGAGTGAGAGAGCGAGTCTCGGATATCAGTGCTTTGTTTTTAGATGTGTACAGGTCATCCTTTTCTAACAGTTTACCGCTTTGGCAAGTTCGCCCTGTGTCGTGCGACCTTTCTTTTATGAGACTTCACAAAAATCGTGTACCACGAGCTGCAATACTGCAGCACTTTGTGTCTTTGCAGTTTAAATACACATGTGCAGAATTTTATAGTGACGCTTCTAAAACCTCCACTATGGTGTCGTGCGCTGCTCATGGTCCAAATATCAATGCAGCCAGAACCATGAGCGTGCACACAACAATTTTTTAAGCAGAAGCGTATGGAATTTTACTGATTGTACGACACATTCTTGAAAATCAAATTCCCAATTCCATCACCTATACAGATTCTTTGAGTGTTGTTCGTGCACTGTCATCGCACAACCCCCCAAAAACCACATAGTTATTCTTGTATTGAACACTATCATGTGCGTGTATGCACAAAAGCATGAGCTGGTCCTCTGCTGGGTCCCAGTACACGCAGGGATCGCTGGGAACGAGTTGGCAGACGAGAGGGCCGCTGCTGCTGCACTCAGGAACACTGTAGACATTACAACGATACCCTACACAGACCTAAAGCCACACATAAGACAACACCTGCGCAGAACATGGCAAACACACTGAGACGAACAGACAGACAACAAACTACGTGTAATTAAGCCACACTTGGGACGGTACACAGCTGACTCACACAACAGACACACGGAAGTCACTTGGGTAGGCTGCGGATAGGGCACACCCATGCGACGCACTCGTATCTGCTGACGGGATCTTCTAGACCCCAGTGCAGCAGGTGCGGAGAGGTCCTATCCGTAGTGCACATACTAATCGCATGCAAGGCACTGCACACAACACGACACAAACACTTCAGAAAATTCTAGACAACATATACCCTTACATCCATCGTTTTTTCTGGGTGACGATGCCATTGTTTCCGTGAAACGTGTGTTTGAGTATTTGTCAAACGTCAAGTTTTTAAACCTCATTTCCTATCAGGCATAATGAAAGCTGGCCCTATACACCAGTCATGCTCATTGTCGTTTTGTGATTTTACTTTTGTTTTTGCTAACCTTACTTAGTGTTTAAGGTTTCACCCCTCATATATGACTATTGTTTTGGTGCTCTTTGCCCCAGTTGGCCTTGCGCCGTAAACATCCAACCATAATCATCATCATCATAAAAAAAACGACGGTCACTGTATAAGTACTGAACGAATGAACCTCGCCCTCATTTTGTGCTTAACGATCCTTAGTCCCTAAGACGGAGTATGTGCGCATTCAGGAGGGTATTTTACGCTGTCACCTGCTTCGCCAAAGCCCTTCGTTTCAACGTGGCACCTTCAGTAGAACCTTTCCCGGTTTTGGTTTGTCTGAATAAAACTGAAGAAGTATTGACATTTCCCTTTGTAAAACTGAGAATATTTTTAACCATCATCGATTTTGACAGATGAGAACCTCACCCCAACCGAGCCCAAACCTCGCTATGCCGAGGCCCGTTTAGATCGGCCGTGCACCTCTTCCGCGAAGTAAATAACTTGTTCTAGATCTTCTTGCGGCAGCTATCATTGTATAACGCCAAACCCCCTTGGGGGGTATACACGTATAATACGGGACGTGTGTGGCAAGAGATGCACCAGGTACGGAATTCCCAAAAACAAGCATTTCGAAACTAAAGTCCCACTTTTCACTCCGGGTCGATGGTGGTTGAGAATTTCAAAAGGACAACTATGCTGATGTCGATACTCTTGGATAAGGTTTCTAATTCTCACAGAAAAAAACATTTATTGAGGAGTTGTTTTATTGTGCTTGGCGAGGATTTTAGATAACTTAAAATACCACTGGCCTCTACGGAAGGTACTTTGGTGTTGACCGAGTACGCAAACGGCGGTAAATGATTTTTAATACAGGTTGCCGCCTCCTGGAAGCGGTGATGAGGCGTCTGCTGAGGACACCAAATGAAGGAAGAGATGCAGTAGTACTATTACCACTGCTGTCCAAACCGTTCTTGCCAGTCGAATTGAAGGACTTGACGACCAACAGTTCTACGTCGGTTTGTGCTATCCGCGCATCATCCAAACCAGATATCGATGCCTCCAATTCGGTGCTATTGTCTCCGTTTAGCTTCCCAACATCAGAAGCGGCAGACGGGTACGGATTTTTTTCTTCAGGAATAATGAGGACAGGGTCGTTGATGTTGTCCAGATGGTTATCTCCAAGATCGCTGGCTCTAAATTGGCTTGCCGTGCCAATTATAACGAAGATGAGCGCGGCAAAAACAACTAAGGCGAAGCTCATTGTGACCATTTTTCGGCAGAACGGTGTGTCGATCGTAATACCTTGCTGATGCGAAGACACAGATGCATCGGAGGCACGCTGGGGAAATCCGGCCCTCGTTCTCAGACGGGATGCGTCATGCCCCCACAGGTGATACAGCAATGAAGTCGTTGAAGAAGAATGTGCAGGACTTCGCACGCCAGGACTCTCGTAGCCTTCGATGAGGTCATGAGGCGAACTTCTGACGCTAGAGGAGGCCGAGCTGAAGACGGGCGCAGAAATACTTGGCCGCAAACGGTTCCGTTCGATGCTGGTTGCAGTACACCTACCAGACATGGCGGCAGGATGCCTCTTCGTTCTCTCGTCGCGTGATAGCAAAAAGACGTTGCGAGATTGACCATGGCAATAGCCCCTAGTCCTGGATAATTTTCATAAGAAAAACTTCCTGATGGAAACTCTTGCAATGCTTAAATGGAAGCATTATGCACATACGTGAGCAATTTTAAATTTTCACTTACGGTGTGAGAAAACCTCAGCGCAAACCCTTCTGCCATGCCCCCTTACTGCAGTCTTCAGCCATTTCTTTCAAACTGCATGATGCTGCCAGTCTTCGGAAAACACTTCGATAGTATTTCTTTTTTGTGTCCCTCTTGAAATTCCGAAGACATAGGTAGTGCACGAAACTAAACCGCGTTTTGTGTAAACCTGTTAACTTCAAAGGTGCAGGTAGTAGTCCGTGCAAAGAACTTGCATAAATTCTGATATGGGTAACAAACTGCAAAAGCTACGATTATTTGAGAATGTAAGACTGCTAATAACCAGTGAGTTGATACAAAGTCACGCTGATATTTGTTCGTGGATATGGTCGACTACATAAAATGCAGACATCACCATGGGACTGGGCAGGAATGCGGGAAACCAACGTTCGTAGCACACACCAAGTGTTTTTGTGTTCTCTGTCGTATGCTGCACCAAAAAAACATTCTACCGCTAATATCTCTCCAAATTGACCCAAAAGCTATTGGTCTGAGACAATCCATCGTGATTGCCTAGGCATTTTAGCGCAGAAAAAGACGCAGGTCCACCCTAAATAGATCTAAATAATAATAGAAAGTCACCTTTACTATGGCGTCGAGCTTTCTTACTGCATCCCTAAGAGCCTAGCAGTCAACGTTACTAAAAAATGAACACCTAAGAATTTGCGGCAGTGCTTTTAACTGAGCACGGAAATTACAATGTTGGCGATTTAATACTATGCCAGGCCCCATACTTTACGCACAGCTAATGCTGCAAGATCAATCGACCTTACACAATATCAAACACGCCGAAGCTTGGAAGTATATACCTTACTAATCAAACCTTTAGGCGTTGTGGACATGTGATGATTGGAAACACTCGAGATAAGAAAGCATGAATGGAAAGCACCGTTATCTAACCTAAAAGACTAACAAGTTAGCGCACCACACAAGGCAACGCGCTACAAAACGCAGGATAGTTAACTACTAGTGTACATCGACCGCATATAGAACACGGATGTTATGATACACTACTCCCTCAATACACGGAAATTGCTTCGATGGAAGCACAGTTGCGTTGGAAGCTCTGGTGGTCTAAATTGCAGTGTAATCAGAGCAACCCGTAACCGTTTTTGGAGAAGTACCGCTTAAAACGATGCCAGCTTGCCGTACGAAGAATTTCGCCGTAATGAGGATTCACGATTCCCTAAACATGAACAAACTGGCGCACAAAGAAGAACTAAACTGCCAAAATAGTGCGCTGCTTTCGTAGCTTGATAGAACTTGCTTGCAGCGAATGTGAGCAACTTCCTCTCATAGGAGTTTTATCTTGGATAGAAGGACGAATCACGCGGAACGTAAATTCATGCAGTTGTACCGCAAAAGGAAGCGACCGAACACCGGCGGTAGCGCAACCACCGAAACAAAATTCTTTGATGCGCTAAGATTATTAGAGTACAAAACAGCAGGACAAACACACTAAATATATATACCCCTATCGCCTAAAATGCTGTAGTATAGGTGAATTATTGCTGTTTACACCGTTTTTCTTAGGTTTCAGCACACTAATGTCTACCTTTACACCCTTTTTGTTTGGCAAAACTGGTGATGATCGACTGCAAGACGCTCGGTTGTCTGTGGGGTGTTGAATTGATGAGAAATAGGTTTTCAATTGAAAAATTCAGAGCCCTTCCACCCCGTGAAGAGGGATGGCCAGCAAAGCTGCGGTGCTGAGCCTCCACGTGAGGTTTTACGGGGTTGTAGTCCAAGGGGTGCACGAAGCAAAACACGTTTGTTTGTAATTTGCGATTGAGCATTGTTCCTGGGTATTAACTGAAAGTCCAGTCCTGTCCAGTCACTGCTCCTCGCGCATGCTCAGCACGGATCTTCACGAGCCACGTGAAACGGCTATCAAGCGGCTCCGACGCAGCGTCAGACTTGGCTACTGCGCAATTATGGCGCACACCTGGGCACGCGCCGGCGCCAGTCCGTCTGCCGCGGCTATGACGCAACACATTCCAACACAACCCACTTTAATTTAATGTAATCCAAATCAAATCCAAGCCAAGCCAATTCACAATTCAATCCAATCGAATTCAATCCAATGCCCCTCGCGCCCGCGCGGAACGGCCCTTCACGGCATACGTGAAACTGCTAAACCTCGGCCAGTGTAGCTTACGCTACAAAACACGCAGGAATCGTGGGTAGAAATTTATTATAGCGTGCGTATGGTAATCACGGCGCATGCTCTATAAAGGCCTCAGGGCGTTTTTAATTTTGTATGATTTTTTCCATGCCCCGGGGGTGGGGCGCGCAGTTTTACAATTCCGAGAATTTGGGTGGGCTCCGGAACGTGGCACTACGCTCGCTAGCGATTCTTGTCTACATCGCTTCGGGACCGGAGACGATCTGCTGGATCCTAGCCATTTACAGCTTTGCTGTAAAAAAATACAGCGGAGCTGGGTGTCGACCTAGCTTCTTCCATTGTTGCTACTTTTGGCTAGGTTTTGCATGACTTTGGTCTCTTTTGTACGGTTTTTCGATGTACTTGATAGGCTAGCCTAAGTGCTGAGGGGTGATGTCAAGTTTAACCGGATTTTACAAGGTGGTTTTAGTGTGTCCCGCACACAAGGGGAAACAAGATAGGTCAATCCCCAGCTCCGCTTTTTCTCCAGCCTTGCATCAATAGAGCAAGATGGTACAATTTTTTTAGCGTTAGTATCCCCAAAAGGCTGTCACCTTCAAAATGGTATAGTAGGAGGTGCGTATGAGTATGCGCCAATCGTGCTCACACTCGAACAAGCGCGAAATCCTGCTTCACAGTTATAATACCCTATCCGTGCTCGTGACCCGTTATCGGTGCCACAGTTTCATTTCTTAATGTCATGTCACAGTATTTTTTGCTAACGCCTACAAACATCGCTCAAGCTTGAACAGCTCCGCTTCTTATTAATCATGCCAATTCATATTGTTGTAAACATCGTGAAATACAATACATCCCCCCGCTTGTCGAAGATGGTCCAGTCGACCGGTTTAAAGAAACCTTGTATGCATTTTTTGCATTCGTCCAATTTTCTGTCCAAGCCAGGTCAAACAGGTAGAAAACTGGTAGAAAATGCTTTCAAATTTGGAGGTCTTTTACACCCTTCTTCTTAGTTCAACGCCTTTCACAACCTCTTCCTTAGTTTCCAACCCCTTAATCTGTAGCGTTACACCCTTGTGGGAAAAAGGGGGTTGAAATAAAGAACATCCTTCTTGCGGAGTGTTGAAACGGTGTGGAATAAGTGTTTGGTACAGTGGTACCCCGCTGATACGCCACCCGAACTTGCGACGACCCGCTTCTTCCGACGGATCCCCGCGGTCCTGGCCAACACCCCCTAGAAACAATGTATTAAAAACCCCGATGATATGACGCTCAGGTGCACACGGTCCGCTTCATACGAAGGACCCCGGCGCGGATAAACCGGCGCCTTCCCCATATTTCACACCGCTTCCCCACCCGTCCTGACCTCTTTTTTTTATTATTCTTAACTCCCGTTTGACACTGCTTGATGTGCAAAGGTCCTTAGGCGGGTCAGACCACTTTCTGAAAAGACGCAAGCAAGCAGGCGGGTACTCCTGACCGGGAGACAGGGCGGAAAAGGGCGTGATGGGGGGTAGCAGTGACCATACAACGGTACTACAGCCCATTATGGCAAATCACAGCTCTGCACTTCAGACAGCTTTTACGTTGACTAGAACGTCTTTCATTTTTACGTACGGAGCACCTTAGGACCGCACAATGTCCGCGTCCGTGCTCATAGCATTTACAATCGCGAAAAATCACACAGGCACCAGCAGGATTCTAGCCTGTGTCTGGTAGACCAGAGTTAGTGTCAGTCGTCTTACCCATGGGGCTGCGACCGTGAGTTAGTACCGGAGAGTCAAACGGCTTACTCCCTTGCCTGTAACGGTGCGGAGTACCTTAGGACTTCCCAATGTCCGTCCGCGTCCATCCGTGCGCACACCGCCATCAAGCAAAAATCAAGCGAAATTCGATTTGAGCCGTGAGTTGCAGTTTCATTTAGGAAATAACCAAGTTGCAAGTCAAGGCTCAAATGGAATGAAGGTCGGGGCGCAAATGGGATGTCACTCGTGGGGCCGTATACTGCGTACCCTCGCCATCATCCACGGAGTAGAGATGCTGCTATTTTTCTTTGCTAGAGTGCCTCATTTCACGCGCGTCCGCCACAAGGGCAGAGTAAAATACAGGAGGCATTGGTGGGAGAGATGTACCCATTTGCATTGCTATTTTGGGTCCCTCGCTAGCCGCCGCAGCAAGTCACTGTAGTAAAACCGCGCTGTAATTTTCGCGCCAGCCGGTTTACTCGCGAAGGTTGAATTATCTTATCTATTTCGCGTTGCTGGATTTCATTATCTTACCTATTTCGCGTTACTGGGTCTTGCGGGCAATGAAAACAGCTATGTGTTGAGCACTATGACCCAATAGCGATGGCACGGGAGCGTTCAAAGGATGTCTCCGCCATTTACGACAATGGGGCTCCTGCGTTTCCCAGGGGGCGCTGCGAAACCGACTTCCGGGCAGTACTTCCCAGTAGTACAAAGCTGCGGGGGTCCCGTAAGATCCCGTGTTGACAGAAGCAAAATGAGTTCGATACTCCCGATTGCTTTGCGACACGGTGTCTAACCCATCCCCGACGCGTCCGATCTCCTCCGGCGATCAACTTGGCTTCAGAAAAAAAAATGGCAGCATCTCCACTCCGTGAATGATAGAGTACAGGGACTCAAAATGGCATTCAAGTTGCGCCCCGAGTGACATCCGATTGGCGCCCCTACCGTCATTCGATTTGAGCCGGGTGTTGCAGCTTGATTATTCACTAAATGAAACTGCAACTCACGGCTCAAATGGAATTTCGCTTCATTTTTGCTTGATGGGGGTGTGCGCACGGATGTACGCGGACGGACATTCGGAGGTCCTAAGGTACTCCACGCCGTTACAGGCGAGGGAGTAAGCCGTTTGACTCTCGGGTGCTAACTCCCGGTCATAGCCCAATGGGTAAGACGACTGACACTAACTCTGGTCTACCTGAAACAGGCTCGAATCCTGCCGGTGCCTGTGTGATTTTTGCGATTTTAAATGATATGCGCACGGACGCGGACGGACATTGTGTGGTCCTAAGAAGCTCCGCACCTGAAAGCTTTGCAGGGTTAAGTCATATATCCCCAGTTCGAACTTCACAGACTAGAACAAGGGTCGGGAGCGTTCAAAGGATGTCTCCGCCATTTACGACAATGGGGCTCCTGCGTTTCCCAGGGGGCGCTGCGAAACCGACTTCCGGGCAGTACTTCCCAGTAGTACAAAGCTGCGGGGGTCCCGTAAGATCCCGTGTTGACAGAAGCAAAATGAGTTCGATACTCCCGATTGCTTTGCGACACGGTGTCTAACCCATCCCCGACGCGTCCGATCTCCTCCGGCGATCAACTTGGCTTCAGAAAAAAAAATGGCAGCATCTCCACTCCGTGAATGATAGAGTACAGGGACTCAAAATGGCATTCAAGTTGCGCCCCGAGTGACATCCGATTGGCGCCCCTACCGTCATTCGATTTGAGCCGGGTGTTGCAGCTTGATTATTCACTAAATGAAACTGCAACTCACGGCTCAAATGGAATTTCGCTTCATTTTTGCTTGATGGGGGTGTGCGCACGGATGTACGCGGACGGACATTCGGAGGTCCTAAGGTACTCCACGCCGTTACAGGCGAGGGAGTAAGCCGTTTGACTCTCGGGTGCTAACTCCCGGTCATAGCCCAATGGGTAAGACGACTGACACTAACTCTGGTCTACCTGAAACAGGCTCGAATCCTGCCGGTGCCTGTGTGATTTTTGCGATTTTAAATGATATGCGCACGGACGCGGACGGACATTGTGTGGTCCTAAGAAGCTCCGCACCTGAAAGCTTTGCAGGGTTAAGTCATATATCCCCAGTTCGAACTTCACAGACTAGAACAAGGGTCGGCAACTTATTCAGGTGTAGTGCCCAGTTGCATGAAGTCGACACGGCGGAAGGCTGGATGGCAAATCACGTGGGAGCGGGAGGAAGCTTTGAAGGCAAAGAAAAAAAAATTGACCGGATTGCCAATAATATATGACATTACTCCGGCAAAGTGGGAATATAAGGAACAATGAATCTGTAAGCGATCAGTTTTCCGTCCTTCTCTCCCCGTCAAACACTATTTAAGGTCAAAACAGGCGTGTCGGCATTCCGTTCAGATTATTAGTGACAGGGTGAGGTGGGGTTCTGACGACGTGCTGGGGGCTGCATAATACAACCCCGCGGGCCACATTCGGCCCGCGGGCTGTAGGTTGCCGACCCCTGCAGTAGATATAACCAACACGGCCAGTGAGGATCGCATGTAAATATTTGGGCCGCGCACCATGTAAGTGGCTGTGTTGTGTTACGTAAATATAGAATTACACATCTCAGCAATAGCGGACATACGATTTGGTGCTTGTTTCGCGTCCTTTAATTGCACTTAATTGGTTTATTTGATGCTGCCGTTCATGAATCGTATGGTGTAAAATGTTAACCAAGAAGCATTTAGTTTGCGGAAATACAAAATCAAATTTCGGCTCGTTTTCAAGGCGGTGCCAGGCCAGTAGTGTCAGCTGAGTCGGCTGCGCTTCATCGCGTCGTCTTGCATATACGCTCCCGCTGAAGCAACCATTTACAGTAGCAGCATTCTAGCTTTTAAGGTATACTTGCGAACTGTTTATTTGTCAACGATACGCAACAACAAAGAACGATAAGGATCCTCAGGAAGTTAGACCACCCGAATTTGGGATACTGTCCCACGTCGCTAAGATCGCGACAGCTCGCTCAAAAGAGAGCCGATAAATCGGCATGTTGTAGCGGATATTATTTTGCTTAGCCTCTGCAACTACTTTAAGGGCATTTTATTCAGTATGCAGTCACTTAAACGCACCACAATGTGATTAAATTACGTACAACCAACTTTCGCTCTGGCTTGTAGTTGAAAACACATGGAGGGCGGTGAGGGTCGTCTACTTTTGTACTACCCAGAGGCGTCGGCCACTAGGCGCGCTGCATGTTGCCAAAACTCCAGCGCAGCCCTATACTGTTTTCTGCTCATATCCACCTTGTAATGTCATTCCTTTCGGTTGGCTTTGCGAGTTTCACACTGCCTTTTCTATTCAATTTGTTCGACCACGTTGGCCTTATATCGCGTAGCTCGCGGGGCTTGGCTGGCGGGCTAGCTGGACGCCATAAAGGGAAGCGGAGCACACATAGGCGTTGCTTTTTTTAAACTTGGGGTTTCAGCTAAAGGTTCGCGCATAACGCCAGAACGCGCTAAATATAGTAGTTTAAATAAGTTCTATGCCTTCCTTTCGCGTGAGACCGTGTACTCAGCCGGCATTCACCCGCACCCCGGTCGTACGACACCCTGCTCATACGACGCTTTATCGCGGTCCCTTGAAAGTCGTGTTATCGGGGTTCCACAGTATTTAATAAATTTCTGTGACTTCTTGAACATAATATCCACCTCACAATTAAACAGCTTTGCAAATACACCTGCGGTCCTGTATGTGCTCACATGAAAACGCATAATTCCGAATTCGCGCAAAAAGTATCTGATTTTTACGAAGAGCCCACCAACTCTATCAGAGGACTTTCTTCTGCTAGCTATGAAAGTATGAAGAGCAGATCAAAGAGCAGATCAAGAGCAGATCAAATGCTCAAAATTTCGAAGTAAGTATAAACTCGCCTTTCGCATGAATCACGTTAATTTTCTTGCTCAATTCATTTGTGGCATAAGTGTGACTTGTACGTGCTGCATGTGTCTGTATGTCATGCTGCGCGCTCAGCCGATCCACATTGCCACGCGTAGCGCGCTGCCACACTTTCATTTTAGGGAGGTAAAACACCTTACACCCGTATTTCAGGGCGTTCACAAGCACACGTTTGTTTCATCCTTACACCGTTTTTTAGCCAGGACACCTTTTTAACGTGTGTGCGGTGAGACCAGTTTTTTGCAGCCTTTTCGATGAAAAAGGGTCTAAAAAAGTTTAGTGTGAAGCTGGCTTACGCCTTCTCATTGCATTTCACGCAAGCTCAAATTTCTGCATGATCATTAGGTTCTCCGCAGGATAACAAGTTGAAAGCCGTGCTCATTTGTTGTTCCTCGTCCTTTCAGTCAGCAACCCTTGGTGCGGGAGCCTGATTTCACAATGGTCGGCGAGGGTTTGCGGCAGATTGCCGAAACTAAGAACACACGTGTTAAGTTCGGGCCCCTGACTTATTAATTAAAACTACCCGGCAACAAAATATCTTTCGCTGCGGTTAACTTCTTTGCCTGTATGGTGTTTGTTTTCACGCCGGCCGGGCTGACTTGGGCGTGAAGGGCGCAAGAAGAAACTGCGGAGGCTTCTTTATTATTCGCCGCGCTTTTGTGCTCATCCGACAAGCGAGACGACCCAAACAAACCCGTCGGTCGGCCCATAATACCTGAAACCGATGTCCACTTTCGAAGGAGGATTTCCTTGCCTTCGTTTGGGAAACCGGCTTAGGAAATAATTGGCATTTTGACGATCGATATTACCGCCATGATGAAGCCCGAACCGGATGGGAGCTGAAGGTCGTCAAGGAGTCAAAACTTGGGTCAAACATAGCAAGAGGGCACCAAACGTTCTGTCTGTGACAGTTTCAATGCTCAAAATTACTAGGCGAAGTTTCCCTTCTTGACGCGTCTGAACCTGGCGACTGCGCGGCTCGGATGCGTCGATAGGTAGGCGACCAGGCTTTGTTACGCGCTCCACGTGTCTGCAAGGGAAAAGAATCCCGGCGGCGTGGGGCACCGTTATAAGAGCACATGGCAAGGACAATACTTTAAGAGAAGCCGCCCGGCAACCGATGGCCGGCGAAGTGTTTACTTTTAAAGACGATAGTCTTTCTTGGGCTACTTAAACGCAGAAATTTTGGTCTGTCTGTATGTCTGTCTATCCGTCTGTCTGTCTGTAACTTGATACAGCCACCCGGCCAAAGTAAAACAATGCCTGCGCAAAAGTCTTATATAGTCATAGCTAAATGTGCTCGTCGAAGTCCGGTGTAATGTTTATACTTGTCAATATTGTTGAATAACAACAAGACATTACGCATATATAAGACAACAAATTAATACAGAAGTGATATTGACAGTGTTCCTTTATAAAAAATCGTACATGTTTGATTTTAGCGAGATTAAATACTTCAGCAACTGAAGAAAAAATATCACTCCGCCGTCGCCTGCTGTCGCCAGCGCCATATAGCTTCTGGCGGCATTTGAAGAAGTCAAGTGGCAAGAGTTACGAAAGGTTCCACTAGATACGTTCCACGTTCTGCTTGGAACGCACGTGGACTAGGGAAACGCGGTTCTATAAACGTGGAAGCAGGGCGCCTCGATTCACACGCGTCTTCGCCGTACGGCAGCGTTGGCATCGAGACACCCGGTTTGGAGCAGTGGAACGCGGGAAATTTAATATGATTTAAGCAAACATTTGGCGTCTTTACCTTTGGAGGAGCGACAGGAACAATATGAGAGGTGAGCGGGAAAGCGAAGGGAGGCATTTACTTGGCAAAAGCCGATAAAGACTATCGTCTTTTGACGACATTTGCAACGAAAGAAGCAGATACGCGGCCAATTTTAGTTTGCTTTGCAGTTGTGTTATATTTGTGTTTTGCTGAACCCCTCTGAGTTTCAGGATGAGAGTGAGAGAGGTGGGTCACGTGACTATTTTGAACCCACCTAGCTTTGTTTGCAACACTGGCCAATCAGTGGCCTAGGGTGGGTCAATCAATGAGCCATCCTCACTTTCAGGTTGTGGCGTCCCGTTTGTGGGCGGGGTTTTAGTGGTAAAACCGAGGACTTTGCTGTTTCGGGGGACGGAGATTGAGAGGACAGGGGAGAGCGCGGTGAGCCCCGCTCGACGCGGGCTTTGCCGACCTCTCGTATGCGATCATGAGCCTTGAAAGTTGTAAATACGTAGTGAAAATAAAGTGTACATATTGTACATTTTGAGTTTGCTTGGAGAATCTCATCGTTAGCCACGTGCCCCCGAACACGAGCCAGCGATCACCGCATCATCGAGATACGCGACCGATCCACGTTTGGATTTAACTACGCGTCGTTTTGTTTTTCCCGCATGAAACTGGCTCCACAATCATGATGCCGCATTTTGAAGCCGGTAGTTCGGCTTTCAAGGCTTCCGAACAGTAGTCGAAGATTTATAATGGTGGCTTCACGTGTACGATGTGTACTGCACGATTCCCACCGTCTGCCGTAATGTGGACTGCAAGATATAGTGTTAAAATGGTGCCCAAATTTTGATAATTTCTTACTAACACGTTAGCATCCTTTCTTTGCCTCTGCTAAGATTTGGCCATTTTATGACGATTTCACTACTTCACACGATTAAAGGCCATGGAGGCAGTCGTTTATCAATAAACGGGGGGGGGGGGGGGGGCGGGGGATGGTCCCAGTGCGCTCGTGGGCTGCGATATCCCCCGTCGCCAAATGGCGACGGCAGTAAAAGCACAGAGTCATTGCTACCACAATGAAAAATCTACGGTTAAGCCACAATAACAATTACATTTGTTGATTGGCCAAGTGTGCATGTACTTTGCATATGTAAGGCTCCAAGGATTACCACTTTGCCAGTACATTCAGGCCACGCCCACCATTTTTTATTTTGTCAAAGTACTAGAATTATTGTCCTCCTTAACCTCTAAGATGCACCACCTACGGCAGTGGGTCCTTAATGCAAGCCTACGAACTGTATCGTACTTTGTACATAATCAGTGCAGTACGACTGCTTCCCCGCATTTTTTTGACAATTAACAATGCATCTTAAAGTAACACCATTAATTACAACCTTCATGACACTCGAAGACGTACCAAATGAACGCACTTTAACCTTAATGAGAGGCGTGTACTGCCTTTTAATTTGCGCGTATTAAATCATGTGAGTTTATTTCTCTTAAAGTACAGCTCGTTCGGACAGCGAAAGCGATAAATGCCTTAGGAAAAAAAATTGGCGTCCGCCGTCGCCATGGCGGAGAGACCGTACTACAAATGCCCGTGAGCGAAATAAAACTGGGTTGTTATGTGCCGCGTTCTAACGCTGGTGCTACAGCATGCGAACACCCGATTATCTTTTACACAAGTGATCCTACTTCGTTCTAGCTGACTGAATTCGTTGTGGCTTTCGACTTCGAGGCAAGTTTTAGATGCCACTATTGAGACCCAAAAATGTAGTTTACGGGTGCGAACTACGGAAATGCAAAGGCAGTTTTACGCAAATAGCGCGTATGTAGGGCTAGCAATGGCAATCGGACAGGCATCTGAGTCATAAAAGCAAAGACGAAAAAAACGACGTTAAAGAAATGTCATGACATCTGTAATGAGAGGACAAAATCGCACCTATGAACAGGATTCTGCTTGTCTGTGCTGTCTCATCTTCAATGGACTCTGTAGCGCCTATTTACCTACAGGCCAGCGGTGAAACCTCATCGCTCAAGAAATACGCATAACAAGGAACTGCAAGGAAACGAAAAAAATGCCTCGCAAGGGGGCGAACAGGCAGGCACTGAACGCAGCTAAAGCAAGAGCCACCATACATCACCGGTACCGTTATATCTCGAAGATTAGGCGCCAGACCCCAGGGAGCATGAAGACGTTATGGCAACAGAAGACATAAGTACCAAGGACCAACAAATCTGCAATGAGAATCGCAAAGCTCAAACTAAAAAGTCGCTGATTCACGTTTCCGGAAGTAGGCATCGTAACGTTCCTTTGGTGTTTATTTTCTGACTAATTAACTGGTTTAAACAAATGTCCACGTACTGCAAAATATCTGCCTCCATTATACGGTGAATATCAATTTACAAAATCCAAAAGAAACACAGCTCACTTACCTGCTCTTCACTCTTGTGGGTACTGTGATCACCACCAATATTTCAGCCTCGGCCTCAATCAGGTCCAAAGTTAATCCCATTTGCAAGACATGCACAAAAAAGCTAGGTGTTAGGTTACCATCTATTAGTCGTGTTATTTAATGGCTTGTGATATTTTTGCTGGGTTATTTTTTCCAAAAGCAATTTATGTATTGTTTTTTGCTCTTTCACTTCACACCATACAACCGACTGCAATAATGCGAGTACATATATTAAAAAACTTAGATTGTCAGGCTATTAATCATCTCTCTTCAAAGTATGGTTCTTGTTCGGCATATTATGAACAGGATTCTTGGCATTTACAGTGAATGCCGGTAAATAGAAACGTGCGACGCGGCTGATATTCGAAGAACGTCCGGTGGAAATAGCGGGCAAAGTCTTGCCGTATGGTGAATATTTGACGCTTCTCGGACGAAACTCCCTGTACGCCATCGACATTGCCTCTGGTTATCCAGCTTGACAATAATGCGCGTCGTCTCGTGACTTGCACGTTCTTCTCCAATCAGGGAGGTTTTCTCGGCGAAGTTGTTGCTGGCTTGGTCGAGAACTTTGGGCCGATGTAACGTTCCTATGACAATAACTGCGAGCACAAAGCAGGCTATTAGAACTAGCAGGAAGATGATTGTTGCTGCGTCCTTCAAACACGACGGGTTGACATCAGTTCGCTTTTGTGGCACAGGCGGAGGATTCTTCGTGAGAAACCCAAGGCCTCCGTCGACAGTTTCGAATCCGTGGTGTGCGGGGTCGTGGGCCCAGAAGTGGTAGAGCAGTGACGTTGTCGGCGATCTGCACGAGTCTCGTGAAGGCGGTAGATCGCGCGGTTCACCAGAGTCACCGGAAGGCCTTGTCAGGTTCACGGACGTCGTGTGGAAAGCCGGCGCAGACAAGGAGAAGCGCCAAGGAATCATACCACTTCACTTCTGCTCACACACAGGCTGAAATAAGAGTCTCTTCTTCATCTTCAATGTAAAAGCTTTCCTTCGTTATCGATGTGGGGAGAATGACCCTTCCTCGAAATTATGGAGGATTAAGAATTGTATTTTTTTGACAAGGACAAAACACAGCGCTGGTGTCGAAATGCAAACGATGATTTTATTTGTTTCTGTTTATATTTTCTCTAGTTTCCTGTTGAATTTTTGTGCCCCTCTGAGAAGCAGTGCAAGGTCACCTGGAAAACGAAAACACTTAATAAAATAAGTTACCTATATCTATAAACGTTATTCTCTTGCAAATGGGTCACTGCAATGTCTTTCACGCTTGAAGGTCTTGTTTAGTTCAGAACTGCTCGCTTGTTAAGGCTCGCCCTTGTGTTTTCTGCGCTGTAGCAGGTGCTCGCCGAAGTGTCTGTTTAGCAACAACTGCTGATGCTGCACTGTGGGTACATGTCATTCCTTGAAAAAAATTCCTTGGAGATTCCTATTTACGCAAAATACGGCAAGAGAAAACAGCCGGCGACGAGCAATAAATGAACGATTTACGTTGTCTATTGCTTATGCTACTGCCGCTACTCCCACTGACGCTACTTTAAGGTTGTAACACTTGAGGATTTCTTCACCTATTGCAGTTGGCAAAGGAAACAGTGCTTGATACGCATAAAAGCGGTCTTAACAGGGAATAAAAAAACGAGTCCGTGGTGCCGGATGGCGGTCTCCAAAGCAGCCCTCATGACAAATTTAGTACTAGCTGACAGATGTAGTGCCCCGAAAATATTAGCAGTCGAGAAACACGGTAAACCCGGTCCGCTCAGTAATTCGCACCGGTGTTGTGGCACACACCACACAGCGGCAAGAAACGCTTAGGTCACGGTAAGCGAATACAAACGGAAGCAGCTTACCCTGAATCTTTTTAGTCCTGCATTACCGTGCGAAGAGCACTCGATACCGGCATGGGGTCTCCCGCCGGCTTCGAATTGTGTGCTTGGATTCATTAATTGAGTTAGGGGTTTCACGCGCATAAGCTTCATCTGGGCTGTGAGGCGCGCCGTAGTGGAGGGCTCTGAATGAATTATAACCACCTGGGGACCTCAAGCGTACGCTAAAACCTCGATGGGCGTTTTAGATTTTCGCTTCCATCAGAGAAGGTAGCTTCGCGGCCGGTATCAAACCTGCGCCCTTGTGCTCAACAGCATAACGCCTATGCCGTGAGCCACAGTGGTGGGTTGCCATGGCGCTCCCGGTGAGAAAAAAAGTGTATGTTGATAGCACCCTCGCCTTGTTTTCGTCGTTGCGTGTCACCAACCACGGGGGGCCTTCGTATGTAGGTATTCACATATCATCTAACATGGCGGCGAAGCGCGTGGTCACCACATGATAGCGCCAGTTTTTACGTAACGTCTATACAGAGTTTACAGAGTGGAGGCCTGGGCGCAGCCATGTTGGGCAATGGGACGTCACGCGCCATTGCTGACCTTCAAGAACGTGTTTCTCACGGTGGCCTTCGTGGAGATGGGGTGCATCGGCGAGCGCCGGGGAGGCTTTATGGGCAAATTGTTCAATTATTTTGGAGTGTCCCTGTGAATAAGGATGTACTGGACGCGTACATATTGTGTGCCTACCTTCATAGATTACTTAGTCGCGAAAAATGGCCCTTAAAGATTCTTAAAGCGCTGTTTCGACTGGAGGCCAACGCTAAATTCCTGTTCACGTGTTTCATAGCAGTTCACGCCTCCCTTTCCCAATTTCTACGTACACAGTAACCATGAATACCAGAAGTGGCACCTGCGGCCCACAGGCGGCACGCGAGGAAGTACTATGCGGCGGCCGCACGACTTCAGAACCACCCTCCCCCCGGTCACTTCTGAAAGCTGACATGACAATTGTAACCTCAAACCGCATCCCTATCCTACCACCCCCCTTCTTCGCCCTTATTTGCCGTTCGGTGGCTGCCGTGTCGGGCATCCTTAAACTCGGTCCTCTGCCTCAAAAGGTTGCCGATCCCTGATATTAAATGAAACTGCTTTGAGCAGCTGCTTGCCACACTTTATTTCATGAGCCTGTACGAATTCGATCGCTTACAGAATATTTACAAATATTGTAATAACGGCGGAGCCGCAGCCTCCAGCGTAAAGCAACTGCCCCCACGGGTTAGCTCCGGTTGTGCTAGCGTGCATAATACGAGCCTGCAGTGCCACGAAACACATGCAATGCTTACTGAAGCCAGATGTCTGCACTCGTCACGAGTAGGAAGAATGGGTTAGCGAAAGCGCCGATAGGCGGTGCTCCGGGGACACCGGTGGTGCGATTAAAATCGTTTGTTTCACTTTAAGTAATGCGGGACCAGATACTCTACGCCGTAACAAAACCGCTACGCTAAAAAGCTTGATATGCTACAAAACTTTACATTGTTACAAAACTATAACTTGACCGTAACCCTTCGCTTTAAGTTAAACCTGGGTCCACCAACAGAGCATTTCTTGATGATCGGATTCGGACCAGAAGAATTTGAGTTCAGTACAGCAAACTTCGATACAGTGGATAGAAGTCTAAACCGTTCAACAACGAAACAGTAAAAGCTATATAGGTGCCTGAATTGATAACAGAAAATCCCAAATAACCATTCATGTCGCGCGTGTTGGCAAAATACTTACAAACATTTTCCGCAAAACTTTATCGCCCACGCACAAAATCTTCCCCTCCTATAAATTTTCAATCGCAGGACAACCCGAGATTTTTATACCGAAATAATATTTCATTGCACGAACTTATTGTTTGATTTAGCAACCGCTTTTGCCAAACTTCACCAACGCGCTTTCCACACTCGTTATTTGGGATTTCACAAATTATATTTCAGGAAAGTGCACTTAAAGGGAATACGAATATTCCCCCTATTGAAATGATACATTTTAAACGAAATGCTGCTCCCAAAAGAGTAGATTGCTCGCATGCCAATGTAATCCACTAAGGGTAGTCAATCTACTTCGACAGTTCAGTGCTCCTTTGCGTTGAAGCGGTGGATACTTTTGCTACCCTTCAGATAGATGAGCATTCTTCTCCAATGAAGTATACTTCGCCCCAGGGATATGGGTAAAAGCAATGTATTTGACATAATACCGAACAGATGAGCCCCCAGATGGAGTGAATTGTTCAATTTACTATGACAGCCCGGCGTTCTTTTATGGAAAAACCAACGAGTCAAGATAGACATTAGGCATATAGGAAAAAAACGATTAAGGCCAAGCAATGTTCTTTCAAATGCAGAAGATTTCAGTAACTCACGATGTCACCCGCGTTGACGTCCGTAGTCCGCACCACACCCCTCCCTACTATATAAAAAAATACTATCCGGCGCCCGGTTTCGATCCCTCAACCCTGCGGGCGGAACGCAATGTACATGGTGCTTTACCCACTGCGCCACAAAGCCGACACCGAATGGGACGCTACGAACGCGCCTTATATCGTTGACTCATTCAAATCACTGCTGACGAGCGCTCTCTCGTCAGCAGTTGCCACAAGTGCAAGAACATTACCGTAACGCAAACGTAACGCAAACGTGCGCCCCGGAAATGCTCTGCATTTGATCGTGCCCCTCGCGAGGGGGATGTTTCACTGCATCTTCTCTTGGTCGCGGGACCCGTGGCGCCATCTGGCAGAGGCGCGGCACAACTCGTAGCGCTTTCTTTGAAAAAGCGCCTCGAAAGCGCGGCAAATATGAAATAGGGATGACGCGCTTTCGAGGCAATCCGCCGACGCGGCTGCTTTGTGTACAGACTCGGCGGCGAGCGTCTTTCGTTAATAGAGTTTACTCGCTCGCTCTCACTCGTAGGGTTTGCCTCTTTCGCGCCTGGCTACTTCTGCAGAAATCCGCTGACATTTGTCTTTTTGTTTCAGGCAACGGCACACTTGGGTTTTTCCTTCCCTCAGAGCTGCAGCACTTTTATTGTCCCGTAAGCAATGATGCGTCTTCGCTGTGGTTGTTGGTGTTGTGTTGTACCCTTTGTTGGCTAAGGTGGCTCGAGGACGCGGAGGTGTGGGTGGGTGTTATTAGACGTTACAGCCACTGATCACCTTAGAAAGCGCAAGCTGGTATTACAGAGACTTGCACAGAGGGCTAAAGAAGTGAATGCAGTCGATGTTCATTGCCGGAAATCATGCAAGAGTAGACACGTTACACCGCCCGTGATAGCCCGTTTTTATTGGGAAATCTTTCAATTAAGCAGAGTCTGTTCCCGTGTAAGGCGTATGGACAGGCCTGGGAGGGTAAAAAGGCGGCGGCCGAAAAATGCGATGTCGAGACAATTTAGGGCAGTTTCAAACAAAATGATGATCTTCTGCATACAGTGGCTAAGTGGGGTGGGGGGGGGGTGCTGCTGAGCCTAAGAATGCGGCTTCGATTCCCGGCAGCGTCGCCGGCTTTTATGATGCAGGCGAAAAGCGAAAACGCCAATGTGCTAGAGATTTCGGTGCACGTTAAAGATCCCCAGGTGGTGAAAATCAATCCGGAGTCCTCCACTACGGCGCTCCTCATCGCTTGTGCAGTGAGGGCGCATCAAACCCCGATATTAATTAATCATATCTTCTCTAGTTTGAGACAAGCAGAAGTCATTCCAGCCGCAAAACACGTCGGAACCAATGGGGGCAACTGGGTAGCGCATACCCATGTATGGATCCAAGCGCACATTTGCTTTGGAGCCGCATGAGGCCGCTGCCGGAGATTGCATCAGACAGGCGCCAACCCGCCTTGGCTGCTAATGTGTGCTTTCCGAGTCACACATTGTGACTGTAGCCTTTATAGCAAGCATGATTATCCTGAACACTGCGTTTTTCAGTGTTTGTTTCCCCATGTGGTCACTGCATAAATAGAGAACCAGTGAAGCTCAACTCTATTATATGCTTAGCCATCCGCAATCTTTATGACAGAGTATATGGGGATTGAGGACAGTTTATTGGGCGTCTACCTGCTTCACAAAAGCCCTTCGCTTCGACATTACATATTGAATGGTGAGATTCGCGGATTTAGTTTCTTTGAATTATTTTGGAAGTGTACGTACGGGCCAATTGGCATTTCGTTTGGATAAGATAGATATTTCTCCAGCGTCATAGATCACAGAAGGGCACCTCACCCCGCCCAAGCCCGAACCTCGCTATGTTGAGGCACGTGTAGATCGGCCGTGAACTCCTTCCGCGGTGGGAACAACTTGTTTCATTTCATTTCATTTTATTTATTGTGCTCTGAGGCATTGCATAAGGGGGGATAACAAGGTTTGCAGGAGTACTATTGAAGGAAACAGGAAAAAAACAAGAAGGTGAACATAAAATCCGGAAAATACAAAAACAACGAATACCTTAAGTAAAAAGTACACAAAAATGTACAAAGGTAACAGCGAAGTCAAGCGAACAGAATTCTAAAATACAAAAAGCAGTCGAAGCATCAATAGGACCATCAAGCCAGAACAGTTGAATTATATTGGTAATACATCATATGAACGTCTTTTCAAGCTTATCTCTAAATTTTTTCTTATTGGTGCATGTGGCGATGTCAGCGGGTAAATCGTTTCATAAAATATTAACATTAGGAAAAAAGGACGAGACCAATGCTGACGTTCCGCCAGTTATCGGGGCTAATGGACAAGTGTGATTTAGGCGGGGTGATATTCTGTGAAGCGGCCTTAGGAACGTGTGTCTTTATACTGGCCGATAAAAGAAATTATGGAGGACGCAAAGGCGAGCAATGACGCGGCGTTATTCAATGGTCGGGAGGGAGAGAGATAGTTTAAGGGCAGTGACGCTGACATTATCTGAATATTGCGAAGTGATAAAGCGTGCAGCGCTGTTTTGAATGGATTCAATTTGTACAGTTAGGTATGCATGTGATGGATCCCAGATGGCCTCTACATATTCCGTTTTCGGCATTACGAATGTTAGACAGGCTAGTATTTATTGCTTCAGATGCAAGTTTAAGGTTATGGCGAATATATTCGAGAGTACGCGAGGCTTCCGAGCGAATGATGTCGATATGCGTTGCCCAGGAAAGCGATGACGTCATGTGCACCCCGACATATTTGTATGAAACGACTGAGCTTATCCATATGTTGTTGGCGTGATAAGTGTATTTAGATATGGCATTTTTCCGAGAAAATGAGAGTGATTTGCATTTTGTCAGGATTAATGGCATGTGCCATTTTACACAGCATAATTAAATGCTGTCTAAGTTTGATTGCAGGTTAAAATTATCATTGGCGGCGTAAATGGTTTGGTACAATACGCAGTCATCTGCAAAGAGTCTTAGATTTGCTGTCATGTTAGTAGGCAGGTCATTTATGTATATTAAAAAGAGTAGAGGCGATAGACTTGCACCCTGCTGGACAATGGACGATACGCTGGTTAGACTAGCTTTGTGCATATTAGCCGAGGTGAATTGCGTGCGTTCTTTTAGGAATTGTTCTATCCATCATATCAGGTTATAAGGGGTGTTAGCTGATGATAGTGATGATAGCTTAGCTAGTAGGTGATTGTGGCTGACACGATCGAATGCTTTGGAAAAAACGCCCGCCCGCATCTTCCCACGGGGGGAACTCGAGTAAATGCGTCGCATAGGGGTGGTTGTATTGCGTGAACGTTGCGTAATTGGGTAGTACCCCCCCGCGCCGTTATCACGCAGCTGGCACGCTGCTAGCATGCCGCTATCACGTGTACACCTGCCGCTGTTGCTGCTTCCGTACACAAGCGCGCGACCTTTCCACGACCCCCACCCCCCCCCCAGGCGCCGTTATCACGCAGCTGGAACGCCGATAGCACGCCGCTATCACGTGTACACCTGTCGCTGTTGCTGCTGAGCGCGACGGAGCGCACGGGGTAACTACTGCGGATGCGCGCACACACGCGTGCTCCCTGCCGCACCGGCGCAGCTGTTGTTGAGACCGACGAGGCGCACGGGGTAGCTACGGCGCATGCGCGCGCAGACGCGCTCCTCCCGCGCCGCCGCAGCTGTTGCTGAGAGCGAGGAGGGTACGGAGGAGAGACGCACACCTGCGGAGTGAGCGTGTGGACTGCGCCGCCATCAACGACGGAGGACCAGGCGAGCCTAAGAAATGCTCCGCATTTAAAATCCAAGAAAATTGCGTCTACTTTATGGCTATTGTCCATTTCCTGTAGTATATCTTGTATAACGGCAAGCTGGGTCTGACATAAGAACCATTTACGAAAGCCATGTTGGTGCGGATAAAAAAATTAATTGATTCTAGGTAGGTCAATAGGCAAGAGGTGATGATGTGTTCGAGTAGTTTGGGAGCAATTATGGTTAGAGAAATGGAGTGCTAGTTGGTTATTAGAGAGCGAATACCGGATTTATATAATGGCACTATCTGAGCAACCTTCAAATCGTCCGGAAGGCAAACTGAGTGCAATGACTGGGTGAATATTATATGTAGAATAAGGCTGGAATATTACTGAGTGTTTTTTATAATTTTACTGGTAATGTGGTCGTATTCTGCTGATGATGACAGCTTAAGGTTACGGCTCAGGATGGATATTCCCCCCGGGTTGATCTGGATATCGGGAAACGTTGTGGATGAAAAGGAGCGTGGTAATGTGTTGGTGTCGGAATTACACGTGACAACGGATGCAAAATAGTTGTTAAGAGCTGCTGCGCATTTGTTGCTTTTAATCGGCTCCCCTTTAGGGATTTTGAGTTCAAGTTGTCTGTCCGGGACTTGGGGCAGAGTATTCGCCAAAATTTGCTAGGATTTGTTTTGAGGATTGAGAGTAAATCGCAGAAAAAAAATTGTTCTTTGCTTCCGTTATTGGTTTACGTATTGTTTAGCGCACGCGTGGTACTTTTGCGATGTGGCTGGCTTGTTACTTTGATTTGCTGATCTATAAAGACGCTTTTTTCGGTTAAGAACTAATTTGAGGTGTCGGTTAAACCACTGGTTGTTTGAGTTAGATGTCACGGTTAGTGTTGGAATGTATTTGTTTTGCAATCTAAGAAGCTCATTTTTATACAGTTCCCAGTTCGCTTTTACGGCGCCGGTTCAACGTGAGTCTTTGAATTGTTCGTAGAGGCGGAAAAGTTCCTCATTGATGGCTTTATAGTTCCCTCTTTTGAAATCAGTTATGTTTTTTGTTGGTAGTTTCTTTCTTAGTGGCAGAGGTACGGAATTATGTAAAAGTCTATGAACACTTAATCCAGACAACGATGTCAAGCTTAAAACATCATCGGGGTGTGTTGTTAAGAGCAAATCGAGTATCTAGTAACCTCTAGTCGGACATGTTATGACTTGATGAACACTGAAATCGACTAATAAATGGACAAATTGGTTAGCTTCGTTGGATGGAGAGCTGTTGAGAACTGACAGCTGAGGCCAATTTATAAGCGGGAAATTGAAGTCACAAGATAGGAAGATAGAAGCGTCGGGAAAAGATTTTGTAAGTCGAGTTAGGTTTTGTCTGAGTAGATCGCAAAAAGATTGGTCGCTCTCGGGTGGTCTTCAACATACGCTGATAATGGTTTTTACTGCCTGATAATGACTTAGTACCCATGTTAGTTCAAGTGAGACGTCGTGACATATGAGTGAAGAAGCAATTGTGTTTTTGGTAGCAATGAGAATGCCTCCTCCTCTGCCACCGATTCGGTCACGGCGAAAAAAGGTGAGGTCGTGATTTGACGGAAAGATTTCGCGGTAGAGAATGTCAGCATGTAGCCACGTTTCGGTTAGAAGGAATATGTCAGCATTTATGTCATTTATGATACTGCGAAGATCGTCACGCTTAGGTATTAGGCTTCGTATGTTTGTAAATGCAATGTTGAAGTTCATGTATGACAAATGCCGAGAAGGTGAGCGTGGTTTGGGGCGTCAAGAATGGCGTCAGTTAGTGACATCAGTCGATGATTCGGTGGTTCCTGTGACGTTAGGAAGTGCGTTCTAGTACGGAGTCCGGGATGGCGTCGTAATTGTAAAACATTTTCACAACATGCAACCTGTCAAGACAAAGTTTGAATGCGCATTTGGCCGGGCGGATAAACTTTAGAATCTTAGAACGAGCAAGGCGAGTGGAAGCATCAAACTCCTCCCTTATTGCAAAATTTGTGTTTTTTAGTTTAGGACCACAGGAGTGTATTTCTTTATTTGTTTTAAAGTTCATGAATTTGACAATTATACGTCGGTTTTTTTCTGGGGAAGGGAATCCAATGCGGTGCGCTCGTTCAATACCGTTAGGAAAAAATTCGAAGGATAGCTTATCCTTGCAAAATGCCAAAACATTATCTTCAGAGTCCTCCGACGTTTCTTTGTCCGTATCGCTAATGCCAAGAAAAAGTAGGTTATTTGCCTGTTGCTCACGTCTACATTTGCGGCTTTGAGGGCTGCAATGTCGTTTTTCAGATTGCCTGATTTAATAGAGATTGGCTCGGCTAAAGGATGATCCTGCAATGATTCTAGCTTAGTCACTCTGTCAGTCAAGGTAGCTAATAGGCCTTCATGAGCATCATCGGCTTCCTTTAGTTCATTTCGTTGCTCACGTATAGCAGCCGGACCTTGCTGCAGTTCTTTTAGTGTGGTTAAAATGGCGGCTATTTCTTGAAGATTTCGGTTGGCCAAGGTTGAGCTCGACGTCACCGCTTAGTAGCAAGATCAGTTGACATAACAGGTGTTCCGTGAGCATGTCACAACAGGTACGGTACACAAAAACATCAAGTCGATGGGGCACGACACTGCTACAAGATACCGACTACTACAGCGAAATTTTTTGTCACATTTAAGGTACCTAATCTGGAATGTTAGCAGGGTGGGCATGGTACTGCGGACAATGTCGTGCCCCAAGTAGTGAGTGGTTCCGCGCAGAGTATATCCACCGCGCTCCGGCCACGTGACTGATGACGTAGCCGATGACGGTCGTTGCCAGCCGAGGGTGGCGGAGCGAGCAGTGTTGCCATCGCTGGGCGTCAGATATCCACTAAAAAGCAATAATAAATCCGCCAACATATCCGCTAAATTTCCCGCTAGGGCCTATTTTATTAGAAAAGCAGTGCAATTTCGTATGATAAATACCTTTATAATTCTTAGAATCTCCCAAAAACTACGGGAGCTGAAATAACATATAAAAAAGTCTTCCAAGGAGTCTAACTACAACACTTGAGGCTTCAGCGCGGCGGGGGTCGCAATTTGTCAACCTCATCACAGATGAGGCTAAAAGTTATAAATGTTCACACTGATGAAAAAAAGAACTCACAGGTCAAGAAAAAACACATCGAGGTCTTCGTCGCCGCTGTCGTCGTCTGATATCATCTCTACAGGAACGCTGGTACTTGTTCAGGGACCAGAAAGGAGAATTGGTTGCATATACGTTGCAGATGACCCGATGGCACTAAGAACTGCCGCGGAAGTTCGCAATCAAAACAACGCTTCTGGTGTCGCTTCAGCCCCGCTCTTACGACGAGGATGGCGTTTGTAGTTTCAGGCTTCAGCTTGTTCCGTAGTTTGGATTTTACTATTTTAAGCTGACTAAACGTCCTCTCTACTTCGGCATTTGAATACGGCAGCCCGAGCATCGACATGGCAAATCTGGCCAGCTCTGCGAACAGATTGTCGCCGCAGGCGTTCTTACAGGAGTGAACTTCACACCATAACGACTGCGTGGATGATATTTGCTTCCAGTCCAGGAGGGTGATGTTGCGCCACTGGTTTTGAATTTTTTCTATTGTCTTAGGGGGCACTGCCATTGCTTCCAGCAGAGGAATCAATGGCTCCTTCACGACGCACAAAGCGTTTTCGATCGATAAGAGTGATGTTTCCTACAGAACTGTGATCTTGTAGGGAAGTCGCTGTCTGATTTGACCTACTAGCGTGGTCATAAACCTTATGCAGCTTTCTCGCATCACAGCTTCATCTGCGAGAGAGAACCCGTCGGTCTTCTGAGCTTTCACGTTGTCAACGTACGTCACAAAGAGGTAGCCCAGATGTGGCTTGGGGTTCAAGTGGTCCTCAAGTCTGCACGTCAGAACGTCAATCTACTTTGTCGGAATTACGACTTTTTTAACCAAGCTTGAAAGCAAAGTCATAAAGACTTTCTTGCAGGGCGATTCTGAATCGGTACACTGCTTGAGGTATCCGCCAGAAATCCGCTATGCATGAAAATGGCCCGTCCAAAAATCCACTAGCCGCTAGACTAACTTTTTCCCCGTCAGAACAAAATGAAATCCGCCAGATTTAGCGGAAAATCCGCTAAATTGGCATCACTGGGAGCGAGTCAGATTTGGAATGTCGGACTGCAGCGGCTTCACGGTTGAAGGGCTGTTGACTGGAAATGGTGCAGTCCACGGCTGTGAAACCAGGGCCGGGCAAACGCTGGTAGAGGACCATCAAAATAGCGACTGGAAAGTTAGCAGCGTAAGCATGGTGCAGCGGATGATGTCATGCCCCCTGCTCTGGATCTTCTGGTGGCTGCTGTCACTGTGGATTGCCAAAACTTGTTTCTGGGTGTATATATGTAACGAGGCAGTTTTTTGTTAATGGATGCTGGAGATATAATATATATATATAGTCAAAAATAAGCATTCCAAAACTAAATTCCAACTCAATCCTGCTCGAGGATGGTTGAAAGTTTAAAAAGGAGGCGCTCCGCGTTGGTACCGGTGCTCTTGGATTTAGATTTTTATTCTTAGAGAAGAAAACAGCCAGTGAACAAAACACGTTTTATTGTGCTGGATGAAAGTTCTTTATTACTTAAGGTACCACTGGCTTCCACGAAAGATACTTTGGTGTTGACCGAGCACGAAATCGGCGGTTGGGACTTGCGTGTTGAAGTTGGCTGCTCCCAGAAGCTGCGACTGTGCGTCTGGTAAAAACAACTAATGACGGAAGAGAGCCAGTCGCACTACGACCGCCCGGGGCAAAAACATTCCTGACCGTCGAATTGAAGGACTTGTGGGCCAAAAGTGTCATGTGGGTTTGCGCCGTCCGCGAATTGTCCAAACCAGCTACCGACGCCTCCAATTCGGTGCTATCGTTTCTGTGCAGCTTTCCAACGTCAAAACGGGCTGACGGGTAAGGAATATTTTCTCGAGGAAGAACGAGAACAGGGTCGGTGAAGTTGCCCAGACGATCATCTCCAACACCGTTGGCTCTGTATATGGTTGACGTGCCAATAAGAACGAGGATGAAGGAGACAAAGACGATTAGGGCGAAACTTATGGTGATCATCTTTACGCAGAGCGGTGTGTTCATTGTAATACCTTGCTGATGCGGGGACTCAGAACCTTCGGAGACGCGCTGGGGAAACCCGGTGCTCGTTCTCGGGCGGGAGGTGTCATTTCCCCAGAGGTGATACAGTAATGAAGCCGTAGAAGAATGAGCAGGACTTCGCACGCCAGGACCCGCGTCGCCTTCGATCAGGTCATGAGACGAACTTCTGTTGCTAGAGGAGGCCGAGCTGAAGACGGGTGCAGAAATGCTGGGCCGCAAACGGCCCCGTCCGATGCCGGTTGCAGTGCGCCTACCAGACATGGCGACAGGATGACTCTTCGTTCTCTCATCGACTGACAGCAAAAAGTCGTTGCGAGACTGACCTTGGAAATGGCACCTAGTCGTCAAACAATTTTTTAGGAAAACGACTACGTAATGGGAGACTCTTTCAATGCTTACATGGAAGTGTGTATATTGGCGAGAAATTTTAAATTTTTAGTTCCGATCTGTTGAAACATCCGCGCAGACGCTTTAAGATGCACCCTTCTTGACAGTGCCGTAAATCCGGAAAAATCCAAAGGAGGGACACACATCCTGCGAGGCGACCATTTGTTTTTAAAAAATATAGGTTTTACGAAATTTTTTTTGTAATTGGTGGTTCAGGACTCCTCTGACTCCCAATGATTTACGTCACTGTCCTTGGAGCGATGAACAATCTTTCTTCAAAACGTCATGATGCTTCAAGCCATCCGTAAAGCACTCGATTGTGTTTCTTCTTCTGTGCGCTATTTATTATTTCCAAAATTTATGTCACGAAGAAAGCTACATTTTGTTTTGAGTGATGCTGTTAACTTCCAAGGTGTGCATATTTTACGCATGCAAACCGCTTATATAGACTGTTATGTGCGTTGGATAGTGCTAAAAAAGACGGTTACTTGAAACTGTAACACAGTGTTGACCCAAGAGTTGATACGAAATACCTGCGAAATTTTTGTCGTTGCGGTAAACTGCACAAAATTAAAAAATTACCATGTCACTGAGCATGAGAGGAAGCTACGATACGAGGAAAACTAGCGTTCTGAGCACTGGACCTTTATTTAATACTGGAAATTGCCCTGCGTTGTTAGCGCCGAAACATTTTCTACTAATGATATTTCTCCAAGTTGCCACAAAACCTATTCTTCAAGGCTAATCCCTCGAAAGAAGCTAGCATTTGTATACGTTCCAAGTGGGTATGCCCGCGGTTGTGTCTCGCTTCCGTAGGCAGAACAAAACGCAGCTCTTCATTGCATGGAGCTTAAGGATGGTAAATCATCATTATTCTTCACACCAGGTCTCTTACTGGCATTGCTAATGGCTTCGAAATTACGGATCAAGGCTACTAGAAAATGAACATGTCAGACTTCCCGGCTTTCATTTTGACTTAGCCTGCAAATTATAATGTTGACGCACGACCTCATACTTCACGGACAGCTAACGCTGCAAAATCAATCCGCCTTACGAAATAAAAAAGCTTACCTATGCTAAACCATTGTACACCCTACCAGTTGCAATATCCGGCATTGTCCGCATGGGACGATTGGAAAACCCGCGCTCCTTCAAGTCAAAAAAAGAGTAGCACGTTAGGTAACCAAACACAGGAATGCGCCGTGAAAAGCAGGTCAATTAACTATTGCTGTACGCCAACCGCACTGGCAACGCGCCTTCTGAGGTACACACGTGCCTGGATAAAACAACATCGCTTAACTCGAAATATTGTTGTATTCAAAGTGTGTGCGGTAACGATTGCTATATAACAGGAGCACTTTATCACCTCTTTTGCTGAAGTACCGCTGATAACAAAGTCAGTTTGCTGTCCGAACAACATCGTGTAACGAGCATTCACGGTACTTCACAGAGCAACGAAAGAAGGCAAAGAGAATAAATAAAATGACGAAACACTGTGAGCCCTTGGCGGATTGATAGCAATTGCTTTCCCCGAATGTGAGCCACTTATTCTCAAATTAGTCTTCATCTTCGGCACAATCACGAATCACGATGCACGTAAATTCCTGCAGGGGTACCACAGAATTGAGCGACCAAACGCCTACCGCAGCGCAACTACCGAAATGAAAATCCTCGAAACGTTAACCTTATCAGAGTACAAAACAGCGGGACCAGAGCAAACTTACACCATCTTGATGCATATCCCGCAAACTTGATATTCTGTATATTGGTTAGGTTTACCGAGGAATAACAAGTTGAACGCCGTGCCATTCTCAATTGTTTGTAGGAAACCCAACTTTACAGAAGTCGCCGACAGTTTTCTTCGGGTGCCAGAAACGAAAGGCAAAATTTAGCATTTGCAGGGGTAAACTTTCCCATTTTTACCATTACCATTTTTGCTATGTTTACCTGGTAAACCTAGTAAAAAAGTCGACTAAACAACAACTAGAAGACAAAATAGCATCCGTTAAGCGGTTTCTGCTTATCTGTTCTGTCTCTACTTCTCTGGTCTCTGGAGCACCTATGCGCCTCCCCGCAAGCGGTGAAACCTCATCGCTCACTAAAATATGCCTAAGGAGGAAATGCCAGGCAACGCAAAAATGCCGCTGAGCGAGCGAACAGGAGGAACTTCCCTCAGCCTAAAGCAAGAGCCACCATACATCCCCGCTACCATTACTTCTGGAAGACTAGACGCCAGACATATAGCCCTGGGACGACGAAAACATTATGGCAACAGAAGACGACATAATTGCGAAAGACGAACCATTCCGCAATGAGTATTGAGAAGCTCAAAATAACAAGTCATTGATTCACGTTCTCCAACGCAAGCAGCCTCAAGTTCCTTTGGGATTTTTTTCTGACTAATTTAGGTTTCTATAAAAAAATCCGAAGTACTGCGAAACATCTGCCGTTATTATGCGGTGAATAACACTTTGTCAAACTTAAAAGGAAGGTGTTCCGAGACTCGCACATCACTCTCGCAGGTACTGTGATAATCACCAATGTTTTTCACCGACCTCAATCAGGTCCAAAGTTAATCCTAATTGCATGACGAGCACCAAAAAGATAGATGTTAGGGTACCAAAAATTACTAGAGTTATTTTATGGCTTGTCATATTCTTGCTGTTTTTTAAACAGCAATTTACATTTAGTTTCTACTGTTCCACTTCACAGAATACAACAGACTCTAATAATGCACTCAAACATATTGAAACACTTAGATCGCTGCGATATTATTCATCCCTCTTTAAGTATGGTTCTTGTTCGTCAGACTAGAAACAAGATTCTTGCCATACACAATGAATGCTGGTGAATAGAAACGTGCGACACGGCTGATATTTGAAGAACGTTCGGTGGTAATAGCTTGGAAAGTCTTGCCGTGTGATGAATATTGGACGCTTTTCGGACTAAACTGGCTGTACGCTATCGCCGTCGGTGCTGGAGGTAGGAAGTTCCTCTTGTAATCCAGCTTGACGAGAATGCGCCTGGTCTCATGACTTGTACGTTCTTCTCCAATCAAGGAGGTTTTCTCGGTGAAGTTGTGGCTGGCTTGGTCGAGAACTTTAGGCCGATGTAACGTTGCTGTGACAATAACTGCGAGCACAAAGCAGGCCATTAGAACTAGCAGGAAGATGATTGTTGCTGCGTTCTTCAAACAGGACGGGTTGACATCACTTCGCTTCTGTAGCATAGGCGGAGGAGTCTTTGTGAGAAACCCAAGGCCTCCATCGCCAGTTTCGAATCCCTGGTGTGCGGGGTCGTGGGCCCAGAAGTGGTAGAGCAGCGACGTTGTCGGCGATCTGCACGAGTCCCGTGAGGGCGGTAGATAACCCGGTTCACCAGTCTTACCGGACGGCCTTGTCAGGTTCAAGGACGTCACGCGGAACGCCGGCGCCGACGGCGAGAAGCGCCAAGGAATCATACCACTGCTAGTCACACCCAGGCTGAAATAAGAGCCTCTTCTTCATCTTCAACGTAAAAGCTTTCCCTTGCTTATCGATGCGGGGAATGACCCTTTCTCTGAAGTTACGGAGGATTCAGAATTGTGTTTTTTCGACAAGGACAAAACAAAGCGCTGGTGTCGAAATGCGAGTAATGATTATATTTGTTTCTGTTGGCATTTTCTATATTCTGCTTAGCAATTTTTTTAGCGCTTCCTTGTTAAGGTAAGCAGATTTATGATTTTTCTCAAGATGACAACGAAAAAATGTTCGTTATTTGCAAACATCCCTGGCCTGCCATACACCATGAAGTCAGGTGGCGTGAAATTTACGGGAAGGAATTTTGTCTAGTAATATATTATTGGCGGCTGCGATGACACGAACCAAAGGATCGAGTTTCTGTAGTCGAAAGGTCGGCCTGAATTAAGTCAAACACTAATAGGCCTTATCGGGAACATTGTAGAGCAGGGAAAGCCTACGAGACATTGTGGATACTTTTCAACATTAGGGCAAAGTACATCCAAATGTGCTCAGCCGAGTGGATGGCGAATTGCAGGTAATCGGCGGTATGTGAGCACAATGAAC
Organism: Haemaphysalis longicornis; assembly: GCF_048455015.1. Taxonomy (NCBI): domain Eukaryota; kingdom Metazoa; phylum Arthropoda; class Arachnida; order Ixodida; family Ixodidae; genus Haemaphysalis; species Haemaphysalis longicornis. The sequence goes on along the minus strand of NW_027526355.1, from coordinate 537,683 downwards.
AGACTCATTCGTAGCTCCACCTATCTAGGGTGGCTAAGCACCACCAGCGCATTGGACCCACTTGGTGGAACCCGCGCGCGCGTAAAGCTCCGAAGAGTTGGTTGTGGCTGCCGATTTAAGTATTTTGTAAAGAGGAACGGAAGGCAGTGTATGCCTCCTGGGAGGTATAGGTGTCGCCCCATCTACCTCTTGCTGTCCAGGGGCTGACATCCGTTTGGCCCAAATCTCTTAACCTAGCCGCTTTGCATAGCTGAGTGGAAATTCAAGTTGGAGAATGACCGAACCGAAACAAAAAGACACACTGCAGTGATATCTGTGGTTGCTGTATTTCCGCCATGCTTTTAGAAACGCTGCATCAGCGACAGATACTTTCACAGTGCTCTAGTAAGCTATATTGGCGGGGGGTGGGCGGCGGAGGGGGAGTGTGCGTATATTGGTGCAATTCTACATATCGAATGATCAGCACATTTGAAAGAAGAGCATGGAGGCTTGTCTCCAAACTGCTATCAACTTAATTATTGTTGGCACTTACTATTTCAAACAATGCCTATGTCACTCACTGAATACATTCAGCAAAAAATACTGCCAACTGTACTAGAAATCTCCGGCCACCTTGTGCGATGGTCGTCGTTGAAATCAAATTATCGGATGTTTTGTGGGTCAAGCAAGGCATGCACCGCAAAAAAAAGCGCCGATGTCCTTGCCAGCGTCGACCTGGTAGTTAAAAGGTATAAAAAAGCAATCACAGAAAAGCTGTTTTTTCTAACCGAGAACAAATACGTCATAGGGTGTCACACAATCTATACAGCTTTTTTGAAGACGAACAACCTGTGGCTTACTGGTTTATCACGTACAAAATAATGTTTTGCCATAATGATTGAAGAAAGTATACACTGTAGGTGCGACTACGAACCAATGTGTTTTGGGCAGGTTTCATGCGCGTGCATTAATAACGGACAGGCTGCTTTGAATTGGGAAGCTACATAAAAAATTCAAAAGGGTTCTGGTTCCACCTACCGGGTGATGCTGGAAGTGTTGGTAACAGCTCAATATTAATGACCGCCTCGGGAGAGAAAGAGAAAGAGAGAGAGAGAGAGAAAGAGAGCAAACTTTATTGAGTTTGCCAATTGGGGGGCTAAGCCCTCGGCCATGACCCCTTGGGCTCTGGAAGCGTCCTTAGCAAGCTGGATGGCCCAGAGGTGACCGCAGCACAGTCCCCCATTGCTCACTGGTAGGAATTGTACCGCCATTCAGGACTGCCTGCTGATATTGCCATAACGTGCGGGCTAGGTCCGCGCGTTCCTGACATCTATGACACTCATGTGACTAGCGCCCCAGGTAGCAAAACTATACACAAGTGAGTTTTGATGCAGGTGCGTCTCCAGAGTCCGCAGGTCACCGAATGTCAATTTCGGAGGGATGGGTGCGCGGCTGCGTAGACGGCCCGAGCTAAACCATAATGTCTTGTAATGTACTGTATCACACTAGCATCCAAACTAGCCTGTCCCTGCCTACCACGGGGATGAGGTCCGCGTCAGGGGCGTTATTTCGAAAGGCCTGAGCTAGCTGGTTCTCGAGATGCTCGAGTTAATAACTAGTCATAGTGGAGCACCCGACAAACGTCGAGCGAGACCGGTGCAATCACGGGGAGTACGCGTTTCATGATCGCCGCGCCCAGTGGAGGCCGCTCACGTTGAAAACGCTTGTGCAAACATCCGCGTGCAGCGCCGTCTGTGTTCGTAATGCAATATGCAATCCGTTGCGTAAAGTAGATAACTCCGCTATTTCGTTTAAAACGGCGACCTGGCTCCTGCGCTCTTTCAAACATGCGCCCAATAAAAGCGGCGCGGGGCCACTCCGATTTTTTCGGTGTTCTGTTCTTCCACAGAATTGTGTTTGCTACATGGTTTGAGGGAGGCTCGAGTACACCTCAGCGCAAGCCCAAAGCAAGTAAGCGACGGAGTTCACTGTAGCAAAAGGAATGCGCCCTTCTCCCAACTCTGTCAAACATGGCCGCTTGTGTTGACGTGCGGACGGCGGACGTAGTATCTCGAATCACCCCAGTTGAGCGTGTGTGTGAGCATTGGCGAGTGCATTTTAGGAGTTGAAGTCATGTCATCAATTGTGTTTTCACTGTGAATGAATACGACTCGCATGGGAAAATCTCGTCATCTTGGCCGCTCCTATCGTTCGGACTAGAGCCAACTGTCGCGGAAGCTAGCGCGAGTCAAAGGCCCAGAGCCCTAGACGGAGCGGTACATGCTTCTGTATTCGGTGTCATCGAACGCAACTACCCATGATGATAGTGGCGCGTGCTCACGCCAGCTTCGTCGTCTTCCTCCTTTTCTACACCTTCCCGCGGGCCCAAGATGATTGGGCGGCTGATTCTAATAGGTAAAGTTTTTGTACGGGATGGTTTATCACGTGACCTGTTGCTATCCGCACCGAGCACGCTCTAGCGAAGCCGTCGACGCCGGGGTGCAGCACTGTCACTCGTCCCAGTTTCCACTGCATTGGAGGAACTTTGTCGTCATGCACTATTACGACGTCGCCCACCTTCAGCTGCGATAAAGTAGTCTGGAGACAGCTGTGAGCCGAACGCAGTAACAGCAAGTATGCGTTCCTTCATCTGCGCCACAACTCTGCCGTCAGCCTTTGATGGTAGCGGGCTCGTCGCCGTAGGTCAGCTGGGGTTGACGATGTCTCGGTCACCGCTAACTTTTGCGGCATGCAAAGCGCACGCCTACCTGTCAGGACGTGGGAAGGCGTAAGTGTAACTCCTTTATCGGGGTGGTCTTCGACGTATGTCAGAGGTCGGGTATTAATCACAGCTTTCACTTCGCAAAGGGTAGTGGACAGAGCTTTGGCAGTAAGGATATACTGCGCCCTAGTGAACGCTTGAGAACGTCCTTGGTGGAGCGAATGAGACGCTCCCACCAGCTACTCCACCAAGAGGCTCGCTCAACAATGAATTTCCACTGCACATTGAGCCCAGTCGCATATTATTCAAGGGCGGACGCAGCGGCCTTAAATTCTCGAGCCCAACTATGAAACGACTGAGCGTTGTCAGAGTAAACAGGGTTCGGTATGCCACATCTTGACACGAACCAACGGAACGCTAGTAGCGTGGTAGCCGCTGTCATATCCGAAGTCAGCTCCAAATATATGGCACGAGTGACAGCACATGAAAATAATAAAATGTACGCTTCTGCCAGAGGAGCTTTTCCTCGCACGTAGAATGGTCCACAGAAGTCCAGGCCGACAACAGAGAACGGGTGTGCTGCCGTGAATCTGTCGCTTGGCAATGGAGCAAACGGTGCAGTTTGGACACTCAGCCTCCGGCGTCTGCACGTCAGACATTGGGCCAGCACCCTTTTGACGGTTTGGCGTTCCTTCACAATCCATAACCATTCTCGCGTTTCCCTGGGCGTGGCTTCGACTCAACCGTAAAAAGTGCGGTGATGGGCCGCCAAAACGATCAGGTAGGTAAACTTGTGCCACGCAGGTAGCAGAATCGGGGGCGTGACGTCTATGCTGAAATTCAATTTGTGTAATCGGCCTCCTACGCGGACCACACCTTCGTCATCCATGAAGGGTGACAGTCGAAGCACCGCTGATGCCGAAGGAACGGTCTGACCGACTGACAGTGCGCGTACTTCAGTGCTGAATAACTCCAGCTGGACGTGCTGCATCCAGTAGCGTTCAGCTTTGATTATCTCAGTTGCTGTGAGGGGACTGCTTGCTGATGGTTCTCACCGCTTGACATTTTGCAGAAAACGTAGAATCAAGGCCGTGACCCGCAAAAGGCGCCTGAGGGTGCTGTAATTTTCTACGGTCAATAGCTGTTGGTGCTTCGTGACATCGCAAGGGTAAACCAAAGTTTCTTGGGACGCTACGAGTTCCTTCGGGTCAACATCATCAATGTGCGTGTCAGGGAACTCCTGTTTTGGACCTAGGAGCCACGAAGGTCCATGCCACCATTGGTTTGCGTGCAGAAGAGCCTTTGCCGATATACCTCGTGTGACTACATCTGTCGGGTTGTCTTTCCCGCTTCAATGGTTGCAGTCTGGAGGAGCAGTTAGTCGTCGTATTTCAGCCACGCGGTGTTCTACGAACTGGTCACGCTTTGTGGCGGCACTAGTAATCCAGTGCAGCGCGACAAGAGAGTCCGTCCACAAACTTACTGGGGAGTCTTCCAGAATTGCAGTTGTTTTGACATAACGTACTAGTCGTGCTCCAATAACGCAGGCAAGAAGCCCTAGCCGAGGCAGGGAGATGGGCCTGAGGGGGGCGACTCGGCTCTTGCTAATTAACAATCTGGTGTCATATAGGCCACTGGCACCCAGCTTTCTGACGTATACAGAAACGCCGTAAGCTCGCGGGCTTGCATCGCAAAAAGCGTGGATCTGGATTGAACCTTCGAAATCGAACGAGTGCGAGAACATGAACCGTGGAACCTGGACCTCATTCCACTCTCTTATTTGGGCGCACCAACTATTCCATCGCGCTTGTTCGTCATCTAGAAAGCGTTCATCCCTTGATCGGCTCTTTTTCCAGAGGTCCTGGAACACAAGCTTGGCCGTTAAAGTGAATGGTACAAAGTAACCCAAGGGATCAGACATTCTCGCAAACGTCTGCAGCACGGTGCGCTTGGTTCACGGATTGGCTGCCGCAAATTCTGATGCGTTTTTCGTCGGCAGGTAAATGCAGTCTCCATGGGGCACGCTCCCACGGCTCTCTCAGCACCTTCATTCTGATTGCGTCTCCCGCTTCATTTTCGATTGCGACGTTGTCCCGCACAAACTGATGCCCGAGCTCCTCTGAGTTTGGTGCCCATTTTCGTATCTCCATTCCTGCCTCGGAGAATATTTTGCGAGCTTCCTCGTACACTTGAATGGCGTTTTCTACGCTAGGTACACCAAGTATGAGGTCATCCACGTAGAATGCCCTTTCCAGCAGCGCTACTGCTTCCGGGTACCGCTCCCGAAAGGCATGGATATAGTGGCGAATCGTTGCAGCCAGCAGGAATGGACTGGATGACGCGCCAAACTGTTCCGCGCGTCATCCTCCAAGTGACAGTCACGGACGCCGGGTTATCTCGCGTAGGCATCGTTCCACCCAGAGGAATCTCAACGCGTCACGATCTTCTGGCCGAATCAGCAACTCCAGGTACGCCTTTTTTATGTCTGCAACGATGGCAACAGGGTGACAGCGAAAAGTCACGAGCAGCAGAACGACTTCGACCCCAAGCTTCATGCCCTTGCAGAGGACGTCGTTTAGGCATGGCTGGCTGGCTGTATGCGAAGAAGCGTCGAACACCACTCGGAGCTTTGTTGTCACTGCGTCCTTTCGGATGACGGCATGGTGGAGCATGTAATACAAATTGTCGCCTGGACGCTGCTGTTCCTCAACTCGTTTTGCATGATTTTCTTCAAAATAGGCTCGAATTGCCCTGTCATACTGCTCGAGCAACTCAGTTTCTTCCCAGAATCTGTTCAGTTGCGTCTGCAGACGGTGCTCCGCGAGCTCACGATTGTCGCTGCCATAAGGTAAAGCAGGCGCCTGGATCATAATTGGTACTTGGTACTGGCCTTCGATACGGGTGATGTTTCGCTCGAATGTTTCCATCGGGCTATCTTGCAGCGACTATTCGTGATTCGGGTCATCAATGCCAATGGCATCCAGCCGCCACATAGCGGACGCGTCAAAGTCCAGATGTCTGGTTGAGGTGCACGACAGGAACATGGCACTGGTAAAAGTGCACCCGGGAGAAGCGAGCTTTCCTTGAACGGTCCAGCCTAGAGCTGTTTCTACTGCTGTGAGGTCTCCGTTTATTCTGTCTACCCTGCCCGTGGCCACCATCCAGTAGGCGTCTTAACCAACCAGTACGCTGATTTCATTTGCCTTCCATGTACTCGGATGGAAGGCGTAGGCTATGTCGTACTGCTTTTCTATAAGGGTATTTACGCTGGCGCTGTCGAGTTCCGGACTCGTAAGGGAGCAAATCTTCGGAACTTCTAAATCTTCCAACATGACAGGCTTTCCACGAGCTTGTCTGCGTAGCGTCACCTGTCCTCCTTTTCTACACCAACTGTTCATTTGCACCGAACACCCCCGCAACTCTGGCAGCATTGACTCACGGTGGCCTGGGGACTTTGTTCGATGATGATGATGATGATGATGATGATGATTGGGCTTCTTGTGCGCCAGGCCGACTAAGGGCAAAGGCCTAGGCTGAGGACCTCATTCGTTCATTGTTTGATGTCATGCTTTGTTGCTGGAGAATCAAATGAAAGTGACTTCGTGGCTGTGACGCTACCCCACCGACTAAGTCGCGTCCATGATTGGGTGGGGCTTCGGTCGCTATGCCGCCCCAAAAATGGGCTTGTGGATTTGACTGACACGAGAACTCGGAGGCAACTCTAGAATAATATTGCACAGCCGTGTTAAACTCGTGAGGCTCGTGATGGCGGCCGCTTAGCGCACTTCACTGCTCGCGGTCGCCGTAGCAGGCCTATTTCTATCCCGACAAAACGTTTTTTTAGCGGAGGAGGTATTTGGAGCTCGTTTTTGTCTCTTCAAAAGTACTGCACTTTGTCTGTGCAGTCACACAGAGACCGACCCCCTTTCCAACGACTTCGAGGCGGTTTTCGCTCCATGACCGCCGAGGATAAAGTGTTGTGTGTGCTGTGTTTTTACGCGACCGGAACCTTCCGCGGAAGCATTGGTAGCAACCGCGCCTGCGACCGCCGCCAGTCGACAGTCTGCCAGTATGTCCGCTCAGTAAGGCTACAACACAACACCAACAACCACAACAAAGACGCGTTATTCCTGATGGTACAATAAAAGTGCTTCAGTGCTGAGGGAGGAAAAACACAAATATATGCTTGCCTGACGTCGAGCATAACAGTACATACAACGGTGTCATCACTGCTAAGTAGTTGGCCTAAGTTCTGGGAGTGAAGAAGTATATAGGAGCAGATGTCGGTATACGCGGGCATTCCGGCACTAGTACAGGGGACGACGTTCCTCTAGTTTTAAAAGCACGTTGCCTAAACAATATTCCATCTTCGATGTATAGCATTATTTCTCCACTGTAACTGAGCAATTTGATCACAAGTTGTTGCTTTTTCGAATTGCACAGGAACCAAGCGAACATCGCACAGCGAATCTATTCATTAAGATCCTTACCTTATGTCCCTTGCATTTTTCCCCACTTCGTTTTTTACCTCAGGAAACAATATTAGTATATAATTTAGATTGTTATTATGTAGACACGAAAAGAACGTTACGTGGCCTAAATAGGGTTTTTTTTTCTATATGCCTAATGTCTGTCTTGACTCGTGTGTGTCCAGACCAGAGAAAGGAGGCCTGCCGTACTCAATTGTACAAGTCACACCAAGTGGGGGCTCATCCGCTTAGCATTATCTTTAATACACTGCTTTTACCCATGCAAAGTCCTTCTTGAAAAAGAATGCCGCTCTATCTGAAGGGTAGTAAGAGTATCCACCGCTTCAACGCAAAGGAATGCTGAACTGTAGAAGTAGACTGGCTTCCCTGAGTAGATTACATTGGCATGAGAGCAACTGTACTCTTGTGGGAGCAACCTTTTCTCTTAAAATGTAACACTTCAATAGCGTGAATATTGGTATTGCCTTTACGGGCACTTTCCTGAATTATACTTTGTGAAATCCCAAATCGGGAATGCGAAAGTGCGTTGGTGGAGCTAGCCAGAAGTGGTTTCTAAATCGAACAGTAAGGTGGCACAATGAAAATTATTTAGGTATAAAACTCTGGGTTGTCGCTGTGATTAAGGTTTATTGGAGAAGGTGCTGTTGTGCGTGGGTGCGAAAATTGTTACGGAAATTTTGTGTAAGTACATCGTAAACATTCCCGACGTTAATGGTAATTTGGCATCTATTTTCTATTATCAATAATTGTACCCATTTTACTGTTACTGTTTTGTGGTTGAATTTTCAAACTTCTACTTGCTTTTTGGAAGCTTGCAGTAATAAACTCAAATTTTTCTGACCCGACTGTGATCATCAAGAAATGCCCTGTCCGCGTACATAGGTTTACTCAAAGTGTAGGTTTGCGGTCAAGCTCAAGTGTCGTAAAATCTGCAACATGTTACAACACTCTGACGGCGTGAACGGAAATATTTAACCGAAAATACAATATGGAAATGCTATAGTTAAATGAATAGAAATAACTTTGAGCAGGACGCAAGTTGCGGAGGCCCTACGTTGTTCTATGTGTAAACATGTAGGTGCATAGCCTATTTAAGGTGTTCTTAAAAATCAACAGAGATTGCTCAATTGAGCTGGAGTTTCACCTGAATAAACTGTTTTTAGCGCTGCCACTTGACAAGATACAGACAGTCATGTTCCGTACCACCGAAAAAAATTCCCATTTCTCAGTGCAGAAATGCCCTATTTCTATAATTTTTCCCCGCAGCTTTCCGAGAAAATCACTGCATGTTTCCCTGCTAGCTTTTTCTCTAGTTAACCGACCTTTTACATTCCTTCGCCTTTGGTTTAGGGCTTTAGGCAGCGCCACCTATGTCAACTTTACGAGGCCTGGGTAAAATTAACAAGGGCGCTAGTGCCGCTTTAGCGTGGAGCAAGATCCGCTGAAGTTGCTGCTCAGCGGAACTTGATAAACATTTACACGGCTGTGACGCCGTCATATACGCATCTCACGTTTGTACTAAACAGCATGCTACTTCTGCAAGCTAGCACTGCAAGTTGAAACAGCCGGTATCAAAATAGAACCAGAATTTTTTTTCTGTAACTAAAGCATCTTATTTAGAATAGTTATACATAACACGTCCTAGCAACACCATTTTATTAATAAATTCTATTAGGTCCAGTTTACTAATATTTTTTACTGCACAATTCTTAAGATTCTCTGCATCTATCCAAGGTTTCCTGTTTCTCTTTTGACCGAAATAAGAGCCTAAATTTCCCAGAAAAAGATAAAATTCCATGCAAGGAGGATAGACTGCATCCATATTACAGGAGATGATGTGACTTGCCTATATTGGACGGTCCTAACGGAGGCGTCCACTAAATACACATGACAGGTTTCGCCATTCAGGTGTTTTCCTTGGACAAAAGTTTCTCTTCACGATCACCGTACTGGTTCCGGTGTTGTGCAAGGCGGATACGTCCGTTTTCCTTAACCTTCTTGCGAGGACGAGCATGCCGTTCCCCTGATCCCAGGTCCCTGCAGCTGTACAGCATTCACAAATGGAATTTCGTCCACCTTCTGGAGCTCGATTAAACCATCGCTCATGTTTCCTGGGTTGGCCGCCTTGTGGGGATCGCACACACACGATGCTTGTGGAGTGTATCTGTTACCACTCCGGAAAGCGCCTCCCCTGTGCCCAGTTCGTCGACCCTTGAAACACTTGGACGCGTTGAAAGCCGTAGATGTGCTCCGGCAATTAGTGGCAAGGTATGCTAGCCTGTTACGTAAATAGTATTTTGGTTCCGGCCTCTTGCTGAACCTTTTTTTCTCAGTCTCGCTGTTTCTCACACCTTTTTGAGTTTCTTTTTTCCCCTTGACTAAGTTGTTGCCCCCTTGAGCTTCTAGAAGCTGGTCAGTCAGCTCTAACAATATTCCTTCAAGGGCCTTCGCTTTTATTTTCTTTAAATAGCGAGACAAGTTCGGTTGGCCGCTACTGAGGAATTGTTCTTGAATGAGTAGCTCCCGGAGTGCACTGTCCCCTTGTTTTATTTCTGGCAACTCGGTAAAGTGATCGAAAAGTAGTGGCTTAATCGCGCAGCAAACTGCGTTGCGGACTCGCCTTCGGCTCGTTGGCCGGTAACTCTCTCACGGAGACCGTCGACCGGGCATATGAACCTCTTCAAAAACGCTGTTTAACCTTGGCGTAATTTCCCGCATCCACAAGAGCAAGCCTCTCTCTCTCTCTCTCTCTCTCTCTCTCTCTCTCTCTCTCTCTCTCTCTCTCTCTCTCTCTCTCTCTCTCTCTCTCTCTCTCTCTCTTTCCCCTACAGAATTAAAGCTTCGCCGCTCAGACAAAACCTCATCGCAGTCGCCCACTGATCTTCCGACCAATTTCGGCTCTGAGCGATACCTTCAAATCGCTGAATATACACGTCAAGGTCATCCCTTTTCTAGTCGACCGACACGAGTAGCTTTCTGGGGTAGAGACGCGTTCCGCTAGTCTTCTCTCTCACGCTGCGATTGGCGGCTGACGCAGATTCGCTTTCTATGCGCTGCGATTCATGTCTAGCGCGCAAAATTCCAAGTTCCGCTTGTCGAGCTTTCTCTTCTCGCACTGCGGCTAGCCGCTCCCTTTCCTTTTCTCTCTCTCGAAGTCCTCACTGGCGCGTTCCCTTTCCTGTAAGCCTCTTCGTGGGTGCATTCTCTTAGTCGAATTGTATCTGCTCTTGTGCACCGGAGCGGGCAAGTTCTGTCTCCTCGCGTGTTTCCCACGTCTAGAACGTCAGAACATGTCAAGCTTAACTGGGTGCCAAGGGCGATTGACTTCTCCAAATTCATTTAAAAAGAGGATATGAACACTCGAAAAAGTACACAACATACTCTTGCCTTGCGCGACTATCCCCGACGCTTCAGAACGCGCGCTAGGAACGTTTATGCCGCTTCACAGCCCGTTTACAACGACTGATTCAATGTCGCAGGTGGTCCGAACATGTTTACGGTCATCCCTGTAATTAAGGCCGCCTATTATAGCTCTTCAAAAAAATTCGTTCGTCGTCACAAATGAAGGCTTGAAGAATCTGCGGGTACTCCGCAACCCTCGGCCAACATCAGGGCCAACACTTTTCAGTCATGCATTGCCATCCGCTAAACCATCGAATACGTGCTCAGATGTGCCGCATACGGCTTAACACGTACCGCCGCCATCCTACAACTATGCGCATTCGGCTTTTGCAAATAGTGGACAAAAATGAATCGCGAAGCTTCGTCTTGGGGCTGTGGAAAAAAACTCGACAGGATTTCACCGACCCGCGCTCCCAATACATTAATGGGCGGTGGCGGAGAAATTGAGGCCCGAAAGCAACACTTTTGCCGTAGGGTAGCACAAATTCATTGCACTGTCGCCCTTCACGTCAATATCCCGCTCTTTCTCTACTTACTCAGTTGCTTAAAACAGCTGAATAGTCATCGAAGAACCAAAATCAGACTTTCAGTCTTTTTCCAATTGCCTGCGGTGCGACCGGTATTGTGCACAGTCTCGCGCAGCATCGAAAAGCCGCACAGTAAAATGGGAGAAATTCGTATATAAAAATAGCTAGGCTGCCACGTACGAAGTATGAAATTATCTCAATGGTGTAAACGCGACTTGTTCACTGCTGCAAAGTCAATTATATTTTAAATAAAAATAACAATGCGCATAATTGTGGAAGTAAATTTTCTCAGATTTCAGTTACGCTTGCTTAAAGTGTTGCACGTGTGCATGCGGCGGGAAGGAACTTGAGTTCCTTCTTTGGAACACGTTATTTTGAGATAGGCGGTAGTAGCGTTCTTGCTAAGGGGAAATTAACAAATCTCGCACGCACGCGCAGAGACTGAAGGCGTAAAGGAAAGTCAGCACATCCGCGAAAATGATGATACGAGAATGGTAGCCTATATTTCGTAAGCTTACGATTTCATCTTCGTGAAGCTGCTGTTCAGGTATAGCGTTCTTGACCACGTGGAAAGGTCACACTTAAAGTCACACTACAGTTTATTTGGGCGAAATTATATATTCGCACCTTAAACGCAGACATTCTTACCAATATATTGCTCAAGTAGGCACTGAAGGTGATTGTAGAGTGCTGTGGATGTTTATAGAATACGAAGAGCCTCAATGTAAAACCAGATGAAAGATCCACCAAGACGGAAAATCCAATCGAGCCTGAATACCCAGCGAGCTGAAAGAGTTTCGGAGACGGTAGCTGGTAATAAATTACGCCAATTTATATTATTTTAAACATCGTAAGGTACAGGAAACCCTTTCGCTTTAGAAAATTTTCAGTCCACCTTGGTAGATGGGTGTAAAGTACTAAAATTTCTCGTTAGCTCCGACTCGGATATCGCGAAATAACAGTTAACTCGGGACTTTTTACGCCGTGCATTTACTTCCATGTATTTCCCTGTACTTCCCTTTAACTGAACCGTTTTTTTTTCAGCGGACTGCGGGTATCTCGAAATGTTGACAGAGAGGACGCAAGGCAAAGTCGGCTTCAGACAGGTAATATGGTCTCCGTTCTAAGTTCAGCTTCCACTGCGCACCGAATGCTGTTGTGAACAGGCATTTTACGCCGTACGAGGCCCATGCTGTCCGATTACCGGAATGCTGTCCGACGCCTACATCGCTGAGGGACTCGTGGATGGAGCAGCTGATCATGAGGACGAAGAGGAGACCCGAGCAGTGCCTACAACAACTGAAACGACAAAGATGCTGCGCCTGCTTTGCAACAAGGTGTAATGTGGCTGCGGCGACCGAGAATTCATGCGATGCATTGAGCAGCTCAAGAATGATTTTTTTAGAACCAGATGCGAACGCAAAACAATCAAGCATCACGCGGTTGTTGCTTCCACAATAAATATTTGGCATTCCCGCAAGCGTTTTTGCCTTTATTACGAAAGCGTCCCTGTGCAGTGGAGCTTTTTTATCTGCATTAGCTCTTCTTTCAGTGACCTGGCCGCAAAGTTTGCGCATTTCGCCAAACTTTAAACTCTACTTCTCTCAAAATTTTTAGCGTATTCTTGGACTAACGGGAATTACTGTACCTACAACGTTGGCGGTCTCGTACGCCATTTTTCTTAGTTGGCCATCCTTCAAACCATTTCTTTAGTTTCGAACACCCTAATTTCTTGTTTTACACCCTTTTGGGAGGAGGGTCTTGAAATAATGAACATCCTTCTTGATGGGTATTGAAATGGCGTGGAATAGGTGCTTGGTAAGTATTCAAATTTTATGACTTATTGAATATAATAACTACCTCGCGATTAAACATTTCTCGCAAATCCGCATGCTGACTTGTACATGCTCACATTAAAAATGCATACTTCCGAAACTAGCGCAAGAATATTTATTTATTCATTCATTTTCGTTACCTCAAGGACCCCATGTAAAAGGGGAATTACATGAGGGGTGGGTAATCCACATATAAAAAAACAGCGGTACGGTGAATAAAAGAAAAAATATATGTACAAGTGAGCTCGATGGACGAAACCGCTGGGTTCGGCACGAGCAATTGTCACTTTACAAGCAATTCTGTCATTATATCTGAGAATTGCGTTAAGCTGCTGGTGGTAAAGGTGACTGACCGCGAGCTACTGTGCCCGTCGGTGTTGATCGGCCGTCCAAGCACAATGTTGCCCACAGAGCTTGCCGGGGCCACCCAACTTAGCGGCCAACGAAGATTCCGGTCGGGGGGCGCCGCATACTTGTCACAAGTTGCAGTACCTTTAGTCTTTAGTATCCAGAGTGCCTTCCGATGGTACCATAGGCACTTCAATGGACATTAAAAGCTGGTGGATGCAGTGAAGTGACGGTGAGCGGCGTTTCGTAAAGTAATGCCGCGAGTGGCACTACTCCGCTCTCCCTGTCCCGTAAGGAACTTCAACTAACATTACTTAACGAAACGAAAGCAATCATTTATAACACAGAACACTGCATAAAGCTATAAAAATTGACCTTGTAACAATATGAAAAAGTAAAAAACGCGACAGCATGATTTGAAACACCGCCCTTCAAAGGAGCAAGCTGAGACAGAGGCTTTCCCAGCCCAGTGTTAAAGACTTGAATGTCGTCAGACGGCACTGCTACCATTCCTAAAGCGCTAAGCTGAAGTACGGCGGGAGCACTGTAGAGACTGTGTTGTCAATAAAGGGGGAAAAGGCCAGTTTCTGTGAGGTGATTGTAAGGGCGGGGATTGCGGCGCCTTTTATGAGGGCTTTGAAACATCGCTTGAAATTGAAACATCCGCTCGAGGGCATTGAAACATCGCTTGAAAGATCGCATTGTCCATCTCTGATAGGACTATAGTCTTCCACCAGAATTCGGTTCTAAAATAGCCAGTGACTCTAATGGACACGATAACACATTTTTCGACAAACGTAACCTTGCACGTGCCGTGTAGCTTGTACAAATATCTCGGTGTGGCCACAAAATTTTGTGCAGCCTACGTGATCCCAGGTTCATTGATTCCATGCGTTTAATCGATGTTACTTTCTATTGAATGAGCCGCCGAATTCGATTATTGTTTTATATATGTCGGCAATTGTGCGCGTACCCATAAATTGAATGCTCCGTAAAAGGTCATCATATGTTGTGGTCCTTGACATAAATTTGTTACCACTAGCTGCCGACCAGGTCCTAGCACTATAGCCCAAATCGTCCCTCTTTAGGGTGGCTGAGAATCCCTAAAGAGATGCATATTTGGAAACAAATGCCGCTTGCAGGTCCCCCTCTGCTTCTAAGCACTATTTGTCATGGTAATAGGAGTGGCGGAATAGGGAATTTAAATGGTGAAGCTGTTTACTAAATCGTAAATTTTCGCATCCGCAGTTGAAAGTACCGACATGGGAGTGGCGGGATAGGGCATTTGAATGGCGAATATGCTTACTACATCGTAAATTTTCGTATCCGCAGTTAAAAAGTACCAAGAATATGCTGAGCGGCGTACGTGAGCGTGGGCCTCGCAGCGACCGCCAGGGAGTTAACAAAACCGAGAAAATGCCGAGCGCTCGAGTGTGCGTGCCCTGCGACGGCCGTCCAGCGCCCCCGCGCGAATTTTCGTCAAGCCAAACATACCCACTTTGGGATATTGGCAATAATTGCAGCGACCACCAGGCAGTTAAAAAAACAAAAAATTGCGGAGCGCTCCTGTGTGTACCTCGCGGCGACCGCCCAGAGTACCAGGCGCATGTCTGTTAAGCCAAGCATACCCACATAAGGAGATTAGCTAAGATTGTTCAACAAGTGGTGGTGGTGGTAAACTTTATTCACAACAAAGGTAGAAGAGGAGGGGGTGGAGTCAAGGGGGGAATCCTATTTCCAGGACTCCAGTGGCGAAAGCCCCTAGCTTGGCTCTTTCCAGCAGTTCTCGCTGACTGGAGAGGTCCGAGCTGGACAGTGCCGCTTCCCAGGACTCTATTGATGTATTGTAGTTGTTCTGTTGCCATATGGTCGGGCAGTTCCATATAGTGTGGAAGAGGTCTGCCTTCTGATGGCATTTATGGCATTCTTCGTTATACTTATCCGGAAACATGAGTGCTAATCTAGACTTATGTGGGTAGGTATTTGTCTGAATTTTCCTAAGATTTCTGAAAATTCAGCGTTTCCAAGCATACCCACATAAGGCGATTGGCTAAGATTGGCCAACAAAAAATCCAGCTTTCGCCGTAATCGGTGCAACACTTGATTGGAACGAGAAAGACTCCAGCGTTCGCCGTAATCGTGCGAACACTTTCTCGCAACGCGAAAGAGACGTTATAGGGTACGCCCTTCCCAGGTGATGTCCACTAATTATCAGTTCCAAAAAAATGAAGGAAGGAAACCCTTAGAGCAACAATGATGGATGAAAGATCGTTGCGACAGCGAAGAAGTACCAAATGTGCACCAGTCGTGGACTTATATCTTCGTGAAGTTCATGAAGGTTGCACACAACTTCGCTACGTTCAAGTCTCACGCATTACAGTGAGCCTGCTTCATTGTTTATTGATGAGGATGATTGCTATTGGTTTCCCCTTTGTAGCGGGGTGATGACGTGTCATCTTACCAAAAAGGACTCATGTAACTTAGTTTTGGTTTAATAATTTAAAAGGTGTTTAAACGTGTAAACGTTAATATTTAAACGTTCGCTGCCAAGCGACCCCCAAGTGACATGCATGATATCACTTCGCCTTATGAAGAACGCTAATTAAATGTGGTTATAGGCCGCACGCCAAACCTGAACAGACCTCAACGGTACCAAACCGCAATTATTAACGAAAACAATGCGTTTGATTAATCTTGTAAAAGTTTCTGCAAGAAAAAGGGAAGCCCGGTGGTGCTAAAACGCAGGGCAGTGCCTATAAGTTTATCTCGAGGCCACAGAGCCCGAATGGCAGGCTACTTTTGGAGGTTGCTCAATAGGATAGCGTGCGATACACCCTTTCTCATGTCACCTAGGGGCGCTGGGCAGCGAAGCTTTTGAAAGCACGCGACAGGGTTCAATTATAGGTTGTGAACAAGAAAGAAGAGGACGAAAAGGTTGAACCGCAACGGACTCCAACTGGCCACCTCGTCATGCACTCTCCGAACCGAAGACTTGGTGGTTCCCGGTTCGCTGACACCGCACGCGGTACATGGGATCGCCGACGCAGGTCCGAATCGCCTATTAGGTCCGACTCACACCATATCGTAATTCCAGCGAGCTACACCGAATCCGGAGCGTCAGTAATCTACGACGCAGGGCTCCCAAGGACACCACCGCCCCCCTATGCTAGCCTCAACGATGCACCTGACGGGACGTCTCCAGCGACGTCCCTTTCTGGCTCAGCGACGAAGGGCCCCAGCGTGAGCACGGATAAAGAACCTCGAGAGCTTAACGCATTCAACTCAACTTCCGGTTTCGTCCCTGCGCCTTCTGCTTCTCATTCGGTGTTACAAAGGTAAGGTCACCTACAGAAAACAGCCGAAAAAACTTTTATTTTTATATTCTGGTTCCTTCCATCCATGTAAGCCCATTGTAACAAAGGCTACTTAGCCAGGCGCACAGGTCCTTGCCAATAAGAAAAACCACCAGCTAAAGCATGTCTCATCCCTGCGTGGTCTCAGAGTATCTCAAGAACCTGTAACTCCCTTACCCATTATATACTAGCACGGTACAAGACGTTTAGAAAGGGGTCACGTTCTGATATCCTGTGAAATTACGACGCAGGATATCAGGAAGTGTAAAGGCTCCTCGTCGAAATGGGGGACTTCTGATAGGCCCATCATCTCAGTGTGTTGACTTGGTTGACTTAGACACTTATCTGCAGAAGCAAGTTGGTCTAGATTAGAGCGTTGTGACTACGAATATACCACTCGCAGCCATAGTCGTCACTTATTGGCTCATAAGGTATCAAAATCGTTAAAAAAACCCACCTCCAACACTACCCCGAACTATCAACTGTGACGTCACGAATCGCGAGAGGGGAAACTTGATGGGTGAAGTTTGTGTCAGCGTTGCTCTTAATGACTAAGTGTGGTGCCCGGTGCTGATGTCCAAAGGAAGCCCCTGATAGTACATTGACAGACGCAATGCCGACGTAGCCCCGAAGCAAAGAATTTCGTTTATTAATATTTTGACCTCTTAGGGGCAAAGCCCCTTCGGGGCTCTGGCTGTTGACGTCTCCAGTCGTCGTCATCGTTTTATGTAGTCATGGTACTAAAACACCGGGACACTCGTTTTCTAAAGTATCGCGCTGGAACGTTTCATCTTCGTGGGAAAAAAATGCGCACTAAAGGAACACACAGGCACAGCGTCTCGCTAGAACGCTTCGTGCTTGAAAGACACGACACGTTTACAGCAAAGCTGTATACCTCTACCTCCCAACGGTTTTATCTCAACGACAGAAAATGCCGAGGCGCCAATAATGCACTTATGCGCTGCATGTTTCCCCACTCCCAAGTATCGCGTACTGAAGTTGGCCTGAGGAATTTTACGGGTGCCGAAATCGTATACAGCAGCACAAGATGCAGAATTGTGCGCGTGTTACACCGATGATGGTAGTGACAATATATAGCCTGCATATACAACAGCGAGGAAGTTCTCATTTTATATCAATTCATAAAATCAATGCATGCGGGAACCTTTGCTGAACGTATGCTTTTTTATAACACCAGAACATCAGATTGTAAACATCCTAAAAAAATTGTCTGGCGATTACGATACTCCCTAATGCGATATTTGGGCACAGCAGCGGTGCGCTGAGGCAGTCCGCACTCGGTTCTCTCAACGGCAGCGATGGTGAGCCTCTGCGTCGGCGGCGCAAAGTGCATCTCACGAAAGGAACGCGAACTGCGTCTTAATAAGCGAACGCAAAGCGAACCCTCCACGTTTTCGCCAAGCATCGCGCCGTCGAGCGTCTCGTGCGGGCACAGCATACTGCCCCCTCCCCTCCCTAACCGCACACTTTCGGAGAGCGCTGGCTCACGCCGCCACGGCGAACCACCCTCCCCTCACAATTTCGCGACACTCTCCTCCTTTGCTTTCTTTCACCGTTCGCTTTTTCTTTCACTCGCCGGTCTTTCCATCGTTCACTTGGTTACGGTGACAACGCGGCTCTGCCCACAGAAGGCCGCCAAAGGGCCGCACCCTAAAAGAATTTCTCAAGGGCAGTAGGGTTGCCTCCGTTTACATTCGCGTAGAATGTTTCGCCTGGCAGCAGAAGTAGAGGGGCAGTCATATGCTGCGCAGGGGTGAACACGAGACCTATACGTACCTGCTGGAACTGCCAACAGAAATGGGACATACTAGCAATATCAGAGAGGCTACCAGAACGTTAAGGCCACCCACATCATTAGTGGTCGTGACGTCCTGGCGGCCTATCCTTATTGGCCGTAACTTCCTGGTAGCCTATCCGATATCGCTCATTTTCTTTACGTTTACCTGGGCTGCAGTACCTCACAGGAACGTTTGTTTGGGCGGAACCAAATCGGCGCCCTTGAGCTCAGCTGCACAGCGCCTTAGACAGTTCGCATAGCGAATTGGCACAATTAATTATAAGGACTTTTCTGTTTTAGATGTGATAACAGGTTCTCTACCGTATTTTTGCAATTCTAAGCACCCCCAGATACTAAGCACCCTCCCCTAGTATCAGAAAAAATATTTGAAAAAATGTTCACACGCGAATCTAAGCACCCATTTTCTAAGCAACCATCTCAAGGTAGATCTCAGACGCGCAGAAGCGCGGCGCTAGATGACGTTGTGGACAAGAAATGTATGAAGTTTTCAATTACAAACCACGTCAGCTGAATATAAGACGACCTGCTGGAGGATACTGAGAGCGGCAGCCCAAGCGGAACAACGGAATCGAATGGTAGTGAGGGTGACTACTATGTATCAGACGTAGGCCGCAGGTTTACTGTGGGCGCCTATATATCTTTTTAACGTTTGCCAAATAAAACCTTATTCCTTGCGCCCGTCTAGTAAATATACGGCCGCGAAAAAAACAGTGGTGCGGGGGGGAGGAGGCGGGAGGCTGGTATTTTAGGTTTTCGAATCTAAGCACGCCTTCCCATCGGTCATCGCAATCGTGGAACAAAGGAGGTGCTTAGAATAGAGTAAATGCGGTATCATCTTTATCCCCCCCCCCCTCCTGCAGAAGGTGGATCCACAGTTCCTCGTTACACAGTCTTTGAGATCTTCTTACGGTTCCTGCTTTCCGTCAATGCTTCCTCGAAGTGTAGCAGGTGGAGTAATCTCGCAGCTTTTGTGCTAAGAAATATTTGTGGCAATACTTTGGTAAATAAAGGACACTAGCCCTCTCTTATAAAAAATACGGAGCGATTTCTTTGGTAAGAAAGGAAAACAAATAACTTATTGCTCTTGCGATATACCCCAGCAGATGACGCGTGCAGAGTGCAAACGCGGAAAGTAGAATTATATGATTCAAATCTTCTACCGTAACACAAATACCTCCTTTGTATTCATCATAGATTGAGAAAGAAGGGCGGGGAAGAGTGTGAGGACAGAGGCACGTGTGTGGCAGGAAGTTACTGTCTTTTTGTATTTGCAGCGAAGCAGACATACACGCGGCCAATTTTTCTACATGATCTTGTATCTATCGATAGGAAGTAAGCGTTTTGATTTTTTCTGGTCACTTTCTTTTTCTGCAAAACGTTGATAGTATAATCCTACCGAATCCATTTATGGATGAAAAGTTTTGTTTGTGCTCAATTTTTACCGGTTTACATGTCTTCCTTTCCTCTAACATGAACGCGCGCCCTTCGACATTACCTAAAAATTCGAATAGCTTAATGTTGTTACGTTGACAACATAATGTACATAGTATACTGCAGAGCATGGTACCGTATTTGCACGATTTTCAGGCGCACTCTTTTCGTTAAAGTACCCCTCAATTTCTGGGCCCTTTGGAATAACGCTTTATTGTTGATTGTAGGGTTTCACGCGCCGACGCAACGCAGGCGATGAGGCGGGCCGTAGTGAAGGGCTCCGGAATAATTTTCGTACCACCTGGGGATCTTTAACGTGCGCCGAAATCTCGTACACACGGGCATGTTCTCTTTCCGCTTCCATCAGAAAAGCGGCCACCACGGCCGGGAATCGAACCCGCGACCTCATGCTCAGCAGCCTAACACCTTAGCCACTGAGCCACCACGGCGGGTTAGCGCTTAATAGTAATATGAACTGAAAGCAGCTGTCAGCATTGCCATAAGCACCATCATTTTTTTTTTCAAAATCCAACCTAAAACAGACTTTAACATCACGTGAGAAAATCCTTAGCGAAATATTGCACAGTTTGCTGCTACTTCTGATAGTAGCACCTCGTTTCAGTAGCTATGGCTCCGAAAAGGCGATACTCTGAAGCACAATGCAAGCGTGATGGTACTTCATTTACCATGAGCGAGGAAACCGATACCTTCACCCACGCTCAGAGTGTCGGACGCCTGTATGCGATTTTTGCAAAAAAGGGAGAGCCAAATTTATATGCAAGGATTTAAGGAAAGTATTAACCGACCCAAAGCACGGGCGTTTCCGACGAGTTAGACTCCCAGGAGGGAATTCCAAACGAGCGATAAAGGAACGAACGACCAGTAATGTCTGAAATTACGCAGGTCAAGGGAATTCATATAGCAGACGCTTTCAACGTGCCCAACTCTATGTTTTAGGAGAGGAATAACTGGATCCGCAAGTTTAGTTTATGAAAAACAAGAGCTTTTCGCTGCCACAGTTGCATGCATCAAATAAAATGTCGCCTGCTAGGTAGGTTTTGTGACGTCTTTTGTTGACATTACATTTTTTTCTGATTAAAATTACCTGCGCTAATATCGGGGGTGCGTTAGCATAATGCAAATCCGGTATTTACAAGCACCGTCCACACTAAGCGCCAGGCCACATGAAGGACCATCAAGTCCAACCTCTTTCTCGTCGTTTGAGGCAACACAGAGAATTCCATTGTGGCAATGCATCTCCTTCGCTGCTGACGAATACACGAGTTTTCCCTTTACAATATGTTTCATGTACATGAAGTACCAATTATTTGACACCATCGTGGATTTATAACAACAGCCATTAATTCAAAACCACTCTTGGTTTCATTCACAGCGCAAGTTGGGTCACAAGTAGCAGGCGTGACCGGAGCACTAGCGTGACCAGTGTAAGCAGCGAACTACAAGACCAGGTGCACTACCCGCCATCCAGCAACATCATCGTGGCTTCAACGGTGCATGAGGGAGATAGTTGGATAACACGATCCGCTGCAGCGTACTGGGTCGTTGGTCTGGCCATGTTCTGTCTGGCGATGGCCTCAACCCTCACCTTCACGGTACTCACTCGGGGATCTCTCGGCGAAATGGCGAATGCTCTCCAGAGCGACGACGGCCGGCCTGAGCCAGTCTTAGAACTTGAAGATCCACTCAAGCTGAAGGAACCAGCAAATGAGTCCCTGCAGTCTGAGGCGCCGCCGCTTGACAATGTTGAGGTGTTGAGGTGGAGAACGAACCCTCGCGGTCGCCGAAGGAACGGGCCGCCACTCTTCTTTACGGCCGTAAAAAACACTTCAAGAACTCGCCCGGCAGACGCAACTCCTTCTACTTACAATGCGAATAGAACCTCAGACGAAGCTAATATATACAGTAGTGTTCCATGGAAGCGTCCGGCTTATGTAAAGGCGAGAGATGTCGAAGAATTCTCTATAGAAGATAGGACCGATACCACAATGACAGTGTTGAGTTTGCCGAACGAAACTACTGCTTCTTCAACACCGAACGAAGCCCTAAACACCGCTGTCGTCAGGAACCGCAGATTATTCCGTAAACGCGTTATCAAGGGGCACTGATGAGACTGCATCCGTTCTCACCAAATGCGTAATACTAGTTGTTAACTGCTGCCTAAGTTGCTTTCAAAAAACTGCCCCAAAATTTGCGTCTACAAAGGAAATGAAAAATGAAACGAACGTTTTATCGGTTACAATAAAATACGTTCTTGGTCCTTTTATTGTCGTTTGTGTAAAAATTAAATTAAGTTTCATTCCAGGAATATAATTCTTGCTTTATTCCGTTCCCTCTGGCCAAACCAGTTCCGCCATGTATACTTCGATCACTGGTTTGGGATCTTTCAGAAACGCCAACAAACAAGAATCCCGTCGTTTCCTATTAACATGAACCATACATAACATATTCCGATTCATCTTGCACTTTGCGGGACATTGTCGTGGACGTTAAGCAAAAATTTATAGCACTGAAGCGAAGCCCTCAAGGTCAGTTTTGACAGTCTGTAATACCAGTACACAATTTCATATCTCGGCAAATTTGGCCCGGCCCACTCAAAATGACTCACAACCTAAATTTGAATGAGCACTCACTTACCCTCAGACTCATTGGTGAGAACACGTCTGCGCTCACACTAACTCAAGCTCACAGCAAGCGCAGAACTTAGAACTCACTTAGGCTCAGAACTCACTAGGTCTGAGAACTCAACATGGACTCGCAATTCAAATGAACTTATAACTTCCTCGGACTGAAAACTCCTCGAATCACGTGGGACAAAAAAATGACTCCTAGTCATAATCATCACGTAGTCAACGTTAGTCATGAATGGGGTAAAAATAACTGTGATGTCACTTAGGCGTGTGGGGTATCAAATTAGATGTTTCTATTAGCGAAATAAAATCGGACAAATACGAAATGTCTCCTGGTCATAATATGGACACCATCATCATAAGTCATGGATTGGGTTAAAATTCAAAGTGATGTATCGCTAGGGCATGGGGGGTATCAAATTGAAGGTCTCAATTAGAAACCTCACGTGGGACAAATAAAAATGATTCCTTGTAATAATCATGACATAGTCAGGATGTGCCATGAACTGAGTAAATTCATAGTGATGCCCCTTAGGCGCGTGTGGTATCAAATTAAAGGTTCCGAGTAGGGAAATAACGTTGAAACAATAAAAAATACATCATGATCGTAATCATGACATAGTCATGGTAAGTCATAGACTGGTTTGAATATTCATTGCAATGCCGCTAGGGCGTGTGGAGTATCGAATCGAATGTCTTGATGAAGAGATTCACGTGGAACAAACAAAAAATAGCTCCTTGCTGATAAACGAATCCCAGTCCTGATGAGTCATCGATAGGGGTAAAATTCAAAGTGACGTGCAGCTAGGGCGTGTAGGGTGTCAAATTGAATCTCGCGATGAGGGCAATCACGTGAGACAAAAATGCTTCTTACTCATGTTCATAGCGTAGTCATGGTTAGTCGTAGTTAGGGTTAACAATAAAAGAATACCGCTAGGGTGTGTGGGGTATTAAATTAAAGGAATGGATGAATAAAGTCACGTGGGTCAAATAAAAAGGCCTCCCGTTGATCAGTGATAGTTACGAGTAGTTAAACTTCACGAATTCAGTGCAGATGTGAAAATGATAGCACAAAAGGAATTGCGGCGTCAAAGGAAAGGTTTTGAGGGCGCATGAACCGCATCGTCATATCATTATGTCCAGTCACTTCATAAGTAAGGATTTCGAGTTGTGTCCTAAGCTCATGGGGGCATTAAAATGGTTGGTTTCACAGTAGGGAGTGGCGTGCAGCTAAAGCAAACACATGCCACTGAATAATTGCGAGTTCAGCTTTGAAAGGCGGATATTCAAAAGCCGTCATCTGCTGCATCAGAGGGTCGCAATGTGTGGAAAAAGCGCACGTAGCCACCAAAAACAACGCTGGTGAAATGCAACTGGGGAAAGATGGAGATGAAGATCGGGGAAACTTTTGTTAAATGCCGGGAAGGGTCAGATGCGCAGCCACCCACTAATCACTGTACCGCGCTTGTATAACTTGCGTACTTTGTTACTTCTTGAGTCAATCAGTTATTGGAGTCACCTGCACTATATAGTACTGTTTCAAGAACGGAATTTCCAGGGGGGAATCCCGCATCGTTTCGTATCTTTAGTCTGTGTCGGTTTCCTTCTTCCGCAATTTCCCGCGATTAGCAACGAATCAGTTTGTCAATGCACCTGCGGATGTGTTTTTCATTGCCCCGAAGTTGGTTGCACCCAAAAATAAGTGACTCTAATATCGAGGACGCCTTCATTGCTTAAGGTTGATCTTGCATCGGTTAGCAATTTCCGCCAGAGCTACGTAGAATATTTAAATGGCTCAGTGCACAGAATATTCATAAGGGGTGGCATAAAATCACAACATTAAAAAGGAAAGCAAGCACACAGATTTGCACATGGCAGGTGGTGTTGTGTTTCTTCTCCATTTGTGCTCCGGGTATCCATCGAAAGCGGTATTTTTGCAAGGAATAGATATATTAACAACCACACTCTTGTTTGTAGACCTTTGTATTACTATTGCACTTTGTATTCATAGGGCGATGTCACCCGAAAAAGAGGTAAACCACTCCGGCACACTAACCTGGCACGGATAAGTACACCCAATGAATTATTACTGTTCGTGCGAAAGCAGTCTTTGGCAAATACCACACAGCACCAACCATGCAATGTCTTGTATCTCCACAAGAATACCAATTGGCCAAGCTAACAATCTTATTCGTTATAATAGTGTTAATGGGAATTATTATTGGGGACAAGAGACAAAGTAAGTAAAAACATTCAGACAAAAAACAAGAACCAAGAATTATCCCAAAAAAAGCCAAAAAAGTACCCCAAATTGCTGCTTATCGGCAAGATTTCTATGAAAACACTTCGCAAGAACAGGAGAGCCGTATAAGTGCACCTGTATTATTCAAGAATTGTGAAAAATTTTATCCATTTTCAGCTTCATCAGGCTGATGTGTTCGTGAATACAAAGTTAGAGCAAGTACATGTACCACACCACGTGGTCTTGAAAAACACACCAGCAGCCCCCATTATTCGCACCCCCACCCCAGCGTGGGAGGCCACGCTGTGCAGTTCGGACTACGAGAACTAGCGAAAGTTGGTCGACCGGCCACAGACACCGTAGCCGCCGCAGGGACGCTGTACTAAGAGCTTCTCCCGCTTTCAAGCGCGAACCCCTTTTACTTGAAATAAATGTTTTTTTTTTCTCACCACCACCCCCCCCCCCCCACCATGAAGGAAGGCAGGAAAAAATTAAATGATTGTAAGCTTTGCCAGCATTTACTTACAACGTAGTTATGGTTGCAATTCTTCTGCGTAGTTATGGTTGCAATTGGTTGCAGAAGACAAAGAATGCCCGGTAAATGTTTCTTGGAGATTTATTGGCGTTGCCCAGGGCCGTGCAATACCTTACAATAGACCGGCCGTCGGCTCACATTGTGCGCCATCGGAATGTTTCCACATCCCCTCTGAGCACTGCAGAAACAGAATTTTTAGCTTGTTTAAATATGTAAAGAAGTGGGTTCTTTTGTTCTTATCCTTTTATAGCCGGCCGATTAGGCAGTGTGGCACCTCCTACATATACTTGCACATGCAACTCAATAGCAACACAGCCCGTGGAGCAAAAGTGCAGGCAAAAAGAAAAAACACCCCTGCATCGAGATATCAGCGCACGTTAAAGGTAGCCATGCAGTCAAAACTTATCCATATCCTTCCACTACGGAGCGCCAGATTGACCAGGGGCAGCTTCGGCCCATTAAAGCCTGGAATCTCAATTACATATCTCTGGACTCTCTGGAATATACCTATTTTACATATGTAGCAGTCTCACCTTTTATATAGAAGTGCTACTATGCATCATCATCATTATCGTCACCAGCCTATCTACGCCCACTGCAGGGCAAAGGCCGCTCCCATTAACCTCCAATTATCCCGATCCTGTGCTAACTGCGACCAATTTGTCCCCGCAAACGTCTTTATCTCATCTGTCCATCTAACTTTCTGCCGCCCACTGCCACGCTTCCTTCTCTAGGAATCCACCATGTTACCCTTAATGACCAACGGTTACCTTGCTTTCGCATTGCATTCCCTGCCCACGTCCATTTCTTCGTTATTTCTACGAATATGTCCTTACCCCGCGTTTGTTCTCGCACCCACGCCGCTCCCGTCTTGTTCCTTTAGGTTACACCAATTATCTTCCGTTCCATTTCTCGCTGAGTCGTCCTCAAATTAGGCTGAACCCTCTTAGTGAGCCTCCAAGTTTCTGCCCCGTTCGTGGGTACAGGTAAGATGCAGCTGTTCTACACTTTCGTCTTCAGGGACAATGGTAGGCTGTGATTTATTGTCTGAGAATGCCTGCCGAATGCAATCCACCCCATTCTTATCCTTCTAATTATGTCTGCCTCATGGTTGGGATCCGAGGTCGCAGCTTGGCCTAAGTAGATATATCCGCGTACCACTTCCGCTGCCTCACCACCTATCTCAAACCGCGGTTCTGTCCTGAGGTTATTAATCATTAGTTTTCTGCATAATATTTTAGGCCCACGGTTCTACTCTCTTTGTTCAGTACGGTAAGCATGCTTTGCAATTCATCCCCCGAGGTACTTAGCAAGGGACTGAAATCTAAGGCTGCAGAAATTCTTTTTGCGATTAACTTTGTAAATACCTTGTAGATGACTGGTGGTACGCTGATCGGCCAGTAATTTTTCAAGTCCTTCATGTCAACTTTCATATCGAGTAAGATGATTTTCACGTTCTTCCAAGATTGCGGTACACACGCGGTCTTTAGGCATTGCGTGTGCACGTTTGCCAGTTTTACTAGTACAATTTGCCCGCCACCTTTCAAGAGGTCTGCTGTTATCTGATCTTCACCATGTGATTTGCCCCCTTTCATTTCTTTCAGAGCCTTTCTTACTTCTTCTATCGTTACTTGTGGGATGTCTATCTCCTCTGAACTAATTTCTATCTCGGCATTATCCTGGATGTCCCGGGTACTGTGGAGATTTCTGTAGAACTCCTCGGCTACAATGAGTATTTTATCCTTATTTGTGATGACATTGCTTTCCTTGTCTTTAAATGCATACATCTGATTTCTCCCAACGCCTAGACACATCTTTATTGTTTTCAGGCTGCATCCGTTCTTTACAGCATATTTGATCCTCTTCCTGTTATACTTTCGTATGTCAGCCGTCTTACGCTTATTGATTACCTTCGAGGGCTCCGCTCGTTCTATTCTGTCAGCTGGGGTGGAG
Organism: Haemaphysalis longicornis; assembly: GCF_048455015.1. NCBI lineage: Eukaryota > Metazoa > Arthropoda > Arachnida > Ixodida > Ixodidae > Haemaphysalis > Haemaphysalis longicornis. The sequence goes on along the minus strand of NW_027526355.1, from coordinate 510,399 downwards.
ATTGCCATGCTTTGCCGTTTCCAAATTCGGTCTTTTGTCTCCTAGGAACGTTTACCAGTGCCCTGTCTAGCCATTGTGTCCCCGACTTCTACTGCACACTCTGTGATAATGCGTGTACGATTTTCGCTGTCTTCCTGTGTCGCAAGCTCTGCTTCCTCGTTGAGAGCTGAATAACGGTTCTGCAGCGTGATCCTGAATTCTTCAACTTTACGTCTTGCTCTTAGCTCATTGATCGGCTTCTTTCATACTCCCTTGTTGCAGCCCTCCTCAAATCTAGCCTAATTCAAGATCTTGCCACACGGTGGTCACTACACCTTACCCTTCGCAGCACTAACACATCCTGCACGACGCCAGGGTTATCGCATAATATGACGTCGATTTAATTGTTATGGTCCCAATTCGGGCTCCTCCACGTCCGCTTACGGCTCTCCCGCTCGCAGAAGAAGGTATTCATGATGCGTAGATTTTTGCGTTTTGCGAGCTCGACTTGTAGTTCCCCCCTGCTATTCCTACAGCCTAGACCATAGTTCCCACCTTCCTTGTCACCAGCCTGATTCTTGCCTACTTTAGTATTGAAGTCTCCCATGACTACGCCTCGCGCTAGAACGGTTCATGTTATGGTATAATGTGTTGTTACTGTAGCCATTGCCGATTCCACGTTTTCATAGAGGCGTTCAGCGAGCTGGTCATCGTGGCTGGATGTGGGGGTATAGCCCTGTACCACCTTGAGCTTGTACCTCTTATTGAGCCTAATTACAAGACCTGCTGCCCTTTCGTTAATGCTATAGTATTCTTGTATGTTGCCAGCTATGCTATTATTGACTAGAAATCCCACTCCCAGTTCTCTTCTGTCCACTAGACCACGGTAACATAGACGTCTCCATTTTTCAGCACCGTCAAGGCTTCACCTGTCCTCCTAACCTCACTAGCCCTATAAAATCCCGTTTAATGCCCTTGAATTCCTCGAAAAACACGTCTAGACTCGCTTCACTAGATAAGGTTCTCGTGCTAAACGTTGCCAGGTTCAGGTTCCAATGGCGGCCTGTCCGGGTCCAGGCATTCCCTCTGCTGCGTCACAGGTCTGACCGCCGCCGCAGTAAGTTGCTTCGCAGCCACTAGAGACTGAGGGACGGGGGTTAGTTGGCGTATTTTACGGGAGGTTGGCCCATCCTGCCAGGGTGGCCCATCCTGCTCTGGTGAGGGGGTGCGTTGCTGGCAATGGTAGCCGGGGTCAGGCCGCACCCCAAGCGTCATTCTGCAATTCCATCAAGACACGGATTTTTTTTATACCAGTGGGAATTGTCTGGCACCGGGATTCGAGCCATTGTCATTCTGCACGCGAGTGGGATTCTCTACCTCTACGTCACTGCTGCACCTTTTCCTACTATGCAAACCTGAGTAATTGGCCCAACATCTACAGCTTGCATGGGTTTCGACCTTGCTCTACGATCCGCTTCGGTGCGTAGATTATGTGTGGTGGGCGCTTCTCAACAGCTATCCCAAACCCGATATGGGGGTTGACACCTGGAAGGTTCGCATTTGTAGAAAACACATGAGCACATCGCACTGCCGAACGAAAAGCTGAAGTAAAAATATCAATGAACATGACAATGTCGGTTATGTGGGATGTACGTGCTGGTTTTTTTCTTTTCCACGTATGCCTTATGGGCGAACCCATTAGGGGCTGGGACAGCTGGCGTAACCTGTCGTCGTCGTCACCGTAATCACCGTTTTAATGGTCGTTTCCACTACTCACGGTACTAAAACATCGGGACACTCGTTTCCAGCGCCTTGTGCTATAACGCTTCGTGCTTCAAAGACGCGATAATTTTACAGCAAAGCTGTATACCTCTACCCCAAACGGTTTCATCCCCGTGGGCAAAAATGCCAAGCCGAAAGGCCTAAGACGCCGAGCGCTCAGCATGAAAACCGCATTATACACTTTATCACAACATCGAAACCGCATCGTACATCAAACCGCATATGGAAACCGCATGATACACTTATACACTGCATACTTTGTCCCTCCCCTACTTTCACGTTAATGGAGATGGACCGGTTTCTCGTTGTGCTCGTATGAATCTGCTATATCATGGCGTACTTCAGTAGAAAAGCACATATCACCGCTGCTGCTGAAGCCCACGCTTCGGAGTCCAACGCACAAGTGACAGCCCGCTAAACAAATATGTTTCCACTGTAGCTACTGTCATTTAATTACCATCCTCATATCAAAGTTCGGTTGTTTCATTTTTTCGCTGTGTTACTATACATAATAGGCTCAGCAAATTGGCCTTTTAAGCTACACCAACAGAGATTAGGGTACACTTTATTCCGGCTTTCGCAATTAGCATGCGGAAAATTTCTCGAGAAAGTCTCCAGTAGTCGACGTGTAGAACTGGGTCCTGCTATTATTTACATTTAAATTTAAATTTACTCTTTTGTAATAAGCACAACACAAAATAACCACCACCTGGTGCGCGAGTGGAGAACGTTTACTGAACGGCCTTTGGGGCGGTGGCGCCATCTGTCAGCCCAACGATGTACCTTTGCATGGCGTCACAGACAGCGTTTCGCGGGGCAAGCAACGTCTGGCGTAACCAGCAACGCCAGAAATTGCAATCCCCTGAACAGCTAAGGTGTTTAAAAGATGGGAACAACTTGGGGGAGTCTGACCAGTTTTCACCAGTTTCGGCTGACAGGGAAGTGGACATGTGGACTGTCAGCACCAAAAATAAGAAAACACCAGACACGAGAGATAAAACAAAAAATGTACACATTTTCACTTCACGAAAACTTCGACGTAAAAGTTATTGTAAGAAATGGAGGTTATGTCAAGGGAGAGAAAACAAATTTATTGGAAGAGTCAAACAAGTCATTAAGAATCCGAAGGACACAAGGTAGTGAAGCAGGTTTTTCATACTATGTTCAACATATGGAGACCTTACGTAGTCCAGGGTAGCGGGTACTAAATGCGATAGAACATTTCTGTCAAATTTCCAAACTAATTCATAATTTTGTCATTTCTGCCTAGCTCCAGACTAAAAGAAGGGGAATGGTTCCGCCGATATAAATTTTCGACCGTTATGACATTGTTATACTCGCAGTGTTCTTTGGCGTAAGCAAGAAAAAAACTCTGCACTCTATGCACAACCGTCTTTTTGCATAAACGTTATTTGATTATATTTTGCAGTGTATTTGAGACCCATATGATGGCTATATAATGTATTATTTTGTGTTTGCATCAGTCAAACCATCCAATTCGACATTTACACCGGCGCGAGCATTACTCCTCCACTAGTTGGCCCCGCATGAGCTTCACGTAATCTCTCCTTCACCCAAGGCAAAAAATTTGTTAATCTTCCTTTTGGTACCATCCTGAAAGCAGCACTCGATGCCATCTCTCAATCCACAGACTTCGCCGTGTTTGAATTTCACTCCTCCGTCCTTCCCAGATACACATCCTGGTGGACGCATTCGAAGCACTACAGATTCTGAAAAGTACCGTATCGACCAATACTATCGGCAACAAAATCTTTCATCAGCTCTTCACCCTGAAATCTACCGGCATTCATCTTCGAATGACTGGTAGCCCGGACACTAGGAATCATTAACGGGGGACCAGTAAGCCCACTCGGTGTCACGGGAGCGTATAACATCTAGGTCTCCGCTGCTACCCGGCTGGGCTCCTGTCCACAATCCGAGTCATAACCGCCAGCAATTCGACTTTTTCGTTACGAAAAAGACCGCCTGAAGGGCCTCACTATAACCGGCATTTTATCCGCTCTGCCCCCGCTGCTAAGATCAGCCAACATTTTTATGAACAAATATTTTGAAAATGCTGGCCTTATACAAGCGACCTTCCGTAAATGGGACACCCCATCCCTGCCGCATCGATGTCCCTTCTGCGGCTCCCTCACACCCGCCAACCTCCAGCACCTAATTTAATTTGGCACTGTCCGAAATTCGCGCGCTACAGAATTTTCAAACCTCCTCCAAATGCCTCCTCCTGATACATCGAGCCTCATACACTGAAACCCTTTATGCTGGCTTTAATAACACACTCAGTTTAGAGTCGTCATCTTGAGGAACAGCGCGAACTAACAGGGACACAATAAGAAAGAAGTGGACAGGACTAGCGCTGGTCCTGTCCACTTCTTTCTTAATGTGTCCCTGTTAGTTCGCGCTGTTCCCCAAGATGCAAGTACACCAACTCGCCCAACTCGCCACCCTGTTAGAGTCGTCAGCCTGCTCTCCGCACCCAACGCGGCCTCTCCAGCCTTCTCAAGGAGCCCAACTGTTTTGGTTCAAACTGCTCGCCTTCAAGATGACTCCAGCCCACTTGCTACACTGACTTCCCCCTCCTAACTTAGAGTATCCCTGCTACAATAAAGTCTATCTCTCTTTCCCGTCCTTTCCCTCTCTCTCTATTTCCTTTGCGTCATTTCTTTTTTCTCTTTGTTACTGTGACTGACGAGGTTTCCTAATCCCTTGGTAAGCCCTACGTATACGCTGCTAGCGTAAGCACACTTTAGTACTTTCGTATTTAGCATGCTCCAGATACCCCTGTATAACTCCAATGGTGCGATTGTGTGCTTTTATTTCCATCTTGATGTTACTTTTTCATTGCGTTATTTTTGTTTCCACTGGTTATTTCTTCTTCATTTAGTGCGTGGACGCCAGCCCACGTGGGTGGCAATGTTTGTTCCCTTTTGTTTACCTGTTCACCATTGTGAGCCGTACATGGTCCCTAATATTGTAGACGGTATATAATAATTAGGAGGCCAGCTGTACTTACAAGACAGAAAAATCTTCACCCAGCCATTAACATCGTATGGCAAAACACTTCAGAAACAAGCATAAATTTAGTGCGGAAACCAGGCCACATATGACCCCCTTGCGACGCAGCCAAACACCACCCAGCCTATGAATTGACTGGGCCAGCAACAAGGGAATGCGAGCTGGAGACTGCCCATCTGATATTGGCTTACCAAGATATTGCGCACTACTATAAGCTGGAACGCAGGCATTACAAAACCCCGCTTACAGAGAGAGTCAGAGAGAGAGAGAAAATTAATGAAAGCCACCGAGGTTAGCCGAGCCGTGGCGCTGGCTTCCTACGATAGATTATAGAAGAAAAAAAGAAATAATGCAAAAAAAACAGCAACAAAAACTATAAAAATTAAAAGATGTCATTTGATGCTCACAAAATTTTCAATCACAAAACTCTCTCCAGTTCTGTGTTCCGAAGAAACTACAAGAGAGCTTTGATTGCCGTGAATATTGACTGAGACCTGACCAAAGTCCCCAAAACAGCACTCAATTCAAGCCCCGCACCAAGCTGCCTGCACAAAGATAATATTAGTTTCTGACTGTGCACGGTGAACTTTGGGCACTCACATAACAGAACGAAGAGAGAAACACTAGGAGCAAGGTAATTTATTAGCCTTGGCTCACGAGAAACAGAGACCCTCTGCGCTTCTGTGGCTTCAGATGTGAAGATGACAGGTTGTGGGTGCGGGCCATTGGTCGGTTTGAGCAACAAAGCGACAGTGTCACTGTTTCAAAGTGTTTATCCTTAATATCTTCACGTGACTGAACGTTTCTGAATTTCCGCTAAGGAAAAAGACATTGAACATGTTTGCTGAAAAAAAAAGCTGGGTTTTCGGAAAACGTTACAGTAAACAGACTGTGCCAAGCCAAAGGGTGCAACCGGAAGATCAGGGTCTCAGATTCTGCGGCTTCCTTTTTGCCTCTGAATCATCTCACGCTAGACTTGTGGTAACTAGCTGGTCCAAGCTGCCTGCCATATCCAGATAGAAGTGAAATACGTAATGTTTGAGTTGTTCTCCCCTCAGCATACCCTTGGAGAAGGCCAGCTTGCGTGATAGAGGGTGGGTGTCTCCCCGAATTTAGCGCATTTTTGTTATCACTGACCTTTTTTAGAACCTTCGGTATAGACAATTGCAACAGTCGAGCAGATACACTGGTTGGATATGCAGAGAGGAAAAACCTGAGGTTGATGAACACATTCTTTTATAAACGAAAGAATACGAAATTGGCATTGAAAAGTTCTGATGGCACATCCAAAAATGAAGTCGACTTCAGTTTAAGTGACTGCCCAGGTATAGTGCAAGATGTAGAGGTGCTATGTAAGATTCAGAGCTGCGGTCATAGGATGGTTCGGTACAAGAGAAGGCTGAATCTCAAAACAAAGAATGAAACTTGTGAAAACTAAGAAACCCCGCATGGAGTCGGTGATAGCCGGATCGCAGGAGTTTAAAATAACACTCCTAAATAAATTCGCCCTTTTTAACGAGCAGACCAAAGTCAGTGTGGACAGGTTAAATTACAACCTAAGATCGGCACTCACTGAATCGGTGGCAGCTGTGGAAGAAGCAACATGTAGGTACCAAACTGGAAAACTAAGAAAACAAATGAACTAAGCGCCAAACGCAAGAACATGATAGTGTCAAGTGTGGCGGATCCGATTGAATTATCGCAGCATTCTAGACTGATAATCTGTGGTGACCAGAACACTACAATGTCCTTCCCAACCAGAGCCCTGTCAAACGTGCTTCTACGTAACACGCCGCGCCCTGCCTTCTATGCTGGCCGAGCTTACGGCCATCTGGGTTGGCTTGCAAGCACTATCAAGCAAGCAAGCAAGCAAGCAAGCATCAAGCAAGCCCCTCGAGGTATTACTTTGCAAATTTATACAGACTCCACGGCGGCCATCCGTGATTTACATCGAGTAAATAACAAATCAGCTATCTCGGGGACATTCATGACATACTGTATACGTACCCCTGCCCTCTGCGGGTGTCGTGGGTCCCCCGAATACTCTCCCCGGTCACATTGCAGCGGATGGTGCCTGCCACACTGAATTTGTTCCACGACCATTGCCTTTACTGACACTAGACACCCCAGAACAGTTTCTCCAAAGGAAAGAAGATCGTCGCGCCACACGAGCTTTAATTCCACCGTGTGGAACGGACCTCCCTAGCAGGCTCGCTCGCTGGGAGGAGGTCTAGCTGCAAACACTTCGTGTTGGCGCAGCCCTCTCTCCCACTGTTACCCCGGAGTGGCCGCCACGTTACCATGCCCCGCTCACACAGAACTGCCCCTTTTGCACAGCTCCTGCGGAAGATGCGGACACTGAACATTTGCTGCGGACTTGCACTTCATTGGAAGCGGCGAGAACAAGACACTTCCGAGGCACAGGCCTCCACCCTGGCAGACCATGGGACCTCCATCGGTGGATTTGGGGACCCCATCATCGCTCCCTCCTAGCGTTTTTTCGCGAAACGGGGGTTAATCTATACCTGTGACGTGGTATGTATGCCACCGGGCATACTATCGCAATAGAAAAAGAAGTAAACAAAATGACATTCGTGAATATAACATGGCAGTCATCGTGGAAACGCTGCACATAGAGGGAAGCTCAAAAGCAACTACGAGAAAGGTAGCCATCGGCAAACACACGATGTACGCACTCAGCCAAGAGCAGGGGTACATTACGCACAACTTCGAAGCGATAATGAATGTATCAGAACGATTCTACACCAGGCTGTGTGCCAGCGACGTTAGACCAGGGGAAACTGCATAGAGTACAAACTGAACTTGCGTTGCCCCAATAGTAACAAAACAGGAAGTTTGGAACGGTCTTAAAGGAATAAAAGTGGGAAAAGCTGCAGGTGACTACGGCATAATCGTATATATTTTGAAGGAGGAAGGCGATGTACTGGAAAAGCTTGCTGCACTATTTCTAGAACGCTTGCAGAGTCAAAAAGGGCCCATATACTGGGAAAACGCTAACATTATTCTAAATTCATATGAAGGGAGATTTCAAGGATCTCAAGAATTACAGTCATAAGCCTACTCTCAGTTGTTTACAAGCTGTTTACCAAAATAATAGCCGCATAGGTGACATCCTAGATTCCCAACAACCCAGAGAGCAGACTGGGTATAAGAAATTGTACTCAACTACGAATCACATCCATGTCATCAGCCAAGTGATATTAAAATCCGCTAAAATCCCCTTTACATGGCATTTATACATTATGAGCATACGTTTGATTTTGTACTCACCGCAGCCGTGTTAGAAGCACTGAAAGACCAGGGAATAGAGGGAACCTGCACAAGACTTCCAGTAGACATATATAAGGAATGCACGGGCAGGGTAACGCTCCAGAAGCAAAGCGATAAATTTCCGAGAATAGTTAGAAAGCTTGACGGGGAAAGCATAGGATGAAGGATAAACGGGCAATACTTGATCCATTTGAGGTTTGCGGACGACACAGCATTGCTCAATGAGCGTCCAGAACACATTCAATGCTTGTGGAACTACAATCAAAGCATGACCATGGGGCTATAAATAAATAGGAATAAATCTAAAATAATGAGAAACAAGCATACCAAAAAAGTCCTCTGGGTATTAGGAAACGAAACGCTGGCAGAAGTAAAAGAATATGGCTATCGCGGGCAGATGGTTTGTGCTTACCCCAACTACGAGAGGGAAATCTGGCGCAGAATAGGTGTGGGTTATAGAACACTCGACAAACACTGCCAAATATTAAAATTAAACTACTTCTGTCGCTCAAAAGAAGAATCTACAACACGTTTACACTACCAGTTATGGCATACGGAGCTGAAATGTGGCATCTCACTAAACAGATAGAAAGCAAGCTTAGGTCGCCTCAACGGGCCATGGAACGCATAATGTTAGGAATAACACTCAGGGACAAGAAACGAGCTATCTGCATCAGAGAACAGAGTAGAGTAGAAGATATTATAGTTCAAATAAAAAAAATGGCTTTGTCTAGAGTGCCGTTCGACGGTACTATAAGCACTCCACTATATCGACGTCCGCTGGCGTTCTTGTAAATAAAATTCCACATCTGGCACTACATTGCTCTACATAACGTAAAGTAAGGTAAAGTAAGGTAACACAACTATGATAACATGACCTAACGAACGCAAAGCAATGATCTAGAAATCCGAAAATAACCTAAGCCGTGAAAATTATACTTCAATTTAAAGATACAAAAACAAGTGAGGCAGGAGACGGTCTCGAACCACCATCCTTAGAATCAAGAAGCTATGGCCGATCCTCTACACCAGGCCGATATTACTTTTTTTAATTTCGGTTCTATTATTGTGCTCCTAGAGATAGTGGCGATGGGGGAACACTCCTCCTTTTATTTTTCCTCCGCTTCTCCCCGGCGCTTCTGGCGGCGCGCAAAAACGGTCACCGCTGCCGCACGGCGAGACGGTGAGGCCGGCGTGCCGGTCATGTAGTGGCCGATTTCCCGTGTGTGCACCCTCGGGCATTGTGCTGCTGCAAAAGGGACGCCAAGAACACCAGGATGAATAGCAATACAAATCCTGTTCTTGTTCTGTTATCGAGAGGGGAGAACCTCGTTCATATGCCGTGAAGCTGAGCTGAAGGAAGGACTTGTGTCGTGCGTGTGCTATGCTTGATGACAGACAACCTTGTCTGCGTTGTATCGCGCATAAAATGTCTGTCACCACACGTCGCGTTCGCGCACGTAACGCGAATAGAGTGTTCAAGTAAAGTTCGGGCTGGCGTCTGTACTGCCAAAGCGGCGTATGCCGACATACGTAGCTGGCCCGGTGGAGGCAGCGGTGAGGCGGTTGCCAGGTGTAAATGGGGGAGTGGGGACGGGGGTGGCAGATACAACCGGCATGAGCATCACCTGTTCCCCACATCACAACCGGCATTACCTATTCCCCACGCAAGCGGCGTCCCCGTCCCCTCGTATTGTTGCCATGACTATTATAACACGCTCAAGGCCGATATGGGGGTGGTGCTGTTATGGCAATAATAACACGATAATGTTTCCCTAGGCTCACCAGAAGAGAATATGGTGCTAGTGCCGGAATTAGTTCGGACGCTGGGTTGAAGGCTAAGTGACTACCTCCTGTCTACACTACAACAGACGCTTTAAGCGGTGCTAGCTTATTCGAATGTCATCGGACGGCACTGTAGCCATGCCTGCAGGGCTTAGCTAGAGTACCGTCGGACGGCCCCCTAGGCACTGCGTTAAGATAAATGGATGGACTTGGGCTCGACATGTTGTGAGACGAACCGAGAACCGGCGGGCAACTGGGGTAACAAAATGGATACGAAGAGACGAGTCTGGAAGAAGGGCGGACCATTAACCCGATGGAGGGATGAAACAAACCACTTCGGGAGTGAACAGTGGACTCGATAAGCACAGGACGGGAGTGGTTGGAGGCCAATGAGAGAGTCCTTCGTTCTGCAATGGAACAGACTAATATCATGGTGGTGGTAATGATGATGATGATGATTATGATGTAGATGATGATGATGGTGATGATGATAATTAACAGTTGATGCTCCAAGCGAAGATCTTCGCCCACATAGATTTGCACATACTTTTGTTGGTTTACCCTCTGCAAAATTTGCCATTATTCGGCATTGAGATCCCCTTGTGGCACAGGGGCGGAGCATGTTACAAAGCGTAGGATGACGAGACGTTCTTAACGTTTTTCGGGATGAAACTGCTGCAGTCATGGTCGCAAGATGCACGATATGTGAATTCTCGTGCCTCTTTATTGGCGCCTCGTTCTATTTCATACTGTTGTGTCCAGGTGTCCAGGAGACGCTAATTTTTTATTCTGCATGGGAGTACCTTAACCAAGCGACTGACCATTCTGCCTGCAGCCAACAGTCGTTTGACTTTTGAGAGTCAGTAATAATGTTCACGTGTATGCTCGATACTTCCAGAAGTGGGATTGCTGGAGGATACCCCGAACGTCCACTTTTTTGTTCCTGTATGTAAGGGGGTCATGCAGTCACAAAAATGGTTAGTGTAGGCGACTGCAATTTCTGCTCGCAATTCTTTACATCCAGGATTCAGTGCATACAGTGTTCTCGTGATTTTGGAACTCGCCTGGAATGAACTTGATCCTGACACGCTTTGGAATCGCTAGGGCACGCTGTGTTTACAAAATTATTTACGAGTCAAACCTGGTTCCTAAAGAACACGCTCCTAATCATTTTTTACTTGTTTTTGTTTTCTATCACTCCATCTACGACTACAGGGTAACTTATCGTATTGTCAACGCCGGTGAGGCGAAAAAAACTGCCTATTTTGTTCATGTTTTGTGGGCTTTTGCAGGCTATTGTTCATTTCGAAATTAATAATGGGGTGCCTAGGTCCAGTATAACTCTATCAATAAAATGTTTTGTCGGGCGAAGTGGTTTATGCTTTCAAAAATGTTAAAAACAGTGAAAACTACGAGGACATAGGAAAACAACTTGACAAGAGGAGCTCTAGTCTAGTGTTCTTGCGTTCCTCTGTTCTCGTACTTCACGTTCTTCTTAATTTCTATGAAAATTATTTTAGGTTACGAGAACAAAACTTGGCTGGTAGCAACACCAAAACGTCTTGGGTGAACGCAGAAACTTTCAGCGTTCTTCGGGAGTTTCTCGTGCAGATCCACGAAAATCTTTCTAGTTCCAATGGCATTTAAAACTTTGAATGCCGTTTTACTCAAATGTCCTTTCAAATGCTCGTGTAGCATGTGTATAAATCACCGGCCGTCATGACGGTTTCCTGTTTCTGCAGAAGAAAAGCATCATTCGACATTTTATGCAGTTTATGCTTTGTGATAAGGCTGTTTGTTCGCTCTGACTGCCTTACATTTCAAAGATTTGTGACCACAGAAAAGGTATAGATGCAAATAATGCAAAGCAACAATGCAAAACTAAATAACACAAGGAGGAAGGAGGCTCGACCTCTTTCAATCTGTGTTATTGTCTAGCCGCAAGTATGCTTCGGTACAGCCCCACAATGGGTTCTGCAGCCTGGTTTGAACAGCATGGCAACACTGCCGAGCATATTGCTTAGACTTGGCTTCATCTTATTTGTGAGAAATCATAAGCGTTTGTCCGACGAAGTCCTGGATGCTTGGAAGGTAAGTGACTGAGTATTCCTAAGCAGGAGTGTGCTTGTATTGAAAATAATGCATAATAACTTTGAACGATTATTTATTTTGTTTTCAGGCGTACAAGAACAAACTCTTAGAAAAAATACAGACAAAAAACTGTCTGAGGGAACTTTTAGTAGCACTGGCATAGGTTGATAGAACGATAGCAAATTTTATTAACACTTTAAGCTGCTTCATTTTCCGTGCAAAACCACCTTCCTGAATCTGGGTTTCCATAAAGCCTTGACACTGGACATGTTACGTTCGTAACATTCATGTACACCTGCATACAAAGTGTGTTTTGCGAGAACTGGAACAGCTGAAATGTTGTGACATAGGCTCTGCCTGCCAAAATCTATTGTGATAGTGCGATTTATTCTTGGTGTTTCATAGAAGCTAGAACATTTCATGCTCTACTTTACAATAACATGTTGTCTGCTATAGAATGGCCAGCTGTTGCTGTGACATCACGAATTGCGACTCAAAAAATAAAGCCGCAGATATTCAGAACGCTGCACGAACTCCTTGCGGAGCGACCCCCCATGTTACATTTTGTCGGCCGTGTTCTGTGCAAAACTACTGAACATTCCAATTAATATAAGATCTGAAGGGACCTAAAGGTTTCCTTGATTTATCGGGAAGTTTGAACTGTCAGATGTCGTTCGATCCCAGCGCTCGCTATTACACACTTTATATAGAGGGTATTTATAGTAGAGGGTACTTTATAGTAGAGGTTGTGTAATCACTTCACAGCCCAGGTGTATTATAGACCTTCTTCGGAGAAGAATCTTCCCTCACAAGTAAACGTGAGAGCGCCGACACTAGAAGCCAATTATCCCTACTGACGTCACGTCGGAGCGGGAAAATTCCCGTAAAAAGTGAAAGCGAAAGAACCAAGTGATAGTTTAAAAGCCAACAATAAAAGAAAGTGCACATCGCCGCTAGCATGAGAGTTATTTGTAATTGTGTATTCATGACGTAGCCGATGACGCAACGTGCTCCTGATTATTATAAATAGAACGTAACAGCCCGATCAACCACCAAGCACCTTCCACGCTCAACCACCTTCAAAGACTGCAATGGCCGGTGATTTTTATACTTTAAGTACACAAAATAAATGAACCATGCTTGAAAGGTACACAACTAGTTTACTGTCAGTCTATTGCAGACAACACGTTAGAGAAACATAAATCAGGCTCGGTATTACAAATTTGGTCGGTTTCAACCAATTACGTCACGTAAAAAATTAGTTTCAGAAACGACCCGACTCAGAATAACTACCTGCATTGAGTACAGAATAGTGGTAAGAACGCCAGACGCAGAAAATTCTACTATATACGGTTGCTTGATTTCAGACGCTTGTTCACTAACACAGCCATTTTTTTGTGAAGTAGACTAATCTGCAGCGAGGCATCTTGACTGCTCCTTACATACTGCCTGGAAATCTAACTGGTGACATCGAAAACTGACTCTTGAAACAAGATGGACTGCGCTAAATCAGAGTGTATTCACGTTACCCTAGAGCACGCAATGAAGTCTATAAGAGGGCGTTGTCGATAACTTCTGAACATTGGAACAACTTTTACACTGTCTAGCCATTCAAACAGGCTGAGTTTTCTTACATGTGTGTAATGAACGGCCGAAATCTTGTGCCCTTATGTGGGCTCTATTACTGGCAAAAAGTAAAAAAATCTCAAAACAGCCCAGAGCATTTGGTGAGTTTTTGTACGACTGCAAAGTTTCAAAAAAAAATGGGGACGCCCAAGCACTAGTTAGGTAGTAAGTAGTAGTAGTAGTAGTAGTAGTAGTAGTAGTAGTGGTGGTGGTGGTGGTGGTGGTGGTGGTAGCAGTAGTAGTAGTAGTAGTAGCAGTAGTAGTAGTAGTAGTAGTAGTAGTAGTAGTAGTAGTAGTAGTAGTAGTAGTAGTAGTACCAGCAGAAGCAGCAGTAACAACCTTATTTTGCCCAAAAAGCGGGGCTTCCAATTTTTGGGGGAACTCAACGTATGTTTCATTGTCGAGCGAATATGCTGATATTAGGTATCGGCACCATGGCGCCATGGATCGCTGATGACTGCTGCGCTTGATCGTTAGAGAGGGGCCAGCGTGAGAAGTTCGGCGCAGTTGTACTGAAATCAGGTTTACTTTTAGAACGGGCGCCAACTTTTCACTTCTGCGTCTTTTTCTTCTCTTTGTTACAGTTAGTGAGCGTATCGGCCAATCGTCCGTGTAAGCACTACGTGTAGCCTTAACTTCAGGTACTTGCAAGGCTGATGATTAAACGTGCCTAGCAAAATCAAAATTATCTTACTGAAATCCGTGAGTAGATTGCCGGCTGACGAAGTGATACCTCAAATAGCAATGTAAGCCTAGAGTCAGCTGCGCACAGCTACTTGACATCACGAAGGAAAGAAGCCATTTAGAGGGAAGCTACTTTGCTACTCGCGTAACTGATACTTCTTTAGTTAGCATGCCAAAAATTAGCACTGTATACCTTCGAACGTTCATCTAGTGCAGGTTTTTATTTTAAAATTTTCAGGTGTAAACCAGGTCGAGGCTCATATTAGAAATGATGTCGTTAGAGTATAGGCTGTCTAGCGATAGCGATGTCCATGCTCACCCACCGCGGTGGCTCAATCGCTAAGGCTGAACACGAGGTGGCGGGTTCGATTCCCGGCCGCGGCGGCCGCTTTCCTGGTGCAGGCGAAAAGCAAAAACGCCCGTGTGTACGAGATTTCGGCGCACGTTAAATATCCCCAGGTGGTCAACATTAATCCGGAGCTCTACACTATGGCGCGCCTCATTGCCTGCGTTGCGTCGGCGCGTTAAACCCTACAATCAATCTATCATGTCCATGCGCAAATCTGGGGCATTTGTATCGGCTGCAGAGCGCCCCCAATATTACGTGATACCTCTCTGGAAGAATTTGTTCCCACTCTATAAAAGAAACGAAACAACATGGGGAACAAATTTTAACACTTTTGTGGACGAGTCATTATGTGTCACGGATAAGGACTGTACCATAACTTCAACGTGAACATCGTAATAATTCTCAAGGAAAGAGAATTTGTGTCACGTATACGGTCGAGACATTAAAGAATGATTGCATTCAGTGTTAAAATTTGTCTTCGAAGTTTGCTAGAAACAACGCCTGCTAATGTATGGGCCTTTTTTATTTTTATTTATACCCCCGGTACAAATCTGGCATTACAGTGGGGAAAGACAAAGGAACCGCCAACTCGAATTGCTACAAGTTGCATTAAGTCAATGAAGACAATATCATGTGTACTCAATACATCAAGGAACTCAGATTTTCAGGTTGACAAACTGTTGACGGAAGTGAGATTACAGAAACAGAACAAGAAACTGAGGTTGACAGGTTAAAAAAAATCACGCATTGGTCTTTTAGGCAGCACCTAAACACAAAAAACTCGTTATCAATTTACCACTTCAGCTTACTCTAAGAAAGGAAAACACGAAGCACTACCGACAGCAGCAACAATGGCTGAAGGCAAACGATTGAACTGGAAAACTGTTTTGGGGTCAAAATAATTTTTGAATCATGCAGTGTTACATCGGTACTCCCACACTTTGTGAATGTTATCGACTCGTCCAGATACGTAGTGTGGCGGGAAAATGTAACTGTCATGAAAAACACAGGTTCGGGATAACCAAACATTATGAGAGCTTCAGGAGCTGCTTAGCTCCCCGTTTACTGAACTACTCCTCTCGTCACACAAAGCAGGTTTAGAATACCATTGCCTGCTTGTGTTTTTGTTCAGGGGTTGCGAAGCCCCGTATTCCTCTGAGAAGAACGAGCTTTCATAGGAAAATCCATAAGTTACGGCAGGGTGTATTTCCAGAAGGCCATTCATCCTAGACTTGTGAAAAACTTTGTCGAATCATCTGGTCGAGAACTAAAAGCCTAGACGTAGCAGATGAATCCCAAGACCGAAAGGGACTTGCTTTCATTAAATATCTTCATAGAATAGCGGACCCGTTTAAGGAACTCGGTTCGCGCTTTGGGATGAGAACTGCCATAGGGGGCCACAAAAATTGCGCTGGGTCCGTACAAGAGTAGATAAAAAGCTGAAGCGCGGGTTTAATAAGAAAGTGGCAATCCAGGGAATCAAGCAGGCCAACTGTTATGTTACGTGCGCATCAGGTGTGGTTTATCGCATCATCTTCAATGTGACTGAACATAGGCTGCCAAATTGGGCCTTGTAATAATATGTACTTGCGAGATCATCATCGGTTGTGGAAATGTCCCAATTCACAATGCCTCAAGTGCGGCCGCAGGCAACAATTTTATGCTACTGACATTTCATTCAAACACACATAAGAAATTAAATGGTCAATTTAATTAAACTAAATTAAACAGTCGATAAATACAGGAGGAGGAGGAATAAATGTTTATTCCACGAGCGCTGGTGCTGCTGTTAGGGCACCCGCCCGGTGGGGGGCGTCCCTAGTCCGGGATGCCCTGGGCTTGGCTGGCAGTCCAGGCCCTCTTCACCAGTATACGCTGGGTCCCAGGGTCTGGACTTTTCAGGCAGGCCACCCACTGCTCGTAAGAGGGGGAAGGGTTGGGGGGTAGGCCTGGGGTTTGTCCGCACTCCCATACTTAGTGGTAAAGCGTGCCCGGCAAGGGACAGAAATTGCAGGTGGCCGGGTATATGGTGGGGTAGATCGCGTGAAGGAGGGTGCGATGGGGATAGGAGTTCGTTTGTATCCTTCTCAGGCTGGTGGCTTCTTGTCTCGATAACTGGGGATGTGGAGCCGGGAATAATGTTCTGCCTTGGCGATAGTGGGCCGGAATGTCTCCATATTTGACAAGAGGTTCTGTTTTGGGAGCGGCAGGCGATGTTTGTCCCTCGTAGATAATGGCCCGGTGTACGTGCGCGCGGGCAGCGGCATGGGCCGCCTCATTACCAGCGAGGGATGTGTGTCCGGGTACCCAGACGATTTCTATTTCAGGTAGCTGACCCTTGGTTTCGAGGATGCGGAGGGCTGTTTTGGAGATGCGTCCCTGTAGATAGCTGCGGCACGCTGCTTGCGAATCCGTAAGCACTGTGATTGCGTCCTCGCTAGTCGTTGCGGCCAGAGCAATAGCCACTTCCTCTGCGCTTTCCGTCTGCGTTGTACGGACGGTGAGGCAGGTCACTTCTTGCCCTGTTGAATTGGTGACGCATACCGCGTGCGCTGGTCGCTGCAGATAAGGAGACGCGTCAGTGTACCTTGTGGTTGGATTTCGCCCATACTTTATGTCCATGGCCCTGGCTCGTGCGATTCTGCGAGCTTGATTGTAAATTGGGTGCATGTGGCGTGGTAGTGGCCTTACCCTGATGTTCTGTCGAATAAGTAGGGGAATCCTAACCTTGTGGTCTTGTATTGGCGGCGTTTTATAGTGCAATCTTCTTAAGGTCGCACGTCCTGTTGGCGTTAATTTGAGGCGTTCTATTTGAGAGGTATGATGGGCTTCCTCTATCTCTTCCCAGGTATTGTGTAATCCAAGTTGAAGCAATTTCTTTGTCGATGTCTTGCAGGGCAATCCTATGGCGGTCTTATATGCTTGGCGGGTAAAGATATTCAATCTTGCCTTCTCATTCTTTTTGAGAGCCAAGTACGGCGCACCGTACGCCATCCGGCTGACTAGTATTGCCTGCACCATGCGCAAGGTGTCCGACTCTTGCAATCCAAATCGGCGATTTGATACGCGGTGTATTAAGTGAGTCAATTGACTGATTGATTGATTGATTGTAGGGTTTAACGCGCCGACGCAACGCAGGCGATGAGGCGCGCAGTAGTGGAGGGCTCCGGATTAATTTTGACCACCTGGGGATCTTTAACGTGCGCCGAAATCTCGTACACACGGGCGTTTTTGCTTTTCGCCTCCATCAGAAAAGCGGCCGCCGCGGCCGGGAATCGAACCCGCGACCTCGTGCTCAGCAGCGCAACGCCTTAGCCACTGAGCCACCGCGGCGGGTGTCAATTGACTGAGCGTCCTTTTTAGTGGGGCTATGGTGTGGAGGCCTGATCCATTTTGGGGGATTGTAAGTCTCAAAATCCACAGATGGGATACCTTTGGGACTGGTTTTCCTGCTATGTGAATTTCCGGATCCGGAATGCTCCGCTTCTTTCGTTGAGCCGTCCGACTACTGAGATCAAGGAGTGCCGACTTTTCTGGTGCGCAGATGTATCAGCCAAGCAACTGCCGTTCACCACCCGAAGAAGATTGCTTATCAGTAAAATTCTTGATTCTCCTGTGGCTGTTATTTCGTCCTTTGGCTTTTTTTTCTGCATATATAAATTTCCTTCTTGATCTAGGAACTCCAGTTCGTACACGAGCGCCATCCCTGTGTTTTGGGGCTCCACTTGCGTTCAATCATGCTGGTTTCCGCTGAAAAATATTAAACTTCGCGCGAAGTTGGACCTACTACTTTTGTTAAACGTCTTTTCAACGAACCCGAAAATTTGTCAAGTTCTCTGTATTCATAATTGTTACCATGGGTGATATCCGTGAGGGGGGGGGTCAGGGGCGAGATATAGGCGGAATGCCTGAAAAAGCCTCTGCCCACGTACAGTTCAGTGTAGAAGGTGCGAAATGCATAAATCGTATTATCAAGCACGCAACAAAAGACACGCGACACATAGTGCTTAGAATAGAACATTCAAATATTTGACATAACGTTGAATAGAGCTCAAAATATACTTTTCAAAAAACTCTAACGATACCATGTCACCCACAAATAAACAGACTACATTCCAAGTACGTAACAAAAACGCACGCGTTACAGAGAAATGAAAAAAAATAAAACAACCCGATGCATACATTTAAAATTTACACAGCATGTCACAATGCGCCAATTTGTGCGAATACACAAGACACACTGCAAGCAAATCAATTTTCACAGTTCTATGCCGGATAATACACAACACCACTGTAAACTATAAACCTTCTGCATGCACCATTGAAACTTTGAAAAGACTGATCAAAATAATGTATATATCACCCCTGTTCAACGTGCTAAGGGTCTTTAAGTGTAACGTCGGCCTACCGCAATTTGCTTGTGTTACAGGCAGCCTGTGCTTAGAGTAACTTATATTGTACCCCCTGGAGCCGCCGTCCGGTGGTTTGTTATAAATTCCAGATTTTTTATCCCACTGCAAAGTTCAAGGTAGTATATTTGGTCCGCCTTCAGCATATTATGTTTATTCAATAGAGGCTAAGGTCGGAGTTCCCGTTTGTCCCCCTGATGGATCTCGCGTGTGCGTAATACTTTTTTCTGCAAAATGATTAGTCTATCACAGTTGCAAGCTGGTGTAGTACCCAATACTAAAATTTCATCGCTCAGCTTGGAACAAAACAGTGAACAGGGGTTTTGCTTTAACCAGGTCGGGAAAACACTGTGTATTTTATACATGCAGCCAATGGCTTTAAATAGATCAGTTTCCAGTTTATTGAAGCGTGTATTCCAGGATAGGTTATCGGTAAACCATACACCTAAAAATTTTGTTCTGTAACGTCTTCTAGTATGTTACCGTCAAATACAATTTTAACATTAGTTGTATCCGTTTACTCATTGTTTTGAAGATGGTATACTTAGTTTTATTTGTATTCAAGCTTAACCGATTTTGGTTAAACCATTGAGACAGTTCCATAAGGTAAGCATTCACGTATTCTTCCAGGCTTTTCTTTGCTTCCGCCATAAAAAATATTGGTGTCGTCGGCGTACATAATTAATTCTAGGGATCCTGGTATTTCGGTAATTTCATTTACGTACGCAAGAAACAGTAATGGACCCATTATTAGATCCTTGGGAACCCCGTGCTGAACTATAAGCTATTCAGAAATTAATGTTTTGCTGATAGCAACATATTGGTATCGGTTTGAGATGCGTTTTAATTATTTTTAGAGCTACTCCTCGTATACCGTATTACTCAAGCTTCTTGAGAAAAAAGTCATGCTGTACGGTATCGAAGGCTTTTTTTTCAAATCTAGGAATACTCCGATGGTGTATAATTTATTTTCAATGTTGTGAATAATTTTATCCGTTTGGTAATTAAGGCCAGTTCCGCGAATTTATTATTTTTTTTTTGAAGCAGTAGTGCGACGGTGTTATTCCTTAATCTTTCTGAAAAAACTCGTACTTCTCTCGTTTATAACCCGCTCTACTTATTTTTCAAAATGCTCGAAGTACAGAAATAGGTTCTTTAGTTATTGATATCGGTTTCCACACATCCTTTATAACCGGGGGTAACTCGAGAAAGTTTTAATTTGTCAGGAAATTCGGCAGATTCTAGTACCTTCTTTATTATACCGGATAAAATGGGACTACGTGTGTCTGCTACGTATTTAACAGCCAAAACCTTGATTTCATCGTAACCAGCGGCTTCATGGTTATCTAAGCCTGTGATTATTTGTTCAATTTCCTGCGGGGTTGTTGGAAAAACCATTATGAATTCGGATGGTTTTTCAACTCCTCTTATACTGGGCGTATTGGAATTGGTACCTGCATATACACCAACATTTTAAAAATCTCTGTTAACTTCCCCTGCACGTTCTTCTGCGTCAATTACAGTATTATTTATTAAGAGTACTTTTATAATGGCGAAACAGCGAGCAAAAAACAAGGACAGAAGGCACAAGACAACAACACGAGCGCTGACCATATATTTGAGTGTAAACCTTCTCTACCCAAGAAACTAGGGTGAACTTCAAAGAAAAGTTCAACAGTTCCAGAAAGCTTCCAACAGACATACCACAACTGTAACAAACTTCTCTTCGTCATTCTAATCCGTAATACACTGTGCAAAACAAGTGTGTAAACTGCCATGGGGAATAGAGTAAAAGAGGCCTACCACATCAATACGCAGAGCATTCGCTAGGTTTTTCAGCGGACAAATATTCCACCACTTGCTCAGAGCCAGTCACAAGAAAAGGATCTTCGATGTCCACAAAACGCAATTGCTGTTGTAGGAACGTAGAAATAGCGCCCTGCCAAGTACCCCGCTCCGTAATTATCACCCTGAAGGGGACATCTTGTTTATGGGTCTTGGCCGAAAAGAAAGCCTCCAGAGTGTCCTTTTTGTCCCACAAACACGAGTGCTTAGGGCATCCAAATTTAATTCATTTGGTAGCGCAACGCACTGTTTCTTCATCTGGAAGGTTTCAGTGGGGACTGTTTTAAATTCTTATCAATAGCAGCAAGCGCCTTAACACCAAATGTACCACCAGGAAGGACGACAAAAAAATTCCCTCGCACTTCCCCGAGGGGGAGAGTGTGTAAGTGCGAATGCATGGTTGTTGATTGCGCGATTACGGTGGATATCGTAATCTTGGAGTGGAGAGGAGGCGCCCAACACCCGCAGTCACTGAGCGGAGAGAAGAGGAGGAGAGTAGCGCCAGCCGTTACGGCGAGGGCTACACGAGCGCCCTCACGCGTCGGAATGCGGAGCGCCCGCTAAGCGAGCGAGAGCTCTCCCGCCCGAAGTGGAGAGGAGGCGCCCAACACCCGCAGTCACTGAGCGGAGAGAGGAGGAGGAGAGTAGCGCGCGCCCATCTCCCCCCGTTGCTAGGGAAGACGAGGAGGAAGACGAGGAGCGCGCGCACCCGCAGCTGTTGCTATGCGAACGACGGCGGCGGACGATTCAGGCTCGCTTAAGAAGTGCATTCGCACTTAACAATCCTTCTTTATCTGCCGTTAACAACCTTAAGTCATTAGCGACAAAGTAGTCAACCAGGGAATTCAACGGGCGCCCATTTACTTGCCTCGAGTTATCCCTGGACACCGCCGCGACAAGACAAAGAGAGTTCTGATCTAATAGGACCCTTTGTGTGACCGATGTGGCCATGGGAAGCTTCTCCACCGGCTTCAGGGCTGAATCCATGCAGAACTTCGGACCAAGCCACAGTAGACGAAAATGAGACTCAGGAACTTGACATTCGCCGAGCACCAAAACTTCTCTTTCACGGGCGTTGACCTTTTTTCTTGTCAGAATGGTTGGCCGTAGAAAGATCCAGAGCCACTCCGTTGTAGTATCCGCCGTTTTGCACCAGTACGCGAAGCTTTCGCCTCAATCCCCCCGCTCACCAGATTGCACCTTCAGGTAGAACCTCAAGACACTTGTCTGGTGATACCACTCCAACCGTAGAAGACGGCAACAACGCCTAGAGTGGCTGGCAGAAGGAAGCAACCATCCACACAATGCTTGAAGTTCCTTGGAGCACGTTGACTGTCTAGCATGCCACCAAGCCGACCTTGCTCGACAGATGCACACCGCGATGAGAGGCGTTAGGACTGCTGGATTAGTAAGATTAAAATTATCACACAAATAGATTTAAATTATGACACAAAAAAGAGCCCCAAGAACAAGTAATAAAGTTCAAAAGTGTCGCGGAGGAAATTCTTTGTTGTAACAAAATACGAATTTGCCCAGGAATTTTTCATAGGCACTTACAGGGCTGTGTTTTTGGAAAATCTCACGCCAACTTTCATTCTGAATGATAGAGCGAAGGTAACTGGACTTTCATTGTCGATGTTGCGAAAAACATTATTTTCTTCGAGGATAATAAAAATACCATTGGTAACTGGTGCTAAACAGAATACACGGAGATGGTCGCTCAGATCACATGAACCAACTTCAGCCGAAACGGAACTACCACCTAGATTCATAATACATAAATCAGCAGATGTCACGCTGGTACTGGTCACTCGAGTTTGTAGTAATATTAAATTGTTACAGGCATTGTGGTCGAGACGTTCTTGAAACTCACACGCTTCAGGGTTGTGCGGACCGGTGTCGAAATTTATGTCTCCGAGTATTATAAGTGGTGAGCTTGCGGATCCAGTATTAGACAGTACAGTATCAACGAACTGCAAGAACTCAGCCATGTTACCCGAAGGCGGCCTATACAACACACCAATAACGGTATTCAGTACTTCAATAAAAATTATTTACCGTGATACACCGCTCGACCGACGTCTGCATATAAAAAAGTGCCTTACTGTTTGAGTGACTCACTTATCAACGCGCAGCTAGAAGCGCTGGACATATTAAGACTCGAAATTTGGGGAGTACCCTTTTTTTCATTGTATAGGGGCTCACTAAGACGGGATTTTGGGAAATTGTAATCTCAAAAGGAGAAAGGCATACATTGCGTTAACGCAATTTTATCGATACCTCGCTCGTCCGTTGAGATACCCAAGTTGTTTTTGCTTATACATGTGGCGCGTAAAAATCTCTTAAAGCAGGTTTTATGGTTTCGTCTGGTAAGCTTTTATGGGGCGAATCTGGGGGTCGGAATAACTTAGCCATATTTGCAGATTCCCAATACATGTTTGACTAATTAATATATATTGAGTGATTTTTGCACGTAAATGTTAAACATACAAACACACAAACATTTTTTGTGAGTAAAATGAAAGTTAAAAGTGTTTTAATGGCGAAGAGGTCATACCAAAGCCCAGCAAAACTACGGGTCCAAGAAGCCTGACATTTCTGCAACACATTATCATACTGCTTCAAGCACTCAATATAGCTTGACTTTTCAAAGACTACTTTCATAGAAATTTAGAATAACTAAACAATTTTTATGCACTGCTTATTGCATCTGAGGTCATGCAGATATCGAACTGCTACTATCGGTTGTACGTGCTTCGGTTTTTTATCTTATCAGCCTTTAAAAGACTCACTTGAACTTGGGTTAAATGATGTTTTTCCGGACTTCTTTACAACGGTACAGCGTGTCAATATAGCCAATTGTTTATTGTGTTGAAATGTACGCAACCAAATACCCCAAAATTGATTTCAGTGTTTCGTCCTAAATAATAAGTAATAAGGTAGGCGATACATTTAAAATCGCTCCCTTCACAAAGTGGAAACGGCTAATATGTGATATTATACGCAACCAGAAATGACGGACTTTCACACTTTAAATTTCGCGACTGCATTGCTGTTATGTAGACGGAGTTCAAATAACCTTTACTCTTTACTTCATATTTAAGAAATAGAAAACAATTGTCCACGTAGCTGCTTGCTTCTCCGAAAGTTGAGGCCTCATCAACCGACGAGGATTCAGCAGCCGTCGTTAAGTCACTACATCCCCTCTATTCCCTTTTTCCCATGTTCTCCTCTCGTCTCTCGATTGCCAGCGATAATGCAATGCAGATTTATTCAAATTCTTTGAATGTTCCCGCGTTCACTCGACTCTTTTTGTCCCCCATTTTAGTCTTTTTTACTTCCTATGAGAAATCCCGATCCAACAAGTCTTCTAATTAAAGCATAGTATGGCACTTTATCACGTTTATATAGCCCAACAAATATGATCGTGTGTATACACTACCGCCAGACCAGTATGTGGACATGTGGGGCAGCAAAGCACGGTGCGCAGGACGCACAACACGTTTGATCGGGTGCAGCCTAAGCACACTGGTTTCTTTTGGAATGCAGTACAATTTTCCAGCGCGCGAGTTATCCCTCGCTATTTGCTGGAATAGGGCGTAGCGTTTTGTGTAAACGCGCACATATTATAGGACCCTCGGGTATTTTTAAAAAGCAGTGATTGCAAGTGGTCCATCCCACGTACTGACATAACACTTCCCATGGGCATGTAGTCGTTAAAGCCGAGAACTATTCTCGGAATATTTGTAATGAGTCGAGTTTCAGCTGTTTTCTCGAACCACACGCCTCCCGTAAGTCACGTATTGACAGCAGTGGCCATGCCGCGTTATGTACAACGCTACAGTCATCTCGATGATTATGACAAGTCAATAAGCACTGATTATGTGTAATACCCCTTGGTGTATTGACCTACCCGGGATCGCTGGTACTAACTAGGTTGTGTGTGTGTGTGTGTGTGTGTGTGTGTGTGTGTGTGTGTGTGTGTGTGTGTGTGTGTGTGTGTGTGTGTGTGTGTGTGTGTGTGTGTGTGTGTGTGTGTGTGTGCGTGCGTGCGTGCGTGCGTGCGTGCGTGCGTGTGTGTGTGTGTGTGTGTGTGTGTGTGTGTGTGTGTGTTTATGTGCGTGTGTGTGTTTGTGTGAGTCTGAGCGTGCGTGTGTGTTTGCGTTCCTGTGTGTTTGCGTGTGCGTGTGTGTGTTTGCATGTGTGTTTGCGTGTGCGTGCGTGTGTGTGTGTGTGTGTGTGTGTGTGTGTGTGTTTGCATGTGTGTTTGCGTGTGCGTGCGCGCGTGTGCATGTGCGTTCGTGCACCACTATTGGGCCCACCACTGTCTCATGTGTTCCCCAGAGCCTGCTGTGGAATGTACGGCAATGCTCTCAGCGATGCCAAATTTTACATTGTTCATTGGCGCCTTATCATCCATAATGCGGTTTCAATGTTTCGTTCCTGGTTTTTTTAGACGAATACTGAGCTCTATGCTGTATGCCTAATAAGCCTAACGAATGCTCTCAGTGTCTTAGGCAAGCGTTGCTGGGCCTTGGTTCTTTTGTTTTGCGACACGACATTTTCCGACCAACTAGAAGCTAACAGCTTCGCTGCAAAATAAAAGCTGTTGATGACCGCAGAAAAGGAATGTAAATGTCGCGAGGCGAAGCGAAAACGACAACCAAGATGTGTTCGTCTGGATAGCTTCCAGACACCTCGGGACGACATCATCAGCCTCATCTGAGGGGTCACTGACCCCAGCCTCCCGCGTCATGCACTCCAGAGAAGGGAAACGAGTTTGCGCAAAGTACCAAGGAATCAGAAGCTAACAGCAACGACGTGAGAAAGGGATGACGGGAAAGAAGCAAGACGGGACGTATGAAGTGTAACGGTGACGTGGGGCTGTCGCGTGCTTGGCAACAAGTGTGCAAGGGAGGTTATCCACGGAGACCCATGGGCACGTACCATAAACAGGTTGTCCCGTCAGGCATCGGAAGGGGACGACCGTGCTTTCAGGAGGGCGGCGCTTCCGTGTGTCTGTGTTGGGTTGTTTGGGAATATAAATACCATGCC
Source organism: Haemaphysalis longicornis (assembly GCF_048455015.1). Classification (NCBI taxonomy): domain Eukaryota; kingdom Metazoa; phylum Arthropoda; class Arachnida; order Ixodida; family Ixodidae; genus Haemaphysalis; species Haemaphysalis longicornis. Next base: position 484,467 of record NW_027526355.1, on the reverse strand, counting down.
TTCTCAAGTCTGTTTTTTTCTTTATTAGTCTTTTTTCTAAGACCCCACCGTCTAGTAAAGGATGAACGAGATATTTCTAAAGCGTTCCAAACTAATTCCATGAAGGCAATGAGGCCTTGAGAAAAAAGCACCGCAAAAAATGTCGACACCACTGTTGTGAGCAGAAAGTTGGTCATCAGACACTATAAGAGCTATAAATGCATCAGGGAATTTCCTGCGATGAACAGTACCCCGACAAGCCATGGTGCTTGGTGCTTGCAAAAAAAGTAGTGGAATTTATTGTACAAACTACTACGTTGTGTGTAAAAATTTCAGCAAACTGAGGGTAATCACGTGTCTGACCTTCTTGCTGTTTCAGTTCATAGGCGGGCCTGGCGATTATATGTACGTAATGTACCGAAACTTCTACAACAATCGCAACCAAGGCGATAACATAAAGTGCACAATGGCAACAAAATTATCTTTGAATGAAAGTTGTCACACTGCTCGGTACTGCACTAAGTGGTATAATATAACCTCCGGAAGAGGGTAAGTTTTTTACTTATAGTGTATAGACTGTTGCAACGCTAAAGGGGGGCTATTACTTCGTGCATTATATACGAATATACATCGAACCATACCTTTTATTGTCCAAGAATATAATGCATTTATCCGTTTCAATAACTCCACGCAATCTACCACTCCGATGCGGGGTTGCGATTACAGAAAGCCTTCTGAAATATATGCGTATACCGTATTGAGGTAACCGAGAAGTCATTTTATTTGTCAATTTATGGAGGTTATCGGTTTCCGCAATTCCCAGAAAAGAATCAGTTCTTGAGAAAAAGCTGACGCATTAAAGACGAAGTTGTTTGGATGTTTAGCATTTGCCCGTGGATGTTTTTATTGTCACCAGTAGGCCCAGAGGATAGAATTCCTGATAATAAAAAATAAGTTTGCCGAATACATCACTGCCTTCCTTTAGTTTAACTATAATATGCTTGCAGAGCGTTGATTTTTTTTTAATTTCGCGGGCGATTGCCCTACTCCAGGTTTATAAAATTCGTGTGCCGATTAATATTTTTTGCTATTGATATGCTCTCGGTAGTTAGTGTTCGTAAAACCGACGACACAAAGGAGTAGCCAGAAATGGTTTCTTTGGGGCCGATTGTTTTCGGCATAAAATTTGTAAGTGTGCCAGGAAAAGTGCAATCATTTATTTGTCGTATATAGGCATGCAACAAGACTATATATCTGAGTAATGACTATTTTGTAAAGTATGGCGACTACTATTTTCAGTTAAATACCAAGAACAATTTTTAGAGGCGAAGCCCCTTACGGGCTCAGGCTGTCGGCGTGTCCTGTCGTTGTCGTCGATCGTCTCATTTAGTCACGGTACTAACACACCGCGACGCTCGTTGTCCAATGCCTCACGCTAGAACCTAACGCGTACCAAAGAAACACCCCGGCACCCTCATTTTCTAACGCCTCGCGCCAGGACGTTTCATATCGGCGGGGAAAAAACGCGTACTAAAAGAACGCACCGGGACACTCGTTTTTCAACGCCTCGTGCTATAACGCTTCAAAACCTTCGGGCTCCAAAACCACGAGACTTTTACACAAAATCTGTATACCTCTACCCCACAACGATATTATCTCCGTGGGCAAAGACGCCAGGGTGCCAAGATTACACTTTTACACTGCATGCTTCGCCCCTGCCCAGGTTTCACATTATTGGAGATGGCCCGGGATTTTTAACTGTCAAATTGGTTGCTCCTAGATAGATTTTGTAAAAGCTAGGCATTCTATCTTTAATGTTGCGCTGATGGTTTATGAAAGCAAGCATCTGCTCGCGTCGCCTGGAATGTCCTCAAAAGACGATAGTCTTGTACAGCCCCTGCAAACGTAGCTTCCCCTCTTATCGCAACACCCCCCCACCGTCGAACTTCCCCTGGTGGAATGGTTCCCGCATTGGTGGTGTGCGGCGTTCACTTTTACCGTGTTTCGACTGCTGCGCCATCCCTCGAGACTGGGTACTGTTGAGGCTTAGCGCTCGAGCTACGAGTGCAATTCTGGGGAGCCAGCCTTGCTTCCTTCTCGTGGTTAAAACATTTTTTCAGTGCATTTCTTTTTAAATTGGCCTAGCAAAAATCGCGCACAAAGTTGCACGTGTACCTTGACAATACAGAACACTACAAAACTAGTTATAGGTATATTGACTTTATTCATCGAATAGGTCTAATACCATCATTTTTCCTGAGCAGGTTTCAAAAGTATGTACCTTGACAATACAGAACACTACAAAACTAGTTATAGGTATATTGACTTCATTCTTCGAGTAGGTCTAATACTACCTTTTTCCTGAGCAGGTTTGAAAAGTATGGAGCATATTTCTACGTTGATTAGATTGAAAATGGTTCGCCTATATACTCTTGTCGGTCAGGCATTCCTTCTAACTTTTGGCCGGGCGGCTGAACCGACCGACGGACAGGCATACATACAGACAGACCAAAATTTTTGCATTTGAGTATTCCAAAAAAAGACTATTGTTCTTCAAGCTTTCCCTGGTTTGTATTCTTGCGAAGAACGTGCATTTTAAAGTGATGTGGGCTTACTAGCACGAGCATTCACAAAAGGCGCGCCAACAAAAATATTGTGACACAAGACGGTATGGTATATTCTTTAGACGATGAATTACAAATGGCAGAAAATTTCACCATCTTCACATGATAGTGCGCATTATACGTCTCGGTGTGTCGAGCGAGCACTATAATTTTACCAGTGGTACTCACACAGCAAGTATAATTTTAACAAACGTGTAATAGGGAAATATGGCGGATTTTTCCGGTGACTTCTCTCGTACAAATTACGCTTTAAAGCAGGGATAGCGGTTTTTTACATGTGCCAAAATTTATGAAGCACAAGGCGAAATTTCTTTCATATTTAATCGGTGTTATCTCGTTGAGAAACAGAGAAAGTGGTATTTTAGTTACAATTCAAAGCCTGCATTTTTAAACAACGTGGGTACCAATTTCTATTTGACGTTTCTTGCTACAAAGCCTTTCCGTTACTCCCTTGAGTGCGAGAAAGATAAAAAGAATATTTCATACCTTTATGAAGCGCCTCGCATTTGATCATTTTCGGCTACGCATGAATAGTTCGTAGCTTCTCCGCAATTTCTCGAAAATTACAAATTTACGATTCAACTTTTCTTGCCCGCAGATACAACATTACTTCGGAGTATGACACACACGCTGATATCCTGACAGCAACTCAACACTATGGGAAAGGTCAGGACTTTTATTTTGCATAAAATGTTCTGATAAGTTATGAAAAGAAATATTTTTACTCGGAAATATTTTTAGCGAAATTGTGGAAAGAGTTTGCGTGGTTTATAATAGTCATTTTTTCAGTGTGGAATGCCATAACATTTCAGCGTGGTAGCTGTGATCCCGTGTTTTTATTTAAAAGGCGTGTTAATACGAAGTTAACTTATAAAATTCAACACGAATAAGTCACCATGAGTGTTTTTGTAGAACTCAAGATTCCTTAAAAATATCGTTCGCAGTCGTATCTCCACACGAGCATGCTTATAGGATAAAGACTGTGGCTGTTAGGTTAAGCTGGTTATGGAAAGCGAATAGTCTGTGGTACGATGAATAGAGGCATGTGCGCAGTTATTCCGAGTTGAGGCTAGCAAAGTCATTGCGCTGAAAAATACGGACGCTAAAGATTATTTCTGCTCCAATGACACACTACGAAAATTTTCGTATAAGCATATTGAGACTGCATGGATTGTACACAATTTTATGAAACAAGTGTAACGCGTAGAGCAAATTTTTCGATGCACTCGCTCCAGTCACCCACATTATACAACATAACGTAATAGTTTCTAGGGAAGCAGCCCTTCTATATAGACAGACGGTAGAAACCAGGGTGTCTAGCCGGAACTGAATGAAACCAAAAGCCGGAACACAATCGTTATTTTTGCCGAAACTCAACTCAAACCCGCACCGTTATTTTCTGAGCCCGCCGAACCAGAACCGGAACTGAACCGGAAAAATATAGATAGCGCCTACCGGTTCACGACAAAACGGTTCGACCACCCGTTGTTTACAACCCGCAATTAATGTCATTCGGGGCATTTCTCTTTCATTTAAGATCACCTTCATAACCTCTCAGGCACTTGTCCTCTTAAAAGCTATCAGAACACTGTCAACGCCCTATACGTAGTCTCCACATAAGCAGAGGTATGCCCACTAATGATGGCAGTGGTATTCGGCTGCTGATCGCGCATGCAGAATTCCAAGATCTGTGAAAGAAATTGCACAATTTGAGCACTCAACGGCGATAGGAAATTTCACCCTATACTCTAACTGTATAGGAGGAATCAGTACCCAGATTGGTGCACTGCGCAACATCGAAGGCCCACACCTTAGGTGTGGCTCCTTATTACGTTTCGCAATTTACTTAATCGTTTTGCACACTTGGAAAGCGTGAGCACTTGTGGTATACACAGGAGGGGTACAGTGGCTGAACTTCTGACAAGAATGAGTAGTTGATCACCACCCAACGCTGGCGCTTTTTCTGTGTCGATATTTCGACGCTCGTTAAAGAAACCCACGTGGTCAAAATTTTTCTTCAGCCCTGCAATATACCGTCCACCTCATAGCACAGGCATACATCCTCCGAGCATCGAACACGTACGCCAATATTTTTGACAAATGTATTTTCTTCATGTGACGTCGCGTGGGCAATCGATGTGAGTGTCGTTTGCAGCTTCGCTTTCTAACCACCTGCACAGTGTGGATTGGCGCGCATTTTTTCTTGTCGCTGCAATTTTATCTGACTTATTTTCAGTTTCTTGGATTTGCTTCATTTAAAAAAACGCCTCATTTGTTTAGCTTGTTTCAGCCATACATTTCCGAATGTATTCCACTGTATTTGGTGTTATCAGGCGATGAGATTATTCCCCCATTTTGTGCCTAGCTCTATATTGTGGGTCAGTGATAAAGACAATGGCCATGTGATCACTGATGACCGTGCTTAGGACTACCGACGTACTGTCTTCTGTGGCGGAGTTAGTAATAAATACGTCTGGTAAGGGCGCTGTTGTCGACGTGACACGTGTTGGGGACGTGATGAAGTTTGTGAAAACATTGGTCTGGATTATTGATAAGACCTCCGTGTCAGAGGTGGTGTTTTTGTAGCGAAAGCGACAACACGCTACCTCAGGCCAGTTTTCGCGGGGTGACCAGCTTTGAGCTGGACAGCTAGAGGTCAAACCATACCCCCTTCCGCGAGCGCCTGGCACGAAGCAGCGGCCCGATGGCGGGAAGAAATAGGCTTATTATTGTATCGAACCAGCTCGAACTAAAGCAAATACAAATGAAGTGGAACAGAAGAACAGCAGCTGGTCTAAAAACGAAAGTTTACTATTAAGAAGGGCGAATATAAACACTTACCACAAAACAATAAAGGACACTTCGCGTGAGCAAAACAAGTTTACAAAAAACCATGGTGATAAGGCAGGTAGATAGACACCGGCTACAGTCAAAGCCCACGCCGATATGCAATCTCTTTGGGATAGCGGCACAGGCTTGCTTGGCTGACACACTTTCTCCACTTTCTGCTATGTGGTACGCTTCCATAATTTCGCGGGGCGTTGGTTCACAGGGCCGAAATAGTATGTCAGTAGCAGGAAAATTACGGTTACATCCGCTGCACAATGTGAAGAAAGATGGGATGATGGGGGCTCTTTATTGACAATTCATGCTCTCTCAAAGGCACGTTGATACAATTTGTGTTCCACTACCTTTGCCTTTGTTTAAGTTCGCGCTAGTTTCATCCAAGAATATGTAGTTCCAACTAACCCAGCTTACAACCCTTTTGCCGAGAGATAGGCGAGGAGGGAACGGAGGCGTGCCCGAGACCGATGTCGCCACCTGCCGGAGCACCAGCACGGAGCAGCGGCGCAATGTCGCGGAGAGATAGGAGCCAGGGGAAGGAGGGAGCGGAAACGTGTGCGGAACCCGTGTCGCCACCTAGCGGAGGAAGGCGAGGAGGCCACCGCCGCAGCGATAAACGCGCCACAAAAGAAAACCAGGAGGCCACGAGCGGCGAAGAGCCGCGTGAGATGCTGGCATACGAACATCCAGCCGTGGTCGCTCGTACAGCTGCGAGGCTTAAGTAACTCCATCTGGCGAAAAAGATAATGAATAAGCCGTGTATTCAATGCAAACATGGCTGTATATTATTGCGAAACTGCACCCTGCCTAGACCTCTTCAATGGGCCTAGCCAGTCCAGTGAAGCATTCGCAAGCAACTAAGGTTAACCAAAGCTAAACCAAAGCGATTTTTTAATATCGATGTTTAAAACACCACGGATAACAAGGCGGTAATTTGTATCATTTCCATAGAACTCTAAACGGTCAAAGATGCGAGGAAAGCAGGGAGGCTGCTAGAGGATGGGCGATATGAAACTTGCATAATGTTTTTGTTGTCTTCTATATATAAGATTTCGTATCTTGCAGCGCTAACGCTGTGGTCAGGGATAATTTCGAATATGGGAACCTAGTTTGAATTTAAACGCCACCCCTCTACCTTCCTGACGGCTCAAGAAAAAGTGAGTGCATTCAGGCAGTACAAAATAATCTTCGTTTTGTACCGTGTCTTGGCAAATGTAACTGCATAGAAGTTAGCCTGACATGAATCAAAAAGCTGCATTACGTCGGCCCATTTTTGCAGGACTCAACGAGTGCTCATGTGAAATAGTTTAGGCATTTTTTCTCAGTTATCCTGGACAACGCTTATTACGTCTTTATAGGAAATACACCCCCTCAAGAAGAATTAGTGGACAGCGTTACGCGGTGACGTCGGCGCAGATTTTGTTCACATTATTTTCGCAGCATAGAGACGTGATACATAACGTTTCTGTACGGCGCGCGAAAACGCTTCCATTTTGCGTCCAGACAAACTTCTAATTATGTGCACGTTCACGTGCCACAGCCGTTCCTAGTATCTTCTTCACAGCTGTGCGCAAGTGCTAGTTTATATAAACCGGCACGTCTATGTTGAGGCCAAGAACTGCTGTTGTTAACCTTTTCTTTCGGGCCTTTTCAAGTACCCAATCTGGCAACTTTCAACGCTGAAATTACACAACAATGTTGGTTATTCCTTCATTCTTTGTTAGCACCATGTGGCACGTGTCGACATTATTGGCAGTTATGGCCCCGCCAAGACATCGGCCAGTTTTTTTTTTCAAATACCTGGTGTATATACTCATTTTCTGATTGTGCAATTTCTTTGATTTCAATGTTCCGGTTTCGCGTTTACCGGTCAGATATAGAAGAATTGCTTCGCAGTCCTGCAGGTCGTTTGCTAGAGCAAGCACTGTTTCCTAAACAGCATTTTTCCCTTTTTTCAGTCGTTTGTTCTCGAATAGGGTTGCCCCAAGTAGACGATTCGCATCGTCGAGGCCCGTGTTTATGTAGTTCAAGTTCGCCTTCATCTCGCCAAGTTCTATGCTCAAGCTTCTTTTTTTCGATCGGACATTTCGCTGTAGGGCATAATTGGAGTTTTACAGTTCAGATTTTTAGTGCTGTTTTAACTCCTCCAACACTATGGCCAAATCCTTAGGCATAGTTAGAGCACTTTTGGTTTGCAAAGCCACAATGCCGAAGAAGAAACCGGTCCAGGGCAACACTGACAGCCACAAGTGCAACTGCACAAACTACTTCCTTATTATATTCACTAACCTGCAAAAATACTGGAGTGGTTTTAGGTCCCTAAGTATAGTGTTGTCACTGCTGCCAAATGCGCCGGTTTCCACTATAGGGTAGGTTCTGTGGCAGCTGGGTTGAATCCTGTCCCAGCTATTGTGACCCACCTAACCCATTTGTCCCATATACCGTGAAACAACCCCTAACTAGCCCTTATGGTGCCTTAAGTTGTGGGAGAAAAAGTGACCGGCGAATCCATTACGCCGATTGTTTTTAAAGGTTGTCTCTCTCTCTCTCCAATGTCTCGGCAAATTTTAAAGTAACTCAGAAATCCCACCACTGTTATTGTGAAAAAGGAGTATCCTTAATTTTTCCTCGTCTTTTGTTTCTATGGTCGCTTAAAGCAACTAAATATTTTCCCTCTTTGCTAGTGATTAAACTAGCCGAATTGGTCGCGAACCGGCTTGGTACGTGGTGTAGTCAAACCGGAACTACACCGGAACGAACTGAGTTAACATGAACCCAAACCGTAACCTAACCAGTATTTTGTGCCGTTTGACACACTGGTAGAAACTATTCATCACTCAAGTCGCGCACATTCCCCGCCCCCCGGGTTCCCGATTTCGTTTTTTTTTCTTTCACAGGTTTTCGTGGGTTTTTCCCACTGTACAAGCTATTGCCTCGCCAAGAAATATGTGTTGGCCGAACAACACCTTCTCAAGGATGATTCAGGATAAAATGTCAATGAAAGTCAAGTTCTTCTCGGTGTATTGGATTGGAAACAGCTTTTGAGTGTTACCTCGCTAGCTACAAAGACATCCGAAATGACAGTAAATGGTTGTGCTCCAGAGGAATTAAATAATTACGGTTGATAATACGTGCACTTCATTTAGAAATAGTATTGGTGCAAAAAAACATTTTATTCTCAATATTGTCACGTGACAACGCAGAGATAGGTTGTCAAAAGGAAGGTGCATTTACAAAAGACACCGTGGTCACCAGCACAGAGGCAGGTTGATGGCGCAAACCCAGTCCAGCCGAAACTCCAATTTCGTCTGTCTTCTGTTCCTTTCCGACGGTCCTCCAACAGAACCACATACCCAGATAAACAGAGATTGGACGTAGCTGGATATGCGGCTGTGGTTAGCGTCAGTTTCTGGCAAAGCTGGTCAACGTCTGTGACGCAACCCCCCGGCCGCAGAAGCACCATCCCGGTGCTTGTTATGATGGAAGAACAGCGGTAGGGGGATCCTGTGTGTCGTGCGGCTTGAGGAGGCTCACGTGGACGAGCTGAGGAGTGAGTGCACAGATGATGTTGGAAGCGCCAGAGCCACAATTTCGTAGGTGACGGGAGTAACGGCACGCTCGTTGCGGTAAGGGTCAGTGAATGCGGACATGAGCTTCTCAGATAGTCCAATGCGGCGAGAAGGGGTCCACAAAAGAACCAAGGAGCCCGGAGCAAAGTCTGCGGGGCGGTGGCACTCGTCGTATCGAGATTTCTGGGATGCGTCTGGTGCCGAGAGCCGTGCGTATACGCAACCTGGCGAGCCATGTCAACGTGGGCGTTGACATCACGAGCTTACGCAGTGGTCGGTTGAGTCGATGCAGGCAGCGTGGTGCCGAATGGCAGGGTAGGCTCAAGGCCAAAGAGAAGGAAAAACGGAGAATATCCAGCAATGTCGTGCCGGGCGGAATTCTATCAAAATGTGGTGGAAGGTAGTGCTGCGTCCCATTCCCGATGGAAATTGGAGACGCACTATGCAAGCATGTCAGTGAGCGTTTTGTTAATCCGCTCAGTAAGACCATTTGTCATAGGGTGCGCTTTGTTTCAGAAGAGTGAAGGAGGTCTTTAGCAACCTGCGTCAAAAAGCGCCGGCAACGATCCGTGAGCAGCTGGCGAGGGGCACTGTGTTGCAGGATAACGTCGTGAAGCAAGAAATCGGCATATCAGTAGCACAGATCGTGAGGAGTGAACGTGTGATAGCGTAGCGCGTAGTATAGTCTGTGGCTACTGCAATCCAGTGATTGCCGGATAAGGACAACGGAAAGGGGCCTGAAATTTCCAAGCCAACACGATAAAATTGTTCGGTGGGAATATCTAAAGGTTGCAACTGGCAGGCAGGACGTAAGGGAGGCATTTTTTAACTTTGGCAAATATCATATGCCACGACGTAGCGACGCACAGTCCGGTAGATCCATGGCCAGTAAAATCGCCGGCGGACGCTGTCGTACGTGCGGGCGGCCCCAAGATGGCCAGCCATTGGCACCTCATGACGATGGCGGAGGACGTCCCAGCGAAGGTGCTCGGGTACTGCCAGAAGCAGGTTCGGTCCATCAGCCCGGAAGTTGCGGCGATATAGGACACCATCTTGGAGTACGAGCGCGTTAATAGAAGGCTCCGTCGGCTCTGAGTTGAAACGGTTGATGACAGACCGGAACGTCTGATCGTGGCGCTGGTGGTCAGCGAATTCGTGGAAGTCGGCCAGAAAAAATACGCAACTATCCGGGTCGTGCTCATCAGTGTTAGGCTGTTAGATGGGATAACGAGATAAACAGTGGGCATCTCTGTGCAGTTTATCGGACTTGTAGGCAACTCAATAATCAAGCCTTTGGAGGTGTAGAGCCCAGCGACCGAGCCAACCTGTGGCGTCTTTCAGGGAAGAAAGCCAGCATAAGGCATGGTGGTCGGTGAAAACAGAAAACGGCCTGCCGTACAGATATGGTTGAAATTTGCCAACGGCCCACACAGGAGCAAGGCATTCGTGTTCTGTGATGGAGTAGTTGCGCTCGGACGCGGACGAGAGATGGCTTGCGTAAGCTGCCTGTCGAGGCCTGTCCGTTTTTGTGCCAGGGCCACTCCTATTCCTGGCCGCTAGGGTTTGTGCGGATTTCCGTCGGAGCACAGCTGTCAAAGTGAGCCAGGACTGGGGAGTGCGATAGGTGGCCGATGAGCGTGAAAAAAAAACGGAAGCTTGCGCTAGGCCCCAACAGAAGGCTGCATCTTTCTTCTGAAGATCAGTGAGGGGTCAGCGATGGCAGCGAAATCTTTGACAACACGGCGGAAGCACGAGCACAGCCCAATAAAGCTGCGCAGGTCGTGCACTGAACGCGAGGCGGGGAAGTCTTTGACGGCACTTATCTTCTCGGAATCGGGCTGAACACCTGTGGCGTCGACTAGGTGGCCGAGAATCTTGATTTCGTGGCATCGGAAACGGCATTTGTTGGAGTCGAGTTGCAGACCTGCCCGGCGAAAGACACGCAGGATGTCCGAGAGACATTGAAGGTGAGTCTCATCAACTTCCTGCTGAATGACGCCCCGTTCAGTCAGGGACACGCAATCTGGGCGTCGACGTATAGGCCTGGCATCGCCTGTGTTTATGCGAAGCGTTACAACGGATGTGTCACCTAAGGGGCGGCTGTCGAAGTGAAAACTGTCCTGATGGCTGGCAGAAGACATCGGAGCTGGTGCGCTTGCTGAGCGGGAAGATCGGGAGAAATTGCTGTCATAAACTGCTCTGGTGGTGTTAGGTTGGGGGCCTACTTTGACACCTTGAGCTGTGTTAATGGCCACGGAGGAAACTTCGCAGTCATCCAATGGTGAAACCAGGGCAAGGGCTATTCTTTGCGTAACTTGTGTGGAAAGTCCAAAATTCAGGAAAGGGAGTGGTATGCGATTCTGGGCAACCGTTAAGACCGAAAACGGGAGGGTCACATTGGGGTCGAGCAGCATGTTGGTAACCGGTGAAACGATGTAATCACAATCCAGCACGGCCAGCTCAAGTCGTCGACACTTCTTGATGATTGAGTCAGTGATAGCGCACTCCTCACAAATGACAGGTGAAATGCGTCATCTGCGATGCCCTTAAGGATGTGGCCAACCTTGTGTTCTTCCGACATTCTTGCGTCAACCATGGAGAATAGGGCCAAGACGTCCTGGATATAGGTGGCGTAACATTCAGAAGATGATTGGGCGTGTGTAGAGAGCTCTTGCTTTGCCGCGAACTGGCTACCAATGGACTTTCCGAACACCTTTCGAAGCTCGTCTTGGAAAACATCCCAACTAGTTAGTCTCTCCTCATTTGGTAACAAACCGCTTCTGAGCCGTTTGTTTCAGGCAAAAAAAAAAACATTCGCGAGCATCAGCTTTTCGTCCCATTTGTTGTGAGCACTCCCACGTTCGAACATGCTGCGCCAATCCTCTACATCAGTGTCGTCCGTGCCAGTGAAGTCGCCGGGGTCACGAGGGTGGGATACCGGGATGGACGGCGAGGGGATCCGGGCTCATTGGTAGGCATCGCGTGGCCGTGAGTGTTTTGCCCGCTCCGAAGTTAAAGCTTCGGAGCCTGGCTGGTGAGAGGTACAGGAAACAGGAAGTCCACCTCCACCAAAGATGTCACGTGACAACGCAGAGATAGGTTGTCAGAAGGAAGGTGTATTTACAAAAGACACTACTGTTACTGGCACAGAGGCAGATTGAGGGCGCAAACCCAGTCCAGCCGAAACTCCAACTTCGCCTCGCTTCTCTTTCTTTTAGTCGATCCTTCAACGGCAACACATACCCAGATAATGAGAAATTGGACGTAGCTGGATATGCGTCTGTGATTAGCGTCAGTTCCTGGCGAAACTGGCCAAGGTCCGAGACAATATATTTTGCAAAGCGTAGTTACATAAAGAGAAAGTACACAGACACATCTATAATTTCTTGCGCGTCATCTTTTTCGCACTCAGTTATTGTGCTCTTCAACTAAAATACTGACTCATTTGGTGTTCGTGCTATTTCTTGTATTCAGGTAGCCGGAAACATGGAGCGTAATACTAAAATAGGAGTGCTGTTTACGTTTACACCTTTCCCAGCATGGAGGCATGCAGACACAGTAGCATCACTTCAATGAAATACGGTATAGTGTAACGCAAGAACACCAGGCTTCGCAGTTGTTAAGGGATGTAAGGTAGACATTTCCCAGAGCTAAGTTATTGTTTAGAGTGAGCCAGGTTGCAGTTACAAGCAGCTGCTGTGGCAAATCAGAGTTTATTGCGTCGCGCTACTAATCAAATTGTCCCGAGTGGATTTCAGGCAGCAAAAAACAAAAGACACAATCAAAAGCCTTCTATGAGCCACTGCGGCCGCTGTGCGCTCCGCACATACTGAATAAAAAAGCACCCCCTCTAATGCGAAAACTCCGGAAGCAGTTTCTTACCTAACCCGCGTACAGGACACTAAACAGCATACTTGCGCATTACAGGACGCGATATCACCGCCAAGTACAAGTTCCTGTTCACGGACGGCAACTGCTCCGTTGTACGGACGCCACACTGGGATGCAGGTAGAATGACTGTTGGTCTTTTTTAACCGTTCATTGCGGCTGCGGTTTTGGGCCGACATGTTTCGGTGGTCATATGTAATCCTAGTTTGATTTTTTGTAATGTTGCAGTTGCAGATGCCTCTAAATCCATGCCGGCGTAATCGGCCAAGCATTTTAAAATTCATATCTCAATTTGCCTTAAGTTTGTCAACTAACTGTGGTCTGACCAATTTGTTACTTGCGATAAAAACCAGCAGAGGTGGCAACGAAACCAACATATCGCCCAAGCTGGTCCTTATTGTCTTGTTCCCCTGTACATTCTAGAAGAAAACAATCAAGTCGTTTATAAAGATGCTGCTAGGTAGGTCGCTTGGTCTCCAGAGATTATTCAACTTACTGCAGTATTCTAGTGTGATGTGTAAGGCTCAAAATACTCCAAAAATCCCAGTTAGAATCCAAACTGTTTCCTGCGCAATAGTCGAGACAATTAAGGCCATTTAGGACTTATTATAAACTGTCGTTACATAAGGTTGTTTGCTTATAAATTTCCAAATATCAGTGAAGCTCTTGTGGGGAATGTTTCTCCGATTTCAGAGACATTTTGAGGCCTACGCAGGAAATTTTGTAATTACAGCAAAAGCGCGTTAATTCGACTCTCGTTAATTCGGAAAATTGGTTAATTCGGACACGTCATCTGGTCCCTGTAAATATACGCATCACTCTATGAGACAGGGCGCGCGTTATTTCGGACACATTTGACCGCAAATCGGATAATTCGGCGACTTTCAGGCCGCTGGCGAGGCTTAAAAACAAAAAAGAACAATTCGGAACAAAAGTGAAGCTCAAACGCAGCATCGCCATGGACATCAATTATCGACTTGGCTTGACTTGAGACTGGTTGAACGTATTTTCTTCGCGTGTAGGTTTGGCGGTGCCATCGGTGCCATTTTGTGGCTTTGTTCCCGTTGCTGAGCACCGTGAAGGGCTCAGAAAAATTGTGTCCGCGCGAATTTCTGCTTGAAAGCAGACAAGCATACGCGATTACTTCGTAAAATAAAGGTATGTAGAAAAAAACTTGCATTTGTTGTGTTTATTTCGACCATTCGATAATACGGACATTCGGTTAATTCGAACATTTTTTCCGGTCCTTAGAAATCCGAATTAACGAGCTTTTACTGTAATTAGTTTAGTTAATAGCAACGTTTGTTTGCGCCTATTTACACACATAATCTCGCATAGTGCGTCGTTCTGCGGTTACAGCCACGCGCCTCGATCAGGCGTTTATATAAAACAAAAAATCCCAAAACAAGCAAAATCTCTGAGTAGCATTTTGAGCACGCGCGACGAAGCAGTCGTCACACTGCCATTAGTTCAGCAGAATATGTCGGAGTGATTCGTGCGTTACCTCTTCACGAAAAAAGCTACTACTTAGGGTTTAGCGCCTGTTTCGTCAGCTGTGCGGTCGACCACACCAGACAGTTCAGTTTGTTTCAGCTTGTTTATTTTTCACCAAAAACACCACACAAGGTGGAGAAATTGTGACCGATAAAAAAGCTGCATCATAGCAGCGTGACCGGGCTACCGCCGCCGTCCGCTAAGAGACAGCAGACGTAACACTCCACCACAAAAACAAATGGTGGTACATACTGCAATTCCTACCCTATAACAGGAAACACAAAGTATCTCGAAAAGCGGTCATCAAAACGCGATATCTGAAATGTCATTCTAAAAAGCAAATCGAAACAGTATCTGTTTACTTTTAAAATACCTAAATGAAGGCATCCACCATAACACCAGATAAAAGTAACGTGGTTACTCAGCGTTGTAGCGCTGGTCACATGTAAAAAAGGTACCTACAATACAAGCAAGCAAAAAGGTAGAATTTCAGGACATGATGCGTATGTAACAATCCCAAATATTTCCGAATATTATTCCCAATCCCAAAGTACGCGAATAAAGCCGAACCACAGGAGGCATACAATACAGAAGCAGGGCCAAGTGCCACAAACTTGGCGTGCAAGGTTGTCCATGTATCTCGATTTCATTGTACAAACAAATGGAAGGAAGTTCATGCTACCGCGTGAGACTTGAAGGTAGCGAAGCTGTACACGAACGTCATGACCATCACGATGGTTTAAGTGCACGATCGCAGCCGATTTGCTTCTTCGCTGCCGCAACGACCTTTACTTTATCATTGTTGCTATAAATGTGCGCTTCCTTCATTTTTTGTAAGTGATAATCATTGGACATGACCTTTGAGGGGCGTACGCTATGACGCGTCATTCTCGTTCGTGGCGAATGTTGCCATGATTACGGCGAACGCTGGAGTCTTCCTCGTTCCGAGCAAATGTTTACATGATTACTCTGAACACTGAAGTTTTTTTGTTCGCAGAATCTTGGCCCATCTCCCTAAGTGGGTATGCTTGTCTTGACAAACATGCGCTGGGAACACTGTGCGGTCGCCGCGAGGCACGCACATACGAACGTTCGGCATTTTCTTGGCTTTTGTAAGTACCGGGTGGTTGCCGCGAGGCCCCCGGTCACGTGGGCGCGCTCGGCAATATCTTTGTATTTTTAACGGCGGACACGAAAAATTACGATATGCTAAACAGCTTCGCACTCATCCTTTACAAGTATTGGAAAAGAATTGATATCGCGCTTTGTTTAGGCACCGTAAGCGGAGTTAAGTGCCTCCAGGAATGTTTTCTATCGCCTTAAATCGAAAACCTTTATACTTGGGTTTCGATTAAAATGATTGTGACGGAAAAGCGATTTGCAAACGGTGGTAAATAATAATGTTTAGGGAGTTAGACGGATCATGAAAAGATTGGCGAACAGCCCTGCTGTTACGTACCTGTAAATCGGATGGCTCAGGCCTCTGTCAGGCCACGTTCGCCTTTAGTCTCAGCCTCCCCTTGGTTTTGCCAAGAAATAAAATCAAACACTCAAATACTCAAATTTAAAATCAAGGGCTTCTCCGGCTCATGTTTGCCGCCTCTTATTGTGGTTGATATCCATGAAACTACACCTTTTAATGGCACATAAAATGGTCATGGTGTGTCTGCTCTATATCTGCGGCCTAGTAAACAGGTTGAGATTCGCTCTACTGCGTGCGCATGTACTTGCTCCCAACTGCACGGTACAAGCAAGTATGTGCGTATTTCAAAAATTATTACTTTCGTCCTAATATTTTCCCCAGTGGTTCACTTTTGCAATATTCAAGGTACGTTTTTCTGGTATTCATATTGTTGCAAATGTTTCTTTCAGCCGCCCAAAAGGAAGGGTGGAGCAGAGCTTGTGAGATGTGGGTGCGAGATGGAAGTACGTCAAGCTGGAGCCAAACATGTGATGACGTATACGCCAGAGAGTGCGGTAGGCTTCAAATAAGAATATACAACGAAACATACTGCGAGAAAATCCGCCTGCTGCAATGTCAGGAGGGTGGAGTTTACTCTGACATGTACTACTTCTTTCCTAGTCTTCACATTCTGCCAAGTTCCAAGTTCCAAATAAAGCAAATAAAAGCAAATTGAAAATCCTGCAGTTAGTTTGAGGACTCATTGCTGATTACTATACAGTCGAACACGGATATATCGAACACGGGTATATCGAATTATTGTCTATATCGAACTCATAAATTATCCCCTTGAAAATTCTGTGTAAAAGTATAGGAATTCGTACGTTTATATCGAACCGTATTTTTCCCGACATTGGGTATATCGAACGCCGCGCGAGCTGGAAGGTGCTCTTCGGCGGTCGCTGCACCCCCCGATTAAGGTTGAGGAGGATGTGGAGGAATGCGCGGGCGTGGCGAAGACTGGCTCGCGGAACTAAATCCCCCTACCGGAACGAATTTGCGCTTGCCCAGTCGGGCCCCGCTACCGGCCGCCGTAGCGTTAGCGGACGGAGCCCGGTATGCTAAATCTCTGTAGGCACACAAGTCCCAACGCTCGGAAAATGTGACAGTGCGAGGTAGGGATGCGACGACTGCGCACGTCCCTTTTTTTTTCTTTTTTTTTTTCGGCTGCGTACGTTCCTCGGCTTGCCAAAAAAGAGTTTTTTTTTTCTCTCTCTCTCTCTGGGTCTGTCTTTCCCCGATGTCGTCTCAGGAAAGGGAAGAGGGAACGAAGGCGCGCTGGCGGCCTCCTCCTCCTTTTGCATTTTGCTGCTGTTGGTGCTGTTTGGCGAGTTGTCCCGCACCTTTCGGAGATCACTGTTTCTCTCGGAGATGACCATCGCGAGCGCTTTGTTGGAGTCCGTTCAGAGAGCCTTGGAATTGTAACTGTTACCTTCAAAGTTATTGTAGTACGTGCGCGCTGTTCTTTTGCGTGCGTGTTGTGCATGGTGTGCGAAGGCGCAGCGTACTGCTGGAATTTTCTAGTTGTGCAGCCTCGAGAAGATCGAGACCAGCGTCTTTAATTCCATTTCCTGGACGAAGAAGCAGGCCAAGATCAGCGATTTTTTTTTTCACGGAAATAAAGCGTCCTGTTGCGTCGTGAGTGCGGAATTAGTTGTCATTCTTGAATGCGACGATCGGTAAGTGGTCGTCCGCCATAGGTGAGGACTCAGAGACCATATTTTTTTACATCGAATTTTTCATATATCGAACTAATTCGCGATCCCCTTGCAGTTCGATATATCCGTGTTCGACTGTATAGTGAAAGATTTAGCGCGATCTAAGCTTGATAGGGCTAATTAAAGCGTATTCGAACACACAGACGCACTTGCGTAATCTCTGTACAATATTACGCAGACGGCTACAGCGCAACTAAAACATAACTACATTTCCTAGCAAGAGAAACTGCGGACTGTAACCCCTCGAGCAAATAAATGTCCAACGCCTTAAAACGCATAATTACGGCGCACCCTTCTAAAATATCGCGATATTCTGCAGAAATGTGGATGTCTTCTGTGGAAATGTGGATGTGGATGGTATTTATTAAGATTTTTCCATTTGTTAATCACATTTCCAACAGAAATAAACCTTCCAGTTGAATCCTTTTCGGAAAACGTTGTACAGAAGTTGTTCTTATATAGTCTCATTTATTCCGCACGACATGATTGCAGCTTCCCAGCCTCGGTTGCTAACTAAACAAACACTTCATAAGATAGCACAGGCCCGCGCGCGTACGAGACACGCACGTAGGCATAGTTCTCACGGCTGCCCAAATGTGTGCGTCATGTTCACGTGGACCATGCGGCAGTCATGGAACTGCACTTTCGCCTCCGCAGCTAGCAGATTCATGGTGAAGTTAAGGTTGATTATCACAACGATCGCAGTCTCTACCTTCTTATATTTTCCGCTAATCAACGGATGCTGCCAACATTCAAAGCAATCCGTGTAGTTGAAGACGGGATTGGAAGCGGAAATTAATACATTGTATATGTGTATTCCATCTTTGTTTACGAAGAGGATGGCTGAACGTAACCCTTTCAGCCGAGGTATTTTTATTTCAAGCCAAATTGTTTCTTCTGTGTTTTGTACAGTTTAGGACCGCACAACCTGAGAAACGAGCAAGTGCGGAGATACAGCAAAATCTTGACGTTAATTATTATCGTAGGCAATTACACTTTTTCCCTTAAAGAGAACAAAACATTTTTTTTTCTTTTCTGGACAGCTAGGACACGCTGAGCCTACAAACAATAAACCAATGTAGCCATACAAGTATTTGATGATTTATGAGCATTTTACAAATGAGAATTTCGTTTTTTTACACGCCCTGTTGCCAAACCGTGTGTCTATCATAGATTTGTTTATTAGAGTAAACCTTTGTGAAAACACAAGGTTGGTGATGTCTGCCACACAAGACACCTTTTGAGTATATTTCTCCAGTAAACTAGCAATCTTGGTTTTGTTTTGGAGTCACCAGTGCATATGCTGTGTGGTGTCATCAGATGACGACTCCAGGGCCGGAAGGACTAATTTTTTTCTGTAAAAAAACATTGACAGGATCTTCACTGACTCCATTTACCAAAAGCCACGGATCAGTGATGGAGATCTCCTCTCGATTTCGCAAAATCGTGTGTCCCTGCACATGGTTTCCTCATTTGAATGCGGAAAACCAAAAAGGCTCTCGTAATTTTGTGTGCACGTGCCGCGCCGATATTGTTTGCCACACGTTGCCGCTGTGCCAATCTCTCTCATAGCAGGTGTATATTACGACATGAGCGAAAATAGTACGTCGACAATAGCACGTGGCTACATTTCTCAAAGTAACTGGCTTGCACTAAATGTTTTTCTACCGAGTTCAAACACGAAGAGAAAACTTTTTGTTAATTACGTTCCGTTTGGGTTTGTTTACAACAATGTAAAGAAGTAACCATAGCGGAACTATTACGGCCCCTAAATGTTTTTGGCAAAAAGTTTTTTTGGCAATGGCCCTTTAGTGTTCTGTACTCAGGTTCACTGCAGGACAAAGGCTTCCCCGTTGACCAGCAACCGCTACTGCCTGGCGCGGCTCGACTTCGTTCTTTGCTCTCGAACCTTTTTTCTTTCATTCCTCCATCGATTTGTTGGCATTCGTTTTCTTCTCTACCCGTCTCTCCATATCCACTCTGTTACCCTGGGGATCCACCGGTTGTCATTTCTTCTCAATACATGACCAGCCCAGATCATTTCCTTTTATTCATTTCAACTATGATATATTTACTTGGGTTTGTTCGCTTATCCAAGAACCTTGGTTCCTGTCGCTAATCATTACTTCTATTATTTGTTTTATAGCCCGTTGAGCCGACCTAAGCTTGCTTTGGAAACGTTAAGTAGGACGTCATGTTTCCGCTTCGTATTTCATCACCGGCAAGATCTATTAGTTGTGTGTCCTTATTTTGAGTGATAGAGGTAGCTTACTTTTCATAATTTGCGAGTTCCTACCGAGTGCACTTCATTCTGCGGCGGATTTATCACTCGGTGTTGGGGTAAGCGCGCTCAATCTGTCCGATATTCTTGTACTTGTTCTAGCGCATCGTTACATATGCTGAAGGGTACGTTTTGACAGGTTTATTCTGTGTTACTTTATATTTCTTGATTAATATTTTCATTCCCACGGAGGGTGCTTTCTGATTGCAGCTGCTGAACAATATGTTTGCAGGTGTTCTGCAGTATCACGTAGCAAAAGTGTGTCGACTACAAACCTTTAAGGGCTCAAGAATTTTCAGTTTATATGTGACCCCATGGTTTCAAAGTCAAGCTTTCTGAATACCCCCTCCAGAAATGCTGTCAAGAGTTCTGGCGAGGTGGGATCTTGAGAATTTCTAGATTTCATTTTGAGTGGTTATCCTGCCCGTACATTTCTTACGTCCGTCGTCTAGAAGTATTATGTAGGTATTGTCTATTCGCTGGTATTTTGTAGATTCCAGCAGTGCTGCGGTGTGTACTGAATGAAACAATTTTTTGTAGTCTACAATTGCCTTTTAAATGCGTTTAGGATATCGTTCTTACTTGATCAAAGACATGGATGTCATTGATTGTTGAGTATCTTTTCTTAAACCCGGCCTGTTCTCTGGATTGTTGCGAATCTAGCCTGTCTGATATGCGGGTAAATAAAGCTTTCGCAAACAGCGTGAATACAACTGAGAGTACATTGATGAACCGGTAATTCTTAAGGCCTTTCGAATCTCCCTTTTTATGAATAACCATAATGATGGCGTTTTTCCAGGCTATAGGAACTTTTAGAGTGCTTAAGCTTTCTAAAAATAGCGCAGCAGCCTTCTCCAGTACAATAGCTCCTTCTTCCTTTAAAATATCCACTGATATGCCTTTCTCACGTTCAGCTTTTTCTCATTTCATGCTCTTTGAGGAAAGAGCCTCTCCCACAGTTGCTCCTTATTCTGCGACTACCATTGTTAGGTTGTCTTACAAACTATCTCCACTGTCCTCCTTCTCCTCATATAGAAGCGCGAATTTGTTTGAAGGGTTATGTTAAGATCTGCGTGCTTGCTGTGACTTCGTTTTGGGTTTTCTACTCTTCACGAGTTTCTTTTTTTTTTTGCTTTTGTGATTGAGCCTTACTTTGCTCCAGATTATCCTATGATCACTGCTCCTAATATTGTTTAGAAGCTATACGTCCAGCACAATACCTGGGTTGTCCCCTAAAATGAAGTTATTTTTTGTTCTGCTGTTCAGACTTCTTAATGTCCATTTCCTTTTTTTTTTTCTTCTTTTTTGAGAAATGTGTTCATTAACCTCAGGTTACTTCTCTCTGCAAATCTTACAAGTGTACGTGATCGATTGTAGCGACTGCCTATTCATACGTTTCCCAGTCCCCAATCGCAATGGTGAACTGTGTTGTTCCCATGCTTCGCTGCTAATTTGACGTCCTCCTGGAAAGTGCTTCCGGCTTCACCATGGTAGCTAGTTGTTGGCGCATATGCCTGTACTAAATTTAACTGTATCGCTTGTTTAGCATAATCCCAACTGCTGGGACCCTTCTACTAATTCTGAAAAATGGCTTCCCATTCTCTGCTATTTCCCCGTGTGTCAAGAACACCAACCCGCGTTCGTTATTCTTTTTAGTTCCTCGGTAACGCCGAATGTGTACACTAGTCAGCTTTCTGAATGCTCCTCCTTTTTTCTATCTTCGGATAACCCTATTCAATAAACACAGCTGCTGGGCAAGTTCGTGCATTATAATTGAAAAATAGAGCGAGACTTGGCCAACGACACAAAGAAGAACAACGGGACAAGCGCTCACTTGCAAATAACATTTACTGAAGCATCGCCTCGTATTTATACATTTATCATGGAACCATGCGCACTGAGATACACTAAACGGAGAGCATCAAACCGATGGACATAATCAAAGTGATGTTTTCAAAACCTTAAACTCGGTGGCACGCAAAATCACAGTTGTATCACTGAGGCACTGGTCCACTTTCTTCTTAATACCAAACGGTTCCAAGAACTCCCTCGCCACTGTATTGTCACTCCTGACGAGAATTGGAATCTTTTCAAAGAGAGTTCTGCATTTTTCCAAAGGAAAGCAGATTAGAATTCTCGGCAGGAGTGACAATACAGTGGCGAGGGAGCTCTTGGAAGCGTTTTAAATTAAGAAGAAAGGGTACAAGTGCGTCAGCGATAAATCTATGATTTTACGTGCCACCGAGTTTAGTTTTTGAAAGCGTCACTTTGATTGTGTCCATCGGTTTGATGCTTTCTATTTAGTGAAGCCCAATGCGCATGCTTGCATGATTAAAGGGGCACTGACACAAAATTTTGAAGGCGACATAACTTCGGAGATAGATTGGTGGGAACACATATACATCATCTGCAAAATATCAGAGGCGAATACAGCCTAGAACATATTTGAAATCAATTTTAAAGTGTGCGAAGCGCAACCGAGCAGCCAGCAGAGGACCATGCGCAATCGACATCCCGAAGATATTGTGTAAATAAACAACATCCAAACACGTCACGAGTTTGTGTTTGCCGCTTCCGTACTGCCGGCGTTTTTCGCCGGCTCGCCCGGCTCGCCGCTCCAATCGGAGGGCCGGAGGGCGGAGCTTCTGCTCTCGAGAACGAACGACCCGATCGTTGGCGGCGGAGGCGCCGTGATTTCGTCAGCTCATCGGGCAGCTGACCGCGACCAAAGTTCTACAGCGATTCCAGGCACTCTGTTTCTATTACTGTTTATTACCATTGGATGCGAAAACGCGCCGGAGGCACGAAAAGCCCACTGAGCTAGCCGCACGGTCGCTGTGCAGACGGCGGCCGCTGCCGCGAAGTGGCCCAGGCCGGCGCAGGTAGCTCGAGTGATAGCTTGTTACCACTTCCCGAAATTGTCCCAAGTCCCGACCATGGTGGCTTACATGAGAAAGGAGTTAATGATGCGATGGCAGGTTGCATTAAAAATTGTCATCTGCACCGCTTACAAGAGCGGCACTCGAATATCCGCCGCAGTGCTAAGCCGAACACATCTGTAGGCGGACCTGTAGGCAGACCGGCCGGCTGCTCCCAGCGCGCGTCTTGCCACCCACCGTCTCGAGCGTCGCGCGTCGTTCTTTAGCCGCGGTAGCATTTGCACTCGCAGCGCCTCGGTCACATCCACGGTCGTTTTTTTAATTAAGCGCCTCACGAGATCAGTACGTGGGGGCATTCGCAGAAACTGCCGTCAATGCGGATTCGACAGTGCTACGGCTGCTCTGCTCTGTGATATCCCTCCGACTGTCACGTGGTCAGCTTTGTTAACACAAAATCCATCGTTTCGCGGCACTCGCTGAAACCGAAACTTTGACTGGCCGCATTGAAAATGCCTTTAAATAAACAACCATCGCACGCTGAAGCAAATGAGGTTTCTACAGGTTATAAGTAGGTCACTAGCTACTTATCGCAACAAAAAAAAACAAGATGCAAAATTTGTGTGTCAGTGCCCCTTTAATGTATAAATACGAGACGATGCTTCAATAAATGTTAGCTGCAAGTGAGCGCTTGTCCCGTCGTTATTTGTGTCTTTGTCCCAGTCGCGCTTTATTTTTCAGTAATATTATAGAGAGTTAAGCCGAACGTTTATGACGGTCCGCTCCGCTCCCGGCTATCCGAGCGTCAACCGGAGCGAAGCCATAACCGTATGTTCCTCTACGGAGAGTCATTCGCATCACTGCTCGTGCCCGGGAGTGTGTAACCCAAAACGTCATCAGAAGGAAATATACGCGATTATTTAGGCACTGAAATAAAGAAAACTACCATGTTTATTGGCTTATTTTCCCTTTCTGTATAATTTAATCGGTGACACGATATGATTGTCCGAAATATCCCTAAAAAGAGGCCGTTCAACTTTGAAATAGCCAAGACAAGGCGCCTTCTCTCGAACGTACATAAAAGTAGGCCCATGCTTCGGTCGAAGTCTTGCGATTGCCTTTTAAAAGTCACTGAGGTGTGTGACGTCTTTGGCTATTCGGAAGCGCTTTCGCCATTGAGCCGCTCACGTTTCAACTAAAGAAACGGAGTTGCACCCTTGCGTGCTCGCCTCTCTGCGGGCGGCCATTCTAAAATGCAGCGTGGTAGGCTAACTGGCTCGACGGTCAACTCATCGATTCCGGCGAGCGTAGCGGGGCCCCACCCCGGCAGCAAGTTTCCGCAGGAGCGCGAAACAAATGCGCAATGGCACTCCCGCTTGCTATCGAAGCTGAGCGGATCGTGAAAAACGGTCCACTAACGCTGTCTAATATCCCACTTAGTGTCAGAAAGCTCCTCTAATAGTACAGCTACGTTCCCTTGCTAGCCAAGGTTCGTGTTAGGAACCATGCCAGGTTCAAGTTCAAAAGGCAGCCAGTCCGGACACAGAGATTCTTGTATTGTAGTCTATATCGCTGGCGTGACTGCCGCTGTGGTCAGGTGGTCTACAGCTGCTGCGGACTGAGGGCCGAAAGTTGCGTTTACTCGTTTATGCCGCATTTGTTGACGCGAAATGAGGACAAAGGAAAGGAGTGCCTGTTTAGGTGACGCGATCGGGCACTGTGCCTGATAGAGCTTGGTGTTCGCACGACAAATCCCGGCTTCTTCTTGGCTCTGACTGTTAGCTACCGGTCCAGTAATCCCAGTGCCATATATATATATATATATATATATATATATATATATATATATATATATATATATATATATATATATATATATATATATATATATATATATATATATATATATATATATATATATATATATAAGCTTAGTAGAGACAGAGACAAACGAGAAAGACGTAGAAAATAGAAATAAGTTTACTGACGTTTCAGGGAGAGGACTCCCTTTCTTCAGGTTTTTTTTGTACTCTGAAGAAAGGGAGTCCTCTCCCTGAAACGTCAGTAAACTTATTTCTATTTTCTACGTTTTTCTCGTTTGTCTCTGTCTCTACTAACCTTATTTTTTTCGCGCTCTGTGTGAGTTTTTATCTTTTCAGACTATATATATATATCATCAGCCTATCTACGCCCACTACGGGGCAAAGGCCTCTCCCATTATTCTCCAATTACCTCGGTCCTGTGCCGACTGTGAACAATTTATCCCCGCAAACTTCTTAATCTCATCTGCCCATCTAACTTTCTGCCGCCCCCTGCAGCGCTTGCCTCCTCTAGGGATCCACTCTGTTACCCTTAATGACCAGCGGTTATCTTGCCTTCGCATTACATGCCCTGCCCACATCCATTTCTTCTTCTTAATCTCTACTAATATGTCCTTAACACGTGTTTGTTCCCTGACCCACTCCGCTCTCTTCTTGTCCCTAATGTTACACCTATCATTTTCCGCTCCATTGCCCGCTGAGTCGTTCTCAATTTAAGTTGAACCCTCTTAGTGAGCCTCCAAGTTTCTGCCCCGTAGGTGAGTACCGGTAAGATGCCGCTGTCATACACTTTCTTTTTCAGCGACAATGGTAGGCTGCTATTCAATATCTGAGAATGCCTGCACCCCACCCCATTCTGATCCTTCTAATTATCTCTGCCTCATGGTTGGGATCTGGGGTCACAACTTGGCTTCAGTAGATATATTCGCTTACCACTTCCACTGCCTCGCCACCTATCTCAAACCGCTGTGCTGTCCCGAGGTTATTGATCATTACTTTAGTTTTCTGCATATTAATTTTCAGGCCCACGGTTCTACTCTGTTCATCCGGTGCGGAAAGCATGCTTTGCAATTCGTCCTCCGAGTTACTTAGCAAGGCAATGTCATCAGCAAATCTGAGGTTACTGAGTTCTTCTCCATTAACCCTTACTCCTACCTGTTCCCAATCCAACGTTCTGAATACTTCTTGTAAACATGCTGTGAATAACATTGGAGAGATTGTGTCTCCTTGTCTGACACCCTTCCTTATAGGTATTTTACTGCTCTCCTTATGCAAGATGACGGTAGCTGTGGACCTATTGTAGATATCCTCTAGTATTCTTACATAATGCTGATCTATCCCCTGGTTCCGCAATGCCTGATTGACTCCTAAGGTTTCGACCGAGTCAAATGCTTTCTCATAATCTATGAAGGCTATATATAGGGGTTCAGTATACTCAGCGCACTTCTCTATCACCTGATTCATCGTGTGAATATGGTCCATTGTTGAAAAACCTTTGCGGAACCCTGCTTGTTCTTTAGGTTGACTGAAATCTAAGGTTGCAGAAATTCTGTTAGCGATTACCTTGGTAAGTACCTTGTAGACTACTGACAGTAAGCTGATCGGCCTGTAATTTTTCAAGTTCTTCATATCGCCTTTCTTATGGATTAGGATGATGTTCGCGTTCTTCCAAGATTCCGGTACCATTGCGGTCATTAGGCATTGCGTATACAGGTTTGCCAGTTTTTCAAGTACAATCTCTCCGCCATCCTTCAAGAGGTCTGCTGTTATCTGATCCTCACCAGGCGCTTAGCCCCCTTTCATTTCTTTCAAAGCCTTCCTTCCTTCTTCGGTCGTTACTGGTGGGATGTCTATCTCCTCTGAACTACTGTCTCGTTCGGCATTATCCTGGATGTCCCGGCTACTGTACAGGTCCCTGTAGAACTCCTATTTTATCCCTATTAGGACTATTTTATCCCTATTTATGATGACATTCACTTGCTTATCTTTAAGTGCATACATCTGATTTTTCCCCACGCCAAGACGCCTCTTCACAGCTTTCAGGTTACCTCCGTTCTTTACAGCGTATTCGATCCTCTCCATATTATACTTCCGTATGTCAGCTGTCTTAAGCTTATTGATTAACTTCGAAAGCTCCGCTAGTTCTATTCTGTCAGCTGCGGTGGAGAATCTCATGGTTTGCCGTTTCCTGATTAGATCTTTTGTCTCCTGTGAGAGTTTGCCATTATCCTCTCTAGCCATAGTGCCCCCGACTTCTACTGCATACTCCGTGAAAATACGTGTAAGGTTGTCGCTGGCTTCCTGTGTCGTAGGCTCGGCTTCCTCGTTAGGAGCTGAATATCGGTTCTGCAGCGCGATCCTGAATTCGTCTACCTTGCGTCTTACTGTTAGCTCATTTATCGGCTTATTTCGTACTAGCTTGTTGCGGTCCCTCCTCAAATCTAGCCTAATTCGAGATCTTACCATACGGTGGTCACTACACCTTACCCTTCCGTGCACTTCCACATCCTGCACGACGCCAGGGTTATCGCATAATATGAGGTCTATTTCATTTTTATGCTCGCCATTCGGGCTTCTCCAGGTCCACTTCCGACTCTCCCGTTTACAGAAGAAGGTATTCATTATGCGTAGGTTATTCCGTTCTGCAAGCTCAACTTGTAGGCCCCCCCTGCTATTTCTACAGCCCAGACCATAGTTCCCAACTGCCTTGTCTCCAGCCTGATTCTTGCCTACTTTAGCATTGAAGTCCCCCATAACTACGGTATACTGTGTTTTTGCTTTAGCCATTGCCGATTCCACATCTTCATAGAAGCGTTCCACTGCTTCGTCGTCGTGGCTGAATGTGGGCGCGTAGCCCTCCACCACCTTGAGCTTGTGCCCCTTATTGAGCCTAATTACAAGACCTGCTGCTATTTCTTTAATGCTATAGTATTCTTATATGTTGCCAGCTATGCTTTTATTGACTAGAAATCCAACTCCCAGTTCTCTTCTGTCCTCTAGACTCCGGTAACATAAGACGTGTCCATTTTTCAGCCCCGTAAATGCTTCGCCTGCTTTCCTAGCCTCGCTAAGCCCTACTACATCCCATTTAATGCCTTCTAATTCCTCGAACAACACCTCGAGACTCGCTTCGCTAGATAAGGTTCGCGCGTTAAACGTTGCCAGGTTCAGATTCCATTGGCGGCCTGTCCGGGTCCAGGGATTCTTAGCACCCTCTGCTGCGTCACAGGTCTGACCGCCGCCGTGGTCAGTTGCTTCGCAGCCGCTGGGGACTGACGGCCGTGGGTTAATTGGCGTATTCATGGGAGGTTGTGGCCGTTACTACACCAGGGTGGCCAATCCTGCTCTGGTGAGGGAGTGCATTACCGGCAATGGTCGCCGATATATGTATATATATATATATATATATATATATATATATATATATATATATATATATATATATAGCAATAACGACGCAGCCTCGCCGGGATGCCGTTGCAAAATGCGACGATGGAGAAGCCGCGACGATTATAGATGAAGAAGATGGTGTGGCGCTCGCATGTGACGCACTTATCATGAGTTGCTAGGTGAGATTGGCCATTCCAGTAACAGTTATAAAACGATGACGCCTGTGCGCACTATATATATATATATATATATATATATATATATATAGAGAGAGAGAGAGAGAGAGATAGATAGATAGATAGATAGATAGATAGATAGATGTAACAGTATTATGGAAAGTGCTGGCTCAGAGGCCCATAAGAATGGTAGGGCGGGAAAGGAGGTAAAATTAAGTCCGGCTCATAAAGTACGCCTCGCGTGCAAAGTCCCATATATATATATATATATATATATATATATATATATATATATATATATATATATATATATATATATATATATATATATATATAGGGTTAGTAGAGACAGAGACAAACGAGAAAGACTTCGAAAATAAAAAGAAGTTTACTGACGTTTCAGGGAGAGGACTCCCTTACTTCAGAGTACAAAATAAGTTCGTTTCAGAGCTATATATACAGCAAATGTAGCAAGCGCGAGGGCAAGGTAAGAGGAGGGAGAGTTTGTACAAATGGATTCATGGTTGGTGGGTAGCAAAAGAATGAAGGGAGAGCGGGAAAATTAATTACAACAAGGATAATAAGAACACACAGTCACGCGGTACGAACTTGGAAAAAAGAGAGAGAGGAGAACCAAACACAGAGAAAAAAATAATACATAATAAAAATAAAAATAATAATAAATAACAAGGTAATTTTCCTCCCCCGTGGCAACGGGGGTGAAAGAGGGGTCAAAACAAGATAGGCCCATGCCCTTGTTTGACATGGGCAAAAAGATTAGTCACGCGGAACGAAGACGTTCCAAAGAAGATATGCACACAAAGGGCGAACATCTGCCCATTCACACCCGTTCTAGGAATCCAAGTAAGGTCATTGAAACAAGAGACACGTGGCTTCTGTTGGTGGGAGGCGGGGGTCGCGCCCAAAAGCAGTAGGACAGGCAGTTTCGACAGGAAAGAGTGTACATTGGTATACAAAGAGCGAAAAAAATAAATAAATAAAAAATAACCAGGTAATTTTCCCCTCCCTTGTGGCAACGGGGGTGAAAGAGGGGTCAAAACAAGATATGCCCATGCACCTGTTTGACATGGGCAAAAAGATTAGTCACGCGGAACAAGGAAACGAAGATATACAGATGCACACAAAGATGAACATCTGCCCAATACACACCCGTTCTAAGAATCCTGGTAAGGTAATTGAAACGTGAGACACGTGGCTTCTGTTGGTGGGAGGCGGGGGTCGCGCCCAGAAGCAGTAGGATAGGTAGTTTCGACTCGAAATGAGTGTACATTGATAGGGGAAAAAAGACAAGGTCAAACAAGTCATTAAAAAAAAGGTCATAAAAAAAAAACAGGCAGGTGCACGCGTATGACGCGGCAGCAAGTGGTATTCATCTGCCCGGCGCATGGTGCCAGTTCAGGGAATGCCGAGGCGGATAAAGGAGGCGCCATCGTGATCCTCGACAAAGCTGACTATGTCAACGAGGCTCATAGACAACTATCAGAATCTGCGTTCTACAAAGTACTCCCTAGCGATCCCACTAATGATTATAAGCTAATTGTAAAAGAAAAAACTCACTGAACTTGTTCAAAATCAGGAAATAACTGAAACAACGGCTCGTTCTCTTATCCCCTTAAGCCCAGTAGCCGGTAGATTCTACCTTCTCCCTAAGATTCATAAAAATAACAACCCAGGTCGCCCCATTGTCTCTGGCATTGGTACTGTCACCGAGAACCTTTCGCGGTATGTCGACTCTCTCATTCGCGACATTCCCCCCAGCTTTCCATCCTTCATTAAGGATACAAATGATTTTCTCTCAGATATCATGAAGATGGAAATTCCCAACAACTGTTTACTTGTTACCCTAGATGTCGTGTCGCTGTACACTAACATTCCGCATGCCGATGGGATCACCGCTGTATCATGTGCGTATGAGGGGTCGGCGGGTGACAAACCTATCGATTCTCTCACCCTTGAAACTTTCCTTCACCTTATCCTTGAACTTAACAATTTTGAGTTTGATGGTGTCAATTACGTGCAAGTCAGCGGAACATCAATGGGAACCAAAATCGGGCCCAACTATGCGAACATCTTTATGGGATGTCTAGAGACAAACTTCCTCGCAACCCAAAGTTTGAAGCCATTGTACTACAAAAGGTATATAGATGATATATTCATGATTTGGCAGCACGGTGAAATGGAACTTCTTGCGTTTATTGAGGCTTTTAACCTTGCGCATCCTACCATCTCCCTCTCTCATTCCTACTCTACGCACAGCATAAATTTCCTGGATGTTACTGTCACAGTTTCTCAGGGCAGACTTCAGACTAATCTCTACAGGAAACCTACGGACACGCGCCAGTATTTGCACTTCCACAGCAGCCATGTCAGGCACTGCAAGACTGCAATACCTTACAGCCAATCTCACCGTTTTAGGCGAATCTGCACAAGCCAGGCGGATTTCGATTCTAACTGCAGAGAACTTAAAACCGCACTCTTAAATCAAAAATACCCAGAGCAGGTGATCGATGACGCGATTACACGAGCTAACCAGTTGAACCGCACCGAAATTCTCCGAAAAAAAGCTCCAAAACCAAATCAACAAACCAACCTCGTTTTGACCCATTCGGCCTCTTCTCCGAAAGTTACTTCCATACTAAGGAAACATCACAATATCCTCGCTCAAAGTGAACGCCTAAAGAGAATATTCCCCGAGCCACCACGTGTTGTTTATAGACGCAGCAAAAATTTGGGCGACGTTCTCACTAAATCCAGCATCAGCCGACCAGAGACTACTGGTTGCATGCCCTGTAACAAACCACGGTGTAAGGTATGCCCACAAATGACCACCACACAGCGCGCCGCCAGCACAGCTTCAAACTATTATGTTAATGTAAAAGGGAACTTTAACTGTGATTCCGCCAACGTCGTATACCTGCTGGAATGCACCCTCTGCGGCAAACAATACATTGGCCAGACTGAAACACCCTTTCGTTTGAGGTTTAACAATCACCGCTCCCATGCCAAAACCTGCCCTTCTTTGCCTCTATCAAAGCATGTTAACACTCCTGGTCATTCTTTTGAACAACTGAAGGCCACAATTCTTGAATCTAGTTTTAAAACGCATCACGATCACGAGGTTCGTGAGTCTTACCTTATCTATAAGTTTAAATCAGCGTCGTTTGGCATAAATGAAAGTTATGGGAAATTAACCTGTCTTTCCTCCGATTAAAATTTCGGCTGCATTTCTCAGGCTAGTGTTATGCCTGTTCATTTCTTTCCCTCAATAATATTCTCCCATTAGTTGGCGAGCTCTCGTAGTTGGGTATAGTTTCGTGCTAGCACGACGTTTTTTAGCACAATGGCTTCACTGAAGCAAATTTGATGAACAAGTCTGGACATTGTGTTCTGGGTAGAAGGCTGCAGTACCATTTCTAGCTTTGATATTCTCACCTTGCAATTAATTTGTGAACGCGAGCGTGTGTGATTGTTTTCGTGTCCTCTTTCTTTTTTGTATTGTTGTTTTCTAATATTCGTTGCTGACCGCCTCGGCATTCCCTGAACTGGCACCATGCGCCGGGCAGATGAATACCACTTGCTGCCGCGTCATACGCGTGCACCTGCCTGTTTTTTTTTTATGACCTTTTTTTTCATGACTTGTTTGACCTTGTCTTTTTTCCCCTATCAATGTACACTCATTTCGAGTCGAAACTACCTATCCTACTGCTTCTGGGCGCGACCCCCGCCTCCCACCAACAGAAGCCACGTGTCTCACGTTTCAATTACCTTACCAGGATTCTTAGAACGGGTGTGTATTGGGCAGATGTTCATCTTTGTGTGCATCTGTATATCTTCGTTTCCTTGTTCCGCGTGACTAATCTTTTTGCCCATGTCAAACAGGTGCATGGGCATATCTTGTTTTGACCCCTCTTTCACCCCCGTTGCCACAAGGGAGGGGAAAATTACCTGGTTATTTTTTATTTATTTATTTTTTTCGCTCTTTGTATACCAATGTACACTCTTTCCTGTCGAAACTGCCTGTCCTACTGCTTTTGGGCGCGACCCCCGCCTCCCACCAACAGAAGCCACGTGTCTCTTGTTTCAATGACCTTACTTGGATTCCTAGAACGGGTGTGAATGGGCAGATGTTCGCCCTTTGTGTGCATATCTTCTTTGGAACGTCTTCGTTCCGCGTGACTAATCTTTTTGCCCATGTCAAACACGGGCATGGGCCTATCTTGTTTTGACCCCTCTTTCACCCCCGTTGCCACGGGGGAGGAAAATTACCTTGTTATTTATTATTATTTTTATTTTTATTATGTATTATTTTTTTCTCTGTGTTTGGTTCTTCTCTCTCTCTTTTTTTCCAAGTTCGTACCGCGTGACTGTGTGTTCTTATCCTTGTTGTAATTATTTTCCCGCTCTCCCTTCATTCTTTTGCTACCCACCAACCATGAATCCATTTGTACAAACTCTCCCTCCTCTTACCTTGCCCTCGCGCTTGCTACATTTGCTGTATATATAGCTCTGAAACGAACTTATTTTGTACTCTGAAGAAAGGGAGTCCTCTCCCTGAAACGTCAGTAAACTTATTTTTATTTTCTAAGTCTTTCTCGTTTGTCTCTGTCTCTACTAACCTTATTGTTTCGCGCTCTGTGTGAGTTTTTATCTTTTCAGTCTATATATATATATATATATATATATATATATATATATATATATATATATATATATATATATATATATATATATATATATATATATATATATATATATATATATATATATATATATATATATATATATATATATATATATATATATATATATTTATATATATATATTGAAATCAATAAATTGATAGATAGATATATTGAAAGGCGGTTTACTCAGCTGTGCAAGCGAAGGGGGAAATCAGCCCAGTCTATTGCAGGTGAACCGGGATCCCTGCTCTTTACACAGGGACGCCCACAGATGATGATAGCTGCATGCTTCTGGCACATACCCGAGCAGAGAGTGGACGATGGAGGTCCGTACGTCTTCTTCCTTCTCTTCATTGCAATCACCTTCCGCCGCAGAGAGAGGCATCCTGGCGACCTACGGTGAGTGCAGTACAATAGGATCGTCATAGGGCTGTAGGCGAGAGACTTGCGCAGTTTCACGGCCACGACGGCGAAGGTCATCTGGTGGCGTCAGTGGTTCAGCAACAAAGTTCACGAGGAAGGAAGCATTGACGACACGGTAGGAGCCCTACCATTTGGAAAGGAGTTTAGAGGAGAGACCACGATTAGTAGATGTTATCCGCACCCAAACGAGATCGCCAGCAAGAAAATAAGTGGATGAGTGATCCAGGTCATGACGCTGCTTCTGTTGAGCTTGGTCTTTCGACGTAAACGAACGTGCGAGCAGGCGGCGCTCTACTGCGTGGCGCGTGGCGTCGGAACGAATATGGCATTCGAACGCATCGGGCTCTCGGGAAGGATTATAACCACTGTACACGATGGTGACCGTTCGTATAGCAAAAATAGCGGTGAAAAACCTGTATTTGTCTGCACGACCTTATTGTAAGCCAACGTTACGAGCGGTAGCATGGAGTCCCAGTTCGAATGGTCGGGCGTCACGTTCTTTGCCATTATGTCCCGAGCATGCAGGTGAATCTTTCTTCCAGTCGATTGGTTTGTGGATGGTAGGCAGATGTGGTGCAGTGCTCAATTTTGCAGTCTGCAAGGATCGCTACAACGGTCTAAGAGAAGAATACACACGCCCTATCGCTGGGGAGTTCCCTTGGTGCACCTTGGCGGGGGAGGAGGGAGTGCAGAATGAATGCACCAACATCACGTGCTGTGGACGCGAGAAGCGCTGCTGTTTCGGCAGTTTCGGCATGGCGCGTGACGTAATGTACTGCCACAATTATCGAAGGTAACCACAAAAAGTGTATGGCAGAGGACCATATAGATCAATGCCAATACGCTAATACGGACGAACAGGGCACGGCAGGGGCTGCAGCGGGACGGCCGGCTTGGGAACAGCTGCGTCTTACGTCGCTGGCAGTCAGTACAGGCAGGAGTGACTCTTTGCACACAATAGTATCTTTGACGTAGTCTGGTATAGGTCTTCAAGAGTCCCGCGTGAGCACTCTGCGGATTATCATGGTAAGCGGCACACACCTCCGCGCGGAGGCTCCGTGGGACCACAAGGAGCCACTTGCGGCTTTCTGGCATATAGTTGCGGCAGTAGAGGATGTTTCCAGGAATTTCGAAATGAGCAGCCTGGAGGCGCACGGCTCTAGGTTGAGAAAGGTTCGACGGTGTCGACAGGAATCTGACGGTAGTAGCTGTCCATGGATCTTCTTTCTGCTGGGACACAATGTCTGAGACAGCGATGACAAGGGAGGATCCATTGGCAGAGGTGTTCCGCATCAGCAGAAACAGGGGTATGGGAGGTGGCGTCGTCATGGAACGCTTGCGTCCGGATGGATACACGACGTGGAGGTAGAATTCTTGTAGACGGAGGCCCTAACGAGCGAGTCGTGTCATGGGGTCTTTGAGACACGACAGCCCTCATAATGCCTGGTGGTCGGTGACAATATCAAAGGGGCGGCCATTAGCGTAGGGGAAGGTGTAATGCCTAAAATCCTGATCGTTTATAAATTGACGATCAGGATTTTAGGCATTACACCTCCCCTCCCCCCGAAGTGAAAATGGCTGTGTTGTGGTATCAATGATTAGCTTGAAGTTGGATCCTAAAAAAAACTACATTTTTGAGCGCATTCTGTATTATCCTATGTAGGCTTGTTTTACTACATACATTAAGAAGTTAAAAATTGCAGAGTATTTGCTTGATTGAAGGAGTCATCAAAATCAAATTCCCATTCACTTCTGCCACGAAACTGCCCTTCCGTTTGGCTGCTCTCACCCATGTATGTCTAATAATCCTCAACTGAAAACAACGTTTTTGCCCATGCTGACGATCAATGTATAGTTGATAGACTCTGGGAGTTCGCTAACAATATTTCCGATTGTGATACCTGTACACTTTGGGAAATCTTCAAGGAAACTGTGAACTCTGATGGTGTGTCAAGTCGTGTCGCAAAAGCCTCTGAATTGGCGAAATGTAATACACTTAAAAACAAGACTAAAGCGTCTAAGAAAGAAACAGGTCTAACAAAGAAACAAGTATCCAGCTCATTCAGACGCTCCTGACTGAGCACCCCGGTGCACTAGCTACTCGTAGAAAAAAAATTGGCTCCAATCCACGTTGTGAAGGTGTTTGTACTGCGAAGCAAAATACGACACCCACAATGAATACCCATGCGGTGTCACTTGGATTCATAGACGTGGCTCTACAAAAAGTGAAACCAGAGACTCTGCCAGCCGTTTCCTAGGATTCGCGGGGCGGACTTCCGAACGCAGCAGCGTCGACTGAAAGAAAACGGATAGAAGCGTATTTCGCAGGGTGAGGGGCGTCCTTTTCAGGGGAGGAGTGTATTTCGCAAGGTGAGGGCGGCGCACGCGGCTGTGGCGTCATCTCTCCCACTGCCTTCCCCTAGCCGTCAAGACGACGAGCTCTCGCTCCACTTCTCTATTCAGGCCTAGATTCAATCCCTGGTGGTGCCAGTAGTTTGTGTAGCCTGGATGTAGCCAGTTGTAGCTTGCGATGTTTGTGTAGCCCCTAGTAGCCTAGGAGTTTTCTGCTGACGAGGACACGAAAATTTCCTTGGCTGGTTGGATGTATACTGCTTATCAGTGAAAATATTTTAGAATCATGCTGCCACACCTTCCAAAAGAAAGCCGGGAAACGTTTTGGCGCTACCTTGCCTCTAAGAGTGTGAGCTTGAACAAATACAACAAATCAGTGCTGTTACCACCGACGCCCGTGCAATGGCCGACAAGGCAAACGACTACTTCCATTCCGTATTTTGAGCACCGCCCAACGATAGTTGCCCATTCGTTCCTGCATCATGCCCTCCCTGAGATTTCATGTCAAAAAGGCGTGTTATTATTGCCTAATGTACAAGACAAGTCATCTAGTGGTCCAGATGGCATGCCAAACAAGGCCTTACGCAGTTATGACGAACCAATAGCTCATTACTTGACTGAAATGTTTGTTTTACCCTGGCGTCTTCAATTTTACCTTATCATTCGCTACTGGCTCGAAAGGTGACCACTTACTGATAGAAAACTAGCAGCCTATCTCATTAACGTCCCCATGCTGTAAAGTATTAGAACACATTATTGCTCATTTTATACCGGCTGTTATCGGTATTTAATACGTTACTTTCAGAATTCCAGCTAGGTTGTCGTATAGGTACTTCGATGCAAGCAAATGATAGCTATGGTTCATAAATTGCTACTGCCTTTTATTCAGCCAGTAAGGTCACCTGTATTCCTCGACTTCACAAGGCATTAGATCACGTTCATCATAATACAATTTTAAGCAAACTACTAAACATTGGTTCAATCGTTTTCATTGTTCGTTAGAATAAATCTTACTTGTCGAAAAGGACTGATCACACGGAAGTCTCCGCGCGCACTTCATGTACACTACCTGTTTTGTCAGGTGTTCTGCAGGGGAGCGTCTTGTGCCCCATTCTGTTTTTAAGGAATATGAATGATATACCTTAATTTGTCTCATCTGACGTTCATATACGATTATTCCGCAGATTGCACCATTCTCAGAAAAGGTACACGCACTGAAGATGAAATAACTTTAAATGATAGCCTCACACGTATTGGCCATGGTTTGCGGTATAATGTTGCTGAATAATGTTCTATTCAAGAAGAACATCTTTCCGAACGACAAAGACAGCCTGATAGTAATTCCCACCTCTCTCCGCAATGAAATAGCACAAGCTTGCCTCGACGAGCAATCGCGGGCCATCTAGGCTTCACTCGGACATTGGCCAGAGTCAAGAACAAATATTACTGACCGAGGTTTTACAAACCGTTAGACGCTATGTCCGGACATGCCGTGATTGTCAACGTCGGCCGACACCATTGGGATGACCAGCCGTTTTGCTGCAGCCCCTTCAGGTTCCCAAATGGCCTTTCCAGCAAGTTGAAATGAATCTTTTAGAAATTTTCCACTTTGGTCTCCTGTAAACGATTTGTGGTGGTTGCTGCTACGCAGAGACGAGGCTTCTAAAACGAGTTACGGCAGAAGGGGCATATTTCTTTCATGGGAATATCGTCCTCAGGCACTGCACTCCGTCGACTCTCATCGCAGAGTGTGCAACAGCCGTCACGGCAAAGCTCATGCAAACTGTCATGACGCTAACTACATACCATTCACAAACCAAAAGTTTGACCGAGCGCTTGAACAAAACGATGGCGGACATGCTATGCATTACGTGAACGTTGAGCAGACGACTAGGACGCCATTCTGCCCGAAGTTACCTTTGTTTGCCACACGGATCAACAGGAGACGACCTGAAAGACTCCCCTCCGACTATTGTACGGTCACGAAGTGTTCACTATGGAAGACGCTATACTATCATATTCCGAAAGCGACAACAACGATGAAGGTGCTAAAGGGTTCATACAGCAAGCCGAATAAGCACGGCAACTCGATTGCGTGAGCGTAAGAAATAAACAGCGTAACGATGCCAGCCGTTATAATCTCCGCGTATACAGGTAGACTTCTAACAAGATGACCAGGTGTGGGTGTGGAGTCGTATTGGTCGCCGAGGGCTTTCTGAAGGGCTGCTGGGACGGTAGTTCGGACCGTAGCAAACGACAGTTGAGCGACGTGTCTTACGAAGCCATTCTGATTGGCACTGTGCCCGCAGCACGTCGTAAGCTTCCACCTGAAGTTGTTCATGTGACCTGGATGGAACCCTATTACTCAAGATAAAGCGGTGTTTTACAACGTCGCATTTAAGAGTGTCCAAACCACCGATGGTGTTTTGCTGCGAAGCAGAATGTCTTACTGTTGCGCTGCTGAGCACGAGGTCGCGGGTTCGATTCCCGGCCGCGGCGGCCGCTTTTCTGATGGAGGCGAAAAGCAAAAACGCCCGTGTGTACGAGATTTCGGCGCACGTTAAAGATCCCCAGGTGGTCAAAATTAATCCGGAGCCCTCCACTACGGCGCGCCTCATCGCCTTCGTTGCGTCGGCGCGTTAAACCCTACAATCAATCAATCAGAATGTCTTACTACCCCCCCTCCCCAAGTATTCATTCCGGTGAAGCCGATTTACTCGGCAGCGCGTCTATGCTCCTCCCCGCCACCGCCGACACCGCCGCTTTCATAACTGTTATTCCCCTCGCCACCCCCGAAGCCTCTTTCACAAGTTGCGAAATAGGTTGATAACGGTGGTAGCGCCGTGACAAGATGATTGCGGAGAGTCAACAGAAACGCGAATTGGCGTCTAAACGACGGCGTGCCGCTGTCGCGGAACTTGGCGGCGTCAGCCTTGCCGCGTTAAATTCCACCTCATGTAGCAGCTGTCAAGCCCGCTCGAATGTAAACCAACACGCCCGCTTGGAACGCCAACGTGAGCCCATAGTTCTTCAGATTGGAAGGCTTTCCGAGCGACATTTTCGCCGGTGTATTTCGCGCCTAAGCACACGCTTATCACCAGTTGCCGGTTTTTTCGTGTACGAGTAGAAAGTGTAGGGCGGGCAGGGCGTGTACACGCAGGTATATGCTTCATGTCTTCGCTGATGACATGGCTGTTGTGCTGCCGGTAGGTGTAAATATCGACGTAAAACGGCCCTTTGCGACCTGTCCAGCATCCTCTGTGGTCGAGCGCAGTGGACTGGTGTGTTACAGAGACCGTAAGATGCCTTCGATGCGGCAGGGAAGAAGACTGAGCCATGTTTTTTTTTTTTTTTTGCTAGAATGAAGCTGGTGTCCTTCCAAGCTAATTGCTAGGAAGTATGCTCTATCGCGAATTACAAAAAACGGTTTGTTTCGTGCACTCCGTGGACTGCGCCGAGCTTCGCAAATCTTCCTTCTTCACAGAGTGGAAGGGCACTGTTACGAATTCCTCCGTTCTCGGAAGGCGTGTCTAAAGTTTACACGTCGCTGACGGGGAAGAGCTCGGGAGGACTTTGGAGGCCCCGGATCAAGTAACCGAAGACGAGGATCGGAACGAAAAGCGGCCGCTGTTTACACCATGCGGCGCATCCGACACCATGCCACAGACCCCGGACGGTGCGGCGCCAGCGAGCGACGTGTGTTTACATGTGTGCGCGCTTACAGACGAACCGACGCCAACCATCGCCATTTGAGGCACCGAGACTCTCCTCTTTGTTCGTGCCCTTACCCTCTTTCAGTAGTGTATACCTGTGCGTATAGGCACCGGTCACTGCTCAGAGGGCGCGACGAAAAAGTACCTCCAGCGCCGCCCCGCGGAAGCTTGAGCTAACTTCGGGTCGGTGAGAGGCAGACGGCGGCCGCGCGCTCATATATTCGGCACCTCTCGGTTTGTTTTTGCGATTCTGCAATTGTTTTTGAAAGGTGTCTAGACCTTGAAAACTGTTCTGGCAAATAGTTTCCCCGTGTCTCAAGTGCTTCTGTGCGATTTCCGGACAATTACGGGGCTGACCTTCTACTGTCGGCCTCGCGTGCTCGAAAAGTTAGAGATTGTACGTTCCCGCGCGCGTGTGCGCCGTCAAAGAAATTGACGGGACAGACATCGTTGCGAAGTCCCATTCACAGCAAGTGTAAGCCGTCTCCGAAGCATCAAATAATTACCGCGCCGGGAATGCTTGCGCCGAGAGGCGAAAACGAAAGCAGACACTGGCGGCCTGCCGAGGGGACCGGGCTCGGATCACGAAGCACTCGAAACCACCACCGCCGCAGCGACCGCGGTGATCGCGGCCGGATGTTCACACCACCGAGCGTGTATGGTGCGAGCTTTGGACTCTCGCGGGGTGCGTGTGTGTGCTGTTCGCCCAAGGGAGTCGCCCCACGCCCGAGCAGCGCGTCAGACGTCTTCTTTGAGTGCTCCTCCGTCTATATATGTAATCCCAGTTTTTTCAGTTAATTAAACATCTTTTTAAATTCTCAAACCTCAGTGTTTTCCCACTCAATATGAGCCACGATCAAGCTGACACAAGGGAAGGTTATTTACAGCGCCAATTCAGGTCAGTAGCCAGCGTATACAACGGCGCTCCACGACAGAACCGTGTTTGTGTTATTTCCTCTGTTCGCGCAACCACACTACGGTTACTTTTTCGGTTGCCCTTCTTCAGCTCGGTTGATGTTGTCACTAATTAACAACACATTCCAAACGTTATTAGCTGTTGACAAAAGTAAACGCAGTTCCACACAGTTCGAAATCTGCTGCGGAGTGGCGGTTGTCTTTACGAAGATTCCGTTTAATTTCGGCTTCTATCTTGTGAGTAATGTTAGAGTCGTCTTAGCGGCTAATTGGGATACAGTTTGTTCAGGCCGTTCGGAATTCTCCAAGAAAGCATTTCCTCCTCCTCCCCATCATCTGCTTAAACAATAATAACCTCAACTTTCAGAGTACGCAAAACGTATTAAAGAAGTCAGTGCGAGTGAATGCAACCTTGCTTTTGATAGCTTTCCACGCTCTCGCTTGGAATGCGTGGCCGAACTATGTACACTTCGGGGAACTAAGTAGGGCAGTAAGCGGGATGCGTATTGACCGTCTTGACATTGCTTTTGGCATCACCCGCGAAGTGCTGTGAATGCATATTCTTGTGTCGCCTTTTGGTATCCATTCGGTGCCGTGAATGTTGCTACAAAAAGGTTACTGCTGATAAAACAATAGTGGCGGAAGCGGTAATACCTTGTGTTATGCAACTACTACGACGGCATGCGATTCATCGCAGCGCGTGATGTGTATGAACACTGAAAGCAAACGTTTTAGTTTTACGGCCCTTCCTGTCTGCGCTGCGCACAAACGGTAATCGTACTCATAAGTTTACTCCTTCCACTGACCAAAAATGTCACGACTTTCTTACTTCCTTGACTTTTCTTACTGCTAAAATAAGTTCTTGCGACGCTTATTCTCCCACGGCTGCCCGAGCGCGAAACCTGTACAGAACGATGGCAGGCTGCCTTTCGCGATTGTGGCTGTCCTTCGCGCAGCAGTAGCGGTGCTACCACTAATTCTTTCCTGTAGCCTTTTGATCCTTTCGGACCCTGCAACTTGCAATTATACACAACGTCGAACCGCACGCAGCGCGTGTGTTTTTACTTGCGCTGAACGGCCGGTTGCGACATCCACCGACCCGGAGTTGCTATGCGGGGGCGAGAGGCGGCGCTGGAGTCGCGCGCAAACTGCAGTGTCGGGTGCCTATAATAAACAGTTCTTCAAGTGAACCCCAAACTGTTCGCATCGTTCCTTGGAGATCTCCTGCGCGCGCGGCACCAGCCGCCCCGTTAAGTTACGCGCAGTCGAGCGGGAACTCGCTAATATCTAAAGGCAAGTTCACGCCTGCGGTTTTCCGTACTGTTTTCGACAAAGAAAACACTACTCAACATTTTGGTGCCGAAACCCAGGAGAAGTCGACCAAGCGACACCGAGAGCATCATGGATCGACTCCAGAGAAAGCAAGCAGCAATTCGCAACAGCATCGACAAGACCCTTGCAACCGCCAACGAACTACTGCAAGCGTCACCAGCAGCGATCGGTGAGCTGGAAGAATTGTTTGACTTGCTTATCCAACAATCTGAAGAGCTTAGAGTAGCTAACGAGAACGTCGAAAAGAAGATAGACATCGACCAGCTTGATGAAGAATTGGCCAGCTGTAGTGTGTACAGCACAAAAATAAGCTCGATGAAAACAATCCTCAAAAGAGCTATCAAAATGGGAACAGCTAGCGACATTGCCCCGGCGGTTTCACCGCAAGTTAACACCAGTTCAACGAGCAACACACAGTCCTCGGCTCCCGCGTCAAGTACGACGTCGTTTCAATCACAGGAGGCAACCACCAGACTTCCGAAGCTCGAAATTGCAAAATTCAACGGAGACGTGCGCTCATGGCCGAAATTCTGGAACGAATTCGAGTCGACAATCCACAAGAATTCAGCGCTTCCAGCCATTGACAAATTTAAGTATCTCTCAAGCTATCTGACAGGACGAGCTGCCGCTGCAATCGAAGGCCTTACGTTGACAGACAGAAACTACGAGATCGCGGTCAAAACCCTTTTGGAGAGGTTCGGCAAAGATGAAGTGATCATCGAGGATCATATGTCGCGGTTGCTGTCGATTCGACCCGTGCTGAACGTTGAGGAAACAGGGAGGCTGAGGATGCTGTACGATGAAATTCAGGCTGGTGTCCGAAGTTTGGAGGCCTTGGGCGTGCCGCCGAGCGGCTAGGGAGTGCTGCTGCTCACGGTCCTCCGAAAGAGCATTCCAAAGGAGCTTCGCTTGGAGTACTGTCGCAGGAAGACAGCTCGCAGTGATGGAACCAAGGATGAGCTACTGAGTTTTCTAGACTTCCTGCGAAATGAAATCGAGAGCAGAGAGAGAGCAGAGTACGGTACTTGTCGGTTTCAAGAGTCTCATTCGCCACGAAACAAACAGAACCGCATGGGAAACGACGAAAAGCAGGCATCGTCGTCAGTCCTGTCAGCGTTCGCGGATAAGAAGGAAAATGCATGCGCCTTTTGCAAAGCACGTGATCACCTGACAGCCGACTGCCAGGCGGGTGTTTCTCTCGAACAAAAGAGCAACATACTGAAACAAGAGAGACGTTGCTTCAAATGCACCAAACGAAACCATCGAGCAGCTGAATGTCGTGCGGCAAAATGGCTCACTTGCGCGAAGTGCTCAGCTCGACACGCCACTGCTCTTTGCGGCCTCAACAACAGACCCGCCCGGGAACCATCGAGCCAGGTTGCGGCCCCGCCAGCGCCTACCGCAGAGTCGTCACTTCAGGCAGCAGCGACGGTTAGCGCTGTCCGCATTATGCTGCAAACTGCTCAAGTTTGGGCAGAGGGACCTCACGAGCGATCCAAAGTGAGGCTCCTTCTCGATGGCGAAAGTCAGCGCACATTTGTGAAACAAGAACTATCGCGACGGCTAAAACTCCGCGTCCTGGGAGAGGAAAAACTAACAATTATGACCTTTGGCAACGAGAGGCCCACAGAGCAAAGAAAATGCCGCCGCATCGAGCTGTGGCTGCGCAACCAACACAGCGGAAACGAAGTCCGAGTGGAAGCGTTGGAGGTCCCTCATATTTGCTGCGACGTGATACCAGCTCCTGAGATGACCACCGTGGCCTACCTTAATGAACAAGTAATGGAGGTCGCCGACTGCTCGGTCGATGGGTCCGGTCTCGACGAAGTAGGACTCCTCCTAGGAGCCGATTATTACTGGGAGGTGGCCACCGGTAACATCAAGCGCCTACAAAGCGGGCTCGTCGCCGTGGAGATGGTTTTCGGATGGACGTTGCAGGGAAGTGCGTCAACTTCGTCATCCGCTGTCGCCTATCACGCCAGCACCGGGGTCTTGCGCGTAATGGTAAGCGCCGACCTGGATGGCGACAATCTTTCCAACCAGCTAAAATCATTCTGGGAGCTGGAGCACATAGGCATTACGGACAAGCCAGATAACACCCACACCGAGAAGCAAGTGCTACAGGACTTCTTACAAGGACGGTCGCTACTGCGTTGCCCTTCCCTGGCAAGAAAACATACACGATCTTGCGGATAACAAGACGACGGCTCTTGCGAGGCTCTCCTCTCTGACTACAAAGCTTTTACGCAGTGAAAGCACGGCTGAGGCCTACGACAGGGCGATGCGGGACTACCTCCTTACCGGACACGCTGAGGAAGTTCCCGAAGCGGGTGAGTCCCCGAGAGGACCTGTTTATTACATGCCGCATCGCGGCGTAACGCGCCCGAGCAGTGAAACTACCCAATTAAGAGTAGTTTTTGATGCTTCGTCAAGCGCACCAGGTCAGCGGTCTTTGAATGAGGTACTATCTGCTGGGCCGAACCTAAATCCGAACCTGTCGGATATCCTCATTAGGTTCAGGATGCACAATGTGGCCATCATGGCTGACATTGAGAAGGCCTTTCTCCAGGTTGGGCTTGCGGAAATGGATCGCGATGCACTACGCTTCCTTTGGTACGAAAGCGTTCCAAGACGGGGAGAAGTTCTTCCTCCGATCAAGGAGTATCGAGTGACAAGAGTGCCCTTTGGAGTTACCTCTAATCCATTTCTGCTCGCAGCTACCTTAAAGCACCATCTCGACTCTGTGCATAACTTGTTTCCTGCAACATCAGAGATGCTACGTGACCACTTGTACGTGGACGATCTTGTAACGGGAGCTGACAACCTGGAGGAGGCGGAAAAGATTTCTCGAGAATCACAGGAAATCATGCACCTAGCTGGCATGAACCTCCGTAAATGGAAATCGAACGAATTCAAGCTCGAAGAGGCATTGTCGGAAACAGATCGAACCCAAAGCGGATTTTCCGACGTGACGATGACAAAAATTCTTGGAGTCGAGAGGAGACCAGAAAGTGACGATTTTGTGTTTGAGATGAACACGCTGATTGACTTTTTGAGCAAGCGACAGGACACGAAGCGATTTCTTCTGCAGGCATCTGCACGCGTGTTTGACCCCTTTGGCTTC
Organism: Haemaphysalis longicornis; assembly: GCF_048455015.1. Classification (NCBI taxonomy): domain Eukaryota; kingdom Metazoa; phylum Arthropoda; class Arachnida; order Ixodida; family Ixodidae; genus Haemaphysalis; species Haemaphysalis longicornis. The sequence continues at coordinate 439,784 of NW_027526355.1, read as the reverse complement.
CTCGCGCCAATTTCGACTACTGCGAAAGTAATGTTTCAGAGCCTGTGGGAACGAGGGACAGACTGGGACGAAAGTCTCCCGCCCGATATAGCTGAGACGTGGGACAAGTGGTGCCACCAGCTGCCTATGCTGAGGCAGATCGCAACACCTAGGCTACTCGCTCGTGACCTCAGCCATGCGTGCACAGAAGTGGAGCTCCATGTGTTCTGTGATGCCAGCCCAAAGGCATACGGCGCTGTTGCTTATGTTAAAGCAAGGACAGAAAATGGATGCACCACGGTGACACATTGATGGCTAAAGCGAGAGTGGCTCCTCTCAAGCGACTGTCACTACCGCGACTGGAATTGATGGGAGCCGTTATCGGCGCACGGCTGGCAAAAAACCTGACGAAACAGTTGGGAATTGAAGGCATAACAGTTCACTGCTGGACAGACTCAACGATAGCCTTAAGCTGGATCAAAAGTTCCGCCTCCAAATGGAAGCCTTTTGTTTCAAACCGAGTCCAAGAGATACAACAACTGACCAATCCCGAAGTGTGGAAGCACTGTCCCGGAAAGGAAAACCCCGCAGACATATTAACCAGGGGTATCTTACCATCAGTTTTGGTGAATGCTAAGCAATGGTGGGAAGGGCCAGAGTGGCTCAACAAAAGTAAAACGTACCCCGCCTTCGAACCCTGCCTTGCTGATCCCCAACTCTGGCAAGAAGAAATCAGAACGCCGGTGCTAAACACCATAACAGACGGCGAACCAGCTGTTCTGATAAACCTAAGCGAAAAGAGTTCCCTCACTAGAGTGCTTCGGACAACAGCGTGGATCAAGCGCTTCCTCTACAACTGCCAAACCTCTTCGGAGAAAAGGATGGGGAGCCTCTCAGCCGAAGAGATGACCGAGGCGGAGAGGTACTGGCTGAGGATTTCACAGATGGAAACATTCGGAAATGAAGTACGGACCCTCAGTGCATCCAAGTCGCTCGACCGAAAATTCCCGATAAAAGATTTGAACCCGTTCCTAGACACCAAGGGACTGCTACGGGTTGGAGGTCGGCTGCAAAACAGTACAGAGCAAGAGAGAACAATACATCCGATCATTCTGTCTGCGAGGCACCCTTACGCTGGCCTTCTGATTCGCGGGGAACACAAGAGGCTTCTACACGCAGGAGTACGAGATACGTTATCCCACCTCCGTGAGAACTACTGGATCATTCGTGCAAGACAAGCCGTGAAATCAGCCATAAGACACTGCTTGCCGTGTCAAAGACAGAGTTGTCGACCTGCCGCGGAAGCTCAGGCCCCGCTACCAGCTGACAGGGTGACTCAGGCGGACCCCTTTGAGGTTACGGGTGCAGACTTCGCGGGCCCCATATTTTACACGGACCAAGGAAGCATGCGGAAGTCTTATATAGCGCTCTTTACTTGCGCTACAACCAGGGCGGTACACCTAGAGCTGGTAAGAGACCTCACTACTGAGACATTTCTTATGGCGTTGAGGATATTTATTGCGAGAAGAGGAATACTGAAAACTGTGTACTCGGACAACGCTCTCACATTCAAGCGAGCCTCAGCGGACATGAACAAAATCTTCCACGCCATCAAGGGAAGCGACACTCAGGCATACCTAAGTGACCATCGAATAACTTGGAAATTCATAGTGGAAAGAGCAGCATGGTGGGGTGGTTTCTGGGAGAGAATGGTACGTACAGTCAAGAACGTTCTCCGAAAGGTTCTTGGAAGAAGTGCACTCGACTACGACAGCATAGTAACCATTCTCACTCAGGCGGAAGCGGTTGTCAATTCTCGTCCGCTCACCTACGTGCACTCTCAGGTGGAAGAACTCACGCCTTTGACCCCGTCGCACTTACTCATCGGACGTAGGCTTACAAGTTTGCCCTCCCCCGGCGGTAATATCGTAACGACATCTACGAAAAGTACAGTCACAGGGCAATCGCAGCGACGCAGCGCCCTTATGGATTTGTTCTGGAGACGATGGAGACGCGAATATCTGCTGGAGCTACGTTCGGCGCACTTCGCAGCGGGGCTCCCGCAGAAGAGCGTCAAGGAGGGAGACATTGTCTTGCTCGGCGAAGATAAAACACCTCGCCAGCTGTGGAAACTTTGCAGGATGGTCGAGACGTTTCCCCGACGAGACGGAAAGGCTCGGGCCTGCAGAATAGTTCTTCCTAACAAGAAAGAATTACGGCGGCCAGTTCAAGCGCTTTACCCTCTGGAGCTGTAATAAGAATGAGCAGAGGCTCATTGGGGGGGAGGATGTTAAGAATTCCTCCGTTCTCGGAAGGCGTGTCTAAAGTTTACACGTCGCTGACGGGGAAGAGCTCGGGAGGACTTTGGAGGCCCCGGATCAAGTAACCGAAGACGAGGATCGGAACGAAAAGCGGCCGCTGTTTACACCATGCGGCGCATCCGACACCATGCCACAGACCCCGGACGGTGCGGCGCCAGCGAGCGACGTGTGTTTATATGTGTGCGCGCTTGCAGACGAACCGACGCCAACCATCGCCATTTGAGGCACCGAGACTCTCCTCTTTGTTCGTGCCCTTACCCTCTTTCAGTAGTGTATACCTGTGCGTATAATAAACAGTTCTTCAAGTGAACCCCAAACTGTTCGCATCGTTCCTTGGAGATCTCCTGCGCGCGCGGCACCAGCCGCCCCGTTAAGTTACGCGCAGTCGAGCGGGAACTCGCTAATATCTAAAGGCAAGTTCACGCCTGCGGTTTTCCGTACTGTTTTCGACAAAGAAAACACTACTCAATAGGCACTACGTTTTTTTTTTCCTGGGCTACTGTCATAAGCATCGGGATGATGCTCTTCACTGATGGGGGCAAATATCAAGAGAGCGTTTGCTATGGAGTGGAGCTATCAAGACGACGACGACAACGAAGTGTTAGCGTCGTGCGTGGAGGAGAGCTCTTCCAACCATAGAGTTTCATACAATAATAACTAGAGGGGAAACTGGCGCTAGTGTCAGCGCGAACACGGCGGCGGCGTTTACGCTTGAATGGGAATGATAGTTCTGGAACCGGATTGCGTAGGATCCAAACGGGCCTATGGCTGCGCAAATTCTGTTTTTTGACAAAAAGAAAGCTCTTATTGTCTTATTACCCGGTTCGTTGTTTACAAATTACATGGCAAACAAGAACGTTAGTGACCAAGCGCTGTTTTTGTACGAAATAAAACGGCGCGTTTAAATAAAAAGCGTACGAAGCGTCCAGGAGGTTTGTGGAGCAGGTTTGCCATTTGCCGCCAACTGTAGCAGGACGCGGACTTCTTTAAAAACTAGTTCTAAAGGTTTCGGCGCTGGTAGTTTGTAATACTAAGAAAAGTTGTGTGCTCATAAAAAAAGAAACTGATTACCTTTGGCGAAGTTATTCTTGCCTGAATTAGTGACGTTCATCAAGCTGCGTTCCTATCAGCCGCCGATACTGCTGGTCTACGCCGTAGGAGCCGGCGTTCGCAAGAAAGGTGTGGCTATTCCAAGCGATTCGCAACCGTCGTCAGCTCGACAATACATTGCTCTGCCGAATGAGCAGCGCCGCATCTCGCACCATCTCCTAATTCGCAGACAACTTTGCCGCACAGAGCGCCGTCATTTGTGTTTTAGCGCTCGCTCTACCAGCAATGGATTGATAAGCCACCAAATTCGAAACTCCGGTTATAAAACATTCCACGCAGGGCGGCGTCAGTGTGCGCGCGGCATGCAGTTCAAGGAGAAACGTATTTGTGATTTGTGATACTTTTTTCAACACCCAGCGTAGGCAAATGCGTTCATGTAAATCGAAAACGAAAACGAAACTGTCTGCATATTCGAATCCATAGTAACTTCTGCAACCCATCGAATTCCAATCCCAAACCAGAACTACCCATCACGCCCATTGAGGGGGTCGATCGCAGCGCCAGATTCCTCTCTAGTTGTTATTGTATGAAACTGTATGCTTCCAACGGCCCGCATGGAGAACGCTGATCAGATTCGGCAGAGCGGAGAGAAAGTCTCGCATTCGATCACGTTTCTGCTTGCTCTCTTTTGTGGCAGAAGTTCGCCTTAATAAATATACACTTGCCATTTTCCATCACTTCTGGCTACCCGTTCCCTACACGCAACACTACTACTCAACTGTTTGTTTCAAAGCTAGCGTGGTCCAAAGAAGTTCAAGAAAACACACTGAAGACCACTTTTTGCTTGAAATAAAAATTCCACGGCTGAAAGGGTTAACTTCAGCTATCCGTTGCGCTTCATTATACAATTTAACGCGCCGACGCAACGCAGGCGATGAGGCGCGCACTAGTGGAGGCTCCGGATTAATTTTGACCGCCTGGGGATCTTTAACGCGTGTCAAAATCTCGAACACACGGGCGCGATTGCTTCTCTCCTCAATCAGTAAAGCGGCCGCCGTTGCCGGGAATCAAGCCCGCATCCTCAGCTACTTATTTCGTCACCCAAGGTGGAATACAGATATAAAATATAATAACCGCCGCCTCCCATCCCGCCTTCCACTACACGGATTGATTTTGATGCTGACAGTATCTCTTGAATGGCGGGAAATATAAGTAGATAAAGACTGGGACAATTGTGGTAATCACCTCAGCTTGAGCATGCATCTCGTAGGTGCTGACGGGAGAGTGCAGTTGCATTACTGCACCACAGTCCGCGTGCAAATGCCACAAACATCGCGGGCGATGTGAGAACTATACCGACGTTCGTGTCTCCTACGCAGGCGCCACTGCGCTGTCTTCTAAAGATTTTATCTAGCAACGCAAGCTGGTTTTCTGCGAATTCGCCGTGCCTGTAAGAACGGAACTATTTAAGAGCAACTTTTACCTATTGTTTCCCGAAAAAGTGTCTTCGAATTCAACTAAAGTTGTGTTTCTGTTGATGATGTGATTAACAAATGCAATAGGCGGAATGAATAATATCGCGGAAATCAAAATATCTGCCGAAAACCGCAATATTTTTTGCACGGGAGCTTGGAAAAATGTGTCCTATAGCCTAGCCGTTGGACATTTTGCTTGGTTTAACAGTAAGCAGCATCTCGTCCTGCGAAATTTAGGTACACTTCAGCTCTGGGATTGCCACCTGCGCAATAACCTACAGCCACGATCAAAAGTTTCTGGACCAGGGAAATGGCCATTTTAGGTTCCTATACAAGCCCGACAAACTGTTAAAGACATGCGAGATGGCGTATTTGTACTCAACTAATGAAAACTACCTCACATAGTATTCCGGGCTGACGCGCGGCAGAGAAATAACTCAAAATTGCTGCTTTCGTGGTCCGTAAACTTCTGATCTTGGGTGTACATAGATGACAAATGCTCTTGTGTGTTCCACTTGGCTTTAGGCTGTCAGTAGCAAGCTCAGAAGTGTTTTAAGCTGGGCGAGGTGGTACTGTTCCATGGCGGGTAACAGCGCGCAAGCTGTACGAAAGCACGAAAAGGGACAGGCACAAACAAGCGCTTTCCATTTGCGAGACACAAACAAACACTGCAACGCTTGTTTGTGTCTCTCCCTTTTCGTGTTTCCGTACAGTTTGCGCACAACCTCAAAACGTGTTTCATTATTCACTATACGGTAAGCAGTAACAATTCCACGCGCGTTGTTTTAATTTATTCCCATTTTATTTTATTGGTCCGTACATTTTTGCGGAACTCGCCGGACTGTGACCACTAGGAAAGAAGTCGTACGTGCCAGGGAAAACTCCATCATCGTAACATTGCAGCAGGCGAATTTTCTGGCAGTATGTTTCGTTGTATATTCTTAATTGACGGTTACCGCACTTGCTGGCGTATACGTCACCGCATGTTTTGCTCCAGCTTGACGTACTTCCTTCTCGCACCCACATCTCACAAGCTGAGCTGCACCCTTCCGTCTGGGCGGCTGAAAAAGAAATTTCCTACAATGTGAACCTTGAATATTGCAAAAGTTAAGAACTGCGGAAAATATTTGAACAAAAGTAATAATTTTTGAAATATGCATACACTTACCCCAAACATCCACTTGAAAGCCAGTATGAGCACCGGCAGTTCAGTGAATATCTATCTGTTTGTAAAGCCTCATGTATAAGGCAGACATACCATGACCCCGTTGTGCCAAAAAATAGGCAGTTTAAGGATCTCGACCACATTAAGGGGCCGAAAACATGAGATGGACAAGACCTTTGTTGTATACCTTAGCCAGCACCAGCCGTTCTTTCGCACACACATGAGCCTCGTCTGAACTCTCGAAAGATTGTACCTTCATTTGCTAATCGCTGGCCCTTTAGAGTCATTTTAAGGGAAACCCTAATATAAAGCTTTGCGATAGAAGAAAATCGACGAAAACGTTCCTCGAGGCACTTAAAGAAACTCTGAAAGAGGCTTTGCCGATACATGGGTGTTCGCTGTTTCAGATGAGTCGATGTTCTAGTAATTCCCTTCTTTTTGTTAGAGCGATGAGTATTAAAGGAGGTACTGCAAATCGAAACAGAGCCTTTTTGTTTGCTACGCATTTCCCCTTCATTTCGCCTTTCTTCCGGCCCCTGTCCAGCGCTTCGCTCGGATATTTCGCATGATCCCTCGCCTCTCGGTGCAGTCTGCAAAAACGCCCCGTTGCGCGCGTCTGCTACAGCGATAGTACCGCGTCGCAAGTATCCTTTTGGGACGAGGCCATCTAACTCTCTGCGTTCCGTTTGCGCGGTATTTTCATTTCTCATTCTGCTTATGAATGCCGCCCTCCGCTCATGGTTGGAAGGGCTGAAAAGAGGAATGGGGCGGCATTTTAAAGCAAAGCTTTACTACTTCCGTCCAGCGATTTTGTGGAGGATGCGCAAGGTCACCTGTCGGGCGCTTCGCCGCACAAACTGGCGCGGGCCGTGGGACGAGCAGCGCACAAATGAAACGCACGTGTCGCGCGCCGCCTTGAAACGCCGTGCATTCCGAGGAAGGTCGCGCCTGCTCACACCGGATGCGCTAATGGCCACCACATGAGGTTGACTCGCTTTTCCCTCTTCCCTGGCCCCCAGCGGCAAGCGGAGGGGACGATGAACAAGAGACGCGGTCCGGGCGCAGGAGAGCTCGGCCCGCCGTCTTTGGGCTCCGCGCGAGCACTGTTTCCGAGCCGCCCGCCGGGCTGTAAATAAATGTATAGTTTTTGCATCGGAAGCTGAGTTTGTCGGTTGAAGATACCCGGGGTGAGATCCTCAGCGCTGCTGCGGCTTGGAGGAGAAGCCCATGGAAAAGAACATCACGAAGATAACTCACCTTTTGACCGGAGACACACCCCCGGCGACACACCCCTCGAAGCGCATCGCGTGATTCGCCGGGACCGCTATTGGCGCCTGCGGGCGCCGACAGCTGTCGCCACCGCCGCTGCGGCCGAGACAGCCCACCACCTCCGCAGCTTCCTATGCATGCGGCGCTGGGTCGCTTCGGGCAACGTAATTTGCCTCGCGCCCGGGAACGGTGCGTTCGCCATGAATGAACGCCGCGTTCGCCGGCCTCCTTCTGTGTGCGTTGCACGGAAGCCTTTGAGACGTGGTCGGCAATAGAGCTAAATCTAAGGTTAACCAAGCGAAATCAAGACTCAGCCAGACTAAGCCAAGCTTTTTCTTTGCATACCGAAGGTTAGCTGAGCTAAGCCGTAGCCATTTTTACGGTTGCACAGCATGCCGAAAGATCAAGCCAAGAGATACCGACCCCGTCAGAGTCACCGCGTGGAAGTGGTGATCACTTGTTTTGGTACATAATATAACAGTCTAAAATATGTGAGCGAACGAGTAAAGAATCGCCTCCAAATTTCTTGAAGTGACCCCGTACATGCGTTCCGAACCGACTTCCGTTTAAATATTGCCTAATTGCCCTCTTTTTCGCGCCAATGTTGAGCTTGGCCGTGTTGTGGTGACGCCATGCAAGCGCGTCCACACGCAGTAGTAGTAGCTTGCACTCCGTTATTCCTATCGGTTCTACACATTTATAACCGTAACAAAGATATTGACGCAGCTTGCACTAGTGGTGCAAGGCTGGAGAAACGGCAGAGCTGGCGGCCCCTCTCCCTTCGTCGGAGACCCGGCTCTAGCATCTGACATGGATAGATTTCCGAACTTGCGGATGGAAGTTTTCTGCGACTGGCAGGCCCAGATAGTGTTTACCACAGGCTTTCATATCTCTACTAACGTGGACCGCATTAGAACGCGCTAGAACTTGCGGGAACAGGCTTCGCAAACTCGGCGTGTGATCTCCCCACTTCAGGCGCGACCGCACGTGAATTGACGAGGAATACAGCACGCGAGAGATCACGCCACGAACGAAGGACAGAGTGTTCTCGAAGCTCGAGCTGCCCGACGCCAGGTGCTCCTCACGAGGCGCACGCTCACGTGCTCTCGCACCTTTTTTTTATTTTTTTTTAGCTCATTACGTAGCGCAAGCCCACGCCTAAGCCTGGACGACTCCCCGCGGTCCTCACGAAGCGCACGCTCACGTGCACTCGGCTAGAGAGTTTCCTGATAACACTCCACGCCATAACTAAAAGCTTAAACAACTCTGCTGTTCAAAAGCAACCCAGGGTTGGACGATCCGGCTCAGGGCTTTGTTTGCGTGTGTCGTGCATTCGACTGCCCCCTTTCCCAGAGAACTTCTACGCGACCCTGCAAATATCAATTAGACAAGTACAGCGTAAGAGGTAGCATGGGCGGTCTAGGAAGAGTAGAATGGGTTTGGGGCCACGACTGTCCGTTTTTGGGATTCTGCATACAATTGTACAAAACAATTAAACCACCCTCGCTGTTTCCCCTGATGGCCTAGAAGCGTTTTTGTCCTCATAAAGGCTGTTCCTTCATTTCTTGGCACAAGCAGTGCTGCCAATCGCCATGTTGCGGGTCTGGCGGCCGACCGCAGTCCTACATTTCCCTCCACCTTCCAACACCTACCTTGTATTTTTTAAACGGATGGGAGGAAGTTATGCCTTTTCTATTAAAGACATGCCAATTTTTCAAAATACACACATCAGTACTTCTTCCTCTGGAAGTGCAATTGGCTCTTCTAAGTGTAAGCACAAGTTCAAAATTGAATAAATTGTGTCAATGGCGTATTGAGGTTTTAAGTGGTAGTTCCACAGTTCAATCAAATTTTTTTTTTCAAATCGCTAATCAGATGCGCAGACCATGCCAGGAAAAACCACACAGAAAAAAACTACGAGCCTGCCAGGATTTGAACCCGCAACGTTGTTGGAGTGCCCGCGACACTTGAGGCCACTGCACGAAGTCTGCTTTTTTATCCCAACAAAAACAGCTTTGTTTGCATTCTAAATATTCAGTGTCGAAATCGTGAATGGTCATCATCGCTGCACCGATGAGATCCTCATCATCGGTGCCCACATTCGCGTGAGCAGTTCTAGTTCGAGCTTCTTCGTCTTTCTTTCAACGTCATTGGAATCTAGAACAACCACCGTATCCCCGGGATGTCGCGGCCCTTGGTGCCTCCTCCTATTTTACATTTCTGTGCCAAAACGCGGGATAAAGACCCATCTGTGATTTGGAGTCTTCCAACCTTCGGCCTTTTGAAGTAGGACTCCTGGATGGGGACCACGAACCGCTGTAATTGACAAAACCAGGGGTGCCATTCAAACCCGACCAACTTGGTTGGCATATGAGACGACGACGAATCCTCACCTCCTATAATTTCCCTCGATGGGCAGCGATTTCATAAACCGGGAGAAGAATGCTGCAGCGCATCGCGCGACGAAAGGCGTGCTTCGTATGCAACAGGATTTGAGTTTCGCTCTGTCTAGGATGCACTATCACAAACTGACGATAAAAAGTAAAAAAGAGAGGATAATAGTTCGACCACTGTTCAAAGAAGCAAACGCAGTTTTTGGCTAGTCCGGTATAAGCAGTGATGTTTGGCATGTGTTGACGAGCTTTCTGCGCCTGTAACGGAAAGCTGAAATTGGATTGAGATTGTTAAACGAGGAAATTTATCAATTTATCGACATCAATCATTTATACGAGGATTTTGCAACTACCGTAGAATATAAAGCTAAAATCATGCATGCTATAATTCGGTTATTTCACGGATTGAAAGACGAAAAATGTGAAACAATTGAACTCTGCGAATTCATCGAGACAATGAATTTATCGAAAACCTCCAGCACGTTTTTTACATTAACTACACAGTCGTATGACCCACATGATTTTAAAAATCGTGATGAGGAAGCCTTTTGACAGGAACTGTGATTGCTTCACATGTTCTACCACAAGCATAAAATGAGAAGATGAAATATTCGTTGGGGCCACGTGACCCTCAAACCAAAGATGTCTTGCATTTGCGCTCGTTTGAAGAGTTCCCAGCTAGACCCGGAGCGAGACAGGCTGCTCACCTAGTGCCGTAACCATGCCACTTGCAGCTCCTTATGCCATATTTACTAGCGTAAAACCACGAATGCTTATCCTGAGAAATAGAAAGTGCAAGACGAGCCGCACATATTTTCAACGTATAGACCAGAGATACACAGCCCTTTAGAGAGCGATCAAGATGCTTATACAAGAGAAGCAACGAAGGATGCAGCTGTGGGTACCGGAGAACGCACTCGAGAGCCAAGAGTACAAGGCACCCCCATTCGAAGATCAAGAAAGTATCCGATAACGACAATCGACTGTGAGAGTAGAGAACCTGCGAAAGAGTGCCTTTAAGAAACTGTTTTGAAGCCACCGTGAAAACCCCGAGGAAGTCCCCATCAGTCTACAAGACCATCGAAGACGGGCTCCACATTTCAGCCTGGCTGCTTCATCTGCACCGACACTCTGGCGTGTTTTCAAAGGACAGCACCTGTCGTAGTCTCCCCGTCTGTCTACCTCACCGGATCAGACAGGAACGAACGTAACCTGGTAACGTGTCGCGGACTGACCACGGCTTCTTTGTGTCCGGGGAAGATGTAGAAACTGTATGGATTATCATCATTGTGGCACCGATCAGATCATCATAAACGGTGCCCGCGTTGGGGTGAGCAACTCTAGCCCGAGCTGCTTCCTCTTTCTCGCATTACCATTTCTAAATAGAACAACCACTGTATCACCGGCACGTCGCAGCCCCTGGTCTACCCTTCTATTTTATTTTCAGTAAATAGAGATGGGACACGTGGCTGTTGAGTTATAGACAAATGAAATGAGAACCCGAAAATATGAATACGAACAGCAAAACCAATGAATATAGATAGTGGAGATAAAATAATGGCGGGCGAGTAGTATATTTGCGAAGACATCTTTTCAATTTCTGTTACTGTAATGCAGTCACGCGAAAATTTGTATTTTACGGAAAGAAATCGCGCTATTTCTGTGCTCGGGTTCATATTTTCGCCCTCGCATCTCGTTTGTCGATGACTGCACATTCCGATACATTACACTGCATATAATCTGGTTCAGGTGAGAATGCTGCTTGCTTCCCCACCTTTGTTTCATTTTATGTCCCTCTTCTCTAATTCTGCTGGTTCAGTTTGCGTAAAAAAGAGGCAGAATGGTAGTGAAAAAACCTGAATGGTGGCAAAAACAAGGGGGGGGGGCGGACACTAACACACCTATGACGAGAAAAAAACTGGATGCTTCTGACACATTCAGGACTGGCATTCTCGTGTGGTTAAGGGTAATCAGTCACACTCCGACTGTACGTGGAAAGTTCTACTGGAACAAAAGCACAGGGTGTTGGGTTTTGCTGCATGCTAGCTGGTCGCTGGCTTCATAACCGCTTGAAGCGCTCTGCGTCCTTTGTTTTGAAGATTACCGTAGCATGGCAGCAACGCACAAGGGCCTGGCACAGTTCAGTGTCATTTGGCTCTGCATTCTGCATTGTAAGCCTCCTGTGGTCCGGCTTTATTTCGGTACGTGTGTGGCCGACCATACAGCCGGCAGAATGGGCGCTCCACCAGAAGTCGAAACGTCTTTCGTGGCGACACAATGCACGAATCAATCGGACACGCTCTGACAAACACCCACCTAGCATACTGACGCGCATTTTGTCGCGCGCACTCAAAAAGCCACACAGAGCTTGCGCTTGCTAAGAATGAAGGAATAAAGGTAAAGGAAAGGCAGGAATGTCAACCAGGCTGTGGCCTATTTTGCTTTCCTTGACGTGGGGAAGGGGAACAATGGGAAAAAAGACAAAAAGCAGTAAAAGAAGGGAAAGGTAAAGAGAGAGCGTAAAGAGGTGTGGCCAGCGCCACGGCACTATAGGCGATAGAGTTCATTGACTTCACAGATAGCAGCACCTTGTGCTACAGTCTGCTGTTAAGAGATTTGTGATTGTATATACACGCCTGCTAGGGTAGCATGGATCCAAGCACAGAAGGGTGGACAATGTGGGATTTTCTGCGTAATAAGACACAAAAAACGTCCTTCTTAATTGAACTGATAAATAACAAAAGTTCCTACATGGTTACTGCAAAAATCACGATACCGTTGCAGAACTCTTCACCGCAAAAGCTCCTCTGGCTTTCGAAAATTGAAACGCCAACAACCTAATATAGCAACACGCTCAAAATGAATCAGATAGAGCGTTAGTTGTCGTGACCACTGCACTGGAAGCAATTCGGATTCTACCATTTCTATTGTTCAGTTACTTTGAGCTTTAAACAGCACGGCCTAATACGGCGCCAAGTTCGAAAATCCCTGGTGACCAGGCCACCTACCGGCACCTGTATAACCGACTTGCTTGTCCACTTCCTTCCCATAATTTCCTCCAGGAGTAACACCAGAATCAGGAATAAACGACCAGCTTGGCCGATATGTTGGTTTTCTTGCTTCCTCTGGTGGTTATAATATATGTATAATAGCAAGTATCCAACTGTTCAAACCGCTGTTAGTTGAGAATCCTAAGGTGAATGGATAATGAAATTTTAGAACGCTTAGCCGAATACGCCGGGCTGAGTTAAGTGTCACCTGCAAGTGGAAGATTTTAAAATCTTGTAGGATTCAATGTGATTGGCAAAATATATCGACTAAAAATCGCAGCCAACACAAATGGTTGAACAAAGACAAACAGCCACTTTACCTGCATCCCAGTGCGGCGTTTGTACAACCGAGCAGTGGCCGTCCGTGAACAGAAACTGGTACTTGGCGATGACAGTGCGTCCTGTAATGAGCACGAATGCTATTTAGTGTTCTCAACGCGCGTTTAGCAACAACCTTCTTCCTGCATTTTTCATCCGAGGGTTGGAAGAGGGGCTTGTTTGTAACCAATATGTGTGGAGTCTACCGCGGCAACGGTGGCTTACAGAAACCTTTTGGTTGTGTTGTTTCACCTTTTGTAACTTCAAATCTATTCGTGACAATGTGTTGAGTAGCGCTATGCGTTATATAGTGATTTTTTTGCATCATCTCACGTAAATGCAACGCTGCTTTACTCTGCGCGATAATTCAAGTCTGGGCAATCTCTAGCTGACAAACTCTAAAAATTTGATAGCCCTATTCCCCACATTGCACATACCGCATTACACTGGAGTGGAGCAACTATGTCGGTGCCTCCGTGCTCGAAAAGATGCAAACGCAAATGACGCTGCTATTTTCTGCTGACACTCCAATAGTGCTTCCCCCTATTTAAATTCGGGAAATATTATGAACCCAAAACAAGTAAGGATGTTTTTTGACGAGTAAAATAAATCAGCGCGAACATACAAAGCCAAAAAATTATTGCTGTGTCTGAACATTCCCTTGTATGCAACTACACTGCGCAACACTTATGCTGAATAAACATGCTTGGTTGCAGCAGTACTTTGTTCTGAAGAAGTACATGTATATAAGTCACGCCTAATTCCTATGGAGCACAATCCTTTACATTCCTATTCTTATATTCACGTTTCTAGCAAGATAAAGTTCAAACGCTGCTTGCAATCGTAGAAGAACTTGACTTTTATCAACTTTGTGCGTTTGATATACTTACAAAGATGTTGTTTCGCCCAACACATATGTTTAAACTAGGAAATAGTTTGTATATTGGAGAAACACAGGAAAACTTGGAACACCGTACAAACAAAATCGTTAAACACGGGGCGCCCATGTGCATGGTTGGAATTATGAATAGTTTGTACCGTCTACCTTAACTGAACTGCTGCTGTACTTTTTAGCAACGATTACGTTGTTTGGTATAATATTGGTAACTGGAGCGAGCGCATCTTAATATTCTCTCTGAATGCCATAATTATTTTATGAAATTATTTCCAATCCAAGCAGCCGCAATTTCATCAGAGAAAAGTTTTTGAGTGAGTCCTTAGAGCAGAACTAACCTTTAGTAAGCGTTTTACCGCAACGACTGTCTTAACTGAAACTAAGAATAACTGCTCAGTTGTTTTTATTTACTGTACTGGAGGAAATTCGCTTACCAGGAAGAACTCGCCTGGCGTAACTGCCAGAATTTTTATCTTATAAACACATTTTAAAGGTTAATTTTGACGGATACCACTTTGACCAGTATTTTTAAGGCAGCCTATATTCCCCTAAAGCAATCATGGTGATTCATTCGTTTTGCATTTCGTAAATTAACTTCGCATAAACTTGCTAATTAAATAAAGCCTCAAGATCGCAACTACCTCAAAAAAAAACTGTCCGGGCACTGTACGTTGGAAAAGGCAGTAATAAGGAACACGCAAACTCATTTCCCACAATTTTACTGCATAGAACATCTAAACGGGGGAGAGCTGTCTTTATACAGTCCCATTAAAGATATTTTCCGCAAAATAAACGCCCCACCTTCGCCGTAGTGCTGTGTTGCTGTTAGGATATCACCGTTTGTATCATACTCCGATGTAATGTTATATCTGCAGGAAAGACAAGATGAATCGTCAATTTGTAATGGTCGAAAAACTTCGCAAGGAACTGTACACTTTCTATGCGCAGTCGGGGACGACCACACAATATATATTTCATAAACGTATTCAAACGTTTATCTATATTTGTGATCCACAGGGCAGGAACGGCACTGCTCGGTTATAAGGACATTCAAAGTAATTGGTACCGACATCTTTTTGAAATACCGGGTTTACGGTGAAACTAAAATACCATTTTTTTTCTTTTGGCAACTGGAGAAAACCGAGTAAATATAAAAAATTGCATTACGTTTTCTTATGTAAGCACATATAAAAAGAGTTACTCGCGCTTTAATCGGTGATTTTCAGGAGACGAGTCAGCGGCGAAATGCGCCTTATCTCACAACTACAAATTCGTTATAATTTTAGGTCTGTGTAAGGGCCCCTGTTATAATTATAACCTCGATTAATACATCGAGACGCAAATTGCCCACTTTCTGTGGAAGTTGATAAAATTTTCTTTTCTTTCCTTTGTTATCCTGTCGTCCTAAGTATCCACCAACGCCGCCTGTATAAACAGTGCCTAACGCGTGAGCGAAAAATGGCCAAACAGCCACTCTCCTGTTGCTCTCTCCTACCCTTCCCCGCTCCGTAGCCTTCCACCGTGCTTTCGTGTCCGCCAGCCAGCGCCGCTTCTCGGAAACTATGCAAAATAGTAGAAAGTTTGTTTAGCGTTCCCGAGGCGGCGCTCCTACGCCTTCTTGTTTTTCACCATGCCTGTCCGTCTTGGTCTGTCACTGATAAAACTTCCGTTGTCACGAAGCAAAATCCCTGGCGCTGCCGCAGGCTAATGCCGGCTTTGCGCGCTTATCTACTCGGATCACAGGCCCTGAAATTTTCTGAGTGGGGCATCCCCCCTCTATCCCCTCCGCATTTAGGTATTGTTTTGACCCCCCTGTTCGCACTCCGCATCGGTACGCACTTCTAAAATTAAGGACTGTACTGTAGAAGCACCCGGACAGCGTGGCGGGATCGCAGCTGCTTATCCTTTTGTTTCCTATAATTTTCACAAGTTTACAAGCACGTGATATTATTGGAAAGTAATCGTAGAAGTGAGCGCCTGAACAAAAAACGTGCACGCAATTTTTTCTTCTCTAAATACTCCAGGAAGAAAAATATCAGTAAAATAATGGCTGCCCCATCCGAAAATATCGTTTTTCTGTTAGCTATATGTCTACCCGACAATCAGTATGTTTGTTCTTAGACTATTTCAGTCCGCCTCCGTCTTTATCTTTGGAAAAATGCAGCAAGTATGAAGCGAGCGACACGTTGAACGAGATCCCCAGTGCGCCACAGAACTAGCGCCCCGTCACGGCTAAGATGTAAGCGAAACGGCCCTTGAAGCCCAACAGGCACGCTGACAGACACACGCCGTAGAAGTGGGTGCAGCGTTCGCGACTCGCGAACAGTGACGTAAGGCGAGATGTCCGCCGGCACGCGCCACATAGCGGATCCGTGCCTGAACTAAGCGTCCCTACCCTTCCCATTGAAAAGCGCGCGACGCGTCAGGCAATGTTAATACAGGCGGCGTTGTATCCACAATACCGTCTCCCTTTAAAATATTTGTCTTGGCACGCGGGTCAAAATAGGCGGTGTTAGTAACCAAAAATTAGTGGAAAAACTGTTACTGCTCCAAAGAATGGAAAGCCAGACAAAGTTTTAAAAACGACAGTATTTCTTGGGCTGCTCACATGCGAACATTTTGGTCTGTATGTACGTCTGTGTGTATGCCTGTCTGCCCCTCGATTCAGCCGCCCGGCCAAAAGTTAAAATCAATTTCTAAACAAGGCGTTCATATAGCCCGAAACATTTTTCAATCTAGTTAACTTGAAATATGCTTCAGTTTTGTCATTATTGTTCACCAAAAAGATTACACTGGGCATATTGAGGAAGAAAGTGAATACATAGCTAGTGTTTGAAGTTCTTTAATTCAAAGTTGATGTGTGTTGGAGTTTTACGAAAGCACAATAAAAAGAAATACGTTGAAAACGATGTGTTAACCACAAAAATAAAAAAAGGCTGGCGATTACGATGCTCCCTAATGCAAAATTTGGGCTCAGCTGTTTAGCTGTTTTTACTATGCAAAATATGCCGAGGAAAAGAATTTCAGACAGACATATATGTATCGTAACAGAAAAAATTTATTTTTTACATTTTGCTCAACCCAAGACATACCACTGCAGCTTACGAAGGAAGCAATGGAAAAACTTAATAACCACAGTAAGACATATATCTACGCCTTCCATTTTTAGGGGGCATTCGACAACGTTTCGCACGAAGCCATTCTTCAATGCCTCGCATTTACAAACTGTGGCGAGCGCACATTCCAATACTTCGTCTCATTCCTCACCCAGTGCACAGCAACAGTAGGCATAGGACACCTTTGACCGAACGCATTCCAACCCATACCGAAGGGTACCCCACAGTGATCGGTAGTATCCCCAGTAATCTTCAACGTCAGCATGAAAGACTTACCACCCCTACTAAAATCCATCCCGAACCTTCGCCACGCAATATAGGGACCGGGCGGCCGTTGTATGGCACCACTGTCGCTTCAGTGAACAGCGCCGCCCGTGGCGAACCGCTCGCCAGTGGAATGCCGGTGGCGGTCAGCGCAGCGTAACTGTGCATGGCTTTCTGTATTTTTTCTGCCGTGCGGCTTGCAAAGCGTACGTACCCCCACGTGCATTTTTCAGATCGGTAAATCTTGAGCGTGGATGTTACCTTTACGAGGCATGCCATGTGTGTGATTTACGCCCATACTGAGTATTTACAAATAGCAGACGACGCTCAATGCGCCAAGCTGGAAGTCGAGCTGGAAGTGAAAGTTTGTTGCTTCATACAATTTTTTATGCCTGCATGCAGTTTCGCGTATCGAGGATACTGCAGCTAAATGCTCCCACAAAGCCGGTGTGCAACCCATTTAGGAATGCTGCGGCGCTGGCCTTGGGCAGTTGATGACGAAACGGCGTCAACGTCGTGCACAAGCCAAAGACAAAGTTGGGAGGTGTCTTCTGAGATTTACCTCAAAACAGAAATTGTGATGGCCGACGCTTCCGTAACTTCATTACCTACGGCTGAAACGTGTTTAATTTCGCAGAAATGCTCTTACTACAGTCATCGGGAATCGCTGCTAGAATAAATACCGCATGATAGAAGAACGTTATTGCTTGTTGTGGAGAAGCATTGCTTTACAAGAATTGCAATGGTTGCTGGCTAGTTGGTAAATGGTTTTTCAAAAACCAATTCCTGCGTGGCTGAAGGACGCAAGACAGGAGGGTGCCCGAAACCTGTACTCTTCACAACTGAATGGTGCGGTCGGTTTACAAGCTGCCACCTATGCTTAAAAAATCATGCCCACCTTCGTCTAACGAGGATGAGGGTTTATCGCAAAGCTCTATCGTATGGGTTCCTTGATTGCCTTCTGAATTTAAACTTTGACTAGTTGACCGTCGAATTTGACCAGCACGCAGTTTGGTTTTTTGATCGCAGCGTCTTTGACTTTGACCATTTCCCATTCGATTTCGCAGGAAGAAAGCTTTGCGTTCAGCCATCATAATCATTAGACGAAGAGCTAGATGATTTTGCTGTTTAATTTTGAACTTCCATGCCCCCCTCTCAAAATCTAAACTTTGTCCAGCGTGTCGGAAATGTGTCTGTGCTGGAGGACACGCGCTGATGCACCCATATTTGAGGCAACTAATCGCGCGTTTTTGGTGTCTTCACCAGGCATAACACGGTTTTTTAGGTACTCTGTAAAGAATACTTAAGCATTAAAAAACACCGGCTGACGTTAACGCTGCCACATTTTTTAACTATCGGTGCCAGCCTTTAGTCTACGCAGGTGGTAAAACGGAAAGGGAGGAGGGATGGTGGATGGTTTGTAGCTTGGGCTGTTGAGTTGGTGAATAACTTTGGCTCTTGATAAAATGACCACCACAAATGTGGGATTTACACTTCGGCTTTCAGGCTCCCATGCTGTCACAGCGTCGCTCACCAAAACCGAAGGCACATAGCTCACGGTTACAGAAAGTGTAAACTACGCAACATTTCTACGGCTACACGGTAATCCATCTCGTAGGCAGGTGCCTTTCTATTTAAAGCACACGTATCGAGGTATCCCAGCGCTAAGGCTGGCGTGGAAACCGTAGTCATTGAAACCAGTGAAGATAATTTAAAGTGTTAGAAATGAATAATATTATTGCTAATAGTTTTATTCCTACTCAGATCGCGCGGAGCCAGGCGCAGAGCGCTGCAAAAAGCGCTCGTGGCAATGTAGCACATTCCCAACCTTACAAGCATCCAATACGTTTGCGTAGCCGTTAGTGCATTTAAGAAGAAAATAATACTACTAATGGTAGTTCTATTCGTACTCAGAACGGGTGTAGCCAAGCGCAGATCGCTGCAAAAAGCGCTTATGCCATTGCAGCCGATACCCAACTTTAGAAGCTTCCGACAAGTTTACGTAGTCATTACTGCATTTAAGAACCCAACACATCTGTCTAGACTTTGTTTCACCGCACATATACGCTCACAACACCACCAAAACATTCAAAACACCGAAGTAAACACGACAAAAACAACGGGAGGCTGTGTAGTCCAATGCACCGGCTCATTCCACTGACGAGGGGAGCGCCGAGTGGTGGCGCTACCCGTCCAGCTGCCCGGTCCCTATACGCGGACGACCTAACGCTCTGCGTCCTCACTGGATATCCGGGCGACCAGCAAGACGCACTTCAAGCAGCCATTCAGGTTACCCAACAATACCTGAAAACCCGAGGACTCGAGTGTGCCCCCGAAAAATCTGCCGTTCTAACCCGGTGCAAAAGAACATATAAGAAGCGTCTAGATCCCATACCAGATCCAGAACTTACCATTAATGAGCCACCTGTCCCCAATGTCCCACATCTACGCATATTAGGCCTCACCATACCAAAAGATGGCTCAGGCGCCCAGACTATCTTTCCCTTGCAACGGACTCTTAACCAGCTCATTCACGTCATCCGCAGGGTCTCCCATCAGGGATTTTGGCTAGAAGAAACTGACACCCTGAGCATCATTCACGCCATCCTCATTATCCGGGTTACGTACGCCGTACTTTGCCCTAAAACCCGCGGAGAAAGGAAAGCTAAACATCGCCATACGCCAAGCCTAAAGACCGCTCTTGGACTACTTTCAAAAACAGCAACAAGAAAACTTCTACAGCTCCACGTCCATAATACATGTGAGGAACTGGAAAAAGCTAATCGCATCTCACAACTCCCTCGGCTCAAGCTCACGCCAACATGCAAGGCTACACTTACCCGGCTCGGCTACACGCCTCCCCCAAAATGCGAACATAGGCACCGCATCCGTCTACCCATCCGAAACTCCGTCACAGTCTCACCCATTTCTAGGAATATGCAACCCGTTTACAACAAACCACGCCGAGAAGCCCGGATACGAGCCCCTACACAACGATTTCCAGCCTCTCAATTTACTCGTTACACTAATGGATCTCCGCACCTCCAACAACCCGCCTATGTCGTGAGCGTCACCGACGCGCTAACGATGCAGAACTGACGGCTGCTACAGTTTCCACGACATCTATTGAAGCAGCACAAGAACTTGCCACCGCTCTGGCCGCCACCACTGGAAATGACTACATCACTGTAATGACCGACTCCCAAACCACCTGCCGCAACTTCCTGCTACGTCGCATAAAACCCGCGGGCCTCAAAATTCTGCAAACAGTGCGCCAGCTAAAAGAAATGCACATGATCCGGATCCTCGTTCACGAGTCCTCCGAGGAAAACAAGGCGGCACACGCCGCTGCCCGTGTTTATTTCCACCGGAACATTTCTAAGGAAGGCGAAGACACGCAGCTCTCTCACTCTCCAAAACGTGCTACTCTTAGTTCATACACAGACATCCTTGCCCATTACTGCCACGAACGACGACAGTTCCCCCCTCCCCAACATCCCCATTTATCCACAGCCGAGGCGATTGCCTTTAGCCGACTTCACACAAAATCCTATCCTCGCGCCACTCTCTTTCACGCCATCTACCCCACCTTCTACCATGCTTCCTGTAATTTCTGTTCCCAGCCTCGCACCCTGTACCACACGGTATGGGAGTGTCACAAACTCCATCCCTTATCCTCAATCATCGCACCACGAACGAGCAGTAAGCGGGCCAGCTGGCCAGCTCGACCTCTAACTCCAGCGTAGCCTGGTGGAGAGGGCGAGGGAAGCAAGCGCGGACCACGTTTTCCAGGACTATAGGAGGCCCCCCACCGGGCGGGCGCTGAACCATCAGCGCCTGAAGCTCGTCTTAATAAAGTTTTCACTCACTCTCTCACTTACTCACTCACTCCTGCACTTTGTCCTTCTTTAAGAAACCCCCTTTCCCAGTCCTCGATTGTTCTAAAGGAGGCCTTGTGGCCAGCGAAATGGACTTATATATGATGGAGTCGCTGCACCAGTGGCTGGTTCTGAACGCCGAGTCTATGCAAGCATTGCGCAAGGTTACAGCGTTGGGAGGCGTTACGAGGGAGAGGAACAGGAGGTTCTCGCACATGAGTGGTAGGAAATTGCTGTTTTCCTTGATGTCTACTTTAAATTCCCTCATCACTAACATCTGTGTAGATCGATGGTCGGCTAATCCGAGGCGCAGGAAGTGCACTACGCATTTGGTAAGCGCGGTAGGCGAGAAGTAGCCGGCCGCTATCAGCAAGCGGTTGTCCAACTTTGCTGTACACAGCTCGCCAACTTCTTTAGAAATACCAAGCACTTCGACGGGCATTGGTAACCAACCCATACGCAAGTAGATAGCCACTCCCACCGCTCCGTTGCAACCTCTGCTAGCGCCGCAGAAGCTCTGTTAATTTAAGCTTTCAGGCTGTGCGAAGTGGGCCTCAGGAAGGGACCGTGAACGGCGTCTTAGGAAGCGAATACCCATCATCGTCAAGCGCACGCCCCCCCCCCCCCCTCATGTTTTCGCCAAGCTTCGCGCAGGCAAGCGTCTCGTGCGGGTACAGCGTACTGCCCCGGCACACTTTGATAATGATGATGGTGATGATGATGCCCATGATGATTGCTAGTGGTATCCCCCCTTATTTCTTCTGTTATAGGTAGTAGCTGTCCTAGGCAATATTACCCTCTCTGCTTTTCGTCCACGAGAGAGAGAGAGAGAGAAATAACTTTTATTTGTCCAGTTTGTGGAGGAGACCTAGACCTCCACCCTAGGCGTCCGCCAGGAGCCCTTGGGTCCTAGCAGCGTCTTCGGCTAACTGGACGGCCCAGACTTGATTCGCCGGGTCTGAGCTGAGCAGTACGGTCTCCCACTGCTCATTATTGCTAATTTTGCGGCTCTGAGGAGTCGCCTGAGGACATGCCCATAATATATGTGCGAGATCGGCCCGTTCCTTGCATTTCCGACATTTATCTGAAAACTGTCCAGGATAACAATGACTATACGCGACGTGTTCGGGTACGAGTTCGTCTGAAGAAGCCGCCAAACCACACATTGCCTTTTACTGAGGGATGGATGAGCGGGAGGGTAGCGGGCTCGTTCAAGCCGGTAATGAGTAGTCAGCTCCCTGTAAGACACAAGCCTGTCTCTGCCCGTCCAGCGAAGCGAGTGAGCGTCTGGGTCAGAAGTGTCGACGCCAACTTGGTCGGTAAAGCCTCGAGCCGCATCGTACGCACACTCGTTTCCGGCCAGGCCCGAGTGGGCCGGTGCCCATATCAAGTATATCTTCCCGTTCCGCTCGTCATGGGATCGAGAGTTTATGATTTGGGACGCCTCGGGTGAAATTCGCCCTCTCGAATAATTTAAAATAGCCGACTTAGAGTCGCTGACAAGGAATTTAATTTTTGGAGAAGCTGTCATCGCCAGTGCGATGGCCGCCTCTCCACCAACCTCTGTGTCCGTCGTGCGGACCGAGCATGAGGCAATTGAATCCCCACGGAAATTGACCACTGCGAGGGCCATGGCGTCGCGAGCAATGTAATCAGCGGCGTCTACGTATACCACGTCCTCTGATTTTTCATATCTTTTCTGTAGGGCTTTGGCCCTGGCCTGTCGCCGCTCTTGGTTATGTACGGGGTGCATGTTTTTCGGTAGCGGCGGTATGTACATGCGATCCCCTGTTTCCGCTGGTAGGTCTATTTTGGTTCGGGGTATCCCTGCGGGAAAAATGCCAAGCGATTTGAGGATCTGTCTGCCGGTTAGAGTCTGGATACGCCGCTCCCGCTGTGACAGCCTTTGAGCTTTGATAATCTCGCTGAGGGTATTGTGAAGCCCGAGTTCCTCGAACCGTTCGGTTGGGGCTGTTAACGGGATCCCTATGGTCTGTTTATAAGCCCGCCTTATCATGGCATTTAGCTTGGCTTCTTCGTCGCGTTTCAGGTGCAGGAATGGGGCGACTTATGTTACTCTACTAATGACGAAGGCTTGTACCAATCTCACGAGGTTGTGTTCTTTCATCCCGTGGTGTCGATTGGCTATTTGTGAGATCAGGTGAGTTGTTTGGTGTACGCTCTTTTCGAGAGCGAGTATGGTCTCTGAATTGTGTCCGTTGGCCTGGATGCGGAGGCCCAGGACTCGGATACTTGAAACTGTCGGGATGCGTTGGCCTCCGCATGTAAAGAGCTGAATGTCCGGAGGTACTGAGTCTGTCCGGCGTCCTCTGCTAGTCGGGCGATAGAGTAGAAGCGCTGATTTCTCTGGAGAGCAGTTCAGGCCACGAGGGATCACGTAAGTTTCTATTACCTCTATTGCCCTTTGTAGTGTGTCTTGTATCTGTCCGTCACTGCCACCCGGAACCCACAGCGTGACGTCATCTGCATACAGGCTGTATTGCAAGCCGTGAATGTTATCCAGTTGTTCGGGGAGGCCAATCATGGCTACGTTGAACGAGAAATCTAATGTTTTCGTCGCCTCGAAAGCCTTGAAGTTAACTCCTCTGTGTTACGCTTAAATCCTACAGCTTCTGGAAGACGAATATCTCCCTCAAGTAGATTTGTATGGATACCGTCGCATTCTAACACCATGTGCCGAAGCGTAGAAGAGTATCGGAGAAACGTATCGCGCCGCCACTGCGAACCACCCTCCCCTCACAGTCTCCCCCTTTGCTTTCTTTCACACTTCGGTTTTCCCATCGTTCGCTCGGTTACACAGCCATCCCCGCCGCCAAAGCTCAGATGCAGCCGCCGAAGGGCTGCACCCAAAAATGTCACCCGACCTTGGCACTCGTGTCTCCAGTACTAAGTCCCGACTATTAAGAGGGATGGCGCAGCAGTGCTAACGCGGCAAACCTGAACCCAGAAAACGTTCATTGGGTTACCTGATACAGCAGGGGAAATGCGTGAAAGGTGAGTGGGTGAGATAGAAGAGGCAGCTGCGCTTGCATGGGCATTAGAAGAATATCATCTTTTGAAAAAACTCGCAGCGAGCCGAGCAGATTCCTACTATTATAAACGAGAATGTCAAAAACAAAAATAGCATGCCCAGCTTTTCAAAATCTGTCTGGGAGCCACCAATTGGACAGGTAAAATTCGTCTTAAATATTTTATTCAAAGTAGCAATCGCGATCCCTCTTTAACTAATCATTATTCAGATATAGCTATGTTCCATGTCAATATAACACAAATAAAAATCCCAATTCTCCTGCCGAACTTGAAAATGTCACGCAGAAAAGAATCGGCAGCAAAAACCCTTTCTGGATACTAGGTTGTGTAATCGGCTTTAAGAACACTAACCCTGCAGAACATGCCAAAGCTAAAATTTTAATCGCCAGACCGCTTGTTTATAAAGCTGGAGTAGCGCATTCGCCGCCCAAATTAAAAAAACACGATCTAAAAACACATTATATTTAAACCCTAGGTAGATTGTGATGTATTATGCCAACATTATTTTATTAGCAGTAATCTTATTCTTCTGGCAGTTAGGCGACCCTAAACGTCTCCAAAAAAAAGGCCAATTATGATACAACTTCGCCTCAAGGATGGATTATTTCTGGGCATTCCAGGAAGAAATAACCTAAATAAATTGCGAAATAAAGTGACTTCTGTGTTTTCTTGATACGTCATACTCCTTTATTTTAGAAGGTTTTCCGTAATCGTAACCACGCGTTGGGGAGGGGGTAGCACGACAGCAGGTATTGAAGTGTATAAAGGCTTTCCGCTCCTGATCAATGAAATGTATAGTTTGATGAATATTCGTATATCCCCGAAGATACAGCTCCGCTTTGACTTGCACTGTAAGTAAAGAGACTTACCCACTTCCGGACGTTATGTTATACCACTTTGTGCAGTACCGAGCAGTGTGACAACTTCCATTCAAAGATAATTTTGAGGCCATAGTGCACTTTATGTTATCGCCTTGGTTGCGATTGTTGTAAAAGTTTCGGTACATTAGGTACATATTATCGCCAGGCCCGCTTATAAACTGGAACAACAAGAACGACGTTAGCCACGGCATTACTTTCACTTATTGTCTGTAAATTTTACAAAAGGCGTAGTAGTTTGTAGAGTACCTTTCACAACTTTTTGCAAACACCAAGTGTTCACGCGATACTGCATATAACAGAAAATTGGCTCATGCATTTATCCGGAGATCACGACAAACGTTTCTGCACCGAGTCTTCCCATTTAGCGCCGCATCAGCCTGAGGCGGCTATTTCCCCCGTGGACGTTCCAAAAGGAAACCACGTACACGCTGACGATAAACTGCCCTGCCGCCTAAATCCGTCTGGCGTTCAATCAAGCTCTACAAACACGCAGCCAGCTTCCTTCAAGGTTGGCATCAAACCAAAGAAGAATGCCAACATCCATCAAATCACGACGAAAGCTTTTCTGCAAACACTATCAGCATGTCCGCATTCTCAGGGTCACAATGGCTGCACCTTTCACCGAGACACCAGCCCAATTTTTGTATGGTTAGCTTCACTATAGGTAGTCCATAAGTTTTCAAACCTCGCCCATATGTCCGTCGCCCCCCGACTTAAGACATTATGTTGTGTCGGACGTCGATGCCTGTGAGTATCCGACGTGCTCCCTGACACTATCCCATGCGAAAAGCATCACGTGCTCGTGGCCCAGGTCCTGCCTGGCCGCATCAGCAGGAACGCCCGCTCCATACTCCTCCGCATGCTGCTCGATTGCTGCAACGTGGCAGCCCGCTTGCACCGACAAGGCCGCCGGAAGTCGTCCACATGTGCAGACTGCCCAGAGCCTGAGACCCTGGAGCACCTGCTCTGCTCCTGCCGCCACCCCGATGCCCCGTGAGAACAGCTTCGGCCATTTTCAGCATCTCGGGCTGCGCAGCCACACTCTAATGGACCTGCTTTTCCCGGCGAGCCCCAGCTCAATGCGGCGGGAAGCATTCCGATTTGTCCTGGCCTTCCTCGAGGAGACCAACCTCATCCAATGGCTGTAGCCCAATGCCTGCCGACCAGCCTTACGCACTCCTCATCTTTCTTTCTCTCCCATTTTCACTGTCCCCATTTGTTCTCACCTATCTCCTTTCATTCCCCCTCTCCTCTTCTCACGGACTGGATGTATGCTGGTGAACTCCCATATGAGTTCATAAATAACCCCAGTCCACTCCTTTTCCACTTTCTATATCAATAAACCACTCAATCACTCACAGTCGTTGTACATGCCTCGTAGATGTTCTTTGCCGCCCAGAACCGCCGGTGCGATTCATCTAGAATGGATGCATCCTTCTCCCTCGGCCTTACAAGACGAGGCCAGTATTTTGTTACCAATGCATTCAGCAGGGTCACATTCCTACATCCTGCTCCAATACGCCGCCTACTCTGACCCCAGCCAACCCGAACGTGGCCACTGAAAAGAAGGCTGTCCTTAAATTGCGTTGAGGACTGTGCAAGTCTGATGAGCATGATATCACAGAAGAAAGCGTCCAACAAATCTTAACAACAAGCCGCGAACGCGTGCGAACCACTCCCAATTTTTTCAACGGCTCCCGCTTTCGAACCGGTACGATCTCTTAGCTTCCAACGACGGTAACGATGACATTGAAGATCACGCACCAGAACGTGTTTCTCTTACCCCACCTACGACTTCGACGTCATGCAGCGAGATGGTGCGAATTCGTCGTCCTCGTCAGCGCGACCGTCTTCAAGACACCTGTTAAGATCGAGGGGTTGCATCGAGTGGTACGAAGACTAGCCGGAGACGTTTCTTTTTCTGTGTTTGTTTGACTATGAGCGCCGGAGGTTGGAGCAGCCTTTCGAGTGCCGTTTTTTTTTTTTTTTTTTTTTTTTTTGTTCTTCTCTCTTGGTCGGGGGCCGCGGACCCTGCTCAACGCGTCGGCAGCGGAAAGAAACCGTTTGCCGCTAATTCTCAGAAGCAGGAGAGGGGCGAGGCCGTGTGGTGCATTGCTCGCACCGGGCGCGTCGGGTGTACAGTTCGGGAGCGGACCGGAAGCGGCCGGTCGTAAATCGCTGGACAGACTCGACGCAAAGACGCGAAATGTCAAAGTGGCGGCGGCCACTTTCTTTAAACAAATCACGATCGGCCAACCTTCAGGCGGATTAGCGGTTGTTCCCCGTAATTCTTTTGGTCTTTTCTTTTCTTCCAGGTTGCTGGTTTCCGCGCCTGGATGTCTTTTGAGTCTCCTGGTCGGGGGAGTTCCCCCTGGGCGGCCTCTATTCGTCCGCAGGACGTGCAATTGGAAGCCCTAAAGCGCAGTGGGGTGGGCAGCATCCCCGTGGCCCTGGTGCCAGTAAGTGGCGGATTCATCCGGCTGAAAAACCCGCGGGCTGTACAGGCGGCCCTTCGAGCGGATACTGAGAAGTTTGAGCACATTACGGAGGTTCGCCCATTTGGCAAAGGTGGCGTCTTGTGCCGATCGTCAGACGAGACCTGTGTCACTGACCTCTTGAAATGTACAATGTTTGCCTCTGTTCAGGTGAGTGCATTTATCCCCCCTCACCTTGCTTGCGTGAAGGGCATCGTTCGAGGTAATGATGTTCAGATTACCCCTCAGGAGGTACTAGAGCAGTTTTCGGTAGCGGGAGTCACCTCAGCTTACCGTTGCAGCCATGTTGTAGAGAAAAACAGGGTGCCAACAGAATCTGTCATTGCTACATTTGTTGGGATGCAATGTCCATCGGAGATTAAAGTATGGCCACTCATTTACCGTGTGGAACCTTTCCCTCCTCGGCCTCTTCAGTGCCACAGCTGTTGGCGTTTTGGCCACACATCCAAGGCATGCAAATCGTCTCCCCGGTGTCGCGCATGCGGTGAGAGCCATTCTGTCGAGCTATGCACTGCCCAAGATGCCAAATGTTGTTTGTGTGGAGCGGCACACCCAGCTGACTATTCTAATTGCCCTGCGAGAGCTCAAGAAGTCCAAGTTGTCGAGGTCATGGGTAAGCGTCGCTGCTCGCGCGGGGATGCTGTTACCATTGTCAAAGAAAGGACACATGGTTACGCTGGAGTTACGGCCAAACACTCCCCATCACTTGCTGATGCAGCCGTAGTGAGTACCATTGTTGCCGCGGTTGAACAAGCCGTTGCCAAGCTCCAACAGCCTCCCCTCGCTGACCCAGCTTTTGCTTCCGTTGTAGCAGCGGCTGTTGAGAAGGGTGTCTCTTCAGTAATCACCCAGTTAACTTCCACCATAATCGAGTGCGTGTCTCGCACAGTGGTGACTCAGCTGGCGCCATATGTGCAGCCCGCTCCCCTTTTGTGTACCTCCTCTCCCCAAGTGATCCAGCAAGTTTCCACCGCCCCTGATGGTCCGCTGCTCTCAGCAGCTAATATTGCCTCGGATTCTGTTAAAGTCTCGTCTACTCTCGCTACTTCGGTGCGTGGATCGGAACATCCTACTTACGCTGAGGCTGGTTTTTCGTCTGTTCGTGGTCCTACGGCCGACACAGAGTATTTGCCTCCCCTTTCGCCCTCTTCAGACTCGGACATGGAGCTTCAGGCTTGGCCTATGGAGACCGTTCATCAGTCTAGTAAACGTTCCGGATCACCTAGTACCGAAACCCTGGTACTGCAGCCAAAAGCAAAATCAAGGTAAATCTGTTTCAAAGACCAAGAATCAGATGTTAGAGGCTGCAGTTGATGCAGCCGGTCTCACTAAATCATAGGGGTTCTAAACGTTATTCAGTGGAATTGTCGCTCGGTTTCTGCAGGCTTTGCGGATTTACTTTGTCTGTGCTCACAATTTTCCCCAGACGTAATTTTGCTACAGGAAACCTGGCTTAGTAGAAACCAAAAATTTGGTCTTTATAATTACCGCATTTTTCGACTAGACAGGCCAACCCGAGGTGGCGGTCTGTTCAGTTTAATATCAACAAAGTTTGCCCGCAACGCGAAGCTGTCCTTCCAACTTCAACGTCCAGACTGTGAAATTTTACTGCTGGAATTAAAGCTACCTGGTTTCCTCCCCTTCTCATTGGCCAACGTGCACTTTCGTAGTGGCGTCATGGATTCCGAACCACTTGATTTGGCTATTGCTTCGGCTGTACCTCCCATTATCTTTGCAGGAGACTTTAATTCCCACCACGTTACTTGGGGCTTCAGGACGGATTCTTGCGGCAATCGATTGCTGGATTGGATTACAGATAACAACTTGACATGCATAAATTCGGATTATCCAACCTACCATAAGAGACAAACGCAATCTGTTTTGGATTTAACTATATCTTCTCGAGGTGTTTCAGTGCCTTATTGGTCGACCGTTGATGGCGGGTGGAGTAGTGACCACATCCCAATAGTTTTTGACATCGGGTGTCCCATCCGTTTAATTAACCGCCAGAGCCGTTCTTTTGTTAACTATAAAAGGTTTCAATCCTCTCTGAAGGAGTCCCTGTCCTCTCTGGTCACACAAAATGAAGCTGAATGTGCGACAGGCCTTTGTTCCGCCCTTTCCACTTCAGCTCAGTCGTCATTATTTGAAGTGATGTCGAAGAAGTCAGTATTGCCTAGTCCCTGGTGGTACGAAGAATGTTCGCGCAGCTTTAGACGTAGAGAGGCGGCCTGGAAGAAACTTTGCCAGAACCTATCCCCAACTGGTGCAACTAGAAATATTTTTCAGCGGTATTCAAAAGCGCTGTTTCTAATGCTAAACAGACTTATGAGACAGATCGATCTTTGTTTCTCTCCGAGCCTAACAATAAGCGTGCGCTTTTCGCTTTCTTCGATCGCGGAAAGCAGTACCCTCTCCAGATAATACAGACTCTGTGGTGCTATCTTCCGGTAAACTCTCAAAGTCCCTAGAGCCGATAGCTGATGGGCTTCAAGCTCGTTTTTTGTCTTCCTTAGCGATGTCATTTACTCCGCCAGACGTGGTAGACGACTTCATAGAGGTAACGCTCTCAGAGCTCGCTCACGTCATGACTAAATTGACTGCTGCAGCTCCTGGCCCAGATGGCATTACAACTGAAATGCTGAAATTATTATTTGACGAGGCTCCCAATCATTTACTTAACATGATCAATTATTCTATTAGACATGCATGGATCCCCGATGTCTGGCGTCTCGCCAAAATACTTCCGGTGCTTAAGAATGCTGGTCAGGGCCTCTTGATTGAAAACGTCAGGCCTATTGCGTGGACATCTAACGTGGTTAAATTAATCGAGCGGATTTTGCAGCAGCGCATAATGCAATTGGTGTCCAGTTCTAGACTTTTTAGCCCAAGACAAATTGGTTTCCGCCCTGGGTGTTCGATTTGGAGTGCGCATATGGACATTGAAAGCCGGATTAAACTAGCCTGTCGCACTAACCAGTTTTCGGCCCTAGTAGCCCTAGATGTATACAAAAGCTTTTGATAGCGTCGAATACCCTGTGTTGTTGTCCCGGTTACAAGTCTTAAACTTCCCAAGATACATCATAGCTTGGATTTGTGAATTTCTGAGAGACAGGCAGTTCAGTTGTGTAAAATTTAATGTTACTTCCTCACAGCGGCCAGTCTAGGGGCGTACCGCAAGGGGCGGTCCTTTCCCCTGTTCTTCCTAACATCCTTGTAAGCGCTATTCCGCTGGTTTCTGGTGTCTCTACATATGTATATGCCGACAATATTGCGTTTTTTGCATCAGCACCTGACATTCAATCTCTTTACGAATAATTGCAGTCTTATCTAAACATTATTGCCTCCTGGTTGGACAGTATTTGTCTCTCTATGAATGTGAACAAATGTTCCTTATTAGTTATTCCGATCTCAGGTCCTGTTAACATTACTCTCAGTTACCGACAGTGCATAATTCCTCAGTTCCTTCTTTAAAGTACCTCGGGAATATTTACACCAGTGAACTTGACTCGATCCCACATATAGCCCTCATTGAGGCCAAAGGTGCACGTGCTGTTGGGATGTTGAGAAGTCTCAGTCATAGAAAGAAGGGCATGCGCAGAGAGACCCTTCTTATGATATACAGAATGTACGTTCGCCCCATTTTAGAGTTTGGGTGCGTGTTATTCGCTGGGGGCGCCGCGTATAAGCTTCATCGTCTGGTTATTCTGGAGCGCCAGGCTCTTCGCTGCTGCTTAGGGTTGCCTAAGAATGCAGCAAATGCAGTAGTTTACTTGGAAGCGCGCGTTCCTCCTCTGCTTAATAGGTTCCGGATACTGACTGTTGAAACTTTTCTGACAGCTTAGAGCTCTGAGGTGAACAGGGAGCAGTTTATCTTTATTGCAGAACCTTGTGCGTTTATGGTTCACCAATGGCCCTGGTCCTTATGTCCACAAAGCACTTTGGTACAGAGCTTCCTCTCTCCATTGGGTGTAGCAATAAATCAGGTTATTCCAAATACTGACAGGAATTCACCTCTTTCTATCAATTTCCGGAACATTTTCCCCAAAAATGCTAAACTTTTACCAGCCCGGCTGCTCAATCGTCTTCTCGAAGATTATTTGGCCTCCGTGCAGCCAGGGGCTATAATATATACAGATGCCTCTCAACGAGAAGAAAAATTCGGTATAGGAATATTTTCCCTTTCCCTTAACTGGACCTTTTCGGTTCGTCTGGGTGATTTTAATCCCATATTCTTCGCGGAATTCCTGGCAATTGTCCTGGCGCTACGAAAGCTGGATGTTTCAATTACATCTCCAATGATAATTTCCAAATCTTTTTCTGTATGCTTAGCCCTTTCTTCCCCTAAAGACACTCCCCTTCTGCGGACGTTTCGGTCACTCCTGCCACCTCACTTCACTGAAATTAACCTTCTTTGGGTTCCTGGTCATGCAGGGATAACATTCAACGAGACTGCCGACTCTCTAGCAAGGATTGCACTTTCTGGGCCTGAAGTAGACGTCGTAGAGCCGACACCTTTAATAACAGCAGCTAGGTACCGTAGGATGCTGAAACTCCAAGTACAGCAAGAATCGAGTTTATTATCATTAAGAGATTTTAATCATCTTAAATTCTCATGGAAACCTGAATGATGCCCCTCACGCAACTTAGAGGTGGTTATTACACCCTTACGTTGTCGAGTACCCAAGTTAAACAGGTATTTACACAGGTCTCGTCTGGCGCCAACAGCTCTGTGCAGCTATTGCAACGAAGATGAGTCTGTCGAACACTACCTTTTGACATGCCAACGTTTTTTCCCGACTGAGACGTCAGTCCCTGGAGGTGCCGCTTTGCAGTTTGGGGATATCCCTAACAGTGCCGGCTTTGCTATCGTTCGGGACATCCGAAACGGGGTTCTGCCGCCGGGATGCATGCTCTGCCCTCCTGCGCTACATTGAAAATTCAAAACGATTCTCTTTATGATTGCGATTGGTAACCCTCGCTTTGATTTTTCGGGATTTTTTTTTCTCAAAACTTTTTCCAAGCGGTCTAAATTATCTTTCCTAAGCGTATCGTGATTATATAAGAATTCCATTCATTTTAACCATCCTCTGTTGATTGGCCGATCCCCTGATTGGGTATGTGCCATCCCTAAAGGCGCAACAACAACAACAACAGCACGCTGCCTGCGCGGGCTCTGGCGTGGCCGCCATGTAAATAAGCTGTAAATAGATCGTTCATCATTCTTCGCCATGGTTCCTGTCATCTGTGCTGCCTCCACGTTACATTTTGGTAGAGTGTGCGGGTCCCTTCCCGTCCTGGTCCCAGCTTCTCACAACTCATCGGCCTCGGCGCAATTGTCGAGAGGGCGTGACCCACGTCGGCAGCCCCAGCCCCGCCGCTACCAGCACTCGATGACGTCCCCGGGCCCACCCCGTATCCCCAGCCCGTCGCGAGCCGATTCAGAACCGCCATGACCCGATGACGTGACCAGACGATGACGACGTGGTCCCCAGCCTCCTAGTCCGACGTGGTTCCGGATACCTTCGACGTTTCGTCGGTGCCTTGACGAGGTCGTGTCGCGGAACCAGTCATCGCCCACACCATCATCACGCGTAAGTGGCGGCAAGGACTTCACTGTACATTGTCATCTCATCTTTCGTCCTCACCACGTCGCCTGCCACGGCGGCGTCGACCGGGACGGTCGCTTTCAACCGGGGGGACATGTTACGAGAAGACGATGAAGAAGGAAACGCAGCGTGGCTCTGTCATCTCAGCCAACGCCGACGAAGAAGATCTGTGGGTTCGCGCTGCCTGCGCGGGCTCTGGCGTGGCCAAGAAGGACGGAACGTATCACTCACCGGGGATAGAACACTGCACGGCGATCACACACACCGCAGGCAGGGGATCGCGGCTTGGCAAACATCCACGTGACATGTGCCCCCCCCCCCCCCCCGTCTAGAAAGCATCGTCCCGATGCGTGCAAATCTATTGGAAAAAAATTACACCATCTTCCCGTGAGGAACCCTGATGAGGATGCGAAGCATCGTGGCGGTTCCGTGTGGTTCCATTGTGTTCCCGTTATGTTGAGTGATCAGGTTTTTACTAGCGCCAGGGAGAATTCCGCGTCCGGGTCCACACCGGTGGCAAAGGCACGCAAGTGCTGTTGTGTTACGGCGAGTAGGCGGTGGTTCTCGAGGCGCCGAAACTCGTCCATCATGTTCTTGTCGATGTTGTCTCTGTGGTACAATCGGTAGTCTCCGTCAGCTTTGGTGAGGTAAAGGTTGTTGACATTGGTGCACCGCCTGAGAGCAATGTACACGCCCTCCTCTTCGCAGCTTTGTCTTCTCGTTTTTCTTCTTCGGCGGTTCCCCTACGGAAAGATGACGACGGTGGTTGAACGCGAACCTATCTCGTGATGGATTCTTTGGTTGGCCAATCCCTAGGGGCATCCTGCCACAATCAGCATCAGAGGCGCTGCGGACGGGGCTGGTTGAGCTGCAAGGCGCGTGGCGCTTCCCGCCACAGCTTTCCCACGGGAAATTCAGCATCCCCCTCTAAAGTTTTCAGTTCGTCGTTTCCGTCGACGTTCAGCTTCGCGCGCCTTCGTTGTATCAGTAGCTTCTTGACGTAGTTTTAATGAGTCAAGGACATAAGGCGCGTTCGTAGCACTTGCTCTGTCCCGGATTTGTAGCGTAGTGGGAAGAGCACCGCGTACCTCCCGTTGCGGCCTGAGAGTCGTGGGATCGAAACCGGGCGCCGCTAACTATTTCTTTATTATAGTGTAGTATCGCGGAGCTGTGGGTGTAAGGAGGAGAGTTGCGCATGCGCAGTGAGCGTGTGGACGGCGCCACCATCAACGACGGAGGACCAGGTGAGCCTAAGAAATGCTCCGCATTTAAAAAATGAATGCGCCTGCGGCATTGCCCCTCAAAGTGTGAGGTAGGGCTTCATACGCACGACATGAACGACGTCAGGGCGGCTGTTACGCCGGCGTTGAGAAACGATTCCATCGTCCACAACCTTGTAGGTTACGCCGCTAAGTTGGCGCAAAACTCTATAAGGACCAAAGTAGTATTTGAGGAGCTTTTTAGAGAGACCTCGACGTCGAACAGGAGCTCATACCCACACTGGTTCGCCGGGTTTGAAAACGGCAGCCCTGTGACGGAGGTTGTAACGGTGCGTGTCATAGCCTTGTTGCTGCCTTGTTCGTACGCGGGACAGTTGAGTTGACGCGCCTCTTCCGCTCGTTCCGTAAGCTCATTTAGCTGCATGTTGTTGTTGCTGGAGTCGTGAGACAGCATTGCGTCCAACATAGTGGTCACGGGTCGGCCATAAAGGAAGAACGGCGTCATCCCGGTTGTGTCTTGTTGAGCGGTATTCTAAGCGAATGTGACGTATGGCAATACGGCGTCCCAGGTCTTGTCCTCGGCGTCGGTGCACGTACTCGGCATATCCGCTGTTGACTTTTGGAGATGTTCACGTTTGTCTGCGGGTGGTACACTGTTGAGGTCCGATGTGAAGTACCGCTGCGTTGCATCACTGCGTCGACAAGCCCAGCAGTAAACGCTTTGCCTCTGTCCGTAATAACAATGGCAGGGGCACCCTGCCAGAGAACAATGTTGCTAATAAAAAATTTGGCAGCCTCTGATGCAGTTCCTCTTTGGAGAGCTTTTTTTTCTACATGCCGAGTGAGGTAGTCGGTGGCGACTACAATCCACTTGTTCCACACGGACGACTTTGGAGATGGTCCCAACAGGTCCATCCCGACCTGTTCACACGGCTTCTCGGGGATTTGGACAGGTGCAGGAGGCCCGTTCACCGGAGTGGTGGCGCTTCCCGTCGTTGACATTCACGGCACGTGCGCACGTAATGCCGCACGCTTGCAGAACGTTTTGGCCAGTAGCATCACTGCTGGATCCTAGTCAGGGAACGGATGAAGCCGAGGTGACCCGCCGTCGGCTCTTGGTGGCAAGCCTGCAGAACCTCGTTACGAAGCACTGCGGGAACAACAAGCAGGTAGCTTCGGCCACGGGGAGAAAAGTTCGCTTTGTCACTAGAGGACCCGGTCACTAGAGGACCCGGTCACAAGTCTCAGGTAATGTTGTAAGGTGGCGTTCATTGCTGCTGTACCACACGGTACTCTCATCTTCCTCCATTCTTCCACTTCAGGGTCAGTATTTTCGTCGGAGGAAACTTGCTTGAACCACACAAGCCACAGCGCATCCCTGTTTTGATCTAAAATGCAGATTTACAGAAAAGCCTTCTCTATATCTGCGGTAAAAGCGATGGGATGTCACCGAAATTTTATCACCAGCGTGGTCAAGTATGCCAGAAGCCTTGGGCCATTTTCAAGGTGTTCATTGAGAGACGTGTACTCCGGCCCATGCGACGATGCGCCGAAAACCACTCGAACCACACCGCACGGGGAACCTTGAGTAATCTTGGTGACGATGAGTGACGACACCGCGTACCCCGAGCCCCCCATACTTAAGTTGTTACCTACCGTGGCTAGAAGTTGAAAGGTGAAGGGTTAGAAGCCGTGAACGGTGGCCGTCGGAGCCTTGGTCAAGCTCCGGCCGATGGGCTCCCTGCCTGTCTACCGGGCAGGGAGCTCCGGGACCTCTTTGGCTACCCGGGTAAGGTCAAAGGAGAAAGTACCCCCGTCTCCCTGCTTTTATACTATGCTATGTGGCATTTTCAACCCCCCCAACCCCCCCCCCTCCCGACGTGATCGGCCCCCGAAAAGGGGCCGCACCGAAGTTTCTTTTCCGCCACTTCCTGACTTGAGGCCTCCAAAACCAAACAACTATCCTAGCTTCATCGTGATGGAATCTGTAGACCAATCAAAACCTCTTGCTTCACAGTCGGTATTTCTCATTTCAAAGTTTCTTGACGGTATTGTTGGAGGGTCGTATAAGGCCAAAAAACATCGAACCGGTGAAATTCTTGTCGAGGTCAGTAGCCAGGACCAGGCCAATAAACTTCTTGCACAAACCAGCATCGCCGATCTGCCAATCCGAGTCACGCCCCACCGCAGCCTAAACAGCTCCCAAGGCGTGATTTCCGAGTATGACCTACTAAATGAATCTGAAGCTGACCTGCTGGAGAGCCTTCGTAGTCAGGGCGTAACAGCGGTCAGGCGCATAACCATCCGCAGAGACGATAAACAAATACCGACAAAGCACCTTATCCTAACCTTTGACAAGTCCACCCTTCCAGAATTCATCAACGCTGGTTACATCCGATGTTCAGTCCGGCCGTACATCCCGAACCCGCGGCGCTGTTTCAAGTGCCCACGGTTCGGGCACGGCACAAACTACTGTCGCGGCCGACTTACCTGCGAAAAATGCGCCCAGCACGACCACCCGTCCGACAACTGTAACGTTCAACAATTTCTTCGCGTAAACTGTCAGGGCCCACACGCGGCGTACTCCAGAAAATGTGAAAAGTTTCAATTAGAAAAGAAAATATTCAACATCAAAGTCACGGAAAACATCACCTTCCCAGAGGCGCGAAAGAGGTTCGCCTCTTTCCCCCTGGGGAGGTACGCCGACGCAGCTCGCCGCGGGCGGAGCGACGTCTGGTTTCGGCGGGGACCCAGTACCTCGAGTCGGACTTGGTCCCGCCTCTGCCCCCCCCACCCCTGGGTTGCCTCTGGTAGCCCAACCCGCCTCCGCACCGCTCGCTGAGCCAGCAGCGGTTGTGGTGGCAACCTCTTCCGTCGGGACCGGTGCCGCTCCCGTCCCTGCCTCCGCATCCTCCAGTGCGTTGGAGGGTGCCATGGACACTACGGGCTCCGCATCGGCTCCAACCGCAACCGCACCACCCGTGCCACTTCTGGTGCCTCCGATACAGTGCGGCGGTGGGGGGTCAAACGAAGGGCCCCCGAAGGGGGGCCAAGTCCGGGGGGCCCGGTTCGACGGGTACACCCAGGACATCGGACGACGAGATGGACGTCGTGCCATTCTTGCCTGCAACGAAGCGCAAGGATCGGCCTCCGACGTCCAAGCCTACAGACAGGCCCAAAAATCCCAATCCAAGAGTCACAGCCCCGAAAGACGACACATAAACATACTCACTCCAGTAGCTCTCACACTAAATAATGGGAAGAGAAAATATTGTTCAATGGAACTGCAGAGGCCTTCTGAATAATCTTGACGACGTGTATGAGATTCTGCATACCAATCAGCCAACTGTAATGTGTGTTCAGGAAACACATTTGAATTCTAAACACACAAATTTCTTGAATAGTTACCTGGTATACAGGAAAGACAGGGATGGCTGCACACACTCTTCTGGCGGTGTGGCCATAATCGTCCGGAAATCCTTAGCATGCCACCCTGTCACTTTAAACACTATCCTTGAGGCTGTAGCAATACGCTTAATAATATTTCATAGGTTGATAACGGTATGCTCCATATACATTCCTCCTGATGTTACACTGTTGAGCTCTGACTTCGAGGCGCTGGTGGACCAGCTACCCGAACCATACATTCTAACAGGCGACCTTAATGCTCACAATTCTCTTTGGGGCTCTTCTCGTACGGATGCCCGGGGTCGCCTGATAGAGAAGTTTCTTACATCCTCTGGAGCATGCCTTTTCAACAATAAACAGCCTACATACCATAACATAGGACACGACACATACTCAAATCTTGACTTGGCTATTGGTTCGGCAATTCTCTTTCCATGTCTTGAGTGGGGTGTGGGCACCAACCCATATGGCAGTGACCACTTCCCCACTTCACTGGCATATATAGGCAAAGACCCAAGCTGTTCGTCTTCCCATAATAGGTTTAATGAGGCACGAGCTAACTGGAACACATTTACAGAGACATCGAAACTACACCACACATCCATAGGACACCTACACGTTGAAGAAGCTACCCAACTGCTCACGGCGCACATCCTCGACGCTGCCGAAAAGTCCATTCCCCACGCCTCTGGTGCCCCGCGCAACCAGCGGAGGCCGTGGTGGAATGAGGACTGTAGGCGGGCGCGAGAGGCCCAGAACAAGGCGTGGGGTATCCTTCGTCGGTACCCCACGTCGGGAAACCTGCTCTTGTTCAAACGGGCCAAAGCGTTAGGAAAACGTGTGCGCCGTGAGGCAAAACGAGAGAGTTGGCACACCTTCTTGACATCCATAAACTCTTACACAGACACACACAAAGTCTGGACCCGAATACTAAAACTAAAAGGACAACAGACACACAGCCTGCCCCTGGTCAGTACAACAGGCGACACACTAGAAGATCAGGCTAACACACTTGCATAACACTTCCAACACGTTTCCAGCTCTGCACACTACACAAACACTTTCCTGAAACATAAAACCGCTTGTGAACAAAAGTCCCTACATGACAATAACAGGTCAAAGTCTGGTTACAATTCTGAATTTACACTCTATGAGCTGAGGGTTGCCCGTAGCACATGTAAACCTTCAGCTCCAGGGGCAAATAAGATTACATACACCATGATACAACACCTACACCCAGACACTCTTGAAACACTCCTACACCTAACAATAAAATATGGCTTTCGGGGCAGATTCCACACTCTTGGAGGGAGGCCATAGTAGTGGCGTTCCTGAAGGAAGGGAAGGACCCTTCCTCTCCCGCCAGTTATCGTCCCATCGCTCTAACAAGCTGCCTGTGCAAGCTGCTCCAGAAGATGATAAATCGCAGGCTCGTGTGCATCCTTGAGTACAACGGTCTTCTTGAGAGCTGCCAGGCAGGCTTTAGGGTGGAGCGATCTACCAACGATCAACTTGTTGCGTTGGAATCCTTCATAAAAGATGCATTTGCTCATAAGCAGTTCTGCCTTACGGTATTCTTTGATCTTGAAAAGGCTTACGACACAGTCTGGCGATATGGCATCCTTAGCGACCTGAAGTCCTTTGGTGTGTCAGGTAACATGTTAAATACCATTTCTAGCTACATGTCCACGAGGACATTTCGTGTTAAGGTTGGGTCATCCCTGTCCGGGATACATGTGCAGGAAAATGGTGTGCCGCAAGGAGGATTTCTTAGCTGTACATTGTTTATAGTTAAGATGAATTCCCTCCGAAAGGCATTGCCACCAACCATTTCCTGTTCCATCTATGAATATGATGTTCAAATATCTTTTAAATCCTGTAAACTGTCAATTTGCGAACGTCAAGTACAGCTCGGTGTTAAGAAGCTTGCTGGATGGGCGGACCTTAACGGTTTTAAACTGAACCCGGGCAAAAGTACTTGTGTTCTGTTCTCCCGCAAGCACGGGCTTAATGCAGACCCTGAGATTGCTCTTAGCCGTGCATCTATTCCTGTTAAAAGGGAGCACAAGTTTTTAGGTGTCATATTTGATGACAAGCTCACGTTCATGCCTCACGTCAAAGCACTTAAACATAAATGCCTTAAAACACTAAACATTCTCAAGGTCCTCTCCCACCAATCCTATGGTGCAGACAAAGAACTACTTCTCCGGGTCTTTACCGCCTTAGTCGGGTCTCGGTTAGACTACGGCAGCGTCATGTATGGGTCTGCATCAAAAACCGCACTAAAAATGTTTGGCCCAGTACTGCACGTTGGCCTCCGCCTTGCGTGGGGTGCGTTCCGCACTAGCCCGGCAAAGAGTCTATACGTTGGATGTAACAAATGGTGCCTTGAGGACCAACGAACGTACATGGATTTGCTCTCCGCTTTCCAAATTTCATCGATGAATAACCATCCTTTTAAACCTGTTTTTAATGATGCATCCACATCACCAGTGTTTGTAAATCGCCCATCCGTTCCTTTGCCATTCTCACTTAGAGTGATACAGGAAGCTTCGGATTTCAATATTTCCTTTTCAGACATTTACACATCTTTTACTGACGTTTTACCACCCTGGCAGCTTCAACCTGTGTGTTGTGACTTGTCTTTCATGAATATTGATAAAACCAGGGTACCACAAACTGCAATTTTGCAGCACTTCTTCTCCCTGCAGTACAAGTATCAATGTGAAGAGTTTTATAGTGACGCATCAAAAACTGCAACCATAGTGTCTTGCGCTGCTCATGGACCAAACTTTGATGTATGCAGAACCATGAGCACATACACCACAATTTACTCAGCTGAAGCATATGGCATCTTACTCATTGCACAACACATTCTTGAACACAAAATCTCGAAGTCCATCACATATACAGATTCCTTGAGCGTTGTGCGCGCATTGGCATCATACAAGTCATGCAAAAACAGAATTGTCCATATGGTTTTCAACACTATCATGTCTATATATGCCCAAAAACTTGTTCTGGTGTTGTGCTGGGTTCCAGGCCATGCTGGGATTGCTGGCAATGAGATTGCGGATCAGAAGGTCGCAGTTGCTGCATTCAGGGACACAGTAGATATAACAATACTACCACAGAGTGACCTTAAGTTACAAATTCGACAATACCTTCGTAGGAAATGGCAAGCACAGTGGAATGAACAGACAGATAACAAACTGCACGTAATAAAGCCACACTTGGGACGATACACAACTGACTCACACAACAGACACACGGAAGTCGCCTTGGGTAGGCTGCGGATAGGGCACACCCATGCAACGCACTCGTATCTGCTGACGGGATCTTCTAGACCCCAGTGCAGCAGGTGCGGAGAGGCCCTATCCGTAGTGCATATACTAATCACATGCAAGGCACTTC
This sequence comes from Haemaphysalis longicornis, assembly GCF_048455015.1. Classification (NCBI taxonomy): domain Eukaryota; kingdom Metazoa; phylum Arthropoda; class Arachnida; order Ixodida; family Ixodidae; genus Haemaphysalis; species Haemaphysalis longicornis. The sequence continues at coordinate 398,533 of NW_027526355.1, read as the reverse complement.
ACACAACACGACACAAACGCTTCAGAGAACTCTACAGACAACATATTCCCCTACATCCATCGTTTTTTCTAGGTGACGATGCCATTGTTTCCGTGAAACGTGTGTTTGAGTATTTGTCAGACGTCAAGTTTTTAAAACTCATTTCCTATCACGCATAATGAAATCTGGCCCTATACACCAGCCATGCTCATTGTCGTTTTGTGATTTTGCTTTTGTTTTTGCTGACTTTACTTAGTGGTTATGGCTTCACCCCTTATTTATGACTATTTTTTTGCCGCTCTTTGCCCCAGTTGGCCTTGCGTCATAAACATCCAACCATCATCATCATCATCCACTCGAACCTGGGTAGTTATGGACTCGCTGGAATTCCGTGAGTGATACGGCATGTAATAAATCGGGAAGGGTGGCGGTTCAATTTTCTTCACCCGCTCTGCGTGTCCCAAAGTAATGTAGAACCGATGGTGGAGTTGTACCGCTGGCCGAATTCCGGATTACGCCGCAATTTCGTCTCAACAGCCAGAAGTCTCATCAGAGCTTGTGTCTTATTATCTTCCAAGCGACGAAAATTATCCATTCATGGGAGTGCAACCTTGTAGCAGCCCTCCCAAAACTTGTCGTTACGCTTCAAATACCAGAAACGTCCGAGACCTCATTTGTCATATTCGCCTGGTCCACAATACCTATGTTCTCAAGCTCCCAGAACTTCGGTACAATGCTGTCTGCTGGTTGTGTAATCTGTAATGAAATTGGCGCCCGCGTGCGGGAGTCAGCCCGTAGAAAAAAATTCCCCGCATTTCCCCGAGGGGAAGAATGTGAAAGTGCGAATGCACGAGTTGAATTTGCGCGGTTCGGTAATGTTCGCGAAAGAGAGATCACACACACACACACACACAACTACAAAGAAAGAAAGATGCATTTATTCACAGACACCTATTTGTGTTGTCGTTGTACTTGATTGCTAGAGCGGATCTGAGCTTTGAAATTTCGTGTCAGTACTCCTTTAAGCAGGTGCATTAGCCCTTCTCACGCCCGATTCTTGGCCAATCCCCCCCTGGGTATGTGCCATGTCAGCGGCCAGGCAGAGCGCGCCCATCTCCCCCCGTTGCCAAGGAAGACGAGGAGATTCCTGGCCAATCCCCCACATGGGTATGTGCTATGTCAGCGGCCAGGCTGCGCGCGCCCATCTCCACGTGCGCGGACATCGCCGGTGGACGCAGGTTCAGGGTCGCTTAAGAAGTGCATTGCACTTAAAAAGCGGGAACCTCGGCGCTAAGGCACGCGGAGGTGACAGACGAAGAAGAGAACAACAAATGAGATCTTATCAACAGAAGAGGTCCTGCCAGGCGTCCCTGGTTGAGTGTAACCCTTGAAAGGGGAACTCACGCCTTGAACGCTGTTTTTTTCTCTCTCGAGGGGCCCCTGACCTTTGTCGACCTGGCGCCCGCGTTGTCTATTTGGCGCCCATTATGCCGCGTTGCCGCATCGCCGGTGGTGAAAAAGTCTGGCGGCATGTCCTGCCACATGTGGTTACGGAGTTGAGCGTCCACCGTGGTTGTGGAAGTCACCATGTGCATTCGTGTGCCTTGGTGGCGCCGGCCACCTACCGGTAGAAAAGGGTCAAGAGACTCCCCGGCCTGGCGCTCGGCTGTTGTGTGGGACGACAACGCTTGGGCAGTTCACCCGGAGAAATCTCCCTTTTTTCCGCCACTCTTTTTTCTGCAACGCCGACCGGCACCTGGGCCGTGGTTGAGGATGCCACGGCCGGACACCTCGGAGACGGGCTTTCGCCACGGAAAAGCAGAGGCCACCTCCTGGTCCTTACCGGATTCGTGCGATACCCGCATGCGCGGATTACGGCAGTGGCGACACCGAGGATAGCCGCCTTCCACGCGACCGCAGTGTTTCTGTGGGGGTGATCGCAGCAGTGCCGGACCATCTGACGTCGTTACGCCGAGGGACACAGCGGCCCCGAGGAGGCCATCGTGGACGTGGAGGCGCACGACGGGACGGCGCCACCCAAGGAGGTTGCCGCCACCCCTCCGCGGAGGAGGAAACAAGGGGGCGGCGGGGGCTTGTGACATGCAGTGGAAGTAGCCCCGAAGGAGGGGACGGCCATGATATACATACGACGTCTCCGTCTGATCGGTTCACCAGGAGCTTCACCTCCAAGAGGGCAGCCTGCAAAAGTCTCTCGATGACATCAATTCTTGGTGCAGGCATCTGGGCCTCACCCTCTCTTCTACCAAACCAGCACTACTTACCCTGGCCAACACATGGGCCGTCGGTGCTTAGCAGCTATCTGTCTTTCTGCTCAAAGCACGCCTATGCCAACACCATTGGCTCCACGGGTGTTGGGCTTGGATATTACTCACTTCGGTTCTACGGCACCACGGATTCGCTCTTCCCAGCATAAAGCATCCCAATCACTGCATCTCTTTCGTAGGATTTCTGAAGGGCCGGCGCTGCAGCATCCAACATAATTCGCTTGCTGGTTCCAGCTTTTCTACAGCCCGCACAGTGTATCAGGATCAATTCAACTGTCTTGGAAAGTCAGACTGGGCTTCACTCCAACTCATCAAAAATTGGCCATGCAAGCAATAACTGGACTACCAGCCCATACCCCCATCCCAATTTTCCACCAGCAAGCACAGCTGAGCATATTTGATGAATTAGTTTACCAGCGGCACGCCCTCAACCCAGACCCCGCTGGTCCTGCACCCTACATGACCAATTCACCAGCCCCACAGTTATCTAACACCACTATAAGACCACCGTGAGTTTCATTAATTACAGACACGCGACCTATTTCTCACTTTCATCCCCAAACAGTTGGTGCTCTGGCTCCGCCTCCCATGAACAGTGCTGCCATTACCGCTGCTGTCCTGTTTGTCGACGCTAGTGCATCAGATACCCTGCTCCATATGGCGTATTTTGCCCGGACATTGCTCCCGACCTAATTACATGCACCGACATCACGACGAAAAAGTGACCATTCACCAAAGTAGAGCTCCTCGCAGTGCGGGGTGCTCTGCTGCACACAGCTATACTTCTCACCCCGGCTTCAACTCAGTTTCCTCGGATCCGCTGCTGTCTGATTCCTCCGCTGCTGTCCGAGAGCTACGAAAAACTTATACGTCTAATGAACTTGTGTCATAAATCCGGGGCATAGTGGACATTTATCCATGTCGTGTTCGCGTGTCATGGCGTGAACGCAACAGCCACCCCGGAATCCAGGCTGCAGATGCCGGCACACACCTCGTGCGTGTGAAATATCCCGCTCCTATGGAACCTTACTCAGCGGCTATTAGCCTCGCCAGTGATAAAGCACATCTTCGGCGCACCGCGCGCGCACTAATGCACCCGCGAGGTACTGATCTCCCTCGTGAGTTGTCCTGCTTAGATAATGAGGTCCTGCTCCGACGAATTCGCTCTGGGGTGGCCCTCACGCAGGTTGTGACGAGGACCTGGCCACTTCAATGCCATGCCCCGTTTGACTCGACGCTTCCCTTCTGCCCCACTCCTGTTGAGCAGGCTACAGCAGAGTATTTGGTGTGGAGCTGCCCTCCCCTGTAACGATTACGCACGTGCACCTCGCCTCCTGCGGCCCGCACCCCGGCCGTCCCCTGGACTTCGCCTCGGGGACACAGGTCCTCATCACAGCCTACTTCTCCGGTTTTTTTCTGGAATCCGGAGTGTATATGCATCTATAGATTTTGCTTTGCTGATGAGAAACTTGCGCAAAAAAAAGTGTGGCGGTCCATCATTTCGTGCCCCATTTTGATAGCACATATTAGCCATTTCCCTGTTATAACGGGGGCAATTTCGAAAATCCCATTCACCTTGTTACAAATTTGTTGGTACAAAATCCTGAAATTATTTTTGGGGTTGTTGTGTTAGTAACTTTTCTACGCAATAGCAAATGGTCTATATCCACGCTCTGTGCCTTTTTGGAGAAATCTGTAAAAAGATCATTTGTACCAGATTCAAATTACCGTTTGAAACGTTAGCAAGAAAAAAACCTCGTAAAGCAGTTTTTAGAAATTCAAGTACGGTACGTGCACCAGCAATAACCAGTTCGATATTTCAAGGGCCTGCGATATAATAAAGAAAACATAACGGTTTTTTTGCCAAGTTAACGTTTTTGTGCGTCTACTTTATGAAAACTTCAGTCATACTGAGTTACAGCAGGATGATAATGTGCTGCAGACGTTTCAAGACTCTTGAACCAGCATTTCTCCTGGGATTTAATAGAAGCTTTTCGGCTTTACGACACTTTTATTTTTTAACCATCGCAACATTTCTGTATTTGTACGAGTAAAATGTATCCACAAAAAGTAATTCGGTATGTATTAAACCGTCGAACATAAATTGCGGAATCTGTAAAGATGGTCAAGTTATTCCGATCCGCAGATTCGCACCATGAAGGTTTGTTAGACAAAACCTTCAAGCTTGTTTTTAAAGATTTTTAGGTGACACATAAATGAACAAACACCACTTCGGAATCTCCACGGACGATCGAGATATCGAGAAAATTGCGAAAACACAATTTCGTCCTTTTTTAAGAATAGAATTGTCAAATCGCGCGCCTTAGTACTTCCCTAAACTATAGCAAAAACTACTCCCGAAATTTCAAGCGAAAGGAACAGCTGGCCATTTTGTAGAAGGCAAGTGGTTGTTGTGAAAAAGAGAATTGCACGTTCTAGCCTGTTTGATAAACAAGAAAGCAAAACGTCACTTTCGCAATAGATTCTGCCTGGTATGACCTATTTCGAAACACGTTATCGTCTCAATTCTTGCAAAATACATTTGTTCGCATGCGTACATGAACGTTAAGTACGTAGCATATTCAGTGTTGACGCTTGATGGCAATACAAATTAAGGAAAGGTGTAGGTTGCGCAAAATAAAGCATCTTCACGTGTTAATACAATTTTCCATCGTTCTGGCTATGAAAGCCAATGCGCCTAAAAGTTGCCTTATCGAATTTTCAGTTGTTTTATTTATCTTAAACTTTGTATTTCCCAAACGCTTCCAAAATATGTTTACGAAAGCGCTATCTTGATTATTTGCAAAATTAGCACACTCGTGCTATAGAAGCGCTCAGTCACTTACCTTCCAGGCATCCGGGACTTCGTCAGGCAAGGTCTTACAATGTCTCACAAATAAGATGAAGCCAAATCTAAACAAAATGCTCGGCAGTGTAGCCATACTGTTGAGAATATGTTACACGGCGCTTTGTGTACCTGTAGTGACGCATACTTGCAGCTATACAATCACACAGATAGAAAGAGGTCGGGTCTCCTTCTTAGTTGTGTTATTCCAGTTTTTTAGTATTTATTTGCGTTATTTGTCTTTATTTCTACGTTGTTGTCATTGATATGTCACATTTAAGGCACTTTATATCGAGCTAACACTGTTACCACCCAATGCAAAGTGCAGAAAAGATCCACTGTTTTTTTTTCTTCTGTAGAAACAAGGCGCCCTCACAACGGCTTGATGTAGTTGTTTTATACCCGTGTGTCACGAGCGTTTTAAAAACATCATTTCAGTCGAATGGCCTTAAAAATTTCAAATGCCACTCGAAAGGGAAGAGGCTCCGCCGAAATGGTCGCAAACTCTCAAAGGCAGTAGAAAGTTTCGGCAGTCACTCACCATATTTTGTTCTCGCCACCGCTGCAGAGCTTTGTTCTTGTAACTTGTCAAAACCTTTAATGATCAAGTTAACCTGGTCCGAAAAACCCAATTCTGAGTGATGAAATTGGTAACAACCTACAAACACGCACAAACCATGCGCATAATAAGCAGTTTTCTTTCGCGCCGTCGTTGTCGAGAATATGAGGTTACCCTGTAATGGTAGATTGAGGTACAGAAAAAAAATAGTGCCCTTCCACTCTGTGAAGAAGGATGACCTGCGAAGCTGGACGCAGTACACGAAATGCAGGAAACAAAACACGTTTGTTTGTAATTTGCGAACGAGCAATTCTCTTAGGCCAATAAAACTTTGAAAGACTCGATATTTATTTTAGTGAACCAACATAGAGCTGTCTGTTTCTATCCCGCTTCTTAGGCACCTTACTGTCTGCGTAACACCCTAACCCAATCCGCTCGACAACTGAGGACACCGAAAAGTTAGCACCGGGGCGGTGGACGCACACGTTTAAACCTCCCGCCAGCACGACGGCCATATGTCATCAGTGAGGGCTATAAACCTATATATGCACCTCCCCCCTTCCCTCCTCTCCTAACTACTGCCTGATAAACAGGCAACCAGATATGTGCGCGTGCTTAGAAGAGAAAGGTACTGCCGAAATGGTCACTCTGAAGGCCCTTAACTGAACAAGAAATATTGTCTCACGTGGGCGTCCGGGAGAGATTCCCAGGTACTCGGCGAGCTGGAACTTGCAGTGGAAACAGTTGCGGCAGCGGCCTTCTGTTCACGAGTACGGATTACTGGTCGAGTTGGTGTTGCATAGCAGGAAAAATTCATAGCGCATGCGCACAAGGACAAGAAGGGAGAGACATCACAGAGCGCTACTTTCAACTTCAGAGTTGAAAGTAGCGCTCCTTGGTGTCTCTCCTTTCTCGTCCTTGTCCGCATGCTCTATGAATTTTTCTGCAAGGCTTTCTGTTGTTTACGCAACAATTCGCACTTCTGTTCTGGCAGACGCACTTTCGATTCCCGCTATTCTTCTTCGGAGCGAACGACACGCGTCTGTCCATAGGGAGTTAGCAGCTGGAAGGACTTTACTCCAGTGTACAAACCTGCGGTTGTCCGTTTCCGTTACACGTCATAGGCATCTCACGTGTCGTAGGCATTTCACGTGTTTTTTTACTGCGAAGCAGTAACAAAACACGTGAAAAATATTATCAGTGTGCTTTTAAGAACAAAGTTTTCTTCGTAAATAAGTTTTTGTAAATGCAGCGTGCAGAAACAGCGCCAGACAGTCCGAGCGTTCAGCTTCAAAGGCGTTTAGTACCTAAAAGGTCGTTGGTGGTGCTCCTTTGTCTTTAATAGCATTTCAACCGTATGTATTTTGAAGAACTCGTGTAGCAGCTGAAATATGGTATTTGGGTCAAATGACAGCCGGTTGAAAGCCGTCCGAAAGGCCTGTGTCGCATGGGTATTAGTGCTCCTTGTCTTGGTGCTCGTGTTCAATGCATTACAAAAAGGTAGTGTGCAGCGTTAACAAATGCATACGAATGACCCTTTTTACGCTTGGGCGTGAATTGGTTTCGTTTAAATTTATTGATGCGCACATACTTCTTTCTGCGCGTGCATTTGTTCAAAAATATGAAATAGTTTTCCAGCATTAGAAAACGCGTAATTTAACTCTCGATAACTAATATGCAAATGTTTGCATATTTACCGCGTATGCTGCTAGAAGTACGTTTATATCTATGCACTAATAAAAATATGCGGCGTCATTCTTCACTTCAACGGACACCCGCCCAATCTTTTTTTTTATATATATCACGAGAGTCGAACGTTTGGCTGATCTGCGCTGAATAACGGAGTAACACGAAAACAAGACGAGAGTTAACGCATGCGCACTGAGCACTGGCTACGACGGCCATCGTCTGCTAGGCTCTTCTATACTCGGGAACAAGTTAAGAACGGAAATAGCTCATGCACGGTATCCCTCCGCCAAAAATGGACTCTGGCCAAAGCGACGGATCTAGATTTCAACGGCAGCGCGTTTTGAAAGGAGGCTGCCATGAATGCATGATATCGTCTGCCTTTTCTCACGTAGTCTGTTTGTCGTCGCTGCATATTAAGACCAAAAAATCACAGAAAGGGCCGGTGCCATGTTCAAAATATTCCCAGTAACGCCCTAGTTGCGCCGCGCGGAGTAACATGAGGCTGTAGTGATGAAGCACATGTGCAACTTCCGTTGCCTTTCTTAAATTGTCCCTGAGTATAGGAGCTGAGTGCAACCCCGAATAGTTTTTTTCGCTGATCACACCACTCACCGTCTTTGTTCAAGAGAAGGCCTGTTGCGTCAATACTTTATAAACCGCTAAAAAACAAACATTTTCACATTTGATCGTGGAATGCTTAGGCTGCTGCTATTAGTCCCTTTCACTTTCCCTCTTTGCACCATTAGCGGCTGTTGCGTAGGCAGTCTGATAAGCAAAGGAAAGAATACCAGACAGGGTTCTGCTCTTCGAACAACATAGCAGATGACGGTTTCCGCGGCCAGTGCTTGGTGCTCATGCGGCAACTCTCGCCGAGTTCGTTATTTTGCTCCGTTATACGACGCGGATACACAGAACGGTCGTCTCTCCCGGAATATTGATAAAACTTTGAACGAATGTACTTATATATTGCCTTTCCTTGCAATTGGATACCTAAATACAGTGATAGCATGAAGTTCTTGCTTGACGTGATGGCGTGTTACAGTACTGTTTCCTTTGTACCAGGACCCGACTGCCTCTGCGCGCGCAGACAGCGAAGCAAGCCACCCCTCACCGTAACGAATGCGCCGGCACGCGAAACCGGGCCGCCGTCATTGGAACCAAGCCACTTTTCCGGGACGAGTCCGCACATACCCAGTTGGGTCTCGGGCTCAAACTCACTAAGACTCACGAGGGCTTAAACACACTCGGACTAAAACTCATGATCCATACTAGACTCATGCACAGTTAAACTATAAGTGGCGCGTGAGTTTGAGCCCAAATGAGGCTGAGTGAGTGGACTCATGGATAAGTCCGCGGACCTCTTCTCGGGAATAAATACTGCGGACAACGTAAGATGAACAGGACAGTTTCGAGCGAGGCAACAAAATTAGCAGTAGCTTAGCTCGGCCATGCCAGGATATACGTAGCGTGAGCTAAGGTTCAGCTGGTTATTCTTAGGTTTCCTGGTTGTCTACGATTATCTGATTATCATGCTTACTGCTGCTAAAACGGTTTCCAATTCAATCCAATCCAGTCCAATTCAGTCCAGTCACTGCTCCTCGCGCATGCGCAGCACGGCTCTCAAGGAGCCATAGATTTTCTTACAATATACACTAGAGAGAAATCTGGCGCTAGCGTCTATGCTGCTCACATCAAGGCCGTCTGTGTCGTCATGGACCACGATTAGATCATTCATCATTGATCATTGATTAGATCATTCATCATCGATTAAATTTCATCATTGGCTTGAAGTGAAACGTTTTAGTGACGGCAAATGTAAACAGTTTCACAAAAACGCGAAAAATAGTGAGCAATTATGTAAGTGGAAAACAAAACAGGTTGTTTTAAAAGTAATAAAAAAGGAGGTAAAGCGTATTTTTGCCGGAACGTTTGTTCCTTCTATTTTGCAGGCCAAGGTGGTGGTTACGAACAATGTTAATATTTGAGAAGGAAACTCATTATAGAATCTTATTTTATTAACTTTACCATTATTTCCAATAATAAGTTTCAAGAGTTTGGAGAGTTTTTGCAGCATGCATATGAAAACGTCACCTTCGTCGTGAACCAGTGCACCGACCGTCAGCTGCAGTTCAACAAGAAAACGTGGCGTTAAACAGTCGTGGACGATGACAAGATAGGACAGATTCAGGCGCCCGTATCTGTCATATCTTGTCTTCGTCGAAGTACCTTTTGTTTATTTTTTTTTGTCGGCTAGAAATTTCGCGGCGGCATATTACCCGCTCAGTCATATGTCCTTCGACTGCGGCATGACCAACGTCAGGTGCGATCACGCACTGCCTGCTGTTTCACCGAACACGGCTACCACAGAACAGAAAGGATTTCGGCTTCCTCGTAGCTCGTACACATGTAAATACATAGTGAAGACAGCAAATCCCCAAAACCGCTTAAAAATCCAATTGTCATGCCAAGCCCAAGCCAAAAAGGGGGGTCTTCCCATAAACCCCCACGACGACCTTGATTACCAGGTACAGTTTCCTCTCCAGTATACTGACTAAGGAACTCTTGGCCAGCAGCTACGCGAAACGGCTGTCAAGCGGCTCCGGCGCAGCGTCACACTTGCTACTGCGCAACTGAGGCGCACAGCTGGGCACGCGCCGGTGCCAGTGCGTCTACCGCTGCTATGACGTCACTCTTCTGGATTGCGCAGACCGGCAAATGTGCACACCCAATTCTCTGCACACCCGTACTCCAGTTGGGTTGGATTTCCAATCCAATTCAATGCAATTTAATCCAATCCAATCCAATCCAAATACAATCCAATACAAGCCTATCCAAGCCAAGCCAATCCAATGCTCCAAGCGCTTGCGCACCACGGCCCTTCAAGGTCCACGCGAAACTGCTCAACCTCGGCTATATGGTGTCATAGGTAGCTATTGGTGCCATTGATAGCTTAAGAGGGTTGAACGCTGGTCGACCGCTCCCGACGTGTCGTAGACGCTCGTGTCACGGCCCGGGGGTTGAAAAGAAAGTCCCCTTCACCCCGAGCAGTCGGAGTGGCGCTGGCTTCCACCCCCAAGCGCAGGAAAAAATTAGCTTGAGATAAATAGCCAAGAAAGTGGAGGGGAAAATAGCCCCGCCAGCAGCGTAGTGGTCATCGCACCATGCAGACGTGTATTCAGGAGGTCGTGGGTTCGGATCCCACCCGGCGGGCATTTTTCTCCACTTTCTTTCGTCCTTTCAAAAAATATATCTGAACCAGGGTGTCGAACCGGAGCCGGAACCGAACCGAAAACCGGAACCGAACCCGAATTTTTGCCCGGAACCGGAACTGAACCGGAACCGTATTTTTTCCGCCATTTTGGAACTGAACCCGAACCGGAACGAATTGAGGGAACCGTTCCGAACCGGTTCCGGGGCCTCAAAACTGTGATTTCTAGTTTTCCATCCCGGTACCCTACCTTGCATCCGAAAATATTTTTACCATTCGCCAGACGGCACACGCAATATTTTGCGTAGTCTGCAGTTCCCAAGGCCCAAAAGGTTCTCATCTTATTATTACGCTAAATTTAAGGTAAAGTCCGTATACACTATTAGTTTGCTTTAGGTATAGCCCATCTCCCCAAATTATCTTTTTGCATTTACAATAACTTAAGTTAGAACGCATATTCCGTGGCAACATATCATGGGGTATTCTTTATGGTTTCTATCTGCAGTGTGTTTAAAATTGTGTGAAGTTTTCATGTTGTTAATTCGAATGCATCCGTGTCCGTTTGCGAAGGCCTTCAGGGACACCATCAACAATAAATTCGTATCTTCCACTTATTTTAGTTTGAGTGGGCACTTATATAAAAACAGCACTGAGACACAAACACTCACAGTTCTCTACGTCACCATCACTTTTTCTTGTACAGTGCCGTTGTGTCCTCTGGTTACTGCCACAGGAGAACATGAGAATCGAAAAAAAAAATTGGGGCCTTCTCATTTTCACTTTTTTCGATGCATGGATTTAAGTCGATTACCGCGGATTAGCGGGTAGACTAGGGTGGTTTAGTGAGATGAGTGAATGAACTCATGTGAAATAGTGGGACTGCGGTGTTGATTAATATGGATTAGAGGAATTAGCGGGTCAGTTAAGGCGGATTAGAGGGTTGGACCAAACATGATAGATTTGGGGTCCTTGGCATTTGTAAATTTTGCAGCGTTCTCTTTCTCAACCAATCAGGAAATTTAGTTACGCACAAAATAGCCGGAAAGTTATGCGTCGACCACCTGTATGCTATAAAAGGCATTTTTCGTATTACGCTCTTATGTTATTTCTCGCGTAAGATTTACATCTCTCAATGAAGTTAAAAGCTTATTGCCTAATGCATGTCTTATATTCACCAAAAGGTTCTCAAAATGTGTATATATATGAGGTAAGACTAGGAAGCAACTAAACTGAAAGAAAAAAAAGGAACGATCAACTGGTTTGATGCGAAAGACACCCGACAGCATTCTCCGATACCTTCTCTTTCTTCGTGCTACCGTTCTGCAGCCTTCCACAGGTGTAGCATCTCAACCCCCGAACACAGCCCCTTCCAAGCTGAGGAAAAGGCGATAGCACGTGCGCTTAGCCAAAGGGCTGCCAAAAGTCTAATAACAGACTCTTATCAGGCGTGGCGCAACTTTGCCAACAGTCTATTGCATGTTACAACACTTCGAATGAACAAGTTGAGACCACCAACGAGACCAGCCAGGATTGTATGGGCACCAGCTGATACTGGCATCGCCGGCAGACAAGATCACCAACCTCGTGGCTGGACATTTGACCCGCTTAGCCAGCGCTGATGAAGCCGAGCCCGAGCGCATGCATCCTGTATACATACCAGGAAATTAATTAGCACTATACGCTCTCCCGTAGAACGTATTCCTTCCCGCACAAATCGCTAGCGAATAACCAGGAAAGATTATTCCGTGCACTGCGGATTAACACCTTCCCACACATCACCAGTCTTCACCTCTTTGACGGGACACATATCTCTCCATTTCGTCGCTTCTGTGGGGAGCCTGGGAACCTCATACACACAGTAGGCGGATGCGACAAGTCCACCCTAGATCCACCCAACCTGCACGTTTCCATAGAGATTTGGGAGAAAGCCTTGGCCATCTCCGGCCTGGAAGATCAGTTGCTCTTGATGGAAAGGACTGTCGACTCGACCCCTTGAATGAGGACGCCTCTCTGAAACTTTTCCTATATTTATTTAAAGTTCATTTTCCCTCTCTCTGGGAGGGATAATTACTGCTGCTTGTGGCTTCACTCAGCTATTATCTTTCGTAGAGCCCAACCGCTTTCACCTGTCGCTGAAGTTCCATTTAGCAAGTTCCTATCTCCGGTTGTTCCCTATCCAATGCCGTCCTGTACACGCCGTCCCATGAGTCATTAAAGCCGTTCTTTCTTTCTAACTGTTACGTTAGCACATATAAGATAAGGAGAAGGAAACCGCTTTAAACGCCACCAGCCACGCTTGACAGTCGGAGGTGGACGCCGATGCGGGACTGTTTTCGACTTCTAGCAGTGCTAATGGTTTCGTGTTAAAGCTAAAGCGCCGTTGAAACAAGGGGTACACGAAAAGCGTAGCCGACCAATCAATTTATTTAAATGCAAAATTATTTGCCTCATTGTGCGAAAACGTGGGTGCATGCGCGCGTGCATGCCTAGACATTTGGTGGAACCGGTGGAACCAAAAAAGATGTTGGGCGCTCAGGCTCTTCTGCGCGCCAAAGACTTCCCGCTCGCCAGTAAACTACCTGCCTGCCTGGCTGCCTGCCAGGCAGGCGATTCCTGCGAGGATGCGTGATTTCGGGACGAGGGGCGGCCCGCTACGAGACGCCCGGGCGGAGGGGGGAGGCGGCGGAGACGCAAAATACTGTACCATGGCGACACTCCAGGGTACTAAAAAATTTCTGCAGAAATTCAAACAATTATCTACTCATGCGTAGCAGTCCTATGCCGCTTGTCCTCAGTGTGAGTTTTTACAGCCAATTTTTTGGTTTTATAAAACCTGTCCGACCAATTCTCTCAATTCACGCTGCTATAATTACAAATGGAATATTCGCGAAATCTCCATTTTGTGGAAATGCAGGCAGTTATACGGTTTCCCATTTTCCTTAATTGCTTAATATTTTTCTTATTTTATAGTTTTTCAAAATTTCGTTCGACCAATTATTTCCATTTGCGCTATTACAACAATTACATTTGTAACTCGCGAAATCTGCCTTATTGTGGAAATGCAGGGTGTTACACGGTTCGCCAGTTTCCGCAATTATTTTACATTTTTTTTTATTTTTTACATTTATAAATTTTGTTCGACTAATTATCTCCATTTAGCCTATATAACGATTACAGGTGGAAATTTCCCGAAGTCCTCATTATTGTGGAAATGCAGGGTTTCACGCGGTTTGCCAGTTTCGGTGATTACTTTTCTTTATTTTTTAGTTTTTCAGAAATTTTGTGCGACCAGTTATCTCCATTTACGCTATATTATAGCGATTACAGGTGGAACTCCCGCGAAATCGGTATTTTTGTGGAAATGAAGGGGGTTACACGGTCCTTGCTGTGGGCAAAGAATGGTACGCATTAAAACGATTGTGGACGGACGGGTCGTCTGCTTAGTAGGACGGGGCAATAGGCAGTCTGCAGGGAGGCTGCCCATTACCAGAAGATTCTGGCGAAGATGCACCGAGGCGGAGGCGTCGGAGGCACCCGTGTGCTGCCCACTGGTCAGGATGCTACCTGTTTCCCTTCCAGAAGACTGTGGCGCGGATGCATTATTTGGAGACGATGTGCGGCCCGTCACTTGTCGGCGAAGGGAGTGGATCACATGGCTGCACAGCGGCTACGTAGAGCCATGCGTTTGAACGCAGCCCTTAAGCACCCGCTTCTGTGGTTTCGCGTAGTCCCTCAGCGTTGGACTCGTTATAACCGAGAGAACGAAGACGCCACCGAAGATAGAGCTAGCAGGAAAACTGAGGTTGCAAGTATGACGAAAGTGTAAGGGGGAGGGCGTAATTCCGTGACCGTGCGAGACGTGCTTCACAGTGGCGACCCCTTACGAGATAACGACAGAGTATGCCGCGCGCCGTCGTGCATTAGCTGATGACGCGATCTCTTCCTGAGGCACAGCATCTATGCGCCGTCGCCGAGAAGACTAGAGTTCGCGCTGCACTCAAATTTCGCATTAGCGAGTGTCGTAATCGTACGTCATTTTCTTCCTCAAGAAAACAACTGCGGGGTATAATACTGCAGTGTTATGATCCAAGAATAAATTAAATTAAATTATAAAAAATGAAAGAAACTAAACCAATAAAAACAAACTTGCGGCCATAAAAAGCAGGGCTCTCAAATACACACAAATACGCAGTCTTATGTGTCCGAGCGAATTTTTCATTTCGGTTCAGTTAATGTTGTAATCGTGTACCTACTATAGAAAACATTTTGCAGTACATTTACAGTTAAAGGAACTCTTCAACACTTTAGATCAACGCTCTCACTCTTATCTTCGCTTCTGGAAGCACTGCAAAAGTTATAGCTATTGCCAGCACAGAGGAGCAGTGCGGGATTTGCTCGTCCCAGCAGATACGCCTTCCGTTTCTGCTTCGGTTTTGTGGTTTCATTTTAATGTCGAAATTTAAGGAAAGTCGGCAAATAGCCGCTACATCGCTGTAATGACGTCATTCCAGCGGTAGAAGAACGCCAAGACTGGGGAAGAGAGAAAAATATTTCAAGCTAGTTTGTAAGCTTTCTGACGGGGACAGAGCAGTACTTTTTGTCTGAGGGACTTTCCGACTCCCTGATCTAAGTGCTGGATGTGTTGGTTGACTACTTTTTGCAGCATTCAAGATTTCGAACAAAGTTGAAAAAAGTGTTGCAGGGTTGCTTATTTTTGGCCACAACAAAACATTTGCACAAAAAAACCTATATTATGGCTTCGTTTTTGACAAGGAAAGCTGACAAGGAAACGAAAACCGAACACAAAAAAAAATTAACAGAAAAAAACCCGCCTGCTTCTTTTTTTTCTCCGAACCCATTCGAACCCGTTTGAACCGGATCGAACCGGTTCGAACCGGAACGGAATGGTGCGCTGGAACTGAACCCGAACCGAACCCGAAAGGCTTGAACCCGAACCCGAACCGAACCCGAAAAAATTCCGGTTCGACACCCTGATCTGAACTACCATATCCTATTTTCCCCTTTGGTTTCCGTGGCTTTCTTGACTGCTTACCCTTCTTTCTATCTATATCTCTCTCTCTCTCTCTCTCTCTCTCTCTCTCTCTCTCTCTCTCTATCTCTCTCTCTCTCTCTCTCTCTCTCTCTCTCTCTCTCTCTATATATATATATATATATATATATATATATATATATATATAACAGTGCAGGGCTTGCCTTTTTCACTTGAAAAAGGCTGGTTCCCAGCCGAAACGGTATTCAATATTGTTATGTTTTTCGTGGTGACTCTAATTTAATATATATATATATATATATATATATATATATATATATATATATATATATATATGGTGAGAAGCGGCACGGGCTATGTGTTGGCATGTGAACAATCGCCCTCTTCTGGGTGTGCGCCCTATCATCATCATCATCAACAACAAAATGGTATTATCGATTTCTCTATGCTCACTGAAATCTAGGAATATTTCAAAAAACTAAAATATTCTAAGCTGCAGGGAACCTTACCTGACTTATTGTGTGATGCGTGTTCAGAGGTCCAACGATAGCCAAACAGCATCCCGAAGCCCAAGGATATAGAGGCAAGTTTTTGTGGTTTCATACTGCTTTTAAAATGTGTTGTGTTTGTTGCTGTTGTTCCATTACATTAATTACCGAAGTTACCTAACGTGTCGCTTTGTTAATATTTTTACTAGATGAAGGCACGCTTGTTCTTTTTCCTAATGTTACCATCAAACGCTACTATTGTTACTGCTATCTTCACGCTCGGTCTTCGAAGCACATCAATGTATTCAAACTAATAAATAAAGGAAATAATATCTTGGTTCAACTTCACACAGCACCGGTGGCGATTGATTATTAGGTTTAATGCGCCGAGGCTACAGAGGCGATGAGGCACGCCGTAGTGGAGGGCTACGGATTAACTTTGACCACCTGGGGACCTTCAACCTGCGCCAAAATGTCGAACACGGCTGTTTTCTTTCCAGCGCCATAAGAAAAGAGGCCACCGCAGCCGGGAATCAAACACGCGACCTTGGGCTCAGCTGCACTAAGCCTTACCCACTGCGCTACGGTGGGAGTACAACAGCGTTGTCATCTCCCCCAATAGTAAAGAGACCTCTCAAAGTAGTACATTACCAAAGGACTTCCTACAGCCTGTCACCTTTTTTGTAAATGATCGCTGAAAAGCTCATTATCGGTGCCTATTAGTGCGGCCACCATGAGGTAATATTCTACTTTTCCTACCAAGTTCTATCGATTCAAAAGCTAACTCAATGCTTCTGCCAGACAATGCCAGCTGAATAAACCAATGTCGCCACCTCAGCCTTTTTACACATTTTAAGAGATCAGCACAATTATGTGTGACTGTGTAACGCATACAGGAATTTCTTCTCACGTTGTGTCAGCATTGTGTGTAACTGCATGAAATGGGGTTGAAAATACCTCTACAGCAATACGGCTTCTAACGCCACTACTCACTAACGCCACTACTCACATGTCAAAAACATTTGGCAAGTACCCTAGCACGTTGAGTGTTGTGTACGTGACACGATAGTTGAAGCGAAGGTGTGGTACTGCATGCCTTTTTATGGTGCAACTTGCAAAACATCTGGCGTAGTTCATTATTACGGGTAGGTATACTAACTCAACCTATGCTAACTTCATGACGTGTAGGCTAACAAATTTGCTGAGTTTTTTTATACCAAAACTGGTGTCTCTACTTCCTGACCGCAATTTAATATTACAATATGGAGCCCTTTTTTACACAATAAAAGCAACTCCTACAAACCGTTACCGCTGAAGAACCAAGGGCGGTAATCGCTTTGTGCCATTTTTATATGGCGAAAAATTTTATCGTTTTTTTACTAGTTTTGTCATCTTTCACAATTCCGGTGTAAATCTTCTCCGCAACTCCGCCATCGTATTGTATCCTAGAATTGACGCCTTTGATACCAAGGCACTTTTATTTGAAAACAAATTGTTTGTCCTTTTTAAAGTTTTGTATAGGTTTTCATTGATGTGATTTGTCTTGAAAACGCAACTGAAAGCTTTTTAGGTGTGAGTTTGCTGTATTTTTTACAGTTCAGACGATGGATCTAAAACGTACATTTTTTCGTTTATTTCGTGTGCCAACACGACTTAGTTTTCCGGCTGCTAATTTTGCAAAGCTTTTGCACGCAATATCGAAGTACCTTAGAATATAGCTAAACCAGCTTCATGTGCTGAATAAAGCAGCCATTGCATCAAGTATTGAGCAACTACAACACCGGAGCTGGAATACCTGCGGAATCATTCCGTGCTTCTCGCCACGGAAAACTGACCGGAACTAAATGACACTTTCTTTGTGAATAAATATTTTACTGCTTTTCACTCCCTCAGATATAAAAACCGCTAAAAACAAGCAGCAATATTGGCTTCCTAGAACATAATACGAATGCACTCGTCCCATTTGAATCCTTTTGAACAAGCACTATGGCTGGACATTTACATCACGTGTTAGGACTTCTAGGCCGTTGAAAATTCAATTTCAAAAACCTTTTTTCTCCCTCTTATCGGCCTCCCTGAACTAAATCCTTAAAATTTGTTTTCAGCTTTTGTACAAGTACCACTGATCAGGAAAAACAGTTAGGTATATCAATGGCTGAAACACATATACGGAAATCTTTAAAAACTCCCAATTTTGTTCGAAATAGTAGATTAGCCCATGTACTATTGGTTAGAAAAAAAACGTAAAACTACTGATGAGAGATTTTTACAGGCGAGAAACATCACCAAAAAGCACTTCTATATCTCTACGGGCGAGCGAGCAAATCATATATTTGCAAAAACACAATCAACCCTTTCCGTCAGTTAAGGGCGAAATATCCAGAAAAATGTGCCTTTGTGAGTCTCTACGCAATATTACAAATATGATCCTGAAGTTCCAAATGTCCACGTCTAGCACTTTTGGCTGAGCGTTGAAGAAGCAGTCAGTCATTCGGTCAGTCAGTGTATCGGGCATTTCTTTTTTATAGATACTGATGTATGTATGTATGTATGTATGTATGTATGTATGTATGTATGTATGTATGTATGTATGTATGTATGTATGTATGTATGTATGTATGTATGTATGTATGTATGTATGTACGTATGTATCTATGTATGCATGTATGTATGTGTGCATGTACTGTGATGCAGTGATGAAGGAAACGAGGTTCTTAGAAGGCAATGTTTATTGGAGCGAGCTTGTGCTCCGCAATAAATTTGAAAACAGAAGCGACGAGGAAGCTAGCAAAGTGGCGTGCACAGATGAACGTTTGCGAATGTAGTGCCACGGCGCTTTCCCGGCGAGTACTTATCTCTGAGCGCTAGTCTCTCCGCAACCATTCACAAAATTTACCATCCCTTCCAGAGGAAAGTAGAGAGAAAAGCTAAAGGTAATAGTGCGTCTAACCTTCGATGAAAGTGCGTGGATTGATTGTCAAACGTTCAGAGACCCAAATGTAAATGAAGAACCAAACGATCCGACACTTTTTCGCAAGCTAAATATATACGAACGACCAAATTGTATAACCAATACGTGCTTTATGACAAAGTTATGCTATTGCACTCCTTCTTTATGATCGATGCGTGAATTTTCTTATTTTAGCATTCCTTTTTCGATTTTCAAGAAACCGTTTTGACAATATGAAAGCCCGCTTTTACGCAGGCGTCGTCTGTCCAGAGATCCTATCGCAACTTTACGATCGACCAACCGATCTATAGAGGAATGCATTAATTTTTCAACAGACGTCATCGCTCCCACTAAGAAGGCTTTCTCTTTAATAAAACAAAAACATTGTCGCTTAAAGAAAACAAGTCTAGGTTGGTGTCCATGCTGCGAAGCCTTCCCCCTGTCAGAAAAGATTGGCCGTCGCGGCACGCAACACAAGAGAACAAATGAGCGATGAGTGCGGAAAGACAGCCTAGCGCGCAACGCACTGATAAGAAAACGTAAACAAGATGCACAGCGTGTTGTTGGGCTAGCTGGCGCATCGTTTCAAGTGTTGAAAAAACAGTGCGTAAAAGACAAGACAATAACGAAGTGACAGGACGTGCGCCTGTACTGTCCCTTCCGTATTGTCTTTTCTTCGACGCGAAGTATTCTCAACCCTTGTAAACAAGATGTGTTCGCGGCAGGTATCTGTGCAATGTAGATGTATATGTAGGCGCTTATGTATGAATTTATGTATGTATGTGTGTACGTATGTATGTATGTACGTGCATACGTATTTATGTAAGGGCGTGTGTCTTTACGAATTAGAAAATTGAATTGCTCGAATAAGTCATTATTTTTCGTGCAAATTTGAAGGCGAAGACACAAAAGTAGGCAGTCGTGGTAAGATCTACAATAAGGTTGAAATTGATAAATAGCTGCTGTAACTAAAGAATACGAAGGGCGCACGCATGCGGCGATAGCGGGTGATGAAGGGAAAGACGAAGCTGCGCCCATAGATTAGGAGAAAAAAGAGTTTCTATGACTCTCTTCGGGGGGTACCCACTTGCCACAGAATCGACTCTTCCTGGACCCCTCTTCGCACAGTCACGCGACTCTTATTGAAAGAGGGTGATGCGTATCCCATCAAACTAGAGTCAGAGTAGAGTATGGGTGACTACCGTTCATAGAGTCACTAGTGACTTTGCCACGACCGGAATCTAATGGAAAAATAGAGTCACAGGACTCTTTCCCGGTGATCGTCGCGACACTGTAGCAAGAGTTGCGTTGGACGCTCTTTTTATCAACAGCCCCATGACGCTTATGACGAAAGAGTCGTGGAAGTGAATGTGCGACCCTCCAAGAGATGGTTAGCACCACTACCAATGTAATCATTGCAGTATAGAGCGTATTCACATACATACAGGCAACCATGCGTGCGCCGCCATATCTGTGGCCAAGCGTCTGTTGCTAGGCGACGCGTGCGCACGGCCCGCAGATCAGGCCCTCCTCTTCTCCTCCGTGCCTTCATGGCGGCCAGGCAGGTCGCGGTCCGCGATATGAGCTTGTGTTTTCGTGCAAGGCGTGTGCGAGTGGCTTGATAGTCTGTTGCACCGCAATAGCGTTGGTTACGCGAAAATTCATGGTTCCGCTCATGAGTGTGACAACCTTATCTGCAATTCAACCCCAGCCTCTGCGCACACCTACGAGCGAGTGCGAGCCGGTCGGGGCGCAAAGGTTGCATCGTTAGCGCATTGGTCGTTTGTCAGCATGAACTGCATCATTTCCAAACTGATGCCCACTGAACGCAAAGTAATAACTCGACGCTAAGTACTGTTGAGTACAGTGCGATCTACCTATCGCCAGACGCGTATCAAGTCGCCGCCGCAGATCAGCTGATGGCCAGCCGCCGCGCTCTAATGTCACAGGTGAGTTGTTTTGCTGAGTGTGAAACATTTAGCGCACGAGAAACCCAGTGCCAATGTGTCGCCCGTGCCATCTTGAGGGAAGCCGTTTTTAGGGCTGCTTTTTTTATAATAACTCGAACATAAGCAGCAACGTGTTTTCTTCTTGTTTTTTCTCGTGCGGTGATTGGATCGCATGCAGCGATCAATTACATGAAGCCCTGTGTTTCGATTGTCCTTGGGTGGAGTGAGGAAACCGGCGAGCATCAGTTAAAGGTCAAAACCTCGGGTACTTCTATCCTGCGCACTTTTGAGGCCGATATATCTTTTAAAGAAATTGCTGTTCGATCACGCCGTCCGGAAACGAACGTCGTCTCAAGCTGTTGTTTTGCGCCAGCAGCGCTTAGCGAAATTTACTATTATGTGTTTTTAGGGGCAGCAGAACTGCCATTTCAGTCTCCGTACAAAACTTGTAGCTCCTGCTTGGTTTAGAAAAACTAATTGTGCACATAATGGAAGTAATTGTGCCTTTCTGCTTCACCCCAAACTTTAGCCCGTTTTTTTTCTTTCTCTTTCATTGCAGGCGTATGCAGCTGCTAGAAAAGAAATACGGCGCCCTCACAGAGCTGGTGTGCGTCCTGCGGGGCAAGCCTCAAGAGTGCCGTTTTTTGCGGCATCCGTGAGCAGCAGCAGGTTTAAATACAGTGATGGTGTTTAGCACACTTCGAAACTGATCTACAGAAATATTCAGAAATAAATAGCGAGGTCGACCGGTGCCCTTTTATGTGCATTTAGGTGCCTTTCCAGCTACTGCTATTTAAATTTACAATGACTGTGGAAAATGAAAAAAAAAAAAAAAGAAACACATTTTGGTCATGCTCTTCATGTGCTAGAATATAAAAAAAAAACATTTTAGTCATACTCTTCATGTGCTAGAATATTTTTTGCAAGACGTGGTTTCTGGCCAGGAAATGATAACTCATGGCTATCGCCTTCATTTTGGCTAATTCAACTGTTATGAAATGGTGATCTGTACAGTGAGCACAAGGACTTCATTCAATTATCTGGCCACATTTTGTCACACTGCGAAAAGTTACGCTTGTGTTCCACTTTTTGGGAAGTGCGTTCATTGCTTAGAAAAGGAAAAGTTCACACATGAATTGATAGGCGTACTTAAAATTGAATGTTTAATAATGTGTGCATTAGAGACCCTTCAGTTGCACTCCCAAAAAAAGAAATCGTGTATCAAAACCTTGCTATGTAGCAGGGAAGGGGCAAGATGACGTGTTGGTTTCGATGTGCTTTTAGCCTTTTCATTGGTTGTAATCGCATTGGTATGTTTATTCCTTGAATAAACAATCAGTCACAGTTCAGTGCTTTGTCCTGCCTTTGTTCATATTGCTTTGTAAGACCCACTTTTCATTATGCAATACCAACTAGCTTACCAACCCATGTTCTTTGTGCACCACCAAAGCTTAACATTGGTGTTTCCGGGCATCAGCAGCAAGGCTTAAGTTAACTTGTCTTACTTACACCTAGGGTAACTGCTAACAGCAGCTTGGGACACTATTAAAAATGGCATGATGAGAACATGTCTATCAAGAAACATTTTATTACACATCAATAAAACACCACCCAACCAACAGTTCACAATGTAATTACCCATCAGTTAAATATTAGTGATAGTTTGCAGTAGGTCACAGGAGCACCGATGCAGTCTGCCGATTCTCTTTTGTTGTCACTTCTGCACTACTACTTGGAACTAAACAGAGACAAGGAGCCTTGCTGGGGTAAAAAAAAAAATTACACCCATCTCCCCGAAGGGAACCATGAGCAGGATGCGGAGTGTCATGGGGGTTCCGTTTGCGTTTCCGTTATGTTTAACTGCGTCAGCGCACTTGCTGACGGGACTGTTGCTTCCATCCTACTTCATCTGAAGAAGCTCGGGAGTCAAGCGAAGCAAGCGCAGCACTGAACGGGCGCTCTGCGAGTTCCCATTTATATTCACAGCTGTAGGAGAGGAGACTACGAGAGAGAAGTTTGAAGTTTGAAGTTTATTAGGAAGATTGCATATAATACAGTACATACATTGGTAAAGAATACAGAAAGAGGTCCCATAGTTTATCACTGTGGGGGGACCTCTTGTTAAAAAATACATAAAAAAACGGTAAAACAAGAGCAGTCAGAAGAGATAAGCAGAAATATAATGTAGATTTATACACAAACCAAATGGACACGGTATAACGGTATAATGAACAATTGCGATGATCGTTCATTACGATTAGGCCAAAATATCAGAGCGGAGGTAAAAAAAAAAAAAATGACGCTTCACTGGACATCAACAGTGTCGAAATATAGAACAAAACAGTTTAATTGTGGCAAAACAGCCTAGGCTGATTTGTTCAGCCTTCATAAAGAAAACAGAGCATGAAAGCAGAATTATTGTAAAATAATATTACACAATAAATGCATTACGGGGATCAATCAGGCAACATGCTTTCACTGGGATGGATTAAAAAAAAAAAATTGCAACACAGAAATCAACGTCAGTGAACTGGAGACATACATTTTCCCGGAATATATACGCTTTCCTTGGATTTATAGGGTGAGAGTGAATGAAGGACTATGAAGGAAGAGCCGCGCATGCGCGCGAGAGAGCTGAAGCGAACGGAGGAGGAGCGCGCGCAGACGGTAGGAGAGGAGAGGAGAGTACGCAGCTGTTTGGAAAGGAGGAGAGGAGCGCATGCACAGATGGTGTGCGGACGGTCGCCACCGGTCAACAAGTGACATACCCCCGAGCATAAGACACTCCGCATCTAGAACACGGAAACACCATTTTTTCCTATTCCATTCGGTTTTTGTGTGTGGGTGCTTCCACTTGCAACCTTCCATTCTTTGTGTTACGATTGATACACATAGCCATGCCCTATTGTGCACAGTTAATCTAAAGCAAGGGTGTGAAACACCCGGGCCACATGTGGCCTGCAGACCTTTTGATTTCTTTTTTTGACCTTTTGATGTATTAAAGGATCACCGTAAAACAAATATCAGTGCCTATATTTTAGTCATCCCGGAGATCAGTACTGATATGTTTCTCGAATGGTGACACCAAATTCCATACAGAAATGACCAAGCATATTTACAATGTGTGGGAAAGGACTTGTTTCGTTTGAACGGCAGCATTAGGTGACAATTTGTTACACCCCCCTCCCCCCTGCCTTTCTTGCATTGCAACCTTCCCACGTGGGACTGAACTTCTTGACTGTGGCTTGCTTGCTCACTGATGTGAGTTGAGACCCCTCATGTCACTAACTAAGATGCACAATTTTTTTTGCACAAAACATTAACAACTCTTAAAAACTTGCATACTACGACGACAATCATCAATGTCAGCTTGGACAAAAAAGGAAAAGAAATACTGACATTGGGCAGCATTACAAACACCCTGTATTTTTTGTGAAGACACAGAACTAAGCTGAAGAATGTTTACTAGAGCAGCAGCAGCAGCATAAAATGGACAGTGGTGTAACAACTGACAAAAAATAACCTACCTAAACCATTGGAATCAAAATCACGAGCGTAACAGTTCAAAATTGGGCTTGATGTCTTCATCTAGACTCCCATTGCTTTAGGCTCGCAATGGGTGCTGCCATTCACTGCGTGGAATAGCATTTCACATTATGGAAAATTCGGAGGGCTTATTTTACACATTACGGCACATCAAAACTTTCACCGCCAAGAAATTAGGTAAATCGTCGGTCAACAGTCCAGGAAACAGCTTTTCATGTCTACAGGAGCAAAATCCTCATAATGTTCTGTTTGAACAGAAGAGTGCATTCATACAGATGACCAGGGCTAAAATCTTCATGACAGAACATAACTGCAAATCGCACAATGAAAAACAAAACATCTGTGCATTTAGATACTACAGCGAAACAAAAAATTGCATCAATAAGTCAATCATCAGGAATTGCACTACCTGGTACAGTAGCCTGTGCATTGTGCTGTTATGCCCATCGCTGGGTAGTCCCTAAATCATACTTCCAATAAATACACATGGTTTGCGGCGATTTTAGATGCCCATCACACAACATTTTTTGCACACCCATTACACACCACACTAACCATGCGTTGCATCCTGGCTGTCTTAATGGTCATGTTCGCCTTCTAACCAGTGGCATTGGATGCCTGCTGCTCTTTTCACTGTTGCCCAGTATTGGCATTTCATTGCGGCCATTCCCATTCCATCCTCTTCTGTGTGGCTAAGGTGTTGTGCTGCTGGGCCCAAGGACATTGCAGGTTCGATTCCCAGCCACTTTTCTGACAGAGGCGAAAAGCAAAAACGCCCGTGTCTGCGAGATTTCGGCGCACGTTAAAGATCCCCCCCCCCCCCTTCTTGCCCCAGGTGGCCAAAATTAATCCGGAGCCTTCCACTACGGCGTGCCTCACCCACCTATTTCCCACACAATAAGGGAA
The DNA here is from genome assembly GCF_048455015.1 of Haemaphysalis longicornis. Classification (NCBI taxonomy): domain Eukaryota; kingdom Metazoa; phylum Arthropoda; class Arachnida; order Ixodida; family Ixodidae; genus Haemaphysalis; species Haemaphysalis longicornis. Next base: position 373,118 of record NW_027526355.1, on the reverse strand, counting down.
ACTGCTAGACATTGTTGTCTCAGCCAAACTGATGCACACGGCTTGCTGGAAAATGCCTATTCGAATGGCACAACTGACTGGCTCAGATTTGCTAGAGCTGCGCAGACAGCTACAATTTTGTCTAGCTGGGTGAGCCTCTCGTTGTGCTTCACAGTCACAAGATCAATTGGAATAGTGCTTGACAGGATTCAGTATCGTCCTCTAAGTAGCCCAATCACCCGTTCTACATGAATGCGGACATTAGCCAATTTTCGAGTTTTTTGGACGTCCCAAGCCGATAACTGCGATTTCCCCCTAGTGAAAGCCGGCATTTCTAGCTTGGCTGAGTGGATGCCAACAGCATCACCTATTGTGAATCCTCTGTCAGCCAACACTGTGTCACCTGGTACAAGGTTATTTAAGATGCCGCAAGACTCGGTAAGGCGCTTGTCGCTGGTCCGACCACCCCAACCCTCGGAAATGAAAGTGACTGCACCTCGTGCTTTGCAGCGCAACGCCTTAGCCACTGAGACACCGCGGCGGGTTATATTTGCAGCATTGGTAAAACCATTTTGAAATACTGCAACTTGCCAAGGAATTTAGTCCTGTCAGTTTTACCTTGCAATCTGATTATACTCACATTTTTTGCAGTTTGTTTTTAGTTGTAAATTAAGTGTATCAAGTCATTTTTTTTGCGTGTTTGCCATTCAGCAGAAGACTGCACTTACTGGGCACGTCTGGTATTGATGGTCATTTGTACTCAACACATCCTGTATTTACAGATTTCTTTTCTGACTCCAACAACTGCATCGGTGAAGCAATTTTGTAAGCCTGCAGCTCGTCGTCTTGTTCAGTTGTTATTAACGTGCTATGTTAGAGAAATCACATCAATCTCAATTATCTTTTTAGTTTAAGAGTGTGGCATTACTTTGTGTATTTACCAGAAAACTATTACCTGTCTGTATAATGCCTTTAAATCCCTATTTCTTTGAACTGTTTCAACACTTTTCTGTGTATGATACTGTCCAGTTGCTGTGATTTTTTTAACACGAGGAAAATGCAAATATCATTTTAAGCAGTGACATCACAAATGACATACTGTGTGCTGAATAAACTTTTTCTGTTGTTGCCCACTAACCTGTTGCCTACTAACAGCTTTGCAGGCTTTGCTTAAAGACCTAAAAAAAAAAAGTAGCAGATAGTGAATTTTCACTATTGTAAACACGATACCCAGGACTCCGCTGGGAAAAACTCGTCATTGTGTACATAGAAGGGAACTTAGTATCTGGCACACAGCATCACTGAAAAGCAATTTACATGCCCATCATAGCTAAAACATGCTAAAATTCACACTCACTGCTACATTGTAATTTTTTTTTATTCTAAGCATCCCCTTTTATTCATGCCCCTTGCACTTGCGATAGATGCACTTATGGTTGATGCACAAAGATTTGGAGTATTTAACATTCAATACACCTTTTATTAAAATGGGGTAGGAACTAAGAATTGAGCAAATGGGGCAGTAAAAATTGGAACAATTCATATGGTGAAAGGTGTTGGAGGGCCAGAGACAGATGTGATGATAGTTCCAGGGTGCTTACTGCTCCTACCCTTGTTCTACTCTCCCCAAGTAGGAGCTGTGCAGTACGGTCTCCCACTGCTATTAACACTGCAACTTGGTGTGGCTGTGTGAGGACGCTGACATAGCATGTGTGCTAGGCCTGCTCCTTCCTGGCACCTGTGGCACTCTGCAGGGGGGGTGGGGGGACAGCTACTGTTACCTGTCCTGGGTAACAGTAGCTGTAGACAATTAAGCTCCGACACGAATTTGTCTGGAGGTGTCTCCAAACCACAGATTCCTAGGAGAGATACAGGCTCAGGTCAGCTGACAGTGGTTGGGGATATCCGTGTAGGACACTACTCTGTTCCTGCCTGACAGTGAGATGAAGCCACCGTCCAGATTGACGTGCGCTAGGTCGGTGAAGCCGCAAGCGGCGTTGTGTGCGGATTCACTCCTGGCCATGCCAAAGAGGGCAGTGGTCCAGATTAGATCCAGAATTAGCGGTCCAGAACTTGCCGGTTCGTTTTTCGGGGTCGAAGCCAAAAGTTAGAGGTACGGACACCTCTTCGGAGATCTGCCCTCGGGAGAAATTTAGGATTGCAGACTTGGAGGTTTTAATTAACAGCGATGCTGTTGAGCAAATCATTTCTGTATGGTGTCCGCAGCTTTTAAAATACTACGAAAATGCACACCATTCATGCTCGCGTGCCTTGATACGTGTGCATAGTTTGTCGCGCATAGTGGATAGGCCACAGATAGTTGGCATGGCCGAGGAAAGGAAGAGGCCGGTGTGCTTCGACAGGCTCGGCGTGCAAAGCATCTGCTAGAGACGATAAGTCATGCTTACAGGGCGGCACAAGAAAACGTCGACCAAAACGACGAGGTCACTCTGGCGTTGCTCAACGTAAGGTAATGAAATGCCATCCCGCCGACGTCAACCACGGCACCACGACAATAAAACTCAACTTTGTGTCCGTCAATGATCAAGTCTTGCACGTGAGCACAAGCTTCCCTGAATTTTTTTACTGTTCTGATTTTTGTGAAGGCCACCATTGCCAGTGCAATGGCTGCTGCTTCATACACCACTGGGGTATGAAGCGGGCCAGAGGCAATGGAGTTTCCCTGGTTATTGACTACAGCAACTAATATTACGTCGAGACGAAAATAGTTGGCTGCGTCCCTGTAAACCACGTCCTCACATTTAGCTTAGCGTTTGCGCAGAGCTTGCGCCCTGGCCTATCGTCGCTCGTCGTTGTAATTGGGGTGCGTTTCACGAGAAGAGGGGGAATGAGGATGCAATCTCCGCGTTGTTGGAATAGCTACTTGTAAAGTCGTGCTGCAAGGAAGGTTAATGTCCAATGTGCTTAAAATGCGACTCCTTGTTTGGCTGTTAGCTAAAGCTCATGCTGCCTTAACCTTTGTAGAAAGTGTACGTCTGAAACTGATCATGGTATGCAGAAAAAGAGTTTTCCTCCATGTTCAAGAACCTTTCCCATGCATGGAATGAGAGATAATGGCTGGAGAATTTCAATCGTAAGCTTTTTTTCAGGTTTAGGGATTAAAATATTTTTAGCTCTTTTCCACTGTTTCAGAATGTGGCCTCTATCCCAACACATATTGAGCTAATGAGTGAGGGCTTCCAAAAAGTCATAACCTAGATTACAAGCATTTGTTCCTGATGTCGTTTTGCCTAAAAGCACATTTTGTTTTGTGCAAAGGGCCGTAATGGCAGCCGCGTACCTTGCCCGAGGTAATGTTGAGGAGGGCATTATTCCGGCTCGAGTAGGGGGCAGTACCTTGGCAGCACAGCTTGCAATATGAAGATCCTGAATAACCTTCAGTAGTTCTTTGTCCGTGCTACCAAACTGATAGGGAATGACACTTATGGCGAATTCCATTGGGAGAGCAGGAGCACTCAAAAGCACTCTGAAAGTGCTCTCTCCTGAGCAGGCGTGTTTCAGTGGTTGAACAGAAGTAGGAGCACTGTCATCCAGTGGTAGTGCGAGACCACTTTCGGTGCTCTGAGAGCAGTTGGGAGCAGTTCGATCTGCTCCCGCTTGAAAAGTCGGAGTGAGCACGGTACGATACGAAGGAAGTCACATGACCTTTAACGTCATATCCTCCCCTTTGTGTGTGTGTGTTTTGCTCTCTTGTATCGGGGAGCGCGGCAGTATCCATCGTGCATTTGCAACTTTGTGGAATGGGCAGCGAGCCCCACGAGCATGCGAATGCTTCACACCGCCACACGTGCTTTGCCCGGCTTTGCTCACACATGCTTTTCCGCAGAGATTGCTGGGATGCCTAAAGGCTGGAATACGTGGAGCGAACTTTCACGACAAAGTTCGCGCGGCGGGAAATCTCTGAGCTACCGTACTTATCCAATTCTAACGCGCCCCCGATTCTAACGCGCACCCGATTTTTCTGACAAAAAAAACCAAAAAACTTGCACCTCCGTTTGTAACGCGCACGGAACTTTATAACCCAGACAAACGAATGCGGGAGAAATGGGCGATTTATTCCCCAAAGTAATTTCGCTCATCTCACTCCTCGTCGCTTTCCGCTGACCAGAACATCTCGTCCTCGGTGCCACCAAGAGCCTTCGCGATGCCACACTTCTGAACGAACATTCAACCATGGTCGATGGGATCGTGGCCCACGCCTCGCACGCCCATCCCGCGAGCTTCTCCAGAGCCGCACGCTTCAGCCGACCGCTCGTTTTGAACGCGTGAGAGCCGCTGCTGCCATTGCTGTTATCAAGCGCGCAAGTGGAACAATTTGACGATTTGTGTGAACGCCGATAGAAAAGTCTAGGCGCATATGGTTCCTGCGTCCGAAAAATCGTTGCTAAAAGCTTTAGCGCCATCTTGACATGGTGATGGCGATGGGTGGGACGAAATTTCTGCTGTTTCGGTTTCGGTTTCGAATCCGATGCTAACGCGCATGTGATTTTTCGGCCTATTTTTCCGGAAAAAGGGCGCGCGTTAGAATCGGGTAATTACGGTACATGGAGCGACGACATGGCACGCGCCGCCGCGCTGCCGCTGGGCTGCTCTAAATTAAAGCCCCTCCGCCGCGGCCCTGCCCATAGGAGGGGCTTTACTCTCACTGAACTCCATGCCCAGAATCAACGGTGCTGTTTAGTAAACAGACCCAGTGAAGGAGCTTCCCACTTTGGTTGTACATCATTTAACGATTCTGCGTGGGGCGGGGGTGTTTCTTCTACTGAAATATTCATTCTCAGTTCTCAAAAACGCTAAAGGCTGAAGAGAGAGCGAGAGAAAAAAAAAAAACGAACGGCACCGGGGAGATTCGCATGAACGACTACAAGAACAAGTAGCCGGCAGTTTAACCTCTACTTCACCCCGAGAGATGGTGCATATGAGCAAAATAGCCTCTGTTACTGGTTTTTGTCGTATTTGAGACGCCCTCGTAGTGATACCGCCTGTTCCTCACTCGCCAATCTTGCAGACAGGCCTCATATTGCTGCTACTGCAAGTAATGTAGCCGGATCGCCCTTATTTAACCTGATAAATGCTATCATGTATGCCCATACAGCCGGTCGGGACCGTGTTTTCCCCTCGTCGTTTTTTCCTCTCCCACCTGCTCTCCGGGTGCGTGCCGCACTCATGGCAGGTGCAGTGGCCCTGCTCCCGCGTGCCCCCAAGTGTTCTGTCACCTACTCCTCACTGCACGATGCCACTGCTCCTGTTCTCTCAATGGAATTCCCCATTAGGTTGCATCAATGTATGGCTTGGCTCGTTCTGAGATCGATTAAGCATCAGACGACGTTTCATGTCTTGGGTAGTTGCTTCTCACGGTGCAATCGCAAGCTGCATGCCAATTTTGTCGCAATAACTGAGTATTCTTCAATGTGTTGGTCAAGCCAATCCAGGCGACAAAACACGTTGCAACTGACTTTGTTCTTGCGGAGTTGCTGTTGCAAACCACTCTTGGCCTCCCACATGTGGGGAAGCTGCAAGTCAACCTGGCATTGGTTACCTGCTTCAAATGTATAATTAGTTGCCTGCTCAGCATCTCGGCCCAGTTGATCGGCCTTTGCCTTGATGTTAGTTATTTCTCAGATATGTGGACCAATCACCGAGTGTGAGGAATCCCGCTGCACCACTCAGAGCCCTTGAAATGCATCTCAGTAAATGAGGATAAGCGGGCCTACCAGACCTTCGTTTGATGTTGCCGGGTGGTCGCTGCCGAGATTCTCTTATGTGTTGCGTAAAGTGGTCTTCCTTTACGTGTGTTCTGTAAAAGTGAGGCGCTGCTCACACTGCTGCTCATCACTGCTCACACTACTTCCGGTGCAAGTGGGATGCGTATGGTCAGTGGTAAGGGTGAGGCCTTCTTGTTGGGTATCAAGCCAAAGGTTTTCGCTTTTTAATGGTGTCATGCTTGCAATCCCCACTTAGTGTGATGTGCATTAAAATCACCGACAATGAGTAATGTGTCGAAATGGAAAATTTCAAGAGTTTTCTAAAAAAGCTTGGTCAATTTGGAGGTGTTGCGAGAAGGGCTCCAAACGTTTAGGAGAAACGTGCCGGTCAGCCATGTTTTGCATTTAGTAATTAATTCGATGCAACAATACTCGCATCCCGGCCGGCAAATTTCACTTCTTTTCACAGACGCAGAAGTTTTGACGCCTCCGAACGCTCCAAGTTCTACACCATGTTTGCCATTTGAAAAGACTTTCCACACTGATGAGTTCTACACTGTTTGTTGATTAGTACACACATACCCTGAAGTCACTGACCTAAGAACTGAAGCGCATGAAAAATTCCTTGCCGGCCTGACCCCTGACCCGACAGGCACAGTCAGCCCTGTGCGGCAGCAGCGGCTCACCATTGTTTGCATTGCTGGATGTAAACAAATCTTTCCTTTGCAGCTACGTCAGCTGACTCCTTAGCCATGATTGGCTATCCGGTTTTGCATTGCCGAGGCGCAACGAGGGGATTCAGTCCTAGAACGATCTTGTCCTCCCTCGCAAAGCGAGAAAAAGTAATGCCTGGCTCATCACTTGCGACGTCACGCAATGTGCCAAGTCGCCAGTGGGAATGTGCCTTTAGACGATTGGTGAGCACTTTCGAACTGTCCGCTGACGGAGGCCAGTCGCTGACGGAGGCCTATTCCCCTTCATGCAGCGTCCTCAAAGAACCGGTGATGCAAATGTTGAGACCGGTGATTTCAGCACCAATCTTATCCTCAAATTGCACTAACATGGCTTTGAATGTCGCACGAGAGTTTCCATGATCTGTTCTCCAAAATTTTGAAGCACACCTTCCGTAACGTACTAATCATCCGACCCCGAAGCAAGGGGGGATTGCCAAGGCCAATTTTCTTGTCCCAGTGTTTTAACTGAGTAGAGCCAGATGGAGAATTGTCCATTGCATCTGCGGACCCAATTTCTGAGGACCCCAAGGTCGGTAACCTGCTGTGGCTGGAGTCAACGATGGCCTGAGATGCTGGTCTGACGTTTTGGAAGAGGCGGGGTTCACAGTGGTGTCGACTCCCTTAAGTTCAGTTACGGCTGCTTTTAGAACTTTTTTTTTTCCAACGATAATGGACTCAAGCATGTGATGGATTTTGTTAATTTCTGAGCATGAATCGGAATGTCTGCCGTGAGTGTATTGACTCTGGGGGACCATGTGTCTCTGAGTGTGTTTGCCGTGGGAGACCGTAGCTGCCCAGCTCACCTTGTTGTTTAGGTTGATTCTGTTGGCATGGATATGGCCGCCAGTTCTCGATGGTTTTGGCCCTCAGTGCTCGACAGCCGACGACGCAACGTCCAGCGCACACAATCCCAGCTCCGGGTGGAGTTGTCCTTGGTCGCCGGTCCACAGCTCGCATTCCCTTGGCTTTGCTGCAACCAAGGAAAGGAGCCCAAATGGTCACTCTCCCCAGATGAGGCCCTAAAGAATTTTTTACTGCTCCTTTCTATTGTCCTCGTCCTTCACTAATAGTCACAATCTGCGCATAGAGTGTAAATCCCGAAGTGCTAGGACTTGATTTTAATGAAGCCTGTCGCGTGCTTAAGCTCCCAATCAGAGGTCAAGAAAAAAACGTTCAATGCATTACTGACCGCTAATCGCTAAAACGCTTCAACAAGGCCGAAGCCACATGTAGCCAAAGCAACAAGCACGAAATGAACATCGTACTGTTAAACTAGGCCGTACAGCCAGTGTCTTCTTGGCAGGAGGCACTTATTCACGTGGCAGCATGTAATGCCTTTCAGCTGCTGCTTGCATCAATCTAGAGTTTTGCTCCCGTGAGTACACCCCATTGTTTTTCTCAACAGCTGCGTAGTTTAATTTGACCCAATGCAAGTGCAGTTACTAATACGCCTGCAGTGCACTGGCCTTGAATGCAGGATCACACATGCTTGGTGCATTGCTACCGTGGTATGCTGCACGTATCAACTCGACTCAACAGTGTGTCACCTGACAACCTCCAAATGCACACCTGAAACACCTCCTTTAGTTCTTTCCAGGGTGCTCATTCTTCACAGTCCATAAACTGTTGGTACAGCCAGAAATACTTTTAGGGGTTGGGGGTGTATGGAGGTATGGGAGAATGGAAGGAGCCTTGCCAAAATGAATGCTAGCACTTGCTTATGTGCAGCATAGTAAAATGTTGGGGGGAGGGGGTTCAAAACCCCTCCGCGCTGTACCTGGAGAATCCTATCGGCCATCTGGGAGGTCATCACTGATGTGTTGCTGGGGCATTCTTGGCTCGTTTGTCTCTCACAAAGGTGAGCACACGGCGGAGTTATTTGTGCACTTGACAGCACCTGAGGATTCACAAGGATTGTCAGCTGCTGATAATGGCTGAGCTGTTGGGTTGACCTTTTTTCTGTGCAGCTTAGCAAAGGGGTCAGCCTCGCGTAGGATGTTTACTAGCACTGATGAGAGGCTGAAAGTTGGGACATAAAGAGTAGTCAGGCAGTGGATGTTCACACGTATTTAAAGAATTGGCCATAATATGGCTTATGTGAAGACTATGACATGCTTTTCATCACTATCAGAAGTGGGGTAGGTCCAGCCCCTTTAAGGGACCGTGGCACACCATCTTGCATTCGGGACAGACGCAAACACCCACACATCAAAACGTTCGACAAGTACTCCTGTAATGATGCCAGCATTTACGGAGGTGAAGGATAAAAAAATCTAAAATGAAGTTTGCCTTGGAGGTGCAGTGTCTCTTTGGCACTGCACATTTTTATACGTTTCAACACGAAAATGCATAATCAACATAAAAAAAAAGTTGTACAACTGAAACTGAAAAGCAACACAGGCTGCATAAACTTTACCTTCTTAAGAGAAGCAAAAATAGGCCAGAAACATGCATACGCTATGCCAAGTTTTTTCTGCAGCCTTGTGTGCCTAGTGGTGGCTGGATGGCTTTTTGTTGACTTTGCCGGACTGGGGGAGTGGCTGTTGAGAGCCAGTGGTTGATCTCATGCTTCAGACCTGCAAGAGTGAGTAGTAACATGTGAACTTAAACATGCTGCGATGCACAGTTTTACAACAGTCAGTTCACCAGTGACCACATAAAGTTGAAAACGGCTTGTGCTTGCTTTGTAGAAGGTTTGTACGAACACTTTGATTGACTATGAGGTTTAACACACTGACACTACACAGGCGATGGGGCACACCGTAGTGAGGGACTAAGGTTAATTTTGACCACTTGGGGATGTTTTAACGTGTGCCAAAATCTCGAACATGGGCATTTCTGCTTTTCGCCTCCATTAGAAAAGCGGCAACTGTGGCCAGTTGCCGCTTTTCAAATATGAAGTCTGGACTAGAAGGTATGCAGGCAACGTTTAACAAATATACATATGTGCAGACGCAAGGATGGTGAGAACAGAGCCTGCAAGCATATGAATAGTCTGCTTGCCGGTTGGGAAGGTTGGTTGCTTAAAAAAAGAATGGTGCATAAAATAACCTGCTAGATACCATGTGTGCCCAAGGCAATGCTTAAAAATTAACTCGCCATTCCATGTAATAAATGCAGCTATGTAGTAAAACCACAGAGGGGGAGGGAGGAATAACCGGGTGTTTTAAGGTGCACAGTAAAAATAGCGCAGTTAAAAGGAACGAGCCAAAGATGGAACAAGCGTTACTCCGCTTTGTTCACTAATTAAAACGCCCAATTTTTTTTCATTCCTCAAATTAAGGTACTTCCTGTCTCGTCGGCTGACGAGTGACGATGAAAGCGACCACACCGACCGGTTGCTGGAACTCAAGTGCCTTTATTAAGCGAAGAGAAATAAACCCCCCCGGTCCCCGATGGCGCGGCGGCGCAGGCGTGGAACACGATAGCTCACGCGTCACACATCCGGTGGGTTTGATCCGCGGAGCTTTCAACCGTCACTGCTGGTGTTTCGTCTGTGCTTGAATAACTGTCAGACGCAAGGCCATCAGGCATGCCTGCACCGTTGAACGGCACCAAATGCCGACGGTTGCGCTGAATGATGCATGTCGGTGTTTCCACCACATATGAGCGTGGTTTTCTTGCTGGGCTGAGCACCTTTGCTGCGCATGACATATCCTGCACCCACACATCCTCCCCGTCAGCGAGTGGGCGGAGTTGGTGGACGGCGTGACGACGGTTGAAGTCTTGACTTTGTTTTGTTTGGTTAGCTTTATCCTTAGCTGCAACTTCGTCGTGTGGTGGCCACTCCGGTTGCAGGGTGTCTGGCATCTTCGGCACTGTCGTTTGCAGACGTCGGCCCATTAGGAGCTGCGACGGGCTGTATCCGCTCGCTCCTGGCGTGTCGCGGTACACCAGAAGCGCCATGTGTGGGTCCTTGGATTTTGTGAAAAGATCCTTCATGGTCCGCACCATGTGTTCTGCCTCGCCGTTTGACTGTGGGTAGCCCGGGCTGCTCGTGATGTGATGAAATCCGTAGGTCTGCGCGAACTCGGCGAACACCCGTGACGAAAATTGCGGGCCGTTGTCGGACACGAACACATCAGGTATTCCATGTCGCGCGAACGTGCTCTTGACAGCCGCAATGACAGCTGTGGAGGTGGTCGACGACAAGCTGATTACTTCCGGAAAACGAGAGTAGTAGTCCACCACGATTATGTAGTGAGTTCCATCAAGTTCAAACAAGTCGGCGCCTACACGCTGCCATGGCCGATTTGGAGTCGGTGTTGCGATTAGTGGCTCCGAATGCTGAACTCTCGTCTGAGCGCATTTCTCACACGATGTTACGAGCTGCTCAATTTCGCTGTTAAGGGTAGGCCACCATACTGCGTCCCTTGCCCTTGCCTTGCACCGTCCAATGCCCTGGTGGCCTTCGTGGATTTGCTGAAGTACCTCACGGCGCATCAGGCTTGGAATAATGATGCGGCGATCTTTGAGCAAGAAGCCATCGCACACTGTGATGTTGCCTCTTTCCTTCCAGTACTCCCTTAGATGAACTGGAACCTTTGAGACGTTTTCTGGCCATCCTTTCTCACAGAAGCGGAGTAGCCCAGAACAGATGCCGTCTTCCGCTTGGTGCTTGCGTAAGGCATCCATGCGCGAGGACATGAGGTTGGCAGCTGCTGTAACGACTTCCCCGATGAATAACTCGATGGAGTCTGTCTGCCATTGACTTCGCTCAGGATCGTGTCCCTGAATAGGAGCCCTTGACAGCGTGTCTGCCGTGGCAATCAGCTTGCCAGGGACGTAGAGAACAGTGAACTGATAGCGCATAAGACGGATTCGCAAGCGCTGGATTCTGGGCGGAATCATGTCGAGTTCTGCTGATCCCAGGAGCGTGACTAAAGGACGATGATCCGTTTCGACTTGAAATGCGATGCCCCTCAGAAACTGGTCGAACCTCTTGACAGCCCACGTCACAGCCAAAGCTTCTTTTTCTGTTTGACTGTAGCGGCTTTCAGTGTCCGTTAGGGATCGTGAGGCGTAAGCAACCGCTCGTCGTTCTCCCGATGGTTGATCTTGAAGCAATACAGCTCCGAGACCGTATGAGCTTGCGTCAGCTGACACAACCATGGGGTACGATGGGTCATATTTAGCCATGCAGACCTCTGAACTGAGCAAGCTTTTGGGCTTGTCGAAAGCAGCTTGCTGGCACGGTCCCCAAAGCCATGACTTTCTCTTTTGAAGCAATGCCCTGATCGGTGCTGTGATGTCGGAAAGATGAGGAATGAAGCGGCCCACATGGTTCACCATTCCCAGCAGTCTTCGGACACCGCTGACATCCGATGGGGTTGGTAGCTTGGCCAAGGCCTCGACCTTTTCTGGATCAGGACTGATTCCTTGTGCGCTAACCACGACTACAAGAAACTTGACTTGGTTTGCAGAGAACGTGCATTTCTTGCGGTTCAGCTTGATTCCCGCTTCTTCCAAGCGCTATAACACCTGCTTGAGACGTTGGTCATGCTCTTGCTGCGGTGCTCCGAAGACAAGAATGTCGTCAATCATGCTCACAACTCTTTTGAGGCCTTCCAGAATTCTGCTCATCTGTCGCTCAAAATATTCTGGCGCTGAGCAGATTCCAAAAGGTAGCCTTTGGAAACAGAATCTTCCCATTGGTGTTATGAACGTAGTGAGTTCTTGACTTTCTTCTGAAAGCTTCACCTGGTGAAAGCTAGCGGTAGCATCGAGCTTAGAGAATACCTTTGCTGATCCGAGGCGTCCCAGGATGTTCTCGACTGAGGGTAGTATGTGACGCTCCCGAAGCACGACTTCGTTGAGTCGGGTGAGGTCAACGCATATTCGGTAGCCTCCTCCTGCTTTTGGAACAGCCACCATACCGGAACACCATGGTGTGGGACGGTCCACCCGTTGGATGACTCCCTGGGATTCGAGCTTGGTGAGCTCCTCTCGAACTGGTTTGTGAAGCGGAATCGGTACTCTTCTCGGCACGCTGAGTGAGAACGGTTTGGCGCCTGGTTGGAGACGTATCACGTCTTCGTCTTGCAGCTCGCCCAAGCCATCGAAGAGACTGTCCTTCAAAGTGACGGTAGAATCCGTTACACTGTCCACGAACCGTATAACTCCGAGAGCCTGTATCGCAGGGAATCCAAGAAGCGGCGGGTCTTGCGAAGGCACAACATACACTGTTTGCACTGTAGACCTGCCTTTCCACCTCAGTTTCGCTTGGAATGTTCCGAGAACGGTGAGGGAGTAATTTCCTGGGCCCGTAAGCTCACCTTCAGGCTTTTGCAGCTGTTTCGGTATGCCTGGAAACGAGTCCGGTACCACTGTCACCTCCGCACCCGAGTCGACCTTGAAGTTAGCGTAGTCCGTTGACGGCCACTTTTACGAACTTGGCTCTGGTGATGGCTGCTACGGAGTGCAGTGTGAGAGCTCCCATGTTCTTCTTGCTTTTCTTTTCGCAGACTGCTTCGAAGTGTCCAATCCGATTACACCCTTTGCACTTGGCTTGCCTAGCTGGGCAATCTGCTCGAGGATGCGTTGGTCGACCGCAGTATCTGCAGCTCGTGGTAGCGTCGCTTGTGTTGGACTTCGTAACACGCTTGCCGGAGCTCCCTTGAGAATTCGAGCCATGTCGCGGCTTTTGGAAGCGCTTTTGAACTTTGGCCTCGGCCACAACGTGAGCAGGATTCGGCTCTTTTTGGAACACTGCTGCACGGGCTTTCACGGCATCTTCGTTGATGCGAGCCTGTAGTCTTGCTTCTTCAAGGGTAAGCTTTTGTGTTCGGCACAGTTTGTCCACAAGGTTAGAGTCCCGGAGACCCACGACGAACCTGTCTCGAACGAGTCGTTCTTCCACTTCCGCTGAGGCGTAGTTGCACTTTTTGACAAGTGTACGCAGCGCAGTGTAGAACTCGTCTACGGTCTCGCCTTCGCCCTGGGTTCGACGGTGGAAGCGGACACTTTCGTAGACCTCGTTGACCGGGTGGATGAAGTGATCGGTGAACTTCTTCTAGCGAGCTCCAGTCTTCGCTGGACAATGCTAGAGTGTCGAGAACGCGGCAGGCGTCTTGGGAGCCCATGTCGTAAAGAAGCGTTCTGACCCGTACTTCTCCCGGCGCTTGGTAGAGCCCAGATGCATAGCAATAGTCGTCGAACTGGTAGACCCATTCTTTCCAAGAGCTTGGGTTCCCAAAATCGAATTTCGGTGGCGGTTGAAGCCCGGTGCGCTGAACTGGATAGAAGGATCTCCATCCGCCATAGCGTGTTTTGCAGGCTACGCACCTTAGACTGATTGCTATTAATAATTGATCGATGTGTCGCTAACTTTATCCCACTTCTGACACCATGTCTCGTCGGCTGACGAGCGACGATGAAAGCGACCACACCGACCGGTTGCTGGAACTCAAGTGCCTTATTAAGGGAAGAGAAATAAACCCCCCCGGTCCCCGATGGCGCGGCGGCGCAGGCGTGGAACACGATAGCTCACGCGTCACACATCCGGCGGGTCCGGTAACGTGAACCGCCGCCCGAGCGAGCGTGAGAAACGCACCTTCAGCGCGCCGTGAAATGCGCGTCCACTACACTTCCGAAATCTGGGTCCTAGTAATTTTTCTGCGTCAAGACTTGCGCATTGAATCTACACGGCACCAGCGGAACGGGTTGGTCACTGCAACAGCAGATTTTCTCTGGAATTGGAGTCTGAAGAAAATCTGTGATGTCAGTGATTGTCAGTGTCAGTGATTGCCGCGATTTAAATAAAAAACAAGAGCGCGCCTGTTTTTATCCCTCGTACGAACAACCGACAAGGCATCCAGCGTGCGACCGCGACTGGTGACTGCGAAGCTGATGGTGGCGCATTGCTGCCTGCCTAAGTTTTCATTCCAATTTATTTGAAAACACGTTGGCACACGGGGGCGTGCACGAGTAGGTAGAGCGATAAAAACGTTAGAGCCCACGTATGCGTGCGACTGCGTCGCGATAAGTCACGCGTATGCTCGCGGAAAAGCGATCGCCCGAAGGCATATGCAGAAAATGTTGCCGTACGGAAGCCAAACTCGAGGGATTTGTTCAAAGGGCGCTTGCGATCCGTCAGCGCTCGGGTTACAGCACGGCTCGGGAAGCGGCCTCGCATTCGCTACCATCGCTAACTCGGCGTACGCGTGAAACAGCTCTCCAAAGAAATTATTCGGTTTTTGTAATCAACCATGTATTAGAGGGAACTTACCAGACAAAGTCGTGGATACGGTGCGGGTGCACTTGCGTCGGCATCCACGGCGGCAGCCAACAGCAGTGTCGGACTTTTGCGCGCCGTTCCGGCCGTTCGCTGCCGCGGTTTCATCCTCCGGTGATGCGAAGTTATCGATGGCAGGTAGAGCGGCACCACGTAATGTGAATGCGATTAATAATACAGTCAAACCTCGTTATATCGAACAGTGCGCGAACCGTGAAATAGTTCGATATAACCGAAATTCGATATATAAAATTTGATCAAAAACGCGTCAAATTGCAGCGCGATTCAATCACTAAAAAGGCAACGACAAGAATGACTACTCACATGAAGCGTTAAAGTGAACTATTTATTCCCTGGGGAAAAAAACTGCACCAGCGTTGACTGTTTCTTCGAGTTG
This sequence comes from Haemaphysalis longicornis, assembly GCF_048455015.1. Taxonomy (NCBI): domain Eukaryota; kingdom Metazoa; phylum Arthropoda; class Arachnida; order Ixodida; family Ixodidae; genus Haemaphysalis; species Haemaphysalis longicornis. Next base: position 358,049 of record NW_027526355.1, on the reverse strand, counting down.
ACTGCATGTCGTACCACAGCCTGCTCCATGGTTTCCAAAGAGTCCACGAACGCGAGACCACTACCTTCCATTCCACCGAAGTAGCGGCGTAAAAGTTCCACAGCGGCCACAGCTTCGCCCGCAGTTGGGAGCGGAGCGGGGTCCTCGGTGGTCGAAGGGCCAGGTTCGCCATCCTGGTTCGACGCGGCGGATGATTTCCAGCTTGGTCGCAAACGTCAGTGACGTTCATTTCTTCACGTTTGCCGCCATCACCACGCCGCACGCGGCTGACACAGCGCCTTGCAAACACAGTCACGTAACTGCGCGAACAGTGTCCGCTAGTTTAAACCACGCACGACGCTGAAGAGTTCGTTAAGGCGTTGAGGCTTGAGCTTATCGACTGAAACAAGACAAGACGATGCGTCGATGACTGAAGCTGATGAACAACGACTGAACCAACTGGTGAACCGGCTGAGCCTGAGTCAGCCAACTGCGTATGCCGCATAGCCTGAATGACGCTACCGGCGCCTCAGGCATGCGTTTGAGTCGCAAACGCCTGCTGCGCCAGCGCTATTCTCCCCTGCGTTGCGGGAAAGCCTGCCGCCTGTCTCCGGAGCGCGCGCTTTCGGCCGGCGCTGAGTTCGATATATCCATTTCTTAACCGACCGAGTTCGATACAGAAAATTAAAAATGCATGTAATTCTTTAAAAAAACTGACAATGGTTCGATATAAGCAATAATTCGATATAGCCGTGTTCGATATAACGAGGTTCGACTGTATATCTCTTGACGCCACTACCGATAATTGGGTTGAAACGCGGCAGACGACAAACGGGACACCGTTTTTTTTTTTTTTCTCGAGATGTGGGCGCACAGCGCATGCGCTAGCACAGTGGCCACAGACATGGCGGCTTTCAGTGTGGCCAAGCGAAGAAAATCGCCCGCTAAACTTTTGAATGAATACCGTCTATACGTGCAACTCTGATGGAGGTGGTCAAAATGGACCCCCTAGTTAACCCTGTTGTTCCAAAAGAGTAAAATGATTCATGCTTCATGACCACTGTCCCTGTCTTGAGGCAGCCAATCAGGTACGTTTGTCACTTTGTCAAGCAAAGGTAGTTATTGTAATCATTAAGAGACTTCTCTGGTGTGTGTGTGATTTAACTTCAATTGCACCTTCAGCAATGGCAACATCAACTGAGCAAGTATAAAATATGAAATGTAAACTTTGGTTCCACATAAAAGCAGTCACATTAACTTAGCTCACATCACTGCAACTTGAGCCCACATGCATGCATCTTCATGAACCCTTTCATACAAGTACAGCAAAGCAAACCACAAATATTTGAAAATCGGTTTATTGAAGACGAATCGAATACACATTTTCATGAAAAGCCTGCTTAGGTTCTCACCGCTGTTTTAAATTTAAAAAAAGAACAAATCGCCCATAATAATACCGATACAAAGCATGTTTCATTGTTTATTATAGCTTGTCACAACAGAGGTTCGCTAGACTAACAGGAATGAAAAAAATCACAAGTTGTCTAAAGGCCAGCTCTTCACACCTGCTGTTGCAAGGTTAAACTAGTGTGAAAATAAACTGCAAACATTTTTAAAGGCTTGTTTTCTGCTAGCTGTTTAATGGAAGTCTTCGAATATCATAAGAACTTCATGAAGTCAATCCACACACCTTCCCAGAGCGCGCACACGCTTCCAGGTGCCCACGGATCATCCCCAGTGTACAGTAACATAGGCTTGCAAACACCTTGTCTCGGACCTGGCAGAAATATCAATGAAAAGAAATTAAATACATAGGACAAAAGTAAAATGAAATTGCAAAATGCACAATAAAATCATCGATGACCAGCTAAATGCCCAGTCTTTGACAAAATAAGGACAAGAAACAAGCCCCTTGCCTTCACACTTGCTTGCTTACCAAATTGTCACTTTGTAATGAAATGTTTCGTAGGGGGGAACGTATGTATAATACCAGTTACACATGGACACCCCAAATATGCAAGGGATTCAAACATTCTTGCAGCCATTAAGACAATCTTAAAGCACCAGAGAGGTAGACTGAGAATTTAGGAGTGCTGGAGGCTGCTACTCCCCACTTTTGATTGTATGAAAACGTACTTAAGCAGCACGAGTGACAAATAAGTAATTGCGCGGAGACACCTGCATCACAAAGGGCATGGTCCATACTAAAAAAACCGGAAGTGTACGAAGTTCAACCCAACCTGTTGAGTTATTTGGTACATAGCTCTTAAAAATCTGGTGCAAAGCACACGACAAAAAAAGATGGTAGGACAAGCGCTCGCTTGCAACTAAGTTTATTGAACGCATCGTCTGAAATTAACACCCTTTAACCGTGGTACACTTAATGGTGACAGAGGAATCATAGTGAAGTTTCTCGATATTCAAATTTATTGCTACACAGGAACACAGAGTCACTGTGTGCCCTTTTCTTGATATAATAAACATCCAAGGGCTCCCAAACCAGTGCCTTTGCTTCTTTCCAAAAATTGAATTTGGCCCAGGGAAGGCTTGCACTTACATGATTCGCAATAAGTGGGTATATGCCAAAAGCCTTATTCCCTAGAGACAAATAGGAAATAGGCTTCTGTTAATCAAAAAGGCACATCATAGATCACCCTGCAATCACTAAGCACAAAATGCTTGGCGTGCTTCTTTCACCCTTGTATTTTGCTTTTAAGCTTGACAGAAATTTGCCTGAAGCTTCTATTTGTGCTTCACTGAGTAACTTTGACATTTTTTATTCAACAAGGCTGACTATATTCCCTACCCTGCATTCAATGTCTGCACTCCGTTTAGTTTCTTTTTTCCAAAAGCATTTAACTTAAGTTACAGCAATAAGCACTAGATAATACTGAAACTTATAGTTATTGAGATCACACCTAATACTGATTTAGAAGAAACCTAAGTTGTCAGTACAAAGGGCACCAGTGCCTTGTTATGTGCCCCAGTTTCTTCATGTTTTTACTGGCAGCAAGAAAGTAAAATTTTGAACGAATCCTTCAGTTTAAGTGATGGCAATGTATTTAGTTTCCTTTTCGCCATTTTTTACTAGCCCTTTCCTTCGATTTGGTACCAAAGGTGTTATCAAGTTTCTTACACACTGGAGGGGCTTTTCTCCACAAATTAAGAGCGATGCGGTAACGCTGACACAAGAGCCTTGAAGGGACAATTCACGGTTATTAGTTTCTTTATCCCACTTTATTTAATTTGAATGTCGTTTGTTTTGTACAAAACTCGTTCTCAAGTTTCTCATGCAGTGGAGAGGCTTCTGTGCAGCAATTCAGAGCGATGCGAAAAAGTTGCCTTAAGAGCCTCAACTCTCGTTACCGCGGAAAACTGGCCGGTTTTCAGGCGTCTAAGAAAACTTTTTTGTGCTAAACATATTGGTTAGGCACACAGCGCAGTGGCACAAAATTCACATGATTCAACGCCCTTTCCAACAACATCAGTTTTAGTAATGTTTGGTAAATAATGATTGCGAAAAAACTTTTCAAATTCAAACTTTTTAACAACTCCGCGAGCCGGCCTAGTTGGAAGCGATCCATGTCAACGATTGTGCAGAACAAATATGGACAAAGAAGAAATAACAAGGGTGAGCGCACTCTAACATTGTATTGTTTCAACGAAACAACTATATCCCTACAAAACTGCAAAACATCATCAGAAAAGGTTCCCTACAGCGCCCACAGCAAACACGTGTCCGCTCCGGACATTACATACAAGAAGATAGCAACGATATTTCTTTGTTTAACAAAGCCACGGAAACGTAACTTCCACAGCGACACATACCCTCGTACTAACGAAACTGGCCAATGAACAGTTGGCGGTGTTCAAGGCCGATTGGAAGCGCTCTGGCTGTCCAAAACAATGCATGAGCCCCTATCAGCCACGCAGGGCTCATCCCGTAAACGCCGCGGAGAAGAAAGGCGCAGCAATCGCGAAGCTTGAGGCATAGAGAAAGAAATGCTCGAGGCGTATACCGAGCGCTCGCTTTAGTTTCATCATTGGCTTGAATTGAAACGTTTTAGTGGCCGAGAATTCCAATACTTGTCACAAAAACTCAAACAGATAGTTAAACAATTGTAATATAAAACACGCTGTTTTAAAGCTAAAGAAAGAAAAAATAAACATCGTTCTTTTGACTAAAATTCTGCCAGAACGGTCATGGCTAATATACTGCAAGCCAAGCTGGTAATTAACAATAATGCAAAATTATGGAAGAAACTCATTAAAGACTTTTTTGCAAACATCTCAAGTAATAGACTGCTTTAAAAGCTCTTAAAGGTTTTATGCGCGTACCTATGAAAACTTCGCCGTCGCGGTGTTTTCGTTCGTGTTTTCGTAACAGGCCATCTGCTACAACATTCGCGGCGGTAAATTACCCGCTATTTCAAGATATCCGGGCGGTGTTAACATATGTACTGCTACTGAAAAAAGAACGGGGAGCGCGCTCTCCTTACCACAAACGAACGTGTTAACATTGTGGGTTTTCACTTGTTTAAATATGTACAGATGGTCGTTCGCCGGCACTAGTCCTTCCAGTTGCTCACAATGAAGTACTGCTAGCATGAACTAACGGAGCGAATTTTGAGTTTTAGAGCGAAACGAGAGAATCGAAAAAAGAAAAGCTAAGTGAGCTTTGGCCATTTCGGCTGGATTGGCTACCTCGTAAACAGAGCAATGCATATCAAGAAACCAAACCCACGATGACGCTTAAGAGTTCGATAGACACGCCAAGCCAGCACCTGTGGTCTTCCCATAAGGCCATAACCACCCCACGCCGACATGGATTCCCAGGGGCAGTTTCCTCTCTAGCATACTTACTAAGAAACTCTATGTCAGGCGGTGTCAGCAGATGTTCTCCTGCAGTGAGGAGTATAAGCCACTCGAGTGTTACGGACAAGCGTTTTTGCCCACTGTATATTTTGATCCCATTGATGCCTCTGAGGGTGGCTTTGTTTGTTTGTTTGGCTTTGGGATTAGAATAACCTTTGCATGCTTTCATGACTCCGGAATTCGTCCCGTTCTCCAGCATGTGTTGAAAAAGCAGTGATTGCGGTTATGAAGAAATCATCTAGGTTACGTTCGGATCTGCCCGATTCGGTCAGGATCTGGGCCGAATTGGACCTAAGTTTGCGAATCGCCAATCGGGCCTCGGCTTTAGTTATGCCTGTGTCGCTGTAGGGGTTACCCATGTACGGGAGTAGTTCGATCTTGGGTAGTATAGGGAGGTACATGTCTCTGATTTGTGCCATGAGTTCGTCGTCAGAGCCTGAGTACGTGTGGATGATTTTGGTTATGCGGCTTCTCTGTTCTGCCTTGTTCCGGTCAGGGTCGAGGAGGTGTCTAAGTAGCTGCCACGTCTTCTTTATTCTAAAGTTTCCTTGCGTCCGGTCGCAGATCTGGCCCCATTGGGTATGCGAGACAGTGACCGCGTGCGCATCAATCTCCGTCTAGAGTTGGGACAATTTTAGCCACAGTTAGCGATTGCTTTTATTTCTGCGTCATCGGATTTTAAACACGCGTCCTCCGCATCACAGCCGATCTTTAATTGCAGCTGACGAAAGCCGGTCCTATCGATTTAGAAGAATGAGTGAGAGGCATATTCTGACCTCTGCAGAAATAATATGCGCACTCTAATCGCACCAACAAGGAAACACTGTTTGGTTAATAGCTATTTGTTAGAGCTAACAACGACTATTGGTCATGCCTCTCATTAATTTAACCCAGAAAAGAACATGACGCAAAAGGAAAACAATCATGACGGTGACAATGAGTGAACACAATACTTTTATCACTACTGGGCCCACTGCAATGTACTTTCGACGTCAAACCGTGATAGTATACAAACTAAAAATAATTTGATCGTTGCTGTGTCTACTGCAATTGACTCTGCACGACATGTCATGCGTTCGAATTGCAAGACATACGCATTCTCTTGTGTCTGAATTTTGGGATTCCCACCGAAGGAAAAATGGACCTTTCTCGTCGATAAAACTTGTTCTCAGCTAACAAACGCATCCGGACAGAAACACACTAAAACTTAAGACAAGAAGGGGTGAACGTTTGCTTTGTGTCATTCCACGATACCGCTGAGTTTACGGCAGCAATTTTTATTGCTGTTCGCTAAAATTTATTTTGTTAGCTGAACAGTACTTTTTTTTTTTGTTTCGGCGTTTGTCGTTGGTGTGCCAGAGGCGAAATCATTGGGCCATATATGCATGAGGTAGCGAGCCCCGCTCCTGTCTTTCAGAGCGCCAGCCATTCTGAGTATGATGTGGAAGAGCAAAGCATGTCCAATTCACGAAGCTCATGGCGATAAACGAGCACTAATCACGAGACACGCCGCCCCAAAAGGTAGTGAAAGAGTGCAGGTAATGCCTAACTTCCCCGGGCTATGCCGATTTTGTCTACGATCGCTTTGTCTGCACCATTAAGGAAAGAATACCTTTTCTTTCCTCCATGGTCTGCACGATGCTACACGAATGACATTCTGTACTACTAGCTGGATAGCCATTCTCGATTGATTGTATAGGTTTAACGCGCCGACGCAACGCAGGCGATGAGGCGCGCCGTAGTGGGGGGCTCCGGATTAATTTTGACCACCTGGGGATCTTTAGCGTGCGCCGAAATCTCGCACACATGGGCGTTTTTGCTTTTCGCCTCCATCAGAAAAGCGGCCGCCGCGGCCGGGAGTCGAGCCCACGACCTCGTGCTCAGCAGCGCTGGATAGCCATTCTCCCGACTTGTGAAATTCCACATATTTAAACAGTATATTTATGCGCACCGTGTTGACGGAGACTGCAAAGTACCACTACTCCACTTCTAAAATAACGTGTGGTGGCATAATCAAATGCACAATTGCCTTGAAATATGTGCCCCCCCCCCCCCCCGCCAACAGGTGTAGAGTAATGTTCTATACGCTCCGTGCCAAAACCGACTCAAAGTCATTACTGCGCTACAAGTTCCAAAAATGGTGCACATAAATCTGAGAAATTGAGTGATTGCTTACTAAAAGATACCTAGTGAAGAAAAAAAGTAGACCGGTAAATTTAACGGTATCGATTTCATGAACGAAATCGCGTATCTAATAACGGTGTTGTGCGCATACGATTACTTCTGTCCCATATTTCCTCCTCCGGAAATACCGACACCGTTGCGGAACGAACCCATAACGGCGCGTAGCAAATGCCTACGCCACAGCAAAGCAACAGTACGGGTTATGTCACTCCTCTGTCTTGCGCTAGAAGCATTTCAAGGCACCAACATTCAATCAGGCAGGACCGCCACGAATGCATCCTCGATATGGTGGCCTTCATTACAGCTAGGCTTAAGTCAACGTACATACATGAGGAGACTTATACACCTCATTGGGCTTCGGACGTTTTGACAAAGCAAAGTTTGGTTACCTATACCGAAGCACAAATGGCCCGATGATAACCAGTGAGCTACTGTCCACGATAAGAATGGGATGGAGTGCATTCGGTATGCATTTTCAGATAATGAATGCAAGCCTGGAAGCCTATCATTGTCTCTGAAGAAGAGAGTGCATGACAGCTGCATCTCACCGGTACTCAACTACAGGGCAGAAACTTGTAGGCTCACTAAAAGGGTTCAACTTAAATTGAGGACGAGTCAGCGAGCAATGGAACGGAAGATGATAGGTGTAACGTTAAGGAACAAGAAGAGAGTGGAGTGGGTCAGGAAACAAACGCGTGTTAAGGACATATTAGTAGAAATTAAGAAGAAGAAACGGACGTGGGCGGGGCATGTAATGCGAAGTCAAGATAACCCTTGATCATTAAGGGTAACAGATCGGATCCTAGAGAAGGCAAGCGTGGCAGGGGGCGGCTGAAAGTGAGATGGGCAGATGTGATCAAGAAGTTTGCGGGGATAAATTGGTCGCATTTAGCACAGGACCGGGATAATTGGAGATCTGTGAAAGAGGCCTTTGCCTTTGAGTTGGCGTAGATAGGCTGATGATGACGATAATGATGATGATGATGATGATGATTATTATTATTATTATGACTGAACACGGGCCACCAGCTGTGATTACATCACTTCCTTCATTTCCAGAGGTTTAAGCACAGCTCTTCGAATGCTTCCACATCGTCCCTGCCTAAGCGGTAAGCCTTACCGCTGCGATATGCGCCAAATGCACTGAGGGTTTGCTTAGGTTTTGGTTCCTGAGATTGCGGCTCATAACACCCCCCCCCCCCCGGCGGGGGGGGGGGGGAGAGAGACCCGGGTGTTGCATCATCGTCACCATCAACAACAACAGCCCACTAGGTCCACTGCAGGACCTAGTGGACCTCCAACCGCTCCTGTCCCGCGCCGCTCGAGTCAATCGGTTGCTTCCTAACTTCCTTAACTTCGTCTTTCCATCCAGTAATAAGCCTTGTTCTTTTTCTAGGCCCGTCCCTCGTTGTTCACTCTGTCACCCTAGCAGTCCACCGATTGTCATTTTGCCTAATTCCGTGGTCAGCCCAATGCCATTTCTTTTTCGTTACTTGAACTATGACATTTTCTACTCTAGTTCTCTGATCCACAAAGCTCGTCTACTGTCTCTAAGTGTTACTCCTATACCATTATTCGTTCCATGGACCTTTCAGCCGACCTAAGTTCCCTTTCGCCTGTGTTTAGTAAGGCGCCAAGTTTCCACTCTATCTCTGAACTTGCCGCTGAAAGTTCTCCATGACTGACAGGCCCGGATCGTTTTGTTCGCAGTCTTTCACGTCTCTCCCAAAGCGGACCGCGCTAGCACGCGCTGGAACCCGCGGCCAAGTCCAAAGCCAGCGCCCGCGCTACGAACCCGAAGGAAATTCTGCGCGCCCGGAATGCGATGATAGCTCAATCGGGTAGACGCTGGTTTCATAACGCCAGGAACTCAGGTTCGATTATGGCCACGGAGGAGGTGGAGGAAAAAATGGCAATTTATTGAGCATAAAAGTGAGTGGCTCTCTCAGTCCAGAAAGCCGCAAGCCGCAGCGCACCAGGCTGGGCGCGAGCGACAAGGCATTTCTGGTCTTCGCACCGTGAGCTGGCCAGCTCGTGCTCCCACTGCTCCGAGGAAGGGGAAGGGGCGGGAAGCATTTTTTTAACGCGCTAGTTTAGTGTTAATGGGATCGTTTTTCCATTTTGCCGCGGTGCTCTAACCACGCTCATCAAGCGTCCTTGGAAGTACTACGCCATGGATGCTAAAAGGAAACTACAACCAGAGTCCTTCAATGCCTTTCTGGTCATGAAACTTCGCCATCACGCAATGGGAGATCTTTGTTCGCTGCCGCGCCGCGGCGCCGGTGTTGATCGGAGGGCAGCCGGGGGCGTGATCAGAGCGCGTTTGGCAGGGAACGAACCACGGAGTAAGATAAAACAGACGCTCGCCGCCTTATCAGCTGTGCGCTTTCGCTTTACGTGTCGTGGGCCGCTGAAATGGACTTGTCATTTTGTGAGTGGCGAAAACATTTGGTGCGAACGGGCATGCTGCTACTGCGTTCCTGCCTGCCGGTCTGGCTACAGAGCAGCGGCGGCAGCCCGATGCCCTCCGATCTGCGGTGGCGCCACTCGCGGTAGCCTTTGTCCCCGTACGAAACTTGGCCGGGAGTTTCATGACCAGAGAAGCATTGAAGGACTCTGCTACAACACTGGCAGCCAGATACGAGGGCTCGCCGGAATCGGGAATACCAAGCAGCGGCGGTTAGATTGTGGAAAGAAGAACAATGATACTCTGCAGTGCCGAGGCAAAAGAAAAGATACGCGATTTGAGCGGGTGCCGCACCTGCGCACTAAAGTTCGTTTTGCACGCCCTGCGTAGTCGCCTGCTGAGCCTCAAGGTCGCCAGCTGTGCCGCAACTTACGCCACCATCAAAGCGCCTCTCCGAAGACCTAAAATGATGCCGCTGCCAACGTTGTGTTACAAGGCTTAAACAGGTGCAAAAGATTAACACCATGCAGGCTCTCAAAAACCTTGGAAAGAACGAGAAATGAACTAAAATGTGCCTTAGTAGTCACGAAACCGTGTATATGGCATCTAATTACACGAATTTTAAAATACCTTATAATTTATCGCGGACGTGTCACCGGCACAAGCTCTTTCAGGCTAACGATGAATGGCGCCAGGAGGGAAATTTCACAAGTCTAAAAATCGTCCAGCACATATGTGATACCCGAAAAAGTCGTAAAAATTCTCGGCATGGCCCTAAAGAGAAGCGTCACAGCCGACCATACAATCGCCAAAATACAGAAAACCCTTGACCATTTAGCCCACATTGTAAAACGCCTGTACAGAGGAAGTACAGGAATCCCTTGGGAGATTCTTACATCAGCCTTGCGTCACAGAGGGACTTACAAGATTGGAGGCAACATTGCTGTACCGCATCCGATAGGGATCAGCGGAGACCTCGGCATGGCTATTCAAGGTGGGCCTCGTGCGATTGCCTCTGTGTTCGTCATGTGCTGTGGTAGAGGATGTACACCACTATGTAATGTGTTGCCCAGAACATGATGTCGAGCGGACTGCAATGCTCTGAGAAGTTCGAAAGTTGGCAGCCCCACACAACACCCTGGACCACATCGTCTTCCCAAGGGGACATTGGATGCTGCACAGGGAGGTGCCGCGCCTTCTTCTTAGCTTTCTTCAGGAGACGGAACTGGCGAACTCGTGGTGAAAGGACCCTGACATAGACTTAGTAGGAGGAGCATGGGCAGAGCAATTGCAGGCATATCCAGCCAGGCTAACCCCGCCTGATCCCACACAATAACCATCACCACCACAGAATGACCGAAAAATGATAAATTTTGTGCATGTATTGATCATGGGCCTGATATCGTACAGCCTGCAGTACCAGAAACTACTTACCCCCACTAAAGAAGGCTAGATAAAAACCATCAGGGCAGCGTATAGGTGGTATTCGTTGAAAAGTTTAGCTGTCAATTTCTTCGCTTGGCAACACTGGAAACGGCCACAGGCATGGCCGATGCGCCACTGACATGGCGCGGCTCTCCCTCCTTTTCTCTCTCCCTCTCTCTGTCGCTGTTTGCCTCATAAAAACCAAAACGTTTAGTAACATCACCACAATGAATCCTTTTAAACTTTGAAACTTGCTTTCTCTTTCGAACTGAGCAACACCCCTTATCCACAACTTTTCACGCCCATATCTTAAGCAACGCAAGCGTAGATGTCTTCTGAATTTCCTCTGCCTCGGTGGTCCCTACGCCTGCGGGTAGCCTATAGCTCTCGTCAGTCAACTTCAGTACTCGGAAAACTACCCGGAAAACATAAATGTTCAATTTAGCAACTCTTCCACAACACCCTATCGACACCGCAGTAAACGCTAGTGCGTTATACATCTTAAGACCGAAATGCAGATGTCATTTGGAGCTTTTTTTTCTTTCAATTTGGTTGCGCATGTTATTGTTCCACACCGCTGCTGACCCATACCCCTCGGGCCTTTTGGGTAGACCAGTGGTTAGGTCGCCGGTTACGCGGTGTAAAGGTCCCGGGCTCGATTCCCGGGACCTCCCTAACGCCATTTTTAACAGCGGAGCTGTTGATACTGGACGTAAGATCAGTGTTGCAGAAAGCTATACGAGAGATATGCTGTCGCGCAGCTGTCACAATACCCGCTAGACAACGAAAAGACGCGAACGCTACGTCATAGCGTGCGCTCCTCAGTTCGTTCGTAGAAAGAGTCACTCCGTAATCGTCGCAACACCTGCTCGAACGATAAGCCACATCATAGCGTGCCCCTCTCGGTTCGTTCGTATAACAGCCAGTCTTCGCGTCTTCGTGCGCATGCGCTCAGTATCGTAGATGAGCCCTTCGCGTTGCAGCGTCTGCGCAGTGGCTTAGCAGCCACCACTCGCGAAGACGACTTTTCCGAGGCATACGATGACGACAACTAGCATTATGGAAAAATTATGCACCCCTCCGTCTAACGACGACAATGGTTTAACGCGAAGCTTTCTCGTGATGGATTCTTTGGTTGGCCAATCCCACACTGCAAGTGGCCACTTTTCTAGAATATCTATAGCAACTCTAGGGTGTGCACTCTGTAGGCCTAACGTTTGGGTTTGGGGAGTACAGCGCGAATCGAATTACCTGCTACCTGGAATTCGCTTCGACCAAATTGAGGAGCAATCGAATAGGCGTCGACTTCATAAGGCCAGGGACGCCAGTTCGATACCGGCCACGGAAATCGTTTTTCATTCATTCATTCATTCATTCATTCATTCATTCATTCATTCATTCATCATCGTCAGAGAAAGTTGGCTTTCCTGCAGGGCGTACTGGCGTACAACGCCAGGAGTGTCAGGACACTAAAGCTTCGCTTTAATGAACAATGAAACATAACTATGTGTCCGTCAATGCTGACCTGCGGCTTCGCCATTCAAGTCTTGCGCGTGAGTACGTGAGCGAGCTCCTTGCCTACAGGCTCCTTGCCTAGAACTTAGAAGTGCGTATGGCGCCGCCGCCGATGCCGCCGCTTTGCCCTGCGTTCGAGTTCGCTCGCTTGTTGGCAAGGGCGTCCGCAGAGGAGGAGGAGGAGGAATAACTTTATTTTACGCTGGTTAGGAAAGGGTGTAGTTTGCTTGAGGAGGGGAGGTGCCCCTATTCCAGGGCCCCTGTAGCTCTGGCTGCACTCATGGCCCGTCGTACCAGCTGTCGCTGATCTTCCGGGTCCGAGCTGAGCAACGCAGCTTTCCACTGCTCAAGGGTTGGGTTGGGTATTCGGAGAATTTTTGGAATGTCGGGGCAGGCCCACGTATTGTGATAAAGGGAGGCATACTGTGTTGTGCAAGAAGGGCATTTGTTCGAAGGGTGAATTGTAGGATACATGGCGTGGAGCCTTCCTAGGTGCGGGAAGGTGTTTATTTGTAGTTGACGCCAGAATGTCGCTTCTTCTCTCGTTAAGGATTTGTGCGAAGGAGGAAAAGGCTTGTCGGGTGAGTCGCTGGTGCTGTAGAATTGTGTGGAGAATCTCGTGCAGTTTCGATTGGAGCTTCATCATGGCTATATTAAATATGGTTGCAGAAAGTACGGCGCCTTGTGGCGTGCCTTTGTTCGGGGTTCTTATGGTTTCTGTGCGGAGATCTCCGATTCCTATTGTGGCCGTTCGGTTCGTCAGAAAGGATCGGATGAAGTTGTACGTTCGTACGCCACAGTTTGTTTCCATTAGATTTTCGAGGATAGTATTATGGGCTACATTGTCAAAGGCTCCTTTCAGATCTAACGCCAAAATTGCCCTGACGCCGTGCGGAGAGGCCTGCTGGATAACTTCCTCCTTTAGTTGTAGCAGAATGTCTTGGGTTGATAGTTTCGGTCTGAAACCAAACATCGCTTCAGGAAAAAATTCGCGATCTTCGAAGTATGGCTGTAGACGGTTCAGAATTACGTGCTCGAGGAGTTTTCCGAGGCACGACGTGAGAGATATCGGTCTCAAGTTGTCTAGGGTAGGAGGCTTCGGGATGAGTACTATGTGGGCGTGTTTCCGCAGAACTTTTTGCGAGGGGGGAGGGGGGGGGCATCCATTACCGGGGGGGGGGGGGGGGTACGGTTGGATAGCACCAAAAATGCGCTACTAGTGGTTACAATAATTGCAAACAGCGAATTAGAACCAGACTTGGAGAATATACATTGGAGTTTATTACTGAACAAAAAAATAAAGTTAATAAAGAAAATGCGAAAATTTACTGTCACTTTGTAAAGCAGAGTGGTGAGTCTCGCTGCGTGAGGTTTCTCGACTCACGCCAACTGATCACCAGCACACAGCACAATACGTTCACATACATACAACTGCACTCCGTCAGTCTTTCTTGAATAGCAGCTGCAGACTCATCGGGTTTTTCTGGGCAAATTGCGAGATGACATGTGTGATGAAGTCTGTTGAAATGGCTCACAGAATAATGATACTATTGGCCTCCCTGACTTTCAATGCACTACAGGCGTACAAGCGTTTTGAGGGGCTCATTTATAGGTTTTGTTTCGGGGCTTGGGTGGTGCGGACATTTCGAAATTTCGAAGGAAAGGGTGTACAAGGTGATGCGACGGCACGGGAGGATGTTGCACTCCTCCTTCTAAGTGTAGCGGTGAAGATTTTAGCTGCAAATTTGTCCGAAAATTGATGTTCTTGCGGCAAGACTGCATAAATCTAGAGTTTAGAAAAAAAAAAAAAAAACGTCCAAACCTTTCACAATTGTTCGCTATCTTCAACAGCCAGCACAGGCAGTCTCTTTTACTGCCGTCACATGACCGGCAACGTTAGTCAGTGGGGCTCTTCGATTTACAGTCTCGGACTCACCGCGGAGAGTCCGCGGGTAGTCCTAGGATTCCCCGAAGCCATAGGTATACATGGGAAAATCGAATGCCGGACTTCTTCTCCGGGAGTCCGTGGCGAGTCCGAGACTGTAAACCTAAGAGCCCCACTGACTAAAGTGCAATGTTGACCGCAGTCCTGAAGGGCGTTCCATACTAAGTGTGCTAATCATTTGAGTAGCGTGGATTGTTGGGCTAGTTGGTTCACGTACATAATTTTAAAAACTTTGCGCTAAAGGACGGGACAAAGGAGAGAACGTCGGTGTCATTCTCTCTTCTCTTCCGCCCTTCAGGGTGAGGTATTTTAATTACGGGCCAAACAAGCTGTGCAGCTTTTTTGTAGTGCATACAAATATCCCTATCTCCAACGGGGGGGGGGGGGGCAGTTCCCCCCCCCCCCCCCTTGGAGATTGGGATATTTTGGCATAGGCTGAATTCCTAAAAAGGCATGCATTTGCAACGCCAGGAACGCCTGTGCAAATGTATTCCATCTATTCCGCATATCCACTAAGATTGCATTGAAAACACCAGTGACATAACTAGAATAAACAAGATAACCTTTATTAGTCACGGGACTTCACCCGCGGCAAGAGGATGATCTTTATAGTGTTTAAAAGACCTTCTATAAAAACCCACATAATCAAAAAAGGGAATCTAAAATACGCTACAAAGAAACAAAAAAAAAAAAACAAGTAATGGCAAGCTGGTGCAAAGAATGAAATCAATTGCGTGCAGGATAAGTATTCCCTGAAATAGGTACTAATCAAAAACATGAAAAGGCACAAATTCTAAATGCAACTTTCGAAACATCGCAAATATTCGATCAGTACAGTAAATAATAATCTACAACATATGATCTGCGCAATCGAAATAGCCCATACTTCTTTAAAACAAACAAACGCCAAGTCCGTCCATCAACAAGAACTGGTGTGTCTCACAACGGGATGTCATGGATCCGACAACCGTTAGGCCTGACGGATGGGGTATGCGATGAACGTGCCACTCTGCCGACACTTATCAGATACTTGCCACTCTGCAGATACTACTGGTTTTTGCGGACATTGTTTCTGGTCATATTTATGGGGCTATGAGAAGCAAAACAAGAGGCGGTGGAGGACAAAGCTACATTGTCCAAAAAAAGAAAACAAAAGAAGCTTGCCGAAACCCGGGATCGAACCAGGGACCTTTAGATCTTCAGTCTAACGCTCTCCCAACTGAGCTATTTCGGCGGGGCGAGAGCGCGACGTTACATACCCTGCCGGGCGTCGCTCGTGAGTTGCCTAATTTGCACAGATAACGAACGCATTCTTCCAGATGTTATAAGTCGCAGTCGCCTGAGCCTGCTCTGTAAAAGTTTTGCAGCGGGCTGTACGAGTGCGTACAAGGAGTCAGTGAGCTGCGAGCCACGGGCGAGTGTTTGAAGTGACAATTATTACATTGTTATTCTGACAATATAATTGCTGCAATGACATATACTAAGCAAGACCAACATCAATAATTGAACTATGTGGCCATACCACATCACTTCAAAATGGAATCTGACAGGTGGGGATATCGAAAGGCATTTACCTAATAGGCCCTTTGATAATAAACCTGAATTTCAACGACGTTTAATTGGTTTCATCGGCACGGGTTCTCACGATCGCTATCATACAGAGGGAATGTCTAACAAATGCAAAGGGACACGTGCAATGTTCTGATTTTGGATTTGCATAGCAAGGGGATAGCGCGAACGCAGTCCCCCACTACCAAAAATTGCATGCCCCATCTGCCCCAGTTTGGGGTAGTGGCAGGGGTCAACACAAGCGCAGTGCAATGCCCGCGTCTCGCCCTGGGAGCTCCGCCTCGAGGATCACGGATACTCCGGCACCAGGTAAGTATGCTCAGGAAACGTCGCGCTTTGCTACCCCACCCAGGGCAACATGGCGTGTGATACCGGGGGCTGAAGGCTAGCACATAAAAATTTGGCTGCAATGTTGATAATGTCACAATAATTTTTACACTTGTATAAACCAATAAACTAATTACTAAATAACTTTTAGTCTGTCCTGCCGTTTGCCGTAATATGTGGGTGACCAAATTTAAAGAAGGTACAGGAAAAGAAACGCAAGCAACCCTGGTTGACATTTCTGCGACACTTTGCAACTGAAGATCAGAGCACGTGGCGCCACATCGCCCTCATAATGGCAGGAAAACCTGCTATTGTAACATTTCACAGCTGCAAGCTTATGTGCGTGTAACGTTTCGGACGCGGCTGACGTCCACGCGTGTGAGCCAAATCTATTAGACGCAGGTGCACGTTTGTAGGCTTCCTTTGAGATAAAAATATGTTCCATGCTCAATAAGTTACCGCGACTGCTTTTAAAGGTAAACAGAAGTGCACAAAATGGACACCTACTATAGCAGAGAAAAGCTACTGACTGCGCCGTTGCAGATATTATGTAAAAACAGAGCCATCATGAGAGAAAAAAACATTGGAACAACGCAAGAAAATAAAACCGATTTAAAGATGTGTGACAGGCGTGAAAAAACCTTAAATAGACCTCAATGAAGGTTACTACAAATGTTACGGCAACCCCCGTGAAAGTCGAAAGAGCATTCCGAGCATAAAATCATAATTTATAGCTTCATTTTTGACTAGATTAGTACATTCTAGCTGCAATCGACAGCTTCTGACTAGAAAAATTCTTAGTCAAGCTATAGAGGATTATTTCCAGCTTACAGGTTTTTTTTTTCTTTTTCTCCCAGTTGGAGGGACAAACGCTAGCTGGAAGTAGTACCTGCCAGCTGGAACAACACCTCATTCCAGCTAGAAATGTCCTAGAAACTAAATTTGTAGCTAGAAATTCTGCCTATTTCTAGTTAGAAGAAATTGCTGGTTCAATAATCCAGCCAGAAAAAATATCATTTTCACCTGCGAAGCTTCGTCGGCCGGAAATCAAACCCAGGCTACAGGCAGGTAAGTACTAGTCAAGATCTACCACCGCATCACCAAATCTGGCATTTACTAACAGCATGCATCCCTCACAGGCTGCCGAGTTTCTCTTCGGTGTGCTGCGCGCCACAAGAGTGCTCATTTTAAAATCTCCTGCGACCGTTTGGTCGAAATGTAAACTTTTCAGTTTGCGTTGCTATTTTCATATTTTAAAATATTTTTTATTCAGTCTACATTCATATTTAATTTGTGAGCGAGACTAGCTGTTTCCGCTTCATCTGAGTTGTTGGGTTCCATCGGTCCGGCAAGTGATCGGCAAAGCATTTGCGAGTGTTTATGAGACTTGCGCGCGCTTTTTTTTTTAAATGCAGAGCATTTCAGTAACTCACGATGTCACCCGTGTTGACGTCCGTAGTCGTAGTCCGCACCGTCGTTGTCCGCACCCCTCCCCCTACACTATATAAAAAAAAATACTATCCGGCGCCTGGTTTCGATCCCTCGACCCTGCGGGCAGAACGCAATGTACATGGTGCTCTACCCACTGCGCCACAAGGCCGACACAGAATGGGAGGCTACGAACGCGCCTTATATCCTTGACTCATTCAAATTACTGCTGACGAGCGCTCTCTCGTCAGCAGTTGCCACAAGTGCAACAACATTAACGTAATGCAAACTACTTAACGTTGTGCGCCCCCGGAAATGCTCTGCATTTGATCGTGCCCCTCACGAGGGGGATGTTTCACTGCATCGCCATGCGAACAGTTTGCCATTATAGTTTCCGCCCGCTCCGGTCGGTGTCGCCACGGTTCAAACCACGGCAGGGGAGCTGCGCTGGCGTTCGTTCCGGCGTGGTGGTTTGATTTTTTTTTTTTTTACGCCTGCGTGTGCGATTGCACGCCGCTGCCGGCTTCTGCGTTGGTCAGAAGGCGACTCCTGCCGCACGGAGCAGTGGTAGGAGCCAGATGACTTTCGCCAATAAGGAGGCGCGCACTGTATGACTGGTGTTGACGATTACGCTTACCACCGCAGAAGATATTAGGGGCAAAGCCCCTTAGGGGCTCGGGCTATTGGTGTCTCATGTCGTCGTCGTAACTGTCGTCTAATTTAGTCACTGTACTAAAAAGAAACACCGGGACACTCGTTTATGCCTCGCGCTAGAGAGCTTCGTGCTTCAAAGACACCCGACTTTTACAGCAAAGCTGTATACCTCTACCCCGGAACGGTTTCATCTCCGTTGGCAAAAATACCAAGGCGCCAAGAATACACTTATACACTGCATGCTTCGCCCCTCCCCAGATTAGTGGAGATGACCCGGGATTTTAGTACACATTTTTTCCCATGGAGATAAAACGTTCCAGTGCGAGGCGGTGGAAAACTAGTATCCCGGTGTGCTCTTCTTGTTACAGTCTGCCTTGCTTCTTTTGCTTACCTTGGCTGTCTTTGATTCTCCACTGTTCTTTTCATATTTCACCTTTAGCCTTCTAGACTTCCTTAGCCGCTGCGTGTCCACGCTTTCCATGTACCTGTCCCTAAACTTTCAACTGTCCACCTGCATTGATTCATTGCTCTCAACCTAGCTCCCTCAAAACATATTTTACTCCGAGCTTCTCCAACTTCCAACGACGCCCAGCCAATATCTCCCTGCACTGCTTCGTTAGTTGCTTAACCATGTGCCCATAAGGTCACATGGCCTACAGTTCTCTACTTCACTTCTCTGGTTAGATTGGGTCCTGAAATGAGGACGCCACTCTGCTAATTTATTTCTCATAAATACGTTCACGGTTCATCCTCTCTCTCTCTCTGTCTCTCGCTCTGCTAGAGAACGGGCTGCTCAAACTTGGTTGAACAAAAGTTGGTGTTCCTCCTGTGGCCCATATCCCGAGGGGGATTGGCCAGGAATCGAGAGCTTCGAGGCGCACTGATGACCGCTTCCCAAAATTCTCAAAACTGTGAACTGCAAATGTAAAATTGGATACAAAAAGACGTAACTCGCGCCATTAGGTGGAGAAATGAAAGCGCAGAAAACGGTTTGAATGATTAATGGATTTCGGGGTTTAAAGCGCCGAAGCTATGAGGCGCGCTGTAGTGGATGGCTCCGGATTAATTTTGACCTCTGGGGGATCTCTAACGTGCTCTGAAATCTCGACACACGGGCGTTTTCGTTTTTCGCCGCCATCAGGAAAGCAGCCACCGTGACTGGGATCGATCCCACGTCCTTGGGCTCAGCAGAGGGAAGAAAGACGCAAACACGGTGTAGTAGAGAAAAAGCGCCACTCGAAGTAATTCGCGTCGCAAGACGAAGAAACGAATGCGAAGAAAGATACGTAAATACGATGTAGCAGTAAGGAGTTGCTAATAAGTACCAGGCTTTTGCCTTCATCAAAGGGCGTAAGCAGGCTTGAGTATTTTCTTTTTGTTTTTCGTTTCAATCATTCCTTATGAATCTGAAAGCTACCGATCATCTACAGACACACAATTAAAACTATTAATTGGTTTAGCTTCGTTAATTATCTTTGTGCAGATAAAAAGCCGGTACATTTTTCGGTTGCGCACTCAGAAATTTTTATTGTCTGGGCAGAGTAGAAGTGCAAAAAGGGTAAGGTGATGACTCCTACTTAACACTTACCACATGGAAATATATGCTAGAACAACCATTGGTAATGCAACTGACGTGCTGATCAGCGTTGTTCGCGAGCGAGGTATGTACCTCTGGAAGCCGAGTTTAGCAGACGACATCGCATTGGGCAATGGATGATCACCGCAGTCACGTGGTATCTCGCTTGTTTGCAAAATAGGCTTTAGTTAGGTGTTTCACAATCTTGAAAATTGAATGTAATTTCTGTAACAACTGTGATGTATGTTTTCTTGGTATGTATTATTGTTTCACGGAATAATGAAAACCTTACTTGCAACAGGTCACCTTCCAGAACACAATTTATTCCAGACCAGAAGTAGCGACTAAAATTTTGTGCCTCACAGGACGAAACTGTCACAACGAAATGCGGGTCGAGAGGCCGTGACGGGCACAGTCAGCGTGGTACGCGTGCATTGTTATCTCAGTTCTTTTACGGTGATGTGTAAATGGTGAGGTGATACATGTGTCAGTGCTTTTCTCCTTACCTGCGCACAAGTAAGTGATTATAAGGTCATCTAGGCTGTTCATTATTGAATGGGGTAGATTTTTGTCCCGCATGAAAAAGGCGCCGTATACACTTTGTAACTTCGAGGTGCTTCTTCCCAAGCGTACATTTGTAGTTCCCGCAGCCCAATTTTTTCGGTGGGCGCTTTCCTAAGCGGCGCATATAACGTTTTACAGTGCACTTTTCGCCCACTTCATCAGCTTTCTTCCAGCATTTGTTTGCCCCTCGTGTAGCGTTTCAGGGAGCGGTTTGAAGTGCTCACTGGAGCTACCTGCATCGCGCAGTGGTCTCCGTGGCTGTGTCAGCTCGCCTGTGGCTCACGAGGCGTGTTTTTGCTTGCAGAAAATGCCCCATGCGGTTGACGCTGATGCCCACGTAGACAATTAAGCTCTGACAAACAAAAACAGTGTACGCGCCACGTTTTAGTTCGCAGGACTGCTTCAAATGGCTAACACTTCATTTTAACTACGAATTTCAATGTAATGAAGTAAATTACGAGTTTTACCGACTTCGTTACACCGCGGTTCAACTGTATTGGTCAAATCTGCAGAGCGAATAGCCTCCAGAGCACTTCTGAGCCGGCACAAGTGTTGTTCAAATGAACTAGAGAAAACAACCTTGTCGTCTAAGTATACAAGACAAGCTGCCATTTCAGCCCAGCGAGGATGGTATTCATCATGCGCTGGAATGTAGCTGGCGCAGAGCATAGGCCGAAGGGGAGGATCGTGAATCCTGGAGGCCATCTGGTGTCACGAATTCCATCTTCTCGCGGTCACACTCGCCAAATTCAATCTGCCAATATATGGACTTCAAGCCCGGGGATAAGAAGGATTTGGCATCGCGCAACCGGTCCAACAAGTCATCAATCCTTTGGAACAGATAAACATCGTGTTTCGTCATACTGCTTAGTCGGCGGTAATCAACGCAGAAGCGAACCGTGTTGTCTTTTTCCCGGACAAGTACGACGGGCGCGGCCCACACGCTCTTCGATGGCTGAATTATATATATATATACATCATCGCTTAGCATCTCCTCGACTTGCTTTTAAATTGCTTCACACTCCTTTGGGGGCGTCTAGAAGTAATCGCATGCTGCCTTTGGCTATCCCTTCGTAGTCCTCAAATTGACGAATACGAACACACTTGACGTTCTTGATGTTGACGAATACACTTGTGATACCGTCGCTGACAGTGATGCGCAAAGCCGTGCCTTGCTGGTGTTCAATGTGTCTCTCCATGGCTCACTTTGAGCTAAACCTGACTGTTGATTTCTGCAAATCAGTAACTGCAACATTTGCTCGTAGAAAGTCCATACCAAGAAATAGGTCTTTCAAACATTTGGGCAGCCCAACGAAGGTGCTGATGTGTGTGAACCGCTTGATTTTAATCCATGCCATGCACCTACCCACAGGACTAACCAGGTGGCCTTCAGCAGGCCAGTCCAAAGTGTCGGTGTCTTCTTTAGTGCCCAGGCGAAAGTCTTACTTATTACAGAATGGTCTGCAGCAGTGTCGGTCAACACAGTCATTTTGTGGCCATCGATTTGCACAAACACGTCGCATGTCACGTGTTGGGTGGTGCAGCTACCGGTCTCCATCTGGTCCCTTGCATCTCACCCTTGTCATCGTCGCAGTGGAGGCTTTTCATAAATGTTTACGCACACGGCCTCACCTCCTGGGGCCGCCGAGTTCAGTTTTCTCGGCTTTCAGGGCTACGCGATTGACGGTTGGTGGAACTTGAGGTGAAGCGTGCGTGCATGGGCAATGGCGGACGAGACTCTGGGAGTTGCGGTGCAAAGACATCGCAGCATTCGGCGAGGTAGTCGCCGATCTTTTCCAGGCGCTCCCCATTCCTTCGACACGTAGCATTTGGTGTGAATCCTCACAACCTGACATGACAATAAAGGCATCCGCGGTAGACATGCCCTGCTCCTCCGCAATTTAAACACAGTGGAGTGCGGTCAAGCGTGCGCCACAGGTCACTTTTCTGGGGTTGTGTTCCTGCCAGATATGACAGGCTGCTAAGGGGCCTAGGGTTGAATGATTCCATGCGCCGTGTGCCATCATCTGCTACAAAAATACAATAAAAGAAAGCGTAACTCCCTCATGGCTCCGTGGGTGCACGTTCCTCGTGGCTGCATCCAAAGTGCTTTATGGGGAATAGCAGAAGCAAAAATGGGAGTAGCAGGCAGGGAAAAGTGAGGGCTTTGAATCTTCCAGAGGTTGTGTCGGGGGCTCTTCTGCCAAAAAGTTTCACCAGAGACAAAATTTCACCACTCTGCTCTCACGGTGCATCAGGTAATTTTATTTACAAGCTTAGACGTTCAACTGAGTTGAAAATGGCCCCTACATTAGCTGTCCATTGCCCCAAAAGTAAAATGTAAACAAGCGTTACAACCGGAACGATGCTCAGGCTTCCCAAGACTCTTGTTTTCCTTAATTGAGATATTCTGAGGAATGGGGGCAAATACATCAGACTAGTGGGTGGGGGCAAATACATCAGACTAGTGGGACAAGGCTTCCACTTGAAGGGCAGATTTTTTTGCCTCTCTGGTGTTCGGGAGAAAGGCTGTTCTGTCCTGCAACCTTTCCTTGAGTAGGCCAATCTTCCATTCAAGCTCTGCTGGAAATAAGACAGAGAAAGTTGAGCTTGACAGTGATTTATGCAACATCGATGTAAAAACAATGATGACACATGCAAAAAGGAGGAATACAAAAATATAAGACAATTCAATGATACAGCAGCCTTTGTATCAATGCTGGAGTATCAGATCACATACTTCATGTAATGTGCTCGCAAGCACTGAAGAACATATACAAAAAAATTAATGTTGATAAAATCTATTAGAGCAGACATACTCTATTCCAGACATCAGGCTTTCACTGCCCAGTCATTAATTCTTGCTAAAAAAAAGCACTGGGTAAGTAGGCATCAAAATAGGCATGCAACAATTGATCCCTGCTCAATTTTTGCAAAGATGGATGCGCTGGCAGTTAAACAGCAGAACTAGAAATGTCTGCATCCAGGTAGTATGTTTTGGCTGTCTACCTCTCAAGACCAACATAAATGAAACCTTGATGTGTATAATAGTGTAGTTAAAACAGCACTTTTCTATAGAAAACTCGCATTTGTGGAATTGTGCACTGGGTGTTTTATAATGCCACTATGATTCTGCCTTTATTCAAGGTCTCTCTGGTTCCACAACTGCAGCTTGCATTTGCTACTCAACGTGCTTCCACTTACACTGGTGCTATGTATTCCCACTTTAATCCCATAGCTTTCTACTTCGTGGATGTCTGGGCAAATATCAATGCTAAAATAAATAAAGACATGGCCATAAAATTTAACAAAGTTCGAAGCCCCTTTCACCACATACAGTGATACTATTGGAGCCTTCTTGGAGCTACATTGGATGGGCATCACGCCATTATGTTTTTTTGGATCCATACAGCATCACTTTGCTTTGCTTTGGACTTGCATCGCGTTCCTTTGCACCACTTTAAACTCATTGTTTTCAAACAATGCTGTGCTTATTGCCGCACAGAATCAATGTCCCACAAAGGGCGCGTTGGTGCAGGATAAGGGAAAATAAAACAGCACTAAAAAACGATGAGAGTCAGCAATAGCAACACAGCACAGTGCTGTTATCCCTCCGTCTCGTCACTGCTTCTTGGGCTGTTTCACTCTGCCTCATCAGTACATCCCCTGTACAGATGGCGAATGAAAGCCACACAGTGCCACAAATTCCTATGGCAGCCTGGGTACAGCTAACCGTGGGCTAGCCCCACAGACGCAAGTGACATTGATGCCTGCAGAGGTGCCTGCATACAGACGCAAAGTCCCAGTTTAAGCAGACACCCAGCCTCCATAGTGCGCTATCCCATGGTGCTCGAGACTGCATTGCACGTTGTCCATAAGCTCCCTCACATGCAATGCCGCTGTGATTGAAGCAGTTGTGTGTGTCACGAAAGCGCTGTAACCTGCAGGTTCTGGCCGCGAAGATCCCCACCCTCTCAAGGCAACCCTGTCCTCATAACTGGACGGAATGAGCTGTAACAATTTTCAACCTCTCCCAGAGTACCTGCGTGGTTGTATTATGACTATTCCGGATGCCACAAAAAATTTCTGTAGAAGAAAACCTACCAAATTTTCAGTGCCACCGCCAATTGAGGACAGTTAGACGTAGTTCGAACAAGCATACCTGTAAGAATTGAAATCTCAATAGAGGCGAGATTTATGCACGTTCGGTTAATTTTTTTTTTTTTTTCCTCGGTTGATGTGTAAGTGCCGTTTTAGTTGCGCAGCACACACTCATTGCTTGGGAGTTCCATAAACTGTTAGATTCCCTCTTTTCACAATTTTAAAAGCTCACACGATCAAAGGTGTGGTCTACAAACAGAGGTTGTATAGCATAAAGTTTGCGACGCAAGATGCACTTGGCATGGGATGCGAGCATGCAATGATGGCATGTGCTCAGGTCTCATAATCAGTGTTTCATCTTGGAATGTGGGATGAGGCAAGGGGAGCCTCAAACGCAGTCCAACTCTCATACGTTTTCACCCCAAGTTCTTGATCAAGCCTTTGCACGCATAAGCGCCTCACCCTGAGGTGTGGGCAGTACTTTCCCATCTGAGACACTACTGCATTACAATCTCGTTATCCTACGCCAGAAGTGCAGTGGAGGACTCTCCTGCTCAGCCATCACAGCAGAGCCTAGCTGTCAAACCTGCTTTCGGGACGCTAATTTTACGGTTGTTTGTTTTTGGGTGCAACCAGATTTTTACCAGATTTTTACATCCTGAACATGTTTGAGGAGAATCGGGTTGAACCCAATTTCTCCACGAATAGACCTTTTTAAAGTAGCGATATGCACAGTTGTGGGCTGACAGTCCCCCATTCTCAACCAGTACTTGCTGGAAAAAAGCACCCACAAACACAGCTGTCGAACTCATTGAGTATTGGCATGCCTCTACCACTCGCTACTGCAGGCTGGCAAATGCTGCAGTGGCATTGTTGTTCCTAGCTAATGGAAGCTGTGCTGTCAAGAGAACTTTCTTCTGGCTGGGATATGTTCAACGATGGGACAGGCCTCGAATGGGATCCGACATATTGCGCTTGCAGAGATAACGTATGTGAACAAGAATGTGTAAAAACTTGACGACCAGCTTTTTGTGATCAAAATGCTTCGTTTATTAGAAGTTATCAATGCTCTTTAATGCCATAATTACTGATTCATTTCCAAAGAAACATGAAAGTTCCAAGAGTATTTGGTATATAGAAAACACTGATGTCCCCATGATTACCAGCTTGAAACAGACATCAATTTTAATGCGTTAGACTTAAAAAGTTTGTGGAAACTTCTGATAACACAAACTGAGTGTATCACACAGTACATCTGTAAATTTAATTAAAAAAAACCCGAATTTCAGAATGGTCTTAAAAAAAATCCGATTATCCAATTTCTCTTCAATTACCAGTTTGAAAAATAGCCCCCGATTTTTACCCCACGATTTAAAAAAAATAAAATCCCAAAAACAAACAACCATAACTATTTTGCACCCTTCCTGAGGGAAAATTAACCATGCGAAACCACAAATACAGGGAGGCATTATTGCCAACAGTGTTCAAACGGACCAGATCAAACCTGGTTAGCTAAGCACCTCTGGTCAGCTTGCTTAGCTAACCAGGTGAGCGCTTTTGTTAGGCACTACTTCAGTGCTGTCATGAATGCTAGCAGTACATGCAAGCCCAACCAGCTGATGACATTACTGCAGCTACAGCGGGCTGACCACAAAAACTAACCTGCAGTGCTAAGGCCACAGAGGTCCGTGTGGGATCACTTTTGCTGCTGCTGCTGCTGCTTGTCTTGCTGGGCTGCTGATGACCCCTCCGCCTCCTCCTCCTCCTTAGGCAGAGGCAGGTGGTAGAGCAGCCTCTCGCGGTCCCCGATGGGCGCTGGTGCGCCGCCCAGCAGGTCGCGACCCTCGGCCGACTTGGGGAAGGCAATCACGTCCCGGATGCTGGGGGCCCCACAGGCTATGCACACCAGCCGGTCCACACCTGGAAGCAGCACCCACGGAGGGGGAACTCAAGACTCAAGAGGGGGGAACTCAAGGGGAACTCATGACTGTTCAAGACATTTCATTAGAAGCCCTGCAAGAGGGCTATAAAAGAAGAGAAAACTGACCGAGCGCTATGCCTCCGTGTGGGGGTGCACCAGACTCGAGGGCTTCAAGCAGGTGACTCAACTCTCCTACGTCCTCCTGCATCACGAAGCAACGATGAACACATCATTCATGCGTCTGTTCGTAACATCTCATGGTAACTAGATGTCAGCCCAGTGGCTAAAGCATAGAAAGTGATGAGCTGTGAAACACACACACACATTTCTAGTGGGGTAGGGTGCCACCCACAGTAAGAGCAAAGTGAAAGCAAGCATCACTTGTAAGTGTGCACCTAAGTGATGCTAAGCAAAGGGCATTTAGATCCCATGCAGGCAAGCTGAAAGGCTGCCCTTTTATTTTTTTGCCAACAGCAGCAGCTGCATGAACAGAGATTAATTATGATCCTTCTTGATCATCATAGGAACTTCAATTCAATGTTCTGACAGCCACCTGGATAAAACTATGCCCACAAGTTGTAAATGCTCAGCAAGGCAGTTTGTATGCCATTCCATCCTTTTCTTGTATCCATCAGTAGCTCTCACACACTGTATAGCCCAGGGTCTACATTGTTCCCCAGGAATGCGTACGAAAGGTGAGGGGTTGCAATTCCACCTTCCGTTCCACTGCAAAACTTATCCCTGGCTCCAATGAACAGTGAGGTTATCATCCCACACATCACTCCACACACTCAAATCAGTAGGTGATCACTCGATTCATAAAGCGGCACTCTTCAAGATGACCGTGACGATGACACTGTGTCGTCCTGTAGTCAAGCAAAAAAACAAATTCTTGCCTGGTGCCAGGCATGCATCGCAATCCATGATGATGAAAAGATGACGATGACGATTAGACGCTCTCCGTTAATATCAGGATGTTGGTTGTCACCAACCGTCTGTCTGTTCAAATTCAAATTATTTGGCCTAACCCTAACAAACTTTATTTGTCTGCTCCCTCCCTATCCCCTCACTCCCTCCCCAGCGGTTCTAAATTTTCATGCCCCGCTCTCCCCTTTTCCTGCCCTTGGACATTTTTTTCTCCCCCCACCCTGCTGTCCTAAATTCTCATCCGTTTGGTTACTCCATCTTTACTCCAATCTCTTCCTTACATCCCCTCCGCCACCACTCCAGTCACCTCTCTGTCACCTCTATGGCCCTGAAGTTCAGTCTCCCCCTCACCCCAAATACCAAAGCCTCCACTAAAGTTGTGCCCTCATTGATCCGGTGGCGCAGTTGTATATCTGTGCAGTCCGTGGCAATATGCCCTATGGTTTCCCAATTCCCACAGCAGCATACACAGGTTTCATTCTGCTGCCTGTAGCTCCCCACGTACGATATGTCCATGTTCTCAGGCCCCCCCGCCTGTGCTTCAAAGAGCGATGTGATGCCCCACGTGTTGCCATAGAGACCTTCCCTCCCAATTTCCAGTTTCTCTGTCCTGTAGGCCTCCAGAATTCATTTTCATTCTCATTCTCTGTGCCCAAATCATTCTCTCTGCTGCCTTTACCTGCTTTTTAACCATTGCGTGTTGGAGGAGCTCCCTCCACCCTCACCTGTAGTATGTGGGTGAGCACGTGCCTCTGGGTGGGAGCGTGGTGGATGCGAATGGAGCCCCCCGCCACCTCCCAGCCGTTGAGCACCAGGTCGTAGTGCTGACCCCGCACCTGCGCAGCACACGGAACAAACAGCAGTAACACTCTTTCGCCAACCCCTGGACAACCTCCTCAGTGCAACGTCTAAGGTCAAGTATGTTTGTGTGTGGCAGCTCTTTTCTTTTCTTTAACACAACCACAGGCATCATCCGTGAATGACCGATTGAAAGGCTAATTACAAAGCCGCCTGCAGCAGTTTTGGCCACATTGTGCCATCTTGTTTCTTGTTTGGAGGCTTCAGTTCTCTTTTCTGTAGTATATGCACTAGTAGTACATTTTTTATCGATATGGTGGCGGTTTTTAAACTCGTGTGTTGAAGAGTGATGGCTGCCTGGGCTTGCATTATGTGCACTCACAAATGATGCAAAACTCACAATGCCATGGGGGCACGCACAGTTGCTTTCTAGGATGATGTTAGCATCAGTGACTTTGTGGATGATACCAGTTCTGAGAGTAACCATGGTCTGTCACATACTCACGAACGTGAAGCTTCTATATGTAATAAAGTTTACTGGAACAAACTTGTGCTCCGCAATAAACTATAAAAAAGAGACTAAAGCAGTTCTACTCAATGTAAAAATTGTCGGAAGTGCAGAACAGTGATTCACCAGTACCTTGTATTCTTGTTGTTTTTTGCAACATTTGTACATTCAGTAACGCCACCTGTATAAGACTGCCTGATAGAGGTGGCGTTGCTCCTACTCTCCCTCCAAGAGGGTCTGTGGTGCCGTCACTTGACTAGTAACAGTATTAGCCTGGCATTGATACCGAAAGTAGTCAAAAGAAAGTGCCGCAGCCTCTGCAAAGGCGTATAAAGAGGCGCTGGATTAAGTTTTCATTTACTTGTGGTAATTAACGCGTTAATTCATGATGTCTTCCTTATTTTATATTATTGTGTACTTACTTGTGGCCTAGCATTGGTAGCATCCATGCCAATGGTGTAGCGCAAAGATCACCGTTAAAGGGGCCCTAAATAGGCTTCCGAATGTCGCCATTTCAATCGCGCAGTCGCTAGAGTACCCCTTCACGACAACGTGTACCAAATATTACACCTCTGCGTAAAGCAGGGGCCGCACAAACACGAAAAAAAGATTTCACTTCCTCCCCTGGCTCACCAACCATACCTTGCCGCCACACTTGCGCGCTCTGACGCAGTTCTTTCCGGCTCTGACGCGCCTCTATGACGCACGAGACACTGCCCAGTGCGGCGCCGCGAACGCGAACCACAGCGACAGCGCTCACCGTGCAACCGGAATCTGGTGGGCGGAGCATGCGCGTTGAGTGCTAAAAAAAAAAAAGCGCGCGCAGGGCTTGGCGCAGCCAATGACTGCACGTACATCAAGGAGGGTGATGGATTGCCCTGTTTCTCTCGGTGGTCTTGCGCCGGGTCGATGACGTCGCGGCTTCCACAGTGCTTCGGAGGAGCTACTAGAGGAGGAGAGCCCCAGGCCTTATGGGTGGCCCCTTTTAATGAGCGATAACTCGGCTAATACTTAACGCATTTAAACAATTTTTGCGGGATGACGTTCCTTGGATAGTACTCCAGTGACCGCGCACGCAAAATCGTAACATTTGGCAGCCTATTTAGGGCCCCTTTAACACTTTGCACGTGCATGTGCCTCAGTGGCGCAATGGGATTGACATTAGCTTTGTAACGCGAGGGACCCAGGTTCGATCCCGACCAGGGGAAGTGGTTTTCTTTTCAAAGCCTCTGTTCCGGTGTGTCATACTGTGACCCTGGATAAGGTACGATGACCAGCCAGGCCCCTAAGGTGCCCCGGCTTTATTAGCAATCGTTGAAGAAGCAGCCAAGCAAAATGATGCACACAGTCGACTGTTGTCAAATCAGATGCCGTGGCCTTCGGTCTGCATGCATTTATCGGGGAGTGCAGTCCTTTCTAGAAACACCCAGTCAGAATGAGAACATTGTCGATCAAGCCAGAACAGTCTAAGTGAGTGTCCCATGGGTTACACTCTTTCTCTATCAAACAAGATAGGCGGGCACAGCCGCAAGGGACAAGCTGATGCTGTGATTTCAGCACAGCCTGGAACTACCAACAAAATGTACACAAATGATTACCAAGGCATGGTTTACGGCAATATGAACCATAGATGGAACGTTGGCAGCAATTCCGCGGTTGCTTTAGCTTCCCTCGTTTGCCTGGCTCTGCTCTCTACAGTGGCTGGTTTATCTGTTTTATTGGTGTCATTGACTCTGTTTGTCTTAAATCTTAAATTTATAGGAAGATTGCATATTTGGGTATGATTTCATGCTGCCTAGGCAGCAAAGATCGACATTTCACCCAACAAAGGGTCAGGACATTGACTTGATGGAGAAGCTGTGCAGCAACTCGTATTGTCTGCTAAAAGCTGGTGTTCCCGATGAACTGCCTTTGTCGAGTGGCACGCAGCTTCAAGGAATTCTTCCTAGCTAGAAAATTGTTCTAGCATGGACATCAATTTGCTCTGAACTGCTTTCTTATGAGTGTGGAAGCATTTTTTAGATTTCGGGATTGTTTCGAATTTTTCATTTTCAGATATAAGAATACCTTTGTAAGCTTTCCTCCCAGTTTGACTAAATGTTTGCACTTGGCGGTTTAAGTTTTGCATTTGATTCGTTGCTGTGCATTAAAATAAATATAGTTAAATTGCTAAAGCCAATAGCATAATTGACGGCGGCAGAGAAGCCCACGCCCGGTCTTTATCTCACAGTTGCAATTTAACAATGAATAACCGAGAACAACATTCAGTTACCCACATGAACCTGCAATTGAGTAACAGACAAGGAAAGAGTAAGTTGTGATGTTGCTTAGCTCATTGTGATTGTTAAGCCCTGGCAGGAGCTCTGGAAGGAGAAGATGCCAAGTCTCCATTGTCGCATTTGCCTAGCTATGCACACTGAAGGCCCCGCGCTATTTTGTGTCAAGAGTGTAGCAAGCAATAGACTAGGGGTCATATCTACAGGCACTGTAGATGCCCCCCAAAAAAAGGGTATCTAGATCCTACAGAGAGAGAGAGAAGTGACACACACACCTTGTATAAAATGTTTTTTGCAGCACTGTAGCTGACAACCCACACCCCCAGCTACAATTTATTTGTAAACTTTCCCAACCACATGAGCCCCTTTGATGAAAATTCTGTTAGAAGGTCTCCAAGCCCATACAGATTCCAGGGATCAAAAAAGCCAAACGGAAGTCTGCAGGGCCTCCTCGAGGCTACTTATCTAATTTAAGATGACATAGATGCGCATGTGTTCCGTCCTGCTACCAGCAAGCCAATGGCTATCATTGACGCAACAAAACCACAACACAGTCTTGGCATCACCCCTTGAATAGTAAAATGTAAGTATACAACCATGGGCCTAGCCTGTTTCTGTTCCAAGGTGAGGCAGACAGAGGAAGCAGCCAGCCAAACAATTCTTGCCCACCTTGAGGGGATCGGTGTGCAGGAGGTGGGCGTCGTCAGGGTGTGGTGCTGTGAATGGGTGGTGGCTGGACTTCACGGACCCTGTGGGGATAATACAAACACCGGTGGCATCAGCCACAGGATGGCCACCACAAAATGTTGGTTTCGTGGACTTTCGCATGTACCTGTTGCACCTGCTCACAGAAACACGCAGACTGCTCACTCACAGTAATAAAAATGTCTTATAATTTACCAACTGCACTGCTATCTCATAGAAACCACTTCCCTGCTTCTATTTGGCCAGGTGCATCATCAGGTCACCACAGACACAATCACACTGCGGTGGAATGTTGCCTGACCATGGAGTAGTAAGAGCAAACTAGCCAACAAAAATGACTTAACTCTGCAGGTAAAAAACACAAGGTAGAGTAAACGAGAATGTTGGTCAACTTTTTGCGTGGGTTCTAATGCACGGTAAAGCCCAGTCTTTCTTCCTGTCCTTAAAAATAAGACACATGGCAGATTGGGCAAAAAAAGAAAAAGAAATAAATTTAACCACAATACCACAGGGTCCATATCCAATATAAAGGGACAATAAAAAGATGGGAAGACGAAACAAGAACTATTCTGCCGATATTGTGAAAATGAAGCATGGGAACAAGCCAAGCTTTCTTGCCGTGAGGAGCTAATGCCAGTTCTGAGTTACAGACTAACAGTAATACAATGGCTTATTGTGGATGCCATGGTGTTTATGGTTGCAAGGGACCACACTGCGCTACCCCTTGTCCTCATGTTGGAATATCTAATGCAGAAGAGCTTCAGTTGAAAAATTTTTGAGCAATGCTGAAGCCAATTGCATTCTAAAGAAAACCGTCGTTTCAAGAAAAAGAACAGAGGTTTCCTTATTCTTGTGGTAGTACCAAAGTAGTTGCATGGGTTAGCCAGAAGTGCAAGAAATAAGAGAGTAATGATGACGAGCTCATCATCACTGTATGAGCTCACCTTATCGTTCTAAACCTCCTGGGGTGTTAGCTTGAGTACAGCATGGGCTGCTCTATTGAACAATTACCCTGGTGGCCCTGCAATGGTATGGCAGCCTAAAGTGCCACTTTTTTATCTGCCAGAAAGTAGCCGTTATGTCCTTTCTTTTCCCGAGACTGTCTCTTAACCACGAGTACATTGTGTATTATTTTATTAAAGACTTGGTGGGGACTCTAATGGCAGAACTGGCTCAGCATGCGACGTACATTGCCATAACAACCTCTTCTTGTTCCTAAAAGTTATCCATGCACCAATTGTGTGCAGATCTTTTGTGCTTGTGCTTGACTGCACAGATTTGGTGTTGCACAAAGTTTCCACCTTATAACAGCACACATTCCAAAAGTCAGAGGAAGACCTAATGAGCTTTGCAGCAAAGCAAGCTTTCTGCAATGCCTCGAGGGTTTGACTGAGAGAAATGGATGTGAGAAAGAGGGAAGCAATGGACTTCACTGCAATCCAGTGTCAAAACCTGTGCCCTAGTGCATGTCGTAGGCACTGCTAACATTAAACAGAAGCTCCTAATGTCCTGGTTCGTGGGTGCAGCCTACAAGCAGACAAGGCATGAACGTGGAAGCCCTGGCCCCTACCCTCCTCGTCAAGGCAGAAGAGGGGAAAGTCGGTGACCCAGAGGAACCGGAAGTCGTCGGGGCACAGCCTCTCGGCCAGGCTGCTTTCGCACAGCACCTCATGGACTTCAAAGCGCAGGCGACCCAGCACTTGCCTCTGCGCGAGAGAGAGAGAAAGGGAGAGAGGGGGAGACACACAGCTCGCTCATTAACACTTAGAAAAACAAAAAATAAATCTGCAAATACTGGGTAAAGCTCACTCTGCCATGCTTTATCAGCGCCCCCTTTGACCAGACCCCCAACCACCAAATGGCAACAGGCTCCTAGCAAAGGAGGACTTGTCCCACAGGGGTCCTACATTATGAATCTTAGGAACCAAGTGTAAATGGCCACTCTTCATTTTTATCCTCCTGTTGTTTCCTCTTGAATGTGTGTCAAGGAACCATCCCGACACATTTTCCAATGGGGAAGGTGGCAAGCACAGGTACTGCACA
Organism: Haemaphysalis longicornis; assembly: GCF_048455015.1. Lineage (NCBI taxonomy): Eukaryota > Metazoa > Arthropoda > Arachnida > Ixodida > Ixodidae > Haemaphysalis > Haemaphysalis longicornis. Next base: position 324,322 of record NW_027526355.1, on the reverse strand, counting down.
AAGTTTTATCCTAATACATACTCGAGAGAAACCTGCTGTTGCAGTTGCATGCTGCCAAGGGCACCGCCATAGCACCTAGCAACATTCCTCTGCAACTTAGCTTGGCTAGGCACATGGATTCTTTCCGTTCTGAAAGCCAAATCAACACAAAGGAATAATTTTTTTTTTCTTGTTCGTCTTGCATGAAGCCTTCAAGTAATCTCTGACAAATAAATCCTTCGGAGCTCCATTTTTTTGTTAATAAAACAACCTTACATTGATATTGCTGTTTTTTTTTAATCATAGGCAACTTTCGAGTTTGTTGGTAACTTAAGCCAAGCCAAGGACAAGTGGAACATTCCTACCCGGTACATGACGGCAAACTCGCTGAAGCGCGAACACTTTTCACATTTTGCTCTGGTACATACTAGTATGAAAATCTATGTTGGACTACAAGCAGGCAGGAAAAGTGGCAGTCCTAACAAAATACTATGCATTCAGTGCAAAACTGCATCTGGTCTCACACAGAGAAGGGGATCGACAAGGGCATACACAGACTGGGCAAATACCATCTGCAATGGTCCACTAACTATCGCTACTTCAGCAAACAGGCCTAGAGCATAAGCCTGCAAGAACAGTACCAGTGTAAGCAGTCAGCCCACAGTCCTGATCTCATGAGAAAAGATGACAGGCAATTTTTACCACAGGCATTTCATTCAATTTATGGTAACTTATTTCAGGTAACTTATAAACCAGACGACGCACTGAAGGTTTGGCATTAGCAGCAAGATACCCATCCACACGTAAAGGAGCAGCAGCAGCAGAAAAAAATACATCCCCTACCATGTGGTACGTTGGCTCTTCCAAAGACTTGTACACTCCCCTCACAATAAACTGGAAGCCAGCATTGGTGACTATACCGTACTTACCCGACTCTAACGCGCCCCCGATTTTCCAGGCAAGGAAACCGAAAAAACTTGCACCTCTGATTGTAACATGCAAGGAACTTTGTGAGCAAGAAAAACGAATGCGAGAAAAACGGGCGATTTATTTCCCGAAGTAATCTCACTCATCTCACTCCTCGTCGCTCTCCGAGAGCTCCTTGTCGCTTCCCGCTGACCACAACATCTTGACATCGGTGCCATCAAGCGCGTTCGCGATGCCACACTACTGAACGAACGTTCAACCATGGTCGATGGGATAGTGGCCCACGCCTCGCACGTCCATCCCTCAAGCTTCTCCAGAGGCGCACGCTTCACCCAACCGCTCGTTGTGAACGTGTGGGAGCCGCTCGTAAGCCGTGGAAGCGGCGCACCTTCGTTGCCGCTGCTGCCATTGCTCTTATCAAGCGCGCAAGTGGAACAATTTGACGATTTGTGTGAATGCCAATAGAAAAGCCTCGGCGCCTAGGCTTCCTGCGTCCGAAAAACCGTTTCCAATATTGTGGCGCATCTGGAGATGGCGATGGCAATGGGTGGGACGAAATTTCAGCTGTTTCGGCAGTTTCGGTTTCGTATCTGATTCAACGCGCATGTGATTTTTCGGCCTATTTTTCCGAAAAAAAAAGTGCGCGTTAGAATCGAGTAAGTATGGTACTTTTTGCCTCCAGCAATACCACATTTTTGCAAAAAACTCTTGCGGTAAAACGTTTCTGGAACAATGTGCACTTTGTCACCAAAGACACTTCGAAGTTCCATTAGAAGCTGCATCACGGTTGCTTCAAATTTTTGTTCTATCCGCTCCATCCTGCCAAAACTTCCAGCGGCAGTAGTAGCTGAATGAACTAAGAAAAGGTCACTTGAGCGGGTCTACATAAAGAGAATCTTCCAGTGCAACGCAGTTTTCACAATAACAAGAGCTGGTTAAAAAAATACGAGCATCCACACTCCTGCTCCCCACCCCCTCACATCGTTACGAATTCTGCTACTTGTCTTTCACGAATCTCAGCATAGGCATCTCAAGAGCCAATTTTCTTTGACAACGTCCTACTCACCGCTGATTCAGTGGGGCCAGCGCATAGAAGGAGCGAGTCCCCAGGTTGAGCCTCCACCATGGCCGACAGCTGCCCTTGCGCTTCAAAGGAGAGGAGCTTCTTGCCCCCTGATGGCGACTCTTGTTGCGCAGACAATGGCACCTCTGCCAGAACTCCCTGCGTAACGTTTCACCCTGTTAGCATGGTACGTAAATAAAATTGGTAGCGTAAAAGAGTGCAATGTGCATTTCAACTAGTCTGGGGACACATTTGTTCACTGACGTAGCATGGCGTCAAGCTGTCTATGATTCAGTTCTGAGTGAGAATGAGAATGAAATAAGAGCAATCCAATGATTGGTTGAGGAAAACAATGTTAAATGGAAGACTAGAAGATCTTAATTTATGTCCCCGCTTGCATGAAAAAGGCCAAAAAAAAAAGAACTTTGGGGGCTACGCACATGCACTGCAATTGACTACTTGCTATGAGAGAGTGCAAGGCACGTGACTTCGCAGAAGCTGCAAACGCTGCAGCCTGCTACTACACTGCAACTCCATGAAGGACACATTCAGTCCTGTCTTTTTATTTTCCCCCAGGGTAAGAGACGAGGTGGCTTCATAAAACTGGAACGGGGTGCAAGCCATTTATCCGCACCCCATCAGCAAAAGGGCATCACCTTTTAAACAGGACCTCCTACCCCCCTTCCCCACTGTTGCTACCAACTGCACGCAGTCAACCAATGTGAATAGGTGCTAGTGCACCAAAGCTACACCCATACCGCTTACCATAATGGGTTTCTTAGATTACAATCAGTGACATCATCTGTAGTGCCTCTTCCTGTAACGTTCTGTGCTGTTCGTATACTTTTTCTATGACCAACCTGGAGGTCGGTCATAAGTGAGAGCAGCAAAAAAGTGGTGAGTGTCCACACGGCTCCCAGTGTCAAAAAAGAGAGTGATTACCGACGACGTAACCGATCTAGATATTCTGAGGATCGAAAGAATAGTCAGAGGCAGCTCGCTACTTCGATAAGTACGTTGTACTTACATGCCTCTTTACCTCAACAAATTTTTCTGCTTGTTCGTTCAGTAAGGCTGACGTCAACATAACTAAGACGATGTGTCACTGTAAGCTTTTGGCATGTGAACTTCAGAGCCGAAAGTTCATCCTATGAACAGTTCAAGACATTGGGTGCACACACCACACTCCATACCCAGTTGATCCAGCTACCATGCCGTAATGTCGCATGATAATACGTTTATGTTTCTCGATAGCACAGTGCATGCCACTCTTGTTTCGTCAGAGCTAACAAGTTGTGTCCTGCAGCATGTTTTGTAGTGCTAGAGTGATCTACACTGGAAACTACGGTGCTTCCCATAGCTTCCTGACACCAACCAAAAATTTTAAAAACAAAGGCAACTGTTTGTTTACACCAACCTTTACCCACTTCAGCCCCTACAGCCAGCCAAGCAAGTATTGTTAAAGGTTGCTGTCAGACTCCAACCAAGCACCTAACAGCAATCATTTTCCCCACAAGTGGCACACACAGTGGGAAGACTAACTTGGGCAGGAAGACAATTTAGATGTTTCCCCTTGCAAGGAACTAGGGTTGCACTTCTTCCCATGGCTGCAGGGTGAGTACAATGGCGCTCGCACATCGCTGAGATCCTTCACCAGACAACACTGGTGCACACTGACCTGGAACTGGAGCTGTTGCCTAGCCAGCTTCTTGAACGCTTCCAGGTGCCGCCTCCGAAGCATGCCCTGCAATCGTCACCAAGTGTTGCAATAGAGAAACCCACCAGATGCCAGCCAGCGTGGCGAGTGTTGCCACCTTGCAGCTTTTGCTTCACAGTTGTTCGGGGGACATGTTTCCCATTTTAGCTCACAGATTAACACGAAGCAAAGAACAGAGACAAGGTGTACTGTTGGGCGAGTTGGTGATTCATTTTAAAAATAGCTACAGTGCGAATATAAACAAGCTCGTCCCGTCGTCTTTCTGTGTCCTTGTTTATATTCGTGCTGTAGCTATTTTTAAAAAGAACAGAGACAGGGCCATAAAACAATGTTTTTTAAAAAAGCTAGTTTAGGGGGATGCTGGCCTTGAGGATATTTTTGTTTTTTTTTACCCTATGCACTTAAGATTCACCTATTTAGTGTACTTTAACACACGACACACAAATATGCAGTCTGTTTCGCCTATTTTGTCTAATTTCAGAGTTAGCAGCATTAGCAGAATTTCTTAGAAACTCTCATTCTCTCTAACATCAACACCTCGCTACACATACTGGACAGAATCCGGTGTGACATTAATTGCTGGGCGAAACGCAAATGCAGTTGATATTTTGCTAGCAGGCCAACCCAGCCACATAGCCTGTATCCCGAACACAATGCTGCAGTGTTGAGCCATAGTAGCAGCCCAATTTTTAATGCTGGGCCTCTTGTAATCAGAAAACAAAGTGTCAAAAATACTAATTTTGTACCATAGCCCATCCAGAATCTTAAAACAAATTTTCATTTCTCACTCAGAGCACAAAGAACTGAACAGTGAGAACCATATAACGCATGAACATCATTGTGAAGAGTGGCTCGGAGGCGGCAGGGTGAAAGTAGTGAAAGAAGATTTCACATCGCGGGAGACTCCAAGTGGCCGCTGGAAAAAGGACGCCACGGAGAAGAAGAAGACGAGGGCGTGGTGCGAGCAAGCGCTGCGAACCCGGGAAGTGCAGGGCGACCGAGACAGGGCACGGTTGGACTGGGCATTCCCACGTCAGACGTACGGTCGACGTGCCGTCCGCTACGAGACCGTCGCCATCGGTGACCAAGGCGAGCTTCCGTCTGGGTGCGGCTCGGGCACGAGTGATCGCAAGGCTCTCCCGCATCGTCACGTTCCGGCTCGAGCCAGGGTTTCTGCTGCTGTGAGGCCGACGTTCGTGGTGCGTCAGCGGCTCCATGCTCCTGCTCGAACCGACGAGTTGCTAAGTCCTGGCCACGACTTCCGGGCCTGGTGTGCTTGGTCGCGGAGGTGTTCCGGAGCGTCCCACACCAGCTCGTTGGCGACCTGTCCGTGAAGCGGCCGGCCAAGTTTGCAACCATCACCCTCGACGACCACTGCGCCCCAGCAAGACATACCTGTGAGCCGTGCTCAACGCAACTGTTTTGCGGGTCTAGCGACAGCCACTGCCGTGGAAAGCTAACCGAACCCGTTTTGCGAACATTTCTTCTTTTGAGTGACCTTCATTTCCTTGAGTGGCTAAATAGGTTGTAAATACATTCCGTCCTGTGTGTGCGTCCGGCATTCTTCTCATTGGGTTCTGCACGATCCTAGCGCAACAAAAGTGGCGAGCCTGCCAGGATCTTCTCCATCTTCTCGGTAAAGTCCATCTTCTCGCCTGCCATCTTCTCGGTAAAGTCATACAGTTCTCATAGTTCCCTCATAGAGTTCCCTCCTCATACAGTTCTCACTGTAACTGTAAGCCTGAAATTTAGCTCATACTAAATGCTGCACGTAGCTGCATGGGGAACGTATTTTGGAGTGACAGCCCTCACAGCCTTCACCAGTGTAATTCTGTGGCACGTTAACAAAAAGCTTCGTGACCTGAGAAGAGCACTCCTGTGAAGGGTGCACCACCTTAGATGCGCTGATATGGCAGTGAAGCAAAACTTTAACACGTGGGAATTAGGAACTTATGGTGAATTCAAATGGCAGATCATAAGTGGCTGCTGAGCTTTACCGCAGAGCATGCTGCTCCCTCGAAGAGCAGGTACTCCGAAACTGCCTTTGGAATGCAACCGCTCCCGCTGGAGAAAATGTCAAAGCATAACGGGAACAGGAGTTTCCTGGCAGCCTTCACGACGGGCGCTTCCAACACTGCCTGCTTCCCTGCAAGCGCTTTCTCCTTTCCCAGTCTCAATCAAAGTCCTTTCATCGGCTTTTTCCCGATGAAGATACTTTAGTCTCAACGGCTTCCAACACCGCCCATGATAAAAGTTTCGTCGGCCTTTCTGCACGCAGATGAGAAAAAAGAGAAAGGCCAAAGGTGTGTTTACACGCCATGTCCATGCAGTTGTCATTCGAGCTGGGCTCCACCACTTGACTCCGAGTTTGAGTAGCTGTTTGAGTCGCACTCGCTTTCCTTAATTAATTAAGTAGCAAGCATGAACGCTACACTCCGTGCAGCATCTACTTTCCCCTTGTGGCTGTGGCCATTTAACTCTTTCGCTACCTCGCCTATTCAAAATCTATCAATTTGATCGATACTTTGGGACCGCTTTCTCATAGCGTTCCAGGTGTTGCTCGAACAAGTAAAGCTGTTTGGAGTTAGATCAGAAAATGGCCTTTCAAAATCAGTTTTGTTTTCGTTTTTGCAACGAAAACGTGATTTTTGACACGCATTTGAATCACCCGGGTGTGGAAAAGGGCGTGGTCATCGCACGTCACTGCTATCGAAGAAGAATATGTGCCACTCGTAATTACTCTGCACCAGCATTTGTTTTTTGCTATCAGGGCGTGAATGGTGAACCAGCAAACGATTTTCAATTGTCATGTTCATGCTCTGACAGTAATAATCCCAGAAATCGGCTGAAAATGTCAAGCAGTGCCTGGTTGCAAAGCTACTTTATGAGTTTAGGCAGCTTTATTGCCTTTGCGCACGTTGTTCTAAGTTCTGTGGTAGTTCTACTTACCCCAGGACTATTCGCGAACAGTTTACAACAGTTTCAGTTTCGTTTCTGCATCCCGAAATTCATATTTAGCGCTACTACGCAGTTACCCAACCTCAAGGTTACCTGCCGTGGCACCTTGAGCGTCCGCGACTGATCCTCGAACAAAGCACGCCGCTCCTGATTCCCCCCCCCCCCCCCTCAAACCCGATTTCTGCGATAAGAACTTCAGGTGCAAGTTCAGGTGCAAGATCACACCCAGTCGCTAGATATCTGCTCCGCCGAGGACAGCGCTTCAATCTGCCTTACAGCGCCAGCTGTTCGCCTTCCAGTTTCGTTTCCATACGAGGGTATATGTTGCTGCTTAGTTGAACTGTCTATTCGGACGGAGACTCCGATAAGTTTTTGTACTGTTTCATTTGAAAAATGTTAGGTGGCGCTGCACAAGAGGAGGCTTGTTGTGCTGATCTTTTCTATCGCGCAACTGCTACTCGGATAAAGTTCGCAGGACACGATTCTAGCGCATCGTACCTCATTTTTGCAAGCAAGGCTACAATTGCGAGTAAGAAGATGATAATAAAGCTCAACTTTCTGTTTTTGAGAGATAACTGACCGTGAACGTCAACAAGCAGCAACCACGGCGTTCCGTTTTCAACTTCATGCATTTTTTTCCGCATCGCGTGCTTGTTGCAAATATTGTGCTTGCTGTAACTGCAAAGTCAGTCATTGACAAGATGTTTTCATGTTATTTGGGGCAAATTGGTGCCTCTGATAATGTCAAACCGCCAGATTTATTCCAGAGAACCACCCGAAATTGCACATTTTGAATTGGAGGTTGGGCTTCACCGCATGACATGAGCACTGTGCGTGCTAACATTTTTTTTATATCTGACAAACTGTTCCGCGCAAGTTCACATTTTTCTTAGGGTGTGTTTTTGAGATTTTTCTCTACAAAATGTTTTTTCTATTTTTTTTCTACTACCGGTGGTTTGATATACACAACTCCTTTTTTATCATTTTTTTTGGACAACTTGACAAAAATTTTGATTTCGATATTTTTTTTCACAACTATGATACATAAAAACATTTAAAAAACTGGTGTTATTGGAAAGGTCGTTAAATAATCTGCATTTCGTGTTCCTGTAATTAGTGCCTAAACAATTTTTAGCAGAAAAAAAATGTTTTCTTAGACCCCTAAAAATCGGCCATTTTTCTGGCGGCAGCGAAAGAGTTAAGCGCATTCATCAGGGCAATCGCCATGACGGTTTGAAACAAGGGACGGAGCAGATGATGATAACAATGTCACTAGAGAAGAGAAGGCACGTTTTAGACTACTCCGCCGATTTCGGCGGGGCAACTTTTTTGCTCCACGGAGCGACCTTGGCTGCGACGGAGCGCGGAGCGCTCGATCTGCCACTGGAAAAGAATTTGGTTTTGGGAAGTGTTTGCTTCAAATGGGGCAAAAATGTTGCTCTGAAAATGTTCCGGATCTGCCACTGGAATTCACCATTAGTCAGGAAAACCCCATGCCATGCCAAAAGAAAACTCGCGTGACCTGCGACGTCACCGCAGCTGCCAGGTAAGCCTAAATTCACTGCCAATTCTGTGCCACAGGTATTATCTCCTGCTACCCACTGGCTCCACGTTGCATGGGTACTTCGGACTTGAAGCGTGTACTAAACCCCCCTCCCTCCCTTCCTCCCGCCCACCCTCCCACCTATTCACCCACTCACTCACTCACTCACTCACTCACTCACTCACTCACTCACTCACTCACTCACTCACTCACAACAATGGCAAGACTGTGGTAAGTACATGCGCTGTCTGAAAAATGCAAATGCTCAGAATGCTGATGCAATGAAGTCGCAAAATTCAGTGGGATGATAATGATGCTGGTGTTTTAGTGGTTCAAAGGCTACTTGGCCAAAGAGCACCAATGTGTGCGGGTTAGAGGTGCTTGTCCAAAAATTGGTATATAGGGCCAGCGGTTAGTGATGAAAACTACATATAAAAACAGTTTGGGGCATGCCAGTACGTGGGGCCTTCAAAACACGGTGCCTCGAGACGAACGGTTTGCAAGGCAAAAAGGCGAGACCTCTGACCATCACCAAGAAAGCCTTCAGCGCTGTTCTCATGACAGAGGAGCAGGCTATGGTTACAGACAGTATAAAATTTTCTTTAGAAAATCAATGTCCGCAAAGTAAGCTCACACTCTCGTGACATTAACTATTGCTTCATCTGATAAAAAGTGCGCTGCGTGTTGTATGTGTTTTGTGTATAGGTCGGTGAAACGCCTGCGTCATTCTGTTTCGAGTTCTCTACATTCAATTAGCACATGGAGTACACAACACAAATCTAACATAAATTGGACGTGATCTCCCATATAAAACTTGTCCGCGTTTGCCATATGTGTGCCCTATTAACCCTTCCGCTGTCATTGACGTACCGGTACGTTTTTGTGTTTCCTCCCCACGGTGTAACTGACGTACCAGTATGTTCTTTATTATGTGTTTAAAAATGAGCTCCAAAGCGTGCCGAGACTGTTTGCGCCATCTGTCAAATCTTTCTAGAAGCTTGTATTTTCCACCCCACGCTATGTTGGTACATACCGTATTTACACGATTGTAGGTCGACCCTTTTTTTCAAATTTGACAATCTAATGTTGGGGGGTCGACTTATAATCGAAATCGAACCGTCTACCGCTAGTAACGGCAAGAGAAATGAGAAATTGGGGGTGCTACAAGGTGGGCACAGCTTTGCACCCTCATTCCCATGGTTATGGTCTAAATAAAGTGTGAACCACATGGGGCGTTTTCTGCTCACAAAAATGCGCCACGCTGACACTGCCGCGAATACCACCCGCATGCAGCGCGCTACGCGATCGGCGGCGTCACCAGCCGCGAAGAGGTGCGCGTAGCTCCAGCGACCGCTTCTAACCGCTCTATAAGATATCGAAGGTGTTTGTGCAGGAAAGGAGCTGATAATGTGGTCGAAAACGACACTATAAAGCATCATCCGCGCCGCTAGGGAAAGCGCCAATCAAATATCCGCCACCGTGGTAAGCCTAAACATCTCCGGCGGCGTCAGCCGGCTGTCCCGAGCGCTTTCAAACTGCCGCCATGAAAAGCGCGCCTCTTCATTGGGGCAAGTCGTCAGGCTCCTCCCCCTGCTGCGCTCGTCACGCGTCATACCGACGTACATGGAGGAAGAAAAACTTTTTTTTCCTCTATGCCGACGTAGAACTAGAAGCTGCAGCGTGCGCGGAATCGGCAACGCGGGCGTGAAAAAGTCGCCCGCTCAACGCCGACGCGCACGAATCGCGTGCAAAAATGCATCAAGAAGCGTCTTATTCGTCTCTAATAAACAAATGAGTATTAGCGAATCCCTTGATTCAATGAGCAGCGCTAACATAGCTCAAATCATATCACATTGTTCAGTGCACTTCTGAATGCAATGGTGGGAGGTTAGTCGGTCAAAAGTAAATGGCGCACGGCCGCTTTTGTCAGCCGCCATGTTGTTTGTTTTGATATCGCGCGGCAGTGGCCGCTGCGGGTTGCTTCGATGGTTGTCATCTCGCAGCGAATGTGTTTTTACCGCTCAACCCACAGCGCATGGTTATTCTGGGTGCTTATACAAAAGCTTTTCTTTTTTAGCACCTACCGCGCATACCGCGAGCGCACAGCTCTTGTGGGAACATCGATCATTGATGGTAGAGCCGCCGTGTGGGCTGACGAAGAGCTTCTCTTTGTGATACAATTTTCTAGGCGGCGCTCGCATTTTTTTTTTTTTTTTGAGAGATGCAACTTTTGGGGGTCGACCTACATTCGAGTCAGCTTACAATCGTGTAAATACGGTAAATTGAAGAGTACAGAGCGATCACACCCACCCTTCATTGCTGTGGGACATGGTTGCTCCGTGTGCTCTACTTTCTCGGACTCAGTGACCATGAGGCATATGCGATTACGGGTGCAAGGGTTGTTCTGCCATCTGCCGCAGGTTTGTAGGTTTCTTTATTCTGTTCACGCGTCTGCTACAAAGTGCCAAGTTAGGCATGCGGGCCATTGCCTTTCCATATGACGAAATGTGACTCGTTTGCAGCTTTTGCTCGCTCGCCGCGTCCTCGCTTGACGCTGTCAGCAGCAAATGAGGCTGTTGTATCCATGTTGTATCCACTTCCCATCTCTATCTGCCTTCTTGGTTTCAGAAAGCGCCATTTCCGTGCATTGTGCGGGCTGCTGAAAGTGCCCCCTCCGTGCGCGCGGTTACTTTCAGATGACTGACCGCATGGGCCCTTCGACTGCAGACTGGAAAGATGGCTCTTCCGATTAAAAATACAAGCCGAACTCAGATTCGTATTTGGTGAGCTCCTCATCCAAGGAATGGTTGAGTTCCACAGCATCAGGTTCTCATGACAAAACGATGGAGCCGCCGTCCCGGAAGCGGGCACGGAAAACCGAAAATATGATGTGGAATAAAGGCAATTTCTCACCCCCACCCTTTCGATGCGTCACATTCCAGGTGCAATCACAGTCAAATAAATGGCTATGCTTGTTCCCTGACATTCCTGAAACCAAACCGACACGGGGGGTGCGTCACGGCCAGAAACACCCAACAGTGAAACTGATTGATTGATTTTAGGGTTTAACGCGCCGACGCAACGCAGGCGATGAGGCGCGCCGTAGTGGAGGGCTCCGGATTAATTTTGACCACATGGGGATCTTTAACGTGCGCCGAAATCTCGCACACACGGGCGTTTTTGCTTTTCGCCTCCATCAGAAAAGCGGCCGTCGCGGCCGGGAATCGAACCCGCGACCTCGTGCTCAGCAGCGCAACACCTTAGCCACTGAGCCACCGCGGCGGGTCCAACAGTGAAACGGTTAAACGGTTAAAACGAATCTGTGTAGCCTTCCTGTTGTGCGTCTGCCTATAGTTGGTTTAACTGCATGGAGCTTGTTTCTTGTTTGCGTATCCCAATGTATCCGCCAAGTGCCCAGAAGTTTTTTTATGATGAGTGGTTTTACATCACAGTATGGCACAGGCATAATGTCCACATTATCCCGAAGAGTTGCAGCAGGTGTTTCCCTGTCAGCAGCCGCATTTCCTCAATTGCGCGGTACCCAGCAGCAAAAACACAGCTGCCACAGACAGGAAACAAAAGGATGTGGTGAATTGCACTCACGGCTCCCCGAGGTACCACAATGGCCAGAACCGAGCTCCCCTCCGTCTGAGCCGGACCAGTGAGCGCGGCCGAGATCCCAGAGTGTGGCTCCCGAAACATTGCAGTCACATCTCGCAGCTGCAAGTACAAAACGCAGCCCAAATTACATGCAATTATGACACAAGCTTCACAGTTTATGACGATAATGAGGCAGCAACACAGTTATCAACTCATCCTTAAATCTAACAAAAGAATTTGAAAAGAAACATTGCATCAAAGAATTTTCTTGTTAATTCCACTCGCTGATATAATTTAAGTTGCTGACTTCAACAGTTGCACAAAAATGAGGAAATGGTAATGAGGAAAAGGTTACTTGCTTGCAGTAACAATCAACCACTGCATAAGTTTTTTCTTTTAAATGCAGAGCATTTCAGTAACTCACGATGTCACCCGCGTTGGCGTCCATAGTCCGCATCGCTCCCCCTACACTATATAAAAAAAAAATACTTACCGGCGCCAGATTTCGATCCCACGACTCTGCGGGCGAAACGCAAGGTACATGCTGCTCTACCCACTGCGCCACAAAGCCGACACAGAATGAAAGCTTACGAACGCGTCTTATATCCTTGACTCATTCAACCGTCGGCCACAGGTGCGCCCTCTCCCCCGCATCCTCCTCGCCTTCTCTCCGCTCGCAACGCCCGCTCTCGCCGCGTTCGGTTCACGCGCACAACAGGTGGGGACGTGCGCAACACCCTCACTCGCCGCGTTGGGTTCGTGCAGAGCAACAGTTGGTTCGCGCGCAAGAACAGGTGGGGGCGCTCGCATCGTGCTCTCTCGCCGCGGTTGGTTCGCGCTTAAACCACATATGTCGTTCGCGCGCTCCGGTCACTAACATCTGGCGTGATCTCGACGTCAACATCACGCGTTCGTGTGGTGGCGCGATTTCGGCACTATAACACTCTCTCGCGAGGGGCATTGGATTGGATTCGATTGGCTTGGATTGGCTTGGCTTGGATTGGCTTGGTTTGGATTGGATTAAAGTGAATTGTGTTAGATTGTGTTGCGTCATAGCCGCTCCACGTTGCGTCATAGCCGCGGCAGGGGGCTGGAAGACAACAATTACAACAACAACAACCAATACGTAATCCATACGACTTGCAAGCGCACCCCCCGCCGAAATGCTCTGCATTTGATCGTGCCCCTCGCGAGGGGGATGTTTCTTTTTCCCCTTGACATTTTCACAATTTCTTACGAAATTTTATTTTTTAGATTGATTCACTTAGCTAGAATTGATGCTGAAAGGCGCAGACATACAGTAACAGGTTTATAAGGAAACCCTCCAAAAAATAAAGGTTCTTTATCAGAGACCGTTTTTCTATCACGAATCTCACCACAACTTCATATTGATGCCGAAAACAATCTCCTCCGACTCCTTGTCACACTAACACCCATTCCTCAAAACAAAAAAAAAAAAAAAAAGGAATGGAAGAACCCAAGTAGACGAATCAGCCAATTCTAATCCATTAGAAACATGCAATGTTAGCAGAGTGCACTTTCTGTAGCACCACTAATTGCCGCCTATGACCCACAAAAAGAAAGGGGGTGGGGGAGTAGTCAGAGCAAGTACCAAGACAGACACTCTGGATTTATGCTTAAAAAAAGAAAAAAGAAAAGAAATTCACGGTAGACTGTCAATCGCATCACTGAACTCAAACCTCACACAACTGCCTTATTCCACTTCACACTACTCTTCCTGCTGAACACTGAGTTTCTCTCTTCGCAACACACCCTCATTAACTTTCCCTGAAAGCTCCTTCTTGTGCACCTCTCATGGTTCTCATCATCACCTCTTCCTACACGACTTTGCGCTCCCTCAGTTCCTTTGCTGTAGCCCTCTTCACTCGTGCCCTTCTTCCCAAATACCCTGTCATGCTTTGAAAAACTAGAAACTCACACAGTTGCCGATGCATGTTTTATCCATTATGAGCGATGCGTTCAGCATTTTTCTGCACATCTTGCCTCACACACATTGTGACTTGGCCACAAGAAGCTTTTTAGAAGAACTGAGTCCTTTTGCATACGCCTGTGCCGTGTGTCGGTGTGTATCTCCACAAATAAAGTACAAAAGACGCTGAATGCCATGTTTGAGGGACAAAGACCTCTATGTACTGAGAGGCAACAGCAGAGGTTGCAAGTTTTAATGGCTCTCGAGTGAGCCATTAAATTGCACTTGAGTGAGTGAGCAGCTCGAGTGAGCCATTAAAACTTGCACTCGAGTGAGTGAGCAGCTCGAGTGAGCCGCCGAATGATGATGGATGCAGCAGTGATGATGGTACAAAAGCTTCTACACCATGAAATATAATTACTCTATTCTAGCATGCACATTTGTCCTGGGAAAATAAAACCAAGAATGGCATGCCTGGTATGATCAAGTACCAGCTGAAACTGCGCTAATGATTGCTTATCATTACCGACACAGCAGGTCAACCATAGCTGTGCATTCGAGCAAGCAAGGCATCTAACACTGAGCAGCCAGTGGCAACCAACACCAAAGTAAAACATTTTATCTTTTTGCACGCAACAAGATAACGGTATTCCAGACTACAGAGAGAAACTGTCGCAGATAGCAAGCACCCCTACTTTCTTTGCTCGAAAATTTAGTGATTCTCCTTGCCCCCCCCCCCTCCTCCTTCCCCTCTCTCCAAAGCTCAAAAAGCTGCTAAAATAACACCATGCAATGTGCTCTGTTTCTGCCCTTGAAAGCAGTGTAATTGCTCTTGACAGAATTTTGCTGCACATATTTTATTCTTGAATGTGAACATCTGTGACAGACCTTTGTCTGGTTGGGTTAAACTTGAGGAAGAGGCAAATACGCCAACCAAGGGTGTTTATTGAAAGTTTTTGTGACTTGAGTTTGGAGGTGCCACTCTAATGCAAGTACATAGCACAAACAGCATGTTGTTATTCGAGGGTGATGAAGAACCGTCCAAGAACGTCAATAGATGAAGTCCTTGCACTTGCAAATAACTCGTACTGTGAAGAAACATTTTCTCCTGTTGCTTTTGTTTCCGGTAGTGATAATTTGCTGTGTGTTAGAATCGAGAGCATGTTAGATCGAAGTAACTACACTACCAGCCACAACAACACAGAAGTTGCAAGGAGCACTGACTAATACATGTTCGCTTTGTAGAACCTCTGTAGGAAAAATCATGAAATGCAAATGTTACCCACCAGTAGCAAAATGAATGCACAAGGCCCCTCTTTTAAGCCCAAAACAGTGTGCGGCGAGATTACAAGATGACGCATGATGTGCAGATAAGCTGGCTGAATGAGCGCGTAGCTCTATTTAAAAGAACCGAAGCACTGCGCAACAACACGCTCCCCAATCTTCTGGAGCTCCTTGCTAGTATAATCCACTGGTGAGGTGCTCCATTTCTCATCCTGCTCTGCGGAACCACTGACTAGCCTAAAGCTCAATGCTAACTTCTAACTAGACCATGCAGCCAAATAAAAGGTGCACCCTTGCAATGGAGGCAATATTAGCTGCACGTGCATGTTACACAATACAACCTTAACTCAAACCCAACTGGACCACGCAAAAAAGTTACTGTAATTGCAAGCAGAGGGTAAAACGAGTGCGTGCTCTGTCTCTCTGACCAGCATGGAGGAGAGCCGCAGGTCAGGCTTATCCGTGCCGTAATCCTCCAATGCCTGGGCATAGGTCATGCGTGGGAAGGGTGTGGCCAGGGCCTTTTCCTGCTGCTCCCTGTCTTGGGTGGAGGCGGAAGAACCCCGTGGCTGCAGCCAGCTGGCACGCAGCAGGGCCTCGGTGAGCAGCATCACGTCGTCAGCACTGCAGAACGACAGCTCCACATCAACCTGCGGGCGTCGGCAGAGTTATTTCCACCATCTCCCCTCGCGTCTTCGGAAGCCACGACAATTCTGCCCTTCCTAGCCACTGCATTATATTCACTAACCCATGTAACACATCAACTCAAATCAGCCCAACAAAATTTCAGATTTTCTTGTTTCAAATGTCAGTAAATGAACGCACCACCGTTCATCACACAAAAACAAAATTCCTCGATGCACTTACGTTGGCTTACATGCTTTGAAGGTAATGCTAATCAAAGAGTCCTTTACTAATACGTACACCACATTTGCGTCTCTTTCCCCACCATTGTTTTTTCGTATATTGGTGCGAATTGCTTTGACATTCTGACTGGCGGCACCTCACGCCACACTTTTCCCAAAAAGATTCTCTGTGGCTGAGGTGTACCTGTTGAACGTGCGTGCCGTCATGTTTACGTGTCACGTGACAGGACTTCCGTACCGCATCCACTAGATGAACTCTTGTTTCGCCGCTGGCAGCGTGATGAGGTAGCATGGTGGTAACATACTCAGCACCCACTCTGAAGACCCAGGTTTAAGTCTCGTACAAACTCAGGAGTCTTTTTCTATTTACTCTTTACAGCAGCAACAATTTTGTGTGCCAGGAAATAGCAACAACAATGCCAGTTTTTCACACATGTGAAGCCCTGAAGACTCTGGCCTTAAAATTAAATGTGCCCCACCACAGACATAGGAGCAGGTGACGGATTGTTCACTGACCTGCGTGAACTCGGGCTGCCGGTCGGGCCGTGCCCCCTCGTCCCGGTAGCACCGGGCCACCTGGAAGTACCGGTCCAGGCCTCCGACCATGAGCAGCTGCTTGAACTGTGCGCGGCCACCCAAAAAGGAACAACCAAGGTACAGATCTTATGCCGAAACTATCACAGATATCAACAAGTGATCAGCACAAAGGATGCACACTTGGGCAACTTGCACTGACTCCATCTGCACACAGTAGGCTCAGTCCATTAGACAGACGACCACAGCCAAATGATTTTAGTACGCATTCGTTGTCTTGCAGTGGTACCACCCCCACCAAAACTCTGTTTTCTTGACGGAATTGTGATGACCACAAGTTTGTGATGACCACAGATAGACAGCACGAACTCGGCTGGCAAGAAGTAAGTTTGCAAAAACTGTGCTGCCTGGGAACATCAAAATTTCTCAAGTTTTGGCGGTTTAATGCGTCATGGCTACTCCTGGGCTATATGAGGTGCGCTGTAGTGGAGGGCTGCAGGTTAATGTATGCAGACCACCTGGGGTTCTTTAACGTGCGCTGAAGTCTCGACACACTGACGTCTTCGTTTTTACCCTCCACAACAAAAAGGACTGCTGCGGTCAAAGTTGAACTGTTCCAGTATACTGTGCAAGGTCTCACCTGTTGGGGGCTCTGCACCAGAGCGTAGAACTGGCCTGGAAGCCGTGTCGGCACTACATACTCCTGGGCTCCCTGGAGAGAACACATGTGACAGCCGTGCCGGGGGTCAGCACTACGCCATTACCACTGCTGACATTTATTTCACTTTGGACGTACAACATCTCAAAGAGGCACCAAAGGGAGTCTTTAGATTGCCAGGATAAAGTCACGAATGCTATAGCCACCTTCAGAGTCGTTTCAGCCAATTTGCACGCATTCTTTTTTTTTTTTTTCACTAAAAAAAATTCTCGCAATATGGGCCGGTTCTGTTGTGCCACCATTCTCGCCACTTTAGTGATTCTAACACTGGGAAATCTGAAACACTTAAATATAGTGCGTTATAGGCATGTTCGAGTAGTTTCTCATTCAGCTAATTAACTAGGAAGGGTAACCAAATGCAAATTACAAACGCCTGCCCTCCTTGCCCTGCACCTAGCTCTGCTGGTTATTCTTCTTTACAGAGTAGGAGGGTGCTGAATTTTTATTTTCTTCTAAGCTAATTCACAGGTAAGCTAAGACTATACTTCTTCGAAATACTGAAACAAAGGGTGAAGCCAGTCAAATTGCACTCTGCAGTTCCAAATAAGCAACAAACAAAACACCTGTGGTGGTTCTTTCAGTACCTCTTTCAAAAGCACTTTCACAACACCATAAAATAAAGTAACGTTTATCTTACAAGTCTTTGTGTTCATTTAAACAAGTTTGCATTTAAAAAATACAACAAAACTAGTTATAGGGGCAAATAGCGACACAATTGTTAGCCATGGAGCTATCAATGAATAGGTAATTTCAATAAACACATTTGCGAGTTCAAAATGGAGCGAGAGTAAGAACTGGGGCAGGGTACACCAATAGGCTGCCACTTATCTTATAACACCAACTTCCTATACAAAGATTTTTCCTACCTGAATTTCTATCCTCTTACACCAGATCCCCATGCCAATCTCGCTGCATGTGACTGCGCTGTGTCTGATAACATTCACTACCTCTCCTCACACATTGATTGTAATCGGAGCCACTGCGGCACTTTGAGACAGCATTGTAGAGAATGCCGCTGCTGGTAGCTAGTGGAACATTTCTCATGTAACCAACCCATAACGATGCAGCACTGCTATTCCGGCAACTTTGCGGGATACGATCAGACTTTGGGCGAACTTGCTATAAAATGTGGCCTCAATCTACAGTTCCTGTTGCACCTTTGTAAAATGCATATACCTTGCCGAAATCTATCATTTCGTCCCAGTGCATCGTATTAGTCCCGCTTCAGCGACAAACTTCGCCACAATCACTATCACTACAGTGTCCACCACCTTGGTTAGATTACATTCACAATGTCAAGGACTAGCTTCGCCTTGAAGCCCACGTATGTCCCACAACTACCACTGCCTCCTTCCAACTACAACATGCAAATTGGTCACCTAAAGTTACCCGCTAACAACCTGCATCATGGTTCGTACTTAGAGCTCTGCTCCATCGACTGCAATTCCTCCTGCACACGTAATGAACAACAAGTGCAAACTTATTTTTAAGATGAAGGCTGCTTGGTTTTGCTTAGCTTTATTTACAGCTGAACAAAAATTTATTTGCGAAGTTTTTGACTCTACAGGTTAGTTCAGGAGCTTGCTAACATTAAAAAAAAAAACAAAAAGAAGAAGGAGCAGCACCACTTACTCCAGGTGTCCTCTTGAACAGAGTTGGTGTCTCCACCTCTACAAAACCTGCAAAAACAAAAGAACGTGCACGAATAAGCTCCAAAAGCGGTTCGTTATTAGGTAATA
The DNA here is from genome assembly GCF_048455015.1 of Haemaphysalis longicornis. Classification (NCBI taxonomy): domain Eukaryota; kingdom Metazoa; phylum Arthropoda; class Arachnida; order Ixodida; family Ixodidae; genus Haemaphysalis; species Haemaphysalis longicornis. The sequence continues at coordinate 305,464 of NW_027526355.1, read as the reverse complement.
TATTCTCATTGTCGTGAGAGCGGTCTCAATGCTCGAAGAACTGCTTGCAAGCCGGTAAAAAGATTTTGCATTCATATTGGTGTCAAAGGTGCCCAAGCATGTACTGCCATGAGCTAAAGATCACAGACCACGGGAATGGTGGCGAAGACTAACCGCTGCGACGTCTGGTTCCATGGTGCCTGCCAGGGTTCGTACAGGATTCAGATACAAGAATTCAAGGATATTCGAGGACTTGCAAGGCCCTGTCAAGGCATTTTCAAGGGTGCAGGGGAGAACATGTGCCAACTGTTCTACTACTGTTCTGCTCACGCACAAAACATTTGCTTGTTTAGGTTTAAAAAAAAAAACATGACTGAAGACTGAGATAAATCTCTTTGGAACAACTTGCCTTTGGAAGTGGTCAAGTTTAGTGCCACCCACAATAATAATGAGAGAGCTTTACGAAAAACATGCCATTTTGCACTTTTTAACTTTTTAATGTTCTCAGTCTCGGATAGCGAAGATCATCAATTAATACCTGCCGATATTCTCATCCCCTAAATGTCTGTGTTCATCCTTCATCCCTTCCCCCCCCCCCCCCCCCCCCTCGGGTTCTACTGACTCTGCCGCCCGCCATCACGCATCAAAATAAGATATATTCCAACAAAGCTTAGAAGATAGATGCACTGTGTTCTCACATTTAGATTCCAAGTCTTGCTTATCTGTGTTCATTTTTATGTCATTCTGGAGGGATCAGCACTGTGCATTTTCGAAACGTCGTGGGGTATAGCTATGGTAGGGCACAACAGATATTCAAAATAAATAGCAGGACGAGGCAATGCAAAAAGCAGTATGTAACATGGGAAAGGGACTTGTGTTAATTTCCTTCTCATCTGATACGGGTATTTCATTCCGGTACGAGCCCTTGCATAAAGCAGCCCACTGATACTCCTAAGCTGGCTTGAAACTGTGGAATCATGTTTTCGATGGGGAGCGTGCAGGGCCACAATGATAAGCCATAAAAAGCAGGTCACATATCCGGGCCTATTTATTTCCCAAAGAATTCAAGGGTTTTTAAGGAGAAGGAAAAAATTCAAAGTTTTCAAGGCTCTTGAAAACTGAATTCCCAATTTCAAGGGTTTTTATGGTTTTCAAGGACCTGTACGAACACTGGCCTGCTGTTGAAACTCATGCACTACACAGGCGTGGCCAATCAGTATTACATGCAAGCCACTATCACTTGCTTCTGCGTGACCGGCACTTGCTTCAATAAATCAGCGCCAGGAGAACTTCGCCGGTTAGGGAAACACAGCCTTGCACCACCGTATTGCTCGGAAACCGATTTTCGGCTACTTCAGTATATTTTGCAGAGATGTTAAAAAAAAAAAAAAAAAGCTATAAGCACGAGACAAGGACTAGCACACCAACTTTGCCTGTGGAAAACAGTTACCGCTGATTACACGAGCATGCTCTTTCCACAGAAAGTGTTTAACCAGCAGCCTGAAATGGCTGGAGAGTTTCATTTGGCACCAATTTATCAGCGCATCAGGCAACTGCAAAAGAGCAGGCGATAGTGGCACGGGTGCTATACTGATACACTGCGCCTGCACTGTGCACGGTCTTGATAGCAGGTGCCGCTCAACCAGACAGCGCAAGGGTTAGTTTTGGCTACCACTCCCATGACTTGTAAACTCAAGTTCAGGCCAGACGTGTGCATGTACAAGAATCGCAGATGGCTTGGATACCACTAGAGGCGTTTCATGGTAAAAGAAAAATGCGTATGGTCAACCCCCCCCCAAGATGTGACTGGAAAAGGATGTACTACTATGTGATCACAATGATTCTCCAAGGACGCTACTCACTGAGCTACAACTAAAAACCTGCAACAAGTGGAAAAAAGCTTCAGCGTGTGCATGTGCCAAAAGCACGCATGTGGTTTCCGTCCTACGGCAGATGGCTTCCCAGGTATACTAGAAAGGTATGGGCCTTTGCAATTCCTGGTCCCCCCCCACAATCTGCGTAGACGTGTCATGTGGTGAGACCAGGCATAGTTTTGAAGGAGCCCCCGCAGGTAGTTTCGGTGTTGCTGTTTCCCATTGCAGTGAAATCTAGAAGCCCCGACAAATCTGACTGAAGCTGCTGTAAAAGGGAAGCCTTACTTATTTGGGGAAGTTAGGACTGCTGTTTTAGAGCCACAAGAGCCCAAGTTTCAACCATACAGCGCATATAGATAGTCGCAGCTCCTGTAGTTGGAGGAAGGAGACAGGCAGGCAGGCAAGCAGCCAAAGAGTTGCCCCTCGTACCGCACTTGTCGGCCAGGAAGTTGCGCATGCGGAGCAGCATCTCCGAGCGGAAGCGCAGGTGGCGCTGCATCTCCGATGAGCGCAGGTCCAGGTAGCGGTGCCGAAGCCGCAGGGGCTCCCGCTTCTGCAGGGAGGGGGGAACAGGAGGAAGGAGAGCGACGAACAGCGCGTTTGCTTAATTAGGGGGGGACACTCGTCTTAAAACAACTTCTTTTAATTTTCAAGTAAACTCTGTGAAATTCGTCAGACCTGCTGTTTTTTTCCCACTGATTTCAAATATGCCTTGCTCAATTAGTTCATGAGATAATTAGAAACGATTAGCCATTTTGGTGGAACAACAGACAAAACAGTGTGAGTCATAAAACTGCAATCTTTGTGTTTTTCAATACTACGAACCCGGGTGAGTGCAATAACAAAAGCAGTTTTTTTTATGCATCTCTTGGAACTAATTTTATGTCGCATTAAAATTTGGTGGCACCAGTGGCAAGCAACCATTTTGAAAACCCATTTCACAAACACCAAACTGTTAGTTTTCTGGGCAAGGTTTTTTCAAGAATGCCTCTAGCGATAGACATGACTATTGTTGCATTTTCACAGAGGTGGATGCTATCAAAATGAAGAAGCTCCAGCGGACACAAGGTATGAAGATAAGGGTAAGGAAAGTGAAATCCTGGTTCGTCGAAATGTACCTAAGTCTGTAAATACCTGCACTACCACCTTTGTTTTTTCTCTGTAGGCACAGGATGTCATATCTTTTAACAAAATAAAGAAACAATTTCTACATGAAAAAAAAAATAATTTAACCGCCTAATGTCCCAATTATTTTCATGTTTGCACATTAATAAATCCTTGCACTATCAGCTCACTTGATCGTTTCTAAGCTACTGAAGTGCAAAAATGTGCAACGCACACAGAAAAACAATTTGCAATTTTTGAAAAAAAAAAAGGGGGGGGGGGAGGGGTAGCTGACAGGGCTAGGGAGAAAACTAGAGGATAGCAATTCTTTGAAACCACTGTCACAGCAGTGTCCCTCACTACTGTCGCAAGAGTCGGGCCCGGATAGCACGGTGTACACTGATTGGTGCATTGTGCACAAGCCTCGCTCCCAGGTACTGAACTTGTCCAGAAAATGGCGCCTTTATCACAGCAGGTTCATGTTTTACCTTGTCAAGCACAATGGCACCCATTGCTCTGTTTCTGCATCTCAGCCATGAGCAATGCTCAAAACCGTCCCGAAAAATGTGTCTTGATCACCCCTGCCAACATTTCAGGAGATAACAGCAGAGTACCATACCTGCTGATACTCCCTGGGCAGGAAAGGCAGGTCCGACCGTGCTGGGTTGAGTGGCCGCAATTCCTGGCACACCACCTCCACGCTGCCAGTGTCCATTTGCTGTTGGCACGAGAAGGTTGGGCAAGGAGGAGAGGTCATTCGTGTTACGAGAACAAGGATCATAAAAATGTCTTGAGCATTGCATGGCTAAATTGCATGAAACAATTCCAAGGACTACAAAACTGTTCTCTCTGCCAATCCCTTTCTTCCCCCTGTAACAATATCTATGTGCAGATAGGAGCAGGGAGAGAAAGAAATAGCATGCCCTTTTTAGCTCTGGTTCCCAACCCACTGCATCTTGATTTAAAAAAAGTGAAACAAAAATGCGCATGAAATAGGCCCCTGGATCCCTGCATCCCCTACAACATCTGTCAAAAGCAAAAAAATGGGTGACGATAACTATACTTCGTAATGCGAAATTCGGGCGCAATGTGAACTGCAGTCTCTTGGGTCACGGCACACAGCAGCATGCACTACTCAGCTGTTATCTTGCAGCGCGTCGCTGCCGCTGAGCATGTTGTAAATCATGTTTGAACCTCCCACACAAATGTAATGGGGTTCGAGGATGAGCCACGCAACGGGGAGGACACCTAAGGACTGATGTAAAGTCGGGATCGATTTGAAGGTGATCGCAGGAGCATTGTTAAGCGGGCCTTTCAACCTACAGAGCGGCCATTTTCAGAACTTTGGAGATAATGGTAGCAGCACCTTCTTTCCCTTGTTGTCGCTTGCATGATACAACCCTGATACAACCTGTAACATGGCACAAGGCACTCTAACAAGGTACTTCCCCACCCGAGCAATCACCTTCAATTTATCATTCATTTCATTTCATTTTATTACCTTAATGGCCCTCTGAGGGATATTACATAAAGGGAGGGGTTACAAAAAAAAACATACAAAAAATACATGGATCAGCTTGAAAAATGGCTTGTGATGCTCTGCATAAACTCTGATCAACAGGTGATTGCTACAATGTGGTGAGAGAGCTCATTCCTGTCTTTGGCTGCACGAAGAAAAAATGAGGCAGCAAGTAACGGTGCGGGAACATTGACAGGCAACTTGAAAGATATGGTCAATGTGATAAGGTGTGCGAAATGGTGGGGAGATATAAAGTTCTATTGTACGTGGACTGTGAAAAAGTCTACGGAACAAGCAAAGGGTAACAATGCAGCGGTGGGAAGACAGACGTGACAGGCCAATTTCTACTTTTAAAGATGACACGCTAATGTTATAGGCATATGAGGAATGAATGAATCTAGCGGCACGGTTTTGAAGTGATTCCGATCACACAGCGCGTGCTGCGCTTCTGTGGCACAGCCTCGGCATAGTGCCGTCCCCCTCACACTTCTGCCATACCTTTATCTTTCACTTCAATTTGGGTTCATATTCAGTGGCCTCTTCGTTCTCTCGGTTATCTCGCCGCTGGGGAGAGTCTCGCGCCGCCTCGGCATACCGCCCTCCCCCTCCCACTTTCTTTCTCCGTTTTCCTTCTGTCTTCAGCATCGCCTTTGTCCGCTGTAGCAAACAACAAACCACAGCAGCGGACACTTATTTGCTGTGCTCTAAAAAAGAGAAACTGAGGGAGAGGTGTTGCATTCCCCACTGACCGGGTTGCACTGATGCGCGGGCCTGGCAGCCACTTGTCCCGTCACCTGCACGACCGACTCCAGAGGCAGCGACTCCAGCTGTGTCCGCATGGCCTCGCTCTGCGTTCAGCGAAGGAGAGTGTGGTTGCGCTGTTTCCCATTCGAGCCTGAAGCAAGCTGGACATCTGAGTGTCTCCAGCACATCTCCCCAGATGTGGGAACAAGCAAAATAACCCACTGAAATAACCTGCACTGCCCCTCATAATCAAAAAACTGAACATTCAGGCCACTCAGGAACAGCACTCTATGAGCACTATATTTCTGAAGCATAGCTTGTCAGCCCTGTGACCGTTTTCGTCATTCAATCGACAGTGCAACGCGAAATCAAGCTCACTGATTGATTTATTGTGGGGTTTTAACACCCCGACGACGCTTCACCTGGGCTGTGAGGCACATTGTACTGGAAGGCTCCAGACTAATTTTGAACACCTGGATATCGCTAACATGCGCCAAAATCTCGACACACAAGCGTTTTCACTTCCCGCCTCCATTAGAAAAGCAGCCACCATGGCCAAAATTTTGTGTGTAAGGAATAAGAAGCCCGCATGCTTGATTCAGCTAACACTGTGCCGCCTACTACATAGAACTGGATCTCCTTGCAATAAGGGTATACTTGCAATGCCGTTTTGCCATTTGTGCTGCTAAGGAGAAGAGAAAGAGAGCCTAGGAAAAGAGAAAAATGAATCGCCTTAAGACTACTTATGCGCGGGAATACGGAAATATTTCGCGAGTGCCACTTAAGTAGATGCAGCAGGATCCATTACACACACACACTCACACGCGCGTTGCAGGCCTGTTGAGAAGTTACGAGACATTTCACTCGCTTTTAATCAAGCATTATTTCCCCACAATAAGCATTAGCATACCTGCCAACCTGGTGACATGGAAATTTGTAATAACTGCGGACTGGGGGAAGTGGGGGGCAGCACACTTTAATTTTTAAGTCTGATTGATCTCACGTTTTCAGAACCATACGTCCAAACCGCCAGTGTTGTAGAGTAATGAGCAGCAACTCCATTGGGCAGGGAAGCAAATTCTTACATGTACGATTTCAAGAACACTTGGTAGTAGTCTCGCGGCTTCGAGCCCGCTGTTGCAATGTGAAGGAACTACCGCGGTCGTACCACGGGTCTTACAGCACAGGACGTGGCAGTCATACAAAGAGCGCCACGAACACGGAAGTCGTAACCGGCCCGTGAACAACACACTATAAGCAGACTTGCCTTAGATGCAGCGAGTTCTGGATATGGATGCGTAGCCCACCCCGAGAAGACAGAAATCGCTGCTTCGCAGTTGGTGATAACAATACTACGTATTGCTTTCTCGTGGCGGCGCAGGTACCACGGTGTCATTTAAAGATGGTCCAATTTTTTTTCGAAAATTCGTAAAATTTCAGGCACGATTCGTAAAATCGTAAGATGCGGCAAAATTCATACATATTACGGATAATTCGGAAAAGTTGGCAGGTATGCATTAGCCATGGTTGGGGTGCACCTGTTCTTTCTGTGTGCCGTCCCTTGCATTTGTCACGCAATATCACGTCAGCGGTGCGTGCTCTATAGTTCGTACCATAAGCTGCATGCAGCACTGCGGAGGCTAAATGGTTGTCAATAGAGCGCCCACTGAGGGGGCCTAAATCACCGCGAAGGAAAGCGAGAATAGGCGCCGGGCTCTTGCGGTTCCACCTGCCAAGAGGGGAGACTGAAAGGTCCTTTGAAAACCCCCTTCATGGTGAGTTAGGCGCCCTCAGTGGACGCTCTAGCTTCCACAGTGCTGCATGCAGCTTATGGTACGAACTATAGACTCACTTCTGCCACTGCAGGCAACATGGTGATTTAAATGTGAACATTTTAAACAGAACTCTCGCTGGTTGTGTTAAACTTGAGGACAGGGCAAATACACCAACCAAGGGCATTCATTAAAAAGTGGTCCCAAAGTTTCGGAGCCTCCTTGGCTCCTTCATCGGGGGTGATTGTGTTCGAGCACAAGCAGCAGTTATATACGATAGCTTCTTTTTTCTTTTACTCGTTTCTTGCCCTTGCATGTCACAGGCTGTGGGCATAAATGGCAAAAAATCACCCGGGCCCGGGGCATCTAAGGAGCCGAGTAGACTCCCAAACGTTGGGATTGCTTTTTAATAAACGCCCTTGGTTGGTGTATTTGCCTCGTCCTCAACACACTGGCTTAGTGTTGCGATAACGCATTCAGCTCCTGCTCTCGGGATCTGGGCTTGACTCCCATACGAACTCCAATGTACGTAATTTTTTTTTCGAACTGAGTGACCTCATTGAAATCCTTGAATGCGCACTTTGGCACAAATTCCAACAATTTTGAAAGTGTTTTCAGTCTTTGTACCTGCTTCCTCCATTTTCTATGGCAGAAAACAACGATGCAGGTTTTTCGTACTATAGGCACTTGATGCTTTCGGATTAACAAATGAGCAGAGCAGTCCCTCATATTATGTTAATCGACCAGTTTAGCGGAAACCCCTGTGCCGCAGTAATTTTCTGCTAGGGGGAATTCGACATACACCTGAAATGCAGCTATACGGCTACGAAGAAGCTTTCCAAGGAACTTTGCACTTGGAGAAAAGTCCCGCCTCATCCCAGATAAGCTCACTGGATCAGGGCAAATCTTTCTTTATCTTCGAAGTTCCTCAGATTGCTGTGTAGCTTTCATTTGGGTGAAATTCCGTCCCCAGCAAGCCCGACAGTTCTGGTGCAATGCAGAACACCAATGAAACGTGTTGATACGCCCCACACTGCTCCTAAACCGACCTAAAACATACCAAACCATGCCTATTTACGAAAAGAATGTGCAAAATTGACCTAAGGGTGCATTTCATACAAAAAAAATTAACTTGTCCTTAGGGAAAAAAACTAGTACTACTGGGGCTCTAGCCCACGTCAATGATGTTAAATCCTGTGATTCAACCCCTCGGCTACTGAAGGTGAACAGCAGAATCCCTTTAGCAATAGCCCAAAAGAATAAAAGAACTGTTCCAAGTGAACCAGTAGATGGCATTGCATAAGTACCACACCCACAATGCCACAGGGAAACAGAATGGGGCTTCATTTGTAGCTGTACGGCTGCATTTCAAGTGAATGTCAAATTTTCCCGTCGCAGCCTCTATGATGCTTCTAATGGCACTTGGGAATAATTACAGCACATCAGTGAGTGTTTTACTTATCTGACCGAGCCCGTGATTCAGCACACACGACAGGAATTCCTCCCACCCAGTATGCCCACTCGGGATGCATGTTCCCTAGTAAATCTCCAAAATGAAGCAGCACGCGAGAGCACTCCTCACCCCCTGGTCAGGCAGCAGGACCTGGGTGATGCCATAGGCGTCCCTGAGCAACAGGAACCGGTCCATGCGCTTGAAGGCCAGCCAGCCACACAGCGTCACGGCCTGCCCCACGTGCCGAGGTCGCAGCTCCCCGCACGAGTGCGTGCGCCATGAGAAGGCGTTCCCCAGCTCAGCAACGCCCTTCTCCCCCTCTGGCGTCCCTGCAAGGTAACAAGAAGAAGCACACAAAATTCAAACATCAACTTTTGCCCGCTGCGGTAGCTCTGTGGCTAAGGTGTTGTGCTGCTGAGCCCAAGGATATGGCTGTTATCCCGGCCACGGTGGCTGCTTTTAGGATGGAGGCAAAAAGCAAAAGCACCCACGTGTTGAGATTTCGGCACAGTGTATTCCAGTGTACAGGGTCAGAGTGATAATACCTATATAGCCTGTATTCACTGGCGAGGCACGCATGCAGGCAACCATGTGAGTGCGCCGTCGCTGGTTACGTCGGGCTCCGCGGGATGGCGGTACTTGTCCGTGCTAAGCGCATCATATGGGTTGGACATTCCAAGCTCTAGCCCGCTAAACGCAAAGTAATGCCTCGACTCCAACAACAACTCTGTTGACACCACCGTTGAGAATCGGGTTGAAACGGAGCAGACGACGCACGCCGGTGTTATATTTTTCTTCGGCTTGCAGCCGCAGTGGCACAAGCCGCGCCATGTCCGTGGCGCTTCAGCCATGTTTGTGGCCAATTCAGTGTTGCCAAACTAAGAAAGTGACAGCTAAACTTTTTAATCAATACCAGCTATAAATATGACAAGATATTCCAAATAAATACTAGTTCCAAGTGAGCATTTGTCTCAATGTTTATCCTCGTGTAGTTGTGCAAGTCTCACTCGATTTTTCAATCATAATGCACCAACTTGCCCGGCAGCTTTGTTTAATGAGATTTCAGCGCACGTTAAATATCCTCAGGCGGTCAAGATTAATCCGGAGCCCTTCACTACGGTGCGCCTCCCAGACCAGGTGTAGCTTCGGCTTGTTAAACCCCATAATCAATCAAATCAAATTAAACATTGACGTTTGGGTTCTACGCATTAAAGCTACACTTGTGCCAATGGTGGGCACCATAGTGGAGGGGTGCAAATCAATTTAGACCACTGTAGAGTTCTTACACAGCCGTCAAACTGTCACAAACACAAATGTTTTTGCTTCTCACCTCCATCAGACAAACCGCCACTGTGGTTAGGAAACTACCCCGTGAACTCGTGATTAGTTGGTTCAGCACTTGAGACATCATAGTGAACGCAGAGAAAGAAAGACCCATGTGACAGAGAGGCAGCATATCCAGAGAAATAAAAACTCTCAGCAGGTCGACAATATGTGCTCAAAAGTACGTTTTGCATTACAAAAACAGGTTCAGGGAGAAGGAAGCAATAAAACAAAGGAAAAAGTCGAATTTCTATTCTCTTCTAATTGCTAGAGGAATCTGCATCGTCATATGGTGACAGGACAAGAATTGATAGAAATTACCCGCTGATGCATTGATAGAAATGTAGCACACCGCCCGAGAACTTACTGCGTTCTATGCACTGGGATACAAATGCTGTTTCAGTGAAGCGTGTGAATCCCAATGAAGTGAAGTGTCCTCTGTAGAGGACAAAGGTGTTAATCTGTAGAGGTGTTAATATCGATCAGAGATCTAGATTAATATAAATCTAAATTAGTGTTAATCCAGATGTACAGGTGCTTGTTAATCTAGCTACGGCTAGAACAGACTGTCGCTAAATGAAGTAAAATTGTTGTCAGGCGAATGCAACGTGACTGACGGGCTTTCCTCTCATCATATCCAAAAAGAAAACCCATGTCCGACTCCAGACTAGTGTCGCCGCGTGGCAAAGTGTTTATACTGCTATCTCCCCTGATAAAAGCGTTTAGGTAAGCCTTCCCCCTACCCCGCAAGCAATCACTGCGGGAAATCGAAATAAAACTGCCCTTAGTCCACACCTACACACAGCACATGCCCACGCGGAGATTATCTACGAAATAATAGAACGATGTATTGCTTAACAAATTGGAACTGTCGTATGGTGACAAGAATGACCACGGTCCTCATTCAGACACGGTGCAGTCGTGTACAGTCGGGGACTTCATTTTGCAGACCACGCGAGCGCGTGGCAAAAGCCTCCGATGCGCGCTCTGGAGGCCCGGCGCCTGTTGTCGAGACCAGCGCGGCGCGCATGCGCGTCCTGTTTTACTCGCGGGCACGCCGATTTTCTCGCTTCCTGCAGCGGTGCTGCAATGGTCACTCAAGCACCGCATCGCGACGCCTTTGTAGCATTCCTTTCTTCCCGATGGCACATTTGGCGCCTAACGTGACGATTTCGAGGGCTTTGGCGCAAGTGCTCCTCGCGTCCTGATAAACGCTTGCGCGGAATGCTTTATTTGTTTGTTTGGTGCTTTATCGCTGATAGACGATGAGACGACGGGCTTGCGAACGGCGTCGCTGAATGAAGCGCGTACGAAGCAGTCTTACGGTACCATGCTACCGACAACGAAATGCCGGCTATATGAAAAGCGAACCTTTATACACCTTGTTTATTTTGTAATTTGGCCACTGAACATATATTTCAGCTCACTCTCCGCTGCCCATAAAGTAGGCGATTTGCAAGTTTTATAAAAGCAATTATTTCGGTGTTGTTGCTGCCTAGTTAATTACATCAAAATGATAAAAATACGTGCTCACATAAATTGTCTGTTCACTCTGCCCATCGCATTCGTAAAAATGGAACCTCGGGTTCCCATTGAATGCTGCAAAATTATCCGCTACCTTTGAGATCCGTTTTTCAAAGCGAACTTTGCCGGCTTACTAATAGACCAAGACATTCTGTTATCCCAGGAATTCTTGCTTACTGGGATGAATTGCTCCAAGGCCAGAACAGTTCTTCAAGGTCGGCTTGCATTGAATCATTATGAGGTTTTAACGCGCCGATACTACACGCGATTAGGCACGTCGTAGTAGAAAGCTCCGGATTAATTTTGATTACCTGGGGATATTTAACATGCGCCGAAATCCCGAACACACTTGACCATTTTCGCTTTTCGCCACCATTAGAAAAGGGCCACCTTGCAGATGCCCAGCGGACGGAAGGACAAGGTCAACAACGAAACCAGAGGACAAGCTGATTGTTTTTCATGGGTTGAACACCCGTTCATTAGTGACAAAAACATTCGGAAGGCCCTAAGTAGCGATCAGTATTACGGCGAAAAGTAGCGAATAATGTTATGCCATTCTTCGATGGGAACCCGAGGTGTCGTTTTGAATAATGCCGACGCGCAGAACGAACAGACAATTAAAATGAGTACGTCTTTCAATCATTTTTAAGTAAGGAAGCAGACATTAAAAATAAAACAGGATTTCTTTTATAAAACTTGCAAATCGCCTACTTTATGGACAGCGGAGAGTGAGCTGAAATATATGTTCAGTGGCCAAATTACAAAATAAACAAGGTGAATAACGGTTCGCTATTCATATAGCCGGCATTTCGTCGTCGGTAGCGCGGTACCGTGAGACTGTGCTTCATACGCGCTTCATTCGGGGACGCCGTTCGCAAGCCGCTAGTCTCATCGTCTATCAATAATAAAGCACCAAACAAGCAAATAAAGCAATCGGCGCAAGTGTTTATCAGGACGCGGGGAGCACTTGCGTCAAAGCCCTCGCAATCGTCACGTTAGGCGCCAAATGTGCCATCGGGAAGAAAGGAATGCTACAAAGGCGTCGCGATGCGGTGCTTGAGTGACCATTGCAGCACCGCTGCAGGAAGCGAGAAAATCGGCGTGCCCGCGAGTAAAACAGGACGCGCATGCGCGCCGCGCTGGTCTCGACAACAGGCGCCGGGCCTCCAGAGCGCGCATCGGAGGCTTTTGCCACGCGCTCGCGTGGTCTGCAAAATTAAGTCCCCGACTGTACCTTTGGCCTCACAACACATAAGCACAAATTTCGTTCCTTTCACTAATGATACTAACAGCATTTCCACGCTTCTCTTCATTCTCATGGGCGAAGAACAGGCACCCTCAGCGAGTACAGAGTTATTCAATATGAACTCTGTCGAAGGTACACACCGACACTAAATTAAGCACACATTGTACCTACTTACAAATAACACGGCCCCTTACCTGAAGATGATGCACAGTAAGCGCGCATTGTAGTGTACGGAACCGCCCTGCATACATTCTGACATTTTCTAAATGCCCTGAAAAGAAGCACCGACTCTCGCAGTGACTGCAGCATCGTCCGTTCACAGGGTATGACGGGCAATGTCAACCGCTCGCGGGCACACTCGCTACTATCAAGGCTTTACACTCGACATCTTCGCAACATTAAGGAAATTAGTGCGTGCATTCTTAGAACTATAACCTGAGGTAGCAATTCGCTAAATCAAGAAGAGCGTAGTGCAGACGACCACCGCTCGAAGACGCCGAAACATGCCCAAAAACAACGCATGGAGGCCGCCATGTTTTGTTGTCGATGACAACCAGCGGTGGTTTGGTTTCGAAACAAAAACGCTGCAATAACATTTTGCAATTGGCTAATATATTGTGCTTGGATTTATTTATTTTTACTATCTAAATATTTTTTCAAATGCAATACTGCAGCAATGTAAAACCGAAACCGAAACCAAGAATTGAAAAGGCAAAATCTAAGTGGTCTTTTTTCTTGTTCTGCTGTCAAGCTTTCTGTTGAACTTCGACGTTGGTCTCATCGGGCCGCTTTCGCAGCTTCCTCCCCACAGTGGTACCGACGAGTGCCATTTCGAGCTGTTCTAGCCACTGATCTCCACTAGGGTTGCTGGATGGCGCTTCGAGCTCTCCGGCGCGCGGCCGCCGGAAGTTCGAGCGCTCGTCCCGGAAGTCGGGCAAATTGCCAATGCCGCCCGCCGTTCCAGCTCAAGCTTGGACGTTCCCTGTCTTCCCTATAGGCGGCGTAAAAATCGACGCCCTACGTGACCAACCTAAAGCGCTGTTTTCGACCATCAAGCCCACCAGACGGCGCAGGCAAAATGTTACTTTTGGTATAGAATACAAAACATTCATTCCGTGACTCAAAGAGCCCACACAGTTCGCTTACAATGTGTTATTTAAAAATACTATTAACAAGTTCTGCATCAAACATCCGTTGAGCAAAAATGTACGCAACTTTTTACGAACAGCCGACTGGTGCACCACCTCGTTTCTGAATTCGCAACCACAAAGCCGCCAATTCAAATTGAAACCGCTGCAACGGCCGACCGTTTCAATGTGCGCGGAGCACCGGTTTCGTGACTGTTATTGCTGTTATGTGCTTTTGCGTCCATCAGTTGTTGAGAGGACTGGCAAAACACGGGAATTGAGTGCTTGTGGAATGACAAATGTGGGAAATTCCGCATCGGAAGGCAGCTGTCGAGGCCAGAATATTCGATTCTTCCAACAGAAGGTGAGTGTTATGCACTCCGCTAGAAAGACGGTGCAAAGGAAACCGTTGTCGCCGTCAATACTTCATTTGTGCCCTTCGTTCGAAATCTTAGCGCAAGTGAACGAGTTGTTATGGCAAAAAAAAAAAAATGTTGTCACGAAAGCGACGTACAATTGCAGCGATCGTAATGAAATGATGTCCTGGCCTCTGTAAACTTGCGGATGTCAATAAACGATTTGTTCTCACTTGCTGCTCACTGTGGTCTGTGCCAGTCGAGGCCATCTGGTCACCTGGCGTAACATCACTTCACTAGCGCGGCGCAAGTAAACACGCGACCAGCGTGCCAGCCAGGAGCCAGCAGGAGCAGCCACGGCCGGACTCGACGCCCCTTTCGCGCGCGGGAGGAGGAGAGTCGAGTCCGGCCGTGGAGCAGCGAGCCAGCGGCCGCCGTGCGAGGGCAGCCATGTTATTAAGGAGCTCAAGCGGCCTGTGCAAAAAGCATCCGCCATGTTTACAAAGCCGTGTTTACAGCGCCATCAAGCGGGCGTACTGGGTAGTTCACGACGCCGCCACTACGCTTTTTCTGGCACTACAGGCAAAGCTAGACCTTTGCTTCTCTAAAATCCTCCCTGTTCTGTGGTTCCAGCCAACGTTTGTTCCAGCATAGCGCATGCTACGTATGGGCTGGTTTCGCGCGCATTCTGCCAAAAATGCCTGCTTGCTGCGCCGTCAACTGCACAAGCAGACCAGAAAAGTCGTCTGGGAAGACGTTCCACTTGTAGGTATTGCAATATTCTGTACGACGTGCGTGATACGCAGCGAAACGCAAATGTCATATATGTTTCGTTTTTAAGCTGTGGCTCTTGTTACGCAGATTCCCTCGCTCTAAGCCCGATTTATACCAGCGTTGGGTGGCAAACTTAAGAAGGGACAAATGGACTCCATCCCCAGGCAGCAGGCTCTGCAGTGACCACTTCACTGACAACTGCTTTGACAGAACGGGGGCACGAACTCGGCTACAGCCTGACGCCGTGCCCACGTTGTTTTCTTTCCCGAAGCATCTGGAAAAGGTATAGTACATAGCTTGGCATTATGCTATAGCGGCCTTGAAAAAAAAGAATACTGTTCGATCATCGCCGTTCGCTCGTTTAGCGTTCGTATAACTTCCCCTGCAGCTGATGCTACGTTTTTTAGACACTGAAATCGCCTGGATGGGCGCTACCTTCTTTCGTAGTATATTTCCAGAGTCGCTTTAAAAATGACGCCCTACAAATTAGCTCGGAGCACAATAAAATCTACATGGAGCTGTGAAAAGCTGTGGTTGAGGAAGAATTGTTTTGCAAACTTACTCCGAAAACCATGTAATGTAAGCAATAAAACGTAATTGGAAAAAACATTTCCATTACGTTACAAAGCGAGAGGTCTTGAATTTTAAGTACCCAATTTTTTCTTTCAGTTTTTGAAATGCTTGTATCTGCATTATGTATCTCAGTGGTGCTATAATAGCTGTCTAAGATGGTAGTGGTATAATTCCCAAACTGCTAGACTGTTATAATATGCTTGACGCCAGCATATTTTTTTACTTACACCATTTTGCACTCGCAGTAATAACTAAGCATAACTGTGAATGAACCACGGCCGTTTCAGAGGACTGCTGAGAGGAAGCCGCCTAAGCTGAGAACTGCCATCGTGGATGCGACCCCAGTGGAACAGCCAAACGACAGCACTCCAACAGCGACGCAAGAGAACTCAGCCTATGCAAGTTGCCTTTTTCATATTACGCTGCCCCAGTGCAGCTGCTCGGTCGGTCCTCGGTTTAATGTGATTAGTCCAGTGTTAGTCAGGCCACATTCTTGCAATCTTGTGGTAACCAACACGATAGCTTTGTATACATTATGCACACCAAAGCTAGCATCCAATTTGAATCAAGTTAGCAGTCATGCTTCTCATCTACCCACAACTCTTAAACACTGCCTTGTATATATATATAGAAGTGTGTATGAGCAAAATAATACAGCCAGGTTTTTTAATCTGAGAATAACAAATTTTTTGCTATTTGTAGTATTACACTGCGGTATAGAACGTCTCACCCATTTATATGGACATTAAATATGGCGGCAGGAATCAGTGAGACTCGCTATGCTTGCCCAGTGCCTTAAGCGTGCGGCTGAGCAGAACATTGCTTTTTTCATGGCTGCAGCACCAGTTTTACTAATCCAGGGAAAATAATAAAATTCCTGTCTGATGTGGCATTTTTCGAGTGCACCGGTAAATGAATGGTAATTTCTAAACTCCACTGTGCACCTGGTTGCTTAGTTTCTGCGTTAAACCACGTAAGCTACTAACAGATGCCTGCTTTACTAAGACTGTCATATGATGAGTGGTTTTCGTGAAATGTGTCTCTTTCAACAGCTTTAACTTTCAGTGTTTTGTTTTCAGGTCGGCGAGCACAACTATGCGGTCCTTGACACGCCAAAAACACTAAAGAGGAAACTGGATGCTTGCACAGATTCAGCAGCTACAGTGAAAAGAAAGCTGAAACTCAGCCTTGAACAAGAACGTCGATTAAGAAGGAAGGTCAACTCATTTAATGAAATAATTGATGACCTCAAGCACAAGCAGCTCTATTTCAGAAGATGCCTCGGCAATGCTTGAAAGGTGCTTCACGGGGATTCCCTTGGAAGTTACGAAACGTTTGCTCAAGCAAACATCCACTGAAGGCGACAAGTCGTCTGCTAAGCTAAGCCGAGACAAATATTCTCCTGCACTGCGTATGTACAGTTTTACTCGACAAAGGCATATAACTATGTCAGAGAGACATTTGAATGTGCCTTGCCACATCCATCAACTATAACTAAGTGGTATAGTTCCATTAACGGAGAACCTGGATTCACAGGCGAAGCAATGAACGCCATCCGAGCAAAAGCCAATGAGGCCAAGACGAACAACAAACAGCTTCTCTGCAAACTTGTTGTTGATGAAATGGCCATTAGAAAGCACCTTGAATGGGATGGCAAAAAATTTCGAGGCTACGTGGATATTGGCAATGAAATAGACGATGATAGTAATGCAGTGGCGTCTGAAGCCCTTGTTTTTATGCTCGTATCTCTGGACTCCCACTGGAAGGTACCATGTGGCTATTTTTTGATCAATGGTCTTTCAGGAAAAGAGCGTGCGAACATTGTGAAGCTTTGTCTGACGAAGTTGCATGAGACAGGAGTGCACGTGACATCATTGACATGTGATGGCCTCCGTTGTAATTTTACAATGTTCAAAGACCTGGGGGCCTCCGTTGAAGAAGCATCAGCGATGTCAACATCATTCCCTCACCCTGTAACACAAGACAAGGTGTACTGCTTTTTAGATGCATGCCACATGGTAAAGTTAGTTAGAAATGCTCTTTCTGCTCTTGGATGCCTCAGGGACGCATCAGGCGCATCGGTGAGCTGGCACTACATTGTGCAGCTACAACACCTTCAAGACAAAGAAGGCCTGCGTGCTGCAACAAAACTACGGGCTGCACACATTCAGTGGCAGAAACAAAAGATGAAAGTCAACCTTGCTGTCCAGACTTTAAGCGCTAGTGTGGCTGACGCCATAGATTTTTGTCGTGAAGACTTAGAACTCCCACAGTTCAAAAATTCAGAAGGAACTGTGAAATTTATTCGTATGTTTGATAAACTGTTTGATTTTCTGAATTCATGCAATCCAGTGGCCAAGGGTTTCAAAGCTCCGCTCCGACCTAGCAACAAGGGAACCTGGATGAACTTCTTCGAAGAAGCCAAGCAGTACATTAGGGGGCTCACTGACGGATCAGGTGTTCCCATTTTCAGGACGCCCAGAAAAACTCCATTTCTAGGATTTCTCGTGACCATTGAAAGTGTCATCGGTCTGGCATCCGCACTCCTCCTCTCGGACAATTCTCCGCTCAGTTACTTTCTTACTTACAAACTCTCGCAAGATCACATCGAACTCTTCTTTGCCGCTGTGCGTTCTAAAGGGGGCTGGAATAACAATCCCACAGTCTCTCAATTTGTGGCTGCATACAAGCGACTAGTCACACAGAACCAGGTGAAGGGTGGGCGAGGGAACTGTGAATCTCTTGACAAGATGAGCATACTGTACGTGAGCAGTCAGCTTTGCTCCAACGATGAGCTCGAACTAACTCGGTCACGAACTGCCGGAACATGGGATCTAATCTTCACGTTATTGCAATCATTTCATATGTGACAATAATTGTGTGACTTAAGTGCTGCATGAAAATCTATGAACTCAACATTTGCAAGAAACTGCATTTCTTTTTTAATTTTCAACTACTATAAAATGCACTGAAACGGTCTTATCTATCGCAGTTCTTAGATTCTTCCAGTACAATAAACACGCAAAATTCATCTTTGTGCATGTATGCCTGTTTTTTTTTTTTTCCAGCGACGAGGCGGGAAGAATAATTAAAAATAACGTGCATGCACTATTGCCAACCATCTCCGGGCACTGCGTTGTCAGTAACAAGGACATGTGCACACACGTTCTGAGTAATTGTTGATTTTTTCGTACAATTGCAGGCCTCTCAATCCGAATGAAACAGTTCACAGTCATTTTCAGGTTTTTTTTTTTGTCTGCACGTAGCAAACCTCAAATCGGTTCTTCTGTTTCAGGCTGCTTCCTCCGCGTTGATATCGAACTCGCTTGGCTAGTTGATTTTCGGATAATCCAAGTCCTTTCACGGCTGTTAATGTATTGTTTTCGACTAATACAAGTCCCTTCACGACTGTTCATTTATTGTAAGACGTGCATCTTAACACGAATCATAAAGTCCACTCGCCAGCATAAATCCCGTTCGAGCTGCGTCGTCTCCTCTCAAACCAAGACCCAATGACATTTTCGTTCTCCTTCGCAATTAAATTCTGGTTCATATTAACGTCGCATGTTTCGATATAGCACAAGTTGCGATCTGAACGCGATGTTTATCGCCAAAATGCAGTAAAGTGAGAACAAAATGCCAAAACGCGCCAATGGGGATGCTTATCGGCGGTTGAAAAGCGTAGCAGACGCCCGACTTCCGGGACGAGCCGTTGAACTTCCGGTGGCCGTGCGTGCGCCCGGCCGCGACAGCGGCGAAGCGCCATCCAGCAACCCTAGTGGAGATCAGTGGTTCTAGCCTCTTTCCCCATGGCGTACTTTTTCGGCATTCACATTCCCGCCCACCACGCGGGGCTGCATCGTACTGCGGGTGAGTGCAGCTTCCTTGAATTTTTGTGTAAATGAAGGGCGTTACACTGTTCGCCGTTTTCGGATTTTTGTCTTTCGACCAATTCTGTTCGCCCAATTATCTCCCTTCACGCCATTATAGCCATTACAGTTGGGACGTCCTCAAAATCTGCATTTTTGTGGAAATGTTGGGCGTTAGCTGGCTAGGGGGTACTCGGCAAAGAATGCTACACATTAAAAGTGATTCTTTTTTTTATTTTTTATTACTCCATGGTATTTTCTTCTCTACGGTGTTACGACCACGGTGCAAGCTGGCCTTGCATTCTACTACACGTTGCGCCCCACTCCGGAGGAAAAAAATATTAAAGCCGTTCCACTTAACGTGAAAGCTGCCAGAAGTACAGAGCAGTGATTCGCCATAAAGCTGTAGCGCCGTTATCCTCTCACTGCTCCCACCCAATGTAACTCAAATTTCCCGTCTCCGCAGTGTTCTAGCACCCCCTGCCTCAAACAGCGCCGGCAGGGTTCTGTTCTTTTAGATGCGAAGCATCTCATGCTCTGGGCTGTGTCAGAGTGAAGGACTAGTGGCTGTGTCTAAAACCTTTATTTAGTGACGCTAGCTGTGTCCCTCCCTCCCTTGTTGTCATGGTTGTCCGCCGTCCGCACTCTACTGCGCATGCGCGTCTCTTCAGCCCCGTCAGAGTTTGGCCTGACGTCAGCGCAGTCCACTATAAAAAGAAATAGGCGACGCCCGGCTTCGATCCCACGATTCTCTGGCCGCAACGGGAGGTACGTGGGGCTCTTCCCACTGTGCTACAAACCGAGACGGTGGCATGTGCTACGAACGCGCCTATATATGTCCTTCACTCATTCAAACTACGTCAAGAAGCTACTGATACAACGAAGGCACGCGAAGCTGAACGTCAACGGAAACGACGAACTGAAAACTTTCGAGGAGGATGTTGAATTTCCCGTGGGAAAGCTGTGGCGGGAAGTGCCACGCGCCGCAGCTCAACCAGAGAAGAGGACGAAGAGGGCGGGCAGCGGGGAAGCGCGTGCACGCAATAAAGAAAGACGAGAACCAGGAGGTGTTCGATCAGGTAACGCGGGTGTCGGTCTCTTCGCTGTCTCTACATTTCTCTGTCTCTACATGGGGGTTCACACCACGTTCCCATTCGTGCTCCGATAAATGAAACAACATAACGGCAACACAATGGAACCTACACGGAACCCTCATGATGCTTCGCATCCTCCTCATGGTTCCTCACGGGAAGATGGTGTAATTTTTTTGTGCTTGCTTTTCCTCCCGCACGTGTCGGCCGGTTTTTTTTTTCGCCAAAAACCAACCCAACGAGCGTTACGAACTAAATGAACGCGGGTGCTGCCGGTTAATTGCATATATTTTGCCTCAAATATGTACCTCCAGTTTTTTTTTTTCGCGCTAAACAATGGGGAGATGTATGACAAGCGCCAGCAGTTCACGAGTTTCGAACGGTCATACCTATTTGAAACGCTTGTTTTTCGAAGCCTGTGTGGGACGTTTTACGACGGTGCGCAATGCTCTACTTGGGTCCATCATCGCTTGACATCGAGCATTGCAGCGAGCTACGACGACAAGGCGAGCACCTAAAGTGCTCTACAGTTAATAAACAACAACAACAAAAGAGTTGTCTTCCTTCCGCGAACAGCACGCGCTTTAGCAGAGCGAGCCCACCGGTTGGCATCGCTGGCGTCGCGTGCGGATGTTTAGAAGAGTGGCTGCCGAAGGCGGTTAACGAATGCTCGTCCTCACGTGGAGCCCACAGTTCCGAACAGCGGAGCCCACGTTTATTAGGCCTAGCTCTACGTTTCTCCCGCTGTCGCAACTCTCCAAGAGATCTCACTGGGACTAGAGAGAGAGAGAGAGAAATAAACTTTATTGCGATACGTAGCTAGGAGGGGGCGGTGACCGGTAGTTGCAGTTTGCCGGTGACCAAGGCAGCCCGTTCCGTCAGACTTTTTTGCATCTGCGGGTCGGAGCTAGCGCCGCCTCCCATTGCTCGGTGGTACGGATGAGTGGAAAGGGGTCGTTGTTGCATGCCCACGTGGTATGAATGATGGTGTCAAATTTCAAGCCACATGCGGGGCAGTTGGGGGACTGAGGGGCTAGAAGCCGCGTGCACTGTCGCGTGACCCTCAGCAACGGCGAAGAGAACGGCCATGTGGATGCTCGGAAAAGAAGCTTGCTCAGCAGCCTTTGCAGCAAGTGCGGCCTGTTGTCGGACAACGGTGAATAGGCCTAATAAAAGAGGAACTACGCGACCAAGCCATCAGAGCCATCGCAACGGGCTTGGACGACGAGCTCGAAGGTGAGACGAACAACTTACAGAACGGCTCCTATTTTACGATTATCTGTGGCCCTGGTAACATACCGCGCGTACGTGTTGTGAGGGATCGGCCGACTCTTATGGCTGCAAACCCTGGCTTAGTGGAAAAGTATATTTCAACACTGTAGCCGTGCAGAGGCCGCGCTGTTGATTTGAAGAAAGTTGGTAGCGCTCTGTATTTAACAGCAGTCCGAGAAGTTGAGGAACTCCGTTTTAGTTGCATATTCAGGTGGGTACGCTGCACAATTTTCCTTGGAGCAATAGATCCACGCTTCCCGTGTTTACTGCATCTGATCTCTAAATCTTGTTCAAACGGTAATGTTTGAGGACCCACTGCAATCATCCCTGAGTTTGTGCAAGAGAAATTGTGAATGGGTAGGTGCGTTGTCGCAGCCACATGGGAATTACGGGAATCGGAGAGTCGCCAGGGAACTTTTGAAGACAGCTGTCATCGTCGTAGTATGCGGTTCGGAAGTCCGTGCTAGTGACTCCAAATCTGGTACGTAGTTTCCTGAAACTGACATGATGCAAGTGATATGGATATATGGGGTATCGTCCAGGGCAGCCAAAACGCTGTTGCATTCAAAGCACGTAAGGCGACTTAAGTGTGCCTTAAAAAATGAATTTCGTGTGTCGTAGGTGTAGAGCAGCATAGTAAAGACAAAAATAGGTGTAGGATAACTGCTAACGCTCCTGTCTGTAACCGCGCGTGCTTGGTTTCGGTCATGTTCTGTCACGACTTGTTTTCTTTCTTTCCGAGTTGAATGCACACCAAATTTTCTGGTCATCGCCGGCTCACAACGCAATGTGTTTTGCTTCCCGGGGCACATGATGGAGTTTTATTAAAAAGAGCAGCATGACGGCTTCATATTTAGCGAGATAGCTCATGGCGGTGGCCGAAACTATAAAAGTTTTCTACCAAGACTATAAGTTTAAAGAACTGTGCAGGTGTTCAGTTTAAGAACTAAATTTCATTTTCCACTTCTCCCCGAGAACTTTGACACACTGCTTATGTGGGAGCATAAACTAGCAGGTGCGCGCATGCTGCACTGGAATGTCTCGTTGCTACATACCAGGCTGGGGCTACTTGCGGGAAAAATAATTATTCGATGATGTGGATTTTACCAATGCAACATTCCCATACTCACCCGATGTCGCTCTTATCTTTCAGTATCAAGAACAAACCCAGCTGTTCCATGGCTTCTGACGAGGCGTACGATGCTTGCGGTCACCGCACCGGAAATGACGAATCCAACAGTTCCGAAGTCGCCCGAACGACTTCTGCAACCGGAAATCTTACGGGGGCGGACAGCAGCCGCCGGCTCGTGTTCGCAGATCTTTACGCGAACGACGCCGATGCTTTGTTTTGTCGCCGGGTCTTGTCAGAACTGCGCCAGTTGTCTCCCTACGAGCGTGACGTCGCAGTGTTACTCGTACAGCGAGTTTTGTTCGAAGTTAAATACAGGGGCGTTCAGAACGAAGAGCATGGGCTGCAGTCGCCGCACACGACAATGCCATCCGGCAGAGGAAACTGGGAGCTTGATGCTGTCGCCCCACATGGATGGACAGGGATGCCGAGCACGTGTCGCGCGGTCTTTGTGCTGAGGTTGGCGGCTCATGTCGGTTGTCGCGGATGGATCGAATGGCACGGTGAGTACTCTGCTGAGGGCCCATCTTATAGCGTGTGATGCTTTCGTGGGAGGTACTTCAAAGGATACAGGAATGGAGGGAGGGGGGAAAGGAATTGAAAGCAACTTTATTTACCCACAAAAAATGCGTTGCTTCTAGAAGTACGGCAATACGCCTTTTTGTGGGCCTAAACGTTTTTTGTGTGCACAACTTCTTTGGCAATAAAAATTTATAAAAACCCTCTCTTCTATTGAGCTCATTACGTTGAACTCCTCTTATTACGCCTTCGGGCGGGATGTGTCGAAGTCAGCCCATAACCCCTGGTCTACTTAGAAAACTCCGCAGGCGCGACGCTCGCTGATATCCCGTATCCTTCCTTCTCATGTAAAGGGACATAACTCATCATTACCGTCTCCTCCGCAACATCGCACCGTCCTCCGACGGTGGCGGGCTTGGCTGAGGGCCAACAGGGACCACAGAGCGGCCCGTAGATTTTCGGGGGGAACGGCCCATCTAGACCACGAGTACGGAATATCAGGGGTAAGGGTTTGACGGAAAGAAATGTGGGAGACGAAGTGGCCCGTACACAGCGCCAATACGTGTGCTGATTGTCCGGATAGCTAGCCACCGCATACCTGACAGTTCGGACGGCCTAGTGACTTCTGTATGCAGTGGAGAAAGATATCACAGGGGAGGGACAACGTCTGCACCTGTAGCGTGTCTTCGTGACATGAATTTAGACGGGCAGGGAGGTAGCATTCTTGCTGTCCGGAGGTTAACGAGATGTTCGTGGTGCCTTTTATGATGCACCGCTCTATCCTCTCTTGGATTGTATTCCTCAGGTCATGGCTGAGGGATGCCGGGAAATTAGCGTCGCGGTCCAGAGCGTGAGCTCGTTCATTACCCTCTTTGGTGGCTAGGTATCCATTCGAGGAAAACGTGTAAATGGGGATGAGCTTGCATGTATGTTGTCAGGCAAGTGTGGAGAGGGGATGAAATGTCATCCATGGCGAAGCTTCCTAGTGCTCCCTGGCTGTCCGTGCGGACTGTAATGTGGTTCGTCCGATGCTGGTGAAGTACAATGGCTTCCGCGATGGCTTGAGACCCTGCAGCTGTGAGCGAGGGGACTTCCCTTCACAGGTGCGGCACTTGCTGATATCAAGTAGTCTTTATTCTGCGCCGTAGTATATATTTTCGGCAAGCCTACCGGAACGACATCGAAATACTTTTTCTAGAAAACCATAAATATGTTTACTCTTTCCTCCTTTGCACGTTTAAGTTTTAGCACTGCCAAATTCCAGCTTGAGGTGGGCGCTCGCTTCTGGCTGCCACCGTCGTTGTCTTCTGTTGTCGGTGATGATGTCCTTCCGCGGACGCTTTATTAGCATGGCAGGGACCGCTACAGATGTGGGCGCGTAACACTCAAGACAACATTTCTCAATTCCCTTAACGATATCCTGGTAAAAACCATAGCGGGTAATTCAAATTCAATAGAACGCTCAACTGCGTGCCTGACCCACGGTACGGAAAGCCCCGAGATTTGTGCTGTTTCTGAAACGACGACGCATCGAAACACCAACAATGTCCAAGCGACCAGCGTGTTTGGAGGGCGATCCAACAGCATGGAGCCTCGACGTTACTTAAAGCACCTTGTGTGCGCTGGCGAACATTTACCGCGGCTTTTCTTAGGGAGAGTTCCACTGCCTTCTCTGTTTTAACGTCTCGTTCGTTGGCTGCAGCTATTTTAGCGCACCGTATTCCTTACGCCGCGCCATGTTTCTATCTTCAGGGCCCCCAATCTGCACAACCTGGGAAGCGCACGCAGCGATACTGCTTCTGCGTTATACTAAGGAGGGGGTGAAAAGTTAATGGGTGTGTGGGCATGCACGTAATTGAAGGTGAGTGCACAATGGTGGACAGTGTTGACATGTACCTGGGTAATGTGTAGAAAACATGGCACGGAAAAGGTGTTGTGAGGGCATGTGTTGGATTGCAGAAACACATATTGTCGAGAAGAGTTAGTTGCCTATGGTGAGCGCCATTTTGGCAGTGACCACGGCCACCCGGGAGATCAGTAAAGCTTGAACCTCCTTCTCTGGGCTGCGCAGGGCCTCCTTCCGCTACCCAGACCGTCAGACGTGGTTATTTTTGGGTGAGGGTTCCTCAGGAATCTTCAGATTCAGCTTCAAGTGCTGAAGGGCACCGAGGAAGTGGGAGGTAGTACAGTTGGGTGAAGGCTGTATTAGGTGTACTTTGACAGTATTGGGAAATCCTTGGTTGGTGTGTGTACGATGGCACGCTTGTTCTTGATGAATGATGAGTTGTGTATGTTTGCCGGAAACATTCATTTTTGCTCGGCTCCAGTAAACATTTCCCTCACTCACTCACTCACTCACTCAATAAATAAATAAATAAATAAATAAATAAATAAATAAATAAATAAATAAATAAATAAATAAATAAATAAATAAATCGCTATTTGTATGGGGTTTTCGATATCCATAGGATTTGGCCCAGTGGTAGGCTTACGAGCTTACACTCGCTCGGATGGTGAGTTTTCGAAAACATCAAGTAGAGGGACGGTAATGTTAAAACATCTATTTTACTCTTTAGGCGGTGAAAGAGCAGCCTCGTTGAGCGTCACCCTCAGTCCAGGACTCCAGTGGCGGACCCGTTGCTGGTTTTGCGAGTCAGTGTTGGACAGAGCAGCCTTCCAAGAGGGCAGGGTGGGGATGCGCATAGGGGTAAGCCCGTCTGGTGGTCGCGGTCACTCCCGTAGTGAATGGTAGAGGTTGAGAGTGGGGATATTGCCAGCCAGCAGCTGCTAGATTACTAGGTTGGAAACGAAAGGTGCTCCTGGTGCAAGTTGAGAAACGTGTGTCCCTGGGGCTGCCGCCACGACGTGGCGTCGGCACGGGATAATGAGTGGTGGGGACGGAGGCAATGGTTATCTTTGTGTGCGGTGGTAGGCGAGCGTGACGAGAGGTTAATGGGGTGGGGTGATGAAAGCTGATGTCTGTGGGGCTCCCTAGATCTGTCCTTCCACTACTGACGCCCGGCAGGTCATTTGTGCGCGCTCATTACCAGGAAGGGAGGCATGGCCAGAGGTCCAGATGATACAAATGAGAAAAGCGTGGATGGTCAAAGCATCAGGTAACGTTGTTTTTTAGGACAGAAAGCAGTCCGGAAGAATATGCATGGGGGGGCTTGGGAGCCTGTTGCAATAAGAGCTCAGGTATCGTCAGCTTCCGCGGGCCGTGCCGTGGGGATGTGGGTACAGGCCATGGCCGTTTCCTTGGCCACCCTGCTAGAGTTGGTGCGGAGAGAGCACGATGTGTGCGCATGGCCAGTAGCTAGCTGTAGTGACCGCTGCCACTTTGGTGGTGCATCCGGCTGGGTAGTTGGCAGCACTGGTGTAGAGCACACGTGGGCGGGCTAGCGCATCGGTTCGGGAACGGCGCCTGCCCTAGTTGTGCTCCGCGTGCATGTTGTTAGAGGGAGGGGCAACTTGTAAGCGTGCACAAATGGTGAGGGCGAGAGCCATTTGGTCTGGTAGGTAGGTGTATATCGGCTTCTGCAATCACGAATAGTTTTAGGGGCGAAGCTCCTTAAGTCATGGGTCTGTCCATCCCTTGTGTCTCGTGGTACGTGACCGCCGCATGCTTTCGGAGATGTCGCAAAGTGGGCCGCGTTGCTCGCGCAAGAACCGGCTGCAACCGGCAGCGCAAACTCGGCACCCGGAGCGCGGGCTTGTCTGTGTTCGCCAACGGAGGCGCGAGCGCACGTGCACTGCGAGGGGGAGATCACGCAAGAGATCACGCCACGAACGCAGGCAGTCGTTCTCGGAGATCGAACGAGACGCAAGGACCTTTGCTCGTTTCCTCTCGTCTTGTTCGGGCACAAGTTCGCCCTTAATAAAAGTTCTTTCTTTACCGTTGTGTCCCATCCTACGTGACAAATTGTGGTGGAGGTGCGGGGTAGTCCTCGATGGCGCGGGGTCTTTCACCAGGTCTGGGCCTGGGAGCATTGACTCCGAAAATAAAAGTTGATTTGTACAATGTACGCACACAGTTTTACGTCTTTCTAATGATGTAATGGCCGAACTTTCACGGGAGAGTTACGGTTACCGATGATCTCCCCCTCTCGAGCTTCGCCCCACTTATCATCATTCATTCCGTGGATATGGCGTGATTTTTTTAAAAGTGAACTTGGCTATTACAAGTCGATGCATATGCCTGACCCCACCGTATTTCGGAAGCGAAAGCGTGTGGCATGGAGCTGTGGCCCAACGCTAGATGGCTTACATTCTCCGCCACGGCGCGCAATGCAATTTCTTGTTCCTCGCCATACGCTAGATAAGGATTTATAGATAATGAAAGAAAAACAAAAAATGGCCGCATATCTGCTCCTTTCGTTGCAAATGTCGTCAAAAGACGATAGTCTTTGCAGACAGTTGCCGAAGAAATGCCCCTCCCCCCCCCCCCCCCCCCCCCCGCATTTGCTTTCCCGCTCACCTTTCATGCTGTTTCTGTACCGTCGCGCTCATCGGTAAACACATTAAAGGTTTGCGCAAGGCGATTTGAATTTACCGCGTTTCACTGCTACAGGCCGGGTTCCTCGATGCCAGTGCTGCAGTACGGCGGAGACGCACGTGAATGGAGGCGGCCGACTACAAGGTTTATAGAACCGCGTGGCCGTGCTCCACGTGCGTTCCAAGCAGAACGTGCAACCTAGCTAGTGGAACCTTTCGTTGCTGTTGCCGCGTGATTTTTCATATGCCGCCAGGAGGCGGCGGTTTTCTTTAATAGATGTAGAGTATCATTTTATATCGAAAAACCAAGCATTCATGAATTTTTTAATAAAGGAACACTGTAAATATTCCTTGTGTACTAATTTCCTGTCTTATATTCGCGTAATGTCTTGTTCTTGTTCAACAAAGTTGACAAGTATGAACATATCAACCAGACTTAGACGTTTACATTTGGCTGTGTGTATATAAGACTATTGCGCAGTAAGGAGTTTACTTTGGCCGGGTGTCTGAATCGAGTTACAGACAGACAGACGGACAGACAGACATACAGACAGACCAAAATTTCTGGGTTTAAGTAGCCCAAGAAAGACTATCGTCTTTAAAAAAATGGCTTCTCCTTCCGCGAACGCTCGCGCCGAAGCAGCGCGAGCTCATTGGACGGCTTCGCCGGCGTCGCGCCATGGCGCGTGCCCGGTGGAAAGAAAGTTCTAGTATAACCTCCTTGGAAGAGGCGCTGCTGAAGGTGACTCACAAGGAACGCTCGCCCGCTTCACAAGCGCGTCTCGCAGCACAGCACGCGAGGCAGACTATCGTACTGAACAGCGTAGCCCACGTTTCGTTCTTTCGTAGGCTTAGCTCTCCGTCTCTCCCGCTTTCTGGCGACTCTTCAAGGAGAAGCCGCGGACGCTGTCTCTAGACAATGGATTGTTACGCGCCTGCAGTGCACGAGAGGACGCCCTTGTGGACGGTGGATAAAGAGGCTAGGCTCATCAGCCTGTACAGCCAGTTCGCCCTGCTGTGGGACCACCGCCAAGAGGGCTACTACAAGAGGGAGCAACGCCAGCACGCCTTGCGAGCCATCGCCAGGGGATTGGACAACGAGTTCGAAGGTGGGAAGGGTAACTTGCCCAACCGCTTCCATTTTTATGTTTCTGTAGATGTAGCCCCGGCAACACACCGTGTATAAACCGCACTCGCATGGTCGCAATCCCTGGCGTAGTACAAAAATACCACGTTATACCTAAGTTGGCCGCACACTGGATTTCATGTGTGCTCGGAGTATTTTTCTCTTTCTCCTCATGCCGAGGGTCATGAGCACATTTTTCTCGCCCGCAGTGCCCAGAGTGAAGGATAAAATCAAGAGTCTTCGCGACTACTTCGTGAAGGAGCTTAAGAAAGAAGAAGGAATGCGACAGTCAGGTTACGTGTCCCCCTGGACGCACTTCCGGTCCTGGGAATTCCTCCGTCCAGTAATCCGTGCCACCGAAGACGGGCCACAAGTCGTCGACCTGCCTTATCTTGTAAGTGTCGCTCCTTGCGCTGTTTCCGAAAAAGGTAGCAGTTGAAATGTGACGATACTGGCTGGTTTCGTCAGGGGCAGTACGTTTGTTAAGAGTAAGACTGATTTATTGATTGATTGTGGGGTTTAACGCGCCAACGCAACGCAGGCGATGAGGCGCACCGTGGTGGAGGGCTCCGGATTAATTCTGACCACCTGGGGTTCTTTAACCTGCGCCGAAATCTCGAACACACGGGTGTTTTCGCTTTTGCCGCCATCAGAAAACCGGCTGCCGTGGCCGGGATTCAAACCCATGTCCTCGGACTCAGCAGCACAACGCCATAGCCATTCCGAAACGGGGATGAACGTTGAAATATGGTGACGCTGGCCGTCTGGAGGACCTCTTCTCTGCGGAAGGGGGGGGGGGGGTGGAGTGCCAGCCACACCTAACTTATCCCACTGTGGAGTTTCTGCCCACTGCGTTAGTAAACTCTGCCTTGATCGTGATATCGTGTTGGAAATTGCTTGAATTGCCTCCAATTGCTTGAATTAATAGCATTCATTACATATATAGTGCAACACGTTTGTTCTGCGCGAAAAAGTTAGCCAATGGTGTAAAAACCTGCACAATTTTTTTTTTGTAGAAGAATTACACTATTGGCGGAGCTGAAATTCATAAAATGTAGAAATATTTGGTATGTTGGATTTAGCAACCCACAATTCTCATACTCACAGGCTGTCGTTGTCGTCTTCCAGCCGACGCTGCCGCCTTGCGTCAAGAACGAGCCAAACTCGTCTACGGCTTTCGACGAGGTGTCTGAAGCGAGCGGTCATGGCATCAGAAGAGCACCAGCCAACAGCATCAACGTCACGAGAATGGTCCCTGAAAACGAAAGTCAGTCGGCGGTGGATGGCAGCAGCTGCTTCGTGGTCCCAGAACTTCACAAGACCGACGTTGACGCTCTGTTCTGCCTCCGCGTATTATGGGAACTGCGCCAGCTGTCGAGCTACAAACGTGACCTCACAAAAACACGCATAGAGCGAATGTTGTTTGAAGTTAAACACATGACCGAAGAGTGCAGAGAGTAGAGGACTCGGTGGACGAAAACGACGACGGAGAGTTTTTAGCATGACGGCTAGCGTAGGCAAACGCTACGGCCGTGGGTGCCGGGACACGACTGGGCTGGTGCGAATTCGTTCCTCGGGGATGGTGGCCCATGCCTTGCCGAGCCCCCGCATTCGTTCCGGTGAGGGGCGACCTCCTCGCCCTCCCTGCGCGCGCATGCACAGTTGGGACCCAGTAACCCACCGCCGTAGCGTTAGCGTAGGCTAGCCGCTATGTTAAAACTCTCTTCCGTAAGTGGGGAGTGAGAGAGATGATAAACCGTCAGATGGTTGGGCAGGGAGGTGGGACACATCTCTCGCTATCTCTGGGGTTAGGTTGGGCAAGGACGCTAGTCATCGTGGATATAATGACACGCTGAAGTATACAATTGAGGATCTGTGGCAGGCGCACAGGGTAGTTATTTGAAATAATACGAAAATGACGATAAAAGAGTTTAGGATTAAATGTAGCCTTGCTTACTCCTAAAAGCTTTGTTTCGGGGAATAAGGCAATGTGTTTCTTTCGGTGCGTGAATATAAGTTCTTTTGTACTTTTATATTTTTTTCGTGAATAAAATGTAATGACGTCAGTTAATTGGGTTAGACTATTACGCGTCTCCGCTCGCTGTGCCTTTCGGGAATCCATGACCACCTTCGTCGTACGGTACGGCTCGAAGACAACGCATGCACTATGGTTGCCTGACGACGCCTTGTGTCCGCCAGCGTCACGTCAGCCATTTATCTGCGAATCACTAAAGTTAGACAAGCTTACTTCTGCTGTGACGTGTCTTGTTCGCCTCAGCCGTTGTAGAGTATCTGTTTCCCGAAGCCACTGGAGGGCTCCAAGTTTTACGGCCACGTGCCAAGCCAGAAATACACATTGTAAGATGAAGCATGGTTGCTTCTCTGCTTTTTGCACAAGCACGCTAGTTTGGAAGAGGAGGGAAGCTTGGCGAGAGCACTCCCTCCAACTCCAAGGCGACAAAGCCAGGATTACTGTCATTCGCGGACCCTAATTATGCCCAATGGTGTATTGCGTGAATAAAAATAAAAAACCAAAATTAATAAGTGCGTAGAGTGGCGGCATCATAATGGAATTCCTTTTTCTTCATGATGTTATGGCCACGCACTTGTGCCAGCTGGCTTGTCATTCTGCGCCATCCCATACGGCCTCCAAAGAGGGCTGCACTGTACGAGTCCAGACGGCAGACCTCACGTGGACTTCCAGCAGCTCGCTGGTGAGACAGTGGAGGACAAACCCTGAGCATTTAGGCTCTGACCTCCATCCTATCTGGATAAAGTTGACTCCAAATAGTCCGAAGAGCGACCTGCGGATAAGGACGAGCAGTGTGGATTGACACAAGGTCAGGACGCTGTTCAGACAATATGAAGCCAACCAGCCTGTCTCTGAGGTACAACATAAGGCAGCAGCCCTTGCCACCCGCACATTGGAGATCGACCCATAGCTTCCTACCAAGGATGAGCACCTTGCCAATACGGCTCCGCCGCTTCCACCGACCCACTGCACCTGCTCTGCCCGTACTGCTAGGACTCCGCCATGCGCTGGAAAAATACTGAAAAAGAACGACAG
Source organism: Haemaphysalis longicornis (assembly GCF_048455015.1). Classification (NCBI taxonomy): domain Eukaryota; kingdom Metazoa; phylum Arthropoda; class Arachnida; order Ixodida; family Ixodidae; genus Haemaphysalis; species Haemaphysalis longicornis. Next base: position 273,529 of record NW_027526355.1, on the reverse strand, counting down.
CAGAAGATTGGCTCCTTCCTCCGCGAAGGGCACGTGCCTTAGCAGAGCGAAATCATCGGATGGCCTCGCTGGCGTCGCGTGCCGATGTGGCGAGGAACGCTTGTCTGTTTCTCACGCGGAGCCCGCGTTTCGCTCTTTTCTAAGCTTATCTCTCCATCTCTCGCACTCTTTTGCGACTCTTAAGATCTCACGGTGAAGACAAGCCGCGCACGCTGTCGCGTTACCCTCAGAGACAATGAAGAGAACGCCTTTTTGGACACTCGAAAAAGAATCTCGGCTCAAGGATTTGCAGTAAGGTCGGCCCGGACTACTGTCACGAGGCCTGCAACAGGAGGAACGAACGTGACCACGCCGTTGGAGCCGTCGCAACGAGCTTGGACGACGCGTTCGAAGGTGAGATGAAAAGTGCGCAAAACAGCTTTTTTTTAAATGCAGAGCATTTCAGTAACTCACGATGTCACCCGCGTTGTCCCGTCGTAGTCCGAACCGTCGTTGTTCGCACCCCTCCCCCTACACTATATAAAAGAAAATACTATCCGGCGCCTGGTTTCGATCCCTCGACCCTGCGGGCGGAACGCAATGTACATGGTGCTCTACCCACTGCGCCACAAAGCCGACACAGAATGGGCTAATACAAATATTAGCAGCGTGCGTCTGCCTAAAGAATGCCTGCTGTACAATACCGGCCAGCATCTAATAAGCACGCGTTTGATGAGACAACGAAAGCACCACGGCAAAGATCGTACGCAAACGGGCCAATATTTATCGCGTGCACGAAAGACACAACCGGAAGCGTTCAAACCTTTAATTCAGCCACCCACAGTTTCAAAGCTTCTTTTATCATCGAAGGCCTCAACCATTATCTGCCTGAGCAAAAGAACGTAAATTATCTTTGGCTGCACTCGAATACGAAGGGGAACAAAGCGATTTCAGAGTTTGGGTCTGAATCGTTCTGGTTTAGCGGAGCACACACGGGTAGCAGAACGCCGGAAAGCGAATGCAAGCAAATGCCACCCAGAAGAGAACGAAGAGGGTCGAGACCGCGAAGCCTTGAACGACAGCCCCGACCTGGCCTGTACAGCGCGTACATCCAGGCCACGGCCATGACGCCTACGTTACCAGCGCTGTACACGCGGTGGACCGTGAGCCGCGGGGCGTCCCCGTGGGATGGTATTCCGGGATGCACCATTGGGACGGCACCATGCTCCGACGGGGTAGCACACGCAGGTCGTAAGCGGCGTTCTCGGCTTCTATATCGGCAAGGACGGTGCAGCAACGTGTCCGTGCAGCGGCACGAACTTGTAGCACCGGCCCCTGCCATTTCGCCGCCGACGTAAATCACCTTGCGGCCACCGCAGGCCAGGGAAACTCGGGCCGTGGCCGCCGCTGCTGTCGGCCGCCCGCAGCCGTTAGGGTTGCCGGCACGGTCTTGTTGTGCCGCAGCGGCCACGTCGTCGCTTTGCTCTTGCCGGCCCGCTTTGTCACACTCGTACTGGTCGCGTCCCTCTCCGTGGTCGACGTCAAGGGAAGCTGCACAACCGGGTTGGCCGGTGCATTTCGGCTTAGCACTAACTGTGACGTACGGCGATGAAATTGAGCACTGCGCATGCCCTGCTGAGCATGGGTGGCGTCGTCGTCAAGCAGGCTGGACGACGACGATGACGACGGCGATGACGATGGTGATGATGGTGACGATGAAAACCATGTCGACGACGATGACCCATGAAAGAAGGATGCATCTGGCGTAGAGTTTAAGCTAGTGAGAAACTCTACGGCATCTGGTGATTATGACAATGGCCGACATAAAATGACCCGCTCTGTGGGATTGGCAAAGAGGCATTCGATAAAGCTGTTGGACAACAACAAACCGAGAAATGACATGGAGATCTATTCCGAATGGTGAGAACTGCGTGGAAGTACGACTCAAGATTCCCCTCCTAAGTGACAACTGGAGCGGAGGCACAGAAATGGATTCGCCAGGACTGGCCAACCCGCAGACTTGTATTTACCAACAATTTCTCCTGGATTTTCCGTTCCGTGCGAGTCCCCGAACTCCCACAATGTTGGAAATAAAACACTTGGAGCAGTTTCATTGTTACAAGGCATAGAACGCGATTAACATGTTCCAATCACCTTAACTGTGCACCCATGCTCATCTAATCACGCTACCTCATCATCATCCAATACCTACCTTTCCCCCCTCCCTTTAACCACACCCCTTGCCTATGCCCTGCGGCAGAATAACTCTATCGTTACAGCGGGAAATTGACCGATATTTAGGGGTCTACGGGAGCGTTTTTTCTGCTAAACATATTGGTTGGCCGCTAATTTAAGCAACATAAAATGCCCATTATTTAATGCACTTTCCAAGAACACAAGTTTTTAAATGTTTTCATACATCACAGTTGCGCAAAAAAGTATCAAACTCAAAATGTTTGTCAGGTTGTTGGAGAAAATGAGGAGAAAAAATGGGACGCGAGAGTGTTTAGGTACCTGTAATGAGGATCATGGAGACGTGGTGGAGACGGAGGACCAGACAGCTGACCACGCGGTACGGAAATTCGGTAGGGGAAGGTGGGGTATACACAACAGTTAGAAAGCAGGTAAAAGCAGCAGAGACGACGAATTGGGTGCAGAGAATGGAAGGAAAAAGAACATTGGAGTTTTATAGAACAGGGAAGCTCGAAATCAGGAATGAATGTTTCTATGGCAATACGCGAGGCATTGCATTGCTCTTTGGAGCACAGGCGGGGTGTATGACAACACGGGAACAAACGGATAACTACAGGCAACAGGACGAAACTTGTGTATGCTGCGGCAGGAATCCGGAAACCGTAGGGCATGTTGTCTTAGACTGCACAGAGATACGATCGCGACGGGACGATGGGGAAGCGACGTTGACGGAGGCTTTGGGATTTGGTGTGAGGGGGAGCCTCAACTTCAGGGCCATAGAGGAGACGAAGAGGCGGCTGGAGTGGTGTTAGAAGAAAAGTAGGGGAGAGAGTGTGACGTAGGAAGAGTAATATACCGAATTAGAATTTAGAACAGAAGAAGGGGAGGTAAACAGGTCTGCAAGGGCAGGTAGGGGGGGGGGGGAATAAATGGGAGTTTAAAACCGGTGACGGGGGGAGGTGGCTGACCCACTAGGTTAGTTAAGGTTAGGGTAAATAAGTAGAATAACACAGGCAAGTCGGTTGGTAGCAACCGACATCCCGATACAATAAGAGGGCCTCTAATCATCATCATCATCACCACCACACCACCACATCCATCATCATCATCATCATCGCTCGAGCGCAGGAGCCCTATATGCGCTAACGGTCAGCTAGGCCTTCCAAAGAATTACCCGCATCACGTGTTCACAAGTGGTCGTTACTTATTTCTGAGTCGATTGCTTACCGTGAAGGTGTAGGTTTCGGCGGGAAATAGGTAGAACACTCCTTTTCCTGAACCAGAGCATGAAACGTGTTGTTATACCTGCCGAATCTTCAGCAGAGTTTCCTCGCTGAAGTCGCTGCAAAAAAAAAAAAAAAAGGCTCCGATCTCCAGCAATTCCGAATAAATTTCACTTTATAAAGTCATGACGCATTTTAGAAAATGGCTGCTTTCTATCTAAGCTTCACGAATTAAGCGTATTAGGCACACTAACGGTAATGCGGCATCACAAAAAGTCATGGGTAAAAAGTGATGCTGTATGTGGTGTTAAAATGACAATAAAGAACTCTATTTTGGCTTCGAATATGCAATCAATCTTTCTTTACATTTATTTGGGGTATACTTGGCGCTTCGGTTCAGAGGTGTGTTCTCTGTTTTGCCAATGGTTTCTGATGAACTGCAAATGATTTTATTGCACCAGTGTACCTAATAAACTTGCCGTTGCCGAGAAGACGCCCGCTCAGAATAGCGTAGCCCATAATATAGCTCCAGTTATGAAGACATAGGAGCACCGCTGAACGAGATTCGAATTTTTAAGATTAGGCTGGCATAGGTCCCAATCTTAGGATAGAAAGAGCGAATTAGTGGCACACGGAATATTTCGTGAATAGCCTACGCACGTAGATTTAGTGCACTACTTATTGTATCGCCGGACAACAATATGGACACAGCCTCGTTATTAGTGCAAGGGTGTTACTACAATGGTTGAGCGATACGCAAAAGACGCATTTTCTGGCAATGCGAGCCATGCTAATCAAGCCACCACGAAAGGACATCTCATTTTCCCCTCGCCTAATAACCCCACCCTTTTCCCTAGCGAGCAATGGGAGATCTTGCTGTCCAGCCCCGCCTTGGAGGATCAGCTGCGGCTGGTTATGGGGGGCCAGGTGGGGAAGGGCGCATATGGAAAAAAGGGGAAAAATTAATGTTCCCTACAAAAACAAAATCAACGTATATAAAAAGGGGAACAACCCTGCACCAGCTAGGCTATAGCAGGTTAATGCCGATTAGAAAAATGAAAGAACACGAAGCCGAGGCTCCAAAACACACCGCTCAGGTCTATCCTCAAATCCGCGCAATAATCTTTCCGCTTTTACTAAAGATTACCGTAGGGGGGGACACTCCAATGAGCCTATAGGCCAATTTTATGAGGGGACAGGTGTTGGAGGACACATATGGACACCTGTGAAGAGGGAGCCACTCTCATCCAGTGCGTTTTGCGCTGACATGATCTCTTATACAATTTTTTCCTTCCTTCATAATGACCATATCTGCTCTTTCCGTGGTCGCTATCGGTCTGCATCAACGTGGCAGGTTTCCCGCGCGATCGTCGTCCTGAAAGAGAGAGAGAAATAAACGTTTATTTGCTGAAAAGACTAGCCAGGACTTGATCCTTGCCGGTCCGAGGTGGTAGGTCTCCTCAGTCCAGGAAACCTCTGGCGGTGGCTGCCGTCTTCGCCCGGTTCACCAGATTCTTCTGGTTCTCCGGATCCTCGTAGACGAGCAGTGCCTCCCACTTTTCAGCGATGTCGTGGTCACCGGTGGTATGGGCGCTTGCAATATCTTGTGTTGCGGCAGTCAGGGTTGTTGAGGATGCTCGGCTATCCACAGGTGGGTCTGGACGGCGGTCATCGCAAGGGCACTCCAGGATCATGTGTGCCAAGGTGTCGGGTATGTCGCAGTAAGGGCAGAGATATGAAAATTGCGTGGGGTAGATGCGGTTCATGATTATTCCGTGTGTGTACGTGTTTGTTTGGAGCCGACGAAAGATTACGCTCTCTTCCTTGGTGAGGTCGGGGTGTGGTGGGGGATATCTCCTCCGCTCAAGTCGGTAGTGCTGAAGTATGGCCCTGTAGGTGACGGGTACGTCTGCTGCGCCCGTTGCAGCACGGATGTTGGGTGGCAGGAAGGCCCGGCTGGCGTGCTCTCGGGCTGCAGCGTGCGCTGCTTCGTTTCCCGCCATCCCTTCATGCCCCGGGATCCAGGTGACGTAGGTGTCAGGAAGTTGGGGGCGCGTCTTTAAGATATTAAGAGCCGTCGCGGACACGCGTCCTTTCTGAAAGTTCCGACATGCCGCTTGGGAGTCGGTGAATATCAGTGCTCGGTCGCTGCAGGTCGTCATTGCCAAGGCGATGGCTGCTTCTTCTGCAGTTTCGGGGTTACGAGCCGGTATTGTTGCCGACGTCAATTCCCTGCCTCGTGGGTCCGTGACGCTTATTGCGAAAGCAGTGTGGTCTGGATATCGAGCAGCGTCTGTGTATCTGGTGTTAGGATCCTTTTCATATTTTCGGAGGAGTGCCTTCGATCTTGCCTGTCTTCTTTCTTTGTGGTAAGTGGGATGCATGTTACGTGGTATGCGTGCTATACAGATGGTCTCTCGGAGTTCCGATGGTAGCCTCGCTTTTTGGTCGGTGTCCGCGATGTAGGTTTCACTGTAGTTGAGGAAACGGAGTACTGCTCTGCCTGTAGGAGTGAGCTTGAGGCGTTCGAGTTGGCTGGCTTTGTGGGCTTCGACCATCTCCTCCCACGTATTATGTACGCCTAATTTAAGGAGCTTGTCGGTGGATGCCATGAAAGGAAGGCCTAGAGCAGTCTTGGTTGCTTTCCTAATAATTATGTCCAATTTGTTTATTTCAGCGTTTTTTAAGGCTAAGTATGGGGTGCCATACGTGATCCTACTGGTTATTAATGCTTGAATGATCCGCAAGGTGTCTTGTTCTTTGAGCCCCCTTCGTTGATTCGCGATTCTTTTAAATGACTTGTGTCACAGTTTGTTGTAGCTTGGGAAGATGAGCTGCACCCGATCCATCCTTGTGTATGGTCAGACCTAGTACACGAAGGGAGTTGACCCTGGGAATTTCCACTCCATAAAGAGTGACGCTGGGATCCGGATGAAGAAGTTTAGGTGGTCGTCCTCGAGTTCGAGCCTTCAGCACGAGAAGTTCGGATTTCTCCGGAGCACACTGGAGACCGCAAGAGTCCAAGTAGTTTACTATCACGTCGATAGCCTCCTGCAGGGCGTCCTGTTGTCTTCCAGTTGTAGGCGCTCTCATCCACAGCGTGAGGTCGTCTGCGTAAAGAGCATGCCTCAGTCCTTCGATAGTTTGAAGTTTCTTTGGCAGGTGCAGCATGGCGATGTTAAAAAGCAGCGGGGAGACCACTGAACCTTGAGGCGTGCCTTTGTTTGGTAGGTGGAATTTTGCGCCTCGAAGGTTGCCGATGCCCACCGTTGCCGTGCGATTCGTGAGAAAGTTTTGAACATAATTGTAAGCTTTGGGGCCGCAATTGGTACTTTGCAGATTTTCGAGGATCTTTTCATGCTTGACATTGTCAAAAGCGCCCTTGACGTCGATAGCAAGTATACAGGACTTGTGATGGCGATCCAAGCGGTCTATGATGTCCTCCTTCAGAAGCAGAAGGATGTCTTGGGTAGACAAATGCTGTCGGAACCCAAACATTGTGTCCGGTATGTACCCGTTGTCCTCGAGATATGGCGTGAGCCGATCGTGGACCATGTGCTCAAGAAGTTTACCCGCGCAGGAAGTCAGTGATATAGGGCGAAGATTCTCAATACGTAGAGGCTTGTTTGGCTTAGGAATCATTGTCACATCCGAGTGCTTCCACGTTGCCGGTAGTTCGCCTGTTTCCCAACATACGTTAAAATACTCTAGGAGCGCTTCTGTTGCGTTTGGAGGTAGGTTACGGAGGAGCTTATTGGTAATCTTGTCTTTGCCGGGCGAAGTATTCCTTGTGAGTTTGGCCAGGGCTGCCTCCATTTCAGCTTTTGTGAAGGGTCTATCGAGGTCGGGATTATGTTGGCCACGGTACGGATCAGTACTTGTCGGACTCGATGGGATGTCACCGGCAAACTTGCGTTGAATCTCATCTAGTATGTCTTGTTGGGTGCCTGCGTATGAATGGACGATTTTTTGAAGGTCTTGCTTTTGCTGCATTTTTGTCCGTGTAGTCGCCAGAAGGCCTCGTAATATAAGCCAGGTCCTTTTTGTGCTGAGGGTGCCCTGAAGTTGGTCACATGCCTTGTCCCAATTTTGCCGGTAGAGCAGGGCGCCATATTCTTCGGCTTTCTTAGTGATGGCTGCGATTTTCAGCTTGAGTTTTCTGTTGTGCTTTTGTCTTTTCCACCGTTTGAGGAGGCTTCTTCTTGCTTCCCAAAGGTGGGAAAGGTGTAGGTCAACAGCGGGAATATCTGTGTTCAGTTGAATTATTTTTGTGTGCTCCTCCGCTTTTTCAAGTATCTTAGAAAGCCATTTGTCAATTTCTTCGATGTTTCCAGGATTGACGTCGGTACGGAAGGCTTTCCAATCTGTGATCTTTGCTGTCCCGGACCGAATGGTTCTTTTTCGGTGGCTTATCTCGAGTTTTAGGATGTGATGATCACTTCCTAACGTCTCCTCCAGTCTCGTCCACTCTGCCTGGTGGATGCCGTGGGTAAAGGTGAGGTCGGGATTAGTGTCTCTGGAGACGCTGTTGCCTACTCGGGTTGGTTGCAGCGGATCGTTCCAGAGACTTAAATTGTGAGATTGGGCGGCGTCATGTATGCGGGTCCCTTTCTTAGTTGTTGACGGGTACCCCCACACCGTGTGAGGAGCATTAAAATCACCCGCGATCACGACTTTGTGCCCTTTCGTGATGTTCCTGATTTTCCTTATAAATTGCTCGAAGTTCGCCAGTTGGTCTCGAGGGGGGCTGTAGACGCTTAAAATGAAGAGGCTTTGCTGAGTCTTTCTGCCAGGTAAGATTTCGACAAGTGTATGGTTCACGTTGGTGTCCATGATTTCGTGCAATTGGGCGGTAAGGGTCTTTTTAGTCAGGACTGCGGTGCGCTCTGTTCTGCTGAAGGCGTTATATCCTTGAAGGCGAATGTTAGTGCTGTACGTTTCCTGGAGGGCTATCGCATCTGGTTCATCTTGTTTAGTGAGTTCTAGGAGGTTAGGGATTTTGCGCCTGATAGATCTACAGTTCCATTGCCAGATTTTGGTTTGAAAGACGTCTGTGGTGCCGTTAGTTTGGACTGCCATCTTCGATAGATTCAATGTCAGAGAGCTCTTCTCTACTTAATGAGCAAGAACGGGAAGCGTCATGGCTATCTTTTCGTGCCTTTTTCCGCGCCGCAACTATAGGGCTGAGGATTGAGTCGAGCGTCGTTTTGGTGATGTAGTTCTTCCTGGCGTATGCAACGAAGTTGTCAAAGATTACCGTGTTGTGGGATGCTTGCTCCGCAAAAGGCGCTATGGCTTTCTGGATTTCTGCCGTGACGACCTGCTGTATGTTTGCCATGATCCTCTGTTCAAGTGCGGCTATTCTGTCTTCAGTTAGCTGAATGACTCGCTCCTCTGTGAGTAGTACTTGTTGTGGAGGGCGTTTAGCAGCTTCTTGCTCTCGACAGCGCTGGAGCAGCTTATCAATTAGTGTTTGCTGGCTTTGGATCTTCATCTCTAAGGCTTTGATGGCAGCTTCATCTTCGGAGCTTCTTCCAGATTCGCTTGCCACATTGGCGTAGCTTACTCTCTTTTGGGATGGAGCTCGCGAGCCGGATCGAGATTGCGAATGCGCTCTGGATCTGTCTCTGCTTCTTCTCTGCGCGTTGTTATTGCTGTTATTTGAAGTGGTGCTATTGGCTGCTTGTAGATCCGGGAAGTCTTCTGTGCGGGGCCGCCATCCGCTCCGTGGATCTTGGCTCTTTACTTCCCATTGCTGCCGAACCTTGTGGGGGGGGGGTGGTCCTGGCTTCAGCTTCTGCCTGCAGTCTGTTCCTGCCGTCTCATGCGGTTGTTTGCAGATTTTGCAGTAAGGCCGGCACTCGTGGTCAGGTAGTTGATTTGTCTGGCCGCATTTGTGGCAGAAGTTTTGACCTGAAAAGCCTGAATTATTCAGTTTACTGTGAAAAAACGCCTACCTGACATTCTGGAAATCTCTCTTTGAGTTCTTTTAGTTGATTAACTACGCGACAGAAAGAGAGAGAGAGAGAGAGAGAGAGAGAGAGTGGGGAGAGAGAGAGGGATAGAGAGAGAATAAACTTTATTCAGTTTGCCAACTGTGATGCATAGTCGTCGGCCGTGAACCCTCGGGGTCTGGCAGTGTCCTCAGCCACATGGTCGGTCTGCTCAGTTCCGACCTAGCGGGAGCTGAGCAGCAGGGTCTGTCACTTCCCACTGTTGATGATTGTGTGACCTTTCGTGATCGCCTGCGGACATTGCCATAACATGTGCGCTAGGTACACTCGTTCCTGACATGTATGACACTCGGGGTAGTTGCGCCCCGTTAGGGTAGCAATAGCTATAAACAAGTGGGTTTGGATATGAGTGGGTCTGTAGGCGTAACCAGACCACCCAATGTCGCCTATGAGAGATGGGTGGGCTGGTGAGGAGCGGGCTCGGGCAAAACGATAATGATCGTAAATTTCACTGAATGATAATAGCCTATCCCTGTCCGATATGGGGACGGGTTCCTCATCAGAGGGGCCGTCCGCTCGATCGGTGAAGCCTTGAGAGGCTTCGTGAGCAGAGTCGTTCCCTGCAAAACCAGAAATTAGGATTACGGACGCCTCCCTTGATATGTGTCCCCGTTAGAAATTTAGCACCGCTGACTTGGAGTCGCTGATGATTGTCTTGATTTTTGTGGAGGAAACCATGGCCGCTTCTTCTCCAACCACCTAATGCCTCGTGCGGATAGAGCAAGAGGCGATAGTATTTATCTGATTGGTGACCACTCCTATGGCCATGGCTTAGCAGTGATCAACCACACGCGGAAGGAGAAGGGCACGCGTGGGGCGCCGAAGCAAATCTTTTTTGCAAAAGCGGAAGCCGTTACACCACTTGATTGGTTATGAGTGGCCGAGTCTGCGAGAGCATGCGTGGTCGTGTCCTGGCGGGCGCAGAGGACGCGAAAAGGGCACGGAAACGATTCCAGTATTTCGTCCACCTTGCATATGATACCCAGTGTACTGTTTATGCACCGGGGCTCTCAAGTAGCCTGGGTGGAGTCGGTGTATATTACATACCCCCGTGTTGGGGAAGAGCAGAGCTCAGTAGCTAAAGCACACAGGCCACCACAAATGGCAACCAGCTTCGCCAACTCAGAACGAAGTAGCGCCTCCGTGATACACGTGCGTGTCTGGTTAATGATATTCCAGGGCAGACAAGGTTTGTGTGGATGATGCTGTCCGCTACCCCTGCATCAACATGAGCTTGACGTCCACCTATCGAGTCAAGAAAAAGCGGTGGGTTGGCATGGTAGGCATGATGGTGAATGCTTTTATGCACCCTAGAGGCTGATTTTCCGTGGCCTGAGGTAGGTGCCGTGGGGGTGGCTCCGCTGAGCGAGGTAGCAGAAGCGATACACAATCAGTGACTGTCGAAGTTGCACAGAGAACAATAATGAATGTCGGGAACGCCTTGGACCGTACAATTTGTAAAGAGGTGGGCAGTAAAAGGTCATTTGCATCCCGTAAAAACAAAGATCGGTTAACAAGCTGACGAACATAAACATGGCACAACGCACCCTTACTCTCCTTGCCTCACCAAAAACGATTGGTTCTGCTTGAACGGCCCTACACTAGTTGATATTACAGGATATTACAGTACTTTCTATTAAGTTTAGGATGCCTTGTGTTTTTGGTGATATGTAGCAGGTACGTAGCAGGTGATATGTAGCAGGCGATCGCTCCTAGTACAATGCACCCCTATCCAAATACGCTTACTTTCTGATACAAGATCGAGGCACCGTTTACACTTAATGGAACCATGTAGGGCAGCAAGCACACCACCACCCCGTCGTTTCCCATGCAGAGAGGCACGGTCATGGCGGAAAATAAACATGAATAATACTAAGAATAATGATAATATTTGTAAAACAGTATTCCTGACTACTCTAATAAGCTGACTCCAGCATAACGAAGTACGTAAAAATTGTACGAGAAAAGAACGGTTGGAATAAGAGAAGAAGATGAACCTGATAAAAAATTCGGCGTTTGGTGAGAAAGAAGAAAAGACAGACATGGCCAGGCTCCGCAGCAGCAGAGACCCGGGGCTCCCCGAGAAGGCCCCATTTAGCGACTGCCGGATCTGCACGGAGGATGGCGGGGAGTTCTGGGGCCATCGCGCCTTTCTGTGCACCACAAGCCCCTTTTTTGGCGCCCTCTTCAGCGAGGAGTACGGTGACCGAAGAGAAGTCGTGCTCCGAGGAGTTGCGTTGCCCACTCTCAACGCCCTCGTGTCATTCTACTACACAGATGAGGTGGGTGAGCTGGTATAAACGAAGCAAAGCGTCTAGCTTTGATCGGTAATCCATAGATTAGGACTGCATGACCGCTTGCTGCTAAAATTACTTGAAGATCTATTGGTAGATCTTGACGAGTGCCCCAGCATCTCGTCCCTTTCGCCAATTCGATGCTTGGCATAATTTTCATGCATCACTCCTTCGTCAAAAGACCGCAAAGCGAAGTTCCTCGCGTGTCCCTTGTACACAGTGCAAACCGTGCATACCCCTCTAAACGCCTACCAAGCCACGTTCTCTCGCTTTAACGGTGGCTTTGGCCGCCCGCCTCTACTTTCTTGTCCACGCATATCAGCGTTTAGTCGCTGTCGTTTCCATTACTTCAGCCTGCACTGGCTGCAGGCTCGATTCTTCAACGCGTACAAACGATGGCGGGACCCGTCGAGGAAAGGCGACTGGCGAGCCGCGCTTCGTTTTGTCTCCCTGGCAACGGCGCGTCGTGGAGGCAGCTCTCTTCAATCTATACTCCACTTTATTTGTTCACTTAAAGTGCCGACCAACAGCGCAGGGCCTTGTCGGGTGATGCACTGGGCACATGAATATAAGGCATACAAAAGACAACATAGAGAAAGGGGAAAGTAAATAAGAAACCGGGAACAATAAATGTTCAGATATATACAAAAGAGAAGAGGGATCAAAGAAGGCAAAATCACTTTCCGTACAACAAGAGCTCGGTGGTCATGTGTAGAGAATTCAACACAAGCATAAGCAAAGTGAAGCTTACGGCGCAAAAACACAAGAGCAGAGGAAAAAGTGAAGGTGCGACTTCTCCCCAGCATGTGCATTCAAAATGTCAGATTTTTCAAGGAGCTTTTAAAAAGAACCATGTAATTGCCAAAAATGTCAATCGAAGATAAAAATTGGGCCCATCTCCCCGCGAGGGGGACTCGAGTAAATGCGTCGCATAGGGGGTGGGTGTATTGCGTTAACGTTTAGTGTTTGGGGAGTTGGTGGTAGTGAATGCGTTGTATCAGCAGCTTCTTGACGTAGTTTGAATGAGTCAAGGATATAAGGCGCGTTCGTAGCCTTTGATTCTGTGTCTTTTTTGTGGCGCAGTGGGAAGAGCACCATGTACCTCGCGTTCCGCCCACAGGTAGTGAATGCGTTGTATGAGCAGCTTCTTGACGTAGTTTGAATGAGTCAAGGATATAAGGCGCGTTCGTAGCCTTTGAATCTGTGTCGGCTTTGTGGCGCAGTGGGAAGAGCACCATGTACCTTGCTTTCCGCCCGCAGGGTCGTGTGATCGAAACCAGCCGCCGATAGGTATTATTTTTTTATATAGTGTAGGGGGAGGGGTGCGGACCTGTTGTTGAGAGCGAGGAGGGTAGTGTGATGCGGGAGAGGAGGAGTGGGGGAGAGGGCGCACCTGCGCGCTGAGCTGTTGCGGACGGACGGCGGACGCTACATGTGAGTTAAAGAAATGCTCTGCATTTAAAACAGTGTTAAAGGCATGTTGGCATCGGCTAGCTGGTGCTAGGCTCAGCGTTCTGTTAAGATGAAAGCAGCTTTGCAGCCGCAGGGGTCTGCTTGGCACTCGCAGGTGAACAGAGCTTACAAAGCAACGGAACTCAAACTTGGAATGAATACAGTTACAAAGAAATGCCAGGTAGCGCCTGGAGCCCGTAATACATAGCTCATCAAGATTCAGGTGCTTGAGAAGCCCATTGAGCTGATAATGGCTCACTGGTGAATAACGATAAAATACGATTCTAGTGAGGCGCTTTTGAATACCTTCAAGTCGAAGGGATGACGAAGTGTTCAAACAATTCCAAATTGCACTGGCAAAGTCGAGCTTCGATAAAACCAGGGCGGTGTAGAGTGAGACGAAGCATGATCGATCGGTGGATTCACTGGTAGCCCGGGAAATCACTCCAAGCGTTCGGAGAATGGAGTTGCCAGGTAGTTCACATATGAGTTGAAAAGTAGTTTTGCATCCACCATTCCACCCAAATCACGCGCTACAGTGGCGCGTTTTATTGTTACGCGGAACAGAGTTCAGAAAAATGAGCGGGGCAGTCCTACCATTATAAGATATCGGGATAGTTTTGGAGGGATTGAGGTTTAAATAGTTACTGTCGCACCGTGCCGAAACTGCATTGATATCATTTTGCTGCAGGACGCGATCGTGCAGTGAAGAAATCGCGCGATAGAGCTTCATATAATCGGCATACTGAGACATAGAACAGTGCCCAATAACTAAGTGGATGTCATTAATAAAATGTTAGAGGGCCGAGTGTCGTGCCCTAAGGTACTCCTGATATCGCGAAAGGCGGGAAGGTGAAACACAATTAGACCTGCCTTTTGATAGACAGTATGCAGACAATTTGCGAAGCACTAAATGATGATTAACAGCGTTGAAGGATTTACTAAAGTCGAAATATACTGTATCTACCAGTTGGCTAGAGAACACTGGACGGCCGATGTGGTTTAGAAAACATGCGAGATTTGATTCTACGGACCCTTCGGGCATGAAACCGTGTTTGTTAGGATGGATTAATGGACCTATCTCTATTAGAAGGTAACGATGCATGACTTTTTCGAAGGCTTTAGAAAAGTAAGACAAAACGGACATTGGGCTATAGTTTCCTGGTGTTGTGGCTACTGCGTATACTTGTGCTAAGGGCAGATGGTAAACGTCTTTTGGTCCTGGGCAAGAAGCTTTTTTACTAAGGGTCACCATTTTTAGATGCGCCGCGTTTCTTTAACTCGCCTTGTCCCGCGTCGTTGTCGCGGCGTAGTCCGCATCCTCGGCGCGGCAGCTGTACGCTCCGCCGCTCTCACCGCAGCGCCATCTGTGCGTCAGCGCGGTCAGCTCGCTCCCGTCGCCGTGCCAGCTGTGCGTTAGCGCGCAGCTTGCGCTAGCGCTTGCGCTCGCGCTTGCGCTCAGTTAACACATGCGCATGCGCTGCTATGCGCTGCTATGCGATCCTCTCGCTCATTCCGCTGCATATAAACGCGGTAAGTGCGCCGCTCCGCTCAGTCGTTCCGCCGCCGGCGCTCCGATGACATCGTCTGATGATTTGAATAACGCAACGGCAACCCCCGATGCGTCGCATCTACTCCATGGTTCCCCTCGCGGGAAGATGGTGGAAATTTTTTTGAAGCTTGCGCGAGAAGACGGGCTATTGTGAGCCTTAAACAAGCGGTGGAATTGACGTTTTTGAAGCGTGAACTACACTGCCCGACGTTGTGCAGTTTCGCTTGGCTCCTGGAGAGCCGTGCTGTGCAAGCGCGGCACGTGGTGGCCCGGTCCACTTGATGATCATGCGAGGGGTGGCTGGGTGTGAAACCGATGGCTCGTGCGTCGCAGCAACACCGGCGTGTGCCTGTGGAACCAGCTTAGCTCTGGGGCGACTGGTGGCGCTGCGCCGGAGCCGCTTGAAAAATACATGTGTCACATAATGCGTATACCGCGTGTGTGTCATTGAAGCAGCAGCAGTAGTAGTAGTAGTAGTAAACGTTTATTGGAGCAAAAGGGAAAGGGAAAAGGGTGGTAGTGAAGCGTCCCTAGTCCAGGATGCCTCTTGACCGGGCCGACTCAATGGCCCGAGAAACCAAGGCCCTCTGGCGGGCCGGGTCCGGACTGGTCAGCTCAGTCTCCCACTGCTCCGGTGTGGGGGGGTGGGTTAGGGGAGTGGGGACAGGAGTATACGAGGTGGAATGTGGTGAGTGGGGTGCCCCAGTGTTGGCATCGACGGGGGTAGATAGTGGGTGCGATCTGGTGGAGGATGACGTGGTTGTAAAAGGTACCGGTCTGAAGGCGACGATAGATTATGGCTTGCTGGTTGGTTAGGGAGTGGTGTGGAGGGCGGTAGACTCGGCGGGTAAGGGTGTAGTGGGACAGAAGGGCATTGTACGTGTTATCAAGAGGAATTTGGAGGAGGTCGCGGTCGTTCGTGCGGGGTGATGGGACCACTTGACCATCGGTGGAGAATGCCCGGAAGTGCAGAGCTCGGGCGGCGGCGTGGGCCGCTTCATTCCCCGGAAGGCCGGAGTGTCCGGGAGTCCAGACGATCGTAGTGGTGGTCTCGTCAGGTAGACGCTGGAGGAGTGGAATGGCCTGGGGTGGGGCTAGACCTGCCTGGTAGCGGCGGCATGCCTGCTGTGAGTCGGAGACTACAGTGATGTGCGGATGCTTGGCGTGGGTGGTGGCTGCGAAGGCGATTGCCACAGCATCTGCCGTCTGAATTTGGTTGGTGTGCGTGGTGGCAGCCGTGGAGATTCCGCCGGCGTAAATTTTTTGTCTGGTCTAAGCTCTCCTGATCAGCAAAATCACCTATGCCACACCGTACCTCAATCTTCGACCACAAGAAACCGCTAAAATTGAAGCCCTCATTTGCAAAGCATACAAAACAGCTCTTGGCCTCCCCATTTACACCTCTACGAACAAACTGCTCAGGCTGGGCATACACAACGTCCTTGGCGAGCTTGTGGAGGCTCAGAGAAACTTCCAACTTCAACGCCTCAGCTTCACGCCAACTGGCCACTCCGTTCTCCGCACGCTCGGCTACCCTACACCGCTAAATCAAGACCGACCACAACGCCTCCGAACTACCATCGAGCACCGTATCCACGTAATCCTAGAAAACAAGGAACGCTAAGTATAACCAGCTGAACCTTAACTCACGCTACGTATATCCTGGCATAGCCGACAGAAGCCACTGCTAATTCTTTTCGCACTGCTGTCGGGCGGTTTTAGTTTGCACCAGAAAGGAGGACGGCTTTTGCGGCGCGGCGTGGTCGATCGCGTCAGTGACAAGTGCAGGCGGCGAAGAAGCGCGCCGTGGTGTTTAGGGGGCAGGGTGGGCGATCGAGAGCTAGGGTGTGTTGAGGTGTCCCTCTTGAGAGCCGCCTCGCTTCCTCGGCGCTATAGCCGCTCCACACGTGTGGATGCGCTGCCGAGCCGGAACATCCGGTGACGGTGTGTTGACGCTACATGTCCGTTCGCCTCCGCGAGCCTCCTCGAAATGGTTCTCAAGGTCGCCCGGTTGGGGTGCGAGCTTTTCCTCATCGCGGGACAGCCGAACCGAGACGGACAGCCGAAATAGCCCCGTCAGCCGGGGTGACGGCTTCAGTGGGCTCGCGTAATTCTTCACCCACATAACATGTGAACGGAATGTGGTAGGCCACCAGGAGTTGTAGCTCCTCCTCGGGCCAGGCTATATATTTACAATGGGCTCGTTTGCCGCATGGTGTATACCGAAGGAACTGGTGTTTGCGTGTACATTTTCGTGAGCAAACGATGCAGGTACTTCTGTCAGCCACGTTCTTACGTGACCTCCGATGCAGGGAACTTTCGATCTTTTAGGAAGTTCAAAAAAGTCGGCTCTGCGAGTTGATGACGGTGTAGGCGGATACCGTGCATGCAGTTCTTTCAAAAGAGAGGTTTGCTGCAGGAATTGGGGACGAATGTTTGACTGCGCGGCTGTCTTGGGACGGAGCTGTCGTGACGTGCGCGCGTCCCTCTTGGCCCCCCGGCGGCTAACCTGCTCGCTCTGTTGCTCGCTCTATTGCTCGTTCTGTTACCGGGCGATGCAGATAGACGCGACGATTTTGCCGGCTTGCCTCGTCTGTCGCCGAACAGGGTGAAGCGCATACAAAGTACAGGCTTCCCGGAAAAAACCATTACAGCTGTGGTATACAGCGTTTTCGTGCTAGGACGATTTGGCTAGAACACTAGAATGATAAAAAAATGACTCAAAAAGGAGACCAACGGCTGTGTTTTATATAACAGTGCTGACCCACCAGAGATACGGCATTTCTCTGGTATTTTAGGCCATTTAGAAGATCGCAACATGTTCTCAAGTGTGAATGCTGCTTCAAAGGATCTGCTTGTTTTAAATGCACGGTGCTCACTGCATGTAATAAGCACTGGGGTAGTTCATCGCCTTTGGTTTAACCCTGGTGGGTCAGCGTGATTTACCGTAATTTAGCGGTGCGCAGGGCGCTGCTCATAGGTTTTGAGGACATCAGGAAGCTGTATATGCGGTGGTGGCATTGGGGCATTTGGCCGAATATTGTTTCTGACGCTCTAGCATTGCAGCCATAGCCCAAGGTATTACCTACGCGTATTCCCGCTGGTCACGATTCTACCGTTAACTTTGGTGGCGCCTAAATACAAAATCTACTATATTTGCCCAAGGGTGGTGTCAATATCTGTGTTCCAACGTCAGCGCTCTTCGCAACTTCTCGCTATAACATTTTTGCTTCAGCAATACACAGGGGAAGGTGCCACAAATAAAGCTGGAATAAGTCACCAGATCACTGTGCTGACGTTAAAGGTGTTCGTTTCAGCATAATTCTTACTTTTAAACGCTGCAGCTGCGTGTGAAGGACGGCGACGAGATGGTGCGCCTCCTCGATGCGGCCGACTTTCTGCTCATGGAAGCGGCGCGGGATGAGGGCCTGGCACAGCTTCTGCGTGCCATGGAGCCGGACAACTGCCTGGGAATCGCCGAGTACGCAGTTACGCGATTCGGGCACTGCAAGAGCTTCTGCCACGCTGTGCTTTCCTACGTACGAAAACATTTCCGTGAGGTGAGTTTAACCTCAAATATTCAGCAAAGCACCGGCGTATTAACATTTTCAATACCTCGCTGACTGTACCCAGAATGAGCAACATGAAATAAATTTTAGTTAGAGTTGTTAGCACTGTATGACATTCAAGACGCGCCGGGTGCACTAAAGAAAAGAACAACAGGTAATTCCGCCTTGATTATTTATACAGATAGCGGGAGTGAGACAGGAGCTCTTCTGCTTAACTTGCGTATCAATAACGAGTACAAGCGGTTACAGTGCATGGAGCCTACACTCCATACTATTTAAGCACTTCCCCCCAAAGAATTATAAATTTCACCTTGCTGAAAGTATTGGAACAAGGCTCACAAATAAAGGGACAACGGGTGTGCCTTTCCCCTTAACACGGAGCGCAATCCACTCAAGATGGCCTTTCTACGTACACGGCTATCCCAGCGTACTGCCGCCTCCTTCGCCAAAAATATCCTACAGCTCGCCTTTTACTTTCTGCAACGGAAAACGCAGGTGGCGGCTCCTTCAGAGTAGCACCCTTCCGTGTCCCAAACAACTTCATCGCATATAGCCTTATCAATGCCAATCTCCCCTATGCCCCTCTGCGGAGATGACACCATCTTCTACACTGTGTGTGCGTGTCACCCGTACCCCTCATCCCTAACACCCTCTACTGATAAATGGACGACGGCGTTGGGCGGCTCTGACCCCCGGTCCAGAAAGCACTGATAGAACGAGCTGCCGAAGTCAGTGCTTGGCTGCGCCCAACGGCCACCACCCGTTCTTAGATTGCATAGTGCAAATAAAGATTATTCCTTCACCTCCTCCGTTAACGATGTACTTTTTCCGTTCACGATGTAGTTACCGTGTACTAAAGTAGCTAGGAATTTGGCATCTCATGGGCAGAATTTTTCCAAAATGGCAAGCGAGAGTGATGCGGCACAGTGTCTCCCGCACACTGTCAATGTAGAAGAAAAAGGGCGGGGGCGAGGAAACTGTAATTAGGGCTGCCTCGGGTGAAGCAAACTAGACATGATTTCAAAGTAATAATAAACGGGAAACGGCGTATAGAAAACCCGGGGACAATCCATGCTGTGAAGGTGGTTGGACACGCATGAGCGCCGTGTAGGCTTTGTAACACTGAACATATATATTCTGAGTGCTATGTCGGCAACAACGTGTAAGTGTTTGGACTAGGGTGCCTGGATGTTCCTCCTCGCCGCAGGAGGAACATCAAGGCACCCTAGTTTCGACTGGCATGACATGGATAATTCCTCAGAAAGCATTGGCCTATACACCATCTCTGCGTATCTGATTCGGTGTGCGCATGTAACAGCGGGTGAGCTTTTAGACATGCACGTAACGAAAAAAACCTAAGTGTGTGCATTGGTCCGCCACGGATATGGGTGCTTTGTACTCGTGTAACACGTTTTGGGTACTAGAACATGAATGACACCAAACATCCCGGGGGTAAGCGTTTGTCAACACAGCCCTCCGGGAATGTTCTATCGCCGTTGTTAGGCCGGGCGATAGGATGCCCAAACGTTGAGCCCAATACACCCGCATTTGCCAATGCACCCCGTGAGGCATGTTGTGTTCTGTACCTTGGTGACGGTAGTTTTCAGACTTGCAAAGGCGAAATGAAAAACGCGGAGTACGAGCTGCAAACTAAGACTGTGAACTTCCATCGTCTTCGCCTTTTTGAAAAGCTCAAATAAACATTTTACTATAGCCGCGCTTTCCCAATGGCTGAAGTGTTGCAGCGATGAAACATGAGAACAGTACCATTACAGTGCGGGTCGTGGACGACGTTTTTCAGATGGAGCGAAAAACCCATAGAACGCAAGGAGCATCTGTTTATTACAGGAGAAAAAACAAGCCGGAAGCCCTCTTTCCTTGACCGGAAGGCTCTTGGGAGGAAAAATTGGTTGAGAGAGATAAGAGTTGGAGTAAAAGATAATTACAAAATACCGTCGTGAGAAACGTAATGCACGTGCTTCCTGTGAGTTATAAGCTCGAATCTATGCCACCCTCCCCCCCCCCCCCCCCCCCCCCCCCACCCCACACACACCGACAACTACTAATCCGTATTTGCTGGTCCTAGCGGGCCAAGTGTCCTTAGGCAGGGTTTCCCTTGAACACTCATGGCTGAATAGGGGCTGCGCGCTGCGCAGTCTCCTGATACCGTATTTCTGGTAAATCATATGCTGTGTGTGGGATGCCCCGGCAAAAAAAGGAATGGGATTAGTGCCCCTCACCATTCTTTGCACCGGTCTTTGTTTCGTGGAACGGCCTTCCTCTCGGCTTCCCTCAACGTGGCACTGAGCCGTGCGTCGGCGTCGACGTACACGGCTGAATAACCGGATTGTACACTACTTTTCTCGGAGGGGGTGCGGTGGGGGGGGGGGGGGGGGGGGGGGGGGGGGGGGGAGACAGTTGCTGGCGGGCGGCTCTGCACGATTTCAGTGCTATCACGATAAAAATATCGTCGCAATGGTAATGGTGCCAATGTTTTGGCTGTGTCACATATAGCTCACTCCACTGTCCTCTCCATGCTTATCCGTCCTGGTGTCGCAGGTGTGGCCCTCAAGCGACGAATTC